>NC_135237.1:214124205-215344545 GCF_051348905.1 Ranitomeya variabilis
CAACGCAGCGTTTCCACCCCATGGGCACAGCGGATTTGGTTTTCCATAGGTTTACGTGGTACTGTAAATGTGATGGAAAACTGCTACGAATCCGCAGCGATCAATCCGCTGCGGATCCGCAGCCAAATCCGCACCGTGTGCACATAGCCTAATTCTAACTCTAATTCTAACCCTAAGCCTAACCCTAAGCCTAACCCTGAGCCTAACCCTAAGCCTAACCCTAAGCCTAACCCTAGCCCTAAGCGCAACCCTAGCCCTAAGCGCAACCCTAGCCCTAAGCGCAACCCTAGCCCTAAGCGCAACCCTAGCCCTAAGCGCAACCCTAGCCCTAAGCGCAACCCTAACCCTACCCCTACCCCAACCATAACCCTACCCCTAACCCTAATGGAAAAACAAAAATATATATTTTCTGTACTTTATTATTGTTCCTACCTATGGGGGTGATAAAGGGGGGGGGGGGTTTATTTACTTTTTTTTTTTTTTTTTTTTATCGCTGTGATAGAACTTATCACAGCGATCAAAATGTACAGGGAACGAATCTGCCAGCCGATTCAGCGGGCGCACTGCGCCTGCCATTTTCCAAAATGGCGGCGCCCATGCAAGAAGGCCGAGGACACCGGGAGGGACACCGGGACTAGGTAAGTGACTAGGTAAGTATTGGGGGGTGCGATCGGACAGCGAAGGGGGGGGGGGCGGAGAGGAGAGGGAGGCGCTTAGGACAGGATGGAGGGGTAGGGAACACTGACGGCGGTCGCCGCTGTCAGTCGGTGGGGGGGGCCAGATCGGGGTCTCCAGCCATGGCCGATGCTATTGCAGCATCGGCCATGGCTGGATTGTAATATTTCACCAATTTTCATAGGTGAAATATTACAGATTGCTCTGATTGGCTGTTTCACTTTCAACAGCCAATCAGAGCGATCGTAGCCACGGGGGGGCAAAGCCACCCCCCCTGGGCTGTAGCACCACTCCCCCTATCCCTGCATGTCGGGTGAAATTGGAGTTAACCCTTTCACCCGGCCTGCAGGGACGCGATCCGACCATGACGCATATGCTGCGTCATAGGTCGGATTGGCACTGGTTTTCATGACGCATACGCTGCGTCAAAGGTCAGGAAGGGGTTAATATTAAATGCAGGAGGCTGGATGACTGCTGATGACCCTGAGGATTTAAAGAGTGCTTTTCAGATAGTATCGGGATCAACTTCAGCTGGAGGATTTTAAGTAACACTGGAGGAGGTTGTGTTTCTTCTATATTCACCTTCCTTCTTTGATATGGTGTCAATTAATCTTAGAAGTATGGGCTGGTCTGATGTTATCACACTCACTACCATTCAAAGGATGATTGCATTTCATTGGCTGTCCATCTAGGTATCTGTTGTATTTTTGTAGGCTCCAACTGCATCTTCCTTTCTTACAAACACAACCTCTGCAACTCTGGAACTCAACAAGCAGGTGCACTTAAGGCACCGCATACACACAAAAGCTACAAGATATCTTCCTCTGTGACTCTTGGATGCAAATTATTAATGGTCATTTTTGTGCCTTCTAAAGAGCTAAAGAGAGTCTCTTTTGGAGTGGGCCCTACTGATGAACTGGCCTCCTTTGTGACAAGTGTCCGGGACACTTGGTTAAAGTCTTTGTGTGCAATAAAGGTGGCGAAGTCTCATGCCGAGTAGACATGGGAGCAGTGTATGCATCATTCTGTACCACTTTAGTAAGAAGTAAAGTTTGCCCAAGAGAATTAATTTCCTGACATTCCCGGCCTTTTTTTGCATTGTTGTAAGCCGTGATCATCTTCTTGGTGGGGATGTGAGAAAGTTCCAAGTTGTCATCAATACAATCATTGTCCATACCTTGTAAAGAGGAACTCTGTTTCCCAGGTTCGTGGTTAACTACATTTATTGGAATTCCTTTAACCCCTTAGTGACAGAGCCAATTTTTACAATTCTGACCAGTCATTTTATGAGGTTATAACTCTGGAAAGCTTTAACGGATCCCACCGATTCTGAAAATGTTTTTCGTTACATATTGTACTTCATGTTAGTAATAACATTTCTTCGATATTACTTGCAATTATTTATGAAAAAAAACTGAAATATGGCGAAAATGTTCAAACATTTTCAAACTTTGAATTTTTATGCCCTTAAAGGGAAGGTGTCACCAGTTTTCTTGTAGTTTGTTTTTTGTGATATTAAGCTTAAAATAGTAAATAAAATGTATTAGTGCAATGTTTGCACTGTTTGCAAACATTTCTATATGAAAAATATTATATATTTTCTTACAACTATATATATTTACCACTAGGGGGAGCATTTTCCGTTTTAGACCTCAAGCAGCTATATAGTGAGACTTACCAGCTTTACTGTTAGCTGGAAAATTGGGGCAGTAACTGCTGACATCACCATTTCCCTCCCCTTTTGGGTGGTCTAGTATCTCTGGGGCAGAATGAAGAGTAGCATCACATGGCAGTGCCATTTTGTGTGTGACTGCCCTGTGACCTACTATCACCAGCAATTACTGCATCAGAAGCACAGCTTGTTTACAGAGGAGCAGAAGACAGTGGACTCGGCAGCATGGTGGACTGGAGGAAGAGTGAAGACATGTGGTGTGTATGGAGCAGCATTATCTGAGCAGAGCTGTCTGTGACTCATCCATTAGTAAGATAAGAAGGAGATCCAGATCTGCAGTGAATAGCCAGGCATTGTGGAGGGAGGGGAGAGATACATTAGTATGGCTGAGAGAGACTGATGGGAGAGAGCGAGACATGTAGAATGATGAGTGAGACACATATGGAGCATGATGGTTAGAGAGATACACATGGAATAGCAGGGGTGAGACTTATGGAGAGTGATGGGGAGAGAGACATGTAGTATGATGAGTGAGGCACATATGGAGCGTGATGGGGAGATACATATCGTATATCAGGGGAGAGAGATGGACATGGAATAGCAGGCATGAGACACAGGCTATATGCACATGTTGCGGATTTTTAGGCTTTTCCGCAGCGTTTTTGGATGCGCGGAATTGCATCAAATCCGCAGTGTAGTGCACAACCAATGTTAGTCAATGGGAAATTGAGAATTGTTGTGCACATGCTGCAGAAAAATAAGTGCGGATTTGCAGGGTTTTATTTTCCACAGCATGTCAATTCTTATTGCAAATCGGCAGCGTTTCTGCACCCATTGACTACCATTGAGTTAGGCAAATCCGCAGCAAAACTGCAGGTTTAAAAATCTGTGGTTTTGCTGCGGAGTTGCTTGCAATAAACGCTGCAGATAGGGAGGAAGAGTGTGGGCAGAGGAAGAGTGTGGGCGGAGATTGAGCTGTGAATATGTGCGGGTGTCTATCTGCGTGTAGTTGTGTGCGGGAACAGGAAGTATACTGCTGGGTTTTTTTGTTTTTTGTTTTGTTTCTTTTACAGGAGATCGAGGGCGTTGCATTGATTAGTTGAATAATAAAGATGGGAAACTGTAGTGTTTTATTTCATTAAGATACTTTATTCTGGCTGTGTGTTTATTTAATCCCTTAACTATAGGATTAGTAATGGATAGGTGCCTTATTGACGCCTCTCCATTACTAAGCCGGCTTTATGTCACCTTACAATACAAAGGTGACATTAACCCCACAAATATTACCCATATGACACCACTAGAGGGCATTGGGAAGAGAGGCTAAGTGCCGGAATTGGCAAATCTTAGAGGTGAGCCATTTCAGGGGTGGCTTTGAGCTGGTGTTTGTACTCGGGGAAGGGGGGGGGGCCAACCTCCATGGCCCCTTCTTAGGCTATTAATATCAGCCCGCAGCTGTCTGCATAGCCTTTTCTGGTTATTAATTATAGGGGATCCCCACATCTTTTTGGGGGGGGGGGGTCCCCCTATTTTAATAGCCAGTAAACGCTAAATATACAGCTGCGAGCTGATATTTATAGTCTGCGAAGATCCAAGGGTATTAACCCCATCCTAGGCTATAATCATCATAGTTTTCAAATAATACCGCCATATAGATCACCCATAATGGCGCCATATAGTTCTCACATAATACCGTCATATAGATCACACATACCGCCATAGTGTTCTCATAATACCGCCATATACTTCTCACATAATACTGCCATATAGATCACTAGATAAAACATAATACCGTCATATAGATCACACAAAACACCATGTAGATCACACATAAAACCACCATATAAATTCTCACATAATATTGCCACACAGATCACATATAATCCCACAATATAGTTATCATATAATACAATCATTTTCTACATTATTCCATCATACTGATCAAACACAATACCACCATAGATCACATATAATACTTGGCGGCATGAAGTGTGGTTTATATGGCAGTACTATGTAAAAAATATATATGGCGGCATCTTGTGCGATCTATATGGCAGTGTGCTGGTCTATGGGGGGGGTTCACAGAGAGAGATATATGGTGGAGGGAGCAGGGTGACAGGAGCCCAGTATTTCAGGAGAGCTGTGTGCTGGTCTATGGGGGGGGGGGGGGGGGGGGGGGGGAGTGTGCGCACGCTGACGCTCACACGCTGACACCTGTATACTTAGCCTTTACTGGCTATATGTGTGGTCTTTATGGGAGTATTATGTGATATGGCGGCATTATGTGTGATCCATATGGCAGTGTGCTGGTCTATGGGGGGGGGGGT
Source organism: Ranitomeya variabilis (assembly GCF_051348905.1). Taxonomy (NCBI): domain Eukaryota; kingdom Metazoa; phylum Chordata; class Amphibia; order Anura; family Dendrobatidae; genus Ranitomeya; species Ranitomeya variabilis. Next base: position 214,128,880 of record NC_135237.1, read on the forward strand.
CACAGAGAGAGATATATGGTGGAGGGAGCAGGGTGACAGGAGCCCAGTATTTCAGGAGAGCTGTGTGCTGGTCTATGGGGGGGGGGGGGGGATATTGATAGCCTAGGAAGGGGCCATGGATATTGCCCACCCCTGGCTAAAAACCATCAGCCGCCCCAGAAATGGAGCATCTATTAGATGCGTCTTTTCTGGCACTTTGCCCGGCTCTTCCCACTTGCCCAGTAGCAGTGGCAAGTTGGTTTCATATTTGTGGGGTTGATTTCACCTTTCTATTGTCAGGTGACATCAAGCCCACAGCTTAGTAATGGAGAGGCGTATATAAGACACCTATCCATCACTAATCCTATCCTAGTTGTATTGTGAATTAAGACACAGCCAGAATAAAGTCCTTTCTTAATCTTCATTAAACCATACTTGCCTAACGCATAATCCCTGAATCCCTCGTCTCCTGCAACAAAAATAAAATAAACCACAAATATTCCTCACCTGCCCGCCAAGAAGATAAACCATAATGTCCCACGATGATCCTGATCACTTTGAGAGCAGTCACATCAGTGATATGACTGCTCTCAAAGATAGCCGGCAATACACTGACAGGAGATGATCGCCCCCTGCAGTTAATCACTGCGCCGCCATGAGTATCATTTTTTTTTTTTTTTTTTTTTTTATGTGTATGTAATTTAACTTTTTTTTTTTTAAACTGTGAGCACAGGTACCGGCAGATAATACTACTCTCCCATCAGACATAGCCCAATGGGAGAAGTAGTCTCATCAGTCCGCGCCTGCTTTTTACCGCAGGTCAGTCAGCTGCGGAATCACACTGACATCTGCCAGCATGATCCCGCAGCGCTGTGACCGATAGTACTGGCGGTAGCGTTACCGCAGGTGACAGCTTTGGGGTCACGCTGAAATGTGACAGCATGACACCCGCACCTCCTGTTATTGCATGCACTGAGCTGTGTGCAATGGGGAAAGACATGCAGGGGGAGAGGAGTGCATAGGAGCTAGAGCGACCCACGGGGAGTGAGACATGCAGGAGGGAGAGGGGGGAGAGCGACCCAGTGGGAGAAGAGGGAGAGCGACAGGGGGAGAGGAGGGAGAGCGACAGGGGGCGTGAGACATCGAAGGAGGAGAGAGACATGCAGGGGGAGGAGTGCATAGGAGCGAGAGCGAACAGGTACAGGGGGATGGAGAGCACACATCGGGAGAGAGACAGCACCCATGGGGAGAGTCACCTCCAGGGTCACAGAGGGAGATATATGGGGGAAGGAACAGGGTGACTGCAGCTCAGAGTATTTCAGGAGAGCAGTGTGCTGGTCTATGGGGGGTCATAGAGGAGACATATGGGGGAAGGAGCAGGGTGACAGGAGCACAGAGTATTTCAGGAGAGCAGTGTGCTGAACTATGAGATCACAGAAGAGATATGCGGGAAGGATATATGATCCCTGCTGTGTGCATGCTACTTCTCACCCCTGTTTTGTGACTAACATTCTTGCCATCCTCCCTTCCCCACCTTAACCACTGTCCTGTCAGCTGTCCTGCTCTTTCTCTCGCCTTCCAGATGTCAGCTCCCTCTCTGCAGGCTGTGAACGCAGCTTACAGGAGATCACTAGGACTGTGTGTGAGTGGGGAGGCGGAGACAGAGCAGGAGAAGGACATAGGGCAGCTTGTGAGAGCAGAGGATGTCTGCTCAGGACGCACAGTGCAGTGCCTGGAGTAACAGGACAGAGGAGCACAGAGGTAAATCACCCACACTCCCCACTCTCCATCCTCCGGCTCCAGTGAGCGCTTCTGTCCTGTGATAGAGAGTAAGTGGAGCTCGGCAGATAGCACTGGGCTATAATAAAATGGCGGCCAGTCACACCTACAGCAATTAATTGTGCAGCCCTCAGAGGTGTGTCCAGCTTACTGCTAATGCTACTGCAATGTTAGGCTACGTTCACATGCTGTGGATTTTGCTGCGGATCCGCAGTGTTTCCGCAGCTGCGGGTCCGCAGCGGTTTCCCATGCGTTTACAGTACAATGTAAACCTATGGGAAACTCAATCCGCAGTACACATGCTGGGGAAAAACGCGTTGAAAAGCAGCGGTTTACATTCCGCAGCATGTCAATTCTTTGGCGGAATCCGCAGCGGTTTTACACCTGCTCCATAATAGAAAACCGCAGGTTTAAAACCGCAGTGGAATCCGCAATAAATCCACAGGAAAAACGCGCAGTTTTTGCCCTGCGGATTTATGAAATCCGCTGCGGAAAAATCCGCAGAGGATCATACTATGTGTGCACATACCCTTAGAGATAGGGTCTGTTATCTCCCATGACCATAGTGTCGTGCTACTGCTGCGAACACAAGATGTCAGCCCCCAGTGCCTTCTTTAATCTCATAACACACGAAATATGTTTCACATGCAATCAAATCTTTGTTATAACAGCATGTTATGCTACATTACATTGATTTATTAATGATCTACAAAAGCGGTACCTTCCCTTTAAATCAGAGCGATATATCACAAAAACATTACGCACATGTCTACTTTACATCAGCACAATTTTAGAAAGAATTTTTTTTTTTTTGTTAGGAAGTTATAAGGGTTAAAAGTAGACCAGCGATTTCTCATTTTTACAACAAAATTTACAAAACCTTTTTTTTTTTTTTTTTTTTTTTTTTAGGGACCATCTAACATTTAAAGTCACTTTGAGGGGTACATGACAGAAAATCCCCAAACTTGACCACAAAATTTGTTGTGCAATTTCTCCTGAATATGCCGATACCCCATATGTGGGGGTAAACCACTGTTTGGGCGCACGGCAGGGCTTGGAAGAGAAGGAGCACCGCTTGACTTTTTCAATGAAGAATTGGCTGGAATGGAGATAGGACAACATGTTGCGTTTGGAGAGCCCCAGATGTGCCTAAACAGTGGAAACCCCCCACAAGTGACATTATTTTGGAAACTAGACCCCACAAAAAGCTTATCTAGATATGTGGTGAGCACTATGAACCCCCAACTTCTTCACAGAATTTTATAGTGTAGAGCCATAAAAATAAATAATTTTTTCCACAAAAATTATCTTTTTCACCCCAAAATTTTCACTTTCACAAGGGTAACAGGATAAAGTGCACAATAAATTTTGGGGTCCAATTTCTCTGGAGTACGCCGATACCCCATATGTGGGGAAGGGGGGGGACCACTGTTTGGGCACACGGCAGAGCTCGGAAGTGAAGGAGCGCCGTTTTGGAATGCAGACTTTGATGGAATGGTCTGCGGGCGTTATGTTGCATTTGCAGAACCCTTGATGTTCCTAAACGGTAGAAACCCCCCACAAGTGACCCCATTTTGGAAACTAGACCCCCCCAAGGAACTTATCTAGATGTGTGGTGAGAACTTTGAACGCCCAAGTGCTTCACATTAGTTTATAATGCAGAGTCGTGAAAATTAAATTATTTTTTTCCCACAAAAATGATTTTTTTAGCCCCCAATTTTTTATTTTCCAAAGGGTAACAGGAGAAATTGGACCCCAAGAGTTGTTGTCCAATTTGTCCCGAGTATGCTGATACCCCATGTGTGGGGGGACCACTGTTTGGGCACACATCGGGGCTCGGAAGGGAAGTAGTGACGTTTTAAAATGCAGACTTTGATGGAATGGTCTGCGGGTGTCATGTTGCATTTTCAGAGCCCCTGATGTACCTAAACAGTAGAAACCCCCCACAAGTGACCCCATTTTGGAAACTAGACCCTCCAAGGAACTTATCTAGATATGTGGTGAGCATGTTGAACGCCCAAGTGCTTCACAGACATTTGACGCAGAGCCGTGAAAATTAAAAAAAAAAATTTTTTCCACAAAAATGATTTAACCCCCAATTTTTTTTTATTTTCGCAAGGGTAACAGGAGAAACTGGACCCCAAAAGTTGTTGTCTAATAAGTCCTGAGTACGCTGATGCCCCATATGTGGGGGTAAACCACTGCTTGGGCGCACAGCAGAGCTCAGAAGGGAGGGAGCACCATTTGACTTTTTGAGCGCAAAATTGGCTGTCGCGTTTGGAGACCCCCTGATGTACCTAAACAGTGGAAACACCCCCAACCCTAATGCCAACCCTAACCCCAAAACACCCAACCCTAATGCCAACCCTAACTTTAGCCCCAACCCTAACTTTAGCCCCAACCCTAACTTTACATTACATCAGAGGACAGAGAATGACACATCGCACTTTTTTTTTCGTTCTCCGGTAAACTTAATACCGGCGATCGCAAAATGGGTTGGTAAAAACCGACCTCGATCATGTTTTTTGCGGTCTCGGCTACCCCCGGCAGCCGAGACCCCAAGATCTGCCAGGTGCCGGCCGGCGGGCGAACTGCGCCCAACTCCGTTTAGCCCAACTCAGTTTAGCCCAACTGTAACCCTAATTGGAAAATGGAAATACATACTTTTTTTTATTTTATTATTTTTTTCATAACTAAGGGGGTGATAAAGGGGGGGGGGGGGGGGGGGGGGGTATTTACTATTTTTTTATTTTGATCACTGTGATAGATCCCATCACAGTGACCAAAATGAAACAATAGGAAGAATCTTCCTCTGCCGGCCTGCAGATCACGGCGAGCACACTGCGCATGCGCCTGCCATTTTCTTACTGGAGGAAGAAGCCGGTGGCCAAGAGGGGAAGCAGGAGGACCCAGGGACACCGGTAAGTATGACAGGGTCCCCGAACCCCCTATTTCGCTGGCCTCTGATGTGCGATCACATCAGAGGACAGAGAATGACATCGCTTTTTTTTTCTTCCGTTCGCTGGTAAACTGTTAATACCGGCGATCGCAAAACAGGGGTCAGTAAAAACCGACTACGATCATGTTCTTTGGGGTCTTGGCTACCCCCGGCAACCGAGACCCCAAGATCTGCCAGGTGCCTGCCAGAAGGAGATGGCAGCGCCCATGGGGAAGAATCGTGGACCCCATTTTTCTGTCCTCTGATGTGCGATCACATCGGAGGACAGAGAAATTAAATGGCAAACAGTTTTTTTGTGTGTGTGTTTTTGCGGTCGCCGGTAAACTGTTAATTACCGGCGATCACAACCCGGGGATCAGTAAAAACTAACCCGAATCATGTTCTCTGGGGTCTCGGCTACCCCCAGCAACAGAGACCCGAGAGAAAATCCAACTCTGGGGGCGGTAAACACTTTTTCCACTTTTGTCCGTTAATTAACGGCGCTGTGGTTTAAGTACCCTTACCTACCGCCGTTAAAAGGCACATCGGCGATCGTTAAGGGGTTAACTGACACCTGAACAAATAGTTTTCGGCTGTGAAATTTGGATGGTCTTTGTAATATGTATGGGTGAAGATGAAGAACCTTGTGCCACGGGCGAGTTGATAGTTACGGCTGGTACACTCCTCTATAAGCATCTCAAGACCATCTTGCACTGTACCCTTTATACAGACACGTGCGTCTTTGGCAACCAATTTCTCACGGGCATCTTTTATGCCGAGCTTCAGATGCACATCCGTAACACCTATCTTCTGACGGGCATCAAACGCATTCTGGTAATTGGTGGGGAGTAATCGACTAATCATTGCAGGCTGGAAAAAAAAAATTATGAGGCCCTCCTCCAAGTTTCTTCCAAGTGGATTGGGGTGCATGCAAATTTGGGGCAGGCCTTGCATTCACTGCATAGCCAAACAGTATGGGAGACCCAGTTCATAATAATGGGAACTGTAGGGGTTGGTCAGCTGCTTCAACAATGCAGTTCTCAATTTTTGGGTCTTCATCCACAGATTCTGCACTGCAGATTTTTCAGCTTCAACATTGAAATTCTCCACTGCAGGTTCTTCATCCTCAACACTGCAATTCTCCTCTCTAGGTTCTTCAGGCTCACGACTGCAATTCTCCACTGCTGGCTTTTCATCTAAAAACACTGCAATTCTCAGATGCAGGTTCTTCAGGTTTAATCACTGCAATTCACTGCATAGTCAGACAGTATTGGTAGTACCAACTTCCTAATAATGGGAACTTTGGTTTCATGTGGCCATCCACTACGTCTTTTCAAAGGGTTATTGGGGTGCATGTAACTTTGTGGCAAGGTGGGCCTTGCATTCAATGCATAGGCAAACACTATGGGAGACCCATTTCTTATAATGGTAACATTTTTTCATGAGGCTTTCATGTATGTCTCGTCAAAGGGGTATTGGGGTCCGTCCTTATTTTTGGCAGCCCAGCCACTCACTGCATAGGCAATAACAGTATAGGAGACCCACTGTTTAAAGGGAACCTATCACCCCGTTTTTTAAAGATTAGATAAAAATAGTGTGAAATAGGGGCAGAGCTGGGCTTTACATTAGTGCCTTTTTGTTGCCTTTATTCCCCCGTTAGGCTGCCGAAATACCTGTGTGAAGTGGCCGTTTTGTCCTGTCACTCAAGTTGGTCAGGTCGGATGGGCGTGGTTACAGCGCTTTTTTTTTCCCCTCAGAAACCTGCTCATCATTACGTTGGTGGCGTAGTGGTGTGCGCATGTCCAAAGCGAAGATCCACTGCCCAGGAGATTCAAAACAGCGCGGGCTTCGCTATTCGCCATTTACCGGTGGGCGCGGCCATCTTTCCTGTGGCCGCGCGTGCGCAGATGGAGCGCTCTGCTGCCCGGTCTTCAGGAAAATGGCCGCCGCGATCTCCATCTGCGCACGCGCGGAATCCCGCGGCCATTTTCCTGAAGCCCGGGCAGCAGAGCGCTCCATCTGCGCACGCGCGGCCACAGGAAAGATGGCCGCGCCCACCGGTAAACTGCGAATAGCGAAGCCCGCGCTGTTTTGAATCTCCTGGGCAGTGTATCTTCGCTTTGGACATGCGCACACCACTACGCCACCAACATAATGATGAGCAGGTTTCTGAGGGAAAAAAAGCGCTGTAACCACGCCCATCCGACCTGACCAACTTGAGTGACAGGACAAAGCGGCCACTTCACACAGGTATTTCGGCAGCTTAACGGGGGAATAAAGGCAACAAAAAGGCAGTAATGTAAAGCCCAGCTCTGCCCCTATTTCACACTATTTTTATCTAATCTTTAAAAAACGGGGTGATAGGTTCCCTTTAATAATGGGAACAACAAAGCACAGCCGGCTGATGGCCCTTTAACGAATATTAATGCCGCCTGATGCCCCCATAAAAATAGGCTTTGTGACTTTCAGAGTCCCTCCTTCATAAATTAAACAGGATGTGTCTGATGATGTGTCACACACCACAAGGCCAGCTTAGGTTGTTAAATGTTACAATGACATTTCCCAGTGAATGAATTTGTGTTGGTTGAAAGCAATTCTAAAGTTCAAAAATGCTAGTTGTGAACACAGCCCAAGTGGTGGAGGTACATTTTGGGGGGGGTATTTATTTTGCCTTACATACAAGTCATTACCCCGGAAAGTATGTTCCTTAACATATTTCCCAGGAAAATCCATTTTGGTTTCGTTTTTTGTATGTTATAGTGAGCGCATGTAAAAGTGGCATAGCACTGACAACATTGTTCACAGCAGTGACCTAGGAGTCAAATGCTTTCAGGTTCAGGAATCTTCCTCATGATGTTCCCATGTCATTTGAGCACTGTTCCCATAGATTTCTGATGTTTTGATACCCTAAAAAGACATCGGGGGGGAGGGGGGGGGGGACACGGCAAAAAAGCTCGGGTTTCCCATAGACTTACACTAGGCTCTTTGCTCGGGTCGAGCACCCAAGCAATCCAATTTGCTCGACCCGAGCAACGAACACCAGAGCATTTTAGTGCTCGCTCATCATTACTGGTCTCCATTTTTTCATCATCTGCATAATCATTTTATGATTTCCATAAAACCAGACTTTTCCTCTTTGTGCTGCAATTTCATTGTTCAGGAGTGTGTGTATTATATTCATCATAATATATTGTGTACTGGGCTAATATTTTGATTTCTTTTGTATTGTACAGATTTATTATAGTGGTTTGCAAAAGAATTTTATTTTTATTTTTTTTGAGCGTTTGAACATTTGTTGTTCGCTTCATGATAAAAAGAAGACCAAATGTGGCATAACTATAAATTTCAGTGTGTATAACTATTGCCCCTCCCCCTAAAATTAGTACTTTTCAGACCCTCCTTTTGTGGCAATTACAGATGCAAGCCACTTTAGACAGGTCTTCATTAACTTTCCACTGGAATTTTTGTCCATTCCTTAAGGAAAAATTTCTGTAGCTCCTTCAAGTCAGATGGCTTCCTCAGTGACCTTCAAGTCTGATCACAGATTCTCAACTAGGACAGACTGAAAAGTTTTGCTCAAGAATGTCCCTGTAATTCACAGACCCCAATCTTCCCTCGACTCGTAGCATTTTCCCTATACCTGCTGCCAAAAAATATCCCCACAGCATGACGCTGCCATCATGTTTCGCTGGAGCGCGGGGGGGGGGGGTTGTGTTCTGGGGGTATTGGTTCGGCACCAGTCATAGGGTTTGAAAAGTTCAATTTTTGGTCACATCTGACCAGAGCACCTTCCAGCATACATTTGAGGAATCTCCCACATATATTTTGGAAAACTCAAAACCAGACTAACCAAAAAAATTCTAAGTAAAGGCTTTTTCTGTCCACTCTTCCATAAAGGCCAACTCTATGGAGTATACAGCTTATTGTGGTTGTATGGACCGATACTCCAGTCTCTCCAGCTTCTTCAGGGTTACCTTTGGTCTCTGTACTGCCTCTCTGATTAGTGCCCAGGCCGAGAGTTTCCGTGGGCGGCCCTCCCTTGGCAGGTTTGTTGTGGTGCCATGTTCTTTCCATTTGATGGTGCTCTGGGGAGTGGGGGGGGGGAAGAGATCTTCAGAGATTGGGAAACTATTTTTTTTATTTTTAATAACCCAATCTGGACTTGTACTTCTCAACAACTTTATCCCTGCCTTGTTTAGAAATCTCCTTTGTTTTCATGGTGTTTGGCCAGCGGTGCCTCTTGCTTAATGGTGTTGCAGCCATTGTAGCCTTTTTAGAAAAGGTGTGTATATACTGACAAAATGTAAAACTTAGATTGCACACAGGTGGACATCCTTTTACTAAGCATGTGACTTATGAAGGAAATTGGCAAAAAAAAAGGTAAATGATTCATAGCAAAAGGGGTGAATACATATGCATGACCCAATTTTTAGTTATTTGATCTCAGAAATGTAATTTATGCCTTTATTATTCTCACTTCAACTGAGACTGTTTAGTACTGATGCAATCACACACATCAGATTAAATATATCTAAACACAGGTTGTAACTAACAAAATAGATAAAAAGGCAAGGAGAGGGAGGTGGTTTGAATACTTCCGCGTGTGTGTATACACACTGTACATTTTTTATGACATTTATGTATGCACTAGATGGTGACCCGATTCGAACGTATCGGGTATTCTAGAATATGCATGTCCACGTAGTATATTGGCCAGTCACAGTATATTGCCCAACCACGTAGTATATTGCACAGCAACGTAGTATACAGCACAGAGCCACATAGTATATTGCCCAGTTACGTAGTATATTGCCCAGTTACGTAGTATATTGCCCAGTTACGTAGTATACAGCACAGAGCCACGTAGTATATTGCCCAGCCACGTAGTATATTGGTCAGACATGTAGTATATGGCCCAGCCACGTATATCACAGGTTAAAAAATAAAAAATAAACATACTCACCTTCCGAGGGCCCCTTGTAGTTCTGTCGCCTCCTTCTCGCGCAGGCCCCATGATGTCGCGGTCACATGACCGTGACGTCACGGCAGGTCCTTCTCGTAGACCATCCTTTCCACCGGAACCTGCCGCTTGCATGGACCGGTCACCGGAGCGTCGCGAGGAGCGGGAAAGGCGGCGGAAGGTGAGTGAGTATACAATGATTTTTTTAATTATTATTATTTTTAACATTAGATGTTTTTACTATTGACGCTGCATAGGCAGCTGTTGTGAGTTCTGCTCTTGGGCTCCCTCCGGTGGTTTTAAGTGGTACTGCTGCTCCTTGGATTTAGTAGTCAGCAGCTGTTTCCACTGATTGTCTTTCTGGCTCGGCTATTTAGCCTGGTTCCATCCTTCAGCCTGTGCCAGTTGTCAATGGTTCCTGGTTGGATTCACATCTCTTCTTGAATTTCCCTGATATTCTGACCAGTTCAGCAAAGATAAGTCCTTGCTTTGTTCTTTTGCAGTCCACTTGTTGTGGACTTTATCTTTCTGCACTTTCTATGTTTTTTCTAGTCCAGCTTGTCAGTATGGATTTATTCAGTTAAGCTGGAAGCTCTGGGAAGCAGATTTACCCTCCACACCTTTAGTCAGGTGTGGAGATTTTTGTAAACTCTGTGGTGGATTTTTCTAGTTTTTAATACTGACCACACAGTATTCTGTCCTGTTCTTTTTATCTAGCTAGACTGGCCTCCTTTGCTACATCCTGGTTTCATTCTGTGTATGTCATTTCCCTATCCACTGACAGTCAATATTTGTGGGGGGCTGTCCTATCCTTTGGGAATTTTCTCTGAGGCAAGATAGCTTTCCTGTTTCTATCTTTAGGAGTAGTTAGTCCTCCGGCTGTGACGAGGTGTCTAGGGAGTGACAGGAACATCCCACGGGTACTTCTAGTGTTGTGATAAGCTCAGGAACTGCGGTCAGTACAGGTACCACCTCCTCCAGAGCACGTCCCATGTTGCTCCTTAACCACCAGCTCATAACAGGCAGCATCAATAGTAAAAACTTGTTCACACAGGGTTAATAGCGGCGGTAACGGAGTGAGTTACCCGCGGCATAAGGCGGTCCGTTACCGCTGGCATTAACCCTGTGTGAGCGGTGACTGCGGGGAGTATGGAGCGGGCACTGACTGCAGGGGAGTAGGGAGGGACTAATCGGACTGTGGCTGTCGCTGATTGGTCGCGGCAGCCATGACAGGCAGCTGGCGAGACCAATCAGTGACTGGGATTCCATGACAGACAGAGGCCGCGACGAATGAATATCCGTGACAGAAAGAAAGACAGACAGAAGGACAGACAGACGGAAGGGACCCTTAGACAATTATACAGTAGATTAGAAAAGTGTGTGTGTGTGTGTGTGTGTGTGTGTGTGTGTGTGTGTGTGTGTGTGTGTGTGTGTGTGTGTGTGTGTGTGTTTGTTTTATAAAAAAATATATATATTAGGAAGATATTAATACTCCTACAGGGTCTTGTGTGAACAAATGATTGCCCCCTAAATCTAATAACTGGTTGGGCCACCCTTAGCAGCAACAACTGCAATCAAGAGTTTACGATAACTGGCAATGAGTCTTTTAAAACGCTCTGGAGGACATTTGGCCCACTCATCTTTGCAGAATTGTTGTAATTCATCCAAATTGGGGTTTGCAAGCACGAACAGCCTTTTGAAAGGTCATGCCACAGAATCTCAATCAGATTAAGGTCAGGACTTTGACTAGGCCACTGCAAAGACTTAAGAAAAACAAAATTAAGTCATTCAGAGGTGGACTTGCTGGTGCATTTTGGGTCATTGTCCTGCAGCACAACCCAAGTGTGCTTCAGCTTGAACTCACGAACAGATGGCCAGACATTCTTCAGGATTTTTTGGTAAACAGCAGAATTCATGGTTCCATTTACCACAGCAAGTCTTCCAGGTCCCGAAGCAGCAAAACAGCTCCAGAGCACCGCACTATCACCATCATATTTTACGGTTATTATTTTCCTTTTCTGAAATGCTGTGTTACTTCTACGCCTGATGTAATGGGACATACATCTTCTAGAAATTACAAATTTTGTCTGGTTAATCCACTGGTTAATCCAGAGTATTCTCCCATATGTCTTGACAACCCTTATTGTTTTTGTTGATAAGCAGTGGATTATTATAACCCAGACTCCACGCAAAATCTTACTTCCTTCGAAACCCTCTGCGTTAAAGCATCTAGACCTTCAAAAGTACTCTCCACAATATACCATTCACTTTTAACCGAAAATCTCTGTTTAAAAAGAGCTTACATTACAAAATGGGAAAAGGACCTGGGCTATTCGCTTTCCAGGGCTCAGGTACAACACATTTATAATCACCCACACGGTCCTACAAGATGTGTTAGGACTCAGGAAAACTCCTACAAAATAATATCAAGGTGGTATATATCTCAGACGCAAATTCGGACCTGGAGGGCGGATAACCCAACCTCGTGTTGGAGATGTGAGAAAGGGGTCGGAGACTACTTGCATTTATGGTGGTCATGCCCAACTATAAAAATCTTTTGGTCATTGGTGGAGAAGACCATTCAAGTAATTACGAGGAAGACACTGAGGTTGACTCCCAAAATTGCACTCTTAAATCTTCCTATGGGGTCCGAGTATACCTATTTATCCACTCTCATCGGCAATATCATAGCTGCTGCTAAACTCCTGATTCCGGTATATTGGAAGTCGCCGAATGTACCCTCACACTCAGCTACTAACGAAAATAGACCAACTATACCGCATAGCCAAACTGGTTGCTTCAGTTAATCACTCGTGGGCAAAATTTACAGAACAATGGCGTCCATGGGCCCTATATAGAGCTCACAAGTATATTGAATCTGAAGATGCACATTGATGACCATACGCGGTTATTACAAAGTGCTCTTCCCTCTCCCCCCCCCTCCCTCCCTTCTCTAAATCACCCTCTCTAAATCACCCTCTCTTTCTTTTTCTACCTGCTAACCCCCCTACTTACTATATTTTCTACTTTTCCATTGTTAAATTCTCTTTTGGAATCTTTTTTTTTCTGTTTGAAACTAAGACGAGTTATAACCAATGTCTTACCCCACAGACCAGCTGTCATCTGACGAGATCTATTGATTTACGATAAGTGATCACCTTGAGGTGGCTGTTTGTATTGCAATACTTCATCGTTATTACTCATGCTAAATCTCAAGTTCTATATACATGATTTATGCTTGATCATTTGTCTGTACAATTTGTCCCATGACCTCATCGCGTTATATCTCGATATAATTTGTTACTGTATGTTTAAACATGTTGAAACCAATAAAAAGAACATTGAAAAGAAAAGATAAGCAGTGGGTTTTCATCTTGGAATTCTGCCTTGAAGGCCATTTTTGCACACAGTCTTTTTCTTAGGTCGGCGTCACACTTGTGAATTCAATGCAAGAAACTTGAATCAAGTCCCGCAATGCCACCGGCACTCGGGACCGGAGCGTTCAGCTGCATAGAAATACATGCAGCCGCAAACTCCGGTCCCAAGTGCCGACACCTGATGCGAGAGACTGGTGCGAGTTTCTCGCATTGAACTCGCAAGTGTGACCTCAGCCTTATGGTGGAGTCATGAACACTGACCTTAACTGAGGCAAGTGAGGCCTGCAGTTCTTTGGATGTTTTTGTGGGGTCTTGTGATCTCTTATGAATTGTCGCTGTGCTCTTAGGGGAATTTTGATCAGACGGTCACTCCCAGAGAGATTCAACACTGCTCCAAGTTTTTGCCATTTGTGGGTAATTGTTCTAACTGTGGGTTGCTGGAGTCCCAAAGCATTAGAAATGGCTTTATAAGTTTTTCCAGACTGAGATCTCAATTACTTGGTTTCTCATTTGTTCCAGAAATTCTTTAGATTGCGGCATAATGTCTAGCTTTTGAGGATCTTTTGGTTTACTTCACTTTGTCAGGCAGGTCCTATTTAAGTATTTTCTTAACCCCTTCACCCCCGGAGCTTTTTCCGTTTTTTCGTTTTTCGCTCCCCTCCTTCCCAGAGCCATAACTTTTTTTATTTTTCCATCAATATGGCCATGTGAGGGCTTATTTTTTGCAGGACGAGATGCACTTTTGAAAGATACCATTGGTTTTACCATGCCGTGTAACAGAAAACGGGACAAAAATTCCAAGTGTGATGAAATTGCAAAAAAAGTGCAATCTCACACTTGTTTTTTGTTTGGCTTTTTTGCTAGGTTCACCAAATGCTAAAACTAACCTGCCATTATGATTCTCCAGGTCATTAGGAGTTCATAGACACCTAACATGTCTAGGTTGTTTTTTATCTAAGTGGTGAAAAAAAAATTCCAAAGTTTGCTAAAAAAAAAAAAAAATTGCGCCATTTTCCGATACCCGTAGCGTCTCCAATTTTCGTAATCTGGGTTCAGGTGAGGGCTTATTTTTTGCGTGCCAAGCTGGAGTTTTTAATGATACCATTTTGGTGTAGATACATTCTTTTGATTGCCCGTTATTGCATTTTAATTTTGGCGTTTTGATTTTTTTTCTCGCTACGCCATTTAGCGGTCAGGTTAATCCTTTGTTTTTATTGATAGATCGGGCGATTCTGAACGCGATGATACCAAATATGTGTATGTTTGATTTTTTTTTAATTGTTTTATTTAGATTTTTGATTATATTTGATTTTTGATGATATTTTTAAACACTTTTTTTTTTTAAATGTTGGCATGCTTCAATAGCCTCCATAGGAGGCTAGAAGCATGCACAACTCGATCGCCTCTGCTACATAGAGGTGAAGTACAGATCACCTCTATGTAGCAGAAATGCAGGTGTACTTTGAACGCCGACCACAGGGTGGCGCTCAAAGCAATCGGCCATCAACAACCATAGAAGTCTCAAGGAGACCTCTGGTTGTTATGGCAATGCATCGATGACCCCCGATCATGTGACGGGGGTCAGCGGTGCGAGCACTACCAGCCGCGCGGCCGGGAGCGCTAGTTAAATGCCGCTGTCAGCGCTTGACAGCGGCATTTAACTAGTTAATGGGCGCGGGCGGATCGCGATTCCACTCGCGCTCATTGCGCGCACATGTCAGCTGTACAAAACAGCTGACATGTCGCGGCTTTGAGGTGGGCTCACCGCCGGAGCCCACCTCAAAGCAGGGGATCTACCAGCTGACGTACTATTCAGTCAGCCGGCAGAAAGGGGTTAATCGAGAACAAGTGTGCCAGTAATCAGGCCTGGATGTAGCTAGAGAATTTCAATTCAGTTTCCCAAATATGTGAAACCTGACACAGGCTTACCGCAACAGAAAGTAGCCAGAAAACCGCAGTGTTTTATATCTCCTACTCCTGCACTAATTAGAAGCACTTCAGTCTCATATTAAATGGTGGGAGTTTCTTTTAGCAGTGCAGGGGTTAATCTGCTCAGTTGAGAGTTCCTGGAATCTTTCCTGCATTAAGCCTCAGCTGCCCACTATTAGCCACTCCCATCTCCTATATAATCTGGACTCTGACTAGAACTGATTGTTAAAGCAAGCGTTTGCTGCATGGCTGGAGGTTGTTGGTGGTTATTATTGGAGAAGGCGTTTGGTGGATTTATCTGTAACTGTTGCTAGGTTTTGACTGTATGATAATTCCCTTTCTTCTCCTACTTTGGTTTAACCCCATCCTCCACTCTCTGATGCATTTCTCTGTTATATGTGTCAGTATATTTGCATGGTTGGTATTTTTTATTACTAATGTTCGTATTACCTTGTTTGGTTGGTGTACTACGGTATATTATTATTATTATTATTATTATATATTTTATAGCGCCGCTTATTCCATGGCGCTTTACATGTGAACAGGGCAAATATAGACAAGTACAATAAACCATGAGTAAAACAAGGCACACACAAGTACAGGAGGAGAGCGGACCCTGCCCGCGAGGGCTCACAGTCTGCAGGGGATGGGTGAGGATACACTAGGAGAGGGTAGAGCTGGTCATGCGGCAGTTCAGTAGACTGAGGATCACTGCAGGTTGCAGGCTTGTCGGAAGAGGTGGGTCTACAGGTTCCTTTTGAAGATTTCCGTTGTGGGCGTGAGCCTGATGTGTTGGGGTAGAGAGTTCCAGAGTATAGAGGAAGCATGGGAGAAGTCTTGGTTGTGGGAGGAAGAGATGAGGAGGAGTAGAGAAGGAGATCATGAGACGATCGAAGGTTGCGTGTAGGTAGGTACCGGGAGACCATGTCACAGATGTATGGAGGAGACAGGTTGTGAATGGCTTTGTATGTCATTGTTAGTGTTTTGAACTGTAGACTCAGGGCAATAGGAAGCCAATGAAGGGCCTGGAAGAGAGGAGAGGCTGGGGAATAACAGGGAGACAGGTGGATTAGTCGGGCAGCAGAGTTTAGAATGGATTGGAGTGGTGCCAGAGGCAAGACCAGAAAGTAGGAGGTTGCAGTAGTCGAGGTGGGAGATGAGGGCATGTACTAGTGTTTTTGTGGTTTCAAGGTCAAGGAATGCACGGATCCGGGAAATGTTTTGGAGTTGGAATCGGCAAGGAGGAGGCAAGGGCTTGGATATGTGGCTTGAAATAGATGGTAGAGTCAGGAATCACCCGAGGCAGCAACTCAGTCACTTCAGTTATGGCAGTTTCAGTTGAGTGATGTGATCGGAAACCAGATTGTAACTGGTCAAAGAGGGAACAGGAGGACAGTTCAAGATGGACATGCTGTTCCAGTAGTTTTGAGGCATAAGGGAGAAGGGCTATCGGGCGATAGCTGGACACAGAGGATGGGTCGAGGGAGGGTTTTTTGAGGATAGGTGTGATTGATGCATGTTTGATACTACTTTTACCCTCTTCCCTAGGTGGGGGAAGGGTACAGACTGAAGGCGGATTCAGGAGCTAAGGGTACCGTCACACATTGAAATTTTCATCGCTGCGACGGCACGATTCGTGACGTCGCAGCGTCGTATAATCATCGCTCCAGCGTCGTAGACTGCGGTCACACGTTGCAATCACGGCGCTGGAGCGATGCCGAAGTCCCCGGGTAACCAGGGTAAACATCGGGTAACTAAGCGCAGGGCCGCGCTTAGTAACCCGATGTTTACCCTGGTTACCAGCGTAAACGTAAAAAAACAAACAGTACATACTCACCCGTCGGTGTCCTTCAGGTCCCTTGCCATCTGCTTCCTGCTCTGAGTGCAGCCGTACAGTGAGAGCAGAGCGCAGCACCGCTGTGATCTGCTCTCACTTTCCGGCCGGCACTCAGAGCAGGAAGCAGACAGCAAGAGACCTGAAGGACACCGACGGGTGAGTATGTACGGTTTGTTTTTTTACGTTTACGCTGGTAACCAGGGTAAACATCGGGTTACTAAGCGCGGCCCTGCGCTTAGTTACCCGATGTTTACCCTGGTTACAAGCGAAGACATCGCTGGATCGCTGTCACACACAACGATCCAGCGATGTCAGCGGGTGATCAAGCGACGAAAGAAAGTTCCAAACGATGTGCTACGACGTACGATTCTCAGCAGGGTGTCTGATCGCAGTAGCGTGTCAGACACTGCGATATCGTAACGATATCGCTAGAACGTCACGAATCGTAACGTCGTAGCGATGGAAATTTCAATGTGTGACGGTACCCTAAGGCAAGGAACGTGACCCCAGCAGCTTCACCATCAGGACACCAGACAACAGAGTCATTGCAAAACCACAGTTAATTTACATTTTGGGGGATAATCACTTTCACACATGCTCTGTAAGATTGGACTCTATCCTTAATAAGACCTTAATTTCAAAACTGCATTTTGAGTTTACTTGCGTTATCTTTGTCTAATATTTAAATTTGTTTGGCGATCTGAAACATTTAGGTGTCACAAACCTGCAGAAAAATAGGAAGTCAGGAGGGGGCAAACACTTTCACATAACTAATATTTACACACACACACACACACACACACGGGACAATAAGTATTTGATACACTGCAGATTTTGTAAGATATCTACAAAGAATGGAGAGGTCGGTAATTTTTATCTACTTTCACACTAGCGTTTTTGGCAGCAATGCGTCGTTTAGGAGAAAAACCCTAATAGACTAACCATAGACTAACATTACCGACGCATTGCGACGCAGTGCCACACGTCGCAACAGTCGTGCGACGGTTGCGTCGTGTTTTGGCGCACCGCCGCCACAAAAAAGTTACATGTAACTTTTTTTGTGAGTCGGGACCGCCATTTTCGACCGCACATGCGCAGCCAAAACTCCGCATCCTCCTCCCCATACCTTGCAATGGGGCAGCAGAAGCGTCTTAAGACTGCTTCCGCTGCCCACGTCGGGCATTTTTGCCACAGTATGCGTCGGTACGTCGGGCCGACGAAGCGCGACGGCCCCGTACTGACGCTAGTGTGAAAGCAGCCTTAGCTACACTTCAACTGAGAGACAGAATCAAAGAGTAAAAAAAACCAGAAAATCACATTGTATGATTTTTACATATTTCATGCAATAAAATGAAATTACAGTAAGCATTTGATCACCTACCAATCAGCAAGAATTCTCGCTCACAGACCTGTTCGCTTTTCTTTAAGAAGCCCTCTTACTCTGCACTCATTACCTTTATTAACCCCTTCCCGCCGCGGCCCTTTTTCGTTTTTGTGTTTTCCTTTTTTCGCTCCCCCTCCTTCCCAGAGCCATAACTTTTTTATTTTTCCGTCAATATGGCCATGTGAGGGCTTATTTTTTGCAGGACGAGATGTACTTTTGAAAGATACCATTGGTTTTACCATGCCGTGTAACAGAAAACGGGACAAAAATTCCAAGTGTGGTGAAATTGCAAAAAAAGTGCAATTCCACACTTGTTTTTTGTTTGGCTTTTTTGCTAGCTTTACCAACTGCTAAAACTGACCTGATATTATGATTCTCCAGGTCATTACGAGTTCATAGACCCCTAAAATGTCTAGGTCATTTTTTTATCTAAGTGGTGAAAAAAAATTCAAAACTTTACAAAAAAAATACATACATACATACATACATACATACATACATACATACATACATACATACATACATACATACATACATACATACATACATACATACATACATACATACATACATACATACATACATACATACATACATACACATCATTTTCCGATACCCGTAGCGTCTCCATTATTTGTGATCTGGGGTTGGGTGTGGGCTAATTTTTTGCCTGCAGAGCTGTCACTTTTAATGATACCATTTTTGTGCAGATACGTTCTTTTGATCGCCCGTTATTGCATTTTAATGCAACGTCATGGCGACCAAAAAAAACGTAATTCTGACGTTTCGAATTTTTCTCACTACGCTGTTTAGCAATCAGGTTAATGGGTTTTTTATTGATAGATCGGGCGATTCTGAATGCAGCGATACCAAATATGTGTAGGTTTGATTTTTTTATTGTTGTATTTTGGATGGGGCGAAAGGGGGGGCGATTTAAACTTATATTTTTTTATTTTTTTCATATTTTTAAAAACATTTTTTTCACTTTTGCCATGCTTCAATAGCCTCCATGGGAGGTTAGAAGCTGGCACCGCTCGATCGGCTCAGCTACATAGCAACGATCATCAGATCGCAGGCTTGCTATGAGCGCCGATCACAGGATGGTGCTCACAGCAGGCCTGCATCAGTAACCATAGAGGT
The DNA here is from genome assembly GCF_051348905.1 of Ranitomeya variabilis. Classification (NCBI taxonomy): domain Eukaryota; kingdom Metazoa; phylum Chordata; class Amphibia; order Anura; family Dendrobatidae; genus Ranitomeya; species Ranitomeya variabilis. The sequence continues at coordinate 214,148,203 of NC_135237.1, forward strand.
CTCAAGGACCTCTAGGGTTACCATCCTGATGCATCGCCGACCCCCGATCATGTGAAGTGGGTCGGCGATGCGCTCATTTCAGTCTGCGCGGCCAGAAGCGGTAGTTAAACGCCGCTGTCAGCGTTTGACAGCAGCATTAAACAGGTTAATAGCGGCGGGTGAATCGCGATTTTACCCGCCGCTATTGCGCGCACATGTCAGCTGTACAAAACAGCTGACATGTCGCGACTTGAAGTGGGCTCACCGCCGGAGCCCACATCAAAGGGGGAGACACGACATGCGCCGTACTAGTACGGCGCATGTCGTGAAGGGGTTAATTGCACCTGTTTGAATGCGTTCTGTATAAGGCCACTTGAGAGTGTGATGAGAGACATTCGTGTGAGTCTCTCCCATCAATACCCGGCACTCTGTACCGGAGCATGCGGCTGCATGTATTTCTATGCAGCTGAACGCTCCGGTCCCGAGTGCCGGCGGCAGCTCCGGGTATTGATGCGCAAGTTTCTCGCATCACACTCGCAAATGTGACCCCGGCCTAAGACACCCTGTCCACACAATCACGCACCAATCGCTCAACCGTGGCCAAGACCAAAGAGCTGTCTAAAGACAGCAGGTACAAAATTGTAGACCTCAGCAGGGATGGGATGGGCTACAGGTCAATAAGCAAGCAGCTTGGTGAGAAGGTAACAACTGTTGGTGCAATTAATAGAAAACGGAAGAAATGCAAGTTGACTGTCAATCTTCATCGGTCTAGGGCTCCATGCAAGACCTTGCCTCGTGGGGTAAGGATGATTCTTAGAAAGTTTAGGAATCAGCCCAGAACTACACAGGAGAACCTGGTCAATGACCTGAAGAGAGCTGCTGCCACAGTCTCAAACATTACCGTTAACACACTACGCAGTCATGGATTAAAATCCTGCATGGTACGCCAGCACATGTCCAGGCCCATTTGAAGTTTGCCAATGACCATCCGGATGATCCAGAGGAGGCATGGGAGAAGGTCATGTGGTCAGATGAGACCAATACCAGAACTTTTTGGTATTTTGGTATCCACTCCACACGCCATATTTGGAGGAAGAAGAAGGATGAGCACACGCCATATTTGGAGGAAGAAGAAGGATGAGTACAACCAAAAGAACAGCTGTGTCCCAACAATAAAGCATAGTGGGGGAAACATACTTTGGGACTGCTTTCTGCAAAGGAGACAGGACAACTGTACCGTATTAAAGGAAAGATGGAGCAGAATCATGTATCGCAAGATTCTGGCTAACAACCTCTTTTCTCAATAAGAGCATTGAAGATGGGTGGTAGTTGGGTCCAGCATGACCTGAAACACACAGCCAGGGCAACTAAGGAGTGGTTCTGTAAGAACCATTTCAAGGTCTTGGAGTGGCCTAGCCAGTCTCCACACCTAAACCAAATAGAAAATCTTTGAAACTCCTTGTTGCCCTACGACAGCCCGGAAACCTGAAAGATCTGCACGGAGGAAAGGGCCAAAATCCCTGCTGCAGTGTGGGCAAACTTGGTCAAAAACTACAGGAAATGTGTGACCTTATTAAAAGTTCTACTTTTCTACAGCATCAAATACTTATTTCATGAAATAAAATTCTAATTAATTATGTAAAAATCTTTAAAAAAAAAAAAATCCAGAAAATCACTAAGAATCTGTCTCACAGTTGAAGTGTACCTACAATAAAAATTACAGACCTCTCCATTCTTTGTAGGTGGGAAAACTCGGCAGTGTATCAAATACTTATTTTCCAGACTGTATACAAACAATATACAGTAAGTTATATAAATTTTCTAATACATATATAACCGTCATAAAACATGTACAGTGACTTACTATTTCAGTCAAAATATATTTATACACTGTGGTGAATAGGCCCACTTGGCTAACAGAGGTATACACAGGAACACTGTCTCTTTAAATCTTCCACTGGTTTATTAAAAGTACTGCATAAAGCAGTGCAACGTTAGCAAAAACAAACCCGGTCATCCTGGCCTAATAGAAAAACAAAAACAATGTATGGAGTAGTCTATGTTGCTCCAGGAATCTGTCCGCTCAGGAACAAACAACAAAAGGTTCAACTTTTGTTAACATAAAAGCACAGCTCCAGAGCTTGCACCTGCAGGCAACCATATACTGAATGCTCTAGAAAGCTGGGTTTTTATCCTCTGGACTCCTCCCACTCTATAGCTGTCAAATCAAGCTAGCACTAAACATGGCTGATTAACCACTTTCAGAACTTCGTGTGCTGGAGCATTTCCCTAGGTTGCCATCACTGAAGCAAAGCCCTTTATTGAAACATATCTCCCCCTCCAGTACTTTTGTCACAATACATTGCTAAATAAGAAAAGTGTGATTATCTAAACAAAACACCGTTTTCATTGTCAGGAGTGTAAACATGTCTTAGACATGTGAAACCATAAAAGGGACAAATATTTTATATGGCAGCTACCCTGTACCCTGGATCAGTAACGAGTATCTAGAACTATTAACCACTCAGGTGCAGATATGCATGTTTGAGGGATATACATATTTCCTGCAATGATAGCATTTCTTTATTGTGATCATTACAGAGCAAACAAGAGAAAAGTGCGTATGATAAGGGAACGTGTAAATATGAATACACTACACAATCTACCAGATACAAACGAAAATAAGCATGACAAAAAAAAAATGCACAAATAGTACCAAGAAATTAAAAAAAAAAAAGAAAAAAAAAGGGGGATAGGTTATAATACATATTTGACTATACGCTGATAAGTACCTGCCCACCTACCATTGTAAGAAGACTGGGACCCCTAAAGATGTATAGGTAATAAGGTGGCAAAAAAAGAGAATACAAGTATAACAAACTTAAAGAAATAAGAGCAACTAAATGCAATAATGAAACTTACGCAAGACACCCAGACACTGGGGTCTCCATGCTTGAATAGGAAGGGGCACGTCACCCCGTTCTCTCACTTATAAAGTTACATTAACCTTAAATACAAATGACAAAAAAATATGCTGTCAACACTCACCTGAGTATCAGTTAGATGTAAAATTGTCTTTTTATAGGATATTATATCAAAATCTGTCGCTTTCCAAACGGAATGGTTAAGAAGATCACCAACTTTCTTCTTACGGGTAATCACAATCAGATACATTCCTGAGAGATAGGAGAAAAACATTAGGCAAGAAAACAATCCCTTCTTAAAGCCTCAGACATCAGTATTTGTTCACATACGCAAAAAAAAAAAAATGGTCAGTGTCAGTGTTTTGGAACAGTTTCATGAATGTTTGATCAGTGTCAGTTTTTGTAATCTGCTTTATCAGTGATTTTGACGCATTGATAAATTACAAAGATTCTGCCATCCTTAGCAATGTTACTCGCATACTGCTCAATAAAACCATCCGTGGGCTGTCTGATTTACATGGACCAATAGTCTTTTTTAGAATAACTTTCTACTGTTTCAAGAATCAACAATTGTACAGTTAGGAAATATAAATATAGAAATATATAGAACTATATGGACAATGACCCAGTCTGTGATTTGGACTCAATGCATTTTTTTTTTTTTTTATTTAAAAAGAAACTACCCGTATTTTCCGGCGTATAAGACGACTTTTTAACCCCTCAAAATCTTCTTAAGTCGGGGGTCGTCTTATACGCCGGGTATAGATAAAATGTGCATATGGTGGGTGGGGGGCATGGGGGGGGGGGGGTTTTTTGGAGTGGTCCCGATGACGAAGAGAGGGGGCGTCTCACAGTAAAGTGTGAGTGGAGTATATCCCTCTATTACCCCATTGCGGCAGCGTGGGAGTCTCTGTGCTGGGAGCGGCAGCTCCTCTTCGTGCCGTGGGTGCTCTGTGCTGTGGGGCGGCGGCGCATCTTCGTGCCGTGGGTGCTGTGGGGCGGCGGCGCATCTTCTTGCAGCGTCAGGGCTCCTCCAGCATCTCCTCCAGGCCCGGAGGCACCGGCAGCCCCATTGCTGTGATGCGGTGACCTCCGGGAAAATGGCCGCTGCGCAGATTCAGATCTGAATCTGAGCATGCGCCGCCCCCAGCGGCCATTTTCCCGGAGGCCACCGCATCGCAGCCTTTGGGAAAATGGCCACTGCTCAGATTCAGATCTCGCCACTTCCTCATACTTCACCCCCATAGGTATTAACACAGACACACCCCTAGAATAAGTAGAAAAAGTAGAATGGTACGCCCTCTGTATCCAGCGCCTATTCAATACATTCACCCTCTCCCGCACTAAATGTGTCTCCAGCAGGCATATCATTGAAACCTTCTGTTCTCGAACATACTGTAACACTGCCGTCCGCCGTGTCTTATCCTCCAGACCTCTCACATTCCAACTCAATATTTTAGTACAATCCCCAATCATGTGGCTCATCATTTCTCATGGTATCCAATTTCCCAAGTTTAGGCTGTCCCAACCCTCCCTCCCCCCCTACCCCCACCCAACTGACCCCCCCTAACCCTCCCAATATAGCTAATTCTTTCTCTCATCAAGAGTGGGGCTCCACTGCCCATTGCGAACACTCTCACCTGCTTAACCCTCCCCTTTCGCGTCCCGCTGCCATAGCAATCATAATTTCCCCCCAACTTTTCACTTTAATATATCTAAACATTCAAACTTATATGAACATATATATAAAAAAAATATATATATACCAAACCAATTTACAGTTCCCTGGCCTAGCCCTCCTCCCTCATATTTAGTAGACGGTACTGTCCCCTCTGGCCAGTCAATTAACATGACCCAGCAAAACCCTCAGCAGTTGCTCAACTCTTTAACCAATGCTAACAAATGTAGAACCCTCTGCCAGCTATAGAGAAAACAATTCACAACCAGATATCGCCGAAATGTCAATCACCCATTCCCTTAAGCTTTTTCTCATTAGTATCAATCCACTGGGTAGCGTCCTCCGGTGTCAGGAAGAAGTGGGTCTTATTAAAAGCCACCAGTCTCAGCTTTGCGGGAAACATCACTGAATACTGCACTCCCAGCTCCCTCAGTCGTCGCTTGATTCCAGTAAACTTCATCCGTTGCTTCTGAACCGCAGCGGAATAGTCCGGCTAAATGGCGATTTTTTTGTCCTCCCGCCGTCAGATCCTCCATTTCTCTAGCCTTTCTAAGGATAATGTCTCTATCTCTGTAGTTCAATATTTTGGCAAGTATGGTACGAGGGTACGCTCCTGGGCCAGGGGGCTTTGATGGGATCCTATGAGCCAGTTCAACCGCAAAAACTTTTGTCAACACTGTGCTCTCAATTTTTTCCAGCAGCCAGCTTTCAACAAATTCTGTGGGGTTTCTCCCCTCAGTCTTTTCAGGCAGCCCCACTATACGTATATTATTTCTTCTGGATCTATTTTCCAGATCCTCATTTTTGGCCGTGAGCTCGGCTATTGCTTGGGCGAATTTCTTCTCAGCTTTTTGTAATCTAACTATGATCTTCTGCCGTGCTCACCCTCACCTCCACCACTCCTATACGTTTGTCCATCTTTTGTAGGGCTGCATTAATCTGTGCAGTGTCCCCTTTAACCTCCTGCATCTGCTGGGCCAGGGAATTCAGGGACTGCTGACATGAAGAGATCAGTGTGATAACATCTCTAATGGTCGGCTCCTCTGCCTGTGATATGCCTTCAGATCCCCCACTAGCCCCCACCATGCTTTCTCTCTCCTTCCCCTTCTGTACCTCGTGCTGCTGCACCAGGCCTGCTTCCTCCTCCTCCTTGTCAGCTCCAGCTCTGGGTCCTTGTTCTGCATCTGCAGCTTCCACCCTGGCATATTGCTGTAGCTTCGCCGCTACCTCCATGCGACGCTGACATGCTGCATTCTCCCTGTCAGCGTCTTCTCTGGCCTCAGCTCCATCTTGGCCGGCTCCTGCATCGCCCAGTCCTGCATCTTTCTGCCGCCTCCTGGTCATTGCTGCCAGCTCCGGTGCCTCCGTTCAGAACCGCAGTGCTCTCCGGACCTTCAGCCAGCCGGGCTCGGTAAATATACCCGAAAATCAGGGTTAAAACAGGATTTTAAGTCCTTCTGGCAGCGAGAGCACTCTTCCCTGCTTCCACTCACATGGCCAGCTAGGACACGCCCCCGTTTTAATATTTTATTATACTCTTAATCCACCTGAAGACCCTCGTTCTGTAAAAAAGAAAAAAGAAAAAAACAACAATATCCCATACCTTCCGTCGTTCAGACACATCCCAAGATATAAATCCATCTGAAGGGGTTAAATCATTTTACACCCAGGAGCTCTGCTAATGCAGCTGTGCTCCTGTCTGTAAAATCTGGGGAATGAATGGAGTGCAGGGGAATGTCCTGTAGTTACCTTGAGTCGCGGTGATGCGCCCTCTGCTGGATGTCCTCATATGACCTCGAGCCTGGGAACTTTTCCCAGAGTGTGACGCCGGCCTAAAAGAAAATATCCAAGAGTGACACCATTCTAAACACTGCACCCCTCAAGGTGAGCAAAACCACATTCAAGAAGTTTACTAACTTTTCTAGTGCTTCACGAGAACTAAATTAACATATTACTTTTTTCACAAAAAAAAAAATGGTAATTAGTTCTTACCGGTAATTGTATTTCCAGGAATCCACCTGACAGCACCATTGGAGAACGTCCTTCTTACCCTCAGTGGGACAGGAACAACAAGCGGTTAAAAGGACCCTCCCCACTCCACCCACCAGTGATTTTCTAAGTACCACATCTGTATGGATGCAAAAAGAAAGTTTATTAACAGTTATGCACCAATGTTACATCACATTAGTCAATAGTAAAGACTTGCAGTGGGAGGGAACTAGTAGTGCTGTCAGGTGGATTCCTGGAAATACAATTACTGGTAAGAACTAATTACCGTTTTCCAGCTCACCACCTGATAGCACCATTGGAGAAATACCAAAGGATGTTTAACTAGGGTGGGACTACTGCATGTAACACTTTTCTACCAAAAGCTAACTGGTCTGATGCAACATCTAATTTATAGTCATAAGAAAGATACCAGTTATATAAAAATATCCTACTATTTAGACTCACTCATTTAGCCAATTATACACAGGAGAACCAAGAGTTTGCTAAACATACCATTTATTATATCAAAAGTAATTTTACATAATAAAAATTGGATATTGTTGTATCTAATACATGTTAAGTGAATTACCCAGGTGAATAATTTGACCATAGGCCACCACAGGACTATCTATTATAACCAGTATAACTTTGCAGGCTTTAGCAGTGCACGATTTAGATGTACAGATGAATAGTGGAATCCCAACATACTGTTTTGTCATGAAAGGCTATTGTATTATAGCTCAATATCCATACAATGGGCCACCCATCATACTGCTCTACTTACATCAAATGCACAAGCCTATCTATCAATAGATTATTAATAATAATTACCCATTGGTGTTGTCCAGCTCCTGTGAAGCCCACGATCACCCCGTGGGGGTGATCGTGGGCTTCACAGGAGCTGGACAACACCAATGGGTAATTATTATTAATAATCTATTGATAGATAGGCTTGTGCATTTGATGTAAGTAGAGCAGTATGATGGGTGGCCCATTGTATGGATATTGAGCTATAATACAATAGCCTTTCATGACAAAACAGTATGTTGGGATTCCACTATTCATCTGTACATCTAAATCGTGCACTGCTAAAGCCTGCAAAGTTATACTGGTTATAATAGATAGTCCTGTGGTGGCCTATGGTCAAATTATTCACCTGGGTAATTCACTTAACATGTATTAGATACAACAATATCCAATTTTTATTATGTAAAATTACTTTTGATATAATAAATGGTATGTTTATCTAATTTATAGTGTCTAGCAAAGGTAGAAAGACTGGTCCAAGTCGCCGCCCTACAAATTTGCTCAGCTGAGGCTCCCACCTTCTCCGCCCATGATGTAGAGATAGCTCGAGTTGAATGGGCTCTAAGAGTATTCGGGGGATCTTTCCCTTGGTCTGTATAGACTAGGTTTATCATGGTTTTTATCCACCTAGCAATAGTTGATTTTGCTGCCTTACAACCTCTATTTGGACCCCCGTACTAAATGAACAAGTAAAGGTACCTTCACACGAAGCGACGCTGCAGCGATAGCGACAACGATGCCGATCGCTGCAGCGTCGCTGTTTGATCGCTGGAGAGCTGTCACACAGACCGCTCTCCAGCGACCAACGATGCCGAGGTCCCCGGGTAACCAGGGTAAACATCGGGTTGCTAAGCGCAGGGCCGCGCTTAGTAACCCGATGTTTACCCTGGTTACCAGCGTAAAAGTAAAAAAAACAAACAGTACATGCTCACCTGCGCGTCCCCCAGCGTCTGCTTCCTGACACTGACTGAGCTCCGGCCCTAACAGCACAGCGGTGACGTCACCGCTGTGCTTTCACTTTCACTTTAGGGCCGGCGCTCAGTAAGTGTCAGGAAGCAGACGCTGGGGGACGCTCAGGTGAGCATGTACTGTTTGTTTTTTTTACTTTTACGCTGGTAACCAGGGTAAACATCGGGTTACTAAGCGCGGCCCTGCGCTTGGTAACCCGATGTTTACCCTGGTTACCAGTGTAAAACATCGCTGGTATCGTTGCTTTTGCTTTCAAACACAACGATACACAGCGATCGGACGACCAAATAAAGTTCTGGACTTTATTCAGCGACATCACAGCAGGATCCTGATCGCTGCTGCGTGTCAAACGAAACGATATCGCTAGCCAGGACGCTGCAACGTCACGGATCGCTAGCGATGTCGTTTCGTGTGAAGGTACCTTTAGTGTCTGGTCTCCAACCTTCTGTCGCCCCCAGGTATTTTAGAACAGTCTCCCTAACGTCAAGGTTATGATAGACCCCTTCCTTTGTGTTTCTAGGGTGTTGGCAGAATGAAGGAAGGATTATCTCCTGATTTATATTTGTAGAGGACACTACCTTGGGGAGGAAGGCTGGGTCACAGGCCCCGTCTCACATAGCGAGATCGCTAGCGAGATCGCTGCTGAGTCACAAGTTTTGTGACGCAACAGCGACCTCAGTAGCGATCTCGCTATGTGTGACACGTACCAGCGATCAGGCCCCTGCTGCGAGATCGCTGGTCGTGTCGGAATGGCCTGGACCTTTTTTTGGTCGTTGAGGTCCCGCTGACATCGCTGAATCGGTGTGTGTGACACCGATCCAGCGATGTCTTCACTGGTAACCAGGGTAAACATCGGGTTACTAAGCGCAGGGCCGCGCTTAGTAACCCGATGTTTACCCTGGTTACCAGCGTAAATGTAAAAAAAAAAAAAAAAACAGTACATACTCACCATCTGATGTCCGTCAGGTCCCTTGGCTTCTGCTTCCTGCTCTGACTGCCGCCGTAAAGTGAGAGCACAGCAGTGACGTCACCGCTGCGCTCTGCTCTCACTGTACGGCGGCTCAGTCAGAGCAGGAAGCAGACGGCAAGGGACACCGAAAGGCGAGTATGTACTGTTTGTTTTTTTTGGTAACCAGGGTAAACATCGGGTTACTAAGCGCGGCCCTGCGCTTAGTAACCCGATGTTTACCCTGGTTACCCGGGTGCTGCAGGGGGACTTCGGCATCGTTGAAGACAGTTTCAACGATGCCGAAGTCGTTCCCCTGATCGTTGGTCGCTGGAGAGAGCTGTCTGTGTGACAGCTCCCCAGCAACCACACAGCGACAAAACAGCGACGCTGCAGCGATCAGCATCGTTGTCTGTATCGCTGCAGGGTCGCTGTGTGAGACGGGGCCTTAAGTCTTAAGACTATCCTGTCGTCAAAGATCTGAAGATATGGGTTCTGAGTGGAAAGGGCCTGCACCTCCCCCAGCCTTTTAGCTGATGTGATGGCAATCAGGAAGGCAGTTTTAAAGGAGAGATTGGCTATGCTCATATCTTCTGATAAAAAGTACGGGGTTTTACACAGGGCATTAAGGACCAAGTTTAGGTCCCAAGGAGGAGTTGATTTTCTCACCAGTGGTCTCATTCTCTGTGTAGCCCTGGAAAATCTTGCTATCCAAGGATGGGAGGCTAGTGACATATCAAAAAAGACACTAAGCGCTGCAATCTGTACTTTTAAAGTACTAGGCCGGAGGCCCTTCTCAAATCCGAGTTGCAGGAAGTCGAGGATTCTGGGAATGTCCGGTTTTGAGGTATCCACAGAAACTTCTCCCAGAAAGGAACAACACAGCTTCCAGATTTTGTTGTAAATCGCAGAAGTCACCGGCTTTTCTGCTTGCCTGGAGTGTGTTAATGACATCTTCTGACAGGCCTCAGGATCTTAATGTTTGCCGCTCATGATCCAAGTAGATAGGTGAAGGGAATCTGGGTTGTTGTGGAACACCGGACCCTGAAGTATAAGGTCCTGTCTGTTCGGTAATAAGATTGGTCTCTCTGTTGACATTGTGGACAGTAGAGAGAACCAGCTCCTTTTTGGCATACCTCCCAACTTTTGAAGATGGGAAAGAGGGACAAAGTTTGCGGCGCGCGAAGCGCGTTGCGGCAAATTTTAGGCCACGCCTCTGACCACACCCATTCATAATTAGTCACACCCATATCCATGTCCCAACCACACCCATTTAGCACTGCTGATCACACTGTTTCATATACAATAGTTATAAACAAAAAAGGATGGCCACACAGTGCTCCATACTGTATAATGACCGTACATGATGCTCCATACCGTATAATGACCGCACATGACGCCCCATACTGTATAATGGCCACACATGATGCTCCATACTGTATAATGGCCACACATGATGCTCCATACTGTATAATGGCCGCACATGATGCTCCATACTGTATAATGACCGCACATGATGCTCCATACTGTATAATGACCGCACATGATGATCCATATTGTATAATGACCGCACATGATGCCCCATACTGTATAATGGCCACACATGACGCTCCATACTGTATAATGGCCACACATGACGCTCCATACTGTATAATGGCCACACATGACGCTCCATACCGTATAATGACCACACATGATGCCCCATACCGTATAATGGCCACACATGATGCTCCATACTGTATAATGGCCACATATGACGCTCCATACTGTATAATGGCCACACATGACGCTCCATACTGTATAATGGCCACACATGACGCTCCATACTGTATAATGACCGCACATGATGCTCCATACTGTATAATGATGGCATGCATACCGTATAATGGCCGCACATGATGCTCCATACTGTATAATGACTGCACATGATGCTCCATACTGTATAATGGCCGCACATGATGCTCCATACTGTATAATGGCCGCACATGATGCTCCATACTGTATAATGGCCGCACATGATGCTCCATACTGTATAATGACCGCACATGATGCTCCATACTGTATAATGACCGCACATGACGCTCCATACTGTATAATGGCCACACATGACGCTCCATACTGTATAATGACCGCACATGATGCTCCATACTGTATAATGACGGCATGCATACCGTATAATGGCCGCACATGATGCTCCATACTGTATAATGACTGCACATGATGCTCCATACTGTATAATGGCCACACATGATGCTCCATACTGTATAATGGCCGCACATGATGCTCCATACTGTATAATGGCCGCACATGATGCTCCATACTATATAATGACCGCACATGATGCTCCATACTGTATAATGACCGCACATGATGCTCCATACTGTATAATGACCGCACATGATGCTCTGTATTGTATAATGACCGCACATGATGCTGCATACTGTATACTGGCTGCACATGATGCTCCATACTGTATAATGGCCACACATGATGCCCCATACTGTATAATGGCCACACATGACGCTCCATACTGTATAATGGCCACACATGATGCTCCATACTGTATAATGGCCGCACATGATGCTCCATACTGTATAATGGCCACAGTTCTCCATACTGTATAATGACATACAGGCACGCAGCTCACACACACGGCTCACACACACGCAGCTCACATACATGCAGCATCACACACAGTATCACACACACACAGTATCACACATACACACGCAGCATCACAAACGCAGCTCACAAACACATGCAGCTTTGACACAAATGCATCACATACGCAGCCATCACACACACACGCAGCCATCACACACACACGCAGCCATCACACACACACACACGCAGCCATCACACACACACGCAGCCATCACACACACACACCCAGCCATCACACACACACCCAGCCATCACACACACACACCCAGCCATCACACACACACACCCAGCCATCACAAACACACACACCCAGCCATCACACACACACACACCCAGCCATCACACACACACACACCCAGCCATCACACACACACACACAGCCATCACACACACACACAGCCATCACACACACACCCAGCCATCACACACCAGATACCTCATACACACATGACACACACACAAATGCAGCATCACACACACACACAATGACACACACATGCAGCATCAGACACACACACACACACACACACACACACACACACACACACAATCTCCTCTGTGGTGCAGGGGCGGCTGATCTGTCCATGTGCAGCTCTTCAGTTTCTCCGGCTGCTCACAGCTCTGCACTGTCCCGGCACCTCCCCCATCTCTCCTTCTCTGCCGGGATAGCAGCTAAGAGCAGGAGAAGCCGGAGCTCCGTGCACACACAGGAGGTAGTGAGTCGCTGACCTCTCATCTTGATCGCTGCTGGCTCTCTGCCTCAGCGTGGCAGCGCCGCACACACAGGGGGCGGGATCGGTCGGGAGGAGACCCAGCATGTATAAGAAAAAAAAACAGCCACAAACCTAAGCTACTCAGGTGCCGCCCCCTGCATTGTCCCTGCCCTAGGCACGTAGTGCGGGACATTAGTGTCCCGCCCGGGATCCCGGGGCTGACTGTCAAAATCAGGACAGTCCCGTGGGATCCGGGACGGTTGGGAGGTATGTTTTTGGTCAAAAAGGAACCACCAGGATTACGGTTGCTCTCTCGTCTCGTATCTTCCTGAGTGTCTTCGGTATCCGAGGAAGAGGCGGGAATGCATACAGGAGACCTTCTCCTCAATACTGAGACAAGGTGTCTACTGCCGTGGCTCCCTCTAAAGGATTGAGTGAGAAAAATGTTCTGGTCTTTGCATTTGACCTGGTGGCAAAAAGATCCACCTGAGGTGTTCCCCATACCTGACACAGACTGCTGAATACTTCTGGGTTCAGTTCCCATTCTCCAGGATGTACAGACGTTCTGCTCAAGAAATCTGCTACTTGATTCTTGGCACCTTCCAGGTGAACTGCCGAGATGGATTTGACAGATTTCTCTGCCCATCTGAAAATCTGGTCTGCCAGGTGTTGCAGCGGTGGATGTCTTGGACCTCCTTGGTGTCTTAGAAATGCCACTGCTGTGACATTGTCGGACAGTATTCTTACGTGTCTGCCCCTGACCTGTGACTGGGCCTGGTATAACACTTTCCAGATCGCATACAGCTCCCTGAAGTTTGACGACCTCGCAGCAATCTAAGGAGTATATTCTCCCTGGTAATATGTTCTTTCTATATGACTGCCCCATCCGAATTGACTGGCGTCTGTGGTAACCGTAACACAGGGATCGAGGATCCAGGGAACTCCTTTTAGGTTTTCCGGTGTGGTCCACCAGGTCAGGGATCTCTTTACTGACGGAGACACAATCATCTTCTTGTCTAGGGAACTGTTTACTGTTCCAAGATCACAAAATTTCTCTCTGTAATCCCCGCGAGTGGAATTGGCTCCATTTCACACAAGGTATGCATGCTGTCATAAAGCCCAGAATCCTCATTGCCTCTCTTATGGAGGGGGTACTTCTTCTGAATTGGTGTATGTGCCTGATCAAGGCCTCTTGTCTGTCTTCTGGTAAGAAAGATGTTCTTAGTTTGGAGTCTAATATGACCCAAAAAATTTCATTCTGGAATCTGGGACCAGGCAAGATTTCCCAATTCACAATCCAACCCAGCTCCTGTAGGATGGAAAGTGTGAAGCTGCAATCTATTCCGAGAAGTTTCTCTAATCTCGCCATTATCAGAAAGTCATCCAGATATGGTACTATGGTCACATTCTGGTTTCTTAGATAGGCCACAACTTCTGACATCAGTTTGGTGAATATCCTGGGCGCCGAAGCAAGCCCGAAGGGGAGACATCTGAACTGGAAGTGATATAATATTCCCTTGTTCATTAGGGCAAATCTCTGAAATTTTTGGTAGGAAGCGTGTATTGGGACATGGTAGTATGCATTGCTCAGGTCTAAGGTGCACATCACCATGTTCTTGTCTATGAGAGGCGTTGTGGACTTTATAGATTCCATCCTGAATCTTTTGTACCGGACCCATCTGTTTAGGGGTTTTACATTTATGATCGTCCGGGAGTCCCCGGACGTTTTTTTTTTTATAGATAGTAGATGGGAGTCATGGCCCTTGCCTCTTTCTGAGATGGGTACTGGAATTATCGCATCTAACTATCAACTCCTGTATGTTTGTCCACATAGAGGAGTCTGAGAGTGGACAGGGTCTGGTTACTACAAATTTTTCTGGGGGACTGCTGGAGAACTCTAGCTTGTACCCCTGAGCAATTACCTGCAGAATCCAAGGATTTTGGGATACTTTCTGCCAACCCCCTAGAAATTTTTGTAACCGACCACCAACCCGGATGTCATTTATTTGGCTTTCCTGTACCTGCACTTGGGAAGATGGAGTCTCTACCCTTTCCACCCTTGGGATAAGACCACCTCCCAGTCTTCCCTTTCCCCCTGTAGTCTGCCTTCTGACTAGGTCGGGATCTACGAAAGGGCTGGTACTTTTGTATTTTCCTCAGGGAAGCCTTTCTTTTTATCTGAGGCCTTTTCTAGAATGTCATCCAGAATAGGCCCAAATACTTTATTCCCTGAGAATGGGATTCCGCACAATTTATTTTTTGACTGGACATCCCCCGACCAGGTCCTTAACCAGATGGCTCTTCTGGCCGCGTTGGATAAGGACTCGCTTCTGGCAGCGAAGCGTACAGATTCAGCCGAAGCGTCTGCCATAAGGCCTGTTGCAAGCTTAAGTAACGGCAGGGATTGGAGAATAACATCTCTGGAAGTCTTAGCTTTGAGATGTTCCTCCAAATCGTCTATCCATAGATGCATTGATCGGGCTACCGATGTTGCAGCTATATTGGCTCGTATTACTGCTGCGGAGGACTCCCAAGTTCTCCTGAGCAGACCATCTGCTTTGCGATCCATAGGATCCTTCAATGCAGAGGAGTCCTCAAATGGGATTGAGGTCTTCTTCGCCACATTTGCCAACGGAACATAAATCTTGGGAACTTCATCCTATACTTTAATGTCCTCTGGATTATAAGGCAAACGGAGTCTGAAATCTCTGGGTACTATTAGTCTCTTCTCCGCTTCCTGCCATTCTTCTAGGATCATGGAATGGATGTGGTTGTTGATGGAAAAACCCTTGTGACCTGGGCATGTAATCCGCCAAACATCTCATCCTGGAGCGAAGTCTCCTCTGGCAAATAAAGAGAAAAAAAAGAAAAAAAAAAGAAAAAAGATGGGCCTAACAAAAAACGGGAGTCACCACCATACAAATAACAAGAAAACAGCTTTATTCCACACATATGCAAAAGACAGAACATTTTAAAAACATTAAAAACTGAGGGATGTGACATATCCCTGTACAAACCAAAGGCCCATAATACGGCCACAGCACCGCACCACTCCCAAAGGGGTATTATTTGCACATGCCCAAAATAATACAATATCTGTCCCACAGGCTCATGTAAAGGCTAGGAATTGAATTAACCAGCTCCCTGGATGCTGACTGTCACTAAGATGTGAAAATGCAATGCCTACCTAATAGTAGTATGCAATCTGGAAAAGGAAGAAAATGCACACAATTTTACACATGAAAAAATCATCAGACTAAGACAGCATGCTGTAAATCACCATGGATGAAATACCCACCAATAGAGGGAGAATCATGACCTGGAGCGCAAAAACACATGCAATAACGCAGAAATACCACAGATTACTAGCATGGGCATGTGTACCCTAAAGGAGGTGCGGGCAGCAGACACCCAACGCGTGTCGCCACACAGCGGTGGCTTCGTCAGGGGTGATGTCTGCATGCCCTGCCTTCTGTTTAAGTACCAGTCATAAAGTGACTTACCAATATGCAGCTGTGTAAGCGGCCAGATTGGCCGCATGGAGCAGCGGTAATGGCGTTTATCTGCCGGGCCCGGCATAAAGTTACTGCGCATGCGCCGGCGTTCCAGAGCGGAAGTGTGAGCTCCGCTCTTGGTTGCCATGGCGGCGCATACACAGTAGTGAGGAGCGCTTGCGCAAAGACAGAAATAGAAGACAAATACTAAAATAGCAGCATGAATCCGCTATAAGTATTAGCGTAATGTTTGGCAGCTGGAGAATATTGCCACTATTTAGGCAGACTAACAGTTGCCATACAAGCACCTACAATGCACATGCTAAATAATAAAAGGAAAAAGGGACAATGTATATACCCCACCAACAAACCAAGGAATTGCCCCAGGATGAAAAATAAAAAATAAAAAATAAAAATAAAAACCTTTTTACCCCTGATAGGGGCAAAGAGTTGATGGGTATTTGATAGCCTTGTTTGAGCTCTTTTTATCTGTGCTTCCTGCCCACTTAATGTACAGTATGGTGCCCCTAAAATCTCTCTTATTTCCCCCCCCCCCCTCCCCCTCCTCCTTTTTCCTCCACTCTTTGCCCCTATCAGGGGTAAAAAGGTTTTTATTTTTATTTTTTATTTTTTATTTTATATTGGTAAGTCACTTTATGACTGGTACTTAAACAGAAGGCAGGGCATGCAGACATCACCCCTGACGAAGCCACCGCTGTGTGGCGACACGCGTTGGGTGTCTGCTGCCCGCACCTCCTTTAGGGTACACATGCCCATGCTAGTAATCTGTGGTATTTCTGCGTTATTGCATGTGTTTTTGCGCTCCAGGTCATGATTCTCCCTCTATTGGTGGGTATTTCATCCATGGTGATTTACAGCATGCTGTCTTAGTCTGATGATTTTTTCATGTGTAAAATTGTGTGCATTTTCTTCCTTTTCCAGATTGCATACTACTATTAGGTAGGCATTGCATTTTCACATCTTAGTGACAGTCAGCATCCAGGGAGCTGGTTAATTCAATTCCTAGCCTTTACATGAGCCTGTGGGACAGATATTGTATTATTTTGGGCATGTGCAAATAATACCCCTTTGGGAGTGGTGCGGTGCTGTGGCCGTATTATGGGCCTTTGGTTTGTACAGGGATATGTCACATCCCTCAGTTTTTAATGTTTTTAAAATGTTCTGTCTTTTGCATATGTGTGGAATAAAGCGGTTTTCTTGTTATTTGTATGGTGGTGACTCCCGTTTTTTGTTAGGCCCATCTTTTTTCTCTTTATTTGTCATATAGTGTTTTCTGGGCCTAGGTTTGAGTCCCACCGACCGTGGTGCCCCCGTTTGCTCCTTTTTGGTCCGAAGTCTCCTCTGGCGTGTCCTGTAACTGCATGGTGTTACGAACAGCATGAAGAAGCTCATCTGTGTCCGCCGCAGAGAAGAGATATCTCTTCCCTCTGCCCACTGATCCGTCTCATTCTTCTTGGTCTGAATCTTCCGAAACCTCTCCTTCAGAAGAGGGACTAGACTCTTGGCCTCTTCCGTGAGGTCTGCGGTTCCGACTGACTTGTCTGGGGAAGATTCAAGCCCGAGATGGATGCCTGAACCTCCTGACGAATCATTGTCCTCATACTGGTTAATAACGCAGTTTGTTCATCCCCCACAATCTTGGATGTGCATGATTTGCATAATGGCTTTCGCCAATTTTCCGGAAACTTAGTGGCACATATTGGGCATTTGCTCTTCCCAGATTTTTTCCTTTCGGATGTGGGGATGGGAGGCTCTGCCTAGGATAGATAGAAATACACACTTGTAGATAGGGGAGCAGGGGGAGGAGTGAGCATTGTGGTATGGCTTAACATAGCCCACTGACGTGCCCCTGAAGCTGGTCAGTCCCCTCAGGTCTGGCTGTCTCCTCCATCATGAGGACAATTCTAGCCGTATAGCCGAGTACTCCTTTGTCAGGATGGCCGGAGGCATAAAGACCCCCTTAGTGTGTTTATATAGGATTTACCTGGTTGATCCTGCCCTCCTTACCGCCGCTGCGGCTGACGTGCTGCAAAGCCTCACTGAGGCCGGCGCTGCTGCCGGCGTCCCCGTGCTCCGGAGCTTGCCGCGACCGAAAGCGACGCAGCCGTTGAGGCCGGAAGTGACGCGGCCGCTGAACCCGGAAGCGGCCGCCTAGATGCGGCCGCAGGAGCAAGCTGCGGCCACACGCTGGAAATCTATCGCCGCTGGAAACGACCGCAGCCCACAACAAGGCACACAGGCGCCCGGACCAAGAGCCCCCTATACGGAGGAAGCGGACCTGACCCCAGGAGCAGCGCTACACTGGGGAGGCTGAGGGACCCCCCATAGCAGGTATCAGCCGCAGATATCTTGCGGCAGGGAAGGGAAAGGCTGGGCCCCCCGATCCCCACCATCTGCACAGCACCGTCGGAGGGAAGCTTGCCGTTCCTATCCGCAGTGGGACAGGAAAAACACTGGTGGGTGGAGTGGGGAGGGTCCTTTTAACCGCTTGTTGTTCCTGTCCCACTGAGGGTAAGAAGGACGTCCTCCAATGGTGCTGTCAAGTGGTGAACTGGAAAAAAAAAGTTACTTTGGAACCAAATGTTTTTTTTTTTATTTTCACAAGAGTATCAGGAGAAAATGAACCACAAAATTTGTTGTGCAATTTCTCCGGAGTACGCTGATACCCTGTATGTGGGGGAAAGCCACTGTGTGGGCGCATGACAGGGCTCAGAAGGGAGGGAGCACCATTTGACTATTTGAACACAAAATTGGCTGGAATAAATGGTCGGTGCCATGTCGCGTTTGGAGACCCCCGATGAACCTAAAAAGTGGAAACACCCCAATTCTAACTCAAACCTTAACCCCACACCTCAAACCCTAATCACAACCTTAACCACTACCCTAAACCCAACACACCCCTAAACCTAATCACAACCCTAACACACCCCCGACCTTAATCTCAACCCCAACCGTAATCCCAACCCTAGCCTCAGCCCTAACCCCAACCCCAGCCCCAACCCTAATCGTAATCCCAACCATATACACAACCCTAGCCCTAATCCCAAACCTAACCACAACCCTAGCCCCAACACAACCCAATCCCTAATTCCAACCATAACCACAACCCTAGCCCCAACTCTAACCCTTAACCCCAACGATAACCCCAACCCTAACCGTAATCCCAACCATAATCACAACCATAACCCCAGCCTCAACCCTAAACCCAGCCCCAATCCTAATCGTAATCTCAACCATATCCACAACCCTATCCCTAATCCCAACCCTAACTACAACCCTAACCCCAATCTCAAACCTAACTGTAATCTCAACCATAACCCTAGCCCCAACCCTTAACCCCAACTCAACTCCAGCCCCAACCCTAACCATAATCCCAACCCTAACTGTAATCCCAACCTCAACCCTATCCCTAAGCTCTAACCCTAACCTCTAACCCCAACCCTAACCCTAGCTCTAGCCCCACCCTAAGGGAAAAATTGAAATACATTTTTTATTTTATTATTTTTACCTAAGTAAACCGGTGATAAAGAGGGGTTTGATTTACTATTTTTTTATTTTGATTATTTTGATAGGGTCTAACACAGCGATAATAAAAATGAACCAATACGAAAAATGTCTTATTGTTGCCGGGTGCCAGCCAGAAGATCTCGGCAGGTGCACTGGGCATGTGCCAGCCATTTTCTTCCTGGAAGACATCAGAGGCCAAGACCAGGGGATGCAAAATTTGTTTTATTTTGAATGGGGTAAAAGGGGGGTGATTTGAACTATATATATATATATTTTCACACTGAAGGCATCAAAACTATGAATGAACACATGTGGAATTATATACTTAACAAAAAAGTGTGAAACAACTGAAATTATGTCTTATATTCTAGGTTCTTCAAAGTAGCCACCTTTTGCTTTGATGACTGCTTTGCACACTCTTGGCATTCTCTTGATGATCTTAAAGACGTAGTCACCAGAAATGGTTTTCACTTCACAGGTGTGCCCTGTCAGGTTTAAAAGGGGGATTTCTTGCCTTATAAATAGGGTTGGGACCATCAGTTGTGTTGTGCAGAAGTCTGGAGGATACACAACTGATAGTCCTACTGAATAGACTGTTAGAATTTGTATTATGGCAAGAAAGAAGCAGCTAAGTAAAGAAAAATGAGTGGCCATCATTACTTTAAGAAATGAAGGTAAGTCAGTCCAAAAAAATTGGGAAAACTTTGAAAGTGTCCTTAAGTGCAGTGGCAAAAACCATCAAGCTCTACAAAGAAACTGGCTCACATGAGGACCGCCCCAGGAAAGGAATACCAAGAGTCAACTCTGCTTCTGAGGATAAGTTTATCCGAGTCACCTGCCTCAGAAATCGCAGGTTAACAGCAGCTCAGATTAGAGACCAGGTCAATGCCACACAGAGTTCTAGCAGCAGACACATCTCTACAACAACTGTTAGGCCGGGATACGAGATACGGCCGAGTCTCGCAGGTGAAAACAAAGCTCTGGCGGCGGCACTCCAGAGCGGAGCGTGCAGCTCCATGTGTTGCTGTGCGGCTGCACACTCTGCCTATGCGGCATCAATAGTAAAAAAATGTAATGTTAAAAATAATTAAAAAAAAACGAAAAACCTGCTATACTCACCCACCGTAGTCCGCCGAGCCGGCCGCCATCTTCCGTTCCCGGCGATGCATTGCGAAATTACCCAGAAGACTTAGCGGTCTCGCGAGACCACTAAGTCATCTGGGTAATTTCGCAATGCATCCTGGGAACGGAAGATGGCGGCCGGCGCGAGCGGCTCGGCGGAGCTTCGGTGGATCCCAAGCGTCGGTAACCGCTTCCTGGATCCAGGCGCCAACAGAAGGTGAGTATATAACCTTTTTTTTTTTTTTTTTTTTTAACAGGGATATCATGCCCACATTGCTATATACGTGGGCTGCGCAATATACAACGTGGGCTGCGCAATGTACTGCGTGGTCTGCAATATACTACTATTTTTTTTTTTTTTTCCCCCATGGGAGACTAGAAGCTGCCATAACACGACCACTTCTGCTACATACTGGCAATGATCAAACTACCACAGAGGTCTGCTGGAAACCTCTGGTTGTCAAGCCAACTCAGACGACCCGTGGTCATGTGACACGGGCGCCAATGGGCGGGATTTCCGGCGCACTTGCTGGAAGTGCATGCTAAATGCCACGGTCAGTTTTGACAGCGGTATTTAACAGGGTAACAGCCGTGGGTGGATCGAGATTCCTCCCGCAGCTGTTAGTGGCACATGTCAGACAGACAGAGACAGAGACACTGAGTGATAGAAAAAGGTCGCCGTGTTAGCATTCTCTTGCATCACAGGAAGCTGCATTTGGACTTTATTACACACTTTTAACAAGAGTTTTTCTTGTTAAAAATGTGTCATACAGTCCATAAAAATTAGGGTAAACGATTTGTAGAAGTGATTGCAGGACAAAAATGCCTAATTAAATATGTACAAAATAATATTGCAGTGTACTATAAAATTATTGATTTCCTATGAAGCCCAGTCGTAGATGGAACACCATAATTGTCAGTAGGGTACTACTTCACTTTGTCACGCAATTTTAGACAATTGTTCCGTTGTTCCGGAAAGAAAAACAAACACAAAAAAAAAAAAAATCCTAAACAGACGGGAACCCTGCTGAGTAATTTGCCATTACACCCCCTTGGACAATTTACTTACCGGCTACTAATCTTACTGTTCCCAAAATACCACATATAGGTCTTGTAATAGCTGATGGTGGAATGTCCTTTTTTGCTGCAAAATAAAATACAAATTACATTTAAAATAGTATAATAGCAGGATTCCTACAAGCGAACAACCAAAATATACCGTGTATTAAAATTATTAATAAGCTGCCATTCTGAAATATAACCAGAGCTGTGGAGCAGCAAAATTTTAAATCCTCACCCCCACCTTATTTATATACCATATATTTCTGATTATAAAACACTTTTTATCCCCCATATTTGGTGGGAAAATGGGTGTGGATCTTATAATCCGAATGTAGCTTACCGGGGGAGGATGCGGTGGAGTGGGGTCCCAAGTAGTAGGGTCACTGCCGCAGGAAACTGGCAGCGGCAGGAGTGGGGCGATGCTGCAGGCCCTAGGCTGGGAGACAGGGATCCACCCATTGAAACCCATGAGAAGTGCGGGGCCTCCAGCAAAATTTAGTGGAAGCCCGGGGCCCATGGCATCTTTGCACCACTGAACACCCTCTCCTCACAGGGCTGGGTATCACAGCATCGCCCCACTCCTGCTGCCACCAGCTTCCTGCAGCAGTGACTCAGCCTACTTGGATCCTGCTCTACCGCAGCCGCCCCTCAGTAAGCTACCGTAAAACCTCACTATAAGGCCGGCGTCACGCTCAGCGTATGTAAATACGGTCCGTTTTTTACGGCCGTAATACGCAGAAATGTTCCCAAAATAGCGATCCGTATGTCATCCGTAGGCAGGGTGTGTCAGCGTATTTTGCGCATGGCATCCTCCGTATGTAATCCGTATGGCATCCGTACTGCGATATTTTCTCGCAGGCTTGCAAAACCGACATCTAATGGATTTATGTGCTTAAATGTTCGTTAAAACATATATACAGTGCGTGTGTGTGTATATATATATATGTGTGTGTGTGTATATATGTATGTGTATATATATATATATATATATATATATATATATGTGTGTGTGTGTGTGTGTGTGTGTGTGTGTGTGTGTGTGTGTGTGTGTGTGTGTGTGTGTGTGTGTGTGTGTGTGTGTGTGTGTGTGTATGTATATCTGTGTGTGTGTATGTATGTGTGTGTGTGTGTGTGTGTGTGTGTGTGTGTGTGTGTGTATGTATATGTGTGTGTGTGTATGTATATGTGCGTGTGTGTATGTATATGTGCGTGCGTGTGTGTGTGTATGTATGTATGTATATGTGCGTGTGTGTGTATGTATATGTGCGTGTGTGTGTATGTATATGTGCGTGTGTGTGTGTATGTATATGTGCGTGTGTGTGTGTATGTATATGTGCGTGTGTGTGTATGTATGTATATGTGCGTGTGTGTGTATGTATATGTGCGTGTGTGTGTGTATGTATATGTGCGTGTGCGTGTATATATATTCTGTATTTTTATTTAATTCAGCGCGAGATATGTGAAAAGCCGGTAATTCAATTGCCGGATTTTTCTTTCTCCTTCCCAAACCCGACAGGATATGAGACATGGGTTACGTACAGTAAACCATCTCATATCCCTTTTTTTTTGCATATTCCACACTACTGTTAGTAGTGTGTATGTGCAAAATTTGGGCGCTGTAGCTTGTAAAATAAAGGGTTAAATCGCGGAAAAAATTGGCGTGTGCTCCAGAGCAATTTTCTCCGCCAGAGTGGTAAAGCCAGTGACTGAGGGCAGATATTAATAGCCTAGAGAGGGTCCATGGTTATTGCCCCCCCCCCCTGGCTAAAAACATCTGCCCCCAGCCACCCCAGAAAAGGCACATCTGGAAGATGCGCCTATTCTGACACTTGGCCACTCTTCCCACTCCCGTGTAGTGGTGGGATATGGGGTAATGAAGGGTTAATGTCACCTTGCTATTGTAAGGTGACATTAAGCCAGATTAATAATGGAGAGGCGTCAATTATGACACCTATCCATTATTAATCCAATAGTACGAAATAGTTAATAATACACACACATTATTTAAAAGTATTTTAATGAAATAAAGACACAGGTTGTTGTAATATTTTATTATACTGGTAATCCAGCTGGATGTCCTCATGAACTGGAGCCTGGTAAAAGTTCCCACGCTCGAGTTCATACGAGGACATCCAGCAGAGGGCGCCTCACCGCAACTCAAGGTAACTACAGGTGATTCCCCTGCACTCCATTCATTCCCGGGGGTTTTACAGCCACGCTTTAGCACAGCTCCTGGCTGTAAAATGATTTAACCCCTTCAGATGGATTTACAACATGGGACAGAACGACGGAAGGTATGGAATATTGTTGTTTGTTTTTTTAACTTTGTTTCAGGTGACAAGGGTCTTAAGCTGGATTACCAGTATAATAAAATATTACAACAACCTGTGTCTTTATTTCATTAAAATACTTTTAAATAATGTGTGTGTGTTTTATTAACCATTTCGTACTATTGGATTAATAATGGATAGGTGTCATAATTGACGCCTCTCCATTATTAATCTGGCTTAATGTCACCTTACAATAGCAAGGTGACATTAACCCTTCATTACCCCATATCCCACCTCTACAAGGGAGTGGGAAGAGTGGCCAAGTGCCAGAATAGGCGCATCTTCCAGATGTGCCTTTTCTGGGGTGGCTGGGGGCAGATGTTTGTAGCCAATAACCATGGACCCTCTCTAGGCTATTAATATCTGCCCTCAGTCACTGGCTTTACCACTCTGGTGGAGAAAATTGCACAGGAGCCCACGCTAATTTTTTCCGCGATTTAACCCTTTATTTTACAAGCTACAGCGCCCAAATTTTGCACACACACACTACTAACATTAGTAGTGTGGAATATGAAAAAAAAAAAAAAAAGGGATATGAGATGGTTTACTGTATGTAAACCATGTCTCATATCCTGTCGGGTTTCTGAAGGAGAGAGGAAAAGCCAGCAATTGAATTACCGGCTTTTCTATAGAACACCGCTGCGTATTTCTCGCAAGTCACACTGCTGGTCCGTGTGTAATCCGTATTTTTCTTGCCCCCATAGACTTTCATTGGCGATTTTTTTGCGCATTAAGGTGACAAACGCAGCATGCTGCGATTTTGTAGGGCCGTAGGAGACCGTATAATACGGATCGGTAAAATACGGCTGATAGGAGCTGGGCCATAGAGAATCATTGGGCCGTGTGTTATGCGTATTTTACGGGTTTATTTTCTGCGCTCATACATCCGTAAAACTCGCCAGTGTGACGCCGGCCTATGAAGCACAACCATTTTATTTGAAAAAAAACAAAACCTATTGGGTCATTCTATGTCAAGTGAACCAATGATTTTTACCTCTATTTTTAATTCTTTTGAGATTTTGTTATTTGGTAATAGTGTGTCAGAATGCCAAATGTGGCAAAAAAAAAAAAAATTCTAGATTTTTTTTTTTTTTCAAAGTTCGTAAAACGTGCGAATTTCGGTGTTGCCTGCCTTTACATTTCTCCTCATAACTCCGGCTAGAAAAAAGCTAGAGAAACAAAATAAAAACCATTCTACTCAGAACTGTACAGTCTTTCACCAGATATATCACAAGAGTATCTTTGTTAATATCTTACCCATGCGAACGCAAAATTTTAAAATGCATTTCTGAAAAAAAACGTTTAATTTAAAAATTTCAAAAACTGCACATGTGCCTGCTGAGCTCCTAACCACATCTGTACCAAAATACAAGTTGGGATCGTGATGGGATCATATTTTAAAAAATAAACTATTACAGTGTCAATTTGAAAATCTTGCATTCAGATCTGTTCAGACTGTGGTATAACAGTGTGGGGTCTATATTTACCAAATAATCCATGATTTTTAGATGTTAGGCTTCTTTCACACTAGCGTCGGGCTCGGCCTGTCGCGGTGCGTCGGGCCGAGGTCCCCGACGCTAGCGTTGTCCCCGCCGCACAACGGGGGCAGCGGATGCATTTTTCCAGCGCATCCGCTGCCCCATTGTGAGGTGCGGGGAAGTGCGGGGAGGTGGGGGCGGGGTTCCGGCGGAGTTCCGGCCGCGCATGCGCGGTTGGAAAAAGCGGACCGTCGTGAGCAAAAAACGTTACATGTAGCGTTTTTTGCTCCCGACGGTCCGCCACTGCACGACGCATTCGTCGCACGACGGGTGCGACGTGTAGCAATCCGTCACAATGCGTCGCTTCATGTTAATCAATGGCGAAAAACACTTTTGCAGGATGCGTTTTTTCGGCAAAACGACGCATTGTGACGGAATGCAGTTAACGCTAGTGTGAAAGTAGCCTTACTGTATTATTTTATTATGTTACAGCTTAGAAGCAGGAGAGGACAGATGAGAAAGCTTTGTTAAACTGTGTGCACACGTTCAGGATTTTTAGCAAAAAAACGCGATAAAAACGCACATATATGCATCCCATCATTTATAATGCATTCCATAATTTTTGTGAATATGTTGAACTTTTTCCGTGAAAAAAAACGCATCATGTTCATTAATTTTGCGGATTTTCCACTATATTATTGCATTAGGAACCTCTGGAAAAAACAATGCGAAAAAACAGCAAAAAAAAAAAAATAAGCGAAAAAAAGTATGCGGATTTCTTGCAGAAAATGTCCGGTTTTGTTCAGGAAATTTCTTCAAGGAATCCTGACGTGTGCACATAGCCTAAGGGCTCAACCTGAGAATGAACAGGGGCAGACAGTGAATGCAGAGCAGATGACAGGCCAGCAGCTCCAGCCTCCAGAGGTCATATTCACACCAAATCTTAACACACATGCAACACTTCAAATGGGGTGAGAAAAATATTCTTAACATCCAGGTCATGTATTGTACAAACGAGGACTACGAAGCGGAGGAGAGTTTGCTAAAACATCGGTTACATCAAAGGGACTTGGCAATACACTACATGGAATGAGAGTGTGGTAACAGAAATAAAAACAAAGACAGTGAAGTCCATGAAGTGGTAGAAGGCGGCACAAGATTGGCAATGGATGACATAACAGGTTATGTGACCTGTGAATATGATTGGCGCTGGTGGCGGCTACTGGACTCTCCAAAGATCGTGAAAATGAAGAAGCAGAATTGACAATTTTGCACCTTCTGGTCCAGCGCCATCCTTTGTGCATCCAAGAAAACCAGACATTTTAAAAATTAACAAAAATCAGATATTAACTCAGGTGGAGCCGAACCCCATGATAGGCCGTACATACTCTGACACAAAAGGAAATGGCCATTGCTAGTAAGCGCTTATGGACAAGATTACATTTCACCCACTAGAAGGGATAAATTCATAAAAGGCCAGTGCAAAAACCTACTATTAATTGTTTGATTAGTTCATATTTTATAGAACGAGGATTTAACTACTGTAATATTCTTCTTAAACACTTCATAAATTACATGTTTAGTGATATAATAGAAAAAAAATAAATAGGTGGTAAAAATATTGGTTCTTTTAATCTTGTTTTTAACATAATTAGGATGAGACTGTATTTAGAAAATCACACTTGAGGATATGATCACCTTTTTTCCTTTTGGCTTGTTCAATGCATTCAGATTGAAAATGCTGAGCAAGTTGTGTTATGATAAAGATGTATGTACTCTGGCACTTTGGTATTTGTTTTTTGTGTTTCTTTAATGTTGCATATTTATGTTGAATTCAATAAGTTGCAATTTGAAAAGAAAAAAAAAAGAAGAAACTCACACAAAGGCTATGTGCACACGTTGCGGATTTGGCTGCGGCTCTGCAGCGGATTTGACGCAGCGGATTTGACGCTGCGGATTCGCAGCAGTCTTCCATGCAATGTACAGTACCATGTAAACCTATGGAAAACCAAATCCGCAGTGCACATGCTGCGGAAAATACCTCGTGGAAACGCTGCGGTTTATTTTCTGCAGCATGTCAATTCTTTGTGCGGATTCCGCAGCACTTTACACCTATTCCTTAAAAGGAATCCGCAGGTGTAAAAACGCAGGTGAAAACCGAACAAAAGCCGTACAAAATGCACGCTAAAATGCAAAGCGTTTTACCTGCGGATTTTTCAGAATCTGTGTGGAAAAATCCGCACATGAATCCGCAACATGTGCACATACCCGAAATCAGATGATTCAAGGCTTTAAAAAATGAAAGAAAAAAAAATTAAATAGGTCCCAAGTTGATCCCTGTACAAATATAAACAAGAACAAGTAACATACATTTTTTCACAAATTTTAAAACATACTTTTTTTTTCACGATTGCGCATCAAAATTTAAAATTTGATTTCTCCAAAACAAAATACAAAGAAACATAGTCTTGTGACATATCAAATGAAAGCCGGTACCATTCTGAGAAAAATGATGCCTCTAAGCCCGAGATATGAAAATAAAAAAAATTTACCTATCTATCTCTCTCTATATCTATCTCTCTCTATATCTATATATCCATACCAGGCCAAAATTCGTGCTTTTTCAAAACTTTAGAAGCTGAAAAAATTAACTGATGAAGAAAAAAAATTCAAAACTTTTAATTTGTAATTAACTAAAGTTGTACTTCATAAAAAATTTAAAAAAATCTAAAGATGTCAGGTAAAAAAAAAAAATATTCATATTTGGATCACTTGATATGGAATAACCCTATTTTCGTACCCAAAATATGAGTCGCGTCCTATGGTCCGCAAAATACGGTAGTTAACATTTCTAAAATTGTTTAAAACTTTCTATGAAAATTACTAGAAAAAAAAAGTTGTTGCTTTTTTTTTTTTTTTTTTTTACATTTACCGTAATTTTAAACTGGAATTGGTACATGTCTACTACAATCTCCACCCAAAACAACCTCTGACTCAGACACCACAGCCACGAATATAACCTGGTTCTGTACAAGTACCCCTTCACTTGTCTGCGTTCCCAATAAGCGTAGCCACACACGTACCAGAGACATGAACACATGCACACTCAATCTATGGGTCTGTGCAACTCCGTTTTTTCTTTATTCTTCTGACAGCACGGATGACAATACTTACCGCACAGATGACATATGAGTGACACATATCGGAATAGAATGCAGAATAAAAATTAAACATGGTTATGTTTTAAAGATGTGAAAACAGATAGCTAGAGATGAGGTAAATAAATAGATATCCCTGAGATAAATAATTAGTGCTTTGCGTGTGATGCGTATAGTACATAAATTAACGAAATAAAGAAGTGTAACAAAACAAAACAAAACAAAAAAAAAAAAAAAACACAACAAGAGGTCCTTCCCATTTTTGGTAACCAGCAAAGGTAAAAGCAGACAGCTGTGAGCAGATATCAGCCCCCAGATGAGATGCTCCAATATTGGTGCTTCGCCTTCGCTTTTCCCAACTGCTCTGGTGCATTGACAAGCAGGGTAATGGGGCTTGGGATTAATGTACACAAAAAGGAGTAAGTCCAGTCACCAGTAAAATGAAGTATTAGGTAGAGGAAAATTAGGCCATGATTTAAAAACAAAAAACCTGTCCTTTATTGTAATTTCATAAAAACATCTAGCGAGATGTTTTTATGAAATTATAATAAAGGACACAGGATTTTTTTTTAAATCATGGCCTAATTTTCCTCTACCCAATATGTCATTTTGCTGGTGACTGGACTTACTCCTTTTTGTGTATATGTTTCATTCACCTAGGAGTCGGCTCAGGATCTCCATGTCCGCGCACCGCATTCTATTAACTCCGGAGTGACCACAATTGGATGAATCTTTGGTGAGCTGAAATACTTTTTTCTGTTGCTTGGGGTTAATGTCAGCTGTTAACTGTCTAAAAACACAGCTGAAATCAAACCCTGGTGTTCGGAATTGGAGAGGTCACCAGACACCCCCATTACGAAGGCCTCATTCACACGTTCAGATATTTCCGGTACAGGGAAAAAAAACAGTACAGTGCTATCCGTGTCCGTAAGTCCAAACTGTGTGGTATTTATGTGCAGCATGAGGCTACGTGCACACGTTTCGGAAAGTCCTGCAGATTTTTCCGGACTGATTTTGGTAAATCCGCAGGTAAACCGCACTGTGGATTACCTGCGGAATTACCACGTTTTTAATGCAATTTTAGTGTGAATTTGATATGCAGTCTTACACCTGCGGATCCCTATTATGGAGCAGGTGTAAACTGCTGAGGAATCGGCACAAAGAATTGACACTGCGGATTTTGTTTTCCATAGGTTTACATGGTACTGTAAACTCAGGGAAAACCGCTGCAAATCCGCAGCATCAAAACTACTGCGGATCCGCAGCAAAATCCACAACGTGTGCACATACCCTTAGTGTGACACGTGCTAGAATAGAATGCAGAATAGAAATGCCAGCTGTTTAGGTTTTAGATAAATACATGTACTGTACATATATTTAAGTAAAAAAAGAAATAGAAAAAATTGCATGGGGTCCCCTTTTATTTTTAAATAACCAGCTAAAGAAAAGCAGGCAGCTGTGAACTCATGTTATAATTCTGAGGACCCAATTAACCATGGACCTTCCCAGTTTATTAATATCAGCCTGCAGCTTTCTGCTTAGCCTTTGCTAGTTAAAAAAAAAAAAAAAAATGACGGATTCCCACCTATTTTTAAATAAATCCCTGCTTTTTATTAACTAGTAAAGGCTAAGCAAAAACTAAGTTGATATTTATAGGCTGGGAAGCTCTTTAATTATTGGGCCCTTCCGAGACTAAAAACCAGCTCACTGCTGTCTGCATTCCCTTGCTGGTAAAGCCTAGGGAGCCTCAGAATGAGTCTGCTTAGGACGACGGGGTCAGGGAACATCATGGGAAGCGCTGGACTATGTCGGACCTACATAGGAACTTTGCTTTCTAATAAATCAGCGAACGAGGGACAGTTTATGGATTTTAATTCTCTTATTTTATGATTTTCTGGTTTCCATTTGTAGGCTTCTCAGATTCCCTGGACTACGTCGGACCTGTTTCGGATTTTTTTTTAATAAACTGGTGAACCAACAAAAGAGTCTGGGATTTATTTATTTTTTTAAATATAGTACTTTTGAGTGTGTGGGGGGTTTTTTTTGTTTTGTTTTAGCACTGGGTTACTAATGGGAGTGTAAAATAAGACACTGCTCCATTACCAACATCAGGGCTTGATGTCAGCTGTGTTTTTGGACAATTCACAGCTGACATTAACTCCAAGCCCTATTACCCCGATTGTCAACTCACCAGGGCAATTGGGAAGAGCGAAGGCGAAGAACCAGAATTGAAGAGTCTAATGCAATGGTCCACTACTGAGGCGGCTGCGGGCTGGTAACAGCTCACAGCTCTCCGATTCTACCTTTGCTGGTTACTAAAAATGGGAGGGACCCCACATTTATTTTTTCATTTACTTGGTTAAAACATGTACTGCAAACTACACACTCAAGGCACCAATTATATATCTCACGGATATTTATTCATCATCTATGTACCTCATATCTAACGATCTCTATCTTGCACATCTTTAAACACATAAAAATGTTTAATTACTATTCTGGTATGGGTCACATGGACGGCACAAATATATACACAAACGCCAAACAAAAAACACGCGGTTAGTAAAAACTGACCGTCTCACATGTATTTATTTATTTTTTTAAGTGGACATGTAAATGGGGCCTAATTTCTGTGAAAAATTAGATGTACTTAAGTGTGAATTGATCATTAATATTTGAAGACGAATATGACGTTTACTGAACATACAGAAGAAAAGTTGCCAATTTCTTTTATACACAAACAGAACAAGCCAACAAGGGACATCTCCTGAGAACCTACATGCAAGTATCTGCATTCAGCGCTAATTAGATGCTGGCGCAGCAGACAAGTTTTCGAGGAAGAGCAGCTTCAGGAAACACAGTCGACAGTTTTTTTGAGGCGGCTTTACCGTTGCACTGTCCTTGCCACAAGAAGGTTTCACTCTATACTGTGAAGTATTAGGGTAGGTGCACACGGTCAGTAAACGCTGCGGGTTGAACGTCCAACACGCAGGGGCCAGATGTTACAGCATAGTGGATGATATTTCTAGAAATCCCATCTCCACTATGCATGCACAGATGCCTCCGGCTTCTCTGCGGAGACGGACATGTGGCACATCTTTCCAGACCGCAGCATGTCTATTTCTCTTGCGGAGACACTCAGTCTTCGCAAGATAAAGATCACCCGTAAAGGTATAGGACGCAGTGATTCCGCAAGATTCAATGAACACTTGCGGAATCACCTGCATTCAAAATCCGATACCCTAAGGCTATGTTCATACTGGGCGTTATTGCAGCTTTTTTTGCATTTTTTAATGCTAATTTTCAGCTGTATTTGACAGTATCAGCTATGCCTATGAGATTTCAGAAATCTCATGCATACAGCTTGTTTTTTGTCATCAGTATTTTGTGCTTCACAGCTTTTTATAGACATCGAGCATGGCACTTTCACTGTTTTTTTCAGCATTTTTCACCTATTGAATGGAAAAAAATGCATGGGGAAAAAAATAAATAAAACAGCAAAATCTGAGTTTTTACCTCAGGTTCATTCCTGTCAAGCAGAAAAAAAACGAAGCAAACAGAGTGTGAACTTAGCTTCAGTATGTGCTTCTTTTCGCCACTCAGATTATCCACAGTTTTCGAAGTTGAAAACACTGATGGCGTTTTTCCTGAAGCATCTTTTTGGACGTCCTTTTGGACATTTTTTTTTTCTTTCATTCTACAGTTGAAACCAGAAGTTTACATACACTATTTAAAAAGACGCCTATGCATGTTTTTATCAATATCGGACATGAAATCAGAATAGTTTCTAATCTTTCTAGTTTTAGACCAATTTGGATTACCATAATTAGTAATGTTTGCCAAATGCAAAGAGAGAGAGAGAATGTTTTGAAGCATTTTTATTACTTACTGCAAAATCAAAAGTTTACGTTAGTTACATTTTGTTAGTATTTGGTACCATTGTCCTTAATGACCGCCGATACGCCTTTTCGCGTCGGAAATTAAGGGTACTTAAACTACAGCACCGCTTTTTAACGTCGCTGTTGGAAAAGTGCATATCGCCCCCCAGACTCCGAATTTCTCCAGGGTCTTGGCATCCAGGGGGTAGCTGAGACACCAAAGAACATGATTCAGGTCAGTTTTTACAGACCCCGGGGTTGCGATCGCCGTTATATGATTAACCGCAAAAAAAAAAAAAAAAAATTGATTTGCCATTTAATTTCCCTCTCCTCTGATGCAATTGCACATCAGAGGAGAGAGAAATAGGGTCCCCGATCCCCCCCCCCCCGCTACCTCCTGATATCCCTGGATCCTCCTGCTTCCCCCATGGCTCCTGGCGTCTTCCTCCAGTAAGAAAATGGAGGGCGCATGCGAGAGATCTGCCAGCCCGCACCCGGAAACAGATTTTTCCTATTGGTTCATTTTGATCACTGTGATAGACCCCATCACAGTGATCAAAATAAAAAGAAAAGTAAATGTACTCCCCCCTTTATCACCCCCTTAGTTAGGGAACA
Organism: Ranitomeya variabilis; assembly: GCF_051348905.1. Taxonomy (NCBI): domain Eukaryota; kingdom Metazoa; phylum Chordata; class Amphibia; order Anura; family Dendrobatidae; genus Ranitomeya; species Ranitomeya variabilis. The sequence goes on from NC_135237.1 coordinate 214,181,537, forward strand.
ATCTAATATATAAAGCTGAGTGTGAGTGAGTGAGTGAGTGAGTGAGTGAGTGAGTGAGTGAGTGAGTGAGTGAGTGAGTGAGTGAGTGAGTGAGTGAGAGTGAGAGTGAGTGAGAGTGAGTGAGAGTGAGTGAGTGTGTCCGGGATTGGCATCTGCACCGTCGCAGCTACAGCCACAAAATTTTGCACAGACACATGTCTGGACCCTGAGAGCATCGTAGGCTATGTTGTGAGGCGAAATTTTAACCCCGCGCTTTCCAATTCACCAAACAATTTTGCCCCTATCTACATAATGGGGAAAAAGTGAAAGGAAAAGTGTTGGAGGCAAATTGACAGCTGCCAGATGTGAACAAGGGGGACTTAAAGAATGAGAGCGATGGCGCCAAAGAGTATACTCTGTACAGTTGCTAAGGTGGGGCCCCGACATGGGATACTCACCACACACGGAGATATATACACACACAAATTGCGCCACACACTACCACGTTCTTGAACACATCACCCTCAGCACACATTTCACCACACATACACCAACCTCGCCACAAAAGTCGAAACACAAAAGTCGCCGCGCAAAACTCGCCACGCGCAAAACTCGCCACACGTGCAAAACTCACCTCATGGAAAACTCGCCACACGCAAAACTTGCACACGCGGAAAAATTGCCACATGCACAAAAGTTGCAACACATGCAAACGTTGCCTCACACAAAACTTGCATACACTCAAAACTCGCCATGCTCAAAACTCGCCATGCACAAAACTTGCTGCACACAACTTGCTACACTAACTTGTCATGCAACTCGACACACAAAAAGTTGCTACACGCATGTCGCCACACGCAACGCAACACACACAACTTGACACATGAAACTCGCCCTAAAACACACACAAGTCTGGTATTATCCTTCAAAAATAAAAATCTGATTAATAAGCAGACAAACTACAAGAGCAACAAATGTACCATATAGGAAATACTGAATTGAATTTACCTATTGAGGTATGAAGTGACACGTTAATGGGTGACGATAAAAAAAGATCTTTATTATCAAAATAGTTTAAAATTACAATACTTAAAAAGACAGGGTGATGTAAACAATTGGACCTCCAAAAATAAAACAAGTGGTGGCCCACGTGTCCCAGTAGCAATGTATTTTACCTATTAAATATGCATATCACGTGTTACTATGCTGTAGAAAAATCCCTATAAAAAAGACGAGGTTGTCTATGTGGATGGGCGTGTAACACGTCTCTTTACAGACACCACATAGCAAACTATTATCTAATTAAAGGGTTTGGCAGAGAGATAAATAATTAATAATAGGTATGTAAATTAGACAGTACCCTAGCACCAGGAGATAGAAAAAGGCTCTGGCTGTAGTGCTAATAGATTTTATTAAAGTGGTATAAAAGTAAAAATGATATTTTACTAATAATAATTACTACTGTGCATAAGAACATGGCAGCAGTAAGCTATGGAGGATATTAGCCACTAGATGGCAGTGTAAGGCATGAGAGAAGGAAATGTAAATTTCCTTAGGAAGACAACCAGCGGAGAGGGAACTAAAGAAAAAGAATTAGAAGCGGAGCCAGAGCTGGTGTTTACCTGATGGTGAGTGGAGCTGATGAGCTGGGAAAGCAGGTCACCTCCTGTGCCTGTGTTTACTTTTATACCACTTTAATAAAATCTATTAGCACTACAGCCAGAGCCTTTTTCTATCTCCTGGTGCTAGGGTACTGTCTAATTTACATACCTATTAATTATTTATCTCTCTGCCAAACCCTTTAATTAGATAATAGTTTGCTATGTGGTGTCTGTAAAGAGACGTGTTACACGCCCATCCACAGACAACCTCATCTTTTTTATAGGGATTTTTCTACAGCATAGTAACACGTGATATGCATATTTAATAGGTAAAATACATTGCTACTGGGAAACGTGGGCCACCACTTGTTTTATTTTTGGAGGTCCAATTGTTTACATCACCCTGTCTTTTTAAGTATTGTAATTTTAAACTATTTTGTTAATAAAGATCTTTTTTATCGTCACCCATTAACGTGTCACTTCATACCTCAATAGGTAAATTCAATTCAGCATCTATAATCAAAGTGCTTATGTTCTGCCTATATTAAACCCTCTCCTTTTCGGATTATGGTATTAACATATAGGAAATACGGCAGCTGTCAGTCACATGACCTGTCTATTACCGTATTTTTCGTACTATAAGACGCACCGGACCATAAGATGCACCCCAAATTTGGGGTGAAAATTGCAGAAAAAAGATTTTTTTTATAAGATGGGGGTCCGTCTTATTGTCCGAATTAATTTTTTTTTATAAGATGGGGGTCCGTCTTATTGTCCGAATTTACAGTATCTTACCTGAGGGCTGGCGGTGGCAGAGCAGGGTCACAGGAGGCATGGTGTCGGCAGAGGTGGGGTGATGCGGTACGGCGTGCACCTGAGCAGGGTCCCTTTTCTGCTTAAGGTGGGCGACGCCACGGCCTGGTGTCCATGGGAGGGTTGCAGCAGTGGTGTGGCGACGGCAGAGGTGCGGGGATAATGAGCAGTATGGCGTGAGCAGGGTCCCTTCCACAGGTGAGGTGACGCAGCGGAGCCGGGTTAATACAGGCTTACCGGCAGAGGTGCGGGGATGAGGAGGAGCAGTGAGCGGTATGGCGTGAGCGGGGTCCCTTTCACAGGTGAGGTGATGCAGCAGCCAAGATCTAAATCTGCGAACTCTGCTTCAGGAAAATGGCCACCGCGATCTCCATCTGCGCAAGCGCGGCCTCCCACGGCCATTTTCCTGAAGCCCCGGGAAGCAGAGCACTCCATCTGCGCACACACGGCCTCAGGAAGATGGCCGCCACCACCAATAACATGATTCACCCGGCCCTGCTGCTGACCGGGCTGCTGCATCACCTCACCTGTGAAAGGGACCCCGCTCACGCCATACCGCTCACTGCGCCTCATCGCCGCACCTCTGCGGGTAAGCCTATTTCCCCCCCTTTTTTTTTTGGGGGGGGGGGGGGGGGGGAGTGCGTCTTGTAGTCCGAAAAATACGGTATGTATGTGTGAGCTAATATATACTGCCAGGGGGGAGGGCTTACTGTTGGCTGGGGATTTATCAGGCTGCCAATTTAGCTTACAAATACTGGAGGTAAAAATACTGACCAAATAACGTGTGAACGAGGTCTAATACAGGAGATGACATACAGGTATATACTATATACAGGAGGAGATGACATATATACTATATACAGGGGAGATGACAGGTATATAGTATATACAGGAGATGACACACGTATATACTATATACAGGGGAGATGACATACAGGTATATACTATATACAGGAGATGACAGGTATATACTATATACAGGAGATGACATACAGGTATATACTATATACAGGAGATGACATACTGTATATACTATATACAGGGGAGATGACAGGTATATAGTATATACAGGATATGACACTAGTATATACTATATACAGGAGCAGATGACACATATATACTATATACAGGAGGAGATGACACGTATATACTATATACAGGAGGAGATGACACGTATATACTATATACAGGAGGAGATGACACGTATATACTATATACAGGAGGAGATGACACGTATATACTATATACAGGAGGAGATGACACGTATATACTATATACAGGAGGAGATGACACGTATATACTATATACAGGAGGAGATGACACGTATATACTATATACAGGAGGAGATGACACGTATATACTATATACAGGAGGAGATGACACGTATATACTATATACAGGAGGCGATGACACGTATATACTATATACAGGAGGAGATGACACGTATATACTATATACAGGAGGAGATGACATACAGGTGTATACTATATATAAGGGAGATGACAAACATGTATATACTGAGGGAAAAAATGAGAGGTGTGAGGTGAAAATGAGAGGTGTGAGGTGAAAATAAAAAGGTGTGAGTGCAAAATGAGAGGAGTGAGGGAAAATAGTGGAGTGATCGGAAAATGACAGGTGTGAGGTCGAAATGACAAGTGTTAGGGGGGAATGAGAGGAGTGAGGGGGAAAATAGCAGGAGAGGGGGAAAATGAGAGGCGTAAGGGAGAAAATGAGAGATGTGAGGGGGAAAATGAGAGGCGTCATGGGAAAATAAGAGAAGTGAGGTGCTATAACTAACCACAGATATTTACTATGCCTAGGCAACGCCAGGCTCTTCAGCTAGTAATGAAATAAAAACACATATATCCATTTTCATTAGGGTTGGGGCTAAAGTTAGGGTTTACGGCTGGGATTAGGGTTAGGGGTGTGGTTAGGGTTATGGGTAGGGTTGCGATTAGGGTTAGGGGTGTGATGGGGTTAGGGTTAGAATTGGGGGTTTCCACTGTTTAGGCACACCAGGGGCTCTCCAAACGCGACATGCATCTCAATTCCAGCCAATTCTGCGTTGAAAAGTAAAACTGTGCTCCTTCTCTTCCGAGCTCTGCTGTGCGTGCCAACAGTGGTTTACTCCCACATATGAGGTATCGGCGTACTCAGGACAAGTTGGACAACAACTTTTAATGGTCCAATTTCTCGTTACCCTTGTGAAAATAAAAAATTGGGGGCTAAAAAAATTATTTTTGTGGAAAAAAAAAGTTTTTTATTTTCACGGCTCTACAATATAAACTTTAGAGAAACACTTGGGATTCAAAGTTCTCACAACACAGCTAGATAAATTCCTTGGGGGGGGTCTAGTTTCCAAAATGGGGTCACTTGTGGGGGGGGGTTTCTACTGTTTAGGCACATCAGTGGCTTTGCAAACGCTACATGGCGTCCGATCTCAATTCCAGCCAATTCTACACTGAAAAAGTCAAACGGCGCTCCTTCCCTTCAGAGCTCTGCCATGCGCCCAAACAGTGGTTTACCCCCACATATGGGGTATCGGCGTATTCAGGACAAATTGCACAGCAAATTTAGTGGTTCATTTTCTTTTTTTACATTTGTGAAAATTAAACAAAAAAAGAGTTCTGAAATAAAAGGTTTGTGAAAAAAAGTTAAATGTTAATTTTTTCCTTACACATTGCTTCAGTTCCTGTGAAGCACGTAAAGGGTTAATTAACTTCTTGAATATGGTTTTGAATGGTGTCACTTTTAGGTATTTTATGTCATGTACACCCCTCAAAGTGACATCAAATGTGATGTGGTCCCTAAAAAATGGTTTTGTAAATAATGTTGTAAAAATGAGAAATCGCTGGTCAGCTTTTAACATTTATAACTTCCTAACAAAAAAATATTTGTTTCCAAAATTGTGCTGATGTAAAGCAGACATGTGGGAAGTGCTATTTATTGACTATTTTGTGTGACATCTCTCTGATTTAAGGACAAAAAAATGAAAAGTTTGAAAAATATGAAGTTAAAATTTTTGCCATAGTTCTGTTTTTCTCATAAATAAACGCAAGTCATATCGAAGAAATTTTACCACTTACATGAAGTAGAATTTGTCACGAAAAAAAAAAAAATCTCAGAATCAGCGGGATCCGTTAAAGCATTCCAGAGTTACGGTATAACCTCGAAGTGACAGCGGTCAGAATTCTAAAAAATTGGCCTGGTCGCAGCTGCAAATTGGCTCAGTCACTAAGGGGTTAAACATTTGAGATATTCTTTAACAATTATCTCACAATAGTTGGTTGGAATTTGGGCCCATTCCTCCTGACAAAACTAGTGTAACTGATCCAGGTTTGTATATCACCTTGCTCGCTCCGGCCTTTTCAGCTTTGCCAATAAAATTTCAATTTTTAATAGGATTGAAATCAGAACTTTGTGGTGGCCACTCCAAAACATTGACTTTGTCATCCTTAAGCCACTTTGTTACCATTTGGTAGTATGTTTCAGGTCATTGTCCATTTGGATGACCCATTACCGCCCAAGCTTCAACTTCCTGGCTGATGTCTTGCTTCAGCTGTGATACAGTGACTGGTTGTCAGCTGTGATACAGTGACTGGTTGTCCTCTGCGCTGTAAGCCCGAAGTGTTGTTCTGGGACTTGTAGTTCCAAAAGTGTTTGTTTAGTTATAAGGGGGGCTTACAGGGTTAGTTGGAGAGCTGGGTGGGACTGACTAAACACACACCTCCCACCTATAGGGGTGGTTACAGCTACATAATGTGACCAGGGTTTGGGTCACATTTTCAGAGTGTATGGACCTGAATGGTCAGTGTGTAAGGTCCTGGATGGCCTGTGTGTGGGAAAGTCCTGGAGTGGACTGGATTCCTGGAAGTATATGGTGAGGCCATGGACTGAAGGCCTGTGTGTTGGAAGTTCCTGGGACTGGACTTGCTGAATAGCACATGGAGAAGCCATATGTGCAGAGTCTGTGACAGCACTGCGTTGGGGAAGCTACCGTTCCTTCTGTGGGTCTGGACTATCTGAAGTGCCCTGGTCACAAGGATGGTGATCCCAATCAGGCAGCTTCCCTGGGAACCAGGACTGACAGGATTCAGTGTGTGGAGCAGGAGCTCCTGTAAGGTAAGTACAGATAAAGGGGGTTACAGGCAGAGAAGTATCTGCCATTGAAACAGACTGTCGGTGGTTATTGTGTTCCGTTGATATATATATATATATAAATTAACTGTTCGTGGTGCGGTTTATGAGTCTAAATAAACCGGAATAGACTGTTTTTGTGAAAAACTGTGCCTGAGTGCTTTAATCCTGTTGCCAAGCGAGTGTCCCCAACACACTCAGGGAGCGCTATCTCACACCACATAATCTTATTTTCTCATGATGACATCTACTTTGTGAAGTGCACCAATCCCTACTGAAGAAAAACTACACAACATGATGCTACCACCCCCATGTTTCACAGTTGGGATGGTGTTTTGTCTTCCAAGCTTCTCACTTTTTCCTCCAAATGTAACAATGGTCATTATGCCCAAATAGTTAAATTTTAGCTTCATCAGACCACAGGACATATCTCTAAAAATAAAGGTCTTTGTTCCTGTGTGCATTTGCAAACATTAATCTGGCTTTTTTATGCTTCTTTTGGAGTAATGGCTTCTTACTGGTAGCATGGCCTTTCAGAGCATGTTGATACAGTACTCGTTTCACTGTGAATACTGACACAATCTTACCAGATTCAGCCATCATTTTCACAAGGTCTTTTGCTTCTGTCCTTGGGTTGATATGCACATGTCGGACCAAAGCACGTTCAGCTCTGGGACACAGAACCAGTCTCCTTCCTGAGCGGTATGTCGGCTGGACATTCCCATCTTGTTTGTACTTGCGTATAATGGTTTGTACAGATGAAGGAGGCACCTTCAGGTATCTTCAAATTGTACCCAAGGATGAGCCAGACTTGTGCAAGTCCACAATTCTCTTCCGGATATCTTGGCTGATTTCTTTAGACTTTTCCATGATGCTACACAAAGACGCAGTGTGTTTCAGGTGTGCATTAAAGGGAAGGTGCCGCCTTTTAATATTGTGAAAAAAATAAAATGTTAAATTCCTTATGTTTATAGCTTATTTTCAAGTGCATAGTATTTATTTTTTTATTATTTTTTTTTCAGCCACTGGGCGCCGCCATTTTTCTTTGCAGGAGTTTAAGTGTAGCTGCACGACACTTACACTCTGCAACTACGGCTGCCCTGGGCATGAGACTGTGGTCGGATGCCGACCCTATACTTTGTATTGAGCTGCTCCTTGCGGTGATCTGGGCACGCCCCTTGGGCTGTCCACATCACAGCAGAGGGAAGAGATCGGCGCCATCTTTCTGGAGCCCACGGTATATCTGTGAGCTGAGCTCCACTTGAGAGCCTTGCGGTTATAAGAGGGGCAGCTCGATCTGTCCCCCCCCTTCACATTGTCAGTGAGCGTTCCCTGTCCTCTTCTACAGCCAGCACACCCAGCAGCATAATCTCTAGAATCGCTAGAGAGGATGAAGTTGGCAGCTGCTGTCTGATGTCCTTAGCAGGAGCTGCAGAGGTGACACAGACAGGGAAGGGGGAGGGGGAGGCTCTCTGTGCTGCTCCGGCCCTGCCTCTCACTGCAGTTACTGATCTGGACTTCAGACCATGTATCTATTCCTATCCTGTGTGATACTGACTGCTGACCCATGTATCTAATCCTATCCTGTGGGATATTGTGCTGAGCCATGTATCTAATCCTACCCTGTGTGATACTGTCTGCTGAGCTGCGTATCTAATCCTATGCTGAGTGATACTGACTGCTGACCCATGTATCTAATCCTATCCTGTGCACTCCTCTCCCCCCTGAATGTCTTTCCCCATTGCATACACAGCTCAGTGTGTGCGATAACAGGAGCTGCGGGGGTCATGCTGTATTATGGCATTATGTGTGATCTATATGACGGTATTATATGTGATCTGTATGGTGGTATTATGTTTGATCAGTATTGTGGAATGATGTAAAAGCTATATGACGGCATTATATGAGAACTATATTGTGGGATTATGCGTGATATGTGGCAGTATTATGTGAGAATTATATGGTGGTATTATGTGTGATCTATATGACGGTATTATGTGTGATCTATATGGTGGTATTATGCTAGATCTATATGGCGGTATTATGTGAGAACACTATGGCAGTATTATCTTCAGAAAGGGGACCCATTCTAGGGTGGTTCTGGCTGAGCACCTGCACACGTGTGGGGTAATAGAGGGGGCAGCATGACCTCTAGTTAGGTGCACTCAGGGGAAGGCTGGTGAGGCAGCTGAAGAGAGGGGTCTCATTTTTATCATTACTATATGGCTACATTTGCTTCCCAGTGTCACCCCGGACTGCGCCTGTCGCCTTGCTTTCACACATCGCCAGGACAGGTTGGAGAATACATGATCTGTGTGGAGGGGAATGGGGTCTTTGCATGCAAAGTCTGGATCAGAACAGGCCATCAGTCCACAGAAATGTTTCCTGGATTTCTGTGGAGCAGACAAGCAGACGGTCCATCCATGTGTATAAAAGACAGCGCTCTATGTAAAATCCCTGGCTGCTCCGCGCACCAAACAGGGTGCCTACCCATAGACCAGTACACTGCTGTCCTGAAATACTCTGTGCTGCTGTAACCCTGCTCCCTCCACCATATATCTCCCAGAATCCTTGTTGCCTGCCATCCTCTGTGACTGTCTATTTGTCAGTATAACTTTGCAGTCACCAACAAAATGGCTGCTCACTGTGTTCCTGAATATCATCCTCTTATCCCTTAGCAAACACCCAGGAGGGGAGGAGAGGAGTGACATCACTCATGTCAGCTGACTCCGCCCATAATTACTGCAGTGCTGTAATGTGAGCTAGTTGTACACTAGGTTTTTTTGTCAAATTTCAGTAGCTGCTCCCCCTAGTGTTTAAAAGTGGAAATGCCCAACCATTTCAAATTATTTTTCACATTTTACTAAATTATAATCAAACAATTTTTACATTTAATTTAAAAAAAAAAAAAAAAAAAAAAAAATCATTTTTTCAATTGCTGGGAAAAAAAATTTTTTGATGGCACCTTCCCTTTAAAATACATCCAAAAGGTGTGTCTTTACCTCCAATGTTGCCAAAAAACCTGAAGCTTCGAAACATGACATCACATGGGCAGTCCAGAATTGTTTAAAGGCAGAGTAATCATAGTGTATGTAAACTTTTGATTTTAAGCAGCAGCAGACTGAATGGCACTAGGAACACGGCCAACAATAGAAGAAATTTGTCTCAATTCACACCATTTTATTCCAATTTTCCTGTTGACATGCGGCATTACGCCCCACTGGTGAGATGGTGCTCAGCATATATATATGGAGTAACTCAGTCTTCAAATCCACAACAAAAGAAAAGAACATATGCGGCACTCACCCAGCTTGCGTGAAACTGTAGTCTTTAATAGTCCAATCAGCTGGTTACAATCATTGCATACAGTTCGGCAGAAAACGGTGAGGGTGTGGATGGGACGACAGCTGTTTCGCGCGGTATGCGCTTCTACGGGTCCACGTATTGGACTATTAAAGACTACAGTTTCACGCAAGCTGGGTGAGTGCCGCATATGTTCTTTTCTTTTGTTGTAAACTTTTGATTTTGCAGTAAGTAAAATGCCTTAAAACATTCTCATTATTCTGGCATTTTGCACATTGATAATTATGGTAATCCTAATTGATGTAAAACGAGAAAGGTTTATTCTGATTTCATGTCAGATATTGAGAAAGACATGCATGTGTGTATTTTTACTAAGTGTATATAAACTTCTGGTTTTAACTGTATATATAAAATAGCAATAGCTTTCAAGTGGAAGCACTAGGAGAATGGACAGGTCACTACTTTAACCTCTTCATGACTTTGAGAGTGACAAAAGAGACTTATAGGAACAGCAAGTTTTGATACTGCTGTGCATATGTTCGTTCTTTACTAGTGATGAGCGAGTGTACTCGTTGCTCGGGTGACCTCCGAGTATTTGTTATTGCTCGGAGATATTGTTTTCATTGCCTCAGTTGCATGATTTACGGCTTCCAGATACGCTGAGTACATGTGAGGAATGCCTGTTTGTTAGGGAATTTCCACATGTATTCAGCGCATCTGGAAGCCGTAAATCATGCAACTGAGGTGATGAAAACTTTATCTCCGAGCAATAACATACTCGGAGGTCACCCGAGCAACGGGTATACTCGCTCATCACTATTCTTTACTTTGCAGTGCTTTTTCTAAAGGGATCTGCTTAAAAATAGACTGTGTAAATACCCCAATCCTGTACAATAAGAGAACAATGAAAGATTCCAATTAAAGGGAACCTGTCAGCAAGATTGTGCCGAGAAACCTACAGACACTGCAAGGTTGGTGCCATTATACTGATTAAAATGGTACCTGGGGAGATGAAATTTGTCATGTGGTGGTTTAATCTTTGTTTGTAGTTTTCAGTTAATGAGATTCTCGTGCACCAGGGCGGCCAGTGGGAAGTGGGGGCTTTATGTGGTGATCTGCTTAGTTATTCATGTGTATACCTTTTGACAGGTCACTGACCCCACAGTGACCTGCCCCCAAATTTTACATAATGCATATACTACGGTTCAAAAAAAAAATATATATGAATTAGACTTACCGGTAATTCGGTTTCTAGGAACCTTCCACGACAGCATATGAGGATGAGTCTCCATTCCCTAATGGGGGACAGGAAGCACGAGGGTTAAAAGCCCTTCCTCCCTCCAAATCGCCAGTGACTTACAATGGATACCATAGCACTAGCTACCTTAATGAACCCAGGATTAATCCAAGGAAAGGGAGGGAAATAATGCTGTCGTGGAAGGTTCCTAGAAACCGAATTACCGGTACGTCTAATTTTATTTTCTCTAGTCACCTTCCACGACAGCATAGGAGGAGTACCAACCAATTCTGCACTGGGGGGACAATAGCCTGGAGAACTTTCCGGCCAAAGACTAGATCCCTATTGGACAATAAGTCCAATCTGTAGTGTTTGGTAAAGGTATGAGGTGAAGACCATGTTGCGGCCCTGCAGATCTGCTCGATGGAAGCGCCTGCTCTTTCTGCCCATGACACTGAAGTAAACCTTGTAGAATGGGCCTTGACCTTGATTGGAGGAGTCAAGTTCTGGGCCAGATAGGTTTCATGTATGGCCCTTTTGATCCAACTAGAAATAGTACTTTTTGCCACTTCCTTCCTTTATTCTGACCTGACAGATGGACAAACAGGTTTTGATCAACTCTGAAAGAGCTAGTTTGTTCAAGATAATGTAGAATAGTCCGTCTAATATCGAGAGAATGGAACTCTTTCCTTTGGGTTTGCCGGGTTCTGCCAGAAGGAAGGAAGGAAGAATAATGTTCTGAGAACGGTGAAAATCAGACACCACCTTCGGCAGAAAAGATGGATCAAGCCGGAGAATTAGAGAGTCCTCTGTAATTAACAAGTTGGGTTCTCTAACTGATAAGGCTTGCAGCTCCCCCACACGTCTTGCTGTGGTAATCGCTACCAGAAAGGCAGCCTTGTATGACAGGTATTGAGGAGAAGAGGAAGTTAAGGGCTCGAACGGTGCTTGCGTGAGCCCCGAGGACTAGATTCAAGTCCCATGAAGGTACCATGGGTTGTTTCCTAGGTAGCTATCTTAGAGCGGATACCATGAATCTTCTGATCCAACGGTGGTTGGCCAGGTCCTGGTCACAAACAGCGCTGAGCGGAAACCTGGACCTTTAGCGTGCTGGGCCTAAGGCCTAACACTAACCCTCGCTGAAGGAAGTCCAATATTTGAGCTATATTCGGATGGAGTGGATCTGGTTTATTAGGTAGACAGAAAGACGAGAATGTTTTTTACACTTTGCAAAAGTCCAGGAAGCCTGTTACTAATGCAAAGTAGAAATTACAGCATCCGACAGCCCTCTAGCACTTAGGACCTGGGCCTCAGTAACCAGGCCGCTAGGTTCAATTTTTGGGGATTCTGGTGCTGGAAAGGCCCCTGAAGGAGAAGGTCAGCATCTACTGGCAGGTGAACTGGACCGCCTATCTGTAGTTTGATGATGAGATTGAACCAGCTTCTTTTTGTCCATACTGGAGCAACTAGGATGGTTGGCACCTGTTCCTCTCGGATCTTTCGAAGGGTTTTCGCCAATATTGGGATTGGCGGGAAAGCATAGGCTAATCGGAACTTCCATGCCTGGACAAGAGCATCCACTCCTTTGGAATTGTCCCTGGGAGTCAGGGAAAAAAAGGTTTGGACCTGTGAATTTTGGTCTGAGGAGAATAAGTCGACTTCTGTTAGACCCCATCTGTCTACTAACATCCTGAAGACTTCTGTTCAGGCTCCATTCTCCTGGCTGAATGTCCTGGCGACTCAGGAAATCCGCCTGCAGGTTGTTAGACCCCTTCAAGTGGACGGCTGTGAGAGAGAGAGAAGGTGCTTTTCGGCCCAACAGAATATTCGGTTTGAGATGTTTTTTAAACTGTTGAACTTTGAGCTCCCCTGATGTCGGAGGTGAGCAACAGTTGTCATGTTGTCCGAATAAATTTTGAAATGGTTGCCCGATATTAGGCCGCCTGCGGCTAGGAGAGCCTCCTCCGCTGCTTTCAACTCCCTGAAGTTGGAGGATCTGGCGCTTGTTGCCTGATTCCAGAATCCCTGGAAGGGAGTATGCAAAATTACTGCCCCCCAGCCCCATTTGCTGGCGTCGGTTGTAATTGTTAAAAGGGGGGGATTGTGACCAGCTCACACCCCTGCGGATATTTCTGGGGTTCAACCACCATGCTAGGGATGCCTTCACGCGCCCCCGGAGTATGTACTCTTTTGTTCAGAGAACCCGGATTTCTGTCCCAGTTTGCGAGGATGTGGGCTTGAAAGGTTCTGGAATGGGCCGGAGCCCAAGATACCGACTGAATACAAGCAGTCATAGAGCCTAGGACAGACATGCTTTTCCGCAGAGTCGGAGATCTGTCCTCTCTGAGATCAATAACCTTCTCTATTATCGCTCGACAATGATCATCCGGGAGAAACAATTTCTGTTTTACTGAGTCTAACAGAACCCCCCAGAAACCTCCTTGATTTTGAAGGTTTTAGCTGGGACTTCCTCAGATTTGGGAGCCACCCCAAGGTTTATAGAGAATGTCGAGGGTTTTTGAAACATGATTGTTGAGAATCTGAGCAGAGGGGGCTATAAGCAGCAGATCGTCCAGGTATGAAACAATACAGACTCCCTGACTCCGGATGTGAGACACGGCCTCTGCCATTATCCTGGAGAATACTCTCGGCGCTGAAGAAATGCCGACAGGGAGCACGTTGAATTGAAGATGATTCACTTGTTGATTTAACTGTATTGCAAACCTGAGATACTTTCTGTGCCGGGGATGAATCGGCACATGAAAGTAGGAGTCCTTTAGGTCGATGGTTGCCATGAAAAAATGTTGACCTATCCAGGGAATAGCAGATTTCACCAATTCCATTTTGAACCTGCGGTATAGGATATGACAATTGAGATCTTTTAGATTTATTATGACTCACGCCTCCCCTGATGGCCTCTTTACCAGGAAGAGATGAGACTAATGGCCTGAACCCCATTCCTTGGGGGGTACTGGGGAGATTGCATTTGATTTTAGGAGGTCCCCAAGGCCTGTCATCATCATTGTATGTGCTCCCTGAGAGGTCAGAGGTAATTCTCAGATTCCAAGGGGGGAGGGTAGATATGAATTCTATGAGAAGGCCCTCCTGAATAACATTGAGTACCCATTGACAATTGGTAATGGCCCGCCAATGATGGATGAAGTTTGCGAGCCTCCCCCTCACCAGGACATTTATCTTGCTGTTGCTGCTGGGGAATGAGGATATTTTTCCCTGTGCCCTTAGCATAGCTCCATTGCCCAGTTTTCCCTTTACCTCTTGTTTGAGGGGTATTAGACTGGGGGGCATGAAAAAAAAAATGTTTTCTGACCGGCTTCTGTTCTGGAAGGGCCTTTTTTTTTTTCTATCTGTGGCCTTTTCCAGAATTTGATTCAGAGCGGGCCCGAAAAGATAATCACCTTTAAAGGGAATTGAGCACAGCTTAATTTTGGAGGTAACACCGCAGCTCCACATTTTAAGCCAGAGGGCCCTACGGGCAGAATTAGATTGGACTAAGAATCTGGCCGCAATTCTAATAGACTCCATAGAGGTGTCTGCTAAGAAAGCTGAGGCCTTTTGGAGCATGGGAAGAGAGTCCAATAGCTCCCCTCTGGAGGTACCCTGAGCAATATGTTTCTGCACCTCGTCCATCCAACGAGACAGGGCTCTGGCAACATAGGTGGCAGCAATATTAGATTTTAATCCCGGGGTGGATGTTTCCCATGACTAATAAGCTTTCCATCTTTCTGTCTAGCGGATCTCTCAACTGAGGAGTCCTCAAAAGGGGAGAGAGGTTTTCTTTGCTACCCTTGCCACCTGTATCTCCACTTTAGATATGTCCCATGAAGGGGAACCTGTCTCTAAGGGAAACCTGTGTTTCATTTCAGAGGGGGTGGATAGGCGTTTCTCCAAGAGCTCCCACTCCTGAGATATTAAATCCAAGATATTTTTATGCAGCGGGAACCCCATCTGTCTCTCAGACTTCAATCCTCCGAACAATTCATCCTGTATAGATTGAGGAACAGATTCCTCCTGTTACCCCATCGTGTTACGTACAGCCATTACTAACTCGTCAGTATAATCAGAGGAGAAGAAAATGATAATTACTTACTGGTAATTTGATTTTCCAGAACCATGACAGCACCGTACGTGAGAGATGGCATCCGCCCCCAGGAACAGGAAACCTGTAGCAGAGATAAAAGAATGGGGCGGCCCCTATCTCCTCAGTTTGTTTCAGAGTATGGAAGATGACCGCTGTGTTAGCACACACTCGTAAAATACATTTACATTGTATAGCTCTTTATTAGTTTCTATATATCTTTCTCTCTCTCTATATATATATATCTCTATCTATCTCTCTATCTATCTACATATACATATACATATACATACACACACATACATATATACACACACACACACACACATACACACACACACACACACACTTATATGTAAAACTTATTTTTTTTATTTTTTTGTGAATCACACAACCATCACCAAGATAGGGCGGGAATTAATGCGGTGCTGTCATGGTTCTGGAAAATGAAATTACCAGTAATTATTTTTTCCCTTCACCATGACAGCACCGTACGTGAGAGGAAGAAATAGAAAGACTCCTAGGGTGGGACAAAAGCAGATAATGCCTTTCTCCCGAAAGACAGGTTTGATAGACCCAAGTCTAGCCTATAATGTCGGAAGAAGGTGGAGGGTGAAGACCATACTGCCGCTCTACAAATCTGTTCCACCAAAGCGTTTGCCCTTTCCGCCCAGGATGTGGCAATAGCACACGTGGAGTGGGCTGTAACACCATGCGGGGGAACTTGACCAGAAGAGGAATATGAAAGTGAAATAGCCGTACGCAACCACCGTGCAATAGTTGCCTTCGAGGCCTTTTTTTCCCCTGTTTGTCCCCTGGAAGGCGACAAAAAGGGCTGATGACTGACGCCAAGATTTTGTGGCTTCCATGTACTGAAGCAAGCAGCGTCTGACATCAAGACAATGGAAGGTTTGCTCTCCCTGGGATTTTGGTTGAGGACAAAATGAGGGCAAAATTATTTCCTGGTCTCTATGAAATTTTTAGTTGACCTTTGGTAGGAAGGCCGGGTCGGTTTTGATAATCACTTTGTCATCCTGGAAGGTAGTGTAACGAGGGTTTATCGAAATAGCTTGCAGCTCGCAGGTTCGTCGAGCTGAAGTTAAGGCAACCAGGAGGACAGTCTTTAGGGTTAAAGATTTTATTGAAATGGAATCGAGAGGCTCAAAAGGGGGGGGAACAGTTAGGGCATTTAAAACTATATTTAGATCCCAGGGAGCAACCTTAGGTAATAATTTTGAGGGTCTGGATGTAAAAGGAGGCTCGGATGAACCTATAGACCTAAGGGTGGTCAGCAAGTTTTTGATCAAACAGCGTATCCAGGGCGGAGACTTGCACCTTTAAGGTGCTAGTAGATAGCCCTCTTTCTAACCCTTTTTGGAGAAATTCTAGGACTTTTTACCGGAACTTCCTGGCTTGTCTGACAACTGTCGTCCCGAGAATTCCAGGAATTTCTGCCAAATTTTTTGGCATTTCTCTGAGGTGACCTTTTTTCTGCTAGCGAGCAACGTGGTCACCAAAGGGTTCGAGAATCCTTTTGCTAATAGAAGTCCCCTCTCAAGTTCCAGGCGGTGAGATGTAGCCTGTGTACTTGGGGATGTTGAACTGGTCCCTGGTGTAGGAGATCCGGGGCATCCGGAAGGATCCACGGGTCCGAGATAGACATGCGTCTGAGCCACGTGAACCATGCCCTTTTCAGCCAAAAGGGAGCTATGAGGATCACTCGTGCCTTGTCCTCTCGAATTTTCTTGAGGACTGTCGGGATTAACGGTATCGGGGGAAATGCGTACGCTAGATGAAAGTTTAATCTGTACAAAAACGCGTCCACTCCCTCCGGGTGTTCTCTTGGGTTCAGAGAATAGAACTTCCTCACCTTCCGATTTTCTTTTGTGGCGAACAAGTCTATTTCTGGAACGCCCCAGCTGGCACATATTTTTCCAAATATTCCCTGGTTCAGTGACCACTCTCCTTGATGTAATATGTGACGGCTTAAGAAGTCGGCTACTTGATTCTCTGACCCTTTTAAGTATGTTCCTGTTAAGGAAAGAAGGTTGTTTTTGGCCCATATGAAGTTTCTTGGCCTCTGCCATAAGGGATGCTGATCTTGTGCCCCCTTGACGATTTATGTAGGCTATCGTTGTGTTGTTGTCGGACAACACCACCACCACATGTCTTCCTCGTATCCCTTCTCCTATATGAAGAAGTGCTTGTCTTACCGCCGACAATTCTTTTAGATTGGAAGACGCTGCTGTCATTGAGGTCTCCCATTGACCCTGTAAGACCTGATCCTCCAAGTGTGCTCCCCACCCCCATGGGCTCGCATAGGTAGTAAGGACTACTGGATTCTGTACTGACCACGGCACGGCGTTTTTTAAATTTTTTGTTCTCAGCCACCATTCCATTGAGTCCTGAACTCTTGGAGATAGAAGAATTTTCCGATTCAGATTGTATGGATTCTTCATTTGTTCGGTCAGTATCTGCCATTGTAATTCCTGTGTGTGGCTTTGTGCCCACCGGGTTGCTGGAATTGTTGCCGTTAGCACTCCTAAGAGTGACATTGCATTCCGTAACGAGATGGTCTGTCGTAGCTGGAACAGTTGTACTTTTTGTTGAATAATTTGAATTTTCCTCTGTGGGAGGACACATTCCTGTTTGACTGAATCCAATAGGATTCCGAGGAACTCTTGAGTCTGCGTTGGGATTAGTCTTGATTTTTTTAGGTTTATAATCCATCCCAACTTGGTCAGCACCTCCAGTACTCTTGCGACTGTTTTTTCGCAATTTTCTTTGTTGTTTGCTATTACCAGAAAATCGTCCAAATAGGGTACCAGCATTATGTCTTCTTTCCTGATGAAGGACGCGACTTCGGAAAAGATTTTTGTAAAACACCCGGGGCGCTATAGTCACCCCGAAGGGAAGACATTGATATTGTAGATGGGTGGGGGTCTTTGCAAGGTTTACCACTAATCTCAGGTATTGTTGGTGTTGGACAGCAATTGGCACATGGTAGTAAGCATCTGTAAGATCGATTACTGCCATGTAACAGTTTGGGTCGAGTACTTTTATTGCCGTTCTTAGGGTCTCCATTTTGAACTTCTCCACTTGAATATAATGGTTTAGAGCTTTCAAGTTGAATATTGCTCTCAGCAAGCCGTCTGGTTTTGGAGTTAGAAACAAGGTGCTGTAGAATCCTTTCCCTATCTCCTGATGAGGTACTCTTATTAGCACTTCCTTTTGTATGAGGAGATGAACCTCTTTCCAGAGTAGCCTGATTTTTTTCGGCCACGTGGGTCATTATTACACGATTTGGCGGGAGGCTGGAGAACTTGAGTCTTACACCTTCTGACAACAAGCTGGTTACCCATTGAGAAGCCAGCAGCGCTGCCCAGTGGTGGACAAACCATCGGAGTCTTCCCCCCCACTGGGATTTTGGAGTCATTGATGTTTGGGATCAGATTTGGGGGGAGGCTTATTGAAAAGGAATCCTCTCTTTCCTATCTTTCCAGGGTCTGCCCCGACCAGACCTGTCATCTGTCCGGCCGCGGCCCCCTCTATAGCCAGATCCACGAAAGGACGAACGAGAGGTCTCCCATCGACGCCTAAGAAAAGAAGGAGGGGGAAAATGCTTTTTCTTGTCCGATGCTTTCTCAAGGATCTTGTCTAGGGCCTTACCAAAAAGATATTGCCCTTCACAGGGTACTCCACAGAGTTTGACCTTCGATTGGAAGTCAGCCGTCCAATTCTTCAGCCACAATGCTCTACGACCCGAGTTGGATAAAGCACATGCACGTGTGGCACCTCTGATAGAATCAATTGAAGCATCTGCCACGAATCTTGCGGCGCCCTGTAGAGAGGGTAATGCTTCCAGTAGTCTCTCTCTCTCTCGGGCATTTATTTTTTTATCTGGTCACTTAGCTCCTCTAACCACTTGACCATAGCACGTGCTGTGCAAGTGGCAGCAACCCTGGGTTTAAACGGCCATGTCGCTGCCTCCCAAGCTGATTTTAGAAAGGCATCTGCTTTCTTGTCGAGGGGGTCTTTTAGGGCTCCTATGTCCTCAAATGGTAACGCTACCCCTTTAGATTTGCTGGCAATAGCAGCATCTAACTTAGGAGCCTTTTCCCACTTTTCACAGACCTCTTCATCAAAGGGGTACTTGTGCTTTAAGGCCTGAGGGATGGATATCTTTTTATTGGGCTTTTTCCACTCCCTTTTAATTAAATTGACTATTATCATGGAAGGGAAAAAATTTACGCTTTTTTCCCTCCAAGTTACTGAACATGGTGTCCTGAATTGACCTCGGCTCCTTAGGGGTCTCTACCCCCATAGTCGCTCTAACGAATTTGAGCAGTTTCCCAATATCTTCTGATTGAAAATAAGGGTGGCCATACTCCTCATCCGAGGAGTCTAGGTCTGAGGCATCAGAGGGGGTTAATTCTCCAGGTTCATCCCCTGACTCTACGTCCGACCCTTGGTCACTTGTTGGGGTTGGGGGAGGTGGGGCTCCCTTTGCTGTATGATGTTTCAACTGCTCTTTAACCGTTGATTTGACTTCTTCCCGTATAATCGTCTTGATAATTTGTAATAAGGAAGAAGATTCTTCTGCAACCGTTTTGTCAATACAAGGCTGGCAGATTTTCTTGCTATATAGTCTAGGGAGTGTGTCTTTGCATAGTGACAGGCCCTATTCTTCTGTTTGGAGGTGGTTTTCTTTCCCCCGGTAGCATGTGCCTCTTCAGACATTTTGGGCGCAGGCACCATCGGTGTGTCCGGATCCATCGCTGGTTCGGTCATCTTAGGAGGCAGATTGCTTGCTGTAGGACCAGCATTTCCTTTTGCTGCCTTATCATATATCAGGAGCGGTGTGCGCGCCTCTGGAACAACTTCCGCCCGGAAGTGTCCAGCACACCGGCTCCCTCGGCGTGTGACGTCACTCCCGTGCGACCGGAAGTCGTCCCCCTTCACTTCGGCGCCAGCGTCAGTGAAGGACACGCCCCCTATCCCCGGACCAGCCTCCTGCACGGAGCAGACGCCAGGGAGTCCAGCGAGGGGGGAAAAAAGGCGCGGACATAACAGCCCCTTCACCCGGACAGCACTGCACGCAATGCCGCCGAGTACGGCTGCCCCCACCGCGAACCTAGGCCTCCGGACCGGCATCATCAGAGGGAGATCCCTCCGGAGGTAGGAGCTCTGCCACAGGCATCCACCTGCAGGAACAAGAAACCAAAACTGAGGAGAGAGGGGCCACCCCATTCTTTTATCTCTGCTACAGGTTTCCTGTTCCTGGGGGTGGATGCCATCTCTCACGTACGGTGCTGACATGGTGAAGGGAAAAAAAATATTTTCTTGCTTCCGCAAATTTAGGAGATGAAGATTCACCACATCTCTCAGAAGAAGATGAAAACGAGTGATCGGACTCAGAGACCGAGTCCTCAAATTGTATTTTCCTTTTTTTTTAGAAGGAGAGGGACCCTGCGGCGGTGGAGGTGGAGGTGGATTGAAGGCGGCTAGAGAGGCTTGTACTTCATGCTTGACTAGGGCCCAGATTTCGTCAAGGAGGGAAGGCTGCTCGGCTCTGACAACTTTATCTGTGCACCCCTGACAACTTTTTCTCCCATAGAGAGGGAAGCTTTACATTGCAGATAGCACATTTAGACATCTTTTTGGCCGGGATTTTCTGAGCAGACTGGTCTCCCTGAAAAAAAAAAAAAAAGAGAGGGAGAGTGGTGTAAGGATCAGAAGGGCCCCACTAATCCTAGCCTCGGACCCACCCCGCAACGGACTTACTGGAGCAGGGGCAGCGCTGGGCTCTGCAGATGCAGGGCAGGAAGCACCATCCATTGTGACAGGGATCCGTCTTACATGGAGGTGTCTTCAGGCTGGTTTATATAGGAATAAATCCAGCCCCCAGCGCAGGTGAATCAGGTTCCCCTCCTTCTCCCCGGGTCCTGAAGCAGGCCTCCATGTGGAAAGGCATGCTCTGTGCGGAGTCGGCGGTCCTGAGGGCGCTAGGAGGCCGGAGCAGGAAGTGTATGCGCTCCAACTTGCGTTCCAGCAAAGAGCGCAGGACCAGAAGTGACGCGCGCGCAACGATGACATCACTTCCGGGACGCCGAACGCTGCAGCAGGAGAGGAGGACAAGGCGGTGAGGTCATGGAGGCCACCGCCGGGGATCACTGGCCCGCTTTACCTCCGCAGAGGCGCAGGTGGGCTAGGAAGGTCCCGAGACGGGAGCAGCAGGAAGAGGAGGAAGGCAGAGCCCCGACCACCACTGCCCGGCAGGAAAAACCAGGTACACTGCAGTCGCCGGCCCACGCAGCATATGAGAACCTCTCCATGCCCCATGGGAGACAGGAAAGACACTGGCGATTTGGAGGGAGGAGGGGCTTTTAACCTCTCGTGCTTCCTGTCCCCCATTAGGGAATGGAGACACCCTCCTATGCTGTCGTGGAAGGTGACTAGAGAAAAATAAAATAAAAAAACATTCATCATGCAGGCGTCTGCACTACAGTACGATACAATTTATGATATGCACACTGTATTTTTCGGATTTTAAGACACACTTTTATGATCCCCAAAATTAGGAGGAAAATGGGGGTGCGTGTTATAAACTGAACACACTTCTTACCGAGGGGTCAATGCTGCGGGCCCGGAGCTGGGGGTACTGCGTTGCTGGTAGCCCTGCAATGGTGGCATATGGCAGCCGCCATTCTTCTTCCGGGGTCCAGCTTCGGTGCAGGAAAGCAGAGATCTCCATCCGTGCCTGCCTCTACGCGATGTCTTCAGGAAAATGGCCGCGGATGTGGCGAAGGCAGAACGCAGGCAGATGGAGGAGATCTCGGCACCAAGATCTCCATCTGTGTATGGGTCGCCCCGGTAGCCATTTTCGGGGGCTCTGGGCTTTCACAAAATGTCGGCGGAACCCCCGAACACCTGCAGCACCACTCTTGCCTCCTCCAGCAGCGACCCTGGGACCCTGCTCCACCAACCCCGGTAAGCAAGAAGACGCCTAAATTGTAAGAAGCACCACCATTAAAGAAAGTTTTTTCTTCATTTTTTTTTCCTCAAAATTTGGGGTACGTCTTATAATCCGGTGCGTCTCAAAACGCAAAATAAGGTACATTCATTTAGGCATTTTTTATTATTTTATTTTTTTAATCAAAATGGCGCCGGTAGCCACGACTGCGAAGTAGGCTCCATCGCATTACGATAGATGCCACTGCGCATGACACCTTGATGGAGCCTAAATTTTGTGTTTCTCTAGCAAAAGGGCACTGGCGGCGGTGCCTGCACAGTAGCATCTATCGGAACGCGACAGATGCTACTGAGCCGGTACGACCGCCAGCGCCATTTTGATTAAGATAAAAAAAAAACTAACAAAAAAAAAATGCCTAAATAAAAGTTATGTATATCATACACTATCATGCCACAGCGCAGATGAATGTTATTTTTTTTTGTTTTTTCAACAGTAGAATATGCATTATGTAAAATAGGGGGCAGGTCACAGAGATCAGTGACCTGTCATAAGACATACAGATGAATATGCAAGCAGAGCACCACAAAGCCCCCCATAGATCGCCCCTGAGCACGAGAATCTCCAACTGAAAACTACAAGTACAGATTAAACAACAACCACAAGAAGGATTTCATCAATCAAGGTATCATTTTAATCAATTTAACGGCGCCAACCTGACTTTGTAGTTTACTGAGCACAATCCTGCTGACAGGTTCACTTTAATTCCTAAGTTCTGGAGACAAGTTATGTTAAAATACAAAATGAGTGAATTTCTTCAGACAAGTTTATATTACAAAAAAAAAAAAATGTAAACAGCAAAAATGTTATTACTACCTGTAAGAGCAACTTCTGTTGACACTCTGTCAATGGCAAGAACATCATCAACACCATCGTCACAGGCTTCCACAAAAAATTTCTCAGGCGTTGTGTGTCTAAAGGAATTAACAAGCAATGAATTGCAAGCAGTTAATAATAATAATAATAATAATAATAATTTTATTTATATAGCGCCAACAAATTCCGCAGCGCTTTACAAATTATAGAGGGGACTGGTACAGACAATAGACATTACAGCATAACAGAAATCACAGTTCAAAATAGATACCAAGAGGAATAAGGGCCCTGCTCGCAAGGTTACAAACTATGAGGAAAAGGGGAGACACGAGAGGTGGATGGTAACAATTGCTTTAGTGTTCATGTAAAGCTGCATGAACCAGTTATCAGCCTAAGTATGTAGCAGTACAGACACAGAGGCTATTAACTGCATAAAGTGTATGAGAACATGATGCGAGGAACCCGATTATGGTTTTTTTTTGTTTTTTGTTTTGTTTTTTTTTCCTTCTCGAATGGGCCACACAGGGATGGTTAGGTTAATGCATTGAGGCGGTAGGCCAGTCTGAACAATTGAGTTTTTAAGGCACGCTTAAAACTTTGGGGGGTTTGGGGATTAATCGTATTAACCTAGGTAGTGCATTCCAAAGAATCGGCGCAGCACATGTAAAGTCTTGGAGACGAGAGTGGGAGGTTCTGATTATTGAAGATGCTAACCTGAGGTCATTAGCGGAGCGGAGGGCACGGGTAGGTTGGTAGACTGAGACCAGAGAGGAAATGTAGG
This sequence comes from Ranitomeya variabilis, assembly GCF_051348905.1. Classification (NCBI taxonomy): domain Eukaryota; kingdom Metazoa; phylum Chordata; class Amphibia; order Anura; family Dendrobatidae; genus Ranitomeya; species Ranitomeya variabilis. The sequence goes on from NC_135237.1 coordinate 214,205,330, forward strand.
GTGGTGCTGAGCCATGGAGTGCTTTGTGGATGAGGGTAGTAGTTTTGTACTGGATTCTGGAGTGGATGGGTAGCCAGTGTAATGACTGGCACAAGGTAGAGGCATCGGTGTAACGGTTGGTGAGGAATATGATCCTGGCAGCAGCATTCAGGACAGACTGGAGCGGGGAGAGTTTGGTAAGAGGGAGGCCAATTAGTAGAGAGTTACAATAGTCCAGACGAGAATGAATAAGTGAGACAGTAAGAGTTTTTGCAGAGTCGAAAGTAAGAAAAGGGCAAATTCTAGAAATGTTTTTGAGATGCAGATAAGAAGAGCGAGCCAGTGATCGGATGTGGGGGGTGAATGAAAGCTCGGAATCAAGGATGACCCCAAGGCAGCAGGCATGTTGCTTTGGAGTAATGGTGGAACCACACACGGAGATGGCAATGTCAGGCAAAGGTAGGTTAGTAGAGGGAGAGAACACGAGGAGTTCAGTTTTTGACAGGTTCAGTTTCAGATAGAGGGAGGACATGATGTTAGAGACAGCGGTAAGACAATCACTGGTGTTTTCTAAAAAGGTTGGCGTGATAGCAAGAGAAGAAGTGTATAATTGGGTGTCGTCAGCATAGAGATGGTACTGGAAACCAAATCTACTGATTGTTTGTCCAATAGGGGCAGTATACAAAAAGAAGAGGAGGGGGCCTAGGACTGATCCTTGAGGAACCCCAACAGTAAGGGGAAGGTGAGAGGAGGAGGAACCAGCAAAACATACAGTGAAGGATCGGTCAGAGAGATAGGAGGAGAACCAGGAGAGAACGGTGTCCTTGAGGTCGATGGAGCGGAGCATAGTGAGGAGGAGCTGATGATCCACAGTGTCGAATGCTGCGGAGAGATCCAAGAGAATTAGCATGGAGTAGTGACCATTAGATTTAGCTGTTAGTAGGTCATTAGAGACTTTAGTGAGGGCAGTTTCAGTAGAGTGTAAAGGGCGGAAGCCAGATTGAAGAGGGTCGAGAAGAGAGTTATCTGAGAGATAGCGGGTAAGACGGGAATGGACCAGGCGTTCGAGGAGTTTAGAGATGAAGGGAAGATTAGAGACAGGTCTATAATTAGCGGCACAATTTTGGTCGAGGGAGGGTTTTTTAAGTAATGGATGTATGATGGCATGCTTAAATGAGGAGGGAAAAATGCCGGAAGTGAGGGAAAGGTTGAATATTTTTGTTAGGTGAGAGGTGACAGCCGGGGAAAGGGACTGCAGGAGATGTGACGGAATGGGGTCACTGGTGCAAGTGGTCGGGCGAGAAGATGCAAGGAGCCTGCTTACTTCTTCTTCTGTAACTGGTTCAAAGTCAGAGAGTGAACTAGATGCAGTGGGGGAGGGAGGACAGTGCATGGTATGAAGGGATTGGGAGAGAGAAGATAGTTTTCTGCTATAGATGGATCTGGCTAAGTTGGAAACTTGGGTGGCAGATGCGGTTTAACAATGATAAATGTAAGGTTATACACATGGGAAGAAGGAATCAATATCACCATTACACACTGAACGGGAAACCACTGGGTAAATCTGACATGGAGGACTTGGGGATCCTAGTTAATGATAAACTTACCTGGAGCAGCCAGTGCCAGGCAGCACTGCCAAGGCAAACAGGATCATGGGGTGCATTAAAAGAGGTCTGGATACACATGATGAGAGCATCATACTGCCTCTGTACAAATCCCTGGATAGACCACACATGGAGTACTGTGTACAGTTTTGGGCACCGCTTCTCAGAAAGGATATAACGGAACTAGAGCGAGTACAAAGGAGGGCAACAAAAATAATAAATAGGATGGGGGAACTACTATACCCAGAGATTAGAAAGTTAGGATTATTTGGTCTAGAAAAAAGACGACTGAGAGGCGATCTAATAACCATGTATGAGTATATAAAGGGGACAATACAAATATCTCTCCGAGGATCTGTTTATACCAAAGAATGTGACGGTCACAAGGGGGAATTCTCTGCATCTGGAGGAGAGAAGGTTTTTCCACCAACATAGAAGAGAATTCTTCACTATTTGGGCAGTGAGAATCTGAAATTCCTTGCCTGAAGAGGTGGTGATGGCGAGCTCAGTCGAGGGGTTCAAGAGAGGCCTGGATGTCTTCCTGGAGCGTAACAATATTGTATCTTAACAGTTATTAGATTCTTTGGAAGGACGTAGATCTGCAGATTTATTTCGACGGAATATAGGCTGAACTGGATGGACAAATGTCTTTTTTCGGTCTTGCCAGCTATGTTACTATGTAAAAATATATTGGGATTAGAGTGAAAAATAATGTTGATATTGATGAGAAGCATCAACAGTAATGAATATTAAAAAAGGTTAACCAATTTGAGTGATTTTGGCTCCAACTCTGCATTCAGGTACTGTGTGATGTACCTACATAACTGCTCCATGGGTGCAAACTCTCCTGCACTGGCCCTGAAACCACAAACACAGAATGCCTGTAGGCAACAGACAAAGTCACACCACAGAGAGAGGAGGTGAGTACCAAAAGATGCAACATACAACACAACAATACCTTTGTAAAAGCTACGGAATTGAGTAGCCAGACAAGATGCACAAGTTAACCCAGATCAAGCACCTTGAAATGGCCCAGCAAACACCATCCCTATAGTAAAATATGTGAGGATGGTTTTGTTTAGTAGAACCGGGAATTTAGAAAATTAGATTGATGGATCAGACAAAATACTGTCATTCTAAAATTCAACTTGCAACTTTACCTGGTAAAAACATAAAATTAATCACAGCAAGAGAAAGGAGTAAGTGCCAAACATGTTCTGCAATGGTCAAGTAAAAGTCCACAACACAATCCAAAATAATCTGTAGCAGTACACAGAAATCATACAAACATCATCCAGCTAACCTAACCAAACCAAACACAAAACCTTCCAGGATAACCGCTGTACAAAACTATATAGCAAGAAGGTGCTTTTAGCAGGTACCGATACTTGGAAGGAATTAAAATAAAATGCTTACAAGAGAAAAAAAACAAAAAAAAAACAAACTCGTTTTGGAATTTACTTCTAGAACACAGGGTCCCCAGTCTATGGCTCGCAGACCCATTATGTGTGGCTTACGGCTGTTTGCCAGCTTAGTGCATTAGCACAAAAGAATGAAGAGAGGGTCTCCAGATGGCGACATTTACAAGTTGCCCTATACAGAACAGCAGTTATGCATGCTCATATTGGCGGGAGGGGAAAGGCTGTGGAATATGGCATGCTGGAGACAGGATGATAACAGGGGTGTGAAAGCTGGATGCAACAGTTTAATGGGACTGTTTCATGCAATAATTCTGAAAGAGTGCAAAGTGGGAACCCCTGTTGTAACGATTATGGGTGACACTACAGTGGGGACGGAGGGGTGCACTGGATGCGGCTTGCAACTTTACTAAGATCTACAGTACATGGCTCACAAATTAAGAAAGGTTGCAGACCACTGTTCTAGAGAACACAGATTTACAAAATAAATACTAGCTAGATCAATATGTATTTAGCGGTTATACTCTTAGGCTGAGTTCACACGTAGCAGAATTTCCGCGGAAATTTCCGCGGCAATTCTGCGCCTCCTGCCGCGGGTATATCGCATGCAGAATTTGAATGCATATACCCGCAGAAAACTAGCGTTTTGCAAGCATAATTAGCTTGCAGAATGCTAGCGTTTCCCAAGCGATCTGTAGCATCGCTTGGAAAACTGTTTGACAGGTTGGTCACACTTGTCAAACATAGTGTTTGACAAGTGTGACCAACTTTTTACTATAGATGCAGCCTATGCCGCATCTATAGTAAAAGATAGAATGTTAAAAATAATTTAAAAAAAAAAAAAAAAAAAAAAAAGGTTATACTCACCTCAGCGGCTTCCGTTCCTAATGCTGTGTGTTCAGGACCTGCCATTGACGTAGCGGTCACGTGACCGCGGGTCATGTGACCGCGACGTCATCGCAGGTCCTTCACACACACCTCGGAAGCCGCTGAGAAGGTCGGGCCGCCAGAGGGTGAGTATATCGCTATTTTTTATTTTAATTCTTTTTTTTTTACCACTTATATGGTGCCCAGTCCGTGGAGGAGAGTCTCCTCTCCTCCACCCTGGGTACCAACCGCACTTGATCTGCTTACTTCCCGCATGGTGTGCACAGCCCCGTGCGGGAAGTAAGCAGATCAATGCATTCCTATGTGTGCAGAATCGCCGCGATTCAGCAATTTTAATGAACATGCTGCGTTTTTTTCTGGATTGCGATTCCGCTCAGGAAAAAAATGCAGCATGTGCACAAAAAATGCGGATTGCATTCTGTTCCATAGGATGCTTAATGTTAGCGGTTTTTTTGCGGTTTTATAGCGTTTTTATAGCGAAAAACCGCGAAAAACGCAAAAAATCTGCTACGTGTGCACACAGCCTAAATCACAGTGCAGTTCTGCAGCGTTTCTGCAGCAGAAAAATCTGCTGCAGTTCTGCACCAATTCTGCACTAAATCTGCATCGTGTGCACATACCCTTAGAAAGTGAACAGTCTGGTACCCTTTGGCTGTGTGCACACATTCCGCATTTGCATTAAAACATATGCATCCCATCATTTAGAATGCATTCCGTAATTTTTGTGCATATGTAGCATTATTTTCTGCGAAAAAAAACGCATCGCAGTAAAAAACGCAGCATGTTCATTAATTTTGCGGATTTCCCACTATAATCGCGCCATTTGACTTTTTGAATGGAAAATTAGCTCCAATCGTTAGCGGACACCATGTCGCGTTTGGAGAGCCCCTGTGTGCCTAAACATTGGAGCTCCCCTACAAGTGACCCCATTTTGGAAACTAGACCCCCCAAGGAACTTACCTAGATGCATAGTGAGCACTTTAAACCCCCAGGTGCTTCACAGAAGTTTATAACGCAGAGCCGTGAAAATAAAAAATAAGTTTATCAAATAGGATGAACTCCGGCACTCAGTCTATATGCAGTAAAGTTTTTTTTATTCATGAAGAAAATTGTATACAGACACCATTACACAACGTTTCGGCTAGCATGCCTTTTTCAAGTTATGTCTGATTCTACAAAACAATAGACTATTGTCATAACATATATTAACATCAAAAACAAAAAAAACTTATCTAATGGGATCACCAGATCCCTTTTAGTATAGTTCCCATTTCAAAACCCGATACGTGGGAAGAGAAAACAGTATAAGCAATGCCCCAAATGAGAAGGAAATAGGGCGGAGGAGAGGGATCACCACGTTAGTGTCCGATTTGCCATTATTGTTATATAGTGATTGACACAATATAAGGTGGAGAAAAATAGAATAAATACTTAACAAGTAAATAATGTCCTCCTTGGTAGAACTATATCAGGTCCCACTGTGAAAAGATATATATTAATAGAGCACGCTGACACATTTTATTAAAGCAGTTCCTAGCCGTGTCCCATGTGGAAAATACTTTACCGGATTCTTTTTCAACTCAATTAAGGTAAGTCAGGAAAACTGACACTAGTGCTTGTCCGGGTAGTGTGAGACGAGTGAAGTCAGGGTGGCGGCATGTGCCGGCGTTCGAGGATGAAAGGAATAAATGTGCGTACTTCCTTATATGCGCCATACTCGCGTATACTAAGAGAACTTCCGGGTCATGATTTGTATCAGTGAAGGCCGTTGTGCGCCTGCGTGCGCTGAACGGAGCCGAAAGAAAGGACGATATGATACCAGAGTGTGCATGCGTCCTGGCTAAATGTAAGAAAACCTGGCTTCATCTTGTATCTGCGCCTGCGTGCTGTCAAAGAAGAGCAGAGTATGAATGGCAAAGAAAGGGAGGAAACGGTAAACAAAGAAAAGGAAAAGTTACATGGAATCTACTATATAATTGTCTAAGGGTCACTTCCATCTTTCTGTCTGTCTGTCTGTCTTTCTGTCACGGATATTCATTGGTCGCGGCCTCTGTCTGTCATGGAAATCCAAGTCGCTGATTGGTCATGGCTGTTTTGCCACGACCAATCAGCGACGTCCACAGTCCGGCGGCAAAATGGCCGCTCCTTCCTCCCCGCAGTCAGTGCCCGCTCAATAATCCCCTCCAGTCAGCCCTCACACAGGGTTAATGCCAGCGTTAACGGACCGCGGTGTAACGCACTCTGTTAACGCAGCTATTAACCCTGTGTGACCAACTTTTTACTATTGATGCTGCGTATGTTAATGTTACAAATAATAATTAAAAAAAAAAAAAAAAAAAAGATTATTCTCACCATCCGACGTCGCGCGCTGTCCTCGGCAGTGCAAGCGGCAGGTTCCGGTGCCAAGGATGCTATGCGAGAAGGACCTGCCATGACGTCACGGTCATGTGACCGCGACGTCATCACAGGTCCTGCGCTCATACCAACCCTGGGACCGGAAGCTGCCGCGTGCACCGCACACAGGCGTCAGGACTTCAAGTGGCCTTCAGAAGGGGAGTATATGTTTATTTTTTTATTTTATCTCTTTTTTAACCACGCATATAGTGCCCACATTGCTATATACTACGTGGGATGTGTTACATACTGCGTGGGCTGTGCTATATACTATGTAGCTAGGCAATATACAACGGAACTGTGCAATATACAACGAGACTGTGCAATATACTACTTGCTCTGTGTTATATACTACGTGGCTGTGCTCTGTTATATACTACGTAGCTATGTTATATACTACGTCGGTTGTGTTATATACTACGTGACTGCAATATAGTACGTAGCCTGTGCTATACTACCTACATATTCTAGAATACACGATACATTAGAATCGGGCCACCATCTAGTCTACTATATAATTGTCTAAGGGTCACTTCCGATATTCATTGGTCGCGGCCTCTGTCTGGCATGGAATCCAAGACGCTGATCGTTTTGCCACGACCAATCAGCGACACACACAGACCGAAAGAAAATGGCCGCTCCTTACTCCCCGCACTCACTGCCCGGCGCCCGCATACACCCCTCCGGTCACCGCTCCGTTACTGCTGCTATTAACCCTGTGTGACCAAGTTTTTTACTATTGATGCAGCCTATGCAGCGTCAATAGTGAAAACATATAATGTTAAAAATAAAAAAATAATAAAAAAGGATTACATACTCACCTACGCCGCCTTTCCCGCTCCTCGCGATGCAAGCGGCACGTTCCGGTGGCAAGGATGGTCTGGCAGAAGGACCTGCCATGACGTCACGGGCATGTGACCGCGACGTCATCACAAGTCCTAGAAAGGACCTGCCGTGACATCACGGTCATGTGACCGCGACATCATCACAGGTCCTGCGCGACAAGGACCTGCCGTGACGTCACGGTCACGTGACCGTGACACGGTCACGTGACCGCGACGTCATCACACCCTGGGACCGGAAGCTGCCGCCTGCACCCCACACAGGCGACAGAGCTACAATGCGCCTGCGGAAGGTGAGTATATGTTTATTTTTTTTTAACTTGTGTCATACGTGGCTGGGCAATATACTACGCGGCTGGGCAATATACTACGCGGCCATACATATTCTAGAATACCCGATACGTTAGAATCGGGCCACCATCTAGTTATACATAAAGAACAAATATGATAATTTAACCAAATCTGGAGCTGATACAATAAATTTGTATGAAGTGATATTATACATTAACCCCTTCCCGACCCATGACGCCTATGTGGCGTCATGGAATGATCGCATCCCTGCAGATCGGGTGAAAGGGTTAACTCCTATTTCACCCGATCTGCTGGGAGAGGGGGAGTTGTACTTCAGCCTAGGGGGGGTGGCTTTGCCCCCACGTGGCTACGATCGCTCTGATTGGCTGTTGAAAGTGCAACAGCCAATCAGAGCAATTTGCAATATTTCACCTATGAAAATGGTGAAATATTGCAATCCAGCCATGGCCGATGCTGCAATAGCATCTGCCATGGCTGGAAATCATGTTCTGGCCCCCCCCCACCGCCCCCGATCTCCTCCCCAGTCCTCCGTTCTGACCGGTACCCCCCTCCGTCCCCCTGTTCGCTCCCCCGTGCTCCTGTCCGCTCCCCCGTGCTCCTGTCCGCTCCCCCGTGCTCCTGTCCGCTCCCCCGTGCTCCTGTCCGCTCCCCCGTGCTCCTGTGCTCCGATCCAACCCCCCACCACCCCCTCATACTTACCGAGCCTCCCGAAGTCGGTCCGTCTTCTCCCTGGGCGCCGCCATCTTCCAAGATGGCGGGCGCATGCTCAGTGCGCCCGCCGAATCTGCCGGCTGGCAGATTCGTTACAAGTACATTTTGATCGCTGTGGTAGGTTCTATCACAGCGATCAAAATAAAAAAAATAATAAATAAACCCCCCCTTTATCACCCCCATAGGTAGGGACAATAATAAAATAAAGAAAATATTTTTTTTTCTTTTTCCACTAGGGTTAGGGTTAGAACTAGGGTTAGAACTAGGGTTAGGGTTAGGGGTAGGGTTAGGGGTAGGGTTAGGGTTATGGCATGTGCACACAGTGCGGATTTGGCTGCGGATCCGCAGCGGATTGGCCGCGGATCCGCAGCGGATTGGCCGCTGCGAATTCGTAGCAGTTTTACATCAGGTTTACAGTACCATGTACACCTATGGAAAACCAAATCCGCTGTGCCCATGGTGCGGAAAATTCCGTGCAGAAACGCTGCGTTGTATTTTCCGCAGCATGTCAATTCTTTGTGCAGATTCCGCAGCGTTTCACACCTGTTCCTCAATAGGAATCCGCAGGTGAAATCCGCACAAAAAAAAAAAACACTGGAAATCTGCTGTAAATCCGCAGGTAAAACGCAGTGCCTTTTACCTGCAGATTTTTCAAAAATCGTGCGGAAAAATCTCACACGAATCCGCAACGTGGGCACATAGCCTTAGGGTTAGGGTTGGAATTAGAGTTAGGGTTGGAATTAGGGCTAGGGTTAGAAATAGGGTTAAGATTAGGCTTGTGGTTAGGGTTGGGATTAGGGTTAGGATTGGAATTAGGGTTACGGGTGTGTTGGGGTTAGGGTTGTGGTTAGGGGTGTGTTGGGGTTAGGGTTGTGATTAGGGTTATGGCTACAGTTGGGATTAGGATTAGGGGTGTGTTGGGGTTAGTGTTGAAGTTAGAATTGAGGGGTTTCCACTGTTTAGGCACATCAGGGTTCTCCAAACGAGACATGGCGCCACCATTGATTCCAGCCAATCTTGCGTTCAAAAAGTCAAATGGTGCTCCCTCCCTTCCAAGCCCCGACGTGCGCCCAAACAGTGGTTTACCCCCACATTTGGGGTACCAGCGTACTCAGGACAAACTGGGCAACAACTGTTGGGGTCCAATTTCTGCTGATACCCTTGCAAAAATAAAAAATTACTTGCTAAAACATAATTTTTGAGGAAAGAACAATTATTTTTTATTTTCACGGCTCTGCGTTATAAACTTCTGTGAAGCACTTGGGGGTTGAACGTGCTCACCACACATCTAGATAAGTTCCTTGGGGGGTCTAGTTTCCAAAATGGGGTCACTTGTGGGGTGTTTCTACTGTTTAGGCACATCAGGGGCTCTGCAAATGCAATGTGACGCCTGCAGACCATTCCATCAAAGTCTGCATTTCAAAACGTCACTACTTCCCTTCCGAGCCCCGGCATGTGCCCAAACAGTGGTTTACCCCCACATATGGGGTATCAGCGTACTCAGGAGAAACTGGAAAACAACTTTTGGGGTCACATTTCTCCTGTTACCCTTGCAAAAATAAAAAATTCTGGGCTAAAAAAATATTTTTAAGGAAAGGAAACACATTTATTAATTTCACGGCTCTGCGTTATAAACTTCTGTGAAGCACTTGGGGGTTCAAAGTGCTCACCACACATCTAGATAAGTTCCCTTGGGGGTCTAGTTTCCAAAATGGAGTCACTTGTGGGGAGTTCCTACTGTTTAAGCACATCAGGGGCTCTGCAAACGCAACCTGACACCCGCAGAGCATTCCATCAAAGTCTGCATTTTAAAACCCCCACATATGGGGTATCAGCGTACTCAGGAGAAATTGGACCCCAAAAGTTGTTGTCCAGTTTCTCCTGTTACCCTTGGGAAAATAAAAAAATGTGGGCTAAAAAATCATTTTTGAGAAAAGAAAAATTATTTTTTATTTTCATGGCTCTGCGTTATAAACTTCTGTGAAGCACTTGGGGGTTCAAAGTGCTCACCACACATCTAGATTAGTTCCTTCGGAGGTCTAGTTTCCAAAATGGGGTCACTTGTGCGGGAGCTCCAATGTTTAGGCACACAGGGGCTCTCCAAACGCGACATGGTGTCCGCTAATGATTGGAGCTAATTTTCCATTCAAAAAGACAAATGGCGTGCCTTCCCTTCCGAGTCCTGCGGTGCGCCCAAACAGTGGTTTACCCCCACATATGGGGTATCGGCGTACTCAGGAGAAATTGCCCAACAAATTTTAGGATCCATTTTATCCTGTTGCCCATGTGAAAATGAAAAAATTGAGGCTAAAAGAAATTTTGTGTGAAAAAAAAGTACTTTTTCATTTTTACGGATCAATTTGTGAAGCACCTGAGAGTTTAAAGTGCTCACTATGCTTCTAGATAAGTTCATTGGGGGTCTAGTTTCCAAAATGGGGTCACTTGTGGGGGAGCTCCAATGTTTAGGCACACAGGGGCTCTCCAAACGTGACATGGTGTCTGCTAGCGATGGAGATAATTTTTCATTGAAAAAGTCAAATGGCGCTCCTTCCCTTCCGAGCCCTGCCGTGCGCCCAAACAGTGGTTTACCCCCCACATATGAGGTATCAGCGTACTCAGAACAAATTGGACAACAACGTTCATGGTCCAGTATCTCCTTTTACCCTTGGGAAAATAAAAAAAAATTCGCTAAAAGATCATTTTTGTGACTAAAAAGTTAAATGTTCATTTTTTACTTCCATGTTGCTTCTGCTGCTGTGAAACACCTGAAGGGTTAATAAACTTCTTGAATGTGGTTTTGAGCACCTTGAGGGGTGCAGTTTTTAGAATGGTGTCACTTTGGGGTATTTTCAGCCATATAGAACCCTCAAACTGACTTCAAATGTGAGGTGGTCCCTAAAAAAAATGGTTTTGTAAATTTTGTTGTAAAAATGAGAAATCACTGGTCAAATTTTAACCCTTATAACTTCCTAGCAAAAAAAAAAATTTGTTTCCAAAATTGTGCTGATGTAAAGTAGACATGTGGGAAATGTTATTTATTAACTATTTTGTGTCACATAACTCTCTAGTTTAACAGAATAAAAATTCAAAATGTGAAAATTGCGAAATTTTCAAAATTTTTGCCAAATTTCCATTTTTTTCACAAATAAACTCAGAAATTATCGACCTAAATTTACCACTAACATGAAGCCCAATATGTCACGAAAAAACAATCTCAGAATCGCTAGGATCCGTTGAAGCGTTCCTGAGTTATTACCTCATAAAGGGACACTGGTCAGAATTGCAAAAAACGGCAAGGTCATGAAGGGGTTAAGCAACAATTTAGACAATACTTATTGCTAATAGGAGAGGAACATGTCATAATTTATTGAATACGTAACTTCATATTCCCCATTTAGACCCAAGTTAGATAAGGTCTGAAGGGTATATAATATAGACTGATTTTGAGTGCCGGAGTTCATCCTATTTGATATAGATGGATAAATACCAAGCCCGATGTTTAGCAATAAACATAATAAAATGGTACATAAAGAGTTAAATGAAAAAACAATCTGCGTTAGGCCGGGGTCACACTAGCGAGAAACTCGCATGAGTCTCGCACTTCAGTACCCGGCACTGCCGCCTACACTCGGATCAGAGCGTTCAGCTGAATAGAAATACATACAGCCGCACATTACGGTCCTGAGTGCCGGGTACTGAGGTGCGAGACTTGTGCGAGTTTCTCACAAATGTGACCCCAGCCATAAAAGCAATATGTTTAAAAAAATAAAAATAAATGGCGTGGGATCCCACACCAGAGAGGGAAAGACAGTGACTGGGGCTATGTTCATAGCCTAGGAAGGGGTCAACACCCATACATCTTCCTAGGCTATGAATTTCAGCCCGCAGCTGTATAATTAGCCTGTACTGGCTATGGAGATAGGGGGACCCCCCCAAAAAAAAAAAAAAAAACACTACATGGAGTCCCACTATAATTAATAGCCAGAAAAGGCTATGCAGACAGCTGTGGGTTGATATTAATGGCCTAGGAAGGGGCCAGGGATATTGCCCCCCCCCAGGGCTACAAACACCAGCTTTCAGCCGCCCCAGAGAAGGCACATCTCTAAGATGCGCCAATTCTGGCACTTAGCCTCTCTCTTACTACTGCCCTGTAGAGGTGGCATATGGGGTAATATTTGTGAGGTTGATGTCACCTTTGTATTATAAGGTGACATCAAGCATGCTTAGTAATGGAGGGGTGTCAATAAGACACCTATCCATTACTAATCCTATAGTTGTTAAGGGGATAAATAAACACAGCCACTTTTTGCCACTTTTATGATATGCCTAATTCCTGTGACGCCCTCAGTCTCCTGTAATAAAAATAAAATAAGCCAACAGTATACTCCACGTTCCGACGTAATCCATTTAATAAGGTGACCCACAATGTTCTCCCCTATAGAGCTGTCACATCAGGAGATGTCACCACTCTACAGGGCCGACAGTGACACACTGACAGGAGATAATGGCTCCTGCAGTGTTATCACTGAGGGTTCACTGGAGTTCGTGCTCTCACTTTACGGCACTGCTGCGTGAGAATTTTCCCGTGCAGCGGTGCCACAAGTGACAGCATAAACTCCAGTGGCCTCTGATGGCAGAGTGATCCACTGCGGGAGGATACCTACCGTCATTGTATCATAGGAGCCCCTGGAAAGTGGTCACATCTCCTGATGTGACAGCTCTACAAAAGAGATAGTCATGGACAACTTGTTATTAAATGGATTACATCGGAACAGGGAGTATACTGTTTTTTTTTGTTTTGTTTTTTTAACACACTTGAAAACAGTAGCCAGATGATGGGATTACTACTGTCCCATCATCGGCTAGCTGTCACTGTAGCAGGCATAGCTGGATGGGACTAGTAGTCCCATTGGATGATGCCTGTCTACATAGACACATGCACACACACACCCCAGCACATTCACCGCACAGTCTACACCCACAGAGTCTTCCTCCTCCCGATCTGCAGCGTTTCTCGCATGCAACTCTGCAGCAAAACCGCAGATCTTTTAAAATAAAACGCTACAATTCCGCTGATTTTTCCGCAGCATGTGCATACCAATTCTCAATTTCCCCACTGACTTACATTGATGGTGCACTACACTGCGGATTTGATGCAATTCCGTGCGTTCAAAAACGCTGCGTTAGCTCATCAAAATCTGCAACGTGTACATATAGCCCAACGATGATCTTTAATCACAGCTTTCATGCGTCAAGTGTGTGTGTGTGTGTGTGTGTGTGTGTGTGTGTGTGTGTGTGTGTGTGTGTGTGTGTGTGTGTGTGTGTGTGTGTGTGTGTGTGTGTGTGTGTGTCAAGCCATACAACCTCACACAGAGCCCCACCCACTCCGCATGGCCACAGGGAAAGAGCCCCTGGCCCAGGGACACCCAACAACAGTTGTGACACACAGATTGGCCTCACATACATTGCACACACAGCTCTGCAGCATGGACCCTCTGATCCCCTGTATACAGGGTTATTATACTTCCCCCAGTGATGTGATATAAGAACCTGCTCTGTGACACGAGCTGACACTTCTACTCCAGCACAGCCCTGCGTCCGACTCCTCATCCGAAGCACATGACTGATCACGTGGTCATGACATAATCACATGTCCTTTAGCTGCCCAGGATCTTGCATACACCAAGAGTTCAGGCAGGGAAGAAAGGGATAAAAAGCAGCAGGCGGCACGGTGCCATCCTCTCCGGCAGCAGTGACGGCCCTCTCCGGAGTTTCACTGTCTGCGCTGCTCGCCGCCAAATGTGCCGATTGGGACATAAAACCCAGAAAATCTCTGGACCCAGGATTGGATCTGTGCACCAGCTGGTGGCCTGGCAGGAAGGCGGAAAGAAACCAACCACACACAGGCTGTACCCCCGCTGTCAGTCTGTGCTGGAAAAGAGCAGAGACATGAACACCAAAATCATATATGCCAACAGGAAGAGGCGCAAACCCGTGCAGAAGGCGTAAGTGACACCTATGCCCCGCTACGGGTCCCCGCCGGCCTAATAAGGGTTAATGGGAATGACCTGAGAGCGGCAGAGGGCTAGTGCTGGCATGGAGGGGACGGGGCAGCGCTGTCTGCCCGATGACACTGCCTGCCACTGTGTATCTCTATACTCCTTCTAGACCTCTCCTCTGCCTCCTACTACAGATCCTCTCTTCATTTGGTGTCAAAGACCTTGCCCTATCTTGGATCTCCTCATACCTTACCAACCACACATTTAGCGTTTCCTTCTCCTATACTACCTCTTCATCTCGCCCCTTCTCTTTTGGTGTCCCTCAAGGCTCTGTCCTAAGGCCTTTACTCTTCTCAATCTATACACTCGGCCTAGGACAACTCATAAGGTCCTATGGCTTCTAGTACCATCTATATGCTGATGACACTCACTTCTACCTCTCTGGCCCAGATGTCACCTCTCTGCTCTCCAGAATCCCAGAGTGTCTATCAGCCATATCCTCGTTCTCATCTCGCTTCCTCAAGCTCAATGTGGACAAATGTGAACTAATTATCTTTCCTCCATCTCGCATATCTTCCCTACCTGATCAAAATAAATGAAATCACACTTTCCCCTGTCCCCAAAATCCACTGCCTCGGAGTAACCCTTGACTCTGCCCTGTCCTTCAAACCGCACATCCAAGCTCTCGCCATCTCCTGTCGCCTCCAGCTGAAAAATATTTCCAGAATCCGTCCTTTCCTCAACCCTCACTCTTCCAAAATGCTTGTGCATGCCCTAATCATCTCCCACCTCAACTACTGCAACATCCTCCTCTGTGGCCTACCTTCTAACACTCTCGCACCCGTCCAATCTGTCCTTAACTCTGCTGCTCGATTAATCTCTCTACTCGCTACACTCCTGCTTCCCCTATTTGCAAATCCCTTCACTGGCTCCCAATTTCCCAGCGTATCCAGTTTAAACTACTAACACTGACCTACAAAGCCATCCATAACCTTTCTCCTCCGTATATTTCCGAACTAATCTCTCAATATCTTCCCTCACGTAATCTCCGTTCCTCCCAAGACCTCCTCCTCTCCTCCACGCTTATTCGTTCCTCACCAAATCGCCTCCAAGACTTCTCCTGAATATCCCCCATCCTCTGGAATTCTGTGCCCCAACACGTCCGGTTATCCACCATATTTTGATCCTTCAACAGAAACCTGAAAACTCACCTCTTCAAGAAAGCTTACAAGCTGCAATGACCACACGGCCACCTCAACACCATCGGAGCTACTGCAACCCCCGACCTCCTGTCTCCTTCCCCATAATCCTGTAGAATGTAAGCCCGCAAGGGCAGGGTCCTCGTGCCTCTAAACCAGTCCGTCATTGTTAGTTTACTGTAAGTGATATTTGTATTTTGATGTAAGCCCTTCTCATGTACAGCACCATGGAATTAATGGTGCTATATAAATAAATAATAAATAATGTTTACCCTACGCTGACTTTTCTGAACAGTTTTGTTTTGTGTATTCATTTTAAAAAAATGGACACCACATTAGCTTTACAACAGTTGTTTGGAACAGTACTAGTCATTAGAGAATATTGTAAAATTATATACAGGAGTACAGCAATAACAGCTGAGCTTTTTAACCCCTTTACCCCCAAGGGTGGTTTGCATGTTAATGACCGGGCCAATTTTAACAATTCTGACCACTGTCCCTTTATGAGGTTACCGATTCTGACATGGTTTTCTCGTGACATATTGCACTTCATGATAGTGGTAAAATAGTTAGGAAGTTATAAGGGTTAAAAGCTTACCAGAGATTTCTAATTTTTACAACTTATTTTTTTGGGGGACCACATCACATTTGAAGTCACTGAGTGGTCTATATGATAGAATGGTGTCACTTTTGGGTATTTTCTAAAAACGGCATCCCTCAAGGTGCACAAAACCACATTCAAGAGGTTTATTAACCGTTCAGGTGCTTCACAGGAATTAAAAAAAAAAAAAATTATTATTTCATGTCCAAATTTTTTTTATTTTCCCAAGGGCAACAGGAGAAATTGGACCCCAAAAGTTATTGTGCAATTTGCCCAGAGTAAGCCGATACCCAATATGTGGGGGGAACCACTGTTTGTGCGGATGGCATAGCTCAGAAGGAGCCCGGTTTAACTTTTCAATGCAAAATTGGCTGGAACTGAGATCAGACGCCATGTCACATTTGGATAGCCCCTGATGTGCCTAAGCAGTGGAAACCGCCAAGTGACCCCATTTTGGAAACTACCCCCCCCCCCCCCAGGAACTTATCTAGATGTGTGTTGAAAACTTTGAACCCCCAGGTATTTCACTAAAGTTTATAGCGCCCGAGCGGGGAAATTGGAAAAAAAAAAAATCATTTTGCCCATAAAAGTGATCTTTTAGTCCCCAATTTTTTATGTTCCAAAGGGTGACAGGAGAAATTGGACCCCAAAAGTTGTTGTCCAATTTGTCCCGAGTACGCCGATACCCCATATGTGGGAGAAAACTACTGTATGGGCACACGTCGGGGCTTGAAAGGGAAGTAGTGATGTTTTGGAACGCAGACTTTGATGGAATGGTCTGCGGGCGTCATGTCGGGTTTGGAGAGGCCCTGATGTGCCTAAATAGTGGAAACCCCCCCCACAAGTGACACCATTTTGGAAAGTAGACCCCCCTAAGGAGCTTATCTAGATGGGGGTTCAAAGTGCTCACCACGCAAGTGCTTTACAGAAGTTTATAACGTAGCGCCGAAAAAAAAAAAAAGGGAATTAGACCTACCGGTAATTCGGTTTCCAGGTAGTCCCTCAGGACAGCACCATGGAGGACGTCCTTCCTTGACCTATAGCGGGACAGGATCGTAGAGAGGTTAAAAGGACCCTCCCACCTCCACCCTCCAGTGTTTTTTCAAAGTACCACAGAAGGATGGAAATAAGTAGTCTAAACATGGCGTTACAAACATGTCTGTAATAACCATTTAACGGCTTCATCTTAATTTCGAGCCATGGTGACCCAAAGGACGAACGATCTGCCGGTAGATTAATCCCGTACAAGCCTAAGGCCGGTTTCACACGTCAGTGATTCTGGTACGTGAGGTGTCAGTTTTCTCACGTACCAGAGACACTGACACAGGTAGACACATTAAAATCAATGTGTCTCTGCACATGTCAGCGTGTTTTCGCGGACCGTGTGTCCGCGTGCAAAACACGGAGACATGTCAGTGTTCGTGGGAGCGCACGGATCACACGGACCCATTAAAGTCAATGGGTCCGTGTAAAACACATACCGCACACGGATGCTGTCCGTGTGCCCTGCAGGAGACAGCGCTACAGTAAGCGCTGTCCCCCCAGCGTGGTGCTGAAGCCCCCATTCATTTCTTCTCTCCAGCAGCATTTGCTGGAGAGAAGAAATGAAAAATCATTGTATTTTGTTTTTTTTGCGGTAGAAATAAAGATCTTTGTTCCCCCCCCCCCCCCCCCTGGAAAGAAAATACTCACCCGGCTACCTCGAAGCGTCCTCTCCGCGCCGCAGCTTCGGCGCGGAGAGGACGCTTCGAGGGAGCCGGGTGAGTATTTTCTTTCCAGCGGGCGGGCGCACAGGGGGTGGGAGGGGGGTGGTGACAAAGATATTTATTACAACCGCAAAAAAAACCAAAAAAACAATGATTTTTCATTTCTTCTCTCCAGCGAACGCTGCTGGAGAGAAGAAATGAATGGCGGCTTCAGCACCCAAAGCAGGGGACAGCGCTTACTTTAGCGCTGTCTCCTGCACAGTCCGTGTGGTACCCAGTTGGCACACGGGCGGCACACGGCTGCCGCACGTGTGCCACACTGATGTGCCACGTGAGCTCACGGACAACTCCGGTACCGGAATAATGTGGACGTGTGGGACAGGCCTAAAAAGAGAAACATAAGGGAGGGAACGAAGGGTGCTGTCCTGAGGGACTACCTGGAAACCGAATTACCGGTAGGTCTAATTCCCTTTTTCCATTACGTCCCTCAGGACAGCACCATGGAGAATACCAAAGAAACTCTTCCAGGGTGGGTACAGAAGCCCAGGAATCAAAGTCCCAGGCAAAAACTGGACTAGATATATAAGTGATCTGAAAGATCAGAAAAACCATAGATATCTAAAGAGATCTGCAAAGAAAATCACCGTAGTGTCTGATATACATCTATAATGGCCAATTTCAGTATGAATGTGGTAAATGAAATAAGCATCAGAAACAGAAAGGGAAATTCACCCATTGTACTCCAATACCAATAATGAACCACAGCAAGTTATTTATTGTGATAGATACTTATAGACATCGCAGCCCCAGAATAGGGTTAGAAAACTTTATTGCCCAGCAAAATATGGTGAAAGTCACAGCCACCACACAATGAGGACTGTATCGACCAATAATAAACTGCATGTGCTTATAACAGGACTGTTCCTTCATCAGACCTTCTGGGCTCAGGTTAAGCCTTGGTTACAGACCAGCTTACCGTACTACAAGGAGACCTGCAGGACAGAGGTCCTGGACTGCAGAAAGATCAAACCAATAACAGTTAGTACATGGATAATGGCAGAGCATTGGGATGTACGCACATTACTCATTCAGGAGATCACGTCTATTCCAAATCCTTAGATGTCTAACCCCAAGTAAGGGTTGGATATTATTGAAACTAAGGAATACACCATCCGGCAGGTAATATCTCCTGCCATTACCAATGTCGGGCTTCTCATTAGAAGCGCTGAAAGAGAAACGTGGATCATCACTCCTGTTTTACTGATGTTAGACACAGGGAGTCTGGACTCTGAATTGATGAAGGTGGTGTTGCTAGTAAAAAAAAAATCTTCCGACACTTGAAATTATTCGAAACTGCATTTATACGAGTCATTAGTCCAGACATTATAAGTATGTCAACTTATTTGTCCATATATGCATATTGCGCTCATACATATCCCAAGAGGCAATCTTCTCAGGGATCTTTATACACTCAAACTGCCATTGTGGGAGTAACCATATTCCATGGCTAGAGAAAAAGTAGGTTTCTTCCTCATTACGGAGGGAGATTAAATACTGTGAGGCAGTGAAACTATGGGGTCTTAACAGTAAGAGCCCTGGATACAGTTTCATTTATCTTAGGAGCCGTGACTGCTGTAAGAGCCGTATGAGCTGTATGAGCCACAGAGGCACTCAATATGTTGCATAGATGTACTATGATGCAGTATCATGCACAGAGACACTCCATATGATGCATAAAAGCAGTATGATGCAGTATTATGCACGGAGGCACTCGATATGATGCCTAGAAGCAGTATGATGCAAAGAGATGCACAGAGAGACTAGGCCATGCTTGAAGGTGCCA
Source organism: Ranitomeya variabilis (assembly GCF_051348905.1). Taxonomy (NCBI): domain Eukaryota; kingdom Metazoa; phylum Chordata; class Amphibia; order Anura; family Dendrobatidae; genus Ranitomeya; species Ranitomeya variabilis. The sequence goes on from NC_135237.1 coordinate 214,224,826, forward strand.
AACAAGAGACCAGACTTACACTTTTAAGCAAAAGAGCAATCTATCAGAGTTCCAGATAAATCTCCACTCTGAACAGTACATCTCATTTGTCAGACTGTCTCCACCGGAAGGAGCTAATTAATGAGCCGCAGCTGAAGGGCAGTCTTCATGGAGACAATGTGCTGAATTAACACCTTGTGTCCTCCTATGGACAGAGTAGTTAAGTTGCAAACAAAAGTGAAACACTTGTTTATTGAACCAGAAAATGGAAAGAATGCTTCCAAAAAAAAATAAAAAATAACTCTGAAGCCCAATCATAAGGCTCTGTGCAGATAAGACCTGCAACTAACTGAAGTCCAGTCATGAGATGTAGCCTGGACATATGGCCCTACCATAGCCTAGAGGTCCAAGGCCTAGCTGCAAATGGGTTCCAGGTACAGCTTTGGCACAAAGGCATGAGACTAGAGTCAGCCCAGAGGCCCAGGCCATCAATGCAACATTTAAACCATGCACTCACCTGTGCTGGCTCCATACCTGCTAGAAGACAGGGGGAGCTGGTAACGCCGAGAGCCTACCGTGGAAGGAAGCAGCGTCCCGTCAGGAATGCCGCATTACTGTCAATGATTTCTTCACCTGTGCCCCCTTCTGTGTTCCATCGTGGAACGCACGCCAATCCTATGTGCCAGCGCTCCTCTCTGACGTCACCGGAAGCGCAACAGCCTTCTCCACCACACGACTTTCGGACGTAGTGGTGTTTTGCCGGTCGGCGTCCGAGCCGAGAGCCCCCCACCGGGAGGAAGCGGCTCTACCCAGGAGCCCGTCCTCTCGACTGGTCTCTGGGGCTGAGGGACTCCCCACCGGGGAGTTTCCACCCTGGGCTACTTGACGGGGGGGGGGAAGGATTGGACCTGCCGCACGATCCCCCTAAGCTCATTGCACAGGCTGACTGTTGGCTGAGGAACCTCTCAAAGAGGAGTCTATCTTCGCTCTAGGAGCAACCTCTCATACAACCGTCCCCTGTAGGGACAGGAAAAACACTGGAGGGTGGAGGTGGGAGGGTCTTTTTAACGTCTCTATGATCCTGTCCCGCTATAGGTCAAGGAAGGACGTCCTCCATGGTGCTGACCTGAGGGACGTAATGGAAAAAAAAAAATTTTCCACATGATCTTTTAGTCCCCAATTTTTTTATTTTCCCAAGGTAACAGGAGAAATTGGACCCCAAAAGTTGTTGTGCAATTTGTCCTGAGTACGCCAATACCCCATATGTGGGGGTAAACCACTGTTTGGGCGCATGGCAGAGCTTGGAAGAGAAGGAGCGCAGTTTGACTTTTCAATGCAAAATTGGCTGGAATTGAGATCAGACGCCATGTCACATTTGTAGAGCCCCTGATGTGCCTAAACAGTGGAAACCCCCCCCCCAATTCCAACCCTAATCCGAACACACCCCTAACCCTAATCCCAACCCTAATGGGAAAATGGAAATACATTTTTTTATTCTATTATTTTTCCCCTAACAGTGGGTGATAAAGGGGGTTTGATTTACTATTTATAGCGGGTTTTTATGTTTGGCAGCTGTCATGCACTAAAAGACGCTTTTTATTGGAAAAAATAGTTGTTGCATTACCACATTTCGAGAGCTATAATTTTTCCATGTTTTGGCCCACAGAGTCATGTGAGGTCTTGTTTTCTGCGGGACAAGTTGAAGTTTTTATTGGTACCATTTTCGGGGCACATGACTTTTTTAAAAAAAACAAAAACGCTTTTTATTCCAATTTTAGGGAGGCAGAATAAACAAAACCCAGCAATTCATGAATTTCTTTGGGGGGGGGGGCCATTTACATCGCTCCACGTGTGGTAAAATTGATAAAGCAGTTTTATTATTTGGGTCAGTACGATGACAGTGATACCTTATTTATATAGTTTTTTTATGCTTTGGCGCTTTATACAATAAAAGCTTTTATAGATAGAAGATTATTATTTTTGCATCCCTTTATTCTAAGAGCTATAACTTATTTTTCTGGTGATAGGCCGCCATATAGCTCTGCTTTTTGCGGGACAAGATAACGTTTTCAGCTGTAACACGTATATTTTTATTCGTCTTTTTGATCTTGTGTTATTCCACCTTTTGTTCGGCGGTATGATAAAGCATTTTTTTTTTTTTTTTTAAATGGTGTTCCCTAAAGGGGTTAATTAGTGGGACAGTTATAGGTCGGGCCGATACGAAAACAGGAATTAGACCTACCGGTAATGTGTTGTTTCCAGGAGTCCATCCTGACAGCACCATGAAGGACATCCTTCCTTCCTTATAGGGACAGGAAATGCACGAGAGGTTAAAAGTCCCCTCCCCACCCACATCCCCAGTGATTTTCCACATACCATCTGGATAGATGCAATTGTCATTTATTCAAATTCTGTACAAGTTTAACATCACAAATACAAAATTAAAGGGAGGGAACTACCCGTGCTGTCAGGATGGACTCCTGGAAACAACATTAACGGTAGGTCCAATTCCGGTTTTCCAGGACGTCCCTCCTGACAGCACCATGGAGAATACCAAAGTGCTCTGAAATTTAGGGTGGGACTACAGCTTAAAGAACCTTACGGCCAAAAGACAACTGATCCCCCCCCCCCCCCCCCCCGCCAGAGTATCCAGCTTATAATGCTTACAGAACGTATTAAGGCTAGACCAAGTAGCCGCACTACAAATTTGGTCCACTGAGGTCCCTGCTCTCTCGGCCCACGAGGTTGAAACTGATCTGGTAGAGTGGGCCCTTAAAACTACCGGAATGGGTAACCCTTCGGTTTCATATGCTAGGGAAATGGCAGTTGTAATCCATTTAGCTAAGGAAGGGTTTGAGGCCTTCTTTTTTCCCTTATTATTTCCTCCGTATTGTACAAATAAGTGTTTCCTGCCTCCACTTTCAGGTTCCCTTGAGATAGTGGATGACAGCCCATCTACCATCCAAAGAGTGGAAGAATTTCTCTTTTGGGTTTTTTGGATACTGGCAGAAAGAGGGAAGTATTTCCTGGTTTAAATTCCGAGGGGAAACAACTTTGGGCAAAAACCCGGGATTTAGTCATAGATCTGACTATACGGGTTCTGAATTGATAGTGCATGCATTTCTCCTAGTCTCTTGGCCGAAGTAATGGTCACTAAAAAAAGCTGACTTGAATAAAAGTTTTGCAATGTCAATGAGTTCTATTGGCTCATAAGGAGACTTACATTAATGCATTGAGTACAAGATTTAAATCCCAAGGAGGGACTGATTTTCTTATTGAGGGCTTTAATCTCTGCATGGCTTTAGAAAAACACATTACCCAAGGGTGAGTTGCCAGGGGAAAGTTGAAAAAAAAATACTTAGGGCTGCAATTTGTACTTTTAATGTACTTGGTTTTAATCCTTTGTTAAAACCCGCCTGGAGAAAATCCAGGATCTTTGGAATATTAGGCAGTGATAAATCTATGCAAGAGCTACCATACTCCAAACAAAATCTCTTCCAGATTTTATTATAGATTGCACATGTCACTGGTTTACGGCTAGCTTGGATTGTGGAGATCACCTGGTCGGATAGACCTTTAGATCTTCCTTTCAGGATCCATGCCGATAACTGAAGTTTATTTGGGTCTGGATGAAGAACTGGGCCCTGGAACAGCAGATCTTCCCTCTCTGGTAACCGCATCGGAGCTCTCTGGGACATTTTCTTCAGTAGAGGAAACCAGCTTTGTTTCGGCCACCACGAAGCTACCAACATTACTAATGCGCCTTCTTCCCGAATTTTCCTGAGGACTCTCGGGATTAAGGGGATTGGGGGGGGGTAAGCATACAGGAGTTTCCCCCCACCCCCGTGTTTGGTTTAAGGCATCGATCCCTACCGAGTTGTCTGCCGGATTGAGTGAGTAGAACTTCTGGATTTTTGTGTTTTTTTCTGGTCGCAAAGAGATCTAGGCTGGGAGTCCCCCATTGGTGACAGAAAAATCGAATGCCTCACCGGTTAGTTTCCACTCAGTGGACTGAATCGTTTGTCTGCTGAGAAAATTGGCCACTGTTTCTGGAGATGAACCGTGGATACAGACAAAGCTATTCTTTCTGCCCAAGTAAATATCTTTGCTGACAGATCCTGGAGCACCAGGTGTCTTGGACCTCCCTGGTGGTGCAGAAATGACCTTTATATGTTGATCTTGTAGGCGGGACTTGTTTCGCTTCAGCGTCTCCCAGACTGCCCGTATTTCCCTGAAATTTGAAGATTGGTTCCTGATATGTGGGGGCCAGCTTCCCTGGAAGTATTTTCCTTCCAAATGGGCTCCCCATCCTTCCTTGCTTAAATCCGTTACTATTGTTATGCAAGGAGACAAAATCCACGGCATCCAAGCCCTGCGAGAAGTTCTTGGGATTGGTCCACCATATCAGGGATGATTTCAAAGATTGGGATAGACGGATCTGTTTGTCCTAGGATGTCTGTTTTCTGTCCTAGGATGTCTGTTTTCTGTCCCAGGCAGACAAGCTCTCTCTGTAGTCCCTTTGTATGTGACTGACCCCACCGAACGCAGGATATGCAGGCTGTCAATGTTCCTAGAACTCTCATTGATGTCCTTATAGAAGTTCGGTTTCGAAGCAGAAAATGAATCCTGCTCTTTACCATCTCTTGCATCTCTCCTGGAAGTGGAGAGAGTGTCAGGAGTCTAGTATCACTGACAAATGTTTTCTTTGTTCCGGGTAACAGGTCTGATTTTTCTAGGTTCAAGATCCATCCTAGCCCTTCTAGGTTAGAGATCACCAGACAGATGCTTTTTTAACTCTTTTGAAGCGGATATCAGAAGACAGTTGTCCAAATATGGGACAATAAGGCTATGTGCACACGTTGCGGATTAGGCATTTCTGGTGTGGATTCTGCCTCTCCTGGCAGAAAACGCACCTACTTTTTTTGTGCGTTTTTACTGCGTTTTTAACATCTGCGGTTTTCTATAAAGGAATGGGTACAAAAACGCTGCAGATTCACAAAAAAGAAGTGACAGGCTACTTCTTTTAAACCGCAGCGTTTCCGCAGCGGATTTTCCGCAAAGTGTGCACAGCATTTTTTTTTTTTTCATTAATTTACATTGTACTGTAAATCAATTGCGGATCTGCAGCGTTTCTGCACTGCAAAATACGCTGCGGATCCGCAGAGAATCTGCAGCGTGTGCACATACCCTTACCATGTCTTTCTGTCTCAGGTATTGGAAGTGGTAGTATCTGCTTCCTAACTCTAGGGCAAACTGAAGATATTTTTGTGAGTGTGGGTGGATAGGGACGTGATAATACGCGCTTTTAAGATCGATTGTGCACATTTCTGCATTTTCGTCTATGAGGGGAATGGTGGTTTTTAGAGACTCCATTCTGAACCTCTTGTATACGATCCACGGATTTAACGGTTTCAAGTTTATAATAGTGCGACTTTCTCCTGAGGTTTTTTTTTTTTTATTTTTTTTAAACTGTGAATAGTGTTGAATAATGTCCCAGACTTTTCTGACTGTGGAACCGGAAGTACCACACCAGCTTTTAAAAAGGTCCTATATGTCTGACCATATGGAGGAGACTGCGGTACCGGGTTGGGAATCTGTTCCCACGAACCTTGCTGGGGGGGGGGGGGGGGGGTCTGAAACTCTAGGGTGTAGCCCCATGAAATGGTATTTAGGGCCCACTGATTCTGAGAGATCCGTCTCCAAGAATCTATGAACTTCCCCATGCGACCCCCTACTGACTCGGCGTCATTGCCTTCTGTTCTTTGTACCTGAGCCAAATAGTGTTTGAGCTTTACTTCTGCCCCCTTTAGCGATGTCCCAACGATTAGATTTCCCTTTTCCCGAAGCTCCTGTCTTTGGGAGGGGCGGGACCTCTGAAAGGGATACTGTCTCCTAGGCCTCTCCTCAGGGAAACCTTTTTTCATATCGGTGACATTCTCTAATACGTTATCTATGACCAGACCGAATACTCTTAAACCTGAGAAGGGTATGGCACAAAGCTCATTTTGATTGATAGTCGCCTGACCAGGTTTTCATCCATACAGCTCTCCAAGCTGCCTTAGAGTTATTTCGGGCCGTGAATCGTACCGATTCTGTCAAAGCATCCGCCAGGAACCCAGTGGCGAGTTTTAACAATGGAAGACCTAATATAGTATTTCTAGAAGTCTTTCCTTTCAATTGCTCCCCCAGCTGGTCAATCCATATGTGCATGGATCTGGCCACTGAGGTTGCGGCAATGTTAGTTTTCATGACTGCCGTAGGGGCCTCCCAAACCCTCTTAAGGAGTCCATTTGCCTTTCTGTCCATAGGCTCTTTGAGGCTAGATGAATCCTCAAACAGAATTGAGGTCTTTTTTGAAACCCTGGCTTATTTTTGGAATCTCATCTCAAACTTTTATATCGTCTGGGTCAAAGGGTAGACGGAGTCTAAAATCTGGAGGAATAACCACACGCTTCTCAGTCTTCCCACTCCTCCATAATCATCGCTCGGATGTGGTCGTTGACAGGAAACACAATGAATCTGTGACCCCGAACATCGCGCCCTGTATTGATTGGGGCTTCTGGGGATCCTCTATCTGCCCAGAGCAGCTCATCCGTATCAGCTGAGGAAAAAAAGATATTTCTTGCCCACTTCCAGCGGCTCCGAGGTGATCTTACCTTCTTCCGAGTCCAAGCATCTGTACTAATCCGCCTCCTCTCAAGGACTATTCCATTTCCCATCTCAATCTTTTAGGATGGGGACCCTGCTGAGGTGGTTGTGCTGGGAACAGGTTTGAGAAGGAAGCCTGAAGTTCCTCTCTAACCATGGATCGCATGTCAGTCAGAAAGGAAGATTGTTGATCCCTGATGACCTTAGAAATGCATGCTTCACAGTTGTTTAGGCCAAGATTCAGGCAGCTTGCAACTAGAGATGCCAGATCTCCTGGATTTCCCTGAGGACTTGGTAGACCTCCTGGCTATCGGGGGTCGAGGTTGGCTCCTAATAAAACATAGGGTCATTTCGTCAGCTCTGACCCATTGCTGGGTTGTCTTCCCTTTAGTTATGTTACTCACATCCATTGTCTGTCTCTCTCCCCATGCTCCATGGTGCCGTCAGGAGGGACGTCCAGGAAATGTGTACTTTTGTTACACCAAAATGCCTATCAAAAAGAAATTATATGAACAACTGGATATTACCAAACAATGACATACTTGAGGAATACCTTGAGTTTCAAAATTCTAACTAAAGTAACTTTAGACTTGCAGATAATAGCAAACAAAAGTAAGCACTGGGGCCTAAAAGGCCCCCGATACGCATTCTAGCCTATTTCTGCCTGGGGAATTGGGACTATAACGGCCGAGTTCATTAGGTCCTTTAAGTCTGCCCACTTAGGGGAACCGGTCTTTACCGCAATGGGAGCGATGACTCTCAGGGGGGAGGGGAAGCAAACTATCATATAACCCTCTGATACGGTCCTTAAGACCCACTGATTCTGGGTGATCTGAGACCAGTTTGCCGCAAAATGTCTGAGGCGCCCCGGATCAAGACGTCGTCATTGCCTTCTAGATCTTGAGCCTGATCCAAACAGGGAATTTCCACTCTTTCCACCTCTACAATGGGTACAGCTGTAGGGACCCTTAGATGACTTTCCCTGGCTTCTGTACTCTGTCTCCAAGAGGTGCCCGGACTACGAAAGGGATGATTTCTTCCAACGCTCTTTCGGGAAATCCTCTCTTTTGGTCAGCGGCCTTCTCTAGAATGTCATCTAGAGCAGGACCGAATATTCTCAACCCCGAAAAAGGAATGGAACAGAGCTTATTTTTAGAAGCCCCGTCGCCCGACCAGGTTTTCAACCAAATAGCTCTACGAGCCACACTGGAGAGTGAGAGTGAAGTATTCCTGGCCGAGAATCTCATTGAGTCGGCTGATGTGTCAGCTAAAAAGGCCATAGCTGACTTGATCAGGGGGAAGGGAAGCCAAAATGTCTTCCCTGGGAGTTTTATTAGGCCGGTTTCACACTGGCGTTTGGGTAGAGTGTGTAGGGCTGCATACTTCCTCCCTTAAGCTCTGCCTACTTCCGCATGCATCCTGCGTACCTATCTTTAACATTGGGTACACAGGGACATGCGCTGTATGCGAATGCGTCATTTTCACGTGCCCGCCGACCGCACGGGAACGCAACATGTGGAGCTTAAGGAAGTACGGAGCCCTACGCACTCTACCCAAACGCAAGTGTGAAACCGGCCTATGTCAGATGCTCCTCCAGCTGCCCTATCCACAAAAACAGATCTGGCAACTGAAGTAGCAGCAATGTTTGTCTTAATTAAAGCTGCTGATGACTCCCAGGCTTGCTTTAGTAGGTTGTCCGCCTTTCTGTACATGGGGTCTTTTAAGCTGGACGAGTCTTCGAAAGGGATGGAAGCTTTCTTGGCGACTTTAGCCACAGGAACGCAGATCTTGGGAATCTCTTCCCAAACCTTAATGTCCTTCGGATCAAATGGAAGAGGTCTCCTAAAGGTCCGAGTTATCAGTAGGCGCTTCTCAGCATCTTCCCACTCCTCCAGGACCATAGCTCGCACGTGATCATTCACTGCGAACACACATTGCTTTTGCGCTCTGAGGCCCCCCAAACATCATGTCTTGTTTATACTGTGGCTTTGGGACCTCCTCCACTTGCATTGTGTCCATGACAGCTCGGACTAGCTCATCTGTATCATCAGATGAAAATAGATATCTTCTGCCCTGCTCCTGACCCTCTGATAACACTTCGCCCTCCTCCTGGTCAATCCCCAGGGAATAGGAGTTCTCATCCGAGCTTAGCTCCATCTCCCACCAAGCTCACTTGAAACGGTAAAGATGGGCGCAAAAGCGCAGTTACCAAAATAGCAATCAGTTTGTAGTAAAGTAAAACGCTCACATTTACACGTTGTGAGTATGCACAACACATATAGTAAGTATGATAGGAGGGCTGCAGATAGCACCGGATCCGAAGGATCTTTAAGAAATTCTGGATAGGATATTCAAGATGCCGACAAATCCGCGGTCCTCCAAGATCAGGCAAGGGAATCACAGAGTTCAGAAGAGTTGCATACTTTATTCAGGGCTATAAGACTATGCTTTCCTTATTGGCTATGTACCTGAGGAAGTGGACCGGACGTCCATGAAACGCGTAGTCTTACAGTCTTGAATAAAGTATGCAACTCTTCTGAAGATTAAGGCAAGTACTATTTAAAGGCATATCTAAGCTTTCAATAAACTGTGCATAAATCAATAGTCCAGTATATGTTGTCTTTTTTGATGTATTAGTTTTTTTTCCTCTTCGCTTATGTTTGGAGAAATTAGCTGCCCTGATGACTTATGTACACTGTACATAGAATGTAAGGAGAAAAACTGTTTTCTAACATCTCAAACTCAGAAATACAGTAACAGGATCGATGAGAACTTATATATTTGTGTGTTCTGCAATATGATTCAGCACAAACATGCTCCCTCCCTCCTCCCCTCTTCATAGAATATGAAGCAATATGTGAAGCATTTAGTTAGCTGTACCCTGAGACAAGCCTAGGGGGTGGCTTTCACATACTCACCTGCTCCTGGCGCGGTCCCTGCATCTCCGATGGTCTCTGGCAGCTTCTTCCTGTGTTCAGCGGTCATGTGGTACCGCTCATTAAAGTAATGAATATGGATGCATATTCATTACTTTAATGAGCGGGTACGATGTGATTGCTTAACATAGGAAGAAGCTGGCGGCGCCCGGAGACCATCTGACAGTGAGAAGCTGCCAGGGACCGCACCGGGAGCAGGTGAGTATAACGGGGGGTGGGGGGTTGTGAGCATTGCGCGATATTCTCCTGACCCCGTTCCACCGCCAGGCACCCCTCAGTCTTCCGTGTCCTCCAGCTGTGACTGTTCAGGTCAGAGGGCGCGATGAGGTAGTTAGTGTGCGCCCTCTGCCTGAACAGTCAGAGCCGGAAGACAGAGCAGCATGCAGCGGTGGAACAGGACAGGTGAATCTCTGAGCGACGAGAGAGGAGTATGTGTTTTTTTATTTTAATCGCAGCAACAGCATATGAGGCCATCAACCTTTATACAGCATTGTATGGGGCATAATCTATGGAGCATCTTATGGGGCCATCAACCTTTATGCCGCATTGTATGGGGCAAATGTTTCTATGGAGCATCTTATGGGGCCCATTATTAACCTTTGTGCAGCATTATATGGGGCATATTTTAAATATGGAGCATCTTATGGGGCCCATCATGAACTGTATGGAGGATTATATGGGTCTCCTGATTCAATATGGATATTCAAAAACACTTAACCTACTGATGTCTCAATTAATTTTACTTTTATTGGTATCTATTTTTATTTTTAAAATTTACCAGTAGCTGCTGCATTTCCTGCCCTAGGCTTATACTCGAGTCATTAAGTTTTCCCAGTTTTTTGTGGCAAAATTAGGGGTGTCGGCTTATACTCGAGTATATACGGTAATTATGGGGGACTCATTTTGGGGGGGTCCCCATTTTAATAGCCAGTAAAAGGCCAAGTATACTGCTGTGAGCTGATATTAATAGACTGGGAAGCTCAATGTGTATTACCCCCTTCCCAAGCTATAAACATCTGCCCCCAGTCACTGGATGTCCCTCTGCTGGATCTGAAAATTGCGCAAGAGTCCACGCCATTTTTTTTTTTTTTCACAATAAATGTTAATTAATTAAATACATGTCCAGTAATTTGCACACACTATACTAATTGCATTTGTCACTGACATCTATATATCTACCTATTCTATATGTATTTACTGTATGTAATTCATCTCTTCTATCCTGTCGGCTCCTGCAGTGATTTTACAGAAGCCAGCAGATGAATTACTGGCTTTTCAAAGGACATGGGTGCGTAAAAAACAGGCAGCACACGCATGGTGTGAGTGCTGTGCATTTCTTTCCCCCTCGCACCCACTGTCGAGTCTCCTTCGAGATACGCAACTAGTCGATTTTCTCAGTCCGATTTCAGCTGATAAAAAAAAAAAAAAAAAAATGCAGATGAGATGTAACTCATTGAGTAACATTGTTAAGAGTGCAATCGGATTGCACTCGTCCGTTTTTCTCGCAAATGAGTATGAGCCCTATTCCAGACAATCATACCACATAAAATAGTCATTACAGAAGTTGTCCACTACTATAACTATTTTTTTTTTTTTTTTCATAAATCTTGCTATTATGTGCCACTGAAAACATTCACTGTGTTTATTTTAGCAATATTACCTTTTATCATGCAGCAGCAGCACATCTTCAGCTGCTTTCACACTAGCGTCGGTACGGGGCCGTCGCGCTGCGTCGGCCCGACGCATACTGTGAAAAAAATGCCCAACGTGGGCAGCAGAAGCAGTCTTACGACGCTTCCGCTGCCCCATTGCAAGGTCCGGGGAGGTGGGGGCGGAGTTTCAGCTGCGCATGCGCGGTCGAAAATGGCGGACTCGACGCACAAAAAAAGTTACATGTAACTTTTTTGTGGCGGCGGTCCGCCAAAACACGACGGTTGCGACGTGTGGCAATACGTCGGTAATGTTAGTCAATGGGGGAAAAAAATGCATCCTGCAGACAACTTTGCAGGATGCGTTTTCTCCTAATCGACGCATTGCGACGTGCAGCCAAAAACGCTAGTGTGAAAGTAGCCTTAAGTGCTGGATCCAGCTTTCATGGGGTTAAATCGACAAATTCCTTTCTCTTGATTTATTGTGCTCTAATACTACAAGTTCCATGATGCATTGCACTGGCCTCTAAGCCAGAACCTAGCACACCCACTCCAAAACACACCCAAACCCCTCCCTCTTCAAAAACATTTGTGATGTCATTTCTGTCCAACCTCCTCTTTTACATTTGTCCAACCCACACTCCATTACACACAGATAGATATGTCCATATCCATGTTTCTAAACCCCTTCACCCCTGGAGTTTTTTTCATTTTCGTTTATCACTCCCCTTCTTTCCAGGGCCATAATTTTTCCATCAATATGGCCATGTGAGGGCTTATTTTTTGCGGGACAAGTTCTACTTTTGAACGACACCATTGGTTTAACCATGTCGTGTAACAGAAAATGTGAAAAAAATTCAAAGTGCGATGAAATTGCAAAAAAAGTGCAATCCCACACTTGTTTTTTGCTTGGCTTTTTTGCTAGGTTCACTAAATGCTAAGGCTGTGTGCACACGTTGCGGATTTGATTGCAGATCCGCAGCGTTTTTTGCCACACGGAATTGCATCAAATCCGCAGTGTAGTGCACAACCAATGTGAGTCTATGGGAGCCGCAGACTTGTTGTCGACATGCTGCGGAAAAAGCTGCACCGAAACGCAGCTTTTTTTTCCCCCCCGCGGCATGTCACTTTTGTGCGGAACTGCAGCGGTTCTGCACCCATAGACTTGCATTGAATCGGGCACATCCGAAGCAAAACCGCAGATGTAAAATAGATCTTAAGTTTTGCTGTGGATGTGGGTCCGAGAAACGCTGCAGTTTGGGAGGAGGGAAGTGTGTGTGCGTGTGCGTGCCGGGCTGTCAGGGTGTGTGCTGGGCTGTCAGGGTGTGTGCAGGCATCATCCGATGAGACTACAAGTACGCAGCATCCAATCTGCAGCTAATCCGGATGTAATCCGGACAGTGGACACGCATCCTACACTATCCATACATCTATTAATAGATAAATCTATCCATAGATATATGAATCTATAGATCTATCTATATGTAGATCTATCTATCCATCTCATCTATCATCTGTCTATCTGTGTGTGTAATGGAGTGTGGGTTGGACAAATGTAAACGAGGATGTTGGACAATAATGGCATCACAAATCTTTTTTTTTTTTTGTTCAATAATACATCTTTATTTAGCTTACAAAAACGCATTAAAAAAAAACGCACAAAAACTGCATCAAAAGACGCATCGAAACCGTGAAAAAAACGCACCAAAACCACACCAAAAACTGCATAAAAAAAATGCAGCTGCGTTTTCTACCAGGAGATGCAGATTTTGTGCAGAAAATTCTGCACCCAAATGTGTAACGTGTGCACACAGCCTAAAACTGACCTGTCATTATTATTCTTCCAGGTCATTACGAGTTCATAGACACCAAATATGTTGTCTAGGTTATTGTTTTATCTAAGTGGTGAAAAAAAAAGTTCCAAACTGTGCTAAAAAAAAAAAAAAAATAGCGCCATTTTCCAATACCCGTAGCGTCTACATTTTCTGAGACATCGGGTTGGGTGAGGGCTAATTTTTTGCGTGCCGAGCTGACATTTTTAATTATACCACTTATGCGCAGATACGTTCTTTTGATCGCCCGTTATTGCATTTTAATGCAATGTCGCGGCGACCAAAAAAAACCAAAAAACAATCTTGGCTTTTGGTTTTTTTTCTCGCTACGCCATTTAGCGATCATGTAAAAAAAAATTATTTTTTTATTGAAAACAGCTGACATGTTGCGGCTTTGAAGTGGGCTCACCGCCGGAGCCCACCTCAAAGCAGGGGATACTGCCAGCTGACGTACTATTCTGTCATCTGGCAGAAAAGGGGTTAATGAACAATATGTTTCAGTTAAAAAAAAAAAAAAAAATGGCGTGGGCTCCCGTGCAATTTTCTGCGCCAGAGGGGGAAAGCCGACGGCCGGGGGCCAATATTTGTAGCCTGGGAAAAGGTTAATACCCATGGCCCCTCCCAGATTATGAATATCAGCCCCCCCCCAATTAATAATGAATGTCCCACGACGATCTCCCCTATAGAACAGTGACATCAGGTGAGGTCACTGCTCTATAGGGCCTTCAGTGACACACTGACAGGAGACAATGGCTCCTGCAGTGCATCACTTAAGAGGTTACCCGAGTTCAGACGCTCTCACTTTATGGCAAAGCTGTGTGAGAATTTTCCCACACAGCAGTGCCACAAGTGAGAGTAGGGACTATTTCTCACAGGGGCGGAGGAATACAGTGCGGAAGGATACCTTCCGTCATTGTATTCCTGGAGCCCCTGTAGAGCGGTCGCATCAGGGACACTCGTCGTGGGACACTCATTTTAATTGGATATCTACGGATCAGGGTGTATAGTGTTAATTATGTTAATATTTTTTTACAGGTGACAATGGCTTCGGGGATCAAGGTGACAAGGTGATTGAGTATGTACACCATATTTTATGTATTGTATGTGTATATGTATGTTGTATGTATGTACTGCATGCCGCATGTACTGTATGTGTGTAATGTATGTTGTATGTACTGTATAGGTGTATGTTTTGTTTTTTTTACATTCAACACATTAGCCGGATGATGGGACTACTACTGTCCCATCATTGGCTAATGTGTCACTCACTGTCACTGTAGCAGGCATAGCCCGATGGGACTTGTAGTCCCATCGAACGATGCCTGCACACAGACACACACACACCAATGACACCCCCCAGAGTCTAGAAATTGACGTGACGTCGGTGGACATTAGCGGCAGAAGCAGCCTCGTGGTCACGTGACCCGGACTCACCCACCGACATAGCGCCGCTCACAGGCTAAAACGCCAACATAAAGTATTAACAAAATTCATTAGGGGCGCCGAGGGGATACATGGGGTGGGGGGTTAATTGAAAGTAGTGGACAACCCCCTTTAACCTAGTGTCTGCTTTACATCAGCACCATTTTTAAAAATATCCTTTTATTTTGTTAGGATATTTAGAAAGTTTAAAATGGTAGCAGCAATTTTTCATCTTTTCAAGGAAATTTACTATCATTTTTAGGGACCTATTCAGTTTTGAAGTGACTGATTAACCTATATGTCATAAAATCCCCAAAAGTGAGAACATGTTAAAAACCACAACCCTCAACGTATTCAAAACTGCCATCAGGTAGTTTATTAACCATTCGGGTGCTTTTCAGGAATACAAAGTGACATGACAGGAAGGAAATATTTTTTACCACCTGAATGTTGCTAATTTCTGAACAGGCTACTATAGTGGGCAGACTGTAAAGCCACAGCAAACATCAGGACCACACAATCATGATCTCAGGGTGCCGATAGAGTTAAAGAGGGAGACCTCACACTGTTAACCATTTATTTGCTGTAGTCACTATTGACAGCAGCGTCTAAGGGATTAAAAAGCCATGGTTGGCGCCAACACCAATCAAGCCTGATACAGCAAGGTGTCCAGTGGATAGCTGTTACATTTTCATCAGTCGGGGGATGCTACTGTGGCACCCCAGGAGTCCGGATGCCACAGTGGCAATGCCTCCCTCACAGGGGGTGATGCCATGCCTGAAAGCAAGACTGGATGCCCATAACAGGTGACACTGGCATACAACACCTTTCCTGACTCCAAACCAGAAGGGGGAGCTCTAACACCTGTTTTAGGGGAACTTCCCTATAAATTCAATTCTGGCCTGGAGGGGAGGTTAGTCAGAGACCGTGAAGGAAGAGGAAGAAAGTTAGGAGAAGCTGGGGATAGGAGCTGCGACTGAGCTTCCCCACATGACTGAGCGCAACAGACCGGAGACCGTGGTTGTGTGGGTACTGCATGCCCAGCAACTGAATCTGGAAAAAAGGAGGAGATTGCAGGTCTCCTGGCCACATCAGACGCTCGAAGGCACAGCAGCAAACTAGAGATCCCGGAGTCACCACAAGGGAGTGACATCAAGAAAAGGCTCAAGCTGCCTGCCATGCGGGTAGTGTTCCACTAAAAGGACAGACAGAGGGACTTTGAGAGCTTAAGGTATCAAGAACCTAAAGAACAGTGCAGCAGGGAGGCTTCCAACCCCACCTGGCTAGGGGAAATTTGAACTGCTTCCAGGCTGCCTGGATCTCCAATACCACCTGCTCCGGACTGCATGGTCTGCAAATGATTCTCAAAAATAAGTAAAAATTATTCATGGTAAAGTTATTTTGTCCAATTACTTTTGAGCCCCTGAAATTAGGATTTGTAGAAAAATAATAGTAATTCCCAGGGTTGTTGAGTCGGTAAGCCACATCTCAGACTCCTCTTTCCCTGACTCCCAACTCCACAGCACTGATCACTACTGAGCATGTGCATAGAGTGCCGAACAGATTGATCTCCACTAAAAGCCTAGAACCTTACATCAGGAACAGAACAGACATTTATAGGACATTTCATAACTTTACCAAACTATGGAAACTATTACAGCACATACTACACTGAACTACCGAGTCCAATTTATTGTATATTTTAGGAGTCAGAGTCATCCATTTTATGCAGACTCTACTAAAATGGACTCCATCTCCCTAACCTTGGAAATTCCAATGTTTCACAAGCTATTTTTGTTCAATCTCTAATGAAAACTGGAAGTCCACACTTGAATTGCATCTCAGTTGTTTCATTCTCAAAAAAAAAAAAAAAAAAAAAAAAAGTGGCATACAGAGCCCAAATAACACATATTTTGGCACTTAAAATATTACTGGACCTGATTAAAAAAAAACCTTGTACGATCAAGAAAAAAAAAATAATATATATATATATATATATATATATATATAAAAATATATATATTTTTTTTTTTCCTGGACCTAACTGAACAGTATAGCTATCAAACACTGACTCACTTCCAAAGAGAAAACCAGGTGTGAACAGGTGAAAGCTTAGAGACACTTCCCTATGTAACTAATAAATTAAAGCTGCACTCTTCAGCATTTCAGAGAAAATATAATTAGAATTTGGAGTAGAGAACCATAGGGTTGCCTCCAGCTCTCTCTTCCAAGCTCCACTCTCAGTGATTGACAGGTCTCACTAGTCAATCCCCTGTAGCATTTCTGGGTACAGACAGCAGGAGGCAGTGCCAGACTAATTTGGTTTTTGGATGGATGATCGAACTTTATTTTCTCTGAAACACTGGAGCGGTTTGGCCAGAATGAATCAGAGGACATGTCTCTTTTGAGCACAATGAAATAAAACTTAGTACCTGAACACAATGCTTTCAAACAATGACATTGCCAAAAAGCATTAATAGATCTTAGATCTAATAAGGCTGATGTGCTTTGAAAGTTATTAGAATGACTTTATATTTGTAAAGCCCAGAAAAAGTGTAAATATTGAATGGAAGTGTATTCATGAATATAGTCTCCACCCATTTTACTTGATGGCAGCAGGGAGGAGACACTGAGGAGCTGTTAATCTCACACAGTACAAGGTGCAGCAGTAAAACTGAGTGGGTGGATATAAAATACACTTGGACTAATGAGGTCTCTGCTTATTCCTTTTTGATCATTTGAGTTAAGCAAAGAAAAATAAGTTATTTCCTGAGAACACCACTACTAAATGATTAGGAGGCAACACAATCCAAAGTGTGAGGACGTACCACAACAAAAGGAAATACAGCGGGGACTGCAACACCGCCCGACTCAAGTTTGCCTACTCAGGCTTGGGATCCATGAAATATGAAGATGGAGAACACTGGAGGAACATTGTCTTCCTGCCACTGCAGAGTGCTTTCACACAACTGCCAGACCCTTTCTGGACCAAAAGCAAGCGAAGCCCAGTATATACAACCTGTGCCGCCAATGCGCACTCCGACATCGGGCAATCATTAGGCTGTGTGCACACGTAGCAGATTTTTTGCGCTTTTTTTGCTATAAAAACGCTATAAAACCGCAAAAAAAACGCTAACATTAAAAGCATCCTATGTAACAGAATGCAATCCGCATTTTTTGTGCACATGCTGCATTTTTTTCCTGAGCGGAATCGCAATCCAGAAAAAAACGCAGCATGTTCATTAAAATTGCGGAATCGCGGCGATTCTGCACACATAGGAATGCATTGATCTGCTTACTTCCCGCACGGGGCTGTGCACACCATGCGGGAAGTAAGCAGATCAAGTGCGGTTGGTACCCAGGGTGGAGGAGAGGAGACTCTCCTCCACGGACTGGGCACCATATAAGTGTTAAAAAAAAAAAGAATTAAAATAAAAAAATAGCGATATACTCACCCTCTGGCGGCCCGACCTTCTCAGCAGCTTCCGAGGTGTGTGTGAAGGACCTGCGATGACGTCGCGGTCACATGACCCGTGGTCACGTGACCGCTACGTCAATGGCAGGTTCTGAACACACAGCATTAGGAACGGAAGCCGCTGAGGTGAGTATAACCTTTTTTTTTTTCTTTTTTTTAATTATTTTTAACATTCTATCTTTTACTATAGATGCGGCATAGGCTGCATCTACAGGTCCTTCTCAAAAAATTAGCATATAGTGTTAAATTTCATTATTTACCATAATGTAATGATTACAATTAAACTTTCATATATTATAGATTCATTATCCACCAACTGAAATTTGTCAGGTCTTTTATTGTTTTAATACTGATGATTTTGGCATACAACTCCTGATAACCCAAAAAACCTGTCTCAATAAATTAGCATATTTCACCCGTCCAATCAAATAAAAGTGTTTTTTAATAACAAACAAAAAAACCATCAAATAATAATGTTCAGTTATGCACTCAATACTTGGTCGGGAATCCTTTGGCAGAAATGACTGCTTCAATGCGGCGTGGCATGGAGGCAATCAGCCTGTGACACTGCTGAGATGTTATGGAGGCCCAGGATGCTGCAATAGCGGCCTTAAGCTCATCCAGAGTGTTGGGTCTTGCGTCTCTCAACTTTCTCTTCACAATATCCCACAGATTCTCTATGGGGTTCAGGTCAGGAGAGTTGGCAGGCCAATTGAGCACAGTAATACCATGGTCAGTAAACCATTTACCAGTGGTTTTGGCACTGTGAGCAGGTGCCAGGTCGTGCTGAAAAATGAAATCTTCATCTCCATAAAGCATTTCAGCCGATGGAAGCATGAAGTGCTCCAAAATCTCCTGATAGCTAGCTGCATTGACCCTGCCCTTGATGAAACACAGTGGACCAACACCAGCAGCTGACATGGCACCCCACACCATCACTGACTGTGGGTACTTGACACTGGACTTCAGGCATTTTGGCATTTCCTTCTCCCCAGTCTTCCTCCAGACTCTGGCACCTTTATTTCCAAATGACATGCAAAATTTGCTTTCATCAGAAAAAAGTACTTGGGACCACTTAGCAACAGTCCAGTGCTGCTTCTCTGTAGCCCAGGTCAGGCGCTTCTGCCGCTGTTTATGGTTCAAAAGTGGCTTTACCTGGGGAATGCGGCACCTGTAGCCCATTTCCTGCACACGCCTGTGCACGGTGGCTCTGGATGTTTCCACACCAGACTCAGTCCACTGCTTCCTCAGGTTCCCCAAGGTCTGGAATCGGTCCTTCTCCACAATCTTCCTCAGGTTCCGGTCACCTCTTCTCGTTGTACAGCGTTTTCTGCCACATTGTTTCCTTCCAACAGACTTACCATTGAGGTGCCTTGATACAGCACTCTGGGAACAGCCTATTTGTTGAGAAATTTCTTTCTGGGTCTTACCCTCTTGCTTGAGGGTGTCAATGATGGCCTTCTTGACATCTGTCAGGTCGCTAGTCTTACCCATGATGGGGGTTTTGAGTAATGAACCAGGCAGGGAGTTTTTAAAAGCCTCAGGTATCTGTTGCATGTGTTTAGAGTTAATTAGTTGATTCAGAAGATTAGGGTAATAGGTCGTTTAGAGAACCTTTTCTTGATATGCTAATTTATTGAGACAGGTTTTTTGGGTTATCAGGAGTTGTATGCCAAAATCATCAGTATTAAAACAATAAAAGACCTGACAAATTTCAGTTGGTGGATAATGAATCTATAATATATGAAAGTTTAATTGTAATCATTACATTATGGTAAATAATGAAATTTAACACTATATGCTAATTTTTTGAGAAGGACCTGTATAGTAAAAAGTTGGTCACACTTGTCAAACACTATGTTTGACAAGTGTGACCAACCTGTCAAACAGGTTTCCAAGCGATGCTACAGATCGCTTGGGAAACGCTAGCATTCTGCAAGCTAATTATGCTTGCAAAACGCTAGTTTTCTGCGGGTATATGTATGCAAATTCTGCATGCGATATACCCGCGGCAGGAGGCGCAGAATTGCCGCGGAAATTTCCGCGGCAATTCTGCTACGTGTGAACTCAGCCTTAGGCTAGAAAAAAAAAATTGTATGCATTTACTCTGGAAACCATTGCAGTTTTGCTGTGGATCAGCGAACAGAAATAGCATTACTCAAGGCACCGGAAGTGTGTACTGCTGCTTAAGAGATGGATATTATCTGGAAACCACGTGCCAAAAACCACAGCCTTAGGCCGGCCTCACACTCAGCGTATAAAAATACGGTCCGTTTTTTACGGCCGTAATACGCAGAAAAGTCCCCAAAATAGTGGTCCGTATGTCATCCGTAGGCAGGGTGTGCCAGCGTATTTTGCGCATGGCATCCTCCGTATGTAATCCGTATGGCATCCGTAATGCGAGATTTTCTCGCAGGCTTGCAAAACCGACATCTAATGGATTTATGTGCTCAAATGTTCGGTAAAACATAGTATGTATGTATGTATGTATGTATGTATGTATGTATGTATGTATGTATGTATGTATGTATGTATGTATGTATGTATGTATGTATGTATGTATGTATGTATGTATGTATGCACTGTATTTATATTGAATCCAGCGCGATATATGTGAAAAGCCGGTAATTCAATTGCCGGCTTTTCGTTTCTCCTTCCCAAACCCGACAGGATATGAGAGATGGTTTACATACAGTAAACCATCTCATATCCCCCTTTTTACCCTTCGCCATGACAGCACCCACTGGAGAGATAGGGATCCGCCCCAAGGAACAGGAAACCTACAGAGTCATAAAAGGGGGCGGTCCCCCTCAGTTTAGGTTTCCTGTTCCCAGGGGACAGGATCTCTGGATTCTCCGAGCTACAGCGTACCTGGGCTAGAAGCATCCGCCTGTGCGGTTTCCGCGAGAACGGCAGGGGATGCAGTCCAGAAGCAGCGTCGGGGGAGACTCCGTTAGACGGCTCCCCCCTCGTCTGGCCGGCATGTGGAACGCCTGGTCCGGGAGAGGCCGCTCGGTTCCACGAGGCAACGCGGCAGAGGTGCGGCCCTGAAGAAGCTCCAGACGCGGACCGGCAGGTATGAGGTCCGGGATCTGAGGCACAGCTGCAGCGGCAGACGGCACACCGCTCCATAGCGCAGGCCGGGCAAGATGGCGGCCGCACGTGCATGGAAGCGGTGTAAAAATCCCCATACTGCCCCGGGGCGGGTGAGCACTTCCGGGTCACCCCCACAGCGGTGAGGGAAAGCGCGGTTTCGCGCATGCGCAGTACACCGCTATGGGGTACTGGAGAAAAAAAAAAAAAAAAAAGCTGACCAGATCTTGGCCTATAAAAAGGGGGTAGTTGCAAATGCACAGGTAATGCAACATGTCGTCCCCAGGCAAAACAGTGGACCCAGCAGGTGAGCCAACCAGCAGAAGGTCCTCAGATGCCAGCCACAGGAGCGAGACCAAGGATTCAAGATCCAGGAAGACACAACCTCCTAATTCGGTACCGTACAGCTTCACTGGGTGAGTGTAATTCCCCTCTGCCTATAAAGCTGACACTCTTTTCCACAAATGTCTTCTTCACCCAGGCCAAAAAGAGACAAAAATCTAAGCACAAACAGTGTGCGTTATGTGACGAGCCTCTCCCAGATTCCCACCCCAAAAAACTCTGCAATCAATGTATGACTGAAACAATGCAGAGTCCATCTATGTCGGTCACAGATATACGGGCCATAATTAGAGAAGAATTACAGGCCATCTCACAAGCCAGTACCCCCCCTAAAAAATCCGGTAAAGAAAAGGCAGTATCCAGATCTGAGTCCGAGGAGGAAGGCGTTATCCACTCAGACTCCTCGCAGGTGTCATCCTCTTCCTCGACACAATCGGACATTGAGGGTCGGGCTTGTTTTCCCCTTGATGGGGTGGACAACCTAGTAAAATCCATCAGGAATACAATAGGTTGTGAGGATGCAAAAGAAGACCAAACTGCACAAGACATCATGTTTGCAGGGTTGGCAGAAAGGAAGAGAAGAGCCTTTCCAGTAATTCCTGCGGTTAAGGCACTGATAAAGAGGGAGTGGGAGAAACAGGACCAGAGAGGTTTTCTCCCGTCAGCCTCCAAAAGGAAGTACCCCTTTAATGATGAGGAGTTAATTTCATGGACTAAAATTCCTAAGGTGGACGCTGCAGTCGCCTCCACTTCAAAACAGTCAGCTCTACCAGTCGAGGATGCGGGCCTACTTTCTGATCCTCTAGATCGGAAGGCAGAATCGTCACTAAAACGATCATGGGAAGCTTCCACGGGCATATTTAAGCCATCAATTGCCAACACATGCACAGCTAGATCCATGCTTGTTTGGATTGATCAGTGGGATCAACAGATCGAACAGAGGGTCTCCAGACAAAAATTCCGGGATGCGATACCACTAATTAGAGGTGCAGCAGCTTTCATGGCCGATGCTTCAGCTGACTCTCTTCGCCTTGCAGCAAGATCAGCGGGTCTGATTAATAATGCCAGACGTGCGTTATGGATGAAGAGCTGGAAGGGGGATATGCAGTCAAAGGCTAAGATCTGTGCTATTCCATGTGAGGGTGAGTTTTTGTTTGGGAAAGCATTAGACGAAATCCTCAAAAAAGCGAAGGAGAGGAAAAAAGCCTTCCCTGACCCCTCAATTCCTTTCTATAGGAAGACCTTTAGGAGGAGACCGTTCGGGAAAAGAACACAAAATGAAAGATCGTCACGATGGGCCACAAGCGAGGGAAAACAGGGTGGCACTATGTTTAAAGGCCCCCCCTTCCGTATAGACAATACATTTTAAAACACCAGACACCCCAGTAGGGGGTAGGTTAAAATTTTTCTTTCCCCAATGGCGAAAAATCACGTCAAGTTCCTGGGTTCTAAATATTGTTAAGGAAGGAATGAAGATAGAATTCCTCCAAATTCCCCATGACTCTTATTTTAACAGCCCTTTCCTCACCAGTGCAACAGAGGGCCCTTGAACTGGAAATTCGAAGTCTCATAGTTAAAAATGTTTTAGTTAGGGTGCCAAAGGGACAAGAGGGTAGAGAGTTCTACTCTCCGTTATTTTTAATCCCTAAACCCGATGGTTCATTTCGAACAATTATAAATCTTAGAAAACTCAATACGTTTATTAAGAATTATACGTTTAAAATGGAGTCTATTAGATCGGCCATTTAGCTCCTTTTTCCAAATTGTAAAATGGGCGGCATTGATTTAAAAGATGCCTACTACCATCTCCCTATCCATAGCAGGTATCAAAAATACTTAAGAGTGGCAGTAACTCTTGAGGGGGAGATTCATCATTTCCAGTATACAGCCATGCCCTTTGGTCTCTCCACGGCACCTAGGATCTTCACGAAGGTAATGTTAGAGGTAATGGCCTACCTTCGCCAGAGGGACACCTTAATCATTCCCTACTTAGATGATTTTTTAGTTGTAGGAAATTCGTCCTTTCAGTGTGCGGAACGATTAGCTGAGACTGTCTCGTCCTTAGAAAACCTGGGCTGGATCGTCAACTATAAAAAATCCAGACTCATCCCACTTTCTCTTCAGACATTTTTAGGGTTCAATCTAGATTCCATAAAACAAAAATGTCTACTTCCCCAAGAAAAAAATCTCTCTTATAGAGGGGAAAGTAGTGGCGGCCATTCACAAACCTCAAATGTCCCTGAGGGCAGGAACGTCCTTACTAGGATCCCTTTCCTCCTGTACTCCAGCCGTTCAGTGGGCACAACTTCATACCCGAACGTTGCAACACCAGATACTTCGGGAACAGAAAATTTCTGGGGCACCTTGAATCAAAAATAACTTTATCCGAGAAAGTCTTATCTTCCTTAGTGTGGTGGCTAGATAAAAACAACCTAGCAGGGGGTGTCCCTTTGGTAATATCACCATCCCACACGATAACTACGGACGCTAGTCCCCACGGGTGGGGCGCACACATGGGAGATAGATTCTGCCAGGGAACCTGGGATAAAAATGAGGATTTATATTCATCAAACCTGAAAGAATTGAATGCGGTAAACTATGCACTGCGTCAATTTCCCCCACAGCTACGAGGAAGCCACGTCAGAATCTGTTCAGGCAACACTACGACAGTGGCGTATTTAAACAAACAAGGCGGCACAAGATCAGACGCTCTAATGTCTTCCGCAAACAATACCTTAATCCTACAAAGAAATAAACACACACCGGCACTCCCAGGAGAATGAACTAGGAGGCTGCAGGATGCCTAGACAGTAACTGTGCTAACTCTGTCAAATAGAAAAGGAAAGTATTGAATAGATAAGACACCGCGCCAACTAGATAAGGCGATAGAAGGTGAGCGTCTGCCTGGGCAAGACGTAAAGCACAATAGAAATAAAACCAGTATCAGCAAACTAGTAGCCAATAACAGAGTGAATACCCGTTATATCCAGAGTTTCACATAAAATGCGTGGCTAATGTTAATAGAAAAAACACACTTACTGACTAATAATGTAGCTACTTGTAACGATGATAGCGTGTTCTCAGTAGGGCTGTAGTCGTCCTAATGGGTATGGAGCCGGGATCGCCAACGGCCCAGAGAAGTGGGGATACAATGTCCAGAGTGGCGATGTCCAAGGTAGCAGCGTGGGGCGGCACAAGCACCTGATGGTATGGGGAGCGTCCTCCCTGGTGAGTGTGTGCCCGCCGCGCACGTCGGGACCACCGCTAGCCGGCACACGTAGGCCAGAGGAAGCTGGTGCACGGAGCGGTGAAAAAAAGGGGGCGTGGTAAAGTTGACGTCACCAAAACAAAATGCAAAGGACGGATGCCGCACAGGACCACAATTGTGGTCCTGTGCGGCATCTGTCCTTTGCATTTTGTTTTGGTGACGTCACCTTTACCACGCCCCCTTTTTTCACCGCTCCGTGCACCAGCTTCCTCTGGCCTACGTGTGCCGGCTAGCGGTGGTCCCGACGTGCGCGGCGGGCACACACTCACCAGGGAGGACGCTCCCCATACCATCAGGTGCTTGTGCCGCCCCACGCTGCTACCTTGGACATCGCCACTCTGGACATTGTATCCCCACTTCTCTGGGCCGTTGGCGATCCCGGCTCCATACCCATTAGGACGACTACAGCCCTACTGAGAACACGCTATCATCGTTACAAGTAGCTACATTATTAGTCAGTAAGTGTGTTTTTTCTATTAACATTAGCCACGCATTTTATGTGAAACTCTGGATATAACGGGTATTCACTCTGTTATTGGCTACTAGTTTGCTGATACTGGTTTTATTTCTATTGTGCTTTACGTCTTGCCCAGGCAGACGCTCACCTTCTATCGCCTTATCTAGTTGGCGCGGTGTCTTTATCTACTCAATACCTTAATCCTGGCCAAAAAGCATCTGTTGTCCCTCTCGGCAGTCCACATCAAAGGAGAGAACAATCAACAAGCAGACTTTCTAAGTCGACACACTCTTCATCAAGGAGAATGGTGTCTCAATCCTCACATTTTCCACAAAATAACATTGTTATGGGGCAAGCCCCAGATAGACCTGTTCGCTACAGAACAGAAAAAAACAAGTCCAGAAATTCGCATCTCGGTCCTGTGCAGATCACCCGGACATTCTAGATGCTCTTCAAACACCCTGGCAATTCAAGCTAGCATATGCTTTCCCTCCGATAATTCTGCTTCCACAAGTAATACGGAAGATCAGGGAAGAGCAGGCCAGGATAATACTGATAGCACCATTCTGGCCCAAGAGACCATGGTTCTCGTGCCTGCGGTCAATGTCGGTGACGGATCCTTGGGTCCTTCCCTCAATCCCAAACCTTCTCTCTCAGGGACCTTTCTTCCACCCTCAGGTGGACAGCCTCCACCTGACGGCCTGGAATTTGAAAGGCAGATATTAAATTCCAGGGGGTTTTCAAAAGGCCCAATTGATACACTCCTGCTTAGCAGGTAACCATCTACAACAAAAATTTACACCAAAATATGGAAGAAATTTCTTCAGTTCCATACTAATTCAAACCCCTCTGAAGTCCCAATAAAATCTATACTAGAATCTCTACAGAAAGGGAAAGAGTTAGGTCTGTTGGTTAATACACTAAAGGTCCAGGTGTCCGCTCTGGGTGCCCTCTATGGCCATAATATTGCTGGTAATAAATGGGTATCCCGCTTCATCACGGCCTGTGAACGAGTTACTCCCGTCCACATACCTAGGGTAGCTCCTTGGGATCTAAACCTAGTCTTAGACTCTCTAACAGAATCTCCGTTTGAGCCTATAGACACAGCATCTTTGAAACACTTGTCGCTAAAAACAGCCTTCTTGGTAGCCTTAACATCGGCTAGGAGAGTCAGCGACATTCAGGCCTTGTCGATAGATCAACCTTACCTTCTCACATTTCATGACAGACTAATCTTAAAACCAGACCCCTTATACCTTCCTAAGGTAGCAGGGAAGTTCCACAGGTCACAAGAAATACATCTTCCTACTTTCTTTAAAGACCCCTCTACTCCTGAAGAACAAAAATTTCATACTCTAGACGTCAGGAGAGTAGTTTTGCAATATATTGAGAAAACTAGTAGTTGGAAGCAGAGTAGGGCTCTGTTCATATCCTTCCAGGGCAAAAAGAAAGGATATGGAGTCCCAAGAGCAACATTATCCAGGTGGATAAGAGACGCTATCCGGTTGGCCTATTCCATGAAAAATGAAGAACCTCCGGAGGGCATCAAAGCACATTCCACCAGAGCCATGGCTTCTTCCTGGGCCGAAAAAGGGAACGTGCCAATCGAGGATATATGTAAGGCTGCAACATGGTTGGCTCCTTCCACTTTCTATAATCACTACAGGCTTGACCTGTCATCCGACTGACCTGCACTTTGGCAGGACTATCCTCAGCACGGTGGTCCCCCCCTAGGTGTTGGTCTCTGGAAATCTCTCCAGTGGGTGCTGTCATGGCGAAGGGTAAATAGCCGGATTACTTACGGTAATGCTCTTTTAATGAGTCCATGACAGCACCCAGTCACATCCCTCCCTAATAAAAGCCAATGTAATTACTTCTATGAAGTTTATATTCTGATGATACATTGTAATGGTTGACTAATACTGGCGGTCCTCCGGGTACTCTGAAATTAAACTGAGGAGGAGAGGGGGACCGCCCCCTTTTATGTCTCTGTAGGTTTCCTGTTCCTTGGGGCGGATCCCTATCTCTCCAGTGGGTGCTGTCATGGACTCATTAAAAGAGCATTACCGTAAGTAATCCGGCTATTTTTTGCATATTCCACACTACTAATGTTAGTAGTGTGTATGTGCAAAATTTGGGTGCTGTAGCTGCTAAAATAAAGGGTTAAATGGCGGAAAAAATTGGCGTGGGCTCCCGCGCAATTTTCTCCGCCAGTGGTAAAGCCAGTGACTGAGGGCAGATATTAATAGCCTAGAGAGGGTCCATGGTTATTGGCCCCCCCCTGGCTACAAACATCTGCCCCCAGCCACCCCAGAAAAGGCACATCTGGAAGATGCGCCTATTCTGGCACTTGGCCACTCTCTTCCCACTCCTGTGTAGCGGTGGGATATGGGGTAATGAAGGGTTAATGTCACCTTGCCATGGTAAGGTGACATTAAGCCAGATTAATAATGGAGAGGCGTCAATTCTGACACCTATCCATTATTAATCCAATTGTATGAAAGGGTTAAAAAAAAAAACACATTATTAAAAAGTATTTTAATGAAATAAACAAACAGGTTGTTTTAGTATTTTATTGCTCTCTCAATCCACCAGAAGACCCTCGCTTGGCAAAATAATAAACCAACAATATACATACCTTCTGATGAACTGTCAGGTCCCACGAAGTAAATCCATCTGAAGGAGTTAAATCATTTTACAGCCAGGAGCTGCGCTAAAGCACTCGCTTGTGTCTGTAATCCCCGGGTGATGAAAGGAAAGCTGAGTGATCTGTACTTACATTGAGTTGCGGTGAGGCGCCCTCTGGTGGATGAACTCATATGAACTCGAGCCTGGGAACTTTTCCAAGGCTCCAGTTCATGAGAACATCCACCAGAGGGCGCCTCACCGCAACTCAATGTAAGTACAGATTACCCAGCTTTCCTTTCATCACCCGGGGATTACAGACACGAGCGAGTGCATTAGCGCAGCTCCTGCCTGTAAAATGATTTAACCCCTTAAGATGGATTTACTTCGTGGGACGTGACAGGTCATCAGAGGGTAAGTATATTGTGGGTTTATTATTTTGCCAAGCGAGGGTCTTCAGGTGGATTGAGAGATCAATAAAATACTAAAACAAACTGTGTGTTTGTTTCATTAAAATAATTTTTAATAATGTGTGTTTTTTAACCCTTTCAGACAATTGGATTAATAATGGATAGGTGTCATAATTGACGCCTCTCCATTATTAATCTGGCTTAATGTCACCTTACAATAACAAGGTGGCATTAACCCTTCATTACCCCATATCCCACCGCTACACGGGAGTGGGAAGAGAGTGGCCAAGTGCCAGAATAGGCGCATCTTCCAGATGTGCCTTTTCTGGGGTGGCTGGGGGCAGATGTTTGTAGCCAGGGGGGGGGCCCAATAACCATGGACCCTCTCCTGGCTATTAATATCTGCCCTCAGTCACTGGCTTTACCACTCTGGTGGAGAAAATTGCGCGGGAGCCCACGCCAATTTTTTCCGCCATTTAACCCTTTATTTTAGCAGCTACAGCACCCAAATTTTGCACATACACACTACTAACATTAGTAGTGTGGAATATATGCAAAAAAAAGGGGATATGAGATGGTTTACTGTATGTAAACCATGTCTCATATCCTGTCGGGTTTGTGAAGGAGAAATGAAAAGCCGGCAATTGAATTACCGGCTTTTCACTAACACCACTGCGTATTTCTCGCAAGTCACACTGCTGGTCCATGTGGAATCCGTATTTTTCTCGCCCCCATAGACTTTCATTGGCGATTTTTTTGCGCAATACAGTGACAAACGCAGCATGCTGCGATTTTCTACGGCCGTACAAGACCGTATATTACGGATGCGTAATATACGTCAGATAGGAGCTGGGACATAGGGAATCATTGGGCCGTGTGTAATGCGAATTTTACGGACATAGTTTATGCGCTCATACGTCCGTAAAACTCGCTAGTGTGAGGCCGGCCTCAGGCTGCTTTCACACATCAGGTTTTTTGTTTCAGGCTAAATCCGGCGAGTGTTGGAAAAACTGGATCCGGCGCAGATTGTGAAAAACTGATGCGACGGATCCGTTTTTTTGACGGATCCGGCTAGCCTATATAGAGTATTGGATTAAAAAAAAAAAAAAAAAATTGGAGCATGCTCAGTTTAAAAAACCAGATCAGGCCGCCAGATCCGCCTTTTTCCGGATCCAGCACCTTCCAGCTCCCATAGGCTTTCATTGTAGCAAACAGCCGGAAGCGCCGGATCCGGCGCTTCAGGCTTTTTCGGCGAAGACAAAAAAAGTTGCAGTAGACGTTTTTTTCAGAAGCCGGAATCGGAATTTTAGCCGGATCCGGAAAAAAAACGGAAGGAACGCTGGGCCATGCGGCGCAATCTGGCACTAATACAAGTCAATGGGGGAAAAGCCGGATCCGGTTTTACACTACTCCGATTTTTTTCGGAAGAGCCGGAATTAGCCTGAAACAAAAAATCTGATGTGTGAAAGCAGCCTTAGTGGTAGCCATATTGTGGCGCCTTTTCACTGGGATCTTGATTAAGAATACGTGAGGATTCTGCAGCGAAAACTAAGTGCAGTGACGAAGTGAACACACCTTCTTGTGCAACTTTTGCACCCTCGTTACTTCAACGGGCGGTGACAGGACAAGAGGCAAGAAAGCTACAGAACAGGCGCCATCTGGTGGTGTCAATAGAAAGTACTGTACAATTCTTAGGAGTCCCAATACAAAAGGGTGAGGAGTATATCAAGTGTAACCCTAGAACACAGGGCATAAAGAGGTGGAAACGCTGCTGCAACGAGTGGGGCCAGTAGTCCTGCTGGGGAGGCTTCACTCACTGTCAGGGCGGTTGTGAAGAGAACCGTATCTGCAGGTGTCGGCCATCTAATGGCGCCGGGACCTGCTCAGTCACAGCGGACCGCACACTTCCTTAGTGAGCACAGGCTGCACATGACACGAGAGCTGACTGGAAAAATACTCACAGCTTCAGGTTTCCATAGACCAGTGCCATGCTCCACAGCCACTGCTGACTTCACAGTAATTCACAGGCGAGAGACAGCATACAACCGCAGTCTATGACAGGCCTCGTCTGCGCAAGTCACATTCTGTACAGCGACTTCCGCTTACGTAGTCTCCTGCACTCACTCCTACGGCGGTCGGCGAGGTCTTCAGTGAGTGAGTCAGCTGACAGGGCGCTGTTAGGCTCAACTGTAGTCAGAAAGCAAAGCAGGAAGGCAGCAAAGCGATGTGACGAAACAAGGCAGCATTGAGCGCGACTGTGAAACTTGTCCACGTTCAGGATTGCATCAGGATTTGGTCAGTATTTTTCATCAGTATTTGTAAGCCAAAACCAGGAGTGGAACAATTAGAGGAAAAGTATAACAGAAACATATGCACCACTTCTGCATTTATCACCCACTCCTGGTTTTGGCTTACAAATACTGATGAAAAATCCTGACCAAATCCTGATGCAATCCTGAACGTGGACACATACCCTTATAGCCCTCAGTTTTGACACGTGAAGCAGGCTATTAGATACCACAGGACACTTCTACTCCCGGTATAACCTGTGCTTTTGAAGAGGGGGATACGCAGCTACTTTAGAAACCCCCATGGAGCTATAGTTTTAAACCCTGAACTCAGGGCTGCCACTAAGAATTTCGGAGCCCCATACTGGCAAAATTTTCTGAGCCCCCATGAAGACCATACCTCCCAACTTTTGAAGACGGTTAGTCTACGTTCACATTTGCGGTCGGCGCCGCAGCGTCGCCACATGCGTCATGCGCCCCTATATTTAACATGGGGGCGCATGGACATGCGTCGCACTTGCGTTTTGCGCCGCATGCGTCCCTGCGGCGCCCGCGTCCGGGCGCAGAGGACGCAGCAAGTTGCATTTTTGCTGCGTCCAAAATGAATTAAAAAAAGGACGCATGCGGCGCAAAACGCAGCGTTGTGCATGCGTTTGGCTGCGTTTTTGTTTGCGTTGTGCGTTGCGGCGCCGACGCTGCGGCGCACAACGCAAATGTGAACGTAGCCAAAGAGGGATAAAGTTTGCGGCGCGGCAAATTTTAGGCCACGCCTCTGACCACACCCATTCATAATTAGTCACACCCATATCCACATCCCAACCACACCCATTTAGCACTGCCGATCACACTGTTTCATATACAATAATTATAAACAAAAAAATATGGCCACACAGTGCTCCATACTGTATAATGACCACACATGATGCTCCATACTGTATAATGACCGCACATGATGCTCCATACTGTATAATGAGTGCACATGATGCTCCATACTGTATAATGGCCGCACATGATGCTCCATACTGTATAATGGCCCCACATGATGCTGCATACTGTATAATGACCACACATGATGCTCCATACTGTATTATGACCGCACATGATGCTCAATACTGTATAATGACCGCATATGATGCTCCATACTGTATAATGACCACACATGATGCTCCATACTGTATAATGACCGCACATGATGCTCCATACTGTATAATGACCACACATGATGCTCAATACTGTATAATGACCGCACATGATGCTCCATACTGTATAATGACCGCACATGATGCTGCATACTGTATAATGACCCCACATGATGCTCAATACTGTATAATGACCGCACATGATTCTCAATACTGTATAATGACCGCACATGATGCTCCATACTGTATAATGGCCCCACATGATTCTCCATACTGTATAATGACCACAAATGATGCTCCATACTGTATAATGGCCACACAGTGCCCCATACTGTATAATGGCCACACATAATGCTCCATACTGTATAATGGCCACATTATGCTCCATACTGTATAATGGCCACACATTATGCTCCATACTGTATAATGACCCCCCCCTCCTGTATGCATGGCTCATATCCCCCCTGTATGCATGGCTCATATTCCCCCCTGTATGCATGGCTCATATTCCCCCCCTGTAAGCATGGCTCATATTCCCCCCCTGTATGCATGGCTCATATTCCCCCCCCCCATATGCATGGCTCATATTCCCCCTCCCCCTGTATGCATGGCTCATATACCCCCTCCCCCTGTATGCATGGCTCATATTCCCCCTCCCCATGTATGCATGGCTCATATTCCCCCCCGAATGCATGGCTCATATTTCCCCCTCCTGTATACATGGCTCATTCCCCCCCCCCGTATGCATGGCTCATTTCCCCCCCCTGTATGCATGGCTCATTTCCCCCCCCCCTGTATGCATGGCTCATTTCCCCCCCCCCCTGTATGCATGGCTCATTTGCCCCCTCCCCCCCTGTATGCATGGCTCATTCCCCCCCCCTGTATGCATGGCTCATTTCCCCCCCCCTGTATGCATGGCTCATTCCCCCCCCCCTGTATGCATGGCTCATTTGCCCCCTCCCCCCCCCCTGTATGCATGGCTCATTTCCCCACCCCCTGTATGCATGGCTCATCCCCCCCCTGTATGCATGGCTCATTTCCCCCCCCCTGTATGCATGGCTCATTTCCCCCCCCT
This sequence comes from Ranitomeya variabilis, assembly GCF_051348905.1. Taxonomy (NCBI): domain Eukaryota; kingdom Metazoa; phylum Chordata; class Amphibia; order Anura; family Dendrobatidae; genus Ranitomeya; species Ranitomeya variabilis. Next base: position 214,257,464 of record NC_135237.1, read on the forward strand.
GTATGCATGGCTCATTTCCCCCCCCCTGTATGCATGGGCTCATTTCCCCCCCTGTATGCATAGCTCATTCCCCCCCCTGTATGCATGGCTCATTTCCCCCCCCCTTTATGCATGGCTCATTTCCCCCCCCCCCCTCGTATGCATGGCCCACTTCCCCCCCCCCCCCGTATGCATGGCTCATTCCCCCCCGTATGCATGGCTCATTCCCCCCTCATACTTACCTGTTCCTCAACGCGCGGCCATCCCTCTAGCTGTGTCCCGACTCCCGGCTCAGCAGTGCACCTTCTTCCTGCCTGAGCGGTCATGTGATACTGCTCATTATAGGTCATGAATATGCGCATATTCATGATTCTAATGAGCGGTACAATGTGACAGCTCATTCAGGAGCGCTGCAGAAGCCGGAACCAGGCATCACTGGAGCAGGGTGAGTATTGTCTTCAAGGAGGGTGGGTGGGTGGGAGGCGGGCGGGCGGGGGGGGCAGGCGGGAGGTGGCCCAGCTGTTATAAAAAAAAAAACAGCAACAAACCTTGCGTAGTGCGGGACAACTAATGTCCCTCCCGTGATCGCGGGGCTGACTGTCAAAATCAGGACAGTCCCGCGGGATCCGGGACGGTTGGGAGGTATGCATGAGACTCTGCCCCACCGCTCGAACTGTCCACAGTCCCACCGCTCTCTTGGAAAAACTCTACTTCTCACCAATCACTAGTGTTGAGCGATACCGTCCGATACTTGAAAGTATCGGTATCGGAAAGTATCGGCCGATACCGGCAAAGTATCGGATCTAATCCGATACCGATACCCGATACCAATACAAGTCAATGGGACTCAAGTATCAGACGGTATCACTGATGGTTCCCAGGGTCTGAAGGAGAGGAAACTCTCCTTCAGGCCCTGGGATCCATATTAATGTGTAAAATAAAGAATTAAAATAAAAAATATTGCTATACTCACCTCTCCGACGCAGCCTGGACCTCACCGAGGGAACCGGCAGCGTTGTTTGCTTAAAATGCGCGCTTTTACTTCCTTCCGTGACGTCACGGCTTGTGATTGGTCGCGTGCCGCCCATGTGGCCGCGACGCGACCAATCACAGCAAGCCGTGACGTAATTTTCAGGTCCTCAATGCCTAATTCTAGGCATTCATGATTTTAAAATTACGTTCCGGCTTGTGATTGGTCACGTCGCGGTCACATGGGCGACGCGACCAATCACAAGCCGTGACGTCACGGGAGGCAGGAGACGCGCGCATTTTTAAAATTACGTCACGGCTTGTGATTGGTTGCGTGCCGCCCATGTGACCGCGACGCGACCAATCACAGCAAGCCGTGACGTAATTTCAGGTCCTGAATGCAGAAATAGGCATCAGGACCTGAAATTACGTCACGGCTTGCTGTGATTGGTCACGTCGCGGTCACATGGGCGGCACGCAACCAATCACAAGCCGTGACGTAATTTTAAAAATGCGCGCGTCTCCTGCCTCCCGTGACGTCACGGCTTGTGATTGGTCGCGTCGCCCATGTGACCGCGACGCGACCAATCACAAGCCGGAACGTAATTTTAAAATCATGAATGCCTAGAATTAGGCATTGAGTACCTGAAAATTACGTCACGGCTTGCTGTGATTGGTCGCGTCGCGGCCACATGGGCGGCACGCGACCAATCACAAGCCGTGACGTCACAGAAGGAAGTAAAAGCGCGCATTTTAAGCAAACAACGCTGCCGGTTCCCTCGGTGAGGTCCAGGCTGCGTCGGAGAGGTGAGTATAGCAATATTTTTTATTTTAATTCTTTATTTTACACATTAATGTTGTTTCGATACCGATACCCGATACCACAAAAGTATCGGATCTCGGTATCGGAATTCCGATACCCGCAAGTATCGGCCGATACCCGATACTTGCGGTATCGGAATGCTCAACACTACCAATCACACATTAACAGTTCCCATCACCAGATCACACATACACATACCTCTCAACTTTTGAGGAAGGGAAAGAGGGACAAAGTTAGCGGCGCGCGCAGCGAGTCACGTCAAATTTTAGGCCACACCTCTGACCACACCCATTTCACAACTAGTCACGCCCCAACCACACCCATTGAGCACTTCTGATCACAATGTTTTGTAAACAATAATTATAAACAAAAAAAAATATGGCCACACAGTGCTCCATACTGTATATTGGCCACACATGACGCTCCCTACTGTATAATGGCCACACATGATGCTCGATACTGTATAACGGCCCCAAATGATGCTGAGTCCAGTGTACTGGCCGTGATACTCCATACAGTATAATGGGCCCACATGATGCTGCATACTGTATAATGGCCACACATGATGCTCCATACTGTATAATGGCTCCACATGATGCTCCATACTGTATATTGGCCACACAGTGCTCCATACTGTATAATGGCCACACAGTGCTCCATACTGTATGATGGCCACACATGATGCTCCATACTGTATAATGACTGCACATGATGCTCCATACTGTATAATGGCCACACATGATGCTCCATACTGTATAATGGCCACATGATGCTCCATACTGTATAATGTCTACACATGATGCTCCATACTGTATAATGGCCACACATGATGCTCCATACTGTATAATGGCCACATTATGCTCCATACTGTATAATGGCCACACATGATGCTCCATACTGTATAATGGCTCCATATGATGCTCCATACTGTATATTGGCCACACAGTGCTCCATACTGTATAATGGCCACACAGTGCTCCATACTGTATGATGGCCACACATGATGCTCCATACTGTATAATGTCTACACATGATGCTCCATACTGTATAACGTCTACACATGATGCTCCATACTATATAATGGCCACACATGATGCTCCATACTGTATAATGGCCACATTATGCTCCATACTGTAAATTAGCCCCACATGATGCTTCGTACTGTATAATAGCCACACATGATGCTGTGTACTGTATAATGGCTCCACATGATGCTCCATACTGTATAATGGCCACACAGTGCCCCATACTGTATAATGGCCACACATAATGCTCCATACTGTATAATGGCCACATTATGCTCCATATTGTATAATGACCCCACATGATGCTGCGTACAGTATACTTGCCCCACCTGATGGTCCATACAGTATAATGGCCCCACATGATGCTTTGTACAGTATAATGGCCCCACATGATGCTGGGTACAGTATAATGGCTGAACGCGTTTCGAGCACGCATGTTGCTCTTTGTCCACAACATAAGCTTGAATAGCCCAACAAGACATATAAAAACAAATTTAACAGGTGAATAGTAGTGTTGAGCGATACCTTCCGATATCGGAAAGTATCGGTATCGGAAAGTATCGGCCGATACCGTCAAAGTATCGGATCTAATCCGATACCGATACCCGATCCCAATGCAAGTCAATGGGACGAAAATATCGGAATTAAAATAAACCCTTTCTTTCCTTGTAGGTTAATTCTACATGAAGGAAAACAACTAAGAATAATGTAGGATGTATTGGGGGACGTGGCGGAGACATTAAAGGCACAGAGGTTTAGCCCAATCTAATAGAACAGCAGGATTTTGTTTTGTTTTTTATGACGTTCGGCGTTAGAAAGATTTTGACTGTGTTAATTTTTTTTTTATTTTGTCAGATATTGATGTTTCACTACTTCCACGCCCTTCACCTTCTTTTTTACTTCTCCCACACTTTCTTCTTCATTATCCTCATCATCAGCTTCTTTGACATCAACTTCTTCACCTTATTCATCTTCTTCTTCATCTTCTACCTATTTTTTTTTTTGTTACATTGTTCATATTCTTTTTATTTTACTATTATCTTCATCATATTCTACTTCTTCATCATATAGTCCATGAGCCAAGAACCAAATTTGACGATATCGGTACCAAGCGGAGTGACTAATTCTCTTTGGTATTTTTAGGTAGATGCATGTCTGTAGTTTATTTTTTGATATGATAGCCCTTACATATACGTAGCTTATTAACCCCTTCAGCCCTAGGCCTATTTGTACCCAAGTGCCTAAGCCAATCTGACCTGTGCCACTTCATGGGCTAATAACTTTGGAACGCTTTCACCTATCCAAGCCATTCTGAGATTGTTTTCTCGTGACATATTGTACTTCACGTCAGTGCTAAATGGGAGTCAATATATTTTACCTTTCTATATAAAAAAATGCTAAATATTCGGAAATTTTGGAAAAATCGGCAATTTTTTAACTTTGAAATTCTCTGCTTTTTACAAAAATACTGATACCCCCCATAATAGTTATTAATTTACACTCCCCACATGTTTACTTCATATTGGCATCATTTTGAAAATGAAACCTTATTGTTTTACGACGTAATAGGGCTTATAGTTTTATGCGCAATTTTTCACATTTACAGCAAAACCCACTTTTCAAAGGACCAAGTCACTTCTGAAGTCACTTTAAGGGGCTTACATAACAGAAACCACCCATAAATTACCCCATTTTGCAAACTACACCCCTCAAGCTGTTCAAAACTCATTTTTAAAAACTGTTAACCCTTTAGGTGTTCCACAGGAATTTTAGCATGAGCCAAGAACCAAATATGACGATATCGGTACCACCCGGAGTGACTAGATGTAGTATTTGTAACAAAATTTAACCCAAGTTATGTAAATACACACTGAACATGTCATGTGCATATTATATATATATATATATATATATATATATATATATATATATATATATATATATATATATATATATATATATGTTACTCCATAATATCTTCAACATCGGACTCTGAATCTGACTGTTGTTCTACTGGCTCGTCTTCAGTACCCTTGTTCTGGCATGTCTGTAATCTGCACATGTCTGTGCACTTCAGGCCATTGCTGAGGCAAGTACACTGAGGAAGTTCACATGACCGCACACACTTGCAGGACAGTAGCTGTATAATAGCTTCTGGTGCTGGTGCCCCTTGCATCCACTTGACAACAAGCTTTCCGTCGTTATCTATCATCCAACCGCAGTCTGTTGGGTTTGCAACCCATGGCTGGCTCTGCAGACTTCTCCTCCAGATCGCAGCCTGGTAGTTTGCACGCAGTGCATGCATGAAAAGGCAGTCCTGGCAAGGAGGGAGTTGACTTGACTCTACCACTCCACGTCTGGCACAGAACAGCTGATAACGGAGCCTGTTTACCTCAGTTGTTTGGGTAGTTGGCAGGTACATGTGGCAGGTGATTTCCTGTAACTTCTCAAAAAGTTCGGTAGACACTTCCCATGAACGACCAACTTCCTGAAAGGCATCCTGGTATGTCTTGTTCATCTTCAACTGCTTGAGTGTCGTCATCTTCCCACGGCCAGCGAATGCACTGACGGTGTCACAGCCTGTAAATGCATGCATACCAATCAATGAATCACATACGCTGCCTCCCAATGTTCGGCTCAGAGTGGTGATATCCAGGAATCTTGTCCGGTTCTGTGTACCGCATTTCTGGAACAGGTGGGATGGGATTTTGTGGCACATGCCCAGACACAGGACCATGACATCAGTATCCTCCGAAGTGATGATGACCGACTTGTAACCAGATTCTGCTGCATGAAGAGCATGGAGAAGGAGGCGTTTGTCTGCTTCTTCTTGATTTGACTTAAGGTCAGCAGCCTCTTCCCACTGTTCTTTGGTGATCTTAAAGCAGAGCTGCTCACATGTGACATACAGCTCCTTCTCCTCAAGCTTCTCCCTGTGGTGTTTCGCCTTCCATTCTTCTACCAGAAACTTTATGAGACTTGCCTTGTTGGAGGAACTACTTAGAAGCTTTTTCCACTGCTGGATGTTGTGCCCATGTTGAATGTTCTTGAAATGGATCCCTGTGCCTTCATATCTGTTGACTCTTTCTGTATCTTTGATGGATGTCTCCTTGTAGACGTCAAAGACAATATCAATGCGCTTGCTCTTAGCACCCTCATGGATAGCGCGACTCATTGCTGTGCCTGCTAGCTGGCCAAATGTTGCATTGTTTCCCTTCAGTTTCTGAACCAGGCTCATCCCATCAATGATGGTTGCAGAGGGCTCGGGGATCACTTCTGCAGGACGAGCATTCCTCTCCAACTCCCTTGCGAGGGCAGCCTTGTTGGTCTTGCGGATAGACCCATCACCATTGGCAAGTGCCCATGGCAATGGACCCAGGGGATGAGTCAAGACATCACTCATTTGTAGCTTTCTGTTCTCAGCTACAAGTATCATCTGGCCAAATAGGTTTCTGTCAGCCTTCAAAATTACCTCCTTGCCAAGACCTTGTCTGCGTGTCTTCATTTGGATGTTAGAGAACGTTTTAAGTTTGTTCTTCGTCATCTTGTCATGAAACAATGTAGTTGGCTTATCGGTACCCAAACGCTCATCCTTGAATGTTTGATATGCATCCTCTCCTATACTGTATGCCCCTTGAAGGTCTTTGGCTACATCTGGTGGTGCTACAGTCGCTGTTGACAAACTGATAAGTTCACCATTATGCTCTTTGTTGAAGGGGTTCACCCAACCTGTCTCCAGCAGTTGAACGAAAGATTGGACATCGGCTTCATCTCTTCTAATCCTAGACACCTGTAGGTCTGAATGGCTGAAGTCAGTATATTGTTGGCCTACCAGGGCCCTCAGCTGCCTCAAGTACATACTGCGGTACTCTGATGTCAGGTAGAACCTGGAAACAGCTCCAACTTTGAGGCTGAAGCCTTTTGTGCCCCCTGGTGTCTGGGTGTCTTTGTTGATTGTCTCTTCAATGGTCTGGTCCACAGGAATTCGTCCAAAAGGATTCTTGCTACCGATCTGGACCGAAAAGCCACCTTGCATGAAGTATTCATGGACCTCTGGGTGTTCTATGGGCAGCCGAGACATTGTGGCATAGTAATAGGTTAGGTATCGGGCATAGTTGACCTTGTCATAGGCAAAACACCATGGTATCATCTGTCGGATTGCTCCTAGGTGAAGCATCCAGTTGCCTTCTCTTGAAGCTCGAACCAGGGCCAGCATGGTCTCGACCATGTCCAAGTATGACATCCAGAATGCTGAGAGTTGTTCATTTCTGAGGGTCTCAAGATAAACTTGAAAGAGCTTCAGGGTAAGTGTGCAAGATTCATTATCCAAGAGCTTTTCGAAGGATCCCTGCGACACACTGATGCGAAAGTTTGTGATGTTCTTCAGTGTTTCATCCAGATGGTGAAGGTCCCTTGCATGGTTTTCTTCTAGCCATGGAAGGAAGTTTTTCCAAGCAAGCCTCATAAGTGCTTCATAGACCAGCTTGTGTAGTCTCACTGCTCTGCCTGGGAGGTGTCAGCCTCTACAGAGGGAGATAGGAGCTCTGCAGAGAAGACCGGAGAGTCCTGTTCAGCACAGAACGTGTATGTGTCAGTGTGTGTGCGTGTGTTGGGGCACCTCAGGGTGTCTTCAAATGTGACATAGCCCCCTAGATTTCTTCCAGTAAAATTTGCACTCCAAAAGTCATTTGGCGCTCCTTCCCTTCCGAGGCCTGCCGTTCCCCAATACTGCAGTGTACGACAACATATCGGGTGTTGTTGTGTTCGGGAGAGATTGGTGAACAAATAGTGGGGTGCATTTTTTGCTGGTACACCTCTTAAAAATAAAAAAATGAGCCTAAAATGACACCTTCATGTAAAAAATGCACTTTTTCCATTTTCTCAACCAAGTGTTTCCAACTACTGTGAAACACTGGTTGGGTCAAAGTGGTCACTATACCCCCTAAAAGATTCCTTGGGGGTGTAGTTTCCAAAATAGGGTCACTTTTTGGGGTTTCCACTGTGGGGGTACCTCAGGCAGCCTTCAAATGTGACATGGCCCCCTAGATTTCTTCCAGTGAATCCGCCACCCAAAAACCACATAGCGCTCCTTCCGTGTTGAGCTGTGCTGTGTGCCCATACTTTAGTTTACGAGTACATGTGGGGTGTTTCTATAAACTGCAGAATTAGGGTAACCAAGTTTGGGTTTGCCGTTAACCCTTGCTAGGTTGCAGGTAAAATTGGATTACAATGTAATATCTGGAAAAAAAATGAAATTTTGAAATTTCGCCTTCATTCTGCTAAAATTCCTGTGGAACACCTAAAGGGTTAACAGTTTTTAAAAATGAGTTTTGAACAGCTTGAGGGGTGTAGTTTGCAAAATGGGGTAATTTATGGGTGGTTTCTGTTATGTAAGCCCCTTAAAGTGACTTCAGAAGTGACTTGGTCCTTTGAAAAGTGGGTTTTGCTGTAAATGTGAAAAATTGCGCATAAAACTATAAGCCCTATTACGTCGTAAAACAATAAGGTTTCATTTTCAAAATGATGCCAATATGAAGTAAACATGTGGGGAGTGTAAATTAATAACTATTATGGGGGGTATCAGTATTTTTGTAAAAAGCAGAGAATTTCAAAGTTAAAAAATTGCCGATTTTTCCAAAATTTCCGAATATTTAGCATTTTTTTATATAGAAAGGTAAAATATATTGACTCCCATTTAGCACTGACGTGAAGTACAATATGTCACGAGAAAACAATCTCAGAATGGCTTGGATAGGTGAAAGCGTTCCAAAGTTATTAGCCCATGAAGTGGCACAGGTCAGATTGGCTTAGGCACTTGGGTACAAATAGGCCTAGGGCTGAAGGGGTTAATAAGCTACGTATATGTAAGGGCTATCATATCAAAAAATAAACTACAGACATGCATCTACCTAAAAATACCAAAGAAAATTAGTCACTCCGGGTGGTACCGATATCTGGCCCGGCTCATGGACTAATATTCTTATTTGTGACAGGCATTCCCGTAGTTGTTATCTATAAAAGTTTGAAGATTACACCTTCCGTTCTGCCTGTCACAAAACAGTTACATTTGTCCGCGTTCAGTTTGGCCTGCAGCATCAGGCTTTATCCAGGGGCACCACGAGGAGGAATGGACTCACCCCCATACACTGCTTAGTCTTCTTCTGCTTATAATTTAGATAATATCTTTTGCTCTGATATTTAGTCTTATGCTTAATGTTCTTCTGCTCTTTGTTCTGCAGCCTCTTGTTCTTCTGCTTCTCGGTCTTCCAGGTCGTCGTCGTCTCCAGGGTCGTCGTCTCCGGGGTCGTCGTCATCGGGATCGTCATCAGGGTCGTCGTCTCCGGGGTCGTCGTCATCGGGGTGGTCTTCAGGGTCATCGTCTCCAGGGCCGTCGTCATCACGGTGGTTGTCGTCTCTGGTGTCGTCGTCATCTTAGGGGTGGTCTTCCGGGTCATCGTGTTTAGTCTCTTGAACTTGGAAATGTAGCAGAAGGTACAAGAAGGCTGAGAAAATGCCGAGAACCAGCTGATGGAACTGGAACTCGGATGGCTACCCAAAGGTCCAAGAGCCAATGGAACTACCGAGGACCAGCTGACGTTACTGGAACCCGGTTACTAAGCAGGAGGTACCCGTGCCTGAAAGCACTACCAAGGACCACCTGACGTTGGTGGAACTCGGATACCCAGAGGGAGGCACCTAAGCCAAAGGCTCTGCCCGGAACCAGCTGACGGTACTGGAACCAGGATGGGGAGCAGAAGGTACAAGAGCAAAAGACACTGCCGAGAACCAGCTGACGGTGCTGGAACCCGGATGGGTAGCCGAAGGTCCAAGAGCCAATGGAACTACAGAGGACCAGCTGACGTTACTGGAACCCGGTTACTAAGCAGCAGGTACCCGTGCCTGAAAGCACTACCAAGGACCACCTGACGTTGGTGGAACTCGGATACCCAGAGGGAGGCACCTAAGCCAAAGGCTCTGCCCGGAACCAGCTGACGGTGCTGGAACCAGGATGGGGACCTATTCAAGCTTGTCTTCCTAGAGCCCCAACTAGCAGTGTTGGAGCAAAGGGTCAGCAGGAGGAGGAGGAGGAGAGGGAGCAGAGTGTAGGCCGAAGCCTGCACTGGCGGCAGCTTTGGGTCTGTTGTGTCTGCGTGGCAGTTGCAGGACACGTTGCCGGCTGCACAGCAGGGGAACAGCTGGCGGTGCTGAACCCCACTGACACATTGGCTGGTGTTTTTCTCTGTGCAGCTAGCAGTACCGGGCCCCAACTGGCGGTGTTGGAGCCCGGGCTCTGCAGGGGGAGCAGAGTGTAGGCCGAAGCCTAATTGAACCAATTTCAAAGGTAACCTTTAACCCCCCCTCAGGGGTTACAAAGTAGAAGAGCCACAGCTTATGCAGCAGTAGTGCTGCACAAGTCAAAGGTTGCTCTTTTAATTTTTCTCCTTGCACACGCTGAATGAAACACGTATAACATTTAGCCCTTTATACAGTCAAACTGTGTTGGAGGCGCGAGTTCCCTTCGTAATGAGACGCAGCACAGATGTCAAGAATCCCACCTTGGTGCTGGGTGCAGCCTCCTGAGCGTTGTTATTTGCTGTACAGGAGTCTGCGCTGTCGTGTTATCCCCTGGCCTAGCGCTGTTAGCGCTGCCCATCTTCTGACATCATTTAATGTCGGCCGGTGCGGTTCGCGATGACCATGAATCCCAGCCCCGCAGTGTCTTAACATTGTTAAAACACTGCGGGGCTGGGATTCATGGCCTGGCGCAGCACATATGTTCGCCTCTCACACTCGGGTCCTTACACCCGCTTCAGACTGTGCGGCGTCAGCTGATCCCTTATCGCATGCCACGGCCATGAAGCCGCACAGTCTGAAGAAGGCGGAAGGAGATGAGGGACAGGCGAACTGATGCACTGCTCATGCCCATCAATCACACCCTCGCAGTCCCAATAAATAAGACACCGAGGGGCGTTGTGTGGGTCAGGGCGGCCGCAGAGGCGCAGGCAGCCAAACAATGATGCCAGAAGACGGGCAGCGCTACCAAGGGGGTTGCAGCGTGTCATTACAAAGGAAAGTCACACCTCCGGGACGGTTAAATGGTCACACAGAGGACACATTTTAGACGTGTTTTCAGTTCCACATGTGCGAGGAGAATACGTTTATGAGCCACCTTGCACACATGCAGCATTACCGCTGTACAAGGTGGCTGTAAAACATACAAACGCCTGGGGGAGGGGGGACAGGTTCCCTTCAATTTTAGTTCTTGTGTCTGCGTGGCTTTTGCAGGACACGATGCCGGCTGCACAGCAGGGGAACAGCTGGCGGTGCTGAACCCCACTGACACATTGGCTGGTGTTTTTCTCTGTGCAGCTAGCAGTACCGGGCCCCAACTGGCGGTGTTAGAGCCCAGGGTCAGCAGGAGGAGTAGAGGGAGCAGAGTGTAGGCCGAAGCCTGCACTGGCGGCAGCTTTGGGTCTGTTGTGTCTGCGTGGCAGTTGCAGGACACGTTGCCGGCTGCACAGCAGGGGAACAGCTGGCGGTGCTGAACCCCACTGACACATTGGCTGGTGTTTTTCTCTGTGCAGCTAGCAGCACCGGGCCCCAACTGGCGGTGTTGGAGCCCGGGCTCTGCAGGGGGAGCAGAGTGTAGGCCGAAGCCTAATTGAACCAATTTCAAAGGTAACCTTTAACCCCCCCTCAGGGGTTACAAAGTAGAAGAGCCACAGCTTATGCAGCAGTAGTGCTGCACAAGTCAAAGGTTGCTCTTTTAATTTTTCTCCTTGCACACGCTGAATGAAACACGTATAACATTTAGCCCTTTATACAGTCAAACTGTGTTGGAGGCGCGAGTTCCCTTTGTAATGAGACGCAGCACAGATGTCAAGAATCCCACCTTGGTGCTGGGTGCAGCCTCCTGAGCGTTGTTATTTGCTGTACAGGAGTCTGCGCTGTCGTGTTATCCCCTGGCCTAGCGCTGTTAGCGCTGCCCATCTTCTGACATCATTTAATGTCGGCCGGTGCGGTTCGCGATGACCATGAATCCCAGCCCCGCAGTGTCTTAACATTGTTAAAACACTGCGGGGCTGGGATTCATGGCCTGGCGCAGCACATATGTTCGCCTCTCACACTCGGGTCCTTACACCCGCTTCAGACTGTGCGGCGTCAGCTGATCCCTTATCGCATGCCACGGCCATGAAGCCGCACAGTCTGAAGAAGGCGGAAGGAGATGAGGGACAGGCGAACTGATGCACTGCTCATGCCCATCAATCACACCCTCGCATTCCCAATAAATAAGACACCGAGGGGCGTTGTGTGGGTCAGGGCGGCCGCAGAGGCGCAGGCAGCCAAACAATGATGCCAGAAGACGGGCAGCGCTACCAAGGGGGTTGCAGCGTGTCATTACAAAGGAAAGTCACACCTCCGGGACGGTTAAGTGGTCACACAGAGGACACATTTTAGACGTGTTTTCAGTTCCACATGTGCGAGGAGAATACGTTTACGAGCCACCTTGCACACATGCAGCATTACCGCTGTACAAGGTGGCTGTAAAACATACAAACGCCTGGGGGAGGGGGGACAGGTTCCCTTCAATTTCAGTTCTTGTGTCTGCGTGGCTTTTGCAGGACACGATGCCGGCTGCACAGCAGGGGAACAGCTGGCGGTGCTGAACCCCACTGACACATTGGCTGGTGTTTTTCTCTGTGCAGCTAGCAGTACCGGGCCCCAACTGGCGGTGTTAGAGCCCAGGGTCAGCAGGAGGAGGAGAGGGAGCAGAGTGTAGGCCGAAGCCTGCACTGGCGGCAGCTTTGGGTCTGTTGTGTCTGCGTGGCAGTTGCAGGACACGTTGCCGGCTGCACAGCAGGGGAACAGCTGGCGGTGCTGAACCCCACTGACACATTGGCTGGTGTTTTTCTCTGTGCAGCTAGCAGTACCGGGCCCCAACTGGCGGTGTTGGAGCCCGGGCTCTGCAGGGGGAGCAGAGTGTAGGCCGAAGCCTAATTGAACCAATTTCAAAGGTAACCTTTAACCCCCCCTCAGGGGTTACAAAGTAGAAGAGCCACAGCTTATGCAGCAGTAGTGCTGCACAAGTCAAAGGTTGCTCTTTTAATTTTTCTCCTTGCACACGCTGAAAGGAACACGTATAACAGTTGGGCCCTTACACAGTCAAACTGATTTTGAGGCGTGAGTTCCCTTCGTAAAGAGACGCAGTACAGCTGGCAAAAATGCCACCTTGGTGCTTTGCGCGGCCTCCTGAGCATCGTTATTTGTTGCACAGGAGTCTGCGCTTTTGTGTTATCCCTTGGCCTTGCGCTGTTAGCGCTGCCCATCCTCTGACATCATGTAATGTCGGCCGTTGCGGTTTGCGATGACCATGAATCTAAGCCCCGCAGTGTCTTAACATTGTTAAAACACTGCGGGGATGGGATTCATGGCCTGGCGCAGTACATATGTTCGCCTCTCGCTTGGGTTCTTACACCCGCTTCAGACTATGCGGCGTCAGCTGATCCCTTATCGCATGCCACGGCCATGAAGCCGCACACTCTGAAGAAGGCGGAAGGAGACGAGTGACAGGCGAACATATGCACTGCTCATGCCCATCAATCACACCCTCGCAGTCAAAATAAATAAGACACCGAGGGGCGTTGTGTGGGGCAAGGCGGCTGCAGAGGCGCAGGCAGCCAAACAATGATGCCAGAAGACGGGCAGCGCTACCAAGGAGCTTGTTGCGTGTCAATACAAAGGAAAATCACACCTGAGGGACGTTTTAATGGTCGCAGAGGACTCATTTTAGACGTGTTCAGTTCAACCTGGGCAAGGAGAATAAGTTTCGGAGCCACCTTGCACACATGCAGCATTACTGTCGTACAAGGTGGCTGTAAAACGTAGAAACGCCTGGGGGAGGGGGGACAGGTTTCCTTCAACTTCAGTTCTTGTGCCTGCGAGGCTTTTGCAGGACACGTTGCCGGCTACACAGCAGGGGAACAGCTGGCGGTGCTGAACCCCACTGACACATTGGCTGGTGTTTGGCTCTGTGCAGCCAGCACATCTGGGCCCCAACTGGCGGTGTTAGAGCCCAGGGTCAGCAGGAGGAGGAGAGGGATTACAGTGTAGGCCGAAGCCTGCACTGGAGCAAGTTGAAAGGGAAACTTTAACCCCCCCCCCCCCCCCCCAAGCGTTTGTAGCTGAAAGAGCCATCGTGTACAGCACTAATGCTGGAAAAGGTAAACTTAGCTCTTTTAATTATGGTCCTTGCACATGCTGAACCTAACACTTATGAAAAGTGTCCCCTCCTACCGTGATACCGTCTGGTTGGTGTAACTGTCCTTTGTGATGTGACGCAGCACAGCCGTCATTCTTACCCCCTTGGTGCCGTGCGCCGCCTCCTCAGCGTTGTTTGAATCAGTCCCGGAGCCTGCGCTGTTAGGTTAGCCCTTGGCCATGCACACATTTTGCGCTGCCCGTCTTCTGACATCATTTGGTGTCAGGCTGGCTGCGCCTGTGCGGCCGCGCTGGCCGAGAGCCCGCCTCGCAGTGTCGTCTAATGTAATCCCACCGCGGGCCTGGGATCCGTGGCCATGCGCAGTGCATATCCTCACCTCTCACTCCCCTCCCTACGGCTTCTTCACACTGTGCGGTGTCACGGCCGTGGCATGCTATTAGGGACCAGCTGACACCGCACAGTCTGAAAAAGCCGTAGGGAGATGAGTGAGAGGTGGAGGTTCAGATATGCACTGCGCATGTCCATGGATCTCAGGCCCCCAGTGGGATTAAATCAGAAGACAGTACGAGGCGGGCTCTCGGCCAGCGCGGCCGCACAGGCGCAGCCAGCCTGACACCAAATGATGTCAGAAGACGGGCAGCGCAAAATGTGTGCATGGCCAAGGGCTAACCTAACAGCGCAGGCTCCGGGACTGATTCAAACAACGCTGAGGAGGCGGCGTACGGCGCCAAGGGGGTAAGAATAACGGCCGTGCTGCGTCACATCACAAAGGAAAGTTCCACCAACCGGACGGTATCACGGTAGGAGGGGACACTTTTCATAAGTGTTAGGTTCAGCATGTGCAAGGAGCACCACGAAAAGAGGCACTTTTTCCCTTTGCATCATTACTGCTGCACAAGGTGGCTCCTTCAGTAACAAAGGGGGGGGGACAGGTTCCCTTAAATTTAACTTGTTGTGCCTGCGTGGCGGTCGCAGTACATGTTGCCGTATACACAGCAGGGGAACAGCTGGCGGTGCTGAACCCCACTAACACATTGGCGAGGTGTTTGGCTCTGTGCGGACAGCACTTCTGGACAACAACTAGCGGTGTTGGAGCCCAGGGACAGGTGGAGGAGGAGGAGGTGGAGGAGGTAGGAGGGATTGCCACACACACAGCAGGGGAACAGCTGACGTTACTGAACCCCAATAACAGAGGAGGGACTGTTGGGACTGTGCGGACAGCACTTCTGGACGGCAACTAGCGGTGTTGGAGCCCAGGGACAGGTGGAGGAGGAGAAGGAGGTAGGAGGAGGTAGGAGGGATTGCCACACACACAGCAGGGGAACAGCTGACGTTACTGAACCCCAATAACACAGGAGGGACTGTTGGGACTGTGCGGACAGCACTTTTGGACGGCAACTAGCGGTGTTGGAGCCCAGGGACAGGTGGAGGAGGAGGAGGAGGTAGGAGGAGGTAGGAGGGATTGCCACACACACAGCAGGGGAACAGCTGACGTTACTGAACCCCAATAACAGAGGAGGGACTGTTGGGACTGTGCGGACAGCACTTCTGGACGGCAACTAGCGGTGTTGGAGCCCAGGGACAGGTGGAGGAGGAGGAGGAGGTGGAGGAGGTAGGAGGGATTGCCACACACACAGCAGGGGAACAGCTGACGTTACTGAACCCCAATAACAGAGGAGGGATTGTTGGGACTGTGCGGACAGCACTTCTGGACGGCAACTAGCGGTGTTGGAGCCCAGGGACAGGTAGAGGAGGAGGAGGTGGAGGAGGTAGGAGGGATTGCCACACACACAGCAGGGGACTGTCATGATTCCCCAATGGCATGGGAACATCAGAAACACAAAAATTACAGACTAGCTCTCGGGTGATGGAAACTCAAGCTGATCGTGACCTAAATCTACCACACAACTAACAGTAGCCAGGGAGCATTCCTACGGCTGCCTAAATGCCACGCGCCAGCCGGAGAACTAACTACGCCTGGAAGAGGAAGGAACAGACCTGGCTTACCTCTAGTGAAATTCCCCAAAGATGATAGTAGCCCCCACATATATTAACGGTGAGTTCAGAGGAAAAGACATACACAGTATGAAGGTAGATTTAGCAAAGCGAGGTCCACTTACTAGATAGAGGAAAGATACAAAAGAGGACTTCACGGTCAGCTGAAAAACCCTATCAAAAACCCATCCTGAAATTACTTTAAAACTCCTGTGTCAACTCATCACACAGGAGTGGCAATTTCAGTCCACAAGAGCTTCCAGTAACAGGAAAAGACAAAACTGTAAACTGGACAAAAATACAAAACAATAAGGACAAGAGTCCACTTAGCTGATCAGCAGACTAGTAGCAGGAACATGCAACTGAATGACTCAGGTTACAATGATGACCGGCAAGGAAGTGACTGGAGAGCAAGGCTAAATAGGGAACTCCCAAAACTGATGGAAGCAGGTGAGCTGAGGCAGAAAAGAACACACAAGTCTCCAGTACCACCAGCCACCACTAGGGGAGCCTAAAAAGCGGATCACAACAGGGGACCAGCTGACGTTACTGAACCCCAATAACAGAGGAGGGACTGTTGGGACTGTGCGGACAGCACTTCTGGATGGCAACTAGCGGTGTTGGAGCCCAGGGACAGGTGGAGGAGGAGTAGGAGGTGGAGGAGGTAGGAGGGATTGCCACACACACAGCAGGGGAACAGCTGACGTTACTGAACCCCAATAACAGAGGAGGGACTGTTGGGACTGTGCGGACAGCACTTCTGGACGGCAACTAGCGGTGTTGGAGCCCAGGGACAGGTGGAGGAGGAGGAGGTGGAGGAGGTAGGAGGGATTGCCACACACACAGCAGGGGAACAGCTGACGTTACTGAACCCCAATAACAGAGGAGCGACTGTTGGGACTGTGCGGACAGCACTTCTGGACGGCAACTAGCGGTGTTGGAGCCCAGGGACAGGTGGAAAAGCAGAGGAACACAATGTAGGCCGAAGCCTGATTGGAGAAAGTCGAAAGGGAACCTTTAACCCCCCCAAGGCGTTTGTAGCTGAAAGAGCCAGCTTGTGCAGCACAAAAGATGCAAAAGGAAAAGGTGGCTCTTTTCATTATGCTCCTTGCAAACACAGAACTAAACACTTATAAAATGTGTCCCCTGAAACCGTGAGACCGTCCCGGAGGTGGGACTTTCCTTCGTAATATGACGCAGCACAGCCGTCATTCTTACCCCCCCCCCCCGGCGCCGTGCCACGGCTCCTCAGCGTTGTTTGATTCCGTCCCGGAGCCTGCGCTGTTATGTTATCCCGTGGCCAGGCACACTTAGCGATGCCCATCTTCTGACATCATTTGGTGTCAGGCTGGCTGCGCCTGTGCGGACGCGCTGGCCGAGAGCCCGCCTCGCAGTGTCGTCTAATGTAATCCCACCGCGGGCCTGGGATCCATGGCCATGCGCAGTGCATATCCTCGCCTCTCACTCCCCTCCCTACGGCTTCTTAAGACTGTGCGGTGTCACGGCCGTGGCATGCTATTAGGGACCAGCTGACACCGCACAGTCTGAAGAAGCCGTAGGGAGATGAGTGAGAGGTGGAGGTTCAGATATGCACTGCGCATGTCCATGGATCTCAGGCCCCCAGTGGGATTAAATCAGAAGACACTGCGAGGCGGGCTCTCGACCATCGCGGCCGCACAGGCGCAGCCATCCTGACACCAAATGATGTCAGAAGACGGGCAGCGCTAAGTGTGCCTGGCCACGGGATAACATAACAGCGCAGGCTCCAGGACGGAATCAAACAACGCTGAGGAGCCGGGGCACGGCGCCAAGGGGGTAGGAATGACGGCTGTGCTGCGTCATATTACGAAGGAAAGTCCCACCTCCGGGACGGTTTTACGGTATCAGTGGACACATTTTATAAGTGTTAAGTTCTGCGTGTGCAAGGAGCTAAACAAAAATAGCTACCTTTTCCTTGTGCAGCATTACTGCTGCACAAGGTGGCTCTTTCAGTAACAAACGCCTTGGGGGGGGGGGGGACAGATTCCCTTACATTTCAGTTGTTGTGTCAGCGTGGCGGTCGCAGGACACATTGCCGGCTACACAGCTGGGGATCAGCTGACGTTACTGAAACCCAATAACACTGGGTCGTATGTTTTGACTGTGCAGACGGCACTTCTGAGCCTCAACTGGCGGTGTTGGAGCCCAGGAATTTAAGTTCAGGTGGTAGAAAGATGAACACAACAGGAGACCTGGATAACGTAGACAGTGACCTAATTATTTAATCAGGAAGAGGAGTGGCAAATTCCTGCGAGATCCAGGCCTTGTTCATTTTCAGGAAAGTAAGCCGGTCAACGTTATCGGAGGATAGTCGCATACGACGGTCAGTTAGTACACCACCTGCAGCACTAAAGACACGTTCCGATAATACACTGGCCGCAGGGCAAGACAGCACCTCCAATGCATACTGGCTTAGCTCTGGCCATGTATCCAGCTTTGAGACCCAAAACTTGAAAGGTGAAGAGCCGTCTGGGAGTACAGCAAGAGGGCAAGACATGTAGTCTGTCACCATCTGACGGAACCGTTGCCTCCTGCTGACTGGAGCCGTCTGTGATGGTGTAGACTTTTGTGGCGGGCACAGAAAACTGTGCCACAGTTGGGCCATACTGGTCTTGCCTTGGGCAGAGGCACTGCTTCTGCTCCCTCTTTGTGCAGAGCCTCCACCACTGCCTGGACGCACTGAGCTGCTTTGGAATGCACTAGCAGCACTTCTCTCAGTTGGAATGGAGAAGATGATGGAATTCACCAGTGTGTCTTGGTACTCCCGCATTTTTCGCTCCCGGTTCAACGGTGTGATGAGGCTTTCTACGTTGTCCCGGTAGCGAGGATCGAGGAGGGTGAACACCCAATAATCAGACATGTTGAGAATGTGGGCGATGCGGCGGTCGTTTCTCAGGCACTGCAGCATGTAATCCACCATGTGCTGCAGACTGCCAACTGCCCAAGAAACGCTGTCCCCTGCTGGAGGCGTGATCTCTGCCCGCTCGTCATCACCCCACCCTCGCTGTACACACTGAGTACTGGACAATTGTGTAACTCCCTCCTCTGGACGGATGTCTTCCTCCTCCATTGACTCCTCCTCATCCTCCTCACAAACTGTCCCCTGCCTACGCGTTTGTGAGGAACCACGTGGCGCTGACTGTCCAGAAGATGATGGAAATGCTGAATCCTCATCCTCCACCTCTTCCACAACATCATCCCTTAGCGCTTGCAGTGATTTTTCAAGCAGGCAGATAAGGGGGACAGTCATGCTGACTAGTGCATCATCTGCACTCGCCATCCGCGTGGAATAATCAAAGGGACGCAAAACCTGGCAGACGTCATTCATAGTGGCCCACTCTGTGGTTGTGAAGTCTGTACGGCGCTGAGTGCGACCTCTTTGCGCCTGAAGCAGCTGGTACTCCATTACAGCTTGCTGCTGCTCACACAATTGCTCCAACATATGTAACGTGGAATTCCACCTGGTAGGTAGGTCACATATGATGCGATGTTCCGGCAGGCGGTGTCGGCGCTGCAGAGCCGCAATGCGCGCTTTTGCCGTGCTGGAACGCCGCAAGTGAGCACACTCTAGGCGGACCTTGTGCAGCAGTGCATCAAGATCCGGATAGTCCCTCAAAAAACTCTGCATGACCAAATTGAGCACATGTGCCAGACATGGGATGTGAGTGAGGTTGCCGAGGCCCAGAGCTGCCACCAGATTTCGGCCATTATCACACACTACCATGCCTGGCTGGAGATTCGCTGGCACAAACCACACATCGCTCTCCTGCTTGATGGCATTCCAGAGCTCCTGCGCTGTGTGGCTTCGATTCCCCAAAGAAATTAATTTCAAGACGACCTGTTGACGTTTGGCCACGGCTGTGCTCATGTCGGTCGTAACAGGTAAACGTTCATCACGGGTCCATGTGGAGGTGGACTGTGACGGCTCCTGCAGCGATGATTCTGAGGAACTGGTGTAAGAGGAGGAGTCAATGCGTACAGAATGGATTCCTGCAATCCTTGGAGTGGGCAGGACACGTCCTGCGCCACTCGCACGATCCGTACCCGGCTCAACGACATTAACCCAATGGGCAGTGAGGGAAAGGTATCGCCCCTGTCCATGTTGACTGGTCCACGCATCGGTGGTGAGGTGGACCTTGCTACTGACGGCGTTCAGTAGCGCGTGTTTTATGTGTCCCTCCACATGCTTGTGCAGGGCAGGGACGGCTTGCCTGCTGAAGTAAAAGCGGCTGGGCACATTGTACTGTGGGACTGCCAATGACATCAAGTCACGGAAGCTGTCAGTCTCCACCAGCCTGAATGACAGCATTTCCAGTGACAGAAGTTTGGCAATGCCTGCAGTCAGAGCCTGTGCTCGTGGGTGGTTTGACGAGAAAGGCCGCCTTTTCTCCCATGCCTGTACTACCGATGGCTGTAGACTGGGCTGGGAGTGTGTGGATGACTGGGAAAGTGGTGCTGCGGGTGGAATTACAGCGGGTCTCTGGACAACAGGGCCAGAGGTTCTTCCACGGCGATCCTGGGAGGAAGCCGAACCAGCTGCGTGTGAGCTGGAGGAAGAGGCAACACGAGCTGAAGAGGTGGTAGCTGCCGCTGTTGGTTGGCCTAGCTCTTCAGTGTGTTTTTCTAACTCCGCCACGTGCCTGGTGCGCACATGTTTCCACATGTTGGAGGTATTGAGGTTGCTGACATTTTTCCCTCGTTTGACTTTTTGATGACACACCTTGCATTTGACATAGCAAATGTCATCTGCAACTGTGTCAAAAAAGGACCAGGCACTGCAAGTCTTGGGAGCGCCCTTTTTGGCTTTTGGAAGAGACATGCTCCTAACGGGTGCCAAAGCGGAGGCTGCAGGATCCGCAGTCTTCCCCCTCCCTCTCCCTCTTTGGGCCGTACAGGGAATCTCTTCCTCAGAGCTGCTCCCACCACCTTCCTGTCCCTCACGCCAAGATGGGTCAAGGACCTCATCATCTACACTACCCTCTGCCCCCAACTGCTCCTCCTGGGTAGTCTCAGCAGCAGAGCACGCACCAGTAAGTGGCACCTGAGTGTCATCATCAGCTGATGCGGCCTGCGATGTGGTGAACGGAGCCACTGGCCCACCCGCCTCTTCAGAGGAAGAGAGAAAAAGCTGTTGGGCATCACTGCACCCTGCCTCTTCTTCCATTTCTCCAATGCTGCTTGGCTGGCCCCCTGTTTCCAAGCCAAGAGATTCAGAGAACAGAAGTAGAGACGGCTCCTGTCCTGGGCTCTCTGTCTGCCTGGGCAATTTGGCAGGTGGTGAAGAGACAGATGGCTGCTCTCCAGTGCTCTGTGTCTGAGAGGATGTGGCACTAATTGAAGTTGATGCATTAGCTGCCATCCATCCGACAACGGCTTCAATTTGTTCTTCACGCAGCAGCGGTGTACGGCGCTCTGCCACAAAGCTGCGCATGAATGACTGTTCCCTGGTGAAAGTGGGTGCTGATGAGTCACTGGTGCCTGCAGCAGGCACAGAATCCCCACGTCCCCTCCCTGCTCCGCGCCCACGCCCACGCCCACGTGCCTTACTCACTGCCTTCTTCATCTTGGTTGACTGATAAAGATAAGCAGAAAAGTACTAACGGCTTTGTGTGCTTATTCCTGAACAACTCCTCCTAAGGCTGGGGTCACACATGGCGTAAGACAATACGCCACGTATTATACGTCCGTACTACGGCCGTAATATGGAGAAATGTTCCCAAAATATTGATCCGTAGTCAGGGTGTGTCAGCGTATTTTGCGCATGGCATCCTCCGTATGTAATCCGTATGGCATCCGTACTGCGAGATTTTCGCGCAGGCTTGCAAAACCGACATCTAATGGATTTATGTGCTCAAATGTTCATTAAAACATATATACAGTATATATATATATATATATATATATGTCATTGAGACACATACAGTGCCTACAAGTAGTATTCAACCCCCTGCAGATTTAGCAGGTTTACACATTTGGAATTAACTTGGCATTGTGACATTTGGACTGTAGATCAGCCTGGAAGTGTGAAATGCACTGCAGCAAAAAAGAATGTTATTTCTTTGTTTATTTTTTTTTTAAATTGTGAAACTTTTTTTTCAGAGGGTCATTTATTATTCAACCCCTCAACCCACCAGAATTCTGTTTGGTTCCCCTAAAGTATTAAGAAGTAGTTCAGGCACAAAGAACAATGAGATTCACATGATTGGATTAATTATCTCTTTTTCCAGCCTTTTCTGACTATTTAAGACCCTCCCCAAACTTGTGAACAGCACTGATACATGGTCAACATGGGAAAGACAAAGGAGCATTCCAAGGCCATCAGAGACAAGATCGTGGAGGGTCACAAGGCTGGCAAGGGGTACAAAACCCTTTCCAAGGAGTTGGGCCTACCTGTCTCCACTGTTGGGAGCATCATCCGGAAGTGGAAGGCTTATGGAACTACTGTTAGCCTTCCACGGCCTGGACAGCCTTTGAAAGTTTCCTCCCGTGCCGAGGCCAGGCTTGTCCGAAGAGTCAAGGCTAACCCAAGGACAACAAGGAAGGAGCTCCGGGAAGATCTCATGGCAGTGGGGACATTGGTTTCAGTCAGTACCATAAGTAACGTACTCCACCGCAATGGTCTCCTTTCCAGACGAGCCCGTAAGGTACCTTTACTTTCCAAGCGTCATGTCAAGGCTCGTCTACAGTTTGCTCATGATCACTTGGAGGACTCTGAGACTGACTGGTTCAAGGTTCTCTGGTCTGATGAGACCAAGATCGAGATCTTTGGTGCCAACCACACACGTGACGTTTGGAGACTGGATGGCACTGCATACGACCCCAAGAATACCATCCCTACAGTCAAGCATGGTGGTGGCAGCATCATGCTGTGGGGCTGTTTCTCAGCCAAGGGGCCTGGCCATCTGGTCCGCATCCATGGGAAGATGGATAGCACGGCCTACCTGGAGATTTTGGCCAAGAACCTCAGCTCCTCCATCAAGGATCTTAAGATGGGTCGTCATTTCATCATCCAACAAGACAACGACCCAAAGCACACAGCCAAGAAAACCAAGGCCTGGTTCAAGAGGCAAAAAATCAAGGCGTTGCAGTGGCCTAGTCAGTCTCCTGACCTTAACCCAATTGAAAACTTGTGGAAGGAGCTCAAGATTAAAGTCCACATGAGACACCCAAAGAACCTAGATAACTTGGAGAAGATCTGCATGGAGGAGTGGGCCAAGATAACTCCAGAGGCCTGTGCCGGCCTGATCAGGTCTTATAAAAGACGATTATTAGCTGTAATTGCAAACAAAGGTTATTCCACAAAATATTAAACCTAGGGGTTGAATAATAATTGACCCACAGTTTTATGTTTAAAATTTATAAAAATTTAACTGAGCAACAAAACTTTTTGGTTTGTAAGATGTATGCATCTGTTAATAAGGCCTGCTCTTGTTGGAAGTTTGAAGGCTCTAACTTATTTGCATCTTATTAAACCTGCTAAATCTGCAGGGGGTTGAATACTACTTGTAGGCACTGTATATATATATATTCTGTATTTAGATTTCATTCAGCGCGATATCTGTGAACAGCCGGTAATTCAATTGCCGGCTTTGCATTTCTCCTTCACAAACCCGACAGGATATGAGACATGGTTTACATACAGTAAACCATCTCATATCCCCTTTTTTTTGGCATATTCCACACTACTAATGTTAGTAGTGTGTGTATGCAAAATTTCAGCGCTGTAGCAGCTGAAATAAAGGGTTAAATGGCGGGAAAAATTGGCGTGGGCTCCCGCGCAATTTTCTCCGCCAGAGTGGTAAAGCCAGTGACTGAGGGCAGATATTAATAGCCAGGAGAGGGTCCATGGTTATTGGCCCCCCCTGGCTACAAACATCTGCCCCCAGCCACCCCAGAAAAGGCACATCTGGAAGATGCGCCTATTCTGGCACTTGGCCACTCTCTTCCCACTCCCTGTAGCGGTGGGATATGGGGTAATGAAGGGTTAATGCCACCTTGCTATTGTAAGGTGACATTAAGCCAGATTAATAATGGAGAGGCGTCAATTATGACACCTATCCATTATTAATCCAATTGTAGGAAAGGGTTAAAAAACACACACACACATGATTAAAAAGGATTTTAATGAAATAAACACAGCGGTTGTTGTAATAATTTATTGTTCTCGCAATCCATTTGCAAACCCTCGCTTGGCAAAATAATAAACGCACAAGATACATACCTTCTGATGTCAGATCATGTCCCACGAAGTAATCCATATGAAGGGGTTAACTAATATTACAGGCAGAGCTGCGATAAACCACTCGCTCGTGCCTGTAATCCCCGGGTGCTGAAAGGAAAGCAGTGATCTATACTTACATTCAGTCGCGGTGATGCGCCCCTGCTGGATGTTCTCATGAACTGCAGCCTGGGAACTTTTTCCCACGCTCCAGGTCATATGAGGACATCCACCAGGGGGCGCATCACCGCGACTGAAGGAAATGTAGGTCAATGACCTACATTTCATTCATTCGCTGGGGATTACAGGCACGGAGCACCGCTGCATTTAGCAGGGCTCCTGCCTGTAATATTAGTTAACCCCTTCAGATGGATTACATCGTTGGACGTGATCTGACATTAGAAGGTATGTATTTTGTGCGTTTATTATTTTGCCAAGCGAGGGTTTGCAAATGGATTGCGAGAACAATAAATTATTACAACAACCGCTGTGTTTATTTCATTAAAATCCTTTTTAATCATGTGTGTGTGTGTTTTTTAACCCTTTCCTACAATTGGATTAATAATGGATAGGTGTCATAATTGACGCCTCTCCATTATTAATCTGGCTTAATGTCACCTTACAATAGCAAGGTGGCATTAACCCTTCATTACCCCATATCCCACCGCTACAGGGAGTGGGAAGAGAGTGGCCAAGTGCCAGAATAGGCGCATCTTCCAGATGTGCCTTTTCTGGGGTGGCTGGGGGCAGATGTTTTTAGCCACGGGGGGGCCAATAACCATGGACCCTCTCTAGGCTATTAATATCTGCCCTCAGTCACTGGCTTTACCACTCTGGCGGAGAAAATTGCGCGGGAGCCCACGCCAATTTTTTCCGCCATTTAACCCTTTATTTTAGCAGCTACAGCGCTGAAATTTTGCACATATACACTACTAACATTAGTAGTGTGGAATATGCAAAAAAAAGGGGGATATGAGATGGTTTACTGTATGTAAACCATGTCTCATATCCTGTCGGGTTTGTGCAGGAGAAGGAAAAAGCCGGCAATTGAATTTCCGACTTTTCACTAACAGCGCTGCGTATTTCTCGCAAGTCACACTGCTGGTCCGTGTGGAATCTGTATTTTTCTCGCCCCCATAGACTTTCATTGGCGTATTATTTGCGCAGTACGCTGACAAACGCAGCATGCTGCGATTTTGTACGGCCGTAGAAAGCCGTATAATACTGAACCGTAATATACGGCTAATAGGAGCAGCCCCATTGAGAAGCATTGTGCCGTATGTAATGCGAGTTTTACGGACGTAGTTTATGCGCTCTTACGTACGTAAAACACGCATGTGTGACCCCAGCCTAACAGGTATAAGAAACACTAATTTTCTAAAGTGTGGACTAGACTTTAATATGAGCTAATGTGGCCTACACAAATGTAAAGTGGTGTCACTGGTGTGTTTGGTGAACTTTATTATTTATTTATTTTTTTGGGGCTGAACTGACAACAGATAGAGCTGCAGTCACACGGAGACCGTGCAGACAGCCGTAAACGGCGCTGCAAGGCCCAAAAACCCTCCTCTACGTTATCCTATGTAGTGTTTTTCCACAAGTTAGCTGGAGACGGGTGGAAAGACACTAATAGGAATTTTTTGAAAAAATGTGCAGCAGCCTGCACTACTTAAAACAAAATGAAAATTGATTTGGCGGTATGACGCAGTGAAGAACCCTGAGCTGGAGACAACCAGGCTATGGCTGCTCACAGACTACAGGGCGAGCTGCAGTCACACGGAGACCGTGCAGACAGCCGTAAACGGCGCTGCAAGGCCCAAAAACCCTCCTCTATGTTATCCTATGTAGTGTTTTTCCACAAATTAGCTGGAGACGGGTGGAAAGACACTAATAGGATTTTTTTGAAAAAATTAGCAGCAGACTACACTACTTGGAAAAAAAAAAAAAAGAACAGTATGAGGCAATGAACCACCCTCCCTTAAATGAATACAACCAGCTATGGATGGCCTATGTGGCTGCACTCAGACTAGAGAGTGGGCTGCACTCACACACACACACACACACACACAGACCTTGCAGATCGCTGTGAAAACAGCGCTACAAGGCAAAAGCAAGGTGAATAGTAAGTGAACACAGCGGTTGCTAAATTAGCCTTTGGAAAGCACAAAGAAGCAAATCGCTATCTCTAAACTGGCCCTCAGTCAGCAAACAGCGTCCTGTCACTAACTGAATTCACAGCAGAGTGAGCGCAAAATGGCGCCAGCGACTTTTAAACTGCATCATGACATCATTTCAGCAGCCAATCACAGCCATGCCAGTAGTTTCATGCCCTCCATGCTGAACAGGATGTGCCCACACTTGGAATCATTCTCATTGGATGAATTTGTGCAGTTTGAATCTGTGAACTTCCGATTCCGGTATCCGATACGCGGCAAGTATCGGAATCCCGGTATCGGAATTCCGATACCGCAAGTATCGGCCGATACCCGATACTTGCGGTATCGGAATGCTCAACACTAGTGAATAGCCATGAGAATAATTAACTCCACCCCGACAAATCCCATTGGACATCCAGAACACACAGTCATTAGGACAGGTACAAAAAAAAAAAACAATCATTAAGCACATATTATATACACATACCACAAATACTGCGCAGCCAGGTGTGATTATCCCCCTAAAAAATAAAGAGAAAAAAAAACAAAACAAAAAAAACACCACAATAATAACATGTTAATAGTGTAACATCATCTCTTTTCTGAGGTTTAACCCTGTGGGCACTCTGGTGTTCAATAGATAAATCCAAAAAGCCTCTCTATCGCGTAATTTACTTTCTCTATCACCGCCTCGTATATTTTTGTAAATTTGTTCTATCGCATAAACCTTTAAGTGATTTGTGTGTCTGTCATGTTTATCAATGAAATGGCTTGATGCATTTGACACATGACGTAATGTTGGTTGAACAATATCCAATAAATGTTCCCTAAATCTGTCTTTTAGTTTCCTTATTGTCGATCCAACATATAGGAGTCTGCATTCCAGACATTCAATAATGTAAACTACATAGTCCGAATTGCAGTTTAAGAAACTTTTTATCGGAAAATGTTTTTGATTACTAGAACAATGAAAACCTACAGTTTTTTTGGTATACGAGCAAGTCTTACATGGGTGTGAACCACATCTGAAAAAACCTTTTGTTGATAGCCAGTGGGTTGGAGTTTTTGGTTTAGTTTGATTCAGAAAACTGGGAGATAGCGCATTACCTAAGGGTACCGTCTCACAGTGGCACTTTGGTCGCTACGACGGCACGATCCGTGACGTTCCAGCGATATCCATACGATATCGCTGTGTCTGACACGCAGCAGCGATCAGGGACCCCGCTGAGAATCGTACGTCGTAGCAGATCGTTTGGAACTTTATTTTGTCGCTGGATCTCCCGCTGTCATCGCTGGATCGGTGTGTGTGACACCGATCCAGCGATGCGTTCGCTTGTAACCAGGGTAAACATCGGGTTACTAAGCGCAGGGCCGCGCTTAGTAACCCGATGTTTACCCTGGTTACCATCGTAAATGTAAAAAAAAAAAAACTGTACATACTCACATTCCGGTGTCCGTCAGGTCCCTCGCAGTCTGCTTCCCGCACTGACTGTGAGTGCCGGCCGGAAAGCAGGGCACAGCGGTGACGTCACCGCTGTGCTCTGCTTTTACTTTACGGCCGGCACTCAGTCAATGCGGGAAGCAGACGGCGAGGGACCTGACGGACACCGGAATGTGAGTATGTACTGTTTGGTTTTTTTTACATTTACGATGGTAACCAGGGTAAACATCGGGTTACTAAGCGCGGCCCTGCGCTTAGTAACCCGATGTTTACCCTGGTTACCCGGGGACTTCGGCATCGTTGGTCGCTGGAGAGAGCTGTCTGTGTGACAGCTCCCCAGCGACCACACAACGACTTACCAACGATCACGGCCAGGTCGTATCGCTGGTCGTGATCGTTGGTAAATCGTTTTGTGTAACGGTACCCTAATGTGGGTGCGCGTCTAGAGACTATTTTGATACCATTCTGTAAGATTATGTCCATGGTTTGATCATCTCTCAGCAAATTTTAATTCCGCAGTACAATTTCTGAGATGGATTTGAAATGTGTACTATATGTGAGTATTAACACTGGCTGTTCAACAGGCAATTCTGATTTTTTATGTTCATCATGGACATTAGTAGTTTGTATAAGATCTGATCTTGTTTTTTTATCTGCAATAGAAAAGGCACGATCTATAGTCCAATTAGGGTATGCTCTATTGTTGAGATGTTTTTTAATAATGTTTTTTTCCCGGGTGAAAGCTGGTTCATTATTACAGTTTCTTTTGGCTCGTAATACCTCTCCTACTGGAATTGAATGAATGGTGTAGGGAGGATGAAAACTACGTGCGTGTAATATAGTATTGCCAGCAGTTTGCTTGCGATATGTTTACTTTGAATGATGGTATCAGGGAAGCCCTGAAGACATGAATCCAAAAAATTTATAGTGAATTTATCAAACATATAAGTGAATTTTAAATTGAATGGATTGTTATTTATATAAAAAATAAATTGCTCCAAACAGTTCTGATTGCCCTTCCAAACCATTAAGAAATCATCAATATATCTTAAATACCATTCAATGTCCTGAAAAAAAGGGTTATTATCACTGAAAATGTACATTTCCTCCCACCAAGCCATTACTAGATTTGCTACTGAGGGTGAGAATTTAGCCCCCATGGAAACTCCCTTACTTTGAATGAAAAATTTATTATCAAATAGGAAATAATTATGAGATAATAAAAAAGATAAAACTGTTCCAATGAATATTTGTAAGTCATAGGTTAAATTACTGTACTTATTTAGATGAAATTGTACAGCCACTAAAGCAATTCTGTGCGGGATGGATGTATAAAGTGCAACTACGTCGCAGGTGAGCCATGTCCAGTGTGAATTCCAGATTACATTATCTAGCATGCTTAGAACATCTCTGGAGTCTTTCAGATATCCTGGGACTCTTTGTGCTAGTGGTTGGAGAATGGTATCCAACCACTCCCCTAAACGCTCACTATAAGAGCCAATACCCGAAATTATGGGGCGCATGGGAGGTGGATAAACATCTTTATGCATTTTTGGTAAAGCATGCATGAATGGTATTTTTGGATTAACGACGTACAAATATTCAGCCTGTCCTTTAGAAAAAAAACCCTGTTGTAAACCATCCTCTATGATACTTTTACATTGTGACAAAAACTCAGCAGTGGGATCAGAATCCAATTGAATATAAGTGTCATGTTCAGAAAGCATTTTGTGAATAGATTCAAAATAGTCAGATCTATTGATAATGACAACAGATCCCCCTTTGTCCGACATTTTTATGACTAGATCATTTTTATTTTTCATCTCTTGCAAAGTGTCTCGTTCTTTTCTAGTTAGGTTGAGTTTAGGGGAACTGGTGGAAGAGTTCAGGAGGAGATTGCGAATATCCCTTTCCACATTATCTTGGAAGCGATCCATAGATTCTGTTCTGGTGTAAACTGGATAAAAAGAAGGATTTTTGGTTTTAAAGGAAGAAATCATATTAATGTCCTGTGATAATGTGTTTTCCGTATCTAAGTCCATAAGGGCAGTCTCACATGTCCAGATAATTCCGGTACCGGAAACAATCGGTACCGGAATTATCCGTGTCCGTGTGCCCCTACATTTCTGGTGTACATCAGTGTGGCACACTTGCGGCACACGTGTGCCGCCCGTGTGCCCACTGGGTACCACACGCACCGTGCTGGGTACCAGCATCTGGTGCTGAATCCGCGATTCATATCTTCTCTGCAGCAGCGTTTGCTGCATAGAAGATATGAATAATAGTGTTTAAAAGAAAGATCTATCTGTCCCCCGCCCTCCCACCCCCTGTGCGCCCCCCCGCTGTTCTGAAAATACTCACCCGCTTCCCTCGTTGGCTGTCGCTGCTTCCTGTCCTGGCCGCACCTTCTACTGTATGCGGTCACGTGGGGCCGCTCATTTACAGTCATGAATAGGCCCTACGGGAGGTGGAGCCACATATTCATGACTAATCGGCGGCCCCACGTGACCGCATACAGTAGCAGGAAGCAGCGACAGCCAACGAGGGAAGCGGGTGAGTATTTTCAGAACAGCGGGGGGGGGCGCACAGGGGGTGGGAGGGCGGCGGACAGATAGATCTTTCTTTTAAACACTATTATTCATATCTTCTATGCAGCAAACGCTGCTGCAGAGAAGATATGAATGTCGGCTTCAGCACCATGTGGGGGGGACAGCGCTTACTGTAGCGCTGTCTCCTGCACGCCACAGGGACTGCACACGGAGACCGTCCGTGTGCGGTCCGTGTTTTACACGGACCCATTGACTTTAATGGGTCCGTGTAATACGTGCGCTCCCACGAACACTGACATGTCTCCGTGTCTGGCACACGGAGACACGGTCCGCAAAAAATCAATGACATCTGCACAGATGCAT
This sequence comes from Ranitomeya variabilis, assembly GCF_051348905.1. Classification (NCBI taxonomy): domain Eukaryota; kingdom Metazoa; phylum Chordata; class Amphibia; order Anura; family Dendrobatidae; genus Ranitomeya; species Ranitomeya variabilis. The sequence goes on from NC_135237.1 coordinate 214,288,242, forward strand.
TGATTTTAATGGGTCTACGTGTATCAGTGGCTCCGGCACGTGAGGAAACTGTCACCTCACGTACCGGAGCCACTGACGTGTGAAACCGGCCTAAGGCATAGAAGTCCGTTTTGTTCAGAAAAATTTTTATTCATGAATTAATTAGTATGGACTGGTACTGGCAGAGGTGGCGTGTCTTTTTCCATGAAATATTGTAAAATATGAGAGTGAAGAATTATCTGCTATTAAGACCGACTTGGATAAAAATCTTACTTTACTCAAGTCTGCAGTGAATAACACTGATTTTGAGGACTTCCAAAAAGACCTGAAATCTAAATTACATGCCCTGGAAGATTCTATCATCACCTTAAAAAAACGTAAATTTAACAGGGATGTATTTGATTTCACTAATAATCAGGTCTATAAGTGGGGGAGATGGGAGAGATTTCCAGCTACACCCAGATCCATCCTGAAAAAACGAAATCGCACTCCGTTCAATCGCAATCAGGTGACTTTTTCATCGTCTGTTCCAGAGTCGTCTGATGTTTCTGTAAAATCGTGCAGTCAAGACAACACCACACGACAAGTAACCACTAATCAGACTAGTTATTACCGTAAATCTAAAAGAAATGTTTCAGGACAATCAAAAAACGTTTCAAAAAACGTACCAGAAGGAGCGGCAGAAAACATCACAAACGCTCCCTCGGTATTTCGGAATCGATTGAGGAGCTACGACAGGATGTTTCATTAGATGTTATAAATTTATCCTCCCATACTCTCACGGACAGTGAAAAAAAAAATTATTATCTCGAGGATTAAACTTTGTGCCCACCAATACCAACTTGGATGTTTTCTCTACCTTGAAAGACATAAATAAATTTGTCAGAAACTTGACAGTAAAAAAACATTTTTTCATGGAAAAAGACACGCCACCTCTGCCAGTACCAGTCCATACTAATGAATTCATGAATAAAAATTTTTCTGAACAAAACGGACTTCTATGCCTCATGGACTTAGATACGGAAAACACATTATCACAGGACATTAATATGATTTCTTCCTTTAAAACCAAAAATCCTTCTTTTTATCCAGTTTACACGAGAACAGAATCTATGGATCACTTCCAAGATAATGTGGAAAGGGATATTCGCAATCTCCTCCTGAACTCTTCTACCAGTTCCCCTAAACTCAACCTAACTAGAAAAGAACGAGACACTTTGGAAGAGATGAAAAATAAAAATGATCTAGTCATAAAAATGTCGGACAAAGGGGATCTGTTGTCGTTATCAATAGATCTGACTATTTTGAATCTATTCACAAAATGCTTTCTGAAAATGACACTTATATTCAATTGGATTCTGATCCCACTGCTGAGTTTTTGTCACAATGTAAAAGTATCATAGAGGATGGTTTACAACAGGGTTTTTTTTCTAAAGGACAGGCTGAATATTTGTACGTCGTTAATCCAAAAATACCATTCATGCATGCTTACCAAAAACGCATAAAGATGTTTATCCACCTCCCATGCGCCCCATAATTTCGGGTATTGGCTCTTACAGTGAGCGTTTAGGGGAGTGGTTGGATACCATTCTCCAACCACTAGCACAAAGAGTCCCAGGATATCTGAAAGACTCCAGAGATGTTCTAAGTATGCTAGATAATGTAATCTGGAATTCACACTGGACATGGCTCACCTGCGACGTAGTTGCACTTTATACATCCATCCCGCACAGAATTGCTTTAGTGGCTGTACAATTTCATCTAAATAAGTACAGTAATTTAACCTATAACTTACAAATATTCATTGGAACAGTTTTATCTTTTTTATCTCATAATTATTTCCTATTTGATAATAAATTTTTCATTCAAAGTAAGGGAGTTTCCATGGGGGCTAAATTCTCACCCTCAGTAGCAAATCTAGTAATGGCTTGGTGGGAGGAAATGTACATTTTCAGTGATAATAACCCTTTTTTTCAGGACATTGAATGGTATTTAACCCCTTCCTGACATCCGACGTACTATCCCGTCGAGGTGGGGTGGGCCCGTATGACCGCCGACGGGATAGTACGTCATCATCGATCAGCGGCGCTCACGGGGGGAGCGCGGCCGATCGCGGCCGGGTGTCAGCTGCATATCGCAGCTGACATCCGGCACTATGTGCCAGGAGCGGTCACGGACCGCCCCCGGCACATTAACCCCCGGCACACCGCGATCAAACATGATCGCAGTGTACCGGCGGTATAGGGAAGCATCGCGCAGGGAGGGGGCTCCCTGCGGGCTTCCCTGAGACCCCCGGAGCAACGCGATGTGATCGCGTTGCTCTGAGGGTCTCCTACCTCCCTCCTCGCCGCAGGTCCCAGATCCAAGATGGCCGCGGCATCCGGGTCCTGCAGGGAGGGAGGTGGCTTACCGAGTGTCTGCTCAGAGCAGACACTTGGAAAGCCTGCAGCCCTGCCCAGCAGATCGTCGATCTGGCAGAGTGCTGTGCACACTGCCAGATCAATGATCTGTGATGTCCCCCCCTGGGACAAAGTAAAAAAGTTAAAAAAAAATTTTTCCACATGTGTAAAAAAAAAAAAAAAAAAATTCCTAAATAAATAATAATAAAAAAAATATATTATTCCCATAAATACATTTCTTTATCTAAATAAAAAAAACAAAACAATAAAAGTACACATATTTAGTATCGCCGCGTCCGTAACGACCCAACCTATAAAACTGCCCCACTAGTTAACCCCTTCAGTAAACACCGTAAGAAAAAAAAAAAAAAAACGAGGCAAAAAACAACGCTTTATTACCATACCGCCGAACAAAAAGTGGAATAACACACGATCAAAAAGACTGATATAAATATCCATGGTACCGCTGAAAACGTCATCTTGTCCCGCAAAAAACAAGCCACCATACAGCATCATCAGCAAAAAAATAAAAAAGTTATAGTCCTGAGAATAAAGCGATACCAAAATAATTATTTTTTCTATATTTTAGTTTTTATCGTATAAAAGCGCCAAAACATAAAAAAATGATATAAATGAGATATCGCTGTAATCGTACTGACCCGACGAATAAAACTGCTTTATCAATTTTACCAAACGCGGAACGGTATAAACGCCTCTCCCAAAAGAAATTCATGAATAGCAGGTTTTTGGTCATTCTGCCTCACAAAAATCGGAATAAAAAGCGATCAAAAATGGTCACGTGTCCGAAAATGTTACCAATAAAAACGTCAACTCGTCCCGCAAAAAACAAGACCTCACATGACTCTGTGGAGCAAAATGTGGAAAAATTATAGGTCTCAAAATGTGGAGACGCAAAAACTTTTTTGCTATAAAAAGCGTTGCTGGTTTCACACTTGCGTTTTTGTCTGCAGCGTTTTTTGCACAAAAAAACGCATGCGTTTTTTCCCTATATTTGACATGAAAAATGCATGCGTTTTTTTTGTACGCGTTTGGTCGCGTTTTCAAACGCATGCGGTTTTTTTCTGCATGCGTTCATTTTCAGAAATACAACCTGCAGTATTTTCTTGCGTTTTTAAGCACATGCGTTTGTTTGCGTTAAAAACGCATGCATTTTTATCGAAAAAAAACAGAAAACACACTGAAAAGCCACCCACCACCATCAAGGTGATAAAGGGATCCAAACCCTAACCCTACCCCTAAACTCATCCCTAACCGTTTAATGAACATTTTCTGACAGTCATAGTGCCACGTATTTCAGTGCCACGTATTTCAGTGCCACGTATTTCAGTGCCACGTATTTCAGTGCCACGTATCACGTATTTCAGTGCCACGTGTTTCAGTGCCACGTATTTCAGTGCCACGTATCACGTATTTCAGTGCCACATATTTTAGTGCCACGTATTTCAGTGCCACGTATTTCAGTGCCACGTATTTCAGTGCCACGTATTTCAGTGCCACGTGTTTCAGTGCCACGTATTTAAGTGCCACGTATCACATATTTCAGTGCCACGTATTTAAGTGCCACGTATTTCAGTGCCACGTATTTCAGTGCCACGTATTTCAGTGCCACGTATTTCAGTGCCACGTATTTCAGTGCCACGTATTTCAGTGCCACGTATTTCAGTGCCACGTATCACATATTTCAGTGCCACGTATTTAAGTGCCACGTATTTCAGTGCCACGTATTTCAGTGCCACATATTTCAGTGCCACGTATTTCAGTGCCACGTATTTCAGTGCCACGTATCACGTATTTCAGTGCCACGTGTTTCAGTGCCACGTATTTAAGTGCCACGTATCACGTATTTCAGTGCCACGTATTTCAGTGCCACGTATTTCAGTGCCACGTATTTCAGTGCCACGTATCACGTATTTCAGTGCCACGTGTTTCAGTGCCACGTATTTAAGTGCCACGTATCACGTATTTCAGTGCCACGTATTTCAGTGCCACGTATTTCAGTGCCACGTATTTTAGTGACACGTATTTCAGTCACGTTTAGGGTTAGGGTTAGGGGTAGGGTTAGGGCTAGGGTTGGAGGTAAAGTTAGGGTTAGGGTTTGGATTACATTTACGTTTGGATTAGGGTTGGGATTAGAATTATGGGTGTGTCAGGGCTAGGGGTGTGGTTAGGGTTACCGTTGGGATTAGGGTTAGGGGTGTGTTTGGGTTAGGGTTTCAGGTAGAATTGGGGAGTTTCCACTGTCCAGGGACATCAGGGGCTCTCCAAGCGCGACATGGCGTCCAATCTCAATTCCAGCCAATTCTGCGTTGAAAAAGTAAAACAGTGCTCCTTCCCTTCCGAGCTCTCCCGTGCGCCCAAAAAGGGGTTTACCCCAACATATGTGTTATCAGCGTACTCGGGACAAATTGAACAACAACTTCTGGGGTCCAAGTTCTCTTGTTATCCTTAGGAAAATAAAAATTTGGGGGGCTAAAAATCATTTTTGTGGGAAAAAAAAGATGTTTTATTTTCACGGCTCTGCGTTATAAACTGTAGTGAAACACTTGGGGGTTCAAAGTTCTCACAACACATCTAGATAAGTTCCTTGGGAGGTCTAGTTTCCAATATGGGGTCACTTGTGGGGGGATTGTACTGTTTGGGTACATCAGGGGCTCTGCAAATGCAACGTGACGCCTGCAGACCAATCCATTTAAGGCTGCATTCCAAATGGCGCTCCTTCCCTTCCGAGCTCTGTCATGCACCCAAACAGTGGTTCCCCCCCACATATGGGGTATCAGCGTACTCAGGACAAATTGGACAACAACTTTTGGGGTCTAATTTATCCTGTTACCCTTGTAAAAATACAAAACTGGGGGCTAAAAAATCATTTTTGTGAAAAAAAAAAAAAGAATTTTTATTTTCACGGCTTTGCGCTATAAACTTTAGTGAAACACTTGGGGGTTCAAAGTTCTCAAAACACATCTAGATAAGTTCCTTGGGAGGTCTAGTTTCCAATATGGGGTCACTTGTAGGGGGTTTGTACTGTTTGGGTACATCAGGGGCTCTGCAAATGCAACGTGACGGCTGCTGACCAATCCATTTAAGTCTGCATTCCAAATGGCGCTCCTTCCCTTCCGAGCTCTGTCATGCGCCCAAACAGTGGTTCCCCCCCACATATGGGGTATCAGCGTACTCAGGACAAATTGGAAAACAAATTTTGGGGTCCAATTTATTCTGTTACCCTTGTAAAAATACAAAGCTGGGTGCTAAAAAATCATTTTTGAGAAAAAAAATAAAAATTATTTTCACGGCTCTGCGTTATAATCTGTAGTGAAACACTTGGGGGTTCAAAGCTCTCAAAACACATCTAGATAAGATCCTTAGGGGGTCTACTTTCCAAAATGGTGTCACTTGTAGGGAGTTTCAATGTTTAGGCACATCAGGGGCTCTCCAAACGCAACATGGCGTCCCATCTCAATTCCAGTCAATTTTGCATTGAAAAGTCAAATGGCGCTCCTTCCCTTCCAAGCTCTGCCATGCGCCCAAACAATGGTTTACACCCACATATGGGGTATCATCGTACTCAGGACAAATTGCACAACATTTTTTGGGGTCCAATTTCTTCTCTTACCCTTGGGAAAATAAAAAATTGGGGGCGAAAAGATCATTTTTGTGAAAAAATATGATTTTTTATTTTTACGGCTCTGCATTATAAACTTCTGTGAAGCACTTGGTGGGTCAAAGTGCTCACCACACATCAAGATAAGTTCCTTAGGGGGTCTACTTTCCAAAATGGTGTCACTTGTAGGGGGTTTCAGTGTTTAGGCACATCAGGGGCTCTCCAAACGCAACATGGCGTCCCATCTCAATTCCAGTCAATTTTGCATTGAAAAGTCAAATGGCGCTCCTTCCCTTCCAAGCTCTGCCATGCGCCCAAACAATGGTTTACACCCACATATGGGGTATCATCGTACTCAGGACAAATTGCACAACATTTTTTGGGGTCCAATTTCTTCTCTTACCCTTGGGAAAATAAAAAATTGGGGGCGAAAAGATCATTTTTGTGAAAAAATATGATTTTTTATTTTTACGGCTCTGCATTATAAACTTCTGTGAAGCACTTGGTGGGTCAAAGTGCTCACCACACATCAAGATAAGTTCCTTAGGGGGTCTACTTTCCAAAATGGTGTCACTTGTAGGGGGTTTCAGTGTTTAGGCACATCAGGGGCTCTCCAAACGCAACATGGCGTCCCATCTCAATTCCAGTCAATTTTGCATTGAAAAGTCAAATGGCGCTCCTTTCCTTCCGAGCTCTGCCATACGCCCAAACAGTGGTCTACCCCCACATATGGGGTATCAGCGTACTCAGGACAAATTGTACAACAACTTTGGGGGTCCATTTTCTCCTGTTACCCTTGGTAAAATAAAACAAATTGGAGCTGAAATAAATTTTGTGTGAAAAAAAGTTAAATGTTCATTTTTATTTAAACATTCCAAAAATTCCTGTGAAACACCTGAAGGGTTAATAAACTTCTTGAATGTGGTTTTGAGCACCTTGAGGGGTGCAGTTTTTAGAATGGTGTCACACTTGAGTATTTTCTATCATATAGACCCCTCAAAATGACTTCAAATGAGATGTGGTCCCTAAAAAAAAATGGTGTTGTAAAAATGAGAAATTGCTGGTCAACTTTTAACCCTTATAACTCCGTCACAAAAAAAAATTTTGGTTCCAAAATTGTACTGATGTAAAGTAGACATGTGGGAAATATTACTTATTAAGTATTTTGCGTGACATATGTCTGTGATTTAAGGGCATAAAAATTCAAAGTTGGAAAATTGCAAAATTTTCAAAATTTTCGCCAAATTTCCATTTTTTTCACAAATAAACGCAAGTTATATCGAATAAATTTTACCACTAACATGAAGTACAATATGTCACGAGAAAACAATGTCAGAATCGCCAAGATCCGTCAAAGCGTTCCAGAGTTATAGCCTCATAAAGGGACAGTGGTCAGAATTGTAAAAATTGGCCCGGTCATTAACGTGCAAACCACCCTTGGGGGTGAAGGGGTTAAGATATATTGATGATTTATTAATGGTTTGGAAGGGCAATCAGAACTGCTTGGAGCAATTTATTTTTTATATAAATAACAATCCATTCAATTTAAAATTCACTTATATGTTTGATAAATTCACTATAAATTTTTTGGATTCATGTCTTCAGGGCTTCCTTGATACCATCATTCAAAGTAAAACATATCGCAAGCAAACTGCTGGCAATACTATATTACACGCATGTAGTTTTCATCCTCCCCACACCATTCATTCAATTCCAGTAGGAGAGGTATTACGAGCCAAAAGAAACTGTAATAATGAACCAGCTTTCACCCGGGAAAAAAACATTATTAAAAAACGTCTCAACAATAGAGCATACCCTAATTGGACTGTAGATCGTGCCTTTTCTATTGCAGATAAAAAAACAAGATCAGATCTTATACAAACTACTAATGTCCATGAAGAACATAAAAAATCAGAATTGCCTGTTGAACAGCCAGTGTTAATACTCACATATAGTACACATTTCAAATCCATCTCAGAAATTGTATTTAAATTTGCTGAGAGATGATCAAACCATGGACATAATCTTACAGAATGGTATCAAAATAGTCTCTAGACGCGCACCCACATTAGGTAATGCGCTATCTCCCAGTTTTCTGAATCAAACTAAACCAAAAACTCCCACCCACTGGCTATCAACAAAAGTTTTTTTCAGGTGTGGTTCACACCCTTGTAAGACTTGCTCGTATACCAAAAAAACTGTAGGTTTTCATTGTTCTAGTAATCAAAAAAATTTTCCGATAAAAAGTTTCTTAAACTGCAATTCAGACTATGTAGTTTACATTATTGAATGTCTGGAATGCAGACTCCTATATGTTGGATCGACAATAAAGAAACTAAAAGACAGATTTAGGGAACATTTATTGGATATTGTTCAACCAACATTACGTCATGTGTCAAATGTATCAAGACATTTTATTAACAAACATGACAGACATACAAGTCATTTAAAGGTCTATGCGATAGAACAAATTTACAAAAATATACGAGGCGGTGATAGAGAAAGTAAATTACGCGATAGAGAGGCTTTTTGGATTTATCTATTGAACACCAGAGTGCCCACAGGGTTAAACCTCAGAAAAGAGATGATGTTACACTGTTAACATGTTATTATTGTGGTGTTTTTTTTTGTTTTGTTTTTTTTTTTCTCTTTATTTTTTAGGGGGATAATCACACCTGGCTGCGCAGTATTTGTGGTATGTGTATATAATATGTGCTTAATGATTCTTGTTTTTTTTTTTGTACCTGTCCTAATGACTGTGTGTTCTGGATGTCCAATGGGATTTGTCGGGGTGGAGTTAATTATTCTCATGGCTATTCACCTATTAAATTTGTTTTTATATGTCTTGTTGGGCTATTCAAGCTTATGCTGTGGACAAAGAGCACCATGCGTGCTCGAAACGCGTTCAGCTAACTTATGGCTTCTTTTCTGAAATAGTTGTGCAGTTACTTGCAAGCAGCTTATTCCGAATTTTAAATATGTGGAAATAAAATTGATGACTTTTACTCCGGAGCTGGATTTTTTTTTCTTACTTACTCAGCAGAGGACGTTGGGCGGTGGCGTTTTCCTTGCTCGGATGTTCCTGTGGACTCTCATGGATTTGCTGATGGGGGTGAGCTGAAACATAACTTTTTTACTGTACAGTATAAAGACCAGGCTGGAGCGAGCCGCCCCACCCCCTCCCCTGCGGCCTGCGTGGAAGTCGACATGACAGGGGGTTTGGAGCAGGGAAAAAGGGGGTGGGGAGTTTGCTCTGAGGGGAGGGTTAATGCTGGCCTGGAGAGGGTATGGGGTGATTGGGGGGGAGGAGCCGGTCACTTCCCGCTCTGAGGACCTGGGAGCAGGAAGCACCACGCACCAGCGACTCACCATGGCGTCCATAGAAGGGGTCCTGTCACAGCTGCGGGCGGCAGCGGCGTCTCAGCCTCCAGGCTGGCTGGAGGCTCAAGTGGCTTCTATCCTCGGCGGTGGCGGCAGCAGTGTTAGCGGAGGTGCGGATCCCCCGGCGGTCGGGACCGGTGAGCAGCGGCGTTCCAGGCGGGTGCGGCCCCCTGAATGCTTATCCCCAGATGCCGCTCCGGTGGCTCAGCGTCGGCGCAGGAGCCCCTCAGAGCCTGCTCAGAAGCGCCCTAGCAGGCCGCGGTCTGGGAGGAATCCACCTGCCGCACTGAGGCCTGCGGCGGCAGTCAGGCCTTCTCCCCCATCACGCTGGGGGGCGGGGCCTATGCGCGCTAGAGCTCAAAAAGCTCCCAGTGATGTAACGGGGGGCCGCCGAGGTGATGACCAGGCCGGGCGGCCTGCTTCCAGCGGCAGCACGAGACGGCGGGGGAGTATCCCAGCGGCATCGGCGGGCAGCGCCCCAGACCCGGCGGGGCTGCTGGACACGACCAGGGGGCACCATCCTTCTCGAGCACCGGCGACCGGGCCTGCATCTCCCTGGGTGGCGGCGCCAGACGGCAGCGTTTCCGACGGCGGGTCCGGGTCTGGACATGCAGGACGCCTGGCAGTCTCCCCGGATGATGGATTCGGCACGGTCCCCTCTGCGGTGGACGGATCGGTTGGACCGGTATTGCGGAGCGAGGTTCACGTCCAGGACGGTACACGGACGGCTTCGGGATCGAGAGACGGCTGGACGGCGACAGCGTCTGCGGCTGGGGGGATCACAGCTCCCCTGCAGCCTGGTGAGAATCCATCTATGTTTTGTTTGTCCCCGGCGTTTTTGATGCCGACTTTGACTACGGTGAATCGGGTTGAGGGGGACGTTGACCGGGGTGCTGGAGTTGGTATGCGGGTAGATGCGCGTGAAGGGGTGGGGGAGTTGTTGTCGGGTGTACCGTGAGCTGTTGTCACGGTTGGGCAGTGGCAGGCCGGGGCCATCCCCTTTGTCAGCTTGGGCCGGATCGTTTGCTCCAGGGTTGGCGTTATCTGGCAGCGGGTCTGCCGAATCGGGTAGGTTGTCCGAGCCGGTCTCGGTATCTGTGCAGACTGAAAAAGAGAAGGAGGGGGGCATTTGGTTGGATGATAAGGCGCGTGGCGAGGTGTACGTATGCTTTGAGGGGCCGTTGGGGGCGCTGTTATGACCCCAATGGCAGAGGGTCTCAAAAATACATACCAAGTCTGCAAACACAAAAAACCAGCTCATAGGGCAGTGGTAACTGGGCTGACCATATATCTAATCCTAGCACCACAAATAGCAGCAGCCGGGGAACGTGCCTACGTTGGTTCTAGACGTCTCGCGCCAGCCGGAGAACTAACTAACCCTAGAAGGGAAAAGATAGACCTTTCTTGCCTCCAGAGAAAAGACCCCAAAAGTTGGATACAAGCCCCCAACAAATAATAACGGTGAGGTAAGGAGAAAAGACAAACGTAAGAATGAACTAGATATTTAGCAAAGAGAGGTCCACTGACTAATAGCAGAATATAGTAAGATGACTTATACGGTCAGCAAAAACCCTATCAAAATTTCCACGCTGGATATTCAAGAACCCCCGAACCGTCTAACGGCCCGGGGGGAGAATACCAGCCCCCTAGAGCTTCCAGGAAAATCAGGAATCACATTTAGTACAAGCTGGACAAAAAATAATAGCAATGCAAATAACCGAAAAACAAGGAAGCAAGACTTAGCTTAATTTTGCAAGATCCAGGACCAGCAGACAGGAGCAAACAGAAAGGAACTGATTACAACGATGCCAGGCACAGGACTGAGAATACAGGAAGTTTATATAGCGACACCCCTGGACTAACGACCCAGGTGGGTGCCAAGCTGAGGAAAGACAATCCCAGAGTCATATCACTAGTGACCACAAGAGGGAGCCAAAAAAGTCTAATTCACAACAGGGCGCACTTGAAAAAGGAGGTGTGTGAGAAGATTTGGAAAGACGAGTATGTCGAGATATTTTCGCTCATGCCGTTGGAAAAATTTAACCTCGATAAGAGTAAAAAGGAAGATAGTAAGAAGGAGGATGAGGAAAAGCGGCGATGGCTCCTTATTCCGCAGACGTTTGTAAATTGGCTTCAGGCGTTCGCGATTTTGGCGAGTGTTATCGGCGAGAAGGCTCCTGAGAACTGCTCAGCCTTGTTTTGTTATATGGATTCCATAGGTGAGGCGCATAGGGCATATGGTGGGCAAGCATGGTTATGATACGACGAGCAGCTCCGGCAGCGGAACGCGGTCCGTCCCGCGATCCGGTGGGACCAGAAGGACATTGGTTTGTGGTTACGGGTGATGGCGCCAACAAAGTTTGGTCACTCCTTTCAGAGCGGGGCCGGAACTTCCGGCCAAAGCGCTTCGCAGGGTTCCTCTTCAGGAGCTGGGGGTCAGTCGGGTCATTCCGGTGGCCAGAAGCATGGTGTCTGTTCCGACGGCCAGTGCAAGTTCGGAGCGACTTGTAAGTTCAAACATTTGTGCTCCAACTGCAATGGCGCCTCGCATGGAGCTTCCAAGTGTTTTAAGAAAAAAGGGAAGCCAGAGGGTAATTCCAGACAAGTTGGGCAAAGAGGTGGCTTTGGGTAGGATGTCTGGACCGTTTCCCACTCCTCCCTTAGAAGATTTGGTGGTGTCACCATTGGGCGTGGTCCCCAAGAAGGAGCCTAATAAATTTAGGCTCATTCAGCATTTGTCTTACCCTAAAGGGAGGTCTGTGAATGATGTTATCGACCCAGAGCTTTGCTCGGTGGTGTATACGTCGTTTGATGAGGCAGCCAGGTGGGTGCGCAGTGGTAGAGGGTCATTGTTAGCTAAGACCGACATTGAGTCGGCCTTTCGCTTGTTGCCGGTTCACCCCGATAGCGTGAATTTGTTAGGCTGTTATTGGGACAGCGGGTTTTATGTTGATCGTTGTTTGCCGATGGGCTGTTCCCTGTCGTGCGCTTATTTTGAGGCTTTTAGCTCTGTTTTGGAGTGGGTAGTGCGGGATGTGTCTGGTTTGGATTCAGTGATTCATTATCTGGACGACTTCTTGTGCATAGGACCTGATCGGTCGCAATGTTGTGAGGTCCTGCTGAGGACGGTCTTTGGGTTGCTGAGCGTTTTGGGGTCCCGCTGGCACCGGGTAAGACAGAGGGTCCGTGCACGAGTCTGTCCTTTTTGGGTATCGTTATTGACTCCAAGAAATGGGAGTTTAGGTTACCGGTTGAAAAGGTGTTAGGTTTGAGAGAAGAGGTGGCCCGTGCTAGGCGACTGAAGAGACTGCCTCTGCGGGAGGTGCAGTCGCTTTTGGGGAAACTGAATTTTGCATGCCGTATCATCCCAATGGGGAGGATTTTTCGCGAAGATTGGCTAGCGTTACGGCTGGGATTTCCGCCCCACATCATTTTGTTCGTTTATCATCCGAACACAAGGCCGACTTGGAGGTCTGGGACCGTTTTTTGTCCGGATACAACGGGTGTTCATTGTTGATGGATGAAGCAGTGGGTAATGCGGATTTGGAATTGTTTACCGACGCGTCGGGCGGTTTTGGATTTGGGGCCTTTTTCAGGGGCCGTTGGTGTGCTGCACGATGGCCAGAAGCTTGGTTCGAAAACGGATTGGTCCGAAATATTACTTTGTTGGAGATTTTTCCGATTTTGGTGGCTGTGCAGCTTTGGGGCGACGATTTTCGAAATAAGCAGGTGCGCTTTAACTGTGATAATATGGCGGTCGTGTGTGCCATTAACAGTCTGACGACAACGTCGCCTCCTGTGATCAGAGTTCTTCGGCAGTTGGTTTTGTCTTGTTTATCCTTGAATGCTTATTTCACGGCATCTCATGTGCCCGGTGTTAATAACGGCATTGCCGATTCTTTGTCTCGTTTCCAGTGGGAGCGTTTTCGGTCGCTGGTTCCAGACGCCGAGGAGACGGGGCTAGAATGTCCAGCGGAGCTTTGGAGCGTGGTGTCCGGGCTGCAGAACCTTTAATTCAAGCGTCCTTGGCGCCGAGTACGTGGTCGTGTTATCAGGCGGTATGGAGTGCGTGGGAGAGCTGGTTGGCGTCGCATGATGTGGCGGGTACTGGTCGTGACCAAGTTGGGGCGTTGTTGTTGTGGATGAGGCACGGCGCGGACCAGGGTTGGTCGGCAGCAAAAGTCGATAGGACAATAGCGGTGTTGGCTTTTGGTTTCAGGCTCCGGGGCCTGCAGGATTTGACGAAGTCCTTTTTGGTGAAGCAAGCTGCGAAGGGGTTGAGAAGGACAGGTAGCCGTGGCGATTGCAGGCGCCCGGTGTCTTTTGAGATGTTGGAGCGGCTGGGGGCACATCTGGGTGATATTTGTGTTTCCGTTTTTGAGGCTGTGCTATTTCGTCTAGCTTTCTCGTTGGCTTTTTACGGAGCCTTGAGGGTAGGGGAGTTGGTGTCTCCCACTACAGTTCGTCAAGGGGGCCTTCGGGTGGGGGGACTTTTTTGTTTCCGAGGGGTCGTTGCAATTTTGGATTCGGAAGTCTAAGACGGATCAGACGGGACGGGGCAAAAGGGTGACTTTAGGTGCCGTTCCCGGGTCCGTGATGTGTCCTGTTCGTTGCTGGCAGGATTTTGATAGGCTTCACCCGCAGGGTGATGGGCCTTTGTTACGTCATGAAGATGGGTCTTTTCTGTCAAGATACCAGTTCATAGCGGTTTTCCGGCAGTCTTTGGAGGCTATTGGCATGGATTCTTCCGGGTTTGCTCGCACTCTTTTCGGATCGGGGCCGCTACGGAGGTGGCGCGGAGTGGTTTGGCTCCTGCAGTGGTACAGAGGATAGGGCGGTGGGAGTCTGGTCGTTATCGGAGCTACGTGAGGCCCTGAGAGGCGGGTGACTGTCGGTTTTTGTACTCGTGGTTGGTGTCTGCTTAAGTTGTTTATGTTTTTTCAGGTTCATCCTCACTGTTGGTGTGGATTGTCGGCCACTCTTACGTGTACTGGGGTGCGAGGCGAGCAGACGTCCGACAGGATGGAAGACAGCTCGGTTTTTCCAGGGACGTGGCCGTCATCAGGTGGTTGGGGTTTCGGGGTTTAGGTTGGAACAGAGTCCTGGAGGAAGTACACAATGGGGTTCGATTGGACAGGCCTCCCGACATTCTGGTTTTACATGTCGGAGGAAATGACTTGGGAGTTCGCCCTTGTCGCGAGTTAATCCGGGACATTAAGCACGACATGCTACGTTTATTGGTTTCCTTTCGGGACATGTCTTTAGTGTGGTCGGAGATCGTTCCAAGGAGGTCCTGGCGGCATGCCAGGTCGGTGGAGAAAATCAATAAGGCCCGCATCAAGGTTAATAGGGCTGTGTCTGGTTTTGTCGCACGGAATGGGGGTTTCGCCGTGCGTCATTTTGAGTTGGAGCGCGGTGGTGACCAATTTCTTTTGGGTGATGGCGTTCATCTGAACGTGGTGGGTATCGACTTGTGGGCCCTTGGGCTGCAGTCTGGCATTGAGAGGGCCATAGCGGTTAAGGTTGGTGGGGTCTCGGGTACTTGAGGGGGTCAAGTATCCTCGTAGTGGCGGGGGGAGGGGTCCTTGGAGTTGGTGCTAAATTGGCCTGGGGGGTCCGTCAGGATACGGATTCTCCAGTTGGTGTAAGTTTTGGTTGCGGGTCTGGTGATTTGGGGGAATCTTGGTAACGGTGGGCCAGATTCCTAAGTTGCAAGTGGACAACGGGAACCCTTCGGGGTATTTTGGTGCTCTCGAGCCTGTGGGGTAACGGCTGAGAGTAATCTACGGTTGGTCTTTTGTCCACTTGCTTATAATATGGTTAACACCGGATTTGTAGCTTCAAGGACCCACTCCCCGGATCAGGTTACGGTTAGGCCGGCGTCACACTTGGCGTAAGACAATACGGTCCGTATTTTACGGCCGTAATACGGCCGTAATATGGAGAAATGTTCCCAAAATAGTGATCCGTAGGCAGGGTGTGTCAGCGTATTTTGCGCATGGCATCCTCCGTATGTAATCCGTATGGCATCCGTACTGCGAGATTTTCGCGCAGGCTTGCAAAACCGACATCTAATGGATTTATGTGCTCAAATGTTCGGGAAAACATATATACAGTGTATATATATATATATATATATATATATATATATGTCATTGAGACACATATATATATTCTGTATTTAGATTTCATTCAGCGCGATATCTGTGAAAAGCCGGTAATTCAATTGCCGGCTTCTCATTTCTCCTGCACAAACCCGACAGGATATGAGACATGGTTTACATACAGTAAACCATCTCATATCCCCTTTTTTTTTGCATATTCCACACTACTAATGTTAGTAGTGTGTATGTGCAAAATTTCAGCGCTGTAGCTGCTAAAATAAAGGGTTAAATGGCGGAAAAAATTGGCGTGGGCTCCCGCGCAATTTTCTCCGCCAGAATGGTAAAGCCAGTGACTGACGGCAGATATTAATAGCCAGGAGAGGGTCCATGGTTATTGGCCCCCCGTGGCTAAAAACATCTGCCCCCAGCCACCCCAGAAAAGGCACATCTGGAAGATGCGCCTATTCTGGCACTTGGCCACTCTCTTCCCACTCCCTGTAGCGGTGGGATATGGGGTAATGAAGGGTTAATGCCACCTTGCTATTGTAAGGTGACATTAAGCCAGATTAATAATGGAGAGGCGTCAATTATGACACCTATCCATTATTAATCCAATTGTTTGAAAGAGTTAAAAAACACACACACACATGATTTAAAAGTATTTTAATGAAATAAACACAGCGGTTGTTTTAATATTTTATTGCTCTCTCAATCCATTTGCAGGCCCTCGCTTGGCAAAATAATAAACGCACAGAATACATACCTTCTGCTGACCCCGTCACGTCCCACGAGGTAATCCATCTGAAGGGGTTAACTAATATTACAGGCACGAGCTGCGATAAATCACTCGCTCGTGTCTGTAATCCCCGGGTGCTGAAAGGAAAGCTGGATCTGTACTTACATTGAGTCGCGGTGATGCGCCCCTGCTGGATGTTCTCATGAACTGCAGCCTGGGAACTTTTTCCCACGCTCCAGGTCATATGAGGACATCCACCAGGGGGCGCATCACCGCGACTGAAAGAAATGTAGGTCAATGACCTACATTTCATTCATTCGCCGGGGAATTACAAGCACGAGCACACAGCTGCATTAGCAGGTCTCCTGCTTCTAAATTATTTTAACCCCTTCAGATGGATTATATCGTGGGACGTGACGGTTCAGCTGAGGGTATGTATCTTGTGCGTTTATTATTTTGCCAAGCGAGGGCCTGCAAATGGATTGAGAGAGCAATAAAATATTAAAACAACCGCTGTGTTTATTTCATTAAAATACTTTAAAATCATGTGTGTGTGTGTTTTTTAACCCTTTCAAACAATTGGATTAATAATGGATAGGTGTCATAATTGACGTCTCTCCATTATTAATCTGGCTTAATGTCACCTTACAATAGCAAGGTGGCATTAACCCTTCATTACCCCATATCCCACCGCTACAGGGAGTGGGAAGAGAGTGGCCAAGTGCCAGAATAGGCGCATCTTCCAGATGTGCCTTTTCTGGGGTGGCTGGGGGCAGATGTTTGTAGCCAGGGGGGGGCCAATAACCATGGACCCTCTCTAGGCTATTAATATCTGCCCTCAGTCACTGGCTTTACCATTCTGGCGGAGAAAATTGCCAATTGCCACGCCAATTTTTTCCGCCATTTAACCCTTTATTTTAGCAGCTACAGCGCTGAAATTTTGCACATACACACTACTAACATTAGTAGTGTGGAATATGCAAAAAAAAAGGGGATATGAGATGGTTTACTGTATGTAAACCATGTCTCATATCCTGTCGGGTTTGTGCAGGAGAAATGAAAAGCCGGCAATTGAATTACCGACTTTTCACTAACACCGCTGCGTATTTCTCGCAAGTCACACTGCTGGTCCGTGTGGAATCCGTATTTTTCTCGCCCCCATAGACTTTCATTGGCGATTTTTTTGCGCAATGTGCTGACAAAAGCCGCATGCTGCGATTTTGTACGGCCGTAGAAAGCCGTATAATACTGAACCGTAATATACGGCTGATAGGAGCAGCCCCATTGAGAATAATTGTGCCGTTTATTTTGCGAGTTTTACGGACGTAATTTCTGCGCTCTTACGTCCGTAAAACTCGCCAGTGTGACGCCGGCCTTAAATGTTGTATTTGTTTATAATAAAGGCCGCTGTGGCCATTTATATCCAATTTGAGACTCATGTCTTTATTCGGAGGCTGGGAAGGTGAGGGGTCGGAGACCCTTGGGGAAAACACTTATTCACGGTGGTCGACAATACCAATGTCATGGCCACACATAATGCTGGGTACAGTATAATGGCCCCACACAATGCTCCATACAGTATAATGGCCCAACACAATGCTGGTTACAGTATAATGGCCACACATAGTTACCCCACCCCCATCATTGCCTTCTCCATCACTACACCCACACACCCTTCACCGCGAACCCTCGCAGCAGCCGTCAGCTTCCACTCCCGCGGCACTGAATGGTGTCATCCAGCTGCGCCGCTGACTGCTCACGTCGCTGCAGCTGTGATACGCCACTGATAAAGACCTCTCCGTATCTCCTGTGCCAGTCAGTGTCAGAGCGAGGAGCAATATCTGCTCCGATCCGACACAGACAGCGTCCGCTCCGTACACCTCGTACACATGCGACTCCGCTCCATACACCTCGTACACACGGCCCCGTGCAGCGCCCCAGAGTCCTGGTCGTTGCAGTGCTGTGGCTTCGCCGCTAAGGGGAGCCATGGTACGTTCGATGGCACCGAAGGAGTTCCTCCAATCAGGTATCACAGACACCAATATGTTTCACAGCTGGGCCTCCGGGGGGAGCTAAGGGTGCTATTCATTAGGCCACTCCCCACCATAGTGGGTAAACTGGGGGTCAGGCAGGAAGTTAGAGAGAACGCTGACGGGATTGAACGGAGCAACACCCTGTGGCAGGGGGTGTTGTGAAGGGAGAGACTGTAGGGTCTCTGCCAGGGGTGGGATCCTGGCAGAGGCTTGGCATTGAAAGAACGTAACGGGTCCGCGCAGGCTCCTGGAAGCGGCGGGACTCAAGAAAGGACTAGAAGCGAGATAGATTGTGCTGAGTGAGAAACGAGATCAAGCAGAAGGAGAATACCAGCAGGGGTTTTGTTGAAAGAGGCAGCACCCTGCTGAGGCGCAATACCGGTGGCCGGAACACCGAGGGAGTGGATTAGAATACAGCTTCAAGCCATACTCCAAACAGCGGCAGGACAGTCGGTCTCAGGCGGGCTGTCTACCACATATCACCTATGAAGTCTTGGGGGGCAATTGCGGGAGAGGGGCGACTCTAGGGTCCCGGAAGAACTCCAGGCCTACCTGACAAACGGGTGCCATTCCAACCTGAATACAGGGAAGGGGTGGATTACAGAGGAACATCAAATCGAGTTGTGAGGGAACTTAAGAAACAGACACAACCGTTGTGGGGTTACTTTCCGTGAGCACAGCAGGGAAGGACTACAACACATAGCGCTAGAAGGAAGGCACAGATTTCCACCTGAGAGGAGAACTCTGGAGGTGCCATTGGACCGGCCGGACTTGCGCAGCCTGGTGAACCGTATTCTGGACTGAGGACTCAGAGATCTCCAGTAAAGAGGTAAAGAGACTGCAACCTGGTGTCCTCGTTATTTACCGCGACTTACACCCCACAACCGCACCGCTACATCGCTACCATTACTACCATCTATTACACCGGACGTCCCCCACTGACGGACAGGGCCACGGACCGGGTCTAGCCACCGTGACAACCCCGAGACTGAGAACTAGAGGCCCGGCTCCGGGTACCCCTCGGCCCTGCGGCGGTGTGGGGGCGCCGCAGACTTGGCGTCACGAACAGGATCTACTTAAGCCTGAAGAATCAGGTCATGTGTGCCTAGAGACTGTGATTTGTTGTGCTTGGACTGTACTTTATTGTAAGACTGTGCTGCGCCATTAGCCGCCAAAAGTTCCCGCCAAAAGGCGCCGCCATTGCTACACCCAAGGGGAAGGAGGGCGTGTTATGGGCGGAGACTCCCAGTGTGGCGCGAGAAATGGCTACCGCCCCCTGCACTTCTGGCTGCAGAGGAATGACCTGCCCCAAAGCAGAAGAGGAACACCCCTTGATATGCAACGGCGAGAGGCTGGTGACGGAGAAGCCCGACCTCAGAGAAATGGCGGAGTTAGGTGCATGCACTGCCAGCGACTACCAGGTGGCGATGATGAACGTCGAGTGCCTGAGCGAGGAAGAAGCGGTTCAGGCCTGCCTTTCTTCACCGGAGATGGACCGGAAGCCTGCGGATCCGACAGCGAAGCTACGTCCACCAATCCCGACCTCGGAGTTAGAGGAGGAGGAACCACAGCAAGCGGAGCGGAGTCCGAGCATTCCATTGGAGGAGCCCCGGTCCGGGCTGCAGCAGACTCCAGCGTCCTCGTTAACGGACCAGAGCGACGCCGGTGGAACCACATCGGGCGCAGGTATGGGCGGCGCCCCTACTCCCCTGGACGGTTCTGCTCTCCCGACCGATCCTCCCCACAACAGTAACCCCGCGTTTACAATCGACCGGGCGGTTCTCACCCCCGGCGCGTTGGGGAAGTTGTTACCACCATTGCCAACCAGGTGGGGAGAGCCCATAGAAATGGACCCAGGAGGGGTGATGTTCCGATGGGATGTTCCCTGGGTCGAGCAGGATGGGATTCCAATGGAAGGTCTCACTATTGCGATACTTACCTGGGACCAATACAAACAATGCGTGCTCCAGCATTGGGGGCAGCGCACTGAAGTTGAAAAACGGGAACTGCAGGGCAAAAAAATGATCTATGATGGGACGGATGCTGTCAGGCGAGGGACGGTGGCGGCATTCCACCCAAAGAAGGGGTGGGGTTCCATTTGGGAGTCGGGTCTACCTACCGGCATCTTCGTTGCCGGCTACGATGTGGAGACTCCCTGCTGTGATCGAGAAGGTGAACCCCTCCGGGAGGGGGATCAGGTGACGTATACCCGTCACTGGAACACACAAGGATGGCGTGCCCGGAAAGTTCAGCGATATGAGTCTGAGAGAATGGCACCTGTGGCCCCAACTGTGGTCAATCCAGGGCTGCCAGACCTTGTTACTGTTTCTACTGTACGCTTTGTAGCAGCTCCTGAACTTGCCGACAGAGTTAGGCTTCAAATTCAGACAGCAGGCGACCAGGTGGTCCCTGCGGAGCTTGCCGCTGGTGTCCGTGTTGCAGTGACCGGGGCCCCAGAACCCAAGCCACCAGAAGACGAATAAACCTCGATACCATGAAAATGTAAATAGTTGCTACTTTATTGTTTTAACTGTTCCTGTTGCTGCTAAACCCGCCCAGGGTTAATGGATCCCTCCGTTGACCCGGGATCCCCTTTTGGTTGTTTTCCTTTTCCTGAAGTTTATACAAGTTTTAAAGTTACACAAACTGCAGAAATCATGGACTGTGCATGATTCGAACTTTCTTTTGTAAATAGTTTGCACCTTCTTAAAGGTGCTCCCTACTGGTTTTAGCCAAAGACACTTTGCGAAGATATTTGCCAAAGACACTTTGTGAAGATACCTTTCCTACCGGTTCTAGTTAAAGACACTTTGCGAAGATACCATACCGGAACCTTTGCGTGGGCTGGTAGGCTGAGAAGACGAGCTACCTCAGAAAGACTTGGTCCCCTCTTAAAGGGGATGTGTGAAATTGAACTTGAGAAAGATACTGTTGCAGAACAGTAATGTGATAATGAAGCTTGAAAAAGAAATGTAACTGTTTTACATGCTAAGTTATATGTGTTGAATTTGTTGAAATGTGAAATCCAAATAATGTTTTGCGAAAGAAAAGATGCAGAGAGCCCGTAGGGGTAGAGATAGAGATCTGCATAGCTGAAAGTAAGGAAGTAATGATGAAGGTGAGGATAGAAGGTCAACCCTGCGTCCCCATTGAAAGTTACTTTGTTACTAAGGACAGAGAGTGAACCCGTAGGGGTTAGAGAGAGAGTCCTTAAGGGAGCCAAGTAGAGTCGGCTCAGAGTTCTTTAAACAAAAGGAATGTTATGTCTATACTATGTATAGTAGCGAAAGGCAGTAGGCCCTGGCTGAACGGGGCGGTCCTGTAAAAGAAAGGAGAGGCAGTAGGTCTGGTGCCATAGGGACAGGCGGTCCTGCAGGTTCAAAGTAGGAGAATGTGAAGTTACCTTACCCTGTAATGTGATTATAGGAAGGCCTTTGGTAAACTAAGAGTGTATGTTTCTTAAAGGCAATGTTAATTTATTGTTCCAGAATTTGCACTAAGTAGAATACCCGGTTGGGTAACAGGAGTTATGCATAGCCTGTAATTTATAATGTTGACCATGTTTGTAACGTTAAAAGTGTCCTCACCTCCCATAAAGGGAAGCCTGTTCAAGTATACTTATCGTTTTGCACTCAACAAAATTGTATGTCTTTTTGCTAATCTGTATTGTTGTTTTTCTTCCCAGTCCCGGAGTACTGTGTTTAACCAGGGGGGAGTGCAGCGCCCCAGAGTCCTGGTCGTTGCAGTGCTGTGGCTTCGCCGCTAAGGGGAGCCATGGTACGTTCAATGGCACCGAAGGAGTTCCTCCAATCAGGTATCACAGACACCAATATGTTTCACAGCTGGGCCTCCGGGGGGAGCTAAGGGTGCTATTCATTAGGCCACTCCCCACCATAGTGGGTAAACTGGGGGTCAGGCAGGAAGTTAGAGAGAACGCTGACGGGATTGAACGGAGCAACACCCTGTGGCAGGGGGTGTTGTGAAGGGAGAGACTGTAGGGTCTCTGCCAGGGGTGGGATCCTGGCAGAGGCTTGGCATTGAAAGAACGTAACGGGTCCGCGCAGGCTCCTGGAAGCGGCGGGACTCAAGAAAGGACTAGAAGCGAGATAGATTGTGCTGAGTGAGAAACGAGATCAAGCAGAAGGAGAATACCAGCAGGGGTTTTGTTGAAAGAGGCAGCACCCTGCTGAGGCGCAATACCGGTGGCCGGAACGCCGAGGGAGTGGATTAGAATACAGCTTCAAGCCATACTCCAAACAGCGGCAGGACAGTCGGTCTCAGGCGGGCTGTCTACCACATATCACCTATGAAGTCTTGGGGGGCAATTGCGGGAGAGGGGCGACTCTAGGGTCCCGGAAGAACTCCAGGCCTACCTGACAAACGGGTGCCATTCCAACCTGAATACAGGGAAGGGGTGGATTACAGAGGAACATCAAATCGAGTTGTGAGGGAACTTAAGAAACAGACACAACCGTTGTGGGGTTACTTTTCGTGAGCACAGCAGGGAAGGACTACAACACATAGCGCTAGAAGGAAGGCACAGATTTCCACCTGAGAGGAGAACTCTGGAGGTGCCATTGGACCGGCCGGACTTGCGCAGCCTGGTGAACCGTATTCTGGACTGAGGACTCAGAGATCTCCAGTAAAGAGGTAAAGAGACTGCAACCTGGTGTCCTCGTTATTTACCGCGACTTACACCCCACAACCGCACCGCTACATCGCTACCATTACTACCATCTATTACACCGGACGTCCCCCACTGACGGACAGGGCCACGGACCGGGTCTAGCCACCGTGACAACCCCGAGACTGAGAACTAGAGGCCCGGCTCCGGGTACCCCTCGGCCCTGCGGCGGTGTGGGGGCGCCGCACCCGCTCCATACACCTCATACACACACGGCTCCTCCCCATACACCTCGTACACACACGGCTCCACTCCGTACACCTCGTACACACACGCCTCCACTCCGTACACCTTGTACACACACGGCTCCGCTCCGTACACCTCGTACACACACGGCTCCGCTCCGTACACCTCGTACACACACGGCTCCGCTCCGTACACCTCGTACACACACGGCTCTGCTCCGTACACCTTGTACACACACGGCTCCTCTCCATACATCTCGTACACACACGGCTCTGCTCTGTACACCTCGTACACACACGGCTCCGCTCCATACACCTCGTACACACACGACTGCGCTCCATTCACCTTGCACATGCGCCTCTGCTCCGTACACCTTGTACACACACGGCTCCACTCCGTACACCTCATACACACACGGCTCCACTCCGTACACCTCGTACACACGGCTCCAATTTTTTATTATTTGGTTTCTAAAGTCTCCCTGAAAAAGAAAAAAAAAAGAAAACAGTGGGAGATTAATATTGCCCTTTCTGCTTGTGTGCAACTCCTGACTCCTGTGTGTGCCATCTCTCACTCAGTGGGCCATAGAAAGCCTATTTATTTTTTATTATTTGGTTTCTAAAGTCTCCCTGAAAAAGAAAAAAAAAAGAAAACAGTGGGAGTTTAATATTGCCCTTTCTGCTTGTGTGCCACTCCTGACTCCTGTGTGTGCCATCTCTCACTCAGTGGGCCATAGAAAGCCTATTAATTTTTTTGCTTGATTTGGGTTCTAAAATCTACCTGAAAAAAAACACTACATCAATCAGTGGGAGAAAAATATTGGCCTCAGGGCTTGTGTGCCACTCCTGACTCCTGTGTGTGCCATCTCTCACTCAGTGGGCCATAGAAAGCCTATTTATTTTTTATTATTTGGTGTCTAAAGTCTCCCTGAAAAAGAAAAAAAAAATAAAACAGTGGGAGATTAATATTGCCCTTTCTGCTTGTGTGCCACTCCTGACTCCTGTGTGTGCCATCTCTCACTCAGTGGGCCATAGAAAGCCTTTGTTTTTTTTATTATTTGGTTTCTAAAGTCTCCCTGAAAAAGAAAAAAAAAATTAAAACAGTGGGAGATTAATATTGCCCTTTCTGCTTGTGTGCCACTCCTGACTCCTGTGTGTGCCATCTCTCACTCAGTGGGCCATAGAAAGCCTATTTATTTTTTATTATTTGGTTTCTAAAGTCTCCCTGAAAAAGAAAAAAAAAATAAAACAGTGGGAGATTAATATTGCCCTTTCTGCTTGTGTGCCACTCCTGACTCCTGTGTGTGCCATCTCTCACTCAGTGGGCCATAGAAAGCCTATTTATTTTTTATTATTTGGTATCTAAAGTCTCCCTGAAAAAGAAAAAAAAAATAAAACAGTGGGAGATTAATATTGCCCTTTCTGCTTGTGTGCCACTCCTGACTCCTGTGTGTGCCATCTCTCACTCAGTGGGCCATAGAAAGCCTTTGTTTTTTTTATTATTTGGTTTCTAAAGTCTCCCTGAAAAAGAAAAAAAAATTAAAACAGTGGGAGATTAATATTGCCCTTTCTGCTTGTGTGCCACTCCTGACTCCTGTGTGTGCCATCTCTCACTCAGTGGGCCATAGAAAGCCTATTAATTTTTTTGCTTGATTTGGGTTCTAAAATCTACCTGAAAAAAAAACACTACATCAATCAGTGGGAGAAAAATATTGGCCTCAGGGCTTGTGTGCCACTCCTGACTCCTGTGTGTGCCATCTCTCACTCAGTGGGCCATAGAAAGCCTATTTATTTTTTATTATTTGGTTTCTAAAGTCTCCCTGAAAAAGAAAAAAAAAAGAAAACAGTGGGAGATTAATATTGCCCTTTCTGCTTGTGTGCCACTCCTGACTCCTGTGTGTGCCATCTCTCACTCAGTGGGCCATAGAAAGCCTTTGTTTCTTTTATTATTTGGTTTCTAAAGTCTCCCTGAAAAAGAAAAAAAAATTAAAACAGTGGGAGATTAATATTGCCCTTTCTGCTTGTGTGCCACTCCTGACTCCTGTGTGTGCCATCTCTCACTCAGTGGGCCATAGAAAGCCTATTTATTTTTTATTATTTGGTTTCTAAAGTCTCCCTGAAAAAGAAAAAAAAAAGAAAACAGTGGGAGATTAATATTGCCCTTTCTGCTTGTGTGCCACTCCTGACTCCTGTGTGTGCCATCTCTCACTCAGTGGGCCATAGAAAGCCTATTTATTTTTTATTATTTGGTTTCTAAAGTCTCCCTGAAAAAGAAAAAAAAAATAAAACAGTGGGAGATTAATATTGACATTTGTGCTTGAGTGACAGTCCTGCGTGTGTGGCATCTCTGTGATTTGGTGCCACAGAAAACAGAGTGTGTAACATTGTGCCTGATTTTCCTTGTGGTCTCACCAACCTGTTAAGGGATATTGAAATCATACTGAAGTTATAGCTCACCGTGTAAGTTGTTTGACAGCAACAAATAAAGTTACTTTGGTTAAGTTTTTAAAACAATGAGGAAGTCTGGTGCAAGAGGTCGTCGTGGCCGTGGGCGTTCATTGTCAGCTGGTAATGATGGTAGTGGTAGTGGAGCATCAGGTGGTCGTGGGGATAAAAATATTCCACCTAAGTCTGGAGCTGTGGAGCCAGTTTCGTCGTCTGGCTACACAAGGCCTCGAACGCTCTCTTTTCTGGTTGTAGGAAAACCGCTTTTAAAGGCGGAGCAGCAACAGCAAGTTTTGGCTTACATTGCAGACTCAGCCTCTAGCTCTTTTGCCTCCTCTTCTGAAACTGGTAAATGTAAAAGCAGCGCGTCGCTTGTGGATGTTCACGGTCAGGGACAAGTCGCTTCCTTGTCCTCTTCAGCAAAAACTACAACAAGAGAGAAGGATGCAGCAGGCGACACAACGGGTTACTCCATGGAGCTCTTTACACATACCGTTTCTGGCTTAGAAAGTGAAACACTTAACAGGCCATGCCCATTACAAGTAGATTCTGACATGGAGTGCACTGATGCACAGCCACAGCCAGAGTACTATGCTGCTCCTTTGACTCAGACCACCACATTGCCCTCTCAGGGTACTGATCCACAATCAGACCCTGATGAGACTATGTTGCCCCGCCACGAACGCTATACCACCGACCGACACAGTGACACAGACGAAGTTGCACATGAGCTCGAAGAGGAGGTAATAGATGACCCAGTTGTTGACCCCGATTGGCAGCCATTGGGGGAACAGGGTGCAGGCGGCAGTAGTTCAGAAGCGGAGGTGGAGGAGGAGCCGCAGCAGGCATCAACATCGCAACAGGTTCCATCTGCCGGGCCCGTATCTGGCCCAAAACACGTGTCAAAGCCAAAACCTGTTGGAGGACAGCGTGGCCATCCGGTTAAAGCTCAGTCTGCAATCCCTGAAAAGGGATCCGATGCTAGGAAGAGTGCAGTCTGGCATTTTTTTAAACAACATCCAATTGATCAGCGCAAAGTCATCTGTCAAAAATGTTCAACTAGCTTAAGCAGAGGTCAGAATCTGAAAAGTCTAAATACTAGTTGCATGCATAGACACTTAACCACCATGCATTTTCAAGCCTGGACTAACTACCAAACGTCCCTTAAGGTTGTAGCACCCTCGGCCAATGAAGCTAGTCAGCAACGCAACATCCCTTCCGTCACTGTAAGGCCACCATTTTCCGCACCACCGGCAGTATCTGTGCAGGTTTCTTTGCCAGCCAAAAGCAGTCAGGGTCAGGGAATCACCAGTTTTGTAGGAGGAAATATTGCATCTAGGGCACCGGCGGAAACAATACCGTCTCCAACCGTCTCTCAGTCTGCCATGTACACCGGCACACCCGAAAGTTCCACGATCTCCAGCTCTCCAGTCCAGCTCACCCTACATGAGACTCTGGTTAGAAAAAGGAAGTACTTATCCTCGCATCCGCGTACACAGGGTTTTAACGCCCACATAGCTAGACTAATCTCGTTAGAGATGATGCCCTACCGGTTAGTTGAAAGCGAAGCTTTCAAAGCCCTGATGGAGTACGCTGAACCACGATACGAGCTACCCAGTCGACACTTTTTTCCAGAAAAGCCATCCCAGCCCTGCACCAGCATGTTAAACAGCGCATCGTCCATGCACTCAGGCAATCTGTGAGTACAAAGGTGCACCTGACTACAGATGCATGGACCAGTAGGCATGGCCAGGGACGTTATGTGACCATCACGGCACACTGGGTGAATGTGGTGGATGCAGGGTCCACAGGGAACATCAATTTCAGGACAGTTGTGCCTAGCCCACGGTCTAGGAAACAGTTGGCTGTAGGCGTTCGCACCCCCTCCTCCTCCTCCTCGTCCTCCTGCAGAAGCTACAGCTCTTCCACAGACTGCAGTCGGCCAACCACTCCATCGGCAGATGACACTGTTGCACACCAGTTGTCCCATTATGGGCCAGCTACTGGCAAGCGTCAGCAGGCTGTATTGGCTATGAAGTGTTTGGGCGACAACAGACACACCGCGGAATTTCTGTCTGAGTTCTTGCAACAAGAAACGCAGTCGTGGCTGGGCACAGTAGATCTTGAGGCAGGCAAGGTAGTGAGTGATAACGGAAGGAATTTCATGGCTGCCATCTCCCTTTCCCAACTGAAACACATTCCTTGCCTGGCTCACACCTTAAACCTGGTGGTGCAGTACTTATTGAAAACTTATCCTGGGTTCTCCGACCTGCTCCTCAAAGTGCGTGGACTTTGCTCACATATCCGACGTTCGCCTGTACACTCCAGCCGTATGCAGACCTATCAGCGGTCTTTGAACCTTCCCCAGCATCGCCTAATCATAGACGTTGCAACAAGGTGGAACTCAACACTGCACATGCTTCAGAGACTGTGTCAACAGAGGCGGGCTGTTATGTTTTTGTGGGAGGATACACATACACGGGCAGGCAGTAGGATGGCAGACATGGAGTTGTCAGGTGTGCAGTGGTCGAAGATACAAGACATGTGTCAAGTCCTTCAGTGTTTTGAGGAATGCACACGGCTGGTTAGTGCAGACAACGCCATAATAAGCATGAGCATCCCCCTAATGCGTCTGCTGATGCAAAGTTTGACGCACATAAAGGATCAGGCGTCTGCACCAGAGGAAGAGGAAAGCCTTGATGACAGTCAGCCATTGTCTGGTCAGGGCAGTGTACAGGACGAGGTAGCGGGCGAAGAGGAGGGGGAGGACGAGGAGGATGATGGGGATGAGTATATTTTTAATGCGGAAGCTTTCCCGGGGGCACTGGAAATTGGTTGCGTGGCAAGGCCAGGTTCTGGTTTTTTGAGGGACACAAGTGACGTAGATTTGCCTGAAACTGCCCCTCAACCAATCACAACCGGAGATTTGTCAACTGGAACTTTGGCCCACATGGCGGATTATGCCTTACGTATCCTAAAAAGGGACACACGCATTACGAAAATGATGAACGATGACGATTACTGGTTGGCCTGCCTCCTTGATCCACGCTATAAAGGCAAATTGCAAAATATTATGCCACATGAGAACTTGGAACTAATATTAGCAACCAAACAATCAACTCTTGTTGACCGTTTGCTTCAGGCATTCCCAGCACACAGCGCACGTGATCGTTCTCACACGAGCTCCAGGGGGCAGCAGACTAGGAGTGTTAGGGGTGCACACATCAGAAGTGGCGTTGGACAGAGGGGTTTTCTGACCAGGTTGTGGAGTGATTTTGCTATGACCGCAGACAGGACAGGTACTGCTGCATCAATTGAAAGTGACAGGCGACAACATTTGTCCAGTATGGTTACTAACTATTTTTCATCCCTTATCGATGTTATCCCTCAACCGTCATTCCCATTTGATTACTGGGCATCAAAATTAGACACCTGGCCAGAATTGGCAGAATATGCATTGCAGGAGCTTGCTTGCCCGGCAGCAAGTGTCCTATCAGAAAGAGTATTCAGTGCTGCAGGTTCAATATTAACCGAAAAAAGGACTCGTCTGGCTACCCAAAATGTTGACGATCTAACATTCATTAAAATGAACCACAACTGGATTTCGAAATCTTTTGCCCCACCTTGCCCGGCCGACACCTAGCTTTCCTATGAAAAGCTCTTGCCTGTGGACTACTGTGAATTACTTTTCTAATGTCTAATTTTCTGCAGCTGATTGTCCAGCATACGACATGTTTACACCTCCCTAAATGGCCAAACTCCCCACACGGGGCCGTGGTATCGCGACTTGGCGCAAGCACCCGTGAGACTGCTGTTTGTCTGAAGAGGTGGGTGTGCTCGCTTTTGGTCGACGGCATTGCTACTGGGTCCCTCATAGTACAATAAAGTGTCTCTGGCGGTGGTGGTGCGCACCCAACGTCAGACACACTGTTGTAACATGAGGGGCCCTGGGCCTGTACCGCCGGCCACAAGAGAGTTCACCCACCCCCAGGTCAAACATTGCTCTACCACTTCCACAGTTATCTCTCACACTTCCACCAATGTTTAGTCTATGCGCTGACATCCTTCCATACCTGCCACTGACAATACCATTGTGTTGACATGTATGATGGTACTTAACATAGTCAGGGGCAGTGTCCTCTATTTACCACAGTAAATACTTTGCGCTAAATTAGTAGGTCTGAAACAACGCAGAGGATCCCACCCCTGAACCTAATGATTGCACCCTTTAGTGTTTTTGTTTTGTTTTAATGTGAGACATTCACATTTAATTGTTGTTTTTGACTACTAACTGGCAGACACTCATTACAATCGGCCTCCGTTGACCAGACCACTGCTGCCCGTGTACCCCTGGAACCAATTATAAAGTGCCTACAGCCAGCCCATTTTATTGTGTTAGGCCTTCGAAGCCTGTCTGCGGTCCCTCCTTCCACTAAGCCTCCACTGACCAGACCACTGCTGCCCGTGTACCCCTGGAACCAATTATAAAGTGCCTACAGCCAGCCCATTTTATTGTGTTAGGCCTTCGAAGCCTGTCTGCGGTCCCTCCTTCCACTAGGCCTCCACTGACCAGACCACTGCTGCCCGTGTACCCCTGGAACCAATTATAAAGTGCCTACAGCCAGCCCATTTTATTGTGTTAGGCCTTCGAAGCCTGTCTGCGGTCCCTCCTTCCACTAGGCCTCCACTGACCAGACCACTGCTGCCCGTGTACCCCTGGAACCAATTATAAAGTGCCTACAGCCAGCCCATTTTATTGTGTTAGGCCTTCGAAGCCTGTCTGCGGTCCCTCCTTCCACTAGGCCTCCACTGACCAGACCACTGCTGCCCGTGTACCCCTGGAACCAATTATAAAGTGCCTACAGCCAGCCCATTTTATTGTGTTAGGCCTTCGAAGCCTGTCTGCGGTCCCTCCTTCCACTAGGCCTCCACTGACCAGACCACTGCTGCCCGTGTACCCCTGGAACCAATTATAAAGTGCCTACAGCCAGCCCATTTTATTGTGTTAGGCCTTCGAAGCCTGTCTGCGGTCCCTCCTTCCACTAGGCCTCCACTGACCAGACCACTGCTGCCCGTGTACCCCTGGAACCAATTATAAAGTGCCTACAGCCAGCCCATTTTATTGTGTTAGGCCTTCGAAGCCTGTCTGCGGTCCCTCCTTCTACTAGGCCTCCACTGACCAGACCACTGCTGCCCGTGTACCCCTGGAACCAATTATAAAGTGCCTACAGCCAGCCCATTTTATTGTGTTAGGCCTTCGAAGCCTGTCTGCGGTCCCTCCTTCCACTAGGCCTCCACTGACCAGACCACTGCTGCCCGTGTACCCCTGGAACCAATTATAAAGTGCCTACAGCCAGCCCATTTTATTGTGTTAGGCCTTCGAAGCCTGTCTGCGGTCCCTCCTTCCACTAGGCCTCCACTGACCAGACCACTGCTGCCCGTGTACCCCTGGAACCAATTATAAAGTGCCTACAGCCAGCCCATTTTATTGTGTTAGGCCTTCGAAGCCTGTCTGCGGTCCCTCCTTCCACTAGGCCTCCACTGACCAGACCACTGCTGCCCGTGTACCCCTGGAACCAATTATAAAGTGCCTACAGCCAGCCCATTTTATTGTGTTAGGCCTTCGAAACCTGTCTGCGGTCCCTCCTTCCACTAGGCCTCCACTGACCAGACCACTGCTGCCCGTGTACCCCTGGAACCAATTATAAAGTGCCTACAGCCAGCCCATTTTATTGTGTTAGGCCTTCGAAGCCTGTCTGCGGTCCCTCCTTCCACTAGGCCTCCACTGACCAGACCACTGCTGCCCGTGTACCCCTGGAACCAATTATAAAGTGCCTACAGCCAGCCCATTTTATTGTGTTAGGCCTTCGAAGCCTGTCTGCGGTCCCTCCTTCCACTAGGCCTCCACTGACCAGACCACTGCTGCCCGTGTACCCCTGGAACCAATTATAAAGTGCCTACAGCCAGCCCATTTTATTGTGTTAGGCCTTCGAAGCCTGTCTGCGGTCCCTCCTTCCACTAGGCCTCCACTGACCAGACCACTGCTGCCCGTGTACCCCTGGAACCAATTATAAAGTGCCTACAGCCAGCCCATTTTATTGTGTTAGGCCTTCAAAGCCTGTCTGCGGTCCCTCCTTCCACTAGGCCTCCACTGACCAGACCACTGCTGCCTGTTGTGAAATTGGATTTTGGGCTCCCCCGGTGGCCACTGGTGGAATTGTACTGGTGTGCATCATCCCCTCTGTTCACCTGTTTCCATCAGGATGTGGGAGTCGCTATTTAACCTTGCTCCTCTGTCACTTCCATGCCGGTCAACATTGTAATCAGAAGCCTTTCTGTGCATGTTCCTGCTGCTAGACAACTCCCAGCTAAGTTGGACTTTAGTCCTCGTTTGTTTTTGCATTTTGTTCCAGTTCACAGCTGTAGTTTCGTTTCTGTGTCTGGAAAGCTCTTGTGATCTGAAATTGCCACTCTGATGTTATGAGTTAATACTAGAGTCTTAAAGTAATTTCAGGATGGTATTTTGATAGGGTTTTCAGCTGACCATGAAAGTGCCCTTTCTGTCTTCCTGCTATCTAGTAAGCGGACCTCAATTTTGCTAAACCTATTTTCATACTACGTTTGTCATTTCTTCTAAAATCACCGCCAATATATGTGGGGGCCTCTGTCTGCCTATCGGGGAAATTTCTCTAGAGGTGAGCCAGGACTATATTTTCCTCTGCCAGGATTAGTTAGTCCTCCGGCCGGCGCTGGGCGTCTAGGGATAAAAACGTAGGCAACGCTACCCGGCTACTGTTAGTTGTGCGGCAGGTTTAGTTCATGGTCAGTTTAGTTTCCATCTTTCCAAGAGCTAGTACTTATGTTTGCTGGGCTATGTTCTCTTGCCATTGAGAACCATAACAGTTTGACCGGCCGGAAAGGGTTAAATTAATTGACAGAGAAAGGAGAGAAAAGAGAAGTCTGCTGAAGATTTTTTTTTTTTTTTTCCCTTCCCTTCAGTTCTGAGTGTGCTTGTAATTGAATCTCTTGCAAGTCTGCCTATATTGCAGCCTTTCTCTCTCTCTCTCTCCTTTTAATCCTGGAATGGCTCTGTGTTCACCTGTTTAAAATGGATATTCAGAGTTTAACTGCAGGTTTGAATAATCTCACCACGAAAGTTCAAAATTTACAAGATTTTGTTGTTCATGTTCCTATATCTGAACCTAGAATTCCTTTGCCTGAATTTTTCTCGGGGAATAGATCTTGCTTTCAAAATTTCAAAAATAATTGCAAGTTGTTTTTGTCCCTGAAATCTCGCTCTGCTGGAGATCCTGCTCAGCAGGTCAGGATTGTGATTTCCTTGCTCCGGGGCGACCCTCAGGATTGGGCTTTTGCATTGGCTCCAGGGGATCCTGCGTTGCTCAATGTGGATGCGTTTTTTCTGGCCTTGGGGTTGCTTTATGAGGAACCTCAGTTAGAGCTTCAGGCGGAAAAGGCCTTGATGTCCCTATCTCAGGGGCAAGACGAAGCTGAAATATACTGCCAGAAATTCCGTAAATGGGCTGTGCTTACTCAGTGGAATGAGTGCGCCCTGGCGGCGAATTTCAGAGAGGGTCTCTCTGATGCCATTAAGGATGTTATGGTGGGGTTCCCTGTGCCTGCGGGTCTGAATGAGTCCATGACAATGGCTATCCAGATCGATAGGCGTCTGCGGGAGCGCAAACCTGTGCACCATTTGGCGGTGTCTACTGAGAAGACGCCAGAGAATATGCAATGTGATAGAATTCTGTCCAGAAGTGAACGGCAGAATTTAAGACGAAAAAATGGGTTGTGCTTCTATTGCGGTGATTCAACTCATGTTATATCAGCATGCTCTAAGCGTACTAAGAAGCTTGATAAGTCTGTTTCAATTGGCACTTTACAGTCTAAGTTTATTCTATCTGTGACCCTGATTTGTTCTTTATCATCTATTACCGCGGATGCCTATGTCGACTCTGGCGCCGCTTTGAGTCTTATGGATTGGTCCTTTGCCAAACGCTGTGGGTATGATTTGGAGCCTCTTGAAACTCCTATACCCCTGAAGGGGATTGACTCCACCCCATTGGCTAGTAATAAACCACAATACTGGACACAAGTAACTATGCGGATTAATCCGGATCATCAGGAGATTATTCGCTTTCTTGTGCTGTATAACCTACATGATGTGTTGGTGCTTGGATTGCCATGGCTGCAATCTCATAACCCAGTCCTTGACTGGAAAGCTATGTCTGTGTTAAGCTGGGGATGTAAGGGGACGCATGGGGACGTACCTGTGGTTTCCTTTTCATCATCTATTCCCTCTGAGATTCCTGAATTCTTGACTGAATATCGTGACGTTTTTGAAGAACCTAAGCTTGGTTCATTACCTCCGCACCGGGAGTGCGATTGTGCCATAGATTTGATTCCGGGTAGTAAATACCCTAAGGGTCGTTTATTTAATCTGTCTGTGCCTGAACATGCTGCTATGCGAGAATATATAAAGGAGTCCTTGGAAAAGGGACATATTCGTCCTTCGTCATCTCCCTTAGGAGCCGGTTTTTTCTTTGTGGCTAAGAAAGATGGCTCTTTGAGACCGTGTATTGATTATCGGCTTTTGAATAAAATCACGGTTAAATATCAATATCCGTTGCCACTGCTGACTGATTTGTTTGCTCGCATAAAGGGGGCCAAGTGGTTCTCTAAGATAGATCTCCGTGGGGCGTATAATTTGGTGCGAATTAAGCAGGGGGATGAGTGGAAGACCGCATTTAATACGCCTGAGGGCCACTTTGAGTATTTGGTGATGCCTTTTGGTCTTTCAAATGCCCCTTCAGTCTTTCAGTCCTTTATGCATGACATTTTCCGTGATTATTTGGATAAATTTATGATTGTGTATCTGGATGATATTTTGATTTTTTCGGATGACTGGGACTCTCATGTCCAGCAGGTCAGGAGGGTTTTTCAGGTTTTGCGGTCTAATTCCTTGTGTGTGAAGGGTTCTAAGTGCGTTTTTGGGGTTCAAAAGATTTCCTTTTTGGGATATATTTTTTCCCCCTCTTCCATCGAGATGGATCCTGTCAAGGTTCAGGCTATTTGTGATTGGACGCAACCCTCTTCTCTTAAGAGTCTTCAGAAATTTTTGGGCTTTGCTAACTTTTATCGTCGATTTATTGCTGGTTTTTCTGATGTTGTTAAACCATTGACTGATTTGACTAAGAAGGGTGCTGATGTTGCTGATTGGTCCCCTGCTGCTGTGGAGGCCTTTCGGGAGCTTAAGCGCCGCTTTTCTTCCGCCCCTGTGTTGCGTCAGCCTGATGTTGCTCTTCCTTTTCAGGTTGAGGTCGACGCTTCTGAAATAGGAGCTGGGGCAGTTTTGTCGCAGAGAAGTTCCGATTGTTCCGTGATGAGACCTTGTGCCTTTTTCTCGCGTAAATTTTCGCCCGCCGAGCGGAATTATGATGTTGGGAATCGGGAGCTTTTGGCCATGAAGTGGGCTTTTGAGGAGTGGCGTCATTGGCTTGAGGGGGCTAGACATCAGGTGGTGGTATTGACTGACCACAAAAATCTAATTTATCTTGAGTCCGCCAGACGCCTGAATCCTAGACAGGCGCGCTGGTCGTTGTTTTTCTCTCGGTTTAATTTTGTGGTGTCCTACCTGCCGGGTTCTAAGAATGTTAAGGCGGATGCCCTTTCTAGGAGTTTTGAGCCTGACTCCCCTGGTAACTCTGAACCTACAGGTATCCTTAAGGATGGAGTGATATTGTCTGCCGTTTCTCCAGACCTGCGGCGGGCCTTGCAGGAGTTTCAGGCGGATAGACCTGATCGTTGCCCACCTGGTAGACTGTTTGTTCCTGATGATTGGACCAGTAAAGTCATTTCTGAGGTTCATTCTTCTGCGTTGACAGGTCATCCTGGAATCTTTGGTACCAGGGATTTGGTGGCAAGGTCCTTCTGGTGGCCTTCCCTGTCTCGAGATGTGCGAGGCTTTGTGCAGTCTTGTGACGTTTGTGCTCGGGCCAAGCCTTGTTGTTCTCGGGCTAGTGGATTGTTGTTGCCCTTGCCTATCCCGAAGAGGCCCTGGATGCACATCTCGATGGATTTTATTTCGGATCTTCCTGTTTCTCAGAAGATGTCTGTCATCTGGGTGGTGTGTGACCGTTTCTCTAAGATGGTCAATTTGGTTCCCCTGCCTAAGTTGCCTTCTTCTTCCGAGTTGGTTCCTCTGTTTTTTCAAAATGTGGTCCGTTTGCATGGTATTCCGGAGAATATCGTTTCTGACAGAGGAACCCAATTCGTCTCTAGATTTTGGCGAGCATTCTGTGCTAGGATGGGCATAGATTTGTCTTTCTCGTCTGCTTTCCATCCTCAGACAAATGGCCAGACCGAGCGGACGAATCAGACCTTGGAGACATATTTGAGGTGTTTTGTGTCTGCAGATCAGGATGATTGGGTTGCTTTTTTGCCTTTAGCGGAGTTTGCCCTCAATAATCGGGCCAGCTCTGCCACCTTGGTGTCTCCTTTTTTTTGTAATTCGGGGTTTCATCCTCGATTTTCTTCTGGTCAGGTGGAATCTTCGGATTGTCCTGGAGTGGATGCTGTGGTGGAGAGGTTGCATCAGATTTGGGGGCAGGTAGTGGACAATTTGAAGTTGTCCCAGGAGAAGACTCAGCTTTTTGCCAACCGCCGGCGTCGGGTTGGTCCTCGGCTTTGTGTTGGGGACTTGGTGTGGTTGTCTTCTCGTTTTGTCCCTATGAGGGTTTCTTCTCCTAAGTTTAAGCCTCGGTTCATCGGCCCGTACAAGATATTGGAGATTCTTAACCCTGTGTCCTTCCGTTTGGACCTCCCTGCATCTTTTTCTATTCATAATGTTTTTCATCGGTCATTGTTGCGCAGGTATGAGGTACCGGTTGTGCCTTCCGTTGAGCCTCCTGCTCCGGTGTTGGTTGAGGGCGAGTTGGAGTACGTTGTGGAAAAAATCTTGGACTCCCGTGTTTCCAGACGGAAACTCCAGTATCTGGTCAAATGGAAGGGATACGGTCAGGAGGATAATTCTTGGGTGACTGCCTCTGATGTTCATGCCTCCGATCTGGTCCGTGCCTTTCATAGGGCTCATCCTGATCGCCCTGGTGGTTCTGGTGAGGGTTCGGTGCCCCCTCCTTGAGGGGGGGGTACTGTTGTGAAATTGGATTTTGGGCTCCCCCGGTGGCCACTGGTGGAATTGTACTGGTGTGCATCATCCCCTCTGTTCACCTGTTTCCATCAGGATGTGGGAGTCGCTATTTAACCTTGCTCCTCTGTCACTTCCATGCCGGTCAACATTGTAATCAGAAGCCTTTCTGTGCATGTTCCTGCTGCTAGACAACTCCCAGCTAAGTTGGACTTTAGTCCTCGTTTGTTTTTGCATTTTGTTCCAGTTCACAGCTGTAGTTTCGTTTCTGTGTCTGGAAAGCTCTTGTGATCTGAAATTGCCACTCTGATGTTATGAGTTAATACTAGAGTCTTAAAGTAATTTCAGGATGGTATTTTGATAGGGTTTTCAGCTGACCATGAAAGTGCCCTTTCTGTCTTCCTGCTATCTAGTAAGCGGACCTCAATTTTGCTAAACCTATTTTCATACTACGTTTGTCATTTCTTCTAAAATCACCGCCAATATATGTGGGGGCCTCTGTCTGCCTATCGGGGAAATTTCTCTAGAGGTGAGCCAGGACTATATTTTCCTCTGCCAGGATTAGTTAGTCCTCCGGCCGGCGCTGGGCGTCTAGGGATAAAAACGTAGGCAACGCTACCCGGCTACTGTTAGTTGTGCGGCAGGTTTAGTTCATGGTCAGTTTAGTTTCCATCTTTCCAAGAGCTAGTACTTATGTTTGCTGGGCTATGTTCTCTTGCCATTGAGAACCATAACAGCTGCCCGTGTACCCCTGGAACCAATTATAAAGTGCCTACAGCCAGCCCATTTTATTGTGTTAGGCCTTCGAAGCCTGTCTGCGGTCCCTCCTTCCACTAGGCCTCCACTGACCAGACCACTGCTGCCCGTGTACCCCTGGAACCAATTATAAAGTGCCTACAGCCAGCCCATTTTATTGTGTTAGGCCTTCGAAGCCTGTCTGCGGTCCCTCCTTCCACTAGGCCTCCACTGACCAGACCACTGCTGCCCGTGTACCCCTGGAACCAATTATAAAGTGCCTACAGCCAGCCCATTTTATTGTGTTAGGCCTTCGAAGCCTGTCTGCGGTCCCTCCTTCCACTAGGCCTCCACTGACCAGACCACTGCTGCCCGTGTACCCCTGGAACCAATTATAAAGTGCCTACAGCCAGCCCATTTTATTGTGTTAGGCCTTCGACGCCTGTCTGCGGTCCCTCCTTCCACTAGGGCTCCACTGACCAGACCACTGCTGCCCGTGTACCCCTGGAACCAATTATAAAGTGCCTACAGCCAGCCCATTTTATTGTGTTAGGCCTTCGAAGCCTGTCTGCGGTCCCTCCTTCCACTAGGCCTCCACTGACCAGACCACTGCTGCCCGTGTACCCCTGGAACCAATTATAAAGTGCCTACAGCCAGCCCATTTTATTGTGTTAGGCCTTCGAAGCCTGTCTGCGGTCCCTCCTTCCACTAGGCCTCCACTGACCAGACCACTGCTGCCCGTGTACCCCTGGAACCAATTATAAAGTGCCTACAGCCAGCCCATTTTATTGTGTTAGGCCTTCGAAGCCTGTCTGCGGTCCCTCCTTCCGCTAGGCCTCCACTGACCAGACCACTGCTGCCCGTGTACCCCTGGAACCAATTATAAAGTGCCTACAGCCAGCCCATTTTATTGTGTTAGGCCTTCGAAGCCTGTCTGCGGTCCCTCCTTCCGCTAGGCCTCCACTGACCAGACCACTGCTGCCCGTGTACCCCTGGAACCAATTATAAAGTGCCTACAGCCAGCCCATTTTATTGTGTTAGGCCTTCGAAGCCTGTCTGCGGTCCCTCCTTCCACTAGGCCTCCACTGACCAGACCACTGCTGCCCGTGTACCCCTGGAACCAATTATAAAGTGCCTACAGCCAGCCCATTTTATTGTGTTAGGCCTTCGAAGCCTGTCTGCGGTCCCTCCTTCCACTAGGCCTCCACTGACCAGACCACTGCTGCCCGTGTACCCCTGGAACCAATTATAAAGTGCCTACAGCCAGCCCATTTTATTGTGTTAGGCCTTCGAAGCCTGTCTGCGGTCCCTCCTTCCACTAGGCCTCCACTGACCAGACCACTGCTGCCCGTGTACCCCTGGAACCTATTTTACAGTGCATAGAGCCTATTTTTTTATTTTATTTAATATTAATAAAGCCAGGATGGACTACGATGTACCACGCTATGAGCTACCCAGTTGACAATTCTTTTGCGAGAAAAGCCATCCCACCCCTCCACCAGCATGTTAAAGACCGCATTGTCCTTGCGTTCTGTCAATCTGTGAGTCCAAAGGTACACCTGACAACAGACACATGGACCTGTAGGCATGGCCACGGAAGGTTACGTGTCCTTTGTGGCTCAATGGGTTAATGTATTGGATGCATGGTCCACACAGGGGACAGCCTGCTAAGTCTGTCTGCAGTCCCTAATTCAAGTTGTCCTCAACTGAATAAAGCTGAGCTTCTACCTTCTGGCTCTGATTAACTGCTGTTTTTAAACAAATTGGTGGTTCCGGCCTACTAACGGTGTCTGCCCCTGCCTGGTGTTGTCCTCAACTGAATAAAGCTGAGCTTCAACCTTTTGGCTATCATTAAGTGCTGTGTTTTTAAAAATTGGTGGTTCCGGCCTACTAACGGTGTCTGCCCCTGCCTGGTGTTGTCCTCAACTGAATAAAGCTGAGCTTCTACCTTCTGGCTCTGATTAACTGCTGTTTTTAAACAAATTGGTGGTTCCGGCCTACTAACGGTGTCTGCCCCTGCCTGGTGTTGTCCTCAACTGAATAAAGCTGAGCTTCAACCTTTTGGCTATCATTAAGTGCTGTGTTTTTAAAAATTGGTGGTTAGGGCCTACTAACGGTGTCTGCCCCTCCCTGGTGTTGTCCTCAACTGAATAAAGCTGAGCTTCTACCTTCTGGCTCTGATTAACTGCTGTTTTTAAACAAATTGGTGGTTCCGGCCTACTAACGGTGTCTGCCCCTGCCTGGTGTTGTCCTCAACTGAATAAAGCTGAGCTTCTACCTTCTGGTTCTTATTAAGCTTTTTTTTTTCTTTTTTTTTTAATTGCTGGATGGGGCCTAATACCTCTGTTTGCTGCTCCCTGGTGTTTGTCCTCAACTGAATACAGCTGAGCTTCTACCTTCTGGCTCTCATTAAGTGCTGTGTTTTTAAAAAATGGTGTTTAGGGCCTACTAACGGTGTCTGCCCCTGCCTGGTGTTTGTCCTCAACTGAATACAGCTGAGCTTCAACCTTCTGGCTCTCATTAAGTGCTGTTTATTTAAAAAAAAATGGTGTTTAGGGCCTACTAACGGTGTCTGCCCCTGCCTGGTGTTGTCCTCAACTGAATAAAGCTGAGCTTCAACCTTTTGGCTATCATTAAGTGCTGTGTTTTTAAAAATTGGTGGTTAGGGCCTACTAACGGTGTCTGCCCCTCCCTGGTGTTGTCCTCAACTGAATAAAGCTGAGCTTCTACCTTCTGGCTCTGATTAACTGCTGTTTTTAAACAAATTGGTGGTTCCGGCATACTAACGGTGTCTGCCCCTGCCTGGTGTTGTCCTCAACTGAATAAAGCTGAGCTTCTACCTTCTGGCTCTGATTAACTGCTGTTTTTAAACAAATTGGTGGTTCCGGCCTACTAACGGTGTCTGCCCCTGCCTGGTGTTGTCCTCAACTGAATAAAGCTGAGCTTCTACCTTCTGGCTCTGATTAACTGCTGTTTTTAAACAAATTGGTGGTTCCGGCCTACTAACGGTGTCTGCCCCTGCTTGGTGTTGTCCTCAACTGAATAAAGCTGAGCTTCTACCTTCTGGCTCTGATTAACTGCTGTTTTTAAACAAATTGGTGGTTCCGGCCTACTAACGGTGTCTGCCCCTGCCTGGTGTTGTCCTCAACTGAATAAAGCTGAGCTTCAACCTTTTGGCTATCATTAAGTGCTGTGTTTTTAAAAATTGGTGGTTAGGGCCTACTAACGGTGTCTGCCCCTCCCTGGTGTTGTCCTCAACTGAATAAAGCTGAGCTTCTACCTTCTGGTTCTTATTAAGCTTTTTTTTTTTTTTTTTTCTTTATTTTTTTAATTGCTGGATGGGGCCTAATACCTCTGTTTGCTGCTCCCTGGTGTTTGTCCTCAACTGAATACAGCTGAGCTTCTACCTTCTGGCTCTCATTAAGTGCTGTGTTTTTAAAAAATGGTGTTTAGGGCCTACTAACGGTGTCTGCCCCTGCCTGGTGTTTGTCCTCAACTGAATACAGCTGAGCTTCTACCT
Source organism: Ranitomeya variabilis (assembly GCF_051348905.1). Classification (NCBI taxonomy): domain Eukaryota; kingdom Metazoa; phylum Chordata; class Amphibia; order Anura; family Dendrobatidae; genus Ranitomeya; species Ranitomeya variabilis. The sequence goes on from NC_135237.1 coordinate 214,329,226, forward strand.
TCTGGCTTTTGGCCTATAGTATCAGATATTAAACTGCATTTGGCCTACTGGTGTGGTTGGGCCCTTGAAAAAGTGTTTGCTGCTCTTGGGTTTGCTACTCCACTGAACAAAGCAATGCCGCCTGTTTAGTCCTGTTACCAATTTTGAACTGCATTTAGCCTAATTTATTCTTTGGCCCTATATCTGTTTCCTCCTCATCCTGCCCATTGCCCAGCCACTGCTAGATGAGTCTGCTGGTACATTGACCTAGACCACTACATTCCCCTTGCACTCTACACAGCCAGAATCTGACCCTGCTGAAAGTAAGGTTCCCCTTCCCGCATGTTATACCACCTTACACAGGGACAAAGAGGAAGGTGCAGATGAAAGTGCAGGTTCCTTCATCAGGTGGGGGGGGCATACTCGTTGGCGACGTCACTGGCACAGGGCCCCTCAGAGTACGCAAAAGTGTCGCTGCTGGTGGGAGGCGCCCCCGCCATGCAAACACACCGCCATACTTTGAGGGGACCTGTGCCAGTGCCAATGCGAATGAGTGGGCCCCCCCTGCTTGCTCAGGATCACAGCACTTGCAACGTTGAAATACTTACCTCTCCCTGCTCCACCGCCGTGACGTAGTCCACGTTTCCTGGGCCCATTAAAACCTTGAACCAGCCCTACCCCCAACAACTTTTGCCAAATGACCCCCAAGTTCCAATGCCCAACTATTATTATAAAGTTAATTAAGATTGACAAGCTTCAGAAACAAGAATGGATGTTTTTGGCATTAAAATGGGCACTGTAGGTGTTTTCCTGGCCTCCACTCACTGCCGACTATGCTTCCCCATTGACTTGCATTGGGTTTCGTGTTTCGGTCGATCCCCGACTTTTAGCGACAATCGGCCGACTGCACTCGACTCGACTCTGGACAAAATCGGGTTTCCCAAAACCCGACTCGATCTTAAAAAAATGAAAGTCGCTCAACCCTATTCCCTATATCTACTTGAAGCATCTCAGGTCTGATCATCATCTGATGTCATCTGGTCTTCATCTTGATGTCTTCTCCTTGGTTCTTCTTAAACAATCTTTATTACAATTCTTTTGAAATAGATGATGGCATATAGATATTGTAGAGACTGTGTGTCATGTGTCAATCAAAGTCCATAAATTCAAATGTTGATAAGAAAACAAAGTCCATAGATGAAATGTAGCTTTAATATCTGTGCAGTGTCACCTTTAGAGACCTGGACTTACATTAGCTCGCCTTGGAAATCATCTGGAATCTCCATCTCATCTGTAGTGGTCTTGGAACAGGCGTGATGTATTTGGTCAGCACAGCAAGGGTTACATTGACTCTTCACTGCTAAACATAGCACCATAACCAGTCTTTAGTGCACAGGACACATGTCAGGGTTGTAGCGTCCTGACACTTACCTGTTTGTTCACCAGCTTTCATGGAAGTCTTACAGGTGAAAGAAAACCACTGGAACATAATAACACAGTTCATCTTAGCAACATTGGATCATTGTCCTCTTCGTGGTTGTCAGTTTAGATACTTTATTCATAGTTGTGAGTGATGGATGCTGTAGTTGTGACATGAATTGTATTTGACACAGTCTATTATTATTCAGAAATTATAGCATTGTTACCTTGTGGAACTTCTGGATATCGGCTTTTTCTTCTTGCAACTTTTAAGAATCAATTGAATTTAGAAATATAAAAAGTCTTTATTAACGTCTTCAGTATCTTGATTGAAGTCTTCATTCCCTATTCTATACCAAATCTGGTAATTTTCCTAACTTATAATATCATAGCTTACCATAGCAATCAATAATATCCATATAATTATTATCAGAACATTAATATGGAATTCATATTTGGAAAAAATAAAATAATAATAATAATAATAATAATATATTATTAACCATATTCTTCATGTGATAGGACATTCTTATGTCATGGGTGTAATTTCTTTTTGAACCCATAGATGTCAGTGTGTCTTATTATGTAACAAGTGCTTCCATCTTTATTATTAGAACAATAATATGTAAGAATGTGTAGCCATGAACCAAAATAAGAATATATATATGAATAAATGAATGAATGAATGAGTGAAAGAATTGTTATATTTAACTCAGAATTGAAACATTTCTTATATAATGAAACCATATGATCACTATATTTGATAAAGCAATATTCTTGTATTAGACATTACTTTATTAAATATTGATTTTTATTTTTCTTGGAGTACAAAATAAAAATTGAGAATAAAAATTGAAGGAAAAGTGAAAAATGAAAAATAAAAAATGATAATAAAAAATAAAAATTGAAGAAAAAATGGAAATGAAAAATAAAAATAAAACGAAAATAAAAATAAAAATAAGGCCTTTATATGTTGAAGATAAATGCAGAAGTTATGTCTCAATAACACATTTCTTAATATTTTCATCATTCAGATGTTGTCATAACCTTGGATTACTAAAATATTGAAATTATGCAGCTTTGCATGTAATATCCTTCATTAAAGAAAAAAAAAGACTTTTATAACACTTAATGTTATTATACCCAATAATATCTTATTAATATTTCTTCTTTATTAAAATGTGTGAAAAAGAGGTATTGATGAAATGTGATGATGTAATCTGGATCAAAAACACATTTTCCCCCTTAATACCAAAAATTATTATTTTATGAAAAAAATTAATTTGTAAAAATCCAAAATTAAAAATAATTTATAATTGTCATATCAGCTTGTGCCATATATTTGTTTGAAGATGTGTATCCATCTATGTAACTATTAAAAAAAACACTGACTATCATAAAATTATAATTTGGAAAAATGTTGTTCTAAATGTAGATTTTCTTGATAAACCATATTGATGTGTGACTGCTCTTATTCACTATAAACTAAATCAAGTAATAATGATTACTAAAGAAATATATGTTGAGTAGATAATATTTAAATATATCTTAATATTCTAATAATTTAACTGAATCTTATTTTCTATAAACACAAAGTTGTTTTTTTTTGTTTTTGTTTTTTCTCCCACAGTCCATAAATCATGAGACTGAAAGAGGCCTGTTTCATACCGTGCATTCCACACTAGTCTTACATTAGCTTCACTCTTAGCAGCTGCTCATACACTCATCTGTCATCTGTCACTCAGACTGTGACACACATAGAAGTTCACAATACATATTTCACATGCAAAGAATAAGAAAACACATATATTAACCCAAAATATTGTATCCTAATTATCAACGCGCATTGTAATCTATTAAATTTAGCATTCTAATATTTATTTGAATATTCCCCAAATACTATCTAACACTATCAAACTTATAGATAGGACTCATCTATAAGAAAAAGGGTATCTGTTCCACAGCTATTTCTGGTACAGGACCTGGAACTTCTAAAGTTTCTTCTTATAGCTCTAAGTTAGAACAGGAGAGTGTGACATGTCACGCCATGCAGTGAAGGGAAAAAAAACACGTTTTAGATTATGTTAGAGAACAAAAATTACAATACACAAATTTTACATTGTTAGTTATATATTATTTATTTTTAAATGTTAATATATAAAATCATGCAGTTATTATAGCTTCCTGTGTAAATAAAACATAAATTCATGTAAGAAGTTTTTTGTTTTTTTTTGTTCAATTCCTGCTTTGAAATGAAAGCTCTAAGCAAAAATAAAAGATAAGGTTAATTTCATATTTATTAAGAAACAAAATAATTTAAATATCTTATACATATGTATATATTTAATAAATGTAATTAATGTAATTCTAAGTATTATTACTGGAGTAAATTTTAATTATTTCACTATATATATATAAATACAGTTAATATAGTCTCTACTTATACAAATATGCTACAGTATTTACTGTATACTATATTTATATATAACTGCAGAAATATATTGTATAAAAAAATTACATATTAATAAATAATACATTGTATATCTCATCTACACATCATATAATATGATTACATTTTTATCCAATTCCTAAACGAAAATTTACCTCTCTGTCAATAATCTGTTGGAAAACTTTATTTAATAAGGTCATCTTTAACCCTATGGACTCTTTAAAGAGCTGTGATAATGGAGTGTTCAGTTGAGCACCCCCTGGAATACTCACTTGTTTCCATCTGACAATTTCCGCCATCTTTACAGACAGATCTGACCCTTCAGCTTTTAACCCTTTCAGTGCAGCTTCAGTGGAAGACTCATAGGGTTTGTAGCAAATATGTAATTTTCTTCGTTCTTCATAAATTTGATTTTGGGTCAGTTTTGGAGATTTTGATTTTGGCTTCTGATAAGATATAATTCTGCTTGGTTTAAAAAACTTAGTATGATTTGTTTTCCTTTCAAGATTCTCATGTTTTTTAGAAAAATCAAGGGATTGCGCACATTCAAATAATGAATCTTTTTGTGACGCGATAACACGAGATACAGGATTTAGGAATCTAAATTTGTTTACAAAACAATTTATCATTGATTTTTTATTGGAATTAGTACTGACCATTTTGTACACCCTTTCAAAAATAGACATGAAGGTAAAAGTACATTCTTTCCGGCCAATCTTCAATTTTAGAAGAATATCAAGATCTGGATAATTTTCTTTTAATCCACAAAATATCAAAATTTTTAATCTTTCTATGTCAGTCATTTCTTCATGGAACTCTTCATTCTGCATTTTTAATGAGAATTTCCTGATAAAAGTTACTGGAAGCCAAATTTTAAACAATTTATTTTTCTCCTGATTAGTCAAATCAAACTTATCAGCAAAACTTTCAAATATCTCTGAATTTCTGCACACATGGATTTTGTCATCATATGCAGGAATGATTTTACATAATTTTAACAAGATTCTTCTAGATTTAATTTGGGGTTGGGCCTCCGAGTCGTCTTCTATTTTTAGTGACCCTTCTACATCTGTCCCTCGTACATCATCTTTGTCAGTTGTCATGTCTCCTACGTGTCTTCCATCTTGTTTTTCATCATGACTCACAAAGTCAAGGTCACCTTGGGTGGCCATTAAAGACACGTGCTTCACTTCTTCCTCACTCTTCACATCACAGTCAATCTTGGGAACATCATTAATTTCCATTTCCATTTCCTTAGAAATTCTTTCTACACAATCTTTTTTGGACTTATCTGTAACAAACTCGTGAAATACATTAACCATATGTAATATATTTTTCAGTTGCTCTTTTTCTTTTTTCCTAGATACTAGCTTAGAATCTAACTTTAGATTTGCCATTTTGCATTCTGCAAATAAACTGAGCCAGAAAATTTCTACACTAGATTTGTACAAACTTACAAATTCTATCTGGCTTGATTTAGCATATGAATTAATTAAATCCATTTCTTACCTTGAGTTCCTTTGAAATATCTCAGCTTGTCTTTACAATGCTGGACTCTGGACTTCAGCACGGCTATTTTCAGCACGTCTGTCTTCAACACTTCCAATGCTAGTGCTTGTCAATCAATCTGACACCCGTTAAAGTCTCCGTAATTCGTAGGCTCTTGTATGAGATCTTTGTGACTTGAAGTTTTGAAGTGAAATTTCTGAAAACTTGCACAAAATCTAGCGAACTCTCTTCCGTCGTCCCCCCGTGTGCAAGAATGAAGGAAATTTACGCAAAAATAGCACAAAAAATCAAAACTGGCTGGCTTGGCCAATGTTAAATATGCTTATTTTGCACATTTATTTAATCAAGACTATTCACCAGGTGCATTACTCTTAAAGAAAAATGTCATGATATTCTCATGAAAAAGGTAGTGGTTTATTGAATTGTCCACAGAAAAATCAGTTTGCAGTAAGACATATAAATAGACGAAATAGTTACGAACAGATTGTCCATGTGTAGATATCAGCACTTGGTACTCATCTTTCCCAAAGTTTGAATGGTAAAAGCCGTCTGTCTGTGTGAAGTCTGAAGGTCATGATGGCTAACAGCTAACAGCTGTTCCTTCCTTGTCAAACATCCATGGAAAATGATGGTGAAGTAGAAGGTGGCAGTCCCACATGACAAAAAGCCCCCACACCCTCCTAAGAGATGCTTATATATCTTTTCTACGGTTCCCTGTATATGGAGTTGACTTATACATACACAGAAATAGCTTTTGGTAATGTCAGCAAGAAGCGATGTGCACTGCTCAGTACTGCATTGAGAGTAAGAATAATTCAATTAATTAATATTTAACAACCCTGTGTCTTTATTTCATTAAAGGACTTTGTAATTACGTGTGTGTTTTATTAACCATTTCGTACTATTGGATTAATAATGGATAGGTGTCATAATTGACGCCTCTCCATTATTAATCTGGCTTAATGTCACCTTACAATAGCAAGGTGACATTAACCCCTCATTACCCCATATCCCACCGCTACACGGGATTGGGAAGAGAGTGGCCAAGTGCCAGAATAGGCGCATCTTCCAGATGTGCCTTTTCTGGGGTGGCTGGGGGCAGATGTTTTTAGCCAGGGGGGCCAATAACCATGGACCCTCTCTAGGCTATTAATATCTGCCCTCAGTCACTGGCTTGACCACTCTGGCGGAGAAAATTGCGCGGGAGCCCACGCCAATTTTTTCCGCGATTTAACCCTTTATTTTACAAGCTACAGCGCCCAAATTTTGTACATACACACTAATAACATTAGTAGTGTGGAATATGCAAAAAAAAGGGGATATGAGATGGTTTACTGTATGTAGGGTTTGGTCGGGTCGGGTCGGGTCGGGTTTGTGAAGGAGAAATGAAAAGCCGGCAATTGAATTACCGGCTTTTCACTAACACCGCTGCGTATTTCTCGCAAGTCACACTGCTGGTCCGTGTGGAATCCGTATTTTTCTTGCCCCATAGACTTTCATTGGCGATTTTTTTGCGCAATACGGTGACAAACGCAGCATGCTGCGATTTTCTACGGCCGTACAAGACCGTATATTACGGATGCGTAATATACGGCAGATAGGAGCTGGGCCATAGAGATTCATTGGGCCGTGTGTAATGCGTATTTTACGGACGTAGTTTATGCGCTCATATCACCGTTAAACTTTGAACCCTTTTAAGTTCCTAACAAAAAAAAAATATTTCAAAGTGTGCTCATGTATACTAGGCATGTGTGAAATGTTATTTATTAACTATCTTGTGTGACATAACTCTGATTTAGGCTATGTGCACACGTCAGGATTTCTTGCAGAAATTTCCTGAACAAAACCGGACATTTTCTGCAAGAAATCCGCATGCGTTTTTTTCGCGTTTTTTGCACTTTTTTTTGCGGATTTTTAGCATTTTTTTCTGAAGTTTCCCCAATTGAATAATAAAGCTGTAAAAACGCAAACAATCCGCAAAATTAATGAACATGCTCCGTTTTTTTTTCATGGAAAAAAACGCAACATATGCACAAAAATTGCGGAATGCATTAAAAATTGATGGGATGCATATGTATGCGTTTTTAAGCGTTTTTATCGCGTTTTTATAGCAATAAAAAGCTTAAAATCCTGAACGTATGCACACAGCCTGAAAGACATAAAAATTAAAAGTTTGAAATTTTTTGTTGTTTGCCAAATTTCCATATTTTTCTTACAAATAAATGCAAGTCATATTGAAGAGATGTTACCACTATCATGAAGTACAATATGTCACGAAAAAAACATTCCCAGGATCAGTGGGATCTGTTGAAGCGTTCCAGAGTTATTACCTCATAATGTGACAGTGGTCAGAATTGTAAAATTTAGCCTTGTGGTGAAGGTGCAAACTGGCTTGGGGGGTAAAGGGGTTAAAAGGAGAAACTGTAACCCATAATATGTCTTTTTTTTCTGAGTACAGTAAAATGATATATGTTGTTGGAAACTACTATTTGTGCATACGTAAGGTCTCAGAAGAGAAGGAGCACTATATGAATTTTGGAGCGCAAATTTGAATGTAATAGATTGCAGAGGCCATGTTGCAATTGCAAAGCTCTTAAAGAAGTTGTCCACTACTATAACTTTTTTTTTTTTTTTTTCATAAATCTTGCTATTATGTGCCACTGAAAACATCTAATGTGTTTATTTTAGCAATATTACCTTTTATCATGCTGTAGCAACACATCTTTAGTGCTGGATCCAGCTCTCATGGGGTTAATCGACAACTTCCTTTCTCCTGACTTATTGTGCTCTAATACTACAAGTTCCATGATGCATTGCACTCGCCTGTAACTCTGCACCTGGCACACCCACTCCAAAACACACCACAACCCCTCCCTCCTCTCCCCCCTCTAGCTTCAAAAAGATTTGTGATGTCATTTCTGTCCAACCTCCTCTTTTACATTTGTCCAACCCACACTCCATTACACACAGATAGATGGATAGATAGATAGATAGATAGATAACAAATAGATAGATAGATAGATGAATACATACAGATATATCTATATATCTATGTCTATTTCCATAGATATGTCCATATCCATGTTTCTAAACCCCTTCACCCCTGGAGCTTTTTTGTTTTTGTTTATCGCTCCCCTTCTTTACAGGGCTATAATTTTTCCGTCAATATGGCCATGTGAGGGCTTATTTTTTGCGGGACAAGTTCTACTTTTGAACGACACCATTGGTTTTACCATGTTGTGTAACAGAAAATGTGAAAAAAATTCAAAGTGCGATGAAATTGCAAAAAAAGTGCAATCCCACACTTGTTTTTTGTTTGGCTTTTTTGCTAGGTTCATTAAATGCTAAGGCTGTGTGCACACGCGGATTTGATTGCAGATCCGCAGCGTTTTTTGCTGCACAGAATTGCATCAAATCCGCAGTGTAGTGCACAACCAATGTAAGTCTATGGGAGCCGCAGACTTGTTGTGCACATGCTGCGGAAAAAGCTGCACCGAAACGCAGCTTTTTTTTCCCGCAGCATGTCACAGTCTGGCACATCCACAGCAAAACTGCAGATGTAAAAAAGATCTGCAGTTTAGATGCGGATGTGGGTCCGAGAAACGCTGCAGTTCAGGAGGAGGAAAGTGTGTGGGTGGTGACTGTGTGCGTGTATGTGTGTGCTGGGTCTGCGGGCTGTTCGGATGTGTGAGGGACTGTTCGGGTGTGTGCGGGGCTTTTCGGGTGGGTGCCTGGCTGTTCGGGTGTGTGCACGACTGTTCAGGTGTGTGCGGGGCTGTGCGGGGCTGTGCGGGGGTCTTTTGGGGTGTGTGTGCAGGCATCATCCGATGGGACTACAAGTACGCAGCATCCAATCTGCAGCTCATTCGGATGTAATCCGGACAGTGGACACACACCCTACGCTATCCATACATCTATCAATAGATATATCTATCCAGATATATCTATAGATAGATATATGAATAGATAGATGTATGCATCTATAGATCTATCTATATGTAGATCTGTCTATCCATTTCATCTATCATCTATCTGTCTATCTGTGTGTGTAATGGAGTGTGGGGTGGACAAATGTAAAAGAGGAGGTTGGAAAAGAAATGACATCACAAATCTTTTTTTTGTTCAATAATACATCTTTATTTAGCTTTCAAAAACGCACCAAAACGCATAAAAACCGCGCAAAAAACGCACAAAAAGCGAATTAAAACATGCATCAAAAACGCGCAAAAAACTCACCAAAAACTGCACCAAAAGCGCATCAAAACTGCACAAAAAACTGCATCAAAACCGCACCAAAAACTGCATCAAAAACGCACAAAAACAGCCCCAAAAACTGCATAAAAAACACATCAAAAATGCACCAAAAACTGCATCAAAACCGCACCAAAAACTGCACCAAAACCACACCAAAAACTGCAGCAAAACTGCACCAAAAACTGCATCAAAACCGCGCAAAAACCGCACCAAAAAACGCATCAAAACTGCATGAAAAATGCACGAAAACCGCACCAATAACTGCATCAAAACCGCACCAAAAACTGCATAAAAAACTGCATCAAAACTGCACCAATAACTGCATCAAAACCGCACCAAAAACTTCATGAAAACAGCACCAAAATTGCATCAACACTGCACCAAAACCGCACCAAAAACTGCATCAAAACGGCGCAAAAACCGCACCAAAACTGCATCAAAAACGCATCAAAACTGTACCAAATACTGCATGAAAAACGCACAAAAACCGCACCAATAACTGCATCAAAATCACACAAAAAACTGCATCAAAACCGCACCAAGAACTGCATCAAAACCGCACAAAAAACTGCACCAAAAACTGCATCAAAACTGCACCAAAAACTGCATCCAAACCGCACCAAAGGCTGCATCAAAACCGCACCAAAAACTGCATCAAAACCGCACCAAAACTGCAAAACTGCACCAGGTTTTGATGCAGTTTTTGGTGCAGTTTTGATGCAATTTTTGGTGAAGTTTTGATGCTGTTTTGGTGCGCTTTTTTGCGCGGTTTTGATGCAGTTTTTGGAAATAAATAAATAAACGGAAAATGTGCATGATTTGAATGGAAACATGAAAATCGGATTCGGAAGCCGGATTCATCATTTCACATCTCAGTTTCATACGTTTTTTGCCGGATCCATCGCTGTGGGTTTTTTCGCCGGACAGAAAAACAGTTCCTCTGTGTTTTCCATCTGGCGGAAACAGCTTTTTTGACGGATCCAACAAAAAACAGATGAAACTTGTGGCCATCAGGCGCAATCCAGCGCTAATACAACTCTATGAGAAAAAAAGCAGATCCGGTGGAAAAAAAGGATCCGTTTTTATCAAAACTCACTGGATTGTGCCTGACGGCAAAAACCTGATGTGTGAAAGCAGCCAGATATATGTATAGATACATCTATGTATCTATAGCTATATCTATCTATAAATATATCTATAGATATTAATAAAAAAAGGAACAGCACAACACTTCTACTTATCTCTGGGTGCAAAGCCTCCAGGCAACCTGTCCGCTGGTTATCCAAAGTCCATAAAAATCAAAAAAGAAGGCAGCACTCCATTTTTCTTATTAAATGTGCAGGATTTTAATCAGACCCACATGTCTGTGTGACGTTTCAGCTCTAAGGCTACGTTCACATTTGCGGTCCGCGCCGCAGCGTCGGGCGCCGCAGCGGCGCCGCATGCGTCATGCGCCCCTATATTTAACATGGGGGCGCATGGACATGCGGTGCACTTGCGTTTTGCGCCGCATGCGTCACTGCGGCGCACACGTCCGGGCGCAGAGGACGCAGCAAGTTGCATTTTTGCTGCGTCCAAAATCAATAGAAAAAAGAACGCATGCGGCGCAAAACGCAGCGTTGTGCATGCGTTTTGCCGCGATTTTGTTTGCGTTGTGCGTTGCGGCGCCGACGCTGCGGCGCACAACGCAACTGTGAACGTAGCCTAAGTGAGCCTTTCTCAAGCTTGAGAAAGGCTCACATAGAGCCGAAACGTCGCACAGACATGTGGGTCTGATTAAAATCCTGCACATTTAATAAGAAAAATGGAGTGCTGCCTTCTTTTTTGATTTTTATATCTATAGATAGCTATATCCATAGATATATAATAGAAAGGCCGATGTTTCTAAGGCTACTTTCACACTTGCGTTTTTAGCAATCCGTCACAATCCATCTTTTTGGGAAAAAAATGGATCCTGCAAATGTGCTCGCAGGATGCGTTTTTTACCCATAGACTTGTATTAGTGACGGATCGCGACGGATGGCCACACGTCGCGTCCGTCGTGCAACGGATCTGTCGTGTTTTGGCGGACTGTTGGCACGAAAAAACGTTCAAGTGAACTTTTTTGTCCGTTGCGTCCGCCATTTTCTACCGCGCATGCGCGGCCAAAACTCCGCCCCCTCCTCCCCGGACTTCAGAATGGGCAGCGGATGCGTTGAAAAACTGCATCCGCTGCCCACGTCGTGCACAGATTTCACAACGTGCGTCGGTACGTAGGCCCGACGCATAGTGACGGACCCGTACCGACGCAAGTGTGAAAAAGGCCTTAATGAGCGTTTAATAAAAAAACGGCGTGGGCTCCAGCGCAATTTTCTGCACCAGAGGGGGAAAGCCGACGGCCGGTGGCCAATATTTGTAGCCTGCTAAGAATATCAGCCCGCAGCTGTCTGCGTAGCCTTTACTGGCTATTAAAATAGGGGGACCCCCCAAAAAATGACGTGGGGTCACCCTATATTTTATAGCCAGAAAGGCTATGCAGACAGCTGCGGGCTGATATTCATAGCCTAGAGAGGGGCCATGAATATTAGCCCCCTCGGCTACAAATACCAGTCCGCAGCCGCCCCGGAAATGGCGCATCTGTAAGATGCACCAATCCCGGCACTTAGCCCCTCTCTTCCCAATCCCGTGTAGCGGTGGGATATGGGGTAATAAGGGGTTAATGTCACCTTGCTATCGTAAGGTGACATTAAGCCGGGTTAATAACGGAGAGGCGTCAATAAGATGCCTATCCATTATTAATCCAATACTAATAAAGGGTTAATAAAACACACAAACATTAGGAAAAAAGTATTTTATTATTCTTCATTTAACCATACTTACCATACTTCAGCGCCTGCAAAAAACGTAAAATAATAAACCGTATACTACCTGTCCGCCGTAGTCCTATTAATAACGAGTGTCCCACGACGATCTCCCCTATAGAACAGTGACATCGGGTGATGTCACTGCTCTATAGGACCTTCAGTGACACACTGACAGGAGACAATGGCTCCTGCAGTGCATCACTGAGACGTTACCTTAGGACAGGGGTCAGGAACCTTGGCCCTCCAGCTGTGGGAGAACTACAATTCCCAGCATGCCTCAACTGCTGCAAGTTGCTAGGGCATGCTGGGAGTTGTAGTTTTATAACAGCTGGAGAGCCGAGGTTCCCCACCCCTGCCTTAGGACAAAGTCTAACTTTATGGCAATTGCTGCCTGGGAAAATTTCTCACACAACAATGATATAAGTGAGACTAGGGACTATTTTCTCACAGGGGCATAGGATTAAACTTTGTGAGGAATACATTGTGGAAGGATACCTTCCATCATTGTATTCCTGAAGCCCCTGGAGAGCGGTCGCATCAGCTGATGCTCCTGCTCTCCACGGGAGATCGTCAAGGGACACTCGTTTTAATTGGATTTCTGCGGATCAGAGAGTATAGTGTTTGTTTATTATTTTAATATTTTTTACAGATGACACTGGCTTCGGGGAACAAGGTGACAGGTGATGGTATGTAATCTATGTTATATGTACTGTATGTGTATATGTATGTTGTATGTATATATTGTATGTATGTACTGTATGTGGCATGTTGCATGTTGTCGCATGGTGCATGTCGTCGCATGGTGCATGTCGTCGCATGCTGCATGGCATCGCATGTCGCATGCTGCATGTCATCGCATATTGCATGTCATCGCATGTTGCATGTCGCCACATGTCGCCGCATGTCACATGTTGCATGTCGTCGCATGTCGTCGCATGTTGCATGCCATCGCATGTTGCATGCTGCATGTCGCATGTCATTGCATGTTGCATGTCATATGTTGCATGTCGCATGTTGCATGTCGTCACATGGTGCATGTCGCATGTTGTCGCATGGTGCATGTCGCATTATGCATGTCGTCGCATGTTGTCACATCTTGCATGTTGTCGCATGGTGCATGTCGCATGGTGCATGTCACATGTTGCACGTTGTCGCATGGTGCATGTCGCCACATGTTGTCACATGTCGCATGTCATCGCTTGTTGCATGTCGCCGCATGTTCCATGTCACATGCTATCACATGTCACATGCTGCATGTTGCATGTCATCGCATGTTGCATGTAATCGCATGTTGCATGTAATCGCATGTTGCATGTCATCGCATGTTGCATGTCGTCGCATGGTGCATGTTGTCGCATGTTGTCACATGCCGCATGTCATCGCATTGTGCATGTTGCATGTCACATGTTGCATGTCGTTGCATGTTGCATGTCGCTGCATGTTGCATGTCGTCGCATGGTGTATGTCACATGTTGCATGTCATCGCATGTTGCATGTCATCGCATGTTGCATGATGCATGTCGCATGTCATCGCATGGTGCATGTCATCGCATGTCGTCGCATGGTGCATGTGTTGCATGTTGTCACATGTCGCATGTCATCGCATTGTGCATGTCGCATGTTGCATGTCACATGTTGCATGTCGTCGCATGTTGCATATCGCCGCATGTTGTCGCATGGTGCATGTCACATGTTGCATGTCGTTGCATGGTGCATGTCGTTGCATGTTGTCACATGTCGCATGTTGCATGTTGTCACATGTCGCATGCTGTCACATGCTGTCACATGTCACATGTTGTCACATGTTGTATGATGTCACATGTTACATGTCACATGGTGTGTGTTGTATGTATGTACTGTATATGTGTATGTGTTTTTTGTTTTTTTTTACATTTAACACATTAGCCGGATGATGGGACTACTACTGTCCCATCATTGGCTAATGTGTCACTCACTGTCACTGTAGCAGGCAGAGCCCGATGGGACTTGTAGTCCTATCGGACGATGCCTGCACACAAAGACACACACACTCACACATACCAATGACCACCCCCCGCAGCAGACCCCAGCACCGCCCGCACATACCGGCACCGGTCCACACATACCGGTGCTGGCCCGCACATACCGGCGCCGGCACGCAGACCCCCGGCACCTGCACATACCGGTGCCGGCCCGCACATACTGGCGCCGGCACGCAGAACCCCGGCGCCTGCACATACCGGCGCTGGCCCACACATACCGGCGCCGGCCCGCACATACCGGCGCCGGCACGCAGACCCCCGGCACCTGCACATACCGGTGCCGGCCCGCACATACCGGCGCCGGCACGCAGACTCCCGGCGTCCGCACAATCATCCCTGCCTAGCCCTGCCCGCCCCTAGCTCAGCCCCGCCCGCCCCCAGCACAGCCCCACAGGCAGCCCGCAGGCAGCCCCCAGCCCCGCCCACAGCCCAGTCACTCTTGATGAGTGACTGCTGACTGTGAGGCCGGATCACGCCTGCTGCTGACGTCACGTCAGTTTCCAGAGTCTGGAAATTGACGTGACGTCGGCGGAAATAAGTGGCGGCTGCAGCCTGGGGGTCACTTGACCCGGACTCAGCCGCCGGAATAGCACCGCTCACAGGCGAAAGCGGCAGCGGAAGGTATTTGCACAATTCATTAGGGGCCCCGGGGGGATACATTGGGGGGTTAATTAAAAGTAGTGGACAACCCCTTTAAGGATGGAGAACAGTAGAAAACCCCCTCAAGTGACCTAATTTTCAAAACTACATCCTTCAAGGCACAAATCTAGGGGTGTGGTGAGCATCTAGAAAGTACAAGTGCTTCAGAGAATTTCGTAACATTGATCAATTAAAATTAAAAAATACGCTTTTTCCACTTAAATGTTGTGTTAGCCCCAATTTTTGTTGTTTTCACAAGGGTAACAGTACAAAATGCACCACACAATGTTTCTTGATTATGCTGATAAACCATATGGGGTAGGAAACTACTGTTTCTACGATTGGCAGGGCTCAGAAGTGAAGGAGCACCATTTGACTCTTGAAACACAAATTTGGCTGTAATAGAAGATGAACACTAAGTGCATTAAGCAAGGTTGGACAGTCGGAATGTGGCTGGAAGTATGCAAACTGTTTTCTTCTGGGACTGGAGAATGTTCATAGTGCACATTGCATGCGATGTGAGGATTTACAAGTCTACATTCACGTGACTTCAGCAAAACCAAAAAATTTGTATGACTAATGTGTCGTGGCTAGGGTTGAGCGAAACGGATCGGTCATTTTCATAAGTCGCCGACTTTTGGCAAAGTCGGGTTTCATGAAACCCAACCCGATCCCAGCGTGGGATCGGCCATGCGGTACACGATCTTCGTGCCAAAGTCGCGTTTCATATGACGCTTAAAGCGCCATTTCTCAGCCAATGAAGGTGCACGCAGAGTGTGGGCATCGTGATGACATAGGTCCTGGTCCCCACCATCTTAGAGAAGGGCATGGCAGTGATTGGCTTGCTTTCTGCGGCGTCACAGGGGCTATAAAGGGGTGTTCCCGCCGACCGCCATCTTACTGCTGCTGATCTGAGCGTAGGGAGAGGTTGCTGCCGCTTCGTCAGAAGCAGGGATAGCGTTAGGCAGGGTACATAAAGCCCCAAATCGCTTGTGCTGTAGCGATTTCCACTGTCCAACACCACCTTTTCTTTTTGGGACAGTGGAGGCTCGATTTCTGTGGAGCGCCCCCACACCGCCGCAGGGCCGAGGGGTACCCGGAGCCGGGCCTCTAGGTCTCAGTCCTGGGGTTGTCACGGTGGCTAGACCCGGTCCGTGGCCCTGTCTGTCAGTGGGGGACGTCCAGTGCAATAAGTGATGTTGTAGCGGTGCAGTTGTGGGGTGCAGGTCACGGTAAATAACGAGGACACCAGGTTGCAGTCTCTTTACCTCTTTACTGAAGCTCTCTGGGTCCTCAGTCCGGAATACGGCTCACCAGGCTGCGCAAGTCCGGCCGGTCCAATGGCACTTCCAGAGCTCTCCTTGCAGGTGGAAATCGGTGCCTTCCTTCTAGCGCTATGTGTTGCAGTCCTTCCCTGCTGTGCTTACGGAAAGTACCCCACAACTGTTGTGTCTGTTTCTCGTGTTCCCTCACAACAACTTAATTCGCAATGATCTTCCTCGTCCCTCCAGATACTATGGTAGGAACGCACCCGTATGACGGGGAGGCTCGGAGATCTTCCGGGACTCTATCTGCGCCCCTCTCCTGTTGGTACCCCCCTTTGCCTTCCTGGGTGATGCGTGAGACAGTCCGCCTCAAGCTAACTGCCCTGCCGTAGGTCTGAGGTATGGCTTGAAACTCTTTACCTCCTCGGCGTTCCGGCCACCGGTAGTGCGCCTCAGTAAGGTGCTGCCTCTTTCAGCACAACCCTCACTGGTCTCTCCTTTCGCTTGATTTCGTTTCTCACTCAGCACAATCTATCTCGCTTCTTAGTCCTTCCTTGGGCACCGCCGCTATGCTGAGCAGGCACGGTCCCTTTACGTTCTTTCCATGCCAAGCCTCTGCCAGGATCCCACCCCTGGCAGAGACCCTACAGTCTCTCCCTTCACAACACCCTCTGCCACCAGGTGTTGCTCCGTTCAATCCCGTCAGCGTTCTCTCTAACTTTCTGCCTGACCCCCAGTTTTCCCACTATGGTGGGGAGTGGCCTAATGAATAGCACCCTTAGCTCCCCCCGGAGGCCCAGCTGTGAAATGTCTTGGTGACTGTGATACCTGCTCAGAGAACTCCTTCCGTGCCATCGAACGCAGCATGGCCCCCCTTAGTGGCTGAACCATGCTACTGCAACGACCAGGACTCTGGGGCGCTGCACTCCCCCCTGGTTAAACACAGTACTCCGGGACTGGGAAGAAAAACAACAATACAGGTTAGCAAAAAGACATACAATTTTGTTGAGTGCAAATAACAATAAGTATACTTAAGTAGGCTTCCCTTTATGGGAGGTGAGGACACTTGTAACGTTACAAACATAATTAACCTTATAATTTACAGAGTATAAATAACTTCTGTTACCCAACCGGGTATTCTATTTAGTGCAATTTTTGAAATAATAACTTAACATTGCCTTTAAGAAACTCACACTCTTAGTCTATCAAAGGCCTTCCTATAATCACATTATAAGGCATTTCAACTTTACATTCTCCTTCTTGTGAACCTGCAGGACCGCCTGTCCCTACGGCACCAGACCTACTGCCTCTCCTTTCTTCTACAGGACCGCCCTGTTCAGCCAGGGCCTACTGCCTTTCGCTACTATACACAGTATAGACATAACATTCCTTTCGGTTGAAGAACTCTGAGCCAGCTCTACTCGGCCCCTTTAAGGACTCACTCTCTAACCCCTACGGGTTCACTCTCTGTCCTTAGTAACAAAGTAACTTTTCAATGGGGACGCAGGGTTTACCTTCTATCCTCACCCTCATTATTACTTCTCTTACTTTCAACTATGCAGACCTCCACTTCTACCCCTACGGGCTCTCTGCATCCTTCCTGTCTTCAAAACATTATTCAAATTTCACATTTTAACAAATTCAACACATATAACTCGGCATGTAAAACAGTTACATTTTCTTTTCAAGGCATCATTACCACATTACTGTTCTGTAACAGTATCGCTTTCAAGTACAATTCTTCACATCCCCTTTAAGAGGGGACCAGGTCTCTCTGAGGTAGCTCGTCTTCTCAGCCTACCAGTCTCATGCAAAGTTCCGGTCCGGTATCTTCACAAAGTGTCTTTAACTAGGACCAGTAGGAACGGTTTCT
This sequence comes from Ranitomeya variabilis, assembly GCF_051348905.1. Lineage (NCBI taxonomy): Eukaryota > Metazoa > Chordata > Amphibia > Anura > Dendrobatidae > Ranitomeya > Ranitomeya variabilis. The sequence goes on from NC_135237.1 coordinate 214,347,477, forward strand.
TCGCAAAGTGTCTTTTGACTAAAACCAGTAGGGAGCACCTTTAAGAAAGTGCAAACTATTTACAAGGGAAAGTTTGAATCATGCGCAGTTCATGATTTCTGCAGTTCTCTTTTTTTTTTTTTTTTTTTAAAACTGTATAAACTTCAGGAAAACAACAGTGACCCCGGGTCAACAAAGGGGTCACCTTTAACCCTAGACGGGTTTAGCAGCAAACAGGAACAGTTAAAGGAATGAACAGTTAACTATTTACATTTTTCATTAGTACCATCACTTTTACCGTCGGGATGCAGCAGGGGGTCTTCTTTCTGGCCTCACCAATCCCACAGATCGTTCTGATGAGCCAGGGCGTCGCTCCGGTCCTAGCAGGGCCAGAATCCCTCGCTGGGAGATCCTGGCTGTCGGCAACTGTATGCGTTCCCCCGGGGCACGATGATGTCGATCCTCTGGTGGTTCCGCGGGACCGGGCTCTGCAGTTTTCTTCGCCGGGGTATCGTCTTCCGGTACCCCTGCAGCAGCCTGGAAAGCAACACACCGCTGCACGCCGCGGGCTATCCACCCTGTTTCACCCGCGGCCCTCCTCCACCGTGTGTAGGTGACAGCATCACCTGGCTCCAAGTTACAGTCGAATCTCCCGCTGCTCGGCTCCACCTCTGTCCTTTCCACGCGAACTTGTAGTGGCTCCCCGATCTCTTGGATTATCCCCTGTCCATGCTGGGAGTTAAAGGCCACCACCACACCCCAGTGTGACGGTGGGATCTCGGGGGGGCTTATCAGGTCAATCGGCTCAGCGGGCTGGGACCGGCTCCGCCAGGCTGCCGTCAGGCGCCGGTAATGTTCCGCATCCGGAATTATTTTTAAGCCCGTCGTCGGTGGTGCATCCTCGGACGCGGCCAGGTGAGCAGAAGCAGGGGACACTGGGGACAGGCGGATTTCTGTGGGTTGCCCCATCCGCGCCAGCACACGGGCGTCATGCTTCAGGCGGCGTGCCATCTGCCGGGTCTCGGCTGCAGCCGCACACTCCGCGGACATCGGCGGAGGGGGTCGTCCCATCGGTGGCCTCGTTGAAGTCGAACCCCGCAGTGTGGGCGCCCCTGAGGTTACCTCAGGCTGTATATCTTCAGGCCGCGCCGGATCAGTTCCGCCTGGTGCTCTGGATGCCGCCATCTTTTTTCCTTCTTCTAGGTCGTTTTCCCGCGGTCTCTTTCGCGGGCGGCCCCGTCCCCATGGTCTCCACCCTCCGGCCAGAATCAAGAGGCGGACCTCGGCGGTTGACGGGCACGTCCTCAAGACACAAAAATACTTAGACTGGGCGGCCATTATTCTTCGCGCGCTCCAGCTCGTCTACGCCCACTCCACGCCCTTCTTCTCTTCCTGCGCTCTCCTCAGCGCTGCAATGGCGGCGGATTTTGGCGGCAACTGGCACAGCACACAGTCTTGCGATAAAGTTCAGTCCACACACAATAAATCACAGTCTCTAGGCACACATGACCTGATTCTTCAGGCTTAAGTAGATCCTGTTCGTGACGCCAAATTGGAGCGCCCCCACACCGCCGCAGGGCCGAGGGGTACCCGGAGCCGGGCCTCTAGGTCTCAGTCCTGGGGTTGTCACGGTGGCTAGACCCGGTCCGTGGCCCTGTCTGTCAGTGGGGGACGTCCAGTGCAATAAGTGATGTTGTAGCGGTGCAGTTGTGGGGTGCAGGTCGCGGTAAATAACGAGGACACCAGGTTGCAGTCTCTTTACCTCTTTACTGAAGCTCTCTGGGTCCTCAGTCCGGAATACGGCTCACCAGGCTGCGCAAGTCCGGCCGGTCCAATGGCACTTCCAGAGCTCTCCTTGCAGGTGGAAATCGGTGCCTTCCTTCTAGCGCTATGTGTTGCAGTCCTTCCCTGCTGTGCTTACGGAAAGTACCCCACAACTGTTGTGTCTGTTTCTCGTGTTCCCTCACAACAACTTAATTCGCAATGATCTTCCTCGTCCCTCCAGATACTATGGTAGGAACGCACCCGTATGACGGGGAGGCTCGGAGATCTTCCGGGACTCTATCTGCGCCCCTCTCCTGTTGGTACCCCCCTTTGCCTTCCTGGGTGATGCGTGAGACAGTCCGCCTCAAGCTAACTGCCCTGCCGTAGGTCTGAGGTATGGCTTGAAACTCTTTACCTCCTCGGCGTTCCGGCCACCGGTAGTGCGCCTCAGTAAGGTGCTGCCTCTTTCAGCACAACCCTCACTGGTCTCTCCTTTCGCTTGATTTCGTTTCTCACTCAGCACAATCTATCTCGCTTCTTAGTCCTTCCTTGGGCACCGCCGCTATGCTGAGCAGGCACGGTCCCTTTACGTTCTTTCCATGCCAAGCCTCTGCCAGGATCCCACCCCTGGCAGAGACCCTACAGTCTCTCCCTTCACAACACCCTCTGCCACCAGGTGTTGCTCCGTTCAATCCCGTCAGCGTTCTCTCTAACTTTCTGCCTGACCCCCAGTTTTCCCACTATGGTGGGGAGTGGCCTAATGAATAGCACCCTTAGCTCCCCCCGGAGGCCCAGCTGTGAAATGTCTTGGTGACTGTGATACCTGCTCAGAGAACTCCTTCCGTGCCATCGAACGCAGCATGGCCCCCCTTAGTGGCTGAACCATGCTACTGCAACGACCAGGACTCTGGGGCGCTGCATCTGTGCAACAGCTCTGTAGGTTATAAGGCTCCCTGATAGCTGCGTTGCTGTGTGTACGCCGCTGTGCAAACCAACTGCTTTTTTCAAAGCACAAATCCTGTTGCTCCTTCATCTCTGCTCAGCTATCTATCCTGTTTGTGTGTCCACACTTTTGACTTTTGTGTGCAGCAGTCCTTTTTATTGCTGCCTGACATACTTTTCAGAGATAACTGTAGGGAGATAGTAATTGTAGTACTGTCCCTTTTTTTTTTTGGGTTATATCTCTTCAAGCCACTTTTTCCTACAGAAAATATACTCTAATACAGTGGCCCCGATTTATTCACAATTCTCCCAGAAAAAAAAAAAAAAAGTGGGAGATTAAGATTGGCAAATCTGCATCAGTGCCAGTCCTGTGTGTGGCATCTGTCTTTGTTTTTCTGCCACAGAAAACCTACTTTTTTTTAACAGTGGGCCTGATTTCTTCACAATTCTCCCAGAAAAAAAATAAAAGTGGGAGATTAAGATTGGCAAATCTGCATTAGTGCCAGTCGTGTGTGTGGCATTTTTTTTTTTTTATTTCTGCCACAGAAAACCTACTGTGTAGCAGTGGGCCTGATTTCTTACTAATTCTTCAAAAAAAAAAAAAATAAAAGTGGGAGATTAAGATTGGCAAATCTGCATTAGTGCCAGTCATGTGTGTGGCATCTTTTTTTTTTTTTTTTTTCTGCCACAGAAAACCTACTGTGTAGCAGTGGGCCTGATTTCTTACTAATTCTCCCAGAAAAAAAAATAAAAGTGGGAGATTAAGATTGGCAAATCTGCATTAGTGCCAGTCCTGTGTGTGGCACCTGTCTTTGTTTTTCTGCCAAAGAAAACCTACTGTATAACTGTGTGCCTGATTTCTTCCTAATTCTCCCAGAAAAAAAAATAAAAGTGGGAGATTAAGATTGGCAAATCTGCATTAGTGCCAGTCCTGTGTGTGGCATCTGTGTTTGTTTTTCTGCCACAGAAAACCTACTGTGTGGCAGTGGGCCTGATTTCTTACTAATTCTCCCAGAAAAAAAAATAAAAGTGGGAGATTAAGATTGGCAAATCTGCATTAGTACCAGTCGTGTGTGTGGCATCTTTTTTTTAAAAATTTTCTGCCACAGAAAACCTACTGTGTAGCAGTGGGCCTGATTTCTTACTAATTCTCCCAGAAAAAAAATAAAAGTGGGAGATTAAGATTGGCAAATCTGCATTAGTGCCAGTCCTGTGTGTGGCATCTGTGTTTGTTTTTCTGCCACAGAAAACCTACTGTGTAGCAGTGGGCCTGATTTCTTACTAATTCTCCCAGAAAAAAAAATAAAAGTGGGAGATTAAGATTGGCAAATCTGCATTAGTGCCAGTCCTGTGTGTGGCATCTTTTTTTTTAATTTTCTGCCACAGAAAACCTACTGTGTAGCAGTGGACCTGATTTCTTACTAATTCTTCCAGAAAAAAAACTAAAATAAAAATGGGAGATTAAGATTGGCAAATCTGCATTAGTGCCAGTCCTGTGTGTGGCATCTGTTTGTTTTTCTGCCACAGAAAACCTACTATGTAGCAGTGGGCCTGATTTCTTACTAATTCTCCCAGAAAAAAAAAATAAGTGGGAGATTAAGATTGGCAAATCTGCATTAGTGCCAGTCGTGTGTGTGGCATCTTTTTTTAAAAAAAATTTCTGCCACAGAAAACCTACTGTGTAGCAGTGGGCCTGATTTCTTACTAATTCTCCCAGAAAAAAAAATAAAAGTGGGAGTTTAGGATTGGCAAATCTGCATTAGTGCCAGTCCTGTGTGTGGCATCTGTGTTTGTTTTTCTGCCACAGAAAACCTACTGTATAACTGTGTGCCTGATTTCTTCCTAATTCTCCCAGAAAAATAAATAAAAGTGGGAGATTAAGATTGGCAAATCTGCATTAGTGCCAGTCCTGTGTGTGGCATCTGTGTTTGTTTTTCTGCCACAGAAAACCTACGTACCTACCTATGTAGTAGTGGGCCTGATTTCTTACTAATTCTCCCAGAAAAAAAAATAAAAGTGGGAGATTAAGATTGGCAAATCTGCATAAGGCTAGTTTCACACTTGCGTTTTTGTCTGCATGCGTTTTTAAAAAAAAAACGCATGTGTGAAAAACGCATGTAAACGCGGTAAAACGCATGCGTTTTTTAGACGCATGCGTTTTTATAGAAAAACACAAGAAAACACAAGAAAACACAAGAAAAAACAAGAAAACCCTAACCCTAACCCTACCCCTAACCCTAACCCTAAACGTGACTGAAATACGTGGCACTGAAATACGTGCAACTGAAATACGTGGTACTTAAATATGTGGCACTTTAATACGTGGCACGTGGCACTTTAATACGTGGCACGTGGCACTTTAATACGTGGCACTTAAATACGTGGCACGTGGCACTTAAATACGTGGCACGTGGCACTTAAATACGTGGCACGTGGCACTTTAATACGTGGCACGTGGCACTTAAATACGTGGCACGTGGCACTTATATATGTGGCACGTGGCACTTATATATGTGGCACGTGGCACTTAAATACGTGGCACGTGGCATACGTGGCACTGAAATACGTGATACGTGGCACTTAAATACGTGGCAATATGACTGTCAGAAAATGTTCATTAAACGGTTAGGGGTGAGGTTAGGGGTAGAGTTAGGGTTAGGGTTTGGATCCCTTTATGACCTTGATGGTGGTGGGTGACTTTTCAGTGTGTTTTCTGTTTTTTTTCTATAAAAACGCATGCGTTTTTAGCGCAAACAAACGCATGTGCTTAAAAACGCATGCGTTTACATAGACAGCAATGCATTTTTTTGCCGCGAAAAAACGCATGCGTTTTTTCGCGGCAAAAAAACGCGCAAGAAAATACTGCAGGTAGCATTTTTGAAAATGAACGCATGCAGTCAAAAAACGCATGCGTTTGAAAACGCGACCAAACGCATGTGCAAAAAAACGCATGCGTTTTCAATGTTAAATATAGGAAAAAAAACGCATGCGTTTTTTGTGCAAAAAACGCTGCAGACAAAAACGCAAGTGTGAAAGCAGCCTTAGTGCCAGTCCTGTGTGTGGCATCTTTTTTTTTTAATTTTCTGCCACAGAAAACCTACTGTGTAGCAGTGGGCCTGATTTCTTACTAATTCTCCCAGAAAAATAAATAAAAGTGGGAGATTAAGATTGGCAAATCTTCATTAGTGCCAGTCCTGTGTGTGGCATCTGTGTTTGTTTTTCTGCCACAGAAAACCTACTGTATAACTGTGTGCCTGATTTCTTCCTAATTCTCCCAGAAAAATAAATAAAAGTGGGAGATTAAGATTGGCAAATCTGCATTAGTGCCAGTCCTGTGTGTGGCATCTGTGTTTGTTTTTCTGCCACAGAAAACCTACTATGTAGCAGTGGGCCTGATTTCTTACTAATTCTCCCAGAAAAAAAAATAAAAGTGGGAGATTAAGATTGGCAAATCTGCATTAGTGCCAGTCCTGTGTGTGGCATCTGTGTTTGTTTTTCTGCCACAGAAAACCTACTGTGTAGCAGTGGGCCTGATTTCTTACTAATTCTCCCAGAAAAAAAAATAAAAGTGGGAGATTAAGATTGGCAAATCTGCATTAGTGCCAGTCCTGTGTGTGGCTTTTTTTTTTTTTGTTCTGCACCAGAAAACCTACTGTGTAACAGTGGGCCTGATTAAATCACTTGTCTCACATATCCCCCCCAAAAAATAAAATAAAGGGATAATAATCTTGCCAAACCTGTGCATCTGTTCTAGTGCTGTCTGTGGTATCTGTCAGTTATTTTGTGCCACAGGAACTATACCGTGATATAGTGGGCCTGATTCAATCCCTTGTCTCCCATATCCAAAAAAAGAGGGACATTTCTATTGCCAGTGGGTGCATCTGCGTCATTCCGGCTAGTGCCATATCTGCCAGCCTCTTTCTGCAAATCAAACTGTGTTGTTGTGTAATACAGTGGGCCTGATTTTTCCCTGGATTCTCCCACACATAAATAGGGACATTTCTATTGCCAGTGTTTTTATCTGTGTCACTCTTGTTACTGACATATCTGCCAGCCTCTTTCTGCCAACCAAACTGTGTTGTTGTGTAATACAGTGGGCCTGATTTTTCCCTGGATTCTCCCACACATAAATAGGGACATTTCTATTGCCAGTGTTTTTATCTGTGTCACTCCTGTTACTGCCATATCTGCCAGCCTCTTTCTGCCAACCAAACTGTGTTGTTGTGTAATACAGTGGGCCTGATTTTTCCCTGGATTCTCCCACACATAAATAGGGACATTTCTATTGCCAGTGTTTTTATCTGTGTCACTCCTGTTACTGCCATACCTGCCAGCCTCTTTCTGCCAACCAAACTGTGTTGTTGTGTAATACAGTGGGCCTGATTTTTCCCTGGATTCTCCCACACATAAATAGGGACATTTCTTTTGCCAGTGTTTTTATCTGTGTCACTCCTGTTACTGCCATATCTGCCAGCCTCTTTCTGCCAACCAAACTGTGTTGTTGTGTAATACAGTGGGCCTGATTTTTACCTGGATTCTCCCACACATAAATAGGGACATTTCTATTGCCAGTGTTTTTATCTGTGTCACTCCTGTTACTGCCATACCTGCCAGCCTCTTTCTGCCAACCAAACTGTGTTGTTGTGTAATACAGTGGGCCTGATTTTTCCCTGGATTCTCCCACACATAAATAGGGACATTTCTATTGCCAGTGTTTTTATCTGTGTCACTCCTGTTACTGCCATACCTGCCAGCCTCTTTCTGCCAACCAAACTGTGTTGTTGTGTAATACAGTGGGCCTGATTTTTCCCTGGATTCTCCCACACATAAATAGGGACATTTCTATTGCCAGTGTTTTTATCTGTGTCACTCCTGTTACTGCCATGTCTGCCAGCCTCTTTCTGCCAACCAAACTGTGTTGTTGTGTAATACAGTGGGCCTGATTTTTCCCTGGATTCTCCCACACATAAAAAAGGGAGATTTAAATTCACAACCAGTTCACGTACACCTTCTTCCTGGTTTTACTGGACCACATAACGGTTGTTAGTTTGATTACATTTTTCCAATAATGAGGAAGTCTGGTGGAAGAGGTCGTGGCCGTGGGCATTCATTGCCAGCTGGTAATGATGTTAGTGGTGGTGGTCGTGGTCGTGGAGCATCAGGTGGTCGTGAGAAAAGCAATATAGCCCCTAAGTCTCGAGTTGTTGAGCCAGCGTCATCGTCTGGCTACACAAGGCCTCGAAGGCTCCCTTTTCTGGGAGTAGGAAAACCGCTTTTGAAGCCGGAGCAGCAGGAACAAGTATTGGCTTTCATTGCTGACTCTGCCTCTACATCTTTCTCCTCCTCCTCGGAAAGTGCCAAATGTCAGAGCAGTGTGTCGTCAGTGGATGCTCCCGCTCAGGAACAAGTCGCTTCCTTGCATCCTTCACCCAGAACAACAGTGAAGGATGCGTCAGGCGACACAACTGGTTACTCCATGGAGCTCTTTACACATACCGTGCCTGGGTTCGAAAGTTAAATTGTTAACAGGCCATGCCCATTACAAGATAAATCGGACATGGAGTGCACAGATGCACAGCCACAGCCAGATTATAATGCTGTTCTTTTGACTCAGATCAGAACATTGCCCTCGCAGTGTACTGATCCAGAATCTGACCCTGAGGAGACTATTGATCTCCGTCACGAACGCTATAGCACCGGCTTACACGGTGACCCAGAGGAAGGTGCACAGAACATAGAAGAGGAGGTCATAGATGACCCAGTTGTTGACCCCGATTGGCAGCCATTGGGGGAACAGGGTGCAGGCGGCAGTAGCTCTAAAGCGGAGGAGGAGGAGCCGCAGCAGACATCAACATCGCAACAGGTTCCATCTGGCAGGCCCGTATCTGGCCAAAAACGTGTGGCAAAACCAAAACCAGTTGTAGGACAGCGTGGCCATCAGGTTCAAGTAGCTCAGTGTGCAATGCCTGAAAAGGTATCCAATAGGAAGAGTGCAGTGTGGAATTTTTTTAACCAAGATCCCAATGATCAGCGCAAAGTCATCTGTAAGAAATGCTCCAGGACCTTCAGCAGAGGTCAGAATGTTAAAAATTTAAATACAAGTTGCATGCATCGACATTTAACCACCATGCACTTGCAAGCCTGGACACACTACCAAATGTCCCTTAATGTTGTAGCACCCTCTCACAATGAAGCTAATCAGCAAGGCGACATCCCTTCCCTCACTGTAAGCCCGCCGTTTACCACACCACCTGCAGGTAATGTGGCGGTTTTGTCGCAAGGCCAAAGCAGTCAGGGAATCACCAGGTTCGTGGTCGGAAAAACTGTATGTAGGGCACCATCAAGAATACCGTCACAAACCCTCTCTCAGTCACCCATGTCTACCGGCACCCCCGCTAGTTCCACCGTATGCAGCTCTCCAGTCCAGCTCACCCTACATGAGACTCTCGTTAGGAAAAGGAAGTACTCATCCTCGCATCCGCGTACACAGGGTTTGAACGCCCACATTGCTAGACTAATCTCGATCTCGTTAGAGATGATGCCCTACCGGTTAGTTTAAACCAAAGCTTTCAAAGCCCTGATGGACTACGCTGTACCACGCTACGAGCTACCCAGTCGACACTTCTTTTCGAGAAAAGCCATCCCAGCCCTCCACCAGCATGTAAAAGACCGCATTGTCCATGCGCTCAGGCAATCTGTGAGTAGAAAGGTGCAACTGACAACAGATGCATGGACCAGTAGGCATGGCCAGGGGCGTTACGTCTCCATCACAGCACACTGGGTTAATGTGGTGGATGCAGGCTCCAGAGCCCACGGTGTAGGAAACAGTTGGCTGTTCGTCCCCCCTCCTCCTCCTCGTCCTCCAGCAGAAGCGAGAGCTCATCCACAGACCGCAGTCGCACGACCACTCCATCCGCAGCTGCCACTGTTGCACACGAGGTGTCCAATTATGGAACAGCTTGTGGCAAGCGTCAGCAGGCTGTATTGGCAATGAAGTGTTTGGGCGACAACAGACACACCGCGGAAGTTCTGTCTGAGTTCTTGCAGCAAGAAACTCAGTCATGGCTGGGCACTGTACATCTTGAGGCAGGCAAGGTAGTCAGTGACAACGGAAGGAATTTTATGGCTGCCATAGCCCTTTCACAACTGAAACACATTCCTTGCCTGGCTCACACCTTAAACCTGGTGGTGCAGTGCTTCCTGAAAAGTTATCCGGGGTTACCCGACCTGCTGCTGAAAGTGCGCAGACTTTGCTCTCACATCCGCCGTTTGCCCATACACTCCAGCCGTATGCATAACCATCAGCGGGCTTTGAACCTTCCACAGCATCGCCTAATCATCGACGTTGCAACAAGGTGGAACTCCACACTGCACATGCTTCAAAGACTGTGCGAACAGAGGTGTGCTGTTATGTATTTGTGGGAGGATACACATACAAGGGCAGGCAGTTGGATGGCAGACATGGAGTTGTCAGCTGTGCAGTGGTCGAAGCTCCAAGACCTGTGTCAAGTCCTTCAGTGTTTTGAGGAATGCACACGGCTGGTTAGTGCAGACAACGCCATAATAAGCATGAGCATCCCCCTAATGCGTCTGCTGATGCAAAGTTTGACGCACATAAAGGAACAGGCGTCTGCAGCCGAGGACGAGGGAAGCCTTGATGACAGTCAGCCATTGTCTGCTCAGGGAAGTCTACAGGACGAGGTGGCGGGCGAAGAGGAGGAGGACGAGGAGGATGATGGGGATGACTATTTGTTGGATGAGGAAGCTTCTCAGGGGGCAATAGAAACTGCTGGCGGTGCAAGGCCGGGTTCTGGGTTTTTGAGGGAGACAAGTGAAGTGGATTTGCCAGAAAGTGCTCCTCAACCCAGTATAAGCACTGACTTGACAACTGGAACATTGGCCCACATGGCGGATTATGCCTTGTGTATCCTCAAAAGGGACCCACGCATTTTAAAAATGATGACAGATGATGATTACTGGTTGGCCTGCCTCCTTGATCCTCGCTACAAAGGCAAATTGCAAAATATCATGCCACATGAGAACCTCGAACAGATATTGGCAACCAAACAAGCTACTCTTGTAGACCGTTTGATGCAGGCATTCCCAGCACACAGCGCCGGTGATGGTTCTCACACGAGCCGCAGGGGGCAACAGGGCAGAGGTGTTAGAGGTGCACAGATCAGAAGTGGCGTAGGACAGAGGGGTTTTCTGACCAGGTTGTGGAGTGATTTCGCAATGACCGCAGACACGACAGGTACAGCAGCATCCATTCAAAGTGACAGGAGACAATATTTGTCCAGTATGGTTACTAACTATTTTTCCTACGTTTGTTACTTAGCTGGAGTAATTTGTGATCCTCAACCACTAAGGATCATAACAGTATAGCAGGCCAAAAAGTGTTTAATGCATCGCAGAAGTGGGATAAAAAGAAGACCTGAGTACATTTTTTTTTTTTCCCTTCCTCCCGCTTTTCCTTTGCTGCAGTCTGTTTAGCTTCTTTCATCCCCTTGAACTCTGGGTGGTTTTGAGCTCAGCTGCAGACATGAATGTTCAGACTCTGACTTCTAGTGTGGATCATCTTACTGCACGGGTGCAAAGTATTCAAGATTTTGTTATTCGTAGCCCTATGTCAGAACCAAAGATACCCATTCCTGAGTTGTTTTCTGGAGATAGATCTAGGTTTCAAAATTTTAAGAATAATTGTAAGTTATTTCTATCTCTGAGACCTCATTCCTCTGGTGATTCCGCTCAGCAAGTTAAAATTGTTATCTCCTTGTTGCGTGGCAACCCTCAAGATTGGGCTTTCTCTCTGGCGCCAGGAGATCCTGCATTGCTTAATGTAGATGCATTTTTTCTGGCTCTTGGACTGCTTTATGAGGAGCCTAATCTTGAGAATCAGGCAGAAAAAGCGTTGCTGGCTATCTCTCAAGGTCAGGATGAAGCAGAAGTGTATTGTCAAAAATTTCGGAAATGGTCGGTGCTTACTCAATGGAATGAGTGTGCCCTGGCTGCAAATTTCAGAGAAGGTCTTTCTGAGGCCGTTAAGAATGTTATGGTGGGGTTTCCCACCCCTACAAGTCTGAGTGATTCTATGGCTTTAGCCATTCAGGTTGATCGGCGTTTGCGGGAGCGCAAATCTGCTCATCCTTTGGCGGTATTTTCTGGACAGAGACCTGAGTCTATGCAATGTGACCGAACTCTGACCAGAATTGAGCGACAAAGTCATAGACGTCAAAATGGGTTGTGCTTTTACTGTGGTGATTCTACTCATGTTATCTCAGCATGCTCTAAACGCTTAAAAAAAATCGCTAAACCTGTCACCATTGGTACTATACAGCCTAAATTTATTTTGTCTGTTACTTTGATTTGTTCTTTGTCGTCCTACCCGGTTATGGCTTTTGTGGATTCGGGTGCTGCCCTGAATCTGATGGATTTGTCGTTTGCCAGGCGCTGTGGTTTTGTCCTGGAGCCTTTGGAATTTCCTATTCCTCTGAGGGGAATTGATGCTACGCCATTGGCTGAGAATAAGCCTCAGTATTGGACGCAAATGACCATGTGCATGACTCCCGTACATCAGGAGGTGATTCGCTTTCTCGTTCTGCATAATTTGCATGATGTTGTCGTTTTGGGTCTGCCATGGCTGCAAGCTCATAATCCAGTTTTAGATTGGAAAGCTATGTCTGTGTCAAGTTGGGGTTGTCAGGGAATTCATGGCGATACTCCGTTGGTGTCTATTGCTTCTTCCACTCCTTCTGAGGTCCCTGAGTTTTTGTCTGACTACCAGGATGTATTTGATGAGCCCAGGTCCAATGCCCTGCCCCCTCATAGGGATTGTGACTGTGCTATAAATTTAATTCCTGGTAGTAAATTCCCTAAGGGACGACTTTTTAATTTGTCTATACCAGAGCATGCCGCGATGCGGAGTTATATAAAGGAGTCTTTGGAGAAGGGACATATTCGCCCATCCTCTTCCCCTCTTGGTGCAGGTTTTTTTTTTGTGGCCAAGAAGGACGGTTCTTTGAGACCTTGTATAGATTATCGTCTTCTGAATAAAATTACAGTCAAATTTCAGTATCCTTTGCCACTATTGTCTGATTTGTTTGCTCGGATTAAGGGTGCCAGTTGGTTCACCAAGATAGATCTCCGTGGTGCGTATAACCTTGTGCGCATTAAGCAGGGAGATGAATGGAAAACAGCATTTAATACGCCCGAAGGCCATTTTGAGTACTTGGTGATGCCTTTTGGACTCTCTAATGCTCCTTCTGTGTTTCAGTCCTTCATGCATGACATCTTCCGAGAATATCTGGATAAATTTATGATTGTTTATTTGGACGACATTTTGGTCTTTTCTGATGATTGGGAGTCCCATGTGAAGCAGGTCAGGATGGTGTTTCAGGTCCTGCGTGCTAATGCTTTATTTGTGAAGGGCTCAAAATGCCTCTTCGGAGTACAGAAGGTCTCCTTTTTGGGTTTTATTTTTTCTCCTTCTACTGTGGAGATGGACCCAATCAAGGTCCAGGCTATTCATGACTGGACTCAGCCCACGTCTGTTAAGAGTCTTCAGAAGTTCTTGGGTTTTGCTAATTTTTACCGTCGTTTCATCGCTAATTTTTCTAGCGTGGTTAAACCTTTGACGGATTTGACCAAGAAGGGTTCTGATGTGACTAATTGGTCTCCTGCGGCCGTGGAGGCCTTTCGGGAGCTGAAGCACCGGTTTTCTTCAGCTCCAGTCTTATGTCAGCCAGATGTCTCTCTTCCCTTCCAGGTCGAGGTTGATGCTTCTGAGATTGGAGCAGGGGCTGTCTTGTCGCAGAGAAGCTCTGATGGCTCTGTGATGAAGCCATGTGCTTTCTTTTCAAGAAAGTTTTCGCCTGCCGAGCGGAATTATGATGTTGGTAATCGGGAGTTGTTGGCTATGAAGTGGGCATTTGAGGAGTGGCGACATTGGCTCGAAGGAGCTAAACATCGTGTGGTGGTCTTGACTGATCACAAAAATCTGATTTACCTTGAATCTGCCAAGCGCCTGAATCCTAGACAGGCTCGTTGGTCGTTGTTTTTCTCCCGTTTCAACTTCGTGGTCTCATACCTGCCTGGTCTGAAGAACGTGAAAGCTGATGCACTTTCTAGGAGTTTTGTGCCGGACTCTCCGGGAGTTTCTGAGCCGGCTGGTATTCTCAGAGAGGGAGTGATTTTGTCTGCCATTTCCCCAGATTTGCGATGAGTGCTGCAGAAATTTCAGGCGGATAGACCTGACCGTTGTCCACCAGAGAGACTGTTTGTCCCAGATAGATGGACCAGCAGAGTTATTTCCGAGGTTCATTCTTCGGTGTTGGCGGGTCATCCTGGGATTTTTGGTACCAGAGATTTGGTGGCTAGGTCCTTCTGGTGGCCTTCCTTGTCGCGGGATGTGCGTTCCTTTGTGCAGTCTTGTGGGATTTGTGCTCGGGCTAAGCCTTGCTGTTCTCGTGCCAGCGGTTTGCTTTTGCCTTTGCCTGTTCCGAAAAGGCCTTGGACGCACATTTCCATGGATTTTATTTCGGATCTTCCAGTATCTCAGAAAATGTCTGTCATCTGGGTGGTGTGTGATCGTTTTTCCAAGATGGTCCATTTGGTGCCCTTGCCTAAGTTGCCTTCTTCCTCCGATTTGGTTCCTCTATTTTTTCAGAATGTGGTTCGCTTGCACGGCATTCCTGAAAATATTGTGTCTGATAGAGGATCCCAGTTTGTGTCCAGGTTTTGGCGGACTTTTTGTGCTAAGATGGGCATTGATTTGTCTTTTTCGTCAGCCTTCCATCCTCAGACTAATGGCCAAACCGAGCGAACTAATCAGACGTTGGAAACTTATTTGAGATGTTTTGTTTCTGCTGATCAGGATGATTGGGTGACTTTTTTGCCTTTGGCCGAGTTTGCCCTTAATAATCGGGCTAGTTCTGCTACTTTGGTTTCACCTTTTTTCTGCAATTCTGGTTTCCATCCTCGTTTTTCCTCGGGTCAGGTTGAGTCTTCTGACTGTCCTGGGGTGGATTCTGTGGTGGATAGGTTGCAGCAGATTTGGAACCATGTGGTGGACAATTTGAGGTTGTCACAGGAGAAGGCTCAGCGCTTTGCCAACCGCCGCCGAGGTGTGGGTCCCCGACTTCGTGTTGGGGATTTGGTGTGGCTGTCTTCTCGGTATGTTCCTATGAAGGTCTCCTCTCCTAAATTCAAGCCTCGCTTCATCGGTCCTTATAAGATCTTGGAAATCCTTAACCCGGTGTCTTTTCGTTTGGATCTCCCAGCATCGTTTGCCATTCATAATGTGTTCCATAGGTCTTTGTTGCGGAGGTATGTGGTACCTGTGGTTCCTTCTGTTGAGCCTCCTGCTCCGGTGCTGGTCGAGGGCGAATTGGAGTACGTGGTGGAGAAGATTTTGGATTCTCGTATCTCTAGACGGAGGCTTCAGTATTTGGTTAAGTGGAAGGGCTATGGTCAGGAGGATAATTCCTGGGTTGTCGCCTCTGATGTTCATGCGGCCGATTTGGTTCGTGCCTTCCACGCGGCTCATCCTGATCGCCCTGGGGGTCTTGATGAGGGTTCGGTGACCCCTCCTCAAGGGGGGGTACTGTTGTGAACTCTATTTTTGGGCTCCCTCTAGTGGTCACAAGCGGTACTGTGTAGTGTTGTCTTTCTGCAGGTTGCAGCATCAGCTGGTTCATTATCCTTGGTTGGTTTCTTATTTAGCTCACCTGGATACTCAGTTCCTTGCCTGCTATCAATGTATTCAGTGCTCTTCAGATGCCTTGTGTCTACCTTGCTCCCAGTCTCTCCAAGACAAGCTAAGTTTTTGTTTGATCATTTTTTGATTATCAGTGTTCATTATGTTTTTAGTCCAGCTCGCTAAAATGTGATTTCCTCGCTTGCTGGTTGCTCTAGGGGACGGAGTTTCTCCCCCCACACCGTGAGTTGGTGTGGGGGTTCTTGAAATCTCAGTGTGGATATTTTGTAAGGGTTTTTTACTGACCGCATAGATTCCCTTTTCTATTTTCTGCTATCTAGTATTAGTGGGCCTCATTTGCTGAATCTGCTTTCACCCCTGTGTATGTGCCTTCCTCTTACCTCACCGTTATTATCTGTTGGGGGCTTCTATATCTTTGGGGATTATTTCTCTGGAGGCAAGAGAGGTCTTTCTTTCTCTCTAGGGGTAGTTAGTTCCTCAGGCTGGCTCGAGACGTCTAGGATTTTTTAGGCACGTTCACCGGCTACTTCTAGTGTGTTTGGATAGGTTCAGATTTGCGGTCAGTCCAGTTTGCCACCTCCCTAGAGCTTGTCCTACGTTTGTTACTTAGCTGGAGTAATTTGTGATCCTCAACCACTAAGGATCATAACAGTATAGCAGGCCAAAAAGTGTTTAATGCATCGCAGAAGTGGGATAAAAAGAAGACCTGAGTACATTTTTTTTTTTTTTCCTTCTTCCCGCTTTTCCTTTGCTGCAGTCTGTTTAGCTTCTTTCATCCCCTTGAACTCTGGGTGGTTTTGAGCTCAGCTGCAGACATGAATGTTCAGACTCTGACTTCTAGTGTGGATCATCTTACTGCACGGGTGCAAAGTATTCAGGATTTTGTTATTCGTAGCCCTATGTCAGAACCAAAGATACCCATTCCTGAGTTGTTTTCTGGAGATAGATCTAGGTTTCAAAATTTTAAGAACAATTGTAAGTTATTTCTATCTCTGAGACCTCATTCCTCTGGTGATTCCGCTCAGCAAGTTAAAATTGTTATCTCCTTGTTGTGTGGCAACCCTCAAGATTGGGCTTTCTCTCTGGCGCCAGGAGATCCTGCATTGCTTAATGTAGATGCATTTTTTCTGGCTCTTGGACTGCTTTATGAGGAGCCTAATCTTGAGAATCAGGCAGAAAAAGCGTTGCTGGCTATCTCTCAAGGTCAGGATGAAGCAGAAGTGTATTGTCAAAAATTTCGGAAATGGTCGGTGCTTACTCAATGGAATGAGTGTGCCCTGGCTGCAAATTTCAGAGAAGGTCTTTCTGAGGCCGTTAAGAATGTTATGGTGGGGTTTCCCACTCCTACAAGTCTGAGTGATTCTATGGCTTTAGCCATTCAGGTTGATCGGCGTTTGCGGGAGCGCAAATCTGCTCATCCTTTGGCGGTATTTTCTGGACAGAGACCTGAGTCTATGCAATGTGACCGAACTCTGACCAGAATTTATTCTTTGGCCCTATATCTGTGTTTCCTCCTCATCCTGCCCATTGCCCAGCCACTGCTAGATGAGTCTGCTGGTACATTGACCCAGACCACTACATTCCCCTTGCACTCTACACAGCCAGAATCTGACCCTGTTGAAAGTAAGGTTCCCCTTCCCGCATGCTATACCACCTTACACAGGGACAAAGAAGAAGGTGCAGATGAAAGTGCAGGTTCCTTCATCAGGTGGGGGGGGCATACTCGTTGGCGACGTCACTGGCACAGGGTCCCTCATAGTACGCAAAAGTGTCGCTGCCGGAGGGAGGCGCCCCCGCCGTGCAAACACACCGCCGTACTGTGAGGGGCTCTGTGCCAGTGCCAATGCGAACGAGTGGGCCCCCCCTGCTTGCTCAGGATCACAGCACTTGCAACGTTGAAATACTTACCTCTCCCTGCTCCACCGCCGTGACGTAGTCCACGTTTCCTGGGCCCACTAAAAACTTTAACCAGCCCTACCCCCCACAACTTTAGCCAAATGACCCCCAATTTCCAATGCCTAACTATTATTATAAAGTAAATTAATATTGACAAGCTTCAGTAACAAGAATGGATGTTTTTGCCATTAAAATGGGCACTGTAGGTGTTTTACTGGCCTCCACTCACTGCTGACTATGCTTCCCCATTGACTTGCATTAGGTTTCGTGTTTCGGCCGATCCACGACCCCGACTTTGCAAGAAGATCGGCCGATTTCACTCGACTCGACTTTTGACAAAGTCGGGTTTCGCAAAACTCGACTCGACCCCAAAAAAGTAAAAGTCGCTCAACCCTAGTAGTGGCTGTGTGACAGGCATTACACATTCATAGAGAGCCCAACAAACACCTTGTTTCAGCGCCATTTTGTCGATATAACAGCACTCAGAGGCTGCTTCTGACGCTGGTCCTGGGTGCTGATAGATTTTAGCTAGTTAGCTAGGAGGTTGTTTCTAAGTCAATTTAGATAGCTCGTGTACTGTGGTGCTGTGAAATCGAACTTCTAGCAGCTTTTTTTGTGCCATTATTACTGAAGTCCACAGACAAAGACAACAGGTCAAATTTCATAGAAGTGTGTAGTCTAATTTTTTCATTTGCTAAATGTGATGCAGCAAGGCATATACCAGAGCAAAAAAGAGACAGCCAATGCATAAAAATGTGCACACCTGCTAGATAATTATAAAGATGCAAAACTTTATTATGCCAATAGCACGGACACACAAAAAAATGTATATATAAAATCAATTAAAACCATAGGAACAAAACACCCTTCCCCATATAAGGATGTAAAGATAATACTCCTATATGCACTATACTAGACCTGGACATAGCAAACTGTGCGAATAATGGCTATAAATACAATTTGACAATAACTACCATGCATAAAGAATACTATCAGTGCAATGACACAATATATGTGTATCCAGAAAGACAATCCAACATAAATTATAACCAGATGAGGGCGTCCCCAAATCTGTGATACATGAGTAACCACCGCATATATGTAATACAGCAATGCCCAGGCAAAGTAGAGACCCTGATAAAGCACAGAAAAGTATCCCCAATAATATATTCCAATATTGGAAATAAAAAAGTGGCTACTAATGTGCTAGGTATAGTTACCAAGTGCAGCATCAATAATAGTACTCCTACCCCATAGAAGGCTAGATCATGGGTAAAGTAGCCCCCAAAGGAAAGGGGTTAAGTCTGTGGGAAGGCATGGTGCAGGAACAAAAAGAAAACTCCAATGATGGCAGGGCTAAAAATGGAGCGGGGAAGAGTGTGGGAGAATCCCACGCGTATCGCTGCCTACAAGCAGCTTCGTCAGGGAAGGTGAATCCCATGTGAAGAGTGTCCGCTCTATATAGCGGCATTGATTACCAGATCAGATGCCGGTGTCCAAGGATCTCACCAGCAGACCGGAAGAGAGGGTGAGTGCGGGCGATACAACTACGGAAACGTAGTGAAGGCAAAAAGGAGGGGAGAAGGAAAAAGCGCGCTTGCGCAAATGATGAATCATGGGGTGAGAGGACGCAGGTAAGCGCAGTGTGCGGCCGCACATCAGTGGAGGAGCGCATGCGTGGTGTGGGGTAACGGAGATATGGCCATGAATAAAGGGAGGGGGGGGCCATGGAGCATAGCCTGGTATAATAAAGGAAGATTATAGACGAATGTGTATAAACAACAAGAATCCCTAAGAAATAATGAAATTCATATACCAGGACATCTGCAGAGGTGCTGTGGGGAGAAAAAAAAAAAAAAAAAAAAAAAAAAAAATATATATATATATATATATATATATATATAAACAAAATAAACAATATACAATAATAAATACTATATAATGAAAATAAAAATAAAACAACACAACTGAAGTATCAACAAAAGAAAAGAAATAAACAAAATAAACTAAACAAATAAAGTCCAGATATGCCATGCCCAAAAGCATGACCATAATTCTCCAGATTCACCATCAAAAAGTCCATCATATGCAGATAAGCATTCCCAAAGTCTCTTATGTCTTCTGAAGTAGCTCCAAGCATCCAGCCAGTGGGCATGATTCGTCCTATATAGGTCACCAAAATGTACCGTTTCTGAGAAATTTACATTTATGTGGCCATGGCCTGCCCTAAATGACTCAGATTGTAGAGGAGAATAAACAATTATTATCAAGGGGTCCGCAAGACATCAAACGGAAAAAATGAGGAAACTGTATGCTCATTTAAAGTTGAAAGGCTCCAAATGTAGATGAGTCCAAGAAAAGGGGGTGAATGGCTGTGAATATAGATGAGTCCAAAGGGAGGAGATTGTTGGAGGATATCCCAGCAGATCAGACGAAGAGAGCCAAGGGACTGTAAAAATAGAGAAAATTCCAACATTTATTAGCCCAAAAAGCCCGTATACAAGATTTCTTTGTTCAGACCAATGGGTGATATAGATTTTAAATGGAAAATCCAACGGGCTTCATATTGTAATAATAGTCTACGACGGTCACCACCTCTTTCATTGTGTGGAATTTTTTGTAGGCCAAAAAAGTGGGTATTGGTAGGATTGCCTCCATGGATTTTAAGATAATGATCTGCTATAGGTATTAAAACCTTACCCTTTTTCAAGTCCGAGGGGGCCAAGTTGATTGTGGATAGGTGTTTTTGAGCCCGCCTTCTTAATTCCTGCGAGGTTTGACCTACGTAAACTTTGTGACAGGGACAAATAATAGCGTAGATAACAAAGCATGTCTTAGGCTATGTGCACACTTTGCGGAGTCCTCTGCGGGTTCTCCCACAGCGGATTTGATAAATCTGCAGGGCAAAACCGCTGCGGTTATCCCTGCAGATTTATCGTGGTTTGTTCCGCGGTTTCCGCTGCGGGATTATTCCTATACTATTGATGCTGCATATGCAGCAATATGCAGCATCAATAGTAATGTTAAAAATAATAAAAAATGGTTTATACTCACCCTCTGATGTCCCAAACTCCTCGGCGCTGCACGCGGCGGTCAGGTTCCAAAGATGCTGTGCGAGAAGGACCTTCGTGACGTCACGGTCATGTGACCGCGACGTAATCTCAGGCCCTGCTCGCACAGCAACCCTGCAACCGGACGGCCGCGTGCAGCGCTGAGAGGTGAGTATATCATTATTTTTTATTTGAACTCTTTTTTTTTTACACTAATATGGTTCCCAGGGCCTGGAGGAGAGTCTCCTCTCCTCCACCCCGGGTACCATCTGCACATGATCCGCTTACTTCCCGCATCGTGGGCACAGCCCCATGCGGGAAGTTAGCGGATCAATGCATTCCTATGTGTGCAGAATCGCAGCGATTCTGCACAAAGAAGTGACATGCTGCGGAATGTAAACCGCTGCGTTTCTGCGCTGTAGAAACGCTGCGGATCCGAGGTAAAACCCGCAAAATGTGAACATGGCCTGACAGTTGATATATGAATAAAGAAAATGGTCTGAATTGTCAGAGGGATTGATGAAACAGTCTCTTGTAGGTGGCATATAGGGGCAGATCGTGCAATCACCACAGGGAAATGATCCTCTGAGGTGAATACCTCGGTTCAATCTGGTGACAGGTCGTGAAAAATGACTTCTGGTAAGTATGTCACGTAGGTTAGGCGCCCTTTTTGCCATCATCAGAGGTCTAGGACTCACACAAGTTACGGTTTGGGCATCTGAGGTTAGAATGTCCCAATTTTAAGTAAGAATATGTCTCACCTGATTCCAGTTGGTGCCGTATTCTGTAATGAATCTCACTGTCGAGTCCTGCATCCGAGGGCGAAACGTCAAAAGAGAAACTTGATCAGAAGCTTTTGCTCGCTGAAAAGCTTTGGAAATGGTTTTCCGAGGATATCCCCTCCGTTGGAATCTCTTGGTTAGGTCTCTGGATTGTTGTTTAAAGCATTCATCTGTGGTACAGTTGCATCGGGCCCGGAGAAATTGTCCCACTGGAATCCCCATACGGGTATGCGGGGGATGGAAGCTCTAGTACTGTAAAAGACTATTGGTCGCTGTGGGTTTGTGATAAAGATCTGTCACCAATCTATCCCCATCCGTCAGAACACGAAGGTCTAGAAAAACTGCTGCATCTGGAGAACAAGAATATGTTAAAAAGATGTTTAACATATTATCATTAAGCTCTCTCAGAAATTGTGCGCACGCTGCTTCAGTGCCTACCCAAATAAAGAAGACGTCGTCTATATAGCGATGCCAATGTTTGACATGCTCACGAAAACCTTGGGTATCTCTTCCCACCATCCAAGAAAAATATTTGCGTAGGCCGGCGCACAGCGTGCACCTATGGCCATGCCGGACAGCTGTTTGTAAAATGTCCTGTCAAAAAGAAAATAATTATGATGTAGTACAAAACTGAGAAGATCTAAAATAAAAGTCATGTAAGCAGTTGGTTCCAATGAGGCGGTTAAGAAAGAATGCCAAAGCCTTGATGCCATGGGAGTGGTCGATGTTGGAATACAATGATTCAACATCACATGTCACCAACAGCTCATGGCCAGTCAGAGTGATGTTATGACAGATCCTGATGAAATCAGATGTGTCCTTAATAAAGGATGGTAATGTTGATGCTATGGGCTGTATGAAGAAGTCAATGTAGGTGCATACCCATTCGCACATGCTTCCAATGCTGGACACAATTGGTCTGCCAGGTGGTTTATGAGCGTTCTTGTGCACCTTGGGCAGAAGGTAAAATGTGGGGATTACCGGCTTGTCAACCCACATGAACTTCTTCTCGTTGATGGAAATGGTACCCATAGACGCTGCTTGGTTAATCAATTTGTGCAGTCTCTCTAAGAACACATCTGTGGGATCTGAAGGCAATCTGACATAAAACTTTGGATTATGGAGCTGTCTGTTAGCTTCTTCAAGATAGAGGTGGGTGGGCCAGAGTACCACATTCCCACCTTTATCTGCTTCTCTGATAATAATCGAATCATTGTTTTTCAAAGAGCCAATGGCTTTCCTTTCTTGTGTGGACAAATTATTGAAGTTACCAATAGTGGGGGTTAGGTGTAAAATGTCCCTCTTAGTGGATTCAAAAAAGAATTTGACCGCTGGAACCAAAGAAAAAGATGGGGCAGTGGAAGACTTAATTTTGTATGGGAAGTTTTTCCTACCTGATGGTGTGACGTTTTCCTCAAGGAGGTCCAGAAGATCCTGGAGTACTTGTTGATCATTGGTAGAAGTTTGGATCGCTTTTGGTTGTTTATGGATCACCTGCAAGATCAATTTTCTACAAAATAGGTAGAGATCCTTAATTAGGTCAAACTTATCTGTGGTCTGTGTAGGGGAAAAAGACAACCCTCTCTGTAAAACAGAGCATTCAGCTGGTGATAGGACATAATCAGATAAATTGATCACCTGTAAGACAGAAGACTGTACTTGCATGGAGGCCCCTGAGGAAGGAGGAAGGGCAAAGGAGGTACTCATCAACGTTTGTTCTTGTACTGGCATCGATGAGGTGAGATGGGACCCCTCCGATTGGTCTGACGTTTTCTGAGGTTTCTGCTGCTTGCGTCCCCGTCTTGTCTTGTGTCGTGGTCGCTTCCTCCTGAGGATAAAAAATCACTCGAACTGGTGGCAGCTGTCGCTGATTCAGAGAAGGTGGACAAGGAATTATTTGGAGGTTGTGAAAATGAGCAAGAATTCCCAGAGTGTCTCCATCGGAAGGCCCTTTGATTATTAAAATCTGAGCGGCCCCTTTGAAACTTCTTCTGTTTGCAATCAATAACCTCCTTTTCAAACTTGTCAAGTGTCTCTTTTAATTTAGATTTGAAGGGTAATACCATTTGTGCCTCATCAAAGGTAGTCAAACGGCTTTCTAGATCTTTAATATTTTGTTTGGTGGAAGCGAGGAGTTGCCTATCATGTTCCAATAGCATGTTTATGATGATATTTGAACATTGCAATAGTCCTTTTTCCCAACTATCTTGAAAAGATAGGGATGGCTCCCATGCGGGAAAAATTTGAATCCGCAGACCCCGTGGTATGATGCCCACCCTAAGGTACTCTTCCAGAGTTCTGATATTCCACCAAAGACGTACAGCCGATTTATTAGCTGATATAAGATCAAAGGAAAGTTTGGTGAAGTCAGAATCATTCACAATGGAACTAGAATTAGAGAACAAACTGGATGATTGAGTTCTCCATGCAGCCTCCCTGGTCTCCCAATCCATTATGGCAAGAGCCAAAACTAGACACCTATATATATACACTCACCGGCCACTTTATTAGGTACACCATGCTAGTAACGGGTTGGACCCCCTTTTGCCTTCAGAACTGCCTCAATTCTTCGTGGCATAGATTCAACAAGGTGCTGGAAGTATTCCTCAGAGATTTTGGTCCATATTGACATGATGGCATCACACAGTTGCCGCAGATTTGTCGGCTGCACATCCCAAAGATGCTCCATACAAGGCAGGATGGATCCATGCTTTCATGTTGTTTACGCCAAATTCTGACCCTACCATCTGAATGTCGCAGCAGAAATCGAGACTCATCAGACCAAGCAACGTTTTTCCAATCTTCTACTGTCCAATTTCGATGAGCTTGTACAAATTGTAGCCTCAGTTTCCTGTTCTTAGCTAAAAGGAGTGGTACCCGGTGTGGTCTTCTGCTGCTGTAGCCCATCTGCCTCAAAGTTCGACGCACTGTGCGTTCAGAGATGCTCTTAGGCCTACCTTGGTTGTAACGGGTGGCGATTTGAGTCACTGTTGCCTTTCTATCAGCTCGAACCAGTCTGCCCATTCTCCTCTGACCTCTGGCATCAACAAGGCATTTCCGCCCACAGAACTGCCGCTCACTGGATTTTTTTTCTTTTTCGGACCATTCTCTGTAAACCCTAGAGATGGTTGTGCGTGAAAATCCCAGTAGATCAGCAGTTTCTGAAATACTCAGACCAGCCCTTCTGGCACCAACAACCATGCCACGTTCAAAGGCACTCAAATCACCTTTCTTCCCCATACTGATGCTCGGTTTGAACTGCAGGAGATTGTCTTGACCATGTCTACATGCCTAAATGCACTGAGTTGCCGCCATGTGATTGGCTGATTAGAAATTAAGTGTTAACAAGAAGTTGGACAGGTGTACCTAATAAAGTGGCCGGTGAGTGTATATATATATATATATATATATATATATATATATATATATAGCAAAAAAGTAGTAGTAGGGTGTAAGGTATTGTAAGAGTCATGTCGGTCTGGTAGTCGGGGGCAGATATATCTCGCCCAGGTACTTGTCCTATGTGAGTTAGGCCGCTCAGTATCTTCAGGATACCGAGGGGTTAATAAGTGCAGGAATAAAGGATGACCAGCTGGGGGTTTCCGTCGTCAGCCTGGGGCACACAGATTGCCTGTCTGTGTGAGACAAATGTGAGTGAGAGCTGCGCTCAAGGACTATGTGTTGTTAGCTGGGTGGGAGAAGCCCCCCCAGTTCTTAAGATAGCAACGTATTGGTTTAGCTAGTGCCGGACAGGCTAGGATTTATTTTTATGTTTTGTTTTTTCTATGTTGCTTTCACTTTAATAAACCTGACCTAAGGTCAGCTAACTCGGAAACCTGCTGTCGCCTCAGAGTTCAATACACAAACCACGTGACCTTTGACCCCAGCAAAGGCGATCCCGGAGTGTTTTGTTACATTGTGGTGGAGAACGCGGGCATTAACGTGGCACAGGCGACAGTATGGAAGACGTGGTGAAAGCCCTAGTACAGTCCACTGCCGTACAGCAGCAGGCCACTGCCGCACAGCATGAAGCTAATCGCTTGATGGCCGCACAGCTGAAGGAGTTAGTGGACATGACGGGTGCAGACCGCCAGCTTCTCCAACAGGTGGCGCAGCGCCTGGTGAGCATGCCTGAGGCGGACCCGGAAGCAGAGTCCAGAAGGATCCATGTGAGTCGATACTGGCAAAAGCTGACTGCAGAAGATGACGCTGAGGCATACCTGACAACGTTTGAGCGGACGGCCTTGAAGGAGAAGTGGCGGAAGGCACGTTGGGCCGATTTGATTGCCCCGTTTCTCTCCGGCGAGGCCCAAAAAGCTTACCATGACTTGGACCCGGAAGACGCTCAGGACTTTGAGAAGCTGAAAGCTGAGGTCCTGGCCCGGCTGGGGGTGACGACGGCTGTCCGTGCGCAGAGGGTACACCAGTGGACATACCAGCCAGATAAACCGCCGCGGTCTCAGATGTTCGACCTGATCTACTTAACAAAGAAATGGTTGCAACCCGAGGTACTGTCAACACCAGAAATAATCCAGCGGATTGTCCTGGACAAGTACCTGAGGGTACTACCGCCAGCGCTGAGAAAGTGGGTAAGCCAAGGAAATCCCACGACCGCGGATGAACTTGTGGAGTTGGTCGAGCGTTATTCCGTGGCAGAAGGACTTCCCGACGAAACCGCTAGCACCCGGTCCGTGCCTCCTCCTCGGGGAACCGGTAAGACTGTTCCAGGGACTGCGGGTGAAGGAAAATCACCTAAAACTGTGGGGGAGGAACACGGGACTGTTCGCACTCCGAGACCGAGAATGTTGGACGGTGGTCTCAGTAGGGGGCCTGTTAGGTGTTTCCGCTGCCATGAGAAGGGCCATGTTTCTGCGAACTGTCCTGTTACCACTGAACCCATGCAGTGCGACGTTACAGACTCTAAGAAATGCATGTCTTTGGTTACAGGGCTAGTGAGTGTGAATGCGGGTCAAAATGATACAGCAAAGGACCTGTGTGAATTATCTGTTGATGGGAAGAATGTTGTGGCATTACTAGACTCTGGAAGTGTGGTGACTCTGGTGAAAGCCAGTCTGGTGGCGCTTCCATCTGGTCCGTCTGACAAGTTTTCTGTAACGTGTGTGCATGGGGACACTTGCTCGTACCTAACAGCAGTCATATGGATTTCCACTCCCTATGGGTCTGTGCAACACAAAGTGGGACTCGTTCCCGCATTGTTACAGGATATAATCCTGGGCAGGGATTTTCCCCATTTCTGGCAGTTGTGGGAGAATCAGTTGCTCCTTCACGGTAGCTGTGCCCGTGAATCTTCTCCCATGCCATCGGGGGGTCCCGAGCCCCTAGAGGAGGCCCCACAGGAAGATGTTGCTGGGGAGGTTGTTAAATCTAACTTTCAGTTCCCCTTCTCAGTTATGGCGGGGGAAACAGGAAACTCAGCGAGAGGCGGAGGCAGACAGCCATCCAGCACCCTGCCTGCCAGATTTGGAAGTCCAGTCGGATGACTTCCGCAGCGAGCAAATGAAAGATCCTACCCTGTCTCCAGCTAGGAAAAATGTAAAAATGATAGATGGGGTACCCGTAGAACCTGACACTAGCCTGGCATACCCGTACATGGTACTTGAGAATGATTTGCTCTACCAGGTAGAAAAAAAAGGGGAAGACACTGTACAACGGTTAGTGGTGCCAAAACCTTATCGGCGGAAGGTACTCGACCTGGCCCACGGGCATATAATGGGGGGACATCTGGGGGTACAGAAAACCACAGAAAGGATATCACATTGTTTTGTGTGGCCCGGTATACATAATGATGTGCGTAACTATTGTGAGTCCTGTCCAGAGTGCCAAATCTCTGCGCCTAAACCTCGGTTCTGTAGCCCTTTGGTACCCCTCCCTATCATAGAAGTCCCATTTGAGAGGATTGGGATGGATTTGGTTGGGCCCCTTCCCCGGTCCGCACGTGGGCACCAACATATTCTCGTCATCGTGGACTATGCCACTCGTTACCCGGAAGCCATCCCTTTGCGTAACACAGCTACCAAGACGATTGCCAAGGAATTCTTACAAGTGTTTAGTCGGGTGGGAATTCCAAAACAGATACTCACCGACCAGGGGACTCCCTTTATGTCGAGGGTAATGAAGGAGCTCTGCCGACTCTTACAAATAGATCCGTTGCATACATCTGTCTATCACCCCCAAACAGATGGCCTGGTTGAGCGGTTCAACAAAACCTTAAAACAGATGCTCCGGAAGGCGATAGACAAGGATGGGAAGAACTGGGATTACTTGTTACCCTATTTGCTGTTTGCCATTAGAGAGGTTCCCCAGTCTTCCACAGGCTTTTCGCCTTTCGAGCTGTTGTACGCCCGTCGTCCCCGTGGACTGTTGGACGTCGCAAAAGAGACCTGGGAAGGACAAATCACTCCCTTTAAAACGGTGATCGACCATGTAACACAAATGCAGGACCGTATTGCCGCTGTGATGCCCATTGTTAAGGACCATATGCTACAGGCCCAGGGAGCCCAGAGGCAAAGTTATGATAGAGGCGCTAAGGTCCGTACATTTGCATCTGGGGATAGGGTGTTGATCCTGATCCCTACGGTAGATAGTAAATTTCTGGCGAAATGGCAGGGTCCCTTTCAGATCGTAGGTAGAGTTGGTGAAGTGAACTATAAAGTGTACCAGCCTGGTAAGAGAAAACCAGAACAGATTTATCATGTGAATCTGATAAAGCCCTGGAAAGACCGCTCTGCCCTAACGGCGGATCTGCCCCATCCGGTTTGCTCACCTACCGTACCGGAGGTGCAGATTGCCGAGACTCTCTCGGAACGACAAAAATCTGAGGTTAAGCAGTTTTTGTTACAGAACCGACAGTTTTTCTCGGAAAAACCTGGCCGGACTAAGCTGGTGAAACATGAGATTGTCACAGAACCTGGGGTCACAGTTCATGCGAAGCCCTACCGGATCCCAGAAGCGCGCTGTGAAGCCGTCTCCCGGGAAGTAATGGCAATGGTGGACTTAGGAGTCATTGAGGAGTCGCACAGCGCCTGGTCCAGTCCAATCGTGTTGGTACCTAAGCCGGATGGCTCCATCCGGTTTTGTAATGACTTTAGGAAACTGAATGCGGTTTCTAAATTTGATGCGTACCCTATGCCCCGGGTCGATGAGTTAATCGACCGGCTTGGTAAAGCCCGATACATTACGACCCTGGATCTAACAAAAGGGTACTGGCAGATCCCTCTGGCGGAGGCGGCCAGAGAGAAGACGGCATTTGCTACACCGGAAGGTCTGTTCCAGTATGTCTACATGCCGTTTGGACTTCACGGAGCTCCAGCAACGTTCCAGAGATTGATGGATCGAGTCTTGAGGCCCCACAGGCAGTACGCTTCGGCCTTCCTGGATGACATCGTAATTTACAGCATGGACTGGGAAACTCACCTCCGGAAGGTACAGGCAGTGATTGATGACCTACGAAGCGCGGGCTTAACGGCGAACCCCAAGAAATGCCACATCGGACTTGAAGAAGCCCGCTACTTGGGTTACGTGATTGGCAGAGGAGTGGTTAAACCACAGATCGACAAAATACAGGCAATTCAGGGCTGGCCGCAACCCGTGAACAAGAAACAAGTACAAGCTTTCCTGGGGATTGCCGGCTATTATCGCCGGTTCATACCCAATTTTGCAGCCATGGCCACCCCTTTGACGGACTTTACCAAAGGGAATGGTTCCGTCATGGTAAAATGGACCTTGGCTGCTGAAGAGGCCTTCCACAGTCTGAAACGGGCTTTGTGCTCTCAGCCAGTACTAGTGGCTCCTGATTTCAGCAGCGAGTTTGTGGTGCAAACTGATGCCTCTGATACTGGTGTCGGAGCTGTACTTTCACAGGTGAGGGACGGAGTGGAACACCCGGTCCTCTACCTCAGCCGGAAACTGAATGTACATGAGCGGAGGTATGCCGTAGTTGAAAAAGAGTGCCTAGCCATTAAATGGGCTCTCGACTCCCTCAAGTATTACCTGGCGGGTAGGAAGTTTAGGCTGGTCACGGACCATGCCCCTCTCAAGTGGATGCACCTACACAAGGACCGTAATAGTCGGGTAACCCGGTGGTTCCTTGCTCTGCAGGCGTACTCTTTTACGGTGGAGCACCGCCCCGGGATGCAGATGGGGAACGCTGATGCCCTGTCCGGAGTGCTCTGTTTCAGGAGTGCTCTTGCTCGACTGGAGCGGTCTGAGCAAAGGGGGGGTGTCATGGTTCTCAATGGCAAGAGACCGTAGTAAAGCATACAAAGGACTAGCTCTTGGAAGATGGGAACTCGAGCTGACTGTGAGCTAAACCTACCGCACAACTAACAGTGGCCGGGTAGCGTGCCTACGTTTTATCCCTAGACGCCCAGCGCCAGCCGGAGAACTGACTGACCCTAGCAGAGGAAAATACAGACCTGGCTTACCTCTAGAGAAATTTTCCCCAAAAGGCAGACAGTAGCCCCCACATATAATGTCGGTGATTTTAGAGGAAATTGACATACGAAGTATGAAGATAGGTTTAGCAAATTGAGGTCCGCTTACTAGATAGTAGGAAGACAGAAAAGGGAACTACATAGTCAGCTGAAAACCCTTTCAAAACACCATCCTGAAATTACTTTAAGACTCTAATATCAACTCATGACACCAGAGTGGCAATTTCAGCTCACAAGAGCTTCCAGCCTCAGAAATATTCAAACACAGAGAACTGGAACAAAAATGCAAAACAAACTTAGGACTCAAAGTCCAACTTAGCTGATAGTAGTCTAGGAGCAGGAACATGCAACAGAAAGGCTTCTGGTAACATTGTTGGCCGGCATAGAAATGACTGAGGAGCAAGGCTAAATAGACAACTCCCACATCCTGATGGAAACAGGTGAACAGAGGAGATGAAGCACATAAGTGCAGTACCACCAGAAACCACCGGGGGAGCCCAGAAACCAAATTCACAACAGTACCCCCCCCTCAAGGAGGGGGCACCGAACCCTCACCAGAACCACCAGGGCGATCAGGATGAGCCCTATGAAAGGCACGGACCAAATCGGAGGCATGAACATCAGAGGCTGTCACCCAAGAGTTATCCTCCTGACCGTAGCCCTTCCACTTGACCAGATACTGAAGTCTCCGTCTGGAAACACGGGAGTCCAAGATCTTCTCGACAATGTACTCCAACTCACCCTCAACCAACACCGGAGCAGGAGGCTCAACGGAAGGCACAACCGGTACCTCATACCTGCGCAACAATGACAGATGGAAGACATTATGAATAGAAAAAGATGCAGGGAGGTCCAAACGAAAGGACACAGGGTTAAGAATCTCCAATATCTTGTACGGGCCGATGAACCGAGGCTTAAACTTAGGAGAAGAAACCTTCATAGGGACAAAACGAGAAGATAACCACACCAAGTCCCCAACACAAAGACGAGGACCAACACGACGACGGCGGTTGGCAAAATGCTGAGTCTTCTCCTGGGACAACTTCAAATTGTCCACCACATGCCCCCAAATCTGATGCAACCTCTCCACCACAGCATCCACTCCAGGACAATCCGAAGACTCCACCTGACCGGAAGAGAAACGAGGATGAAACCCCGAATTACAGAAGAAAGGAGAAACCAAGGTGGCAGAACTAGCCCGATTATTGAGGGCAAACTCCGCCAAGGGCAAAAAGGCAACCCAATCATCCTGATCCGCAGACACAAAACACCTCAAATAAGTCTCCAAGGTCTGATTAGTTCGCTCGGTCTGGCCATTAGTCTGAGGGTGGAAAGCAGACGAAAAAGACAAATCAATGCCCATCCTAGCACAGAACGCTCGCCAAAATCTAGACACGAATTGGGTTCCCCTGTCAGAAACGATATTCTCCGGAATACCATGCAAGCGCACCACATTTTGAAAAAACAGAGGAACCAGCTCGGATGAGGAAGGCAATTTAGGCAAGGGAACCAAATGGACCATCTTAGAAAAACGGTCACACACCACCCAGATGACAGACATCTTCTGAGAAACAGGGAGATCAGAAATAAAATCCATGGAGATGTGAGTCCAAGGCCTCTTCGGAATAGGCAAGGATAACAACAATCCACTAGCCCGAGAACAACAAGGCTTGGCCCGAGCACAAACATCACAAGACTGCACAAAACCTCGCACATCTCGCGACAGGGAAGGCCACCAGAAGGACCTAGCCACCAAATCCCTGGTACCAAAGATTCCAGGATGACCTGCTAACGCAGAAGAATGGACCTCCGAGATGACTCTACTGGTCCAATCATCAGGAACAAACAATCTACCAGGCGGGCAACAATCAGGTCTATCCGCCTGAAACTCCTGCAAGACCCGTCGCAAATCTGGGGAAACAGCAGATAATATCACTCCATCCTTAGGGATACCTGTAGGTTCAGAATTACCAGGGGAATCAGGCTCAAAACTCCTAGAAAGGGCATCCGCCTTCACATTTTTAGAACCCGGTAGGTAAGAAACCACAAAATTAAACCGAGAGAAAAATAACGACCAGCGCGCCTGTCTAGGATTCAGGTGCCTGGCGGACTCAAGATAAATCAAATTCTTGTGGTCGGTCAATACCACCACCTGATGTCTAGCCCCCTCAAGCCAATGACGCCACTCCTCAAAAGCCCACTTCATAGCCAAGAGCTCCCGATTACCAATATCATAATTTCGCTCAGCGGGCGAAAACTTACGAGAAAAGAACGCACAAGGCCTCATCACGGAGCAGTCGGAACTTTTCTGCGACAAAACCGCCCCAGCTCCGATTTCTGAAGCGTCGACCTCAACCTGAAAAGGAAGAGTAACATCAGGCTGACGCAATACAGGGGCAGAAGAAAAGCGGCGCTTAAGCTCCCGAAAGGCCTCCACAGCCGCAGGGGACCATTCAGCAACATCAGCACCCTTCTTAGTCAAATCAGTCAACGGTTTAGCGACATCAGAAAAACCAGTTATAAATCGACGATAAAAATTAGCAAAGCCCAAAAACTTCTGAAGGCTCTTAAGAGAAGAGGGTTGCGTCCAATCACAAATAGCCTGAACCTTGACAGGGTCCATCTCAATGGAAGAGGGGGAAAAAATGTACCCCAAAAACGAAATCTTTTGAACCCCAAAAACGCACTTAGAACCCTTTACACACAAGGAATTAGAGCGCAAAACCTGAAAAACCCTCCTGACCTGTTGGACATGAGAGTCCCAGTCATCCGAAAAAATCAAAATATCATCCAGATACACAATCAAAAATTTATCCAAATATTCACGGAAAATGTCATGCATAAAGGACTGAAAGACTGAAGGGGCATTTGACAGACCAAAAGGCATTACTAAATACTCAAAATGGCCCTCAGGCGTATTAAATGCGGTTTTCCACTCATCCCCCTGCTTAATTCGCACTAAATTATACGCCCCACGAAGATCAATCTTAGAGAACCACTTGGCCCCCTTTATTCGAGCAAACAAATCAGTAAGCAGTGGCAAAGGATACTGATATTTAACCGTGATTTTATTCAAAAGCCGATAATCAATACACGGCCTCAAAGAGCCATCTTTTTTAGATACAAAGAAAAAACCGGCTCCTAAGGGAGATGACGAAGGACGAATATGTCCCTTTTCCAAGGACTCCTTAATATATTCCCGCATAGCAGCATGTTCAGGCACAGATAGATTAAATAAACGACCCTTTGGAAACTTACTGCCCGGAATCAGATCTATAGTACAATCGCACTCTCTGTGCGGAGGTAGTGAACCAATTTTAGGCTCCTCAAAAACGTCACGATAATCAGATAAAAATTCCGGAATCTCAGAGGGAATAGATGACGAAATGGAAACCAAAGGTACGTCCCCATGAGTCCCCTGACATCCCCAGCTTAACACAGACATTGCTTTCCAGTCGAGGACTGGGTTATGAGATTGCAGCCATGGCAATCCAAGCACCAACACATCATGTAGATTATACAACACAAGGAAGCGAATAATCTCCTGGTGATCCGGATTAATACGCATAGTTACTTGTGTCCAGTATTGTGGTTTATTACTAGCCAATGGCGTGGAGTCAATACCCTTCAGAGGTATAGAAACTTCCAGAGGCTCTAAATCAAACCCACAGCGTTTGGCAAAGGACCAATCCATAAGACTCAAAGCGGCGCCAGAGTCGACATAGGCGTCCGCGGTAATAGACGATAAAGAGCAAATCAGGGTCACAGATAGAATAAACTTAGACTGTAAAGTGCCAATTGAAACAGACTTATCAACCTTCTTAGTACGTTTAGAGCATGCTGATATAACATGAGTTGAATCACCACAATAGAAGCATAACCCATTTTTTCGCCTAAAATTCTGTCGTTCGCTTCTGGACAGAATTCTATCACATTGCATAATCTCTGGCGCCTTCTCAGTAGACACCGCCAAATGGTGCACAGGTTTGCGCTCCCGCAAACGCCGATCAATCTGAATAGCCATTGTCATGGACTCATTCAGACCTGTAGGCACAGGGAACCCCACCATAACATCCTTAATGGCATCAGAGAGACCCTCTCTGAAATTCGCCGCCAGGGCGCACTCATTCCACTGAGTAAGCACAGACCACTTACGAAATTTTTGGCAGTATATTTCAGCCTCATCTTGCCCTTGAGACAGGGCCATTAAGGCTTTTTCAGCCTGAATCTCTAAATGAGGTTCCTCATAAAGCAGCCCCAAAGCCAGGAAAAACGCATCCACATTGAGCAACGCAGGATCCCCTGGTGTCAAAGCAAATGCCCAGTCCTGAGGGTCGCCCCGGAGCAAGGAAATTACAATCCTGACCTGCTGTGCAGGATCTCCAGCGGAGCGAGATCTCAGAGACAAAAATAATTTACAATTATGTTTGAAATTCTGGAAGCGAGATCTATCCCCGGAGAAAAATTCAGGTAAAGGAATTCTAGGTTCAGATATAGGAGCATGAATAACAAAATCCTGTAAACTTTGAACCTTCCCAGCGAGATTATCCAAACCTGTAACTAAACTCTGAGGATCCATATTAATCAGGTGAAATCAGAACCATTCAAGGATTAGAAGGAGAGAGAGACGAAGGCTGCAGTAAGCAGAGATGCTAGTGAATCAACTAATGAGCAAACTCAGGAAAAAAAAAAAAAAAAAAATTCTCTGCAGACTTCTTTTCTCTCCTTTCTTCTGCCAATTATTTTAACCCTTGGCCGGCCAAACTGTCATGGTTCTCAATGGCAAGAGACCGTAGTAAAGCATACAAAGGACTAGCTCTTGGAAGATGGGAACTCGAGCTGACTGTGAGCTAAACCTACCGCACAACTAACAGTGGCCGGGTAGCGTGCCTACGTTTTATCCCTAGACGCCCAGCGCCAGCCGGAGAACTGACTGACCCTAGCAGAGGAAAATACAGACCTGGCTTACCTCTAGAGAAATTTTCCCCAAAAGGCAGACAGTAGCCCCCACATATAATGTCGGTGATTTTAGAGGAAATTGACATACGAAGTATGAAGATAGGTTTAGCAAATTGAGGTCCGCTTACTAGATAGTAGGAAGACAGAAAAGGGAACTACACAGTCAGCTGAAAACCCTTTCAAAACACCATCCTGAAATTACTTTAAGACTCTAATATCAACTCATGACACCAGAGTGGCAATTTCAGCTCACAAGAGCTTCCAGCCTCAGAAATATTCAAACACAGAGAACTGGAACAAAAATGCAAAACAAACTTAGGACTCAAAGTCCAACTTAGCTGATAGTAGTCTAGGAGCAGGAACATGCAACAGAAAGGCTTCTGGTAACATTGTTGGCCGGCATAGAAATGACTGAGGAGCAAGGCTAAATAGACAACTCCCACATCCTGATGGAAACAGGTGAACAGAGGAGATGAAGCACATAAGTGCAGTACCACCAGAAACCACCGGGGGAGCCCAGAAACCAAATTCACAACAGGGGGGGATATGTAAGAGTCATGTCGGTCTGGTAGTCGGGGGCAGATATATCTCGCCCAGGTACTTGTCCTATGTGAGTTAGGCCGCTCAGTATCTTCAGGATACCGAGGGGTTAATAAGTGCAGGAATAAAGGATGACCAGCTGGGGGTTTCCGTCGTCAGCCTGGGGCACACAGATTGCCTGTCTGTGTGAGACAAACGTGAGTGAGAGCTGTGCTCAAGGACTATGTGTTGTTAGCTGGGTGGGAGAAGCCCCCCCAGTTGTTAAGATAGCAACGTATTGGTTTAGTTAGTGCTGGACAGGCTAGGATTTATTTTTATGTTTTGTTTTTTCTATGTTGCTTTCACTTTAATAAACCTGACCTAAGGTCAGCTAACTCGGAAACCTGCTGTCGCCTCAGAGTTCAATGCACAAACCACGTGACCTTTGACCCCAGCAAAGGCGATCCCGGTGTGTTTTGTTACAGTATATAATAATCCTCACAAAAAATATTAGTTCAATCAACAATAGACCGTGTGCCACCTGAGCAAGGAGAAAACATCCCCATGAAAGTGGGATGTAAATAAAATGGTCAATAATAGAGGTAAAGGCATATGTCACCTTGTCATTAAGTGTTGGTGACATTGTTCTGTGATTTGAGCTGTTGTGCAGTAAAAAAAAATATTTGGGGGCAGTCACTAACATGATTCAGCACGCCATATATCACCTTCTCATTTTGTGGCATGAAATTGTTCTATATGCAGAGATGTTGCACAGTAAAAAATAATTTTTGGGGCAGTTGCTAACGTGATTCGGCGTTGCGCAGAGCTGTTTTACAGTAAAAAAAAATATTTTTTGCAGTTGCTAATGTGATTCACCACGCCATATCTCACCTTGTCATTTAGTGGTGATAAAATTGTTGTAGAAAAAAAAAACAGTAGTCAGCTCACCTGCTGTCTGGATTTCTCCTCATTCCTTAACGCATGGAAAAAGGGTTGAGCAACCAGTCCAATATGCAAGAAACAAATAAATTCCAGCGGAAAAACAGGGATCTTGATAAAAAATCCATCATTTATTTGTGCATAATTAAAATTTTATCCCATATGGTGGACCACTAGCTACTACAACACCATGCACAACATAGCGGTAGGCACAGCGTTAGCCAACACGTTTCAACATGGGTCTTATCATGGCATGGCATGTTGAATGGTTATTATTATTAGTAGATTGAAGATGGTGAAGTTCAAGCTATTAGCTTTGGCATGTGTAGGAGGAAACAATCTTTTACATGGGCACAACTGCACAAATGAGGGCTGGCTGCTGTGTTGACAGAGGGTAAAGTAGGGTGAATACGACTAGCTGCTGGACTGTGAGAAAGGTGCAGGCAGAGATGTGGTGGATTGAGAATGATAGGGTGTGCTTGGTATCTAAGATCAGTCAAAAAAAGCAGGCATTTCCACTTCCATATCAGCTGATGGGCTTTCGCTCACTCTGACTATAGCAGATAAACAAGTGGGGGTCCTGCAGTCAGAGACCTGTGTGACAACACTTGCCATGGTGAGGGAGACGAAAGAATCAGAAGATGCAGTTGTTTGGGTGGACGGTGGTTGGCTAGGCCTGCTAGTCTGCAGTTTAGCACAGAGAGATTCCCAGATTAACACATGTTGATCACGCATGTGCCAGTTCATGCATGTAGTAGTCAAATTGTTGCACTTTTATAACTCGTCTCATCGTTTTTAACAAAGCTGGCAGATAAAGTGATTTGTGTCATTTTTGTCAGTCTGAAAAAAAAAATCCAAGCTAGGCAATTGCAATGAACTGCAGCAAATTCTGCTGGTCATTGAAGAGTTGGGGCTGAGGATGCATTGCCTGTCGTGGTGGCATAACTCTGTTTCTGTGGGAAGCCACAACATAACCTCCTCATCTTCCTCCTCCTCTGCTGAGTTACTCACCTCTGGGTTTGCACCAAGTGGGATCTACTACCTCATTGTCATCCTCTCTGTTCTCCCACTCCTTACCCTGAGAGTCTCCCTCCTCCTTTCCTGCTCTTTCAGCAGAGTTCAAACTGCGTGTGCCCCAAGTATCTGAGTCTCATCAGGATCACCTCCACCCCCTGGGATAATGTCTGTTGACGAGGGTTTGAATTCTGCTTGGACCCTACTTCATCTCCTCTTGACTCTGTGAATCTTTTGAGTACACTTCCGATGCCCATGACATAGAATGTGTGGACAGATCTGCAGACTCAGCCATCTGTGGTTCCCTACAGTCGGGCGGTTGGAGAGTTGTGATGTGGGGGAAAACAAGGGTAATTAGGATGTCACCTCTGAGGACTGTACTATGTGTGATGTGAAGACAGAGAAAGAGGAGCAGAGGCTACTTGATGCAGTGCTTGCTATCTACTGGAGCACATGTCCATTCTTGCCCTCATCTACAAAGCATACCGCTGTGTGGCTGCCAAAGAAAGGGAGTGGAGTGTCATGGATAGGACATGGTTAATGTCCTGTTCTCTCAGGGTTAATTTTGCTGGCCTCCCTTTCGGTCTGGGAGGGGTATTTATACTCACTCCAGACTAGGATTCACTGTCAGCTATACTTTCTGTTTTAGTCTGTGTGCCTGACCCCTGGAGTGTGTGCCTGGTTTGCAATTGTTTTCCTTGCTCTCCATTCGTTACTCTGTTTGTTTGTTCTTCTGGATTTCTGACCTCTGGCTTCGCTTCTGACAATTACCTGTCTCACCCCTTTGGTACTTCGTGATCTCCTGGCTCCGATCTTAGCTTGTTTGACAACTCTCTTGTGTTTGTTCCTTCTCTGCACCCCGTCATCTGGCTCCACCCCTGACCACCTCCCACTCTGTCACATCGTTCAGGTCCTGTTTATAACCTGGTTAGTAACCCAGCGTTTTGCTCAGCTCCCTTGTTGCTGTGTGCAGCGTTTCCCACAGCAGTTTTACCCAGGAGTTGTGACAGGAGTAGCCCATCCAGTAACAGATGTAAAAATGCTGCACAATTGCTCACTGCAGCAAAACAAACCTACTTCTCATCTCTCATATCATACCTGTGTCACAACCCTAAACAGCTATTCAGTACTTTCAATTCTCTCCTCCGTCCACCAACTTCCCCTCTCTCTCCTCTCATCTCAGCTGAAGACTTTGCCTCATTCTTCAAGCAGAAGATTGACAACATAAGGAAAAGCTTTTGCTTAAAGTCCCCACAGCCCCTAATCATAAGTCTTTGACTCTCCTCCAAAACCAACTTCAAGATCAACTTTCCTCTTTACAACCTTTAAACTTGACCCTCCCAAGCCTAACCCACCTCTTCAACCTGTCACTAACAACTGGAGTCTTCCACTCATGATTCAAACATACCTTGATCACACCCATCCTCAAAAAGCCTTCCCTTGACCCATCCTCTGTGTCTAGATATCGCCCCATCTCACTTCTCCACTATGCCTTTAAACTACTTGAACAACATGTCCATTTTGAACTGTCCGCTCACTTCTCCTCTTGCTTCTACTTTGAAAATGTGCAATCTGGCTTCTGACCACACCATTCCACACTGAAACTGCCCTGACTAAAGCCAACAACGACCTACTAACCGCCAAATCCAAGCGACGACAGTTTGTCTTCCTCTTTCTCCTGGACCTGGTATTTGCCTTTGACACAGTAGACCATTTACTCTTACTACAAACTTTCTGATGTATTGCCATTACAGACTTGACCCTTTGTTGGATCTACTCTTACCTAATAGACAGGACATTCTGAGGCTCCCACTCGCATATCACCTCCTCATCTCGTCCCCTATGTGTCAGTGTCCCTCAAGGTTCAGTTGTATGCCCGGGCACTATGCTTGGGGCATGTGTCTTCACGCTCCCTCCCTCTTAAAGTGACCGAGCGCATCACCCTAAGGTGTCCCCAGCCAATAGCTGGGCAACACCTTCTATTTATGGCTCCTCCTCCAATATGGAGGTGCCTGAACAATGTTGTTAGTTGTTGGTTCTACTCTGGTGAAATTGATGCCACTTTGTCTCCTTCGTGTGTGTTGCCTGTAGCAGTAGGCCTCCAAGACCGACAGCCAGGGCCGTATTTGCCACTAGGCACTCGAGGGCACGTGCCTAGGGTGGGGACAATGCAGGGGGCGGCACCTGAGCAAGTTTAACCCCTTAACGACCGCCGATAC
Organism: Ranitomeya variabilis; assembly: GCF_051348905.1. NCBI lineage: Eukaryota > Metazoa > Chordata > Amphibia > Anura > Dendrobatidae > Ranitomeya > Ranitomeya variabilis. Next base: position 214,386,708 of record NC_135237.1, read on the forward strand.
GCCTTTTAACGGCGGCCGCTAAGGGTACTTAAACCACAGCGCCGTTAATTAACGGCGCTGTGGAAAAAGTGAATAGCGCCCCCCAGAGTCGGATTTTCTCTGGGGTCTCGGTTGCCGGGGGTAGCCAAGACCCCAGAGAACATGATTCGGGGGTTTTTTACCGACCCCCGAGTTGCGATCGCCGGTAATTAACCGTTTACCGGCGGTCGCAAAAAAAACCCAAAAAACGCGATTTGTCATTTAATTTGTCCTCGATGTGGTCCCCGATAGCCCCAGATAGCCCCCCAATACTCACCTACCTCCCCCGGAGCTCCTCGTGGCTCCCGATGGGCGCCGCCATCTTTTTCCGGGGAAATAATGGCGGGCGCATGGGCACAGCGTTTTATGTTTCCCATAGGTTTACATTGTACTGTAAACTCATGGGAAACTGCTGCGGACCCACAGCTGCGGAAACGCTGCGGATCCGCAGCAAAATCCGCAACATGTGCACATAGCCTTAGGGTTAGGGTTAGGGCTTGGGTTAGGGTTAGAGCTAGGATTAGGGTTAGAGCTAGGGTTAGGGCTAGGGTTGGGGCTAAAGTTAGGGTTAGGGTTGGGGCTAGGTTTAGGGCTAAAGTTAGGGTTTGGGCTAAAGTTAGGGTTAGGGCTAGGGTTGGGGCTAAAGTTAGGGTTAGAGTTGGGATTAGGATTTGGATTAGGGTTGGCATTAGGGTTACATTTGGGATTAGGGTTAGGTTTGGGATTAGGGTTAAGGCTAGGGTTGGGATTAAGGATAGGGGTGTATTGGGATTAGGGTTAGGTTTTGAGGTTAGGGTTGAGATTAGGATTAGGGGGGTGTTGGGTTTAGGGTTTTGATTAGGGTTATGGTTAGCTTTGGGATTAGGGTTAGGGGTGTTTTGGGGGTTAGGGTTGTGATTAGGATTATGGATCGGGTTGGGATTAGGGTTAGGGGTGTGTTGGGGTTAGGGTTGGAGTTAGAATTGGGGGGTTTCCACTGTTTAGGTACATCAGGGGGTCTCTAAACGCCACAGCCAATTTTGTGCTCAAAAAGTAAAATGGTGCTCCCTACCTTCTGAGCTCTGCCGTGCGCCCAAACAGTGTTTTACCCCCACATATGGGGCATCAGCGTACTCGGCATAAATTGGACAACAACTTTTGGGGTCCAATTTCTCCTGATACCCTTGTGAAAATAAAAACTTGGGGGCTAAAAAATCTTTTTTTGTGGAAAAAAAAAATATTTTTTATTTTCACGACTCTGCATTATAAACTTCTGTTCTCACCACACATCTAGATAAGTTCCTTGGGGGGTCTAGTTTCCAAAATGGGGTCACTTCTAGGGGGTCTCTACTGTTTAGGTATATTTGGGGCTCTGCAAATGCAACATAACGCCCGCAGACCATTCTATCAAAGTCTGCATTCCAAAACGGCACTCCTTCCCTTCCGAGCTCAGCCATGCACATATACAGTGGTCCCCCCCACACATGGGGTATCAGTGTACTCAGGACAAATTGGACAACAACTTTTGGGGTCCAATTTCTCTTGTTACCCTTGTGAAAATAAAAATTGGGGGGCTAAAAAAATCTTTTTGTGAAAATTTTTTTTTTGTTGTTTTCACGACTCTGCATTATAAACTTCTGTGAAGTACTTGGGCATTCAAAGTTCTCACAACACATCTAGATAAGTTCCTTGGGGGGTCTAGTTTCCAAAATGAGGTCACTTGTGGGGGGTTTCTACTGTTTAGGTACATCGGGGGCTCTGCAAACGCAACATAATGCCTGCAGACCATTCTATCAAAGTCTGCATTCCAAAACGGCACTCCTTCCCTTCCGAGCTCAGCCATGCGCCCAAACAGTGGTCCCCCACACACATGGGGTATCAGTGTACTCAGGACAAATTGGACAACAACTTTTGGGGTCCAATTTCTCTTGTTACCCTTGTGAAAATAAAAATTGGGGGGCTAAAAAAATCTTTTTTGTGAAAAAAATATTTTTTTTTGTTTTCACGACTCTGCATTATAAACTTCTGTGAAGCACTTGGGCATTCAAAGTTCTCACAACACATATAGATAAGTTCCTTGGGGGGTCTAGTTTCCAAAATAAGGTCACTTGTGGGGGGTTTCTACTGTTTAGGTACATCGGGGGCTCTGCAAACGCAACATAATGCCTGCAGACCATTCTATCAAAGTCTGCATTCCAAAATGGCGCTCATTCCCTTCCAAGCTCTGCCATGCGCCAAAACAGTGGTTTATCCCCCACATTTGGGGTATCAGCCTACTCAGCATAAATTGCACAATAAATTTTGGGGTCCAATTTCTCCTGTTACCCTTGTGAAAGTAAAAATTTGGGGGTGAGAAGATCATTTTTGTGCTTGGGGGCACACATCTAGTTAAGTTCCTTAAGGGGTCTAGTTTCCAAAATGGTGTCACTTGTGGAGCGTTTCCACTGTTTAGGCACATCAGGGGCTCTCCAAACGTGACATGGCATCCGATCTCAATTCCAGCCAATTCTGCATTGAAAAAGTCAAACGGCGCTCCTTCTCTTCCAAGCTCTGCGGTGCGCCCAAACAGTGGTTTACCCCCACATATGGGGTATTAGTGTATTCAGGAGAAATTGCACAACAAAATGTATGGTTAAATTTCTGTTTTTACACTTGTGAAAATAAAAAAATATGGTTCTGAATTAAAGTGTTTGCAAAAAAAGTTAAATGTTCATTTTTTCCTTCCACATTGTTTGAGTTCCTGTGAAGCACGTAAAGGGTTAATAAACTTCTTGAATGTGGTTTTAAGTACCTTGAGGGGTGCAGTTTTTAGAATGGTGTCACACTTGGTTATTTTCTATCATATAGACCCCTCAAAATGACTTCAAATGTGATGTGGTCCCTAAAAAAAAATGGTGTTGTAAAAATTAGAAATTGCTGGTCAAATTTTAACCCTTATAACTCCCTAACAAAAAAAAATTTTGTTTCCAAAATTGTGCTGATGTAAAGTAGACATGTCGGAAATGTTATTTATTAACTATTTTGTGTGACATATCTCTCTGATTTAAGGGCATAAAAATACAAAATTTGAAAATTGCAAAATTTTAAAAATTTTCACCATATTTCCATTTTTTTCATAAATAATCGCAAGTAATATCGAAGAAATGTTACCACTAGCTTGAAGTACAACATGTCACGAAAAAACAATCTCAGAATCAGCACTATCCGTTAAAGCGTTCCAGAGTTATAACCTCATAAAGTGACAGTGGTCAGAATTGTAAAAATTGGCTCTGTCATTAAGTACCAAATTGGCTCTGTCACTAAGGGGTTAAGAAAAAAAAAAAAAAATATATATATTTTTTTTTTTGAAAGTCAGGGGTCGCCCCACCCAGGGGCGCCGCTATAATGAGATGAGTTGAGCACTTCGCCTCTAGCGGCATCCAGTCCCTCAAAACAGGGGGCGGCAGCGCCTGCAGTCAGATCAGATGTGTCGGGTACTAGCCATAAGCATGCGGCTGTGTCACCAGCAGGAGGCGGCGGTGATGCCTCCTCACACAAACTTGTCCGGTTACAAGTTAAGTACTGAGGGACGGGATGGGGAAGAGGTGAGCGGCCCCAGCCAGGAAGACGAGCTACTTGTGATTGAACGAACTAAGCACAGCCTGTGGGCGGGGACTGTGGCTGCTTGCCTGCTACACAGTAGCGTAGCGACTGGAGGGGGCAGAGGGGGCCATCGCCCGGGCCCTGTCACTTAAAGGGGCCCACCGGGAGCCAGGGCCACTTCTGTGACATACAGAACACAGCATAGGAGCAGAGCAGTATGATGTCTGCTCTGCTCCCATCTGACGGAGACTCTGCAGGCTGCTAGCACAGTGGCCGGCTGCAGTCTCCCTCCTGCAGTGAATGGTTTCGCCCCTTCTCACCTGATCATGAAGCTTTTCCCTGGCTGGCGCTGCAGTTCTTCCCTCTGTGCACGCTGGGATTGGCTCAGGCATGCTGGGTCCTAGTGCCCACATGTTGCATTTCACCATCACTTCCTGGTCCTGCCTGCAAACTTTATCAGTAAGTGCTGGGGATGGAACATTTTAGGCTTATTAAATTCAGGTATGTCACTGTGATGTGAATGTGAGACCTTTGGGGTATTGTGGGTGAGGGGGGACAGGGTACTGAGGGGGTGGATGTGAGAGCACGGGGGTATTGTGGGGGAGGGGAGACAGGGTACTGGGGGGGTAAATGTGAGACTATGGGGGTGTTGTGGGCGCTGAAAGTGGGTGAGGGGGACAGGGTACTGATGGGGTGAATGAAAGATGATGGGGGTATTGGGTACTGAAGTGGGGGAGGGGAGGCAGGGCACTGGGGGGTAAATGTGAGACCATGGGGGTGTTGTGGGGGCTGAAGGTGGGTGAAGTGGGACAGGGCACCGAGGGGTGGATGTGAGATGATGGGGGTATTGGGGCTGAATATTATAATGTTTTGTTATGATATTATATGTACTCCATCACAGGTAATATTTGCTGTCTGGGGAGGCTGTTGATGGGGGGGTAGGGGGCTTTTGATACGTACCACCTGGGTCTTTTATGAGTATTAGTATAAGGAGCCGCATACAGTAACCAAGAGCTGCATCACATTTACAGCACCACTCCAGCATTTTTTTTAATTTCACTGCTGGAGCGGTGCTGAAAATCCACGTCCCCTGCGCCCTGTCTGATACTCACCTTCTGGCGTCTTCATCTGTTTTAGTCTCCGCTCGGCTCCGTCTCCTGCAGTTTGTGGCCTGTCCGAGGCTCCAGTGTTTCATGGAGCAGCGCAGAGGTCACTAATCAATGTGAGTCTGTGGGAGCCTCGTTCTGGCCTCTTTCTCACTCTCAGGCTATGTGCACACGGTGCGGATTTGGCTGCGGATTCGTAGCAGTTTTCCATGCGTTGTACAGTACCATGTAATCCTATGGAAAACCAAATCCGCAGTGCCCATGGTGTTGAAAATACCACACGGAAACGCTGCTTTGTATTTTCTGCAGCATGTCAATTCTTTGTGCGGATTCTGCAGCATTTTACACCTGCTCCTGTATAGGAATCCGCAGGTGTAAAAACACAGGCGAAATCCTCACAAAAAAGCAGGAAATCCGCAGTAAATACGCATGTAAAACGCAGCACATTTTACCAGTGGATTTTGCAAAAACGGTGCGGGAAAAATGCGCATACGAATCCGCAACGTGGGCACATAGCCTCATAGTCTTACATTGAGCGCTTGTGACATAGCTTCTAACTTCTGGCCTGTCAGAAGCTGCGCTCACAAGTTTGAGCTGTGGGACTGCACCAGTGCCACAAAATAGTGAATACGCCGGAGGATGAGTAAATGACTGGGAATGGGGACCTGCGCTTAAAGCACCACTCCAAAGGTGGAAAAAAACCCTGCTAGAGTGGTGCTTTAATAATTTAATAATAAGCAATTTAATACTTTAAAGTTGATAAAGGTTTGGAATAAATGTCTGCAGTCACTTTATGTGACTGCAGACTGCCAAATCATGACAGGGAGCTGCGGGCCCATCATACTGTGATAAGGGAGCTGTGGGCTCTGTTATGACCCCAATGGCGAGGGTCTCAGAGGAACGTGGAAGTCTGCAGAATACAAAAATCCAGCTCATAGGGCAGTGGTAACTGGGTTGACCATATATCTACTCCTAACGCCAACACTAGAAGTAGCCGGGGATCATTCCTACGTTGATTCTAGATGACACGCGCCAGCCGGAGAATCTAGCTACCCCTAGTAGAGGAAAACAAAGACCTTTCTTGCCTCCAGAGAAGGGGACCCCAAAGCTGGATAGAAGCCCCCCACAAATAATGACGGTGAGGTAAGAGGAAATGACAAACACAGAAATGAACCAGGTTTAGCACAGAGAGGCCCGCTTACTGATAGCAGAATAAAGAAAGGTAACTTATATGGTCAACAAAAACCCTATCAAAATCCACACTGGAAATTCAAGAACCCCCGAACCGTCTAACGGTCCGGGGGGAGAACACCAGCCCCCTAGAGCTTCCAGCAAAGGTCAAGATATAGATTAGGAACAAGCTGGACAAAAATACAAAACCAAAACAAATAGCAAAAAGCAAAAGGCAGACTTAGCTGATATAACTGGAACCAGGATCAGTAGACAAGAGCACAGCAGACTAGCTCTGATAACTACGTTGCCAGGCATTGAACTGAAGGTCCAGGGAGCTTATATAGCAACACCCCTAACTAACGACCCAGGTGCGGATAAAAGGAATGACAGAAAAACCAGAGTCAAAAAACTAGTAACCACTAGAGGGAGCAAAAAGCAAATTCACAACAGTACCCCCCCCTTAGTGAGGGGTCACCGAACCCTCACCACGACCACCAGGGCGATCAGGATGAGCGGCATGAAAGGCACGAACTAAATCGGCCGCATGAACATCAGAGGCGACCACCCAGGAATTATCCTCCTGACCATAGCCCTTCCACTTGACCAGGTACTGAAGCCTCCGCCTGGAGAGGCGAGAATCCAAGATCTTCTCCACCACGTACTCCAACTCGCCCTCAACCAACACCGGAGCAGGAGGCTCAGCAGAAGGAACTACAGGCACAATGTACCGCCGCAACAAGGACCTATGAAATACATTGTGAATAGCAAACGACACAGGAAGATCCAGACGAAAAGATACAGGATTAAGGATTTCCAATATCTTGTAAGGCCCAATAAAACGAGGTTTAAATTTGGGAGAGGAGACCTTCATAGGAACAAAGCGGGAAGAAAGCCATACCAAATCCCCAACGCGTAGTCGGGGACCCACACCGCGGCGGCGGTTGGCAAAGCGCTGAGCCTTCTCCTGTGACAACTTCAAGTTGTCCACCACATGATTCCAGATCTGCTGCAACCTATCCACCACAGAATCCACCCCAGGACAGTCAGAAGGCTCCACATGACCCGAAGAAAAGCGAGGATGGAAACCAGAGTTGCAGAAAAAAGGCGAAACCAAGGTGGCGGAACTAACCCGATTATTAAGGGCAAACTCAGCCAACGGCAAGAATGTCACCCAATCGTCCTGATCAGCAGAGACAAAACACCTCAAATAAGCCTCCAAAGTCTGATTGGTTCGCTCCGTCTGTCCATTAGTCTGAGGATGGAAAGCAGACGAAAACGACAAATCAATGCCCATCCTACTACAAAAGGATCGCCAGAACCTGGAAACGAACTGGGATCCTCTGTCTGACACAATATTCTCAGGGATGCCGTGCAAACGAACCACGTTCTGGAAAAACACAGGAACCAGATCGGAAGAGGAAGGCAGCTTAGGCAAAGGAACCAAATGGACCATCTTGGAGAAGCGATCACATATCACCCAGATAACGGACATGCCCTGAGATAGCGGAAGATCAGAAATGAAATCCATGGAGATATGTGTCCAAGGTCTCTTCGGGACAGGCAAGGGCAAGAGCAAACCGCTGGCACGAGAACAGCAAGGCTTAGCTCGAGCACAAGTCCCACAGGACTGCACAAATGACCGCACATCCCTTGACAAGGAAGGCCACCAAAAGGACCTGGCCACCAGATCTCTGGTGCCAAAAATTCCCGGGTGACCTGCCAACACCGAGGAATGAACCTCGGAAATGACTCTGCTGGTCCACTTATCCGGGACAAACAGTCTGTCAGGTGGACAAGACTCAGGCCTATCAGCCTGAAATCTCTGCAACACACGTCGCAGATCCGGAGAAATAGCTGACAAGATAACTCCATCTTTAAGAATACCAACAGGATCAGCGACTCCAGGAGCATCAGGCACAAAGCTCCTAGAAAGAGCATCGGCCTTCACATTCTTTGAACCTGGTAAATACGAGACAACAAAATCAAAGCGGGAGAAAAACAATGACCAGCGGGCCTGTCTCGGATTAAGGCGTTTAGCAGACTCGAGATACATCAGATTTTTGTGATCAGTCAAGACCACCACACGATGCTTAGCACCCTCGAGCCAATGACGCCACTCCTCAAATGCCCATTTCATGGCCAACAACTCCCGATTGCCCACATCATAATTTCACTCGGCAGGCGAAAACTTCCTAGAGAAAAAGGCACAAGGTTTCATAACAGAGCAACCAGGGCCTCTCTGCGACAAAACGGCCCCTGCCCCAATCTCCGAAGCATCCACCTCAACCTGAAAGGGAAGTGAGACGTCAGGCTGGCACAAAACAGGCGCCGAAGTAAACCGGCGTTTCAACTCCTGGAAAGCCTCCACGGCAGCAGGAGCCCAGTTAGCTACATCGGAGCCCTTCTTGGTCATATCCGTCAAAGGTTTCACAATGCTAGAAAAATTAGCGATAAAACGACGGTAGAAGTTAGCGAAGCCCAAGAACTTCTGAAGACTCTTAACTGACGAGGGCTGAGTCCAATCAAGAATAGCTCGGACCTTGACTGGGTCCATCTCCACCGCAGAAGGGGAAAAAATGAACCCCAAAAAGGGAACCTTCTGTACACCAAAGAGACACTTTGAGCCCTTGACAAACAAAGAATTTTCACGCAAAATTTTAAAGACCAACCTGACCTGCTCCACATGCGAATCCCAATTATCAGAAAAAACCAAAATATCATCCAGATAAACAATCAAAAATTTATCCAGATACTTCCGGAAAATGTCATGCATAAAGGACTGAAAAACTGAAGGCGCATTGGAGAGCCCAAAAGGCATCACCAAGTACTCAAAATGACCTTCGGGCGTATTGAATGCGGTTTTCCATTCATCACCTTGCTTAATGCGCACAAGGTTGTACGCACCACGAAGGTCTATCTTGGTGAACCACTTGGCACCCTTAATCCGGGCAAACAAGTCAGACAACAGCGGTAAAGGATACTGAAATTTGACAGTGATCTTATTCAAAAGCCGATAATCAATACAAGGTCTCAAAGATCCGTCCTTTTTTGCCACAAAAAAGAATCCCGCACCAAGAGGGGAAGAAGACGGACGAATATGTCCTTTTTCCAGAGACTCCTTGATATATGAACGCATAGCGGTATGTTCAGGTACCGACAGATTAAACAGTCTTCCTTTAGGAAATTTACTGCCTGGGATCAAATCTATAGCACAGTCACAGTCCCTATGAGGAGGCAGTGCACTGGACTCAGACTCACTGAAGACATCCTGATAATCAGACAAATACTCCGGAACTTCCGAAGGCGTAGAAGAAGCAATAGACACAGGCAGGGAATCCTCATGAATACCACGACAGCCCCAACTTGAGACTGACATAGCCTTCCAGTCCAGGACTGGATTATGGGTCTGTAACCATGGCAGCCCTAAAACAACCAAATCATGCATTTTATGTAAAACCAGGAAACGTATCACCTCGCGGTGTTCAGGAGTCATGCACATGGTAACCTGAGTCCAATACTGCGGTTTATTTGCTGCCAATGGTGTAGCATCAATACCCCTAAGAGGAATAGGATTTTCTAATGGTTCAAGAGTAAATCCACAGCGCTTAGCAAATGAGAGATCCATGAGACTCAGGGCAGCACCTGAATCTACAAACGCCATGACAGGATAAGATGACAGTGAGCAAATCAAAGTTACAGACAGAATAAATTTAGGTTGCAAATTACCAACGGTGACAGGACTAACAACCTTAGCTATACGTTTAGAGCATGCTGAGATAACATGTGTAGAATCACCACAGTAGTAGCACAAGCCATTCCGGCGTCTATGAATTTTCCGCTCATTTCTAGTCAGGATTCTATCACATTGCATTAAATCAGGTGTCTGTTCAGACAACACCATGAGGGAATTTGCGGTTTTGCGCTCCCGCAACCGCCGGTCGATTTGAATAGCCAGTGCCATAGTATCATTCAGACCTGTGGGAATGGGAAAACCCACCATAACATTCTTAATGGCTTCAGAAAGGCCATTTCTAAAATTAGCGGCCAGTGCACACTCGTTCCAATGTGTCAGCACGGACCATTTCCGAAATTTTTGGCAATACACTTCAGCCTCGTCCTGCCCCTGAGACATAGCCAGCAAGGCCTTTTCAGCCTGAATCTCAAGATTGGGTTCCTCATAAAGTAAACCGAGCGCCAGAAAAAACGCATCAAGATCAGCCAATGCCGGATCTCCTGGCGCCAGCGAAAAAGCCCAATCCTGAGGGTCGCCCCGTAAGAACGAAATAACAATTTTTACTTGCTGAGCAGAATCTCCAGATGAACAGGGTCTCAGGGACAAAAACAATTTACAATTATTCACGAAATTCCTAAACTTAAACCTGTCTCCGGAAAACAGTTCAGGAATCGGTATTTTAGGTTCTGACCTAGGATTTCTGATAACATAGTCTTGTATGCCCTGCACACGAGTAGCCAGCTGGTCCACACTTGTAATCAAGGTCTGGACATTCATGTCTGCAGCAAGCATAGCCACTCTGAGGTAAAGGGGAAGGAGAAAGAAAAAAAAAAAAAAACTCAGAATCTTCTTTCTTATAATCCCTCTTCTGCAATGCATTAAACATTTAATACAGGCCTGGCAAACTGTTATGACCCCAATGGCGAGGGTCTCAGAGGAACGTGGAAGTCTGCAGAATACAAAAATCCAGCTCATAGGGCAGTGGTAACTGGGTTGACCATATATCTACTCCTAACGCCAACACTAGAAGTAGCCGGGGATCATTCCTACGTTGATTCTAGATGACACGCGCCAGCCGGAGAATCTAGCTACCCCTAGTAGAGGAAAACAAAGACCTTTCTTGCCTCCAGAGAAGGGGACCCCAAAGCTGGATAGAAGCCCCCCACAAATAATGACGGTGAGGTAAGAGGAAATGACAAACACAGAAATGAACCAGGTTTAGCACAGAGAGGCCCGCTTACTGATAGCAGAATAAAGAAAGGTAACTTATATGGTCAACAAAAACCCTATCAAAATCCACACTGGAAATTCAAGAACCCCCGAACCGTCTAACGGTCCGGGGGGAGAACACCAGCCCCCTAGAGCTTCCAGCAAAGGTCAGGATATAGATTAGGAACAAGCTGGACAAAAATACAAAACCAAAACAAATAGCAAAAAGCAAAAGGCAGACTTAGCTGATATAACTGGAACCAGGATCAGTAGACAAGAGCACAGCAGACTAGCTCTGATAACTACGTTGCCAGGCATTGAACTGAAGGTCCAGGGAGCTTATATAGCAACACCCCTAACTAACGACCCAGGTGCGGATAAAAGGAATGACAGAAAAACCAGAGTCAAAAAACTAGTAACCACTAGAGGGAGCAAAAAGCAAATTCACAACAGGGCTCATACTGTGTATAAGGGAGCTGCGGGCCCATCATACTGTGATAAGGGAGCTGTGGGCTCATACTGTGTATAAGGGAGCTGCGGGCCCATCATACTGTGTATAGAGGAGCTGTGGGCCCATCATACTGTATATAGAGGAGCTGTGTGTCCATCATACTGTGTATAAGGGAGCTGCGGGCCCATCATACTGTGTATAGAGGAGCTGTGGGCCCATCATACTGTATATAGAGGAGCTGTGTGTGTCCATCATACTGTGTATAAGGGAGCTGTGGCCCCACCATACTGTGTATAAGGGAGCTGTGGGCCCATCATACTGTGTATAAGGGAGCTGCGGGCCCATCACACTGTGTATAAGGGAGCTGTGGGCCCATCATACTGTGTATAGAGGAGCTGTGGGCCCATCATACTGTATATAGAGGAGCTGTGTGTCCATCATACTGTGTATAAGGGAGCTGCGGGCCCATCATACTGTGTATAGAGGAGCTGTGCGTCCATCATACTGTATATAGAGGAGCTGTGTGTCCATCATACTGTGTATAAGGGAGCTGTGGGTCCATCATACTGTGTATAAGGGAGCTGCGGGCCCATCATACTGTGTATAAGGGAGCTGTGGGCCCATCATACTGTGTATAGAGTAGCTGTGGGCCCATCATACTGTATATAGAGGAGCTGTGTGTGCATTATACTGTGTATAAGGGAGCTGTGTGTCCATCATACTGTGTATAAGGGAGCTGCTGGCCCATCATACTGTGTATAAGGGAGCTGTGGTCCCATTATACTGTGTATAAGGGAGCTGTGGCCCCACCATACTGTGTATAAGGGAGCTGTGGTCCCATCATACTGTGTATAAGGGAGCTGCGGGCCCATCATACTGTGTATAAGGGAGCTGCGGGCCCATCATACTGTGTATAAGGGAGCTGTGGGCCCATCATACTGTGTATAGAGGAGCTGTGGGCCCATCATACTGTATATAGAGGAGCTGTGTGTCCATCATACTGTGCATAAGGGAGCTGTGTGTCCATCATACTGTATATAGAGGAGCTGTGTGTCCATCATACTGTGCATAAGGAAGCTGTAGCCACATCATACTGTGTACAGAACTGTGAGGGACATCATACTGTTTAGAATGGAGCTGTGGACCCACCATACTGTGTATAGGGAACTGTGAAGGCATATTGTGCATATGGGAGCTGTTGGCCCATTACACTGTATATAGGGGAGCTCTGGGGGGCATTATACTTTCTATAGTGGAGTTCTGTCAGCATTATACTGTGTAATTAGGGAAGCAGTGGGAACATCATACGGTGTATAGGGGAGTTATAGAATCATCATACTGTGTATAGGGGAGCTGTGGGGGCCTTATACAGTGTATATGGAAGCTTTGAGCTCACCATACTGTGTATAATGGAGCAGTACATGAGGGAACTTAGGGGACATTATTAAATGTAAAGTGGGCACTTCAGCATTATTGTATTGTTATAGGGGCACTCAGAGTATTGCGACCATCAAAGTTGCATATTGTCACAATATGGCGGTAAAATCAATGTTCGCTTTTGTATATAGATTTATTTTCAATAACAGCGAGGTCATATTCTGAGGTTCCCCTATATTCACAATTAGAGTGCACAACCGTCACTGTAATTCTCTCGTGCCCCCCCCCCCTCTGTTCTCTCGTGCCCCCATCTATTCTCCTATGCCCCCGGTAGTATGAGCTTGTCACTGTCACTAGAATATAGCAGTGATGCCAGCAGGGTAAATCCCACGTCATAAATTGCTTCCTTAATATGACAATGGTACCAGTCCCCCCTTGCTGCCTGCTGTGTGCCCTCTTTGGTATACACCAGGTAAGCACAGGAGCCCCAGGGCACAGGCAGCAGGAGACTGTGTGACCATGAAGGTAAATAGAAGAGGATGTGTTATGTTTGTATTGTATCCTGCCTGGCATTAAAGGGGTTATCTGAGATGGGGAAATATACAGTATATACATACTAGTTTATTTAAAATAAATCCTACACAGAGAGATATTGCCCTCCTGTCACCCCCGGGAATTCAGCCACAGACCTCTCTGGTGGTCGACAGCGGTTCTGGAAGCGATGACTGCACCATCTGGATGTCACAGAACAGATAAAACCTGTGATTAACTGCAGCGGTCAGGTGACTGTGAGGCTATGTGCACACGTATTTTTGAGGGCTGCGGATTTTTCCGCAGAGGATTTCAGAAATCCGCAGGTAAAAGGCACTGCGTTTTACCGCGGCTTTACTGTGTTTTTTTTTTTGCGTATTTTGTGCGGATTTCACCTGCGGTTTTACACCTGAAGATTCCCATTATGGAGCAGGTGTAAACCGCTGCAGAAACCGCACAAAGAATTGACACGCTGCGGAATGTAAACCGCAGCGTTTCCGCACGATTTTTCCGCAGCATGTGCACTGCGGATTCCGTTTTCCATAGGTTTACGTTGTACTGTAAACGCATGGGAAACCGCTGCGGACCCACAGCGGCGTATCCGCAATGTGTGCACATAGCCTTAGACGCTTCTCTGAAGGGGGGCCTGTGCCAGTCACCTGACAGTTGTGGGCTTTAATTTTCTCTTATTTTGCCAAATTTTCAAAAGAGTAAGGGATGGTCTTAAAAAATAAAATTGAAAACCCCCTATTACATTATTTAGTGATTCTCATTCGTGTCGGTGTTCCCCTCTGGTACCAAAAGTGATGTCGACCTGTGCATTATTTACATGACCGCTGCAGCCAATCACTGACCTCACAGTCATTTGCTGTACATAATAGTACGACCACTGCAGCCTGTGATTAGTGGGGGTAAAATGGTGAAGGCCCCTGCAATGATTATTATTTATCGTACATCTGGATACAGATCTACAGTACATAGCAATTAAAGGGGTGTTCAGGGCTGTAGACATATTTCTGCACTCTATGTGACTTCAAACTACTGAATGCATGTAAAGAGTAAATGTAATGTAAATTGAAAGTAAGTAAAGATTAAACCAGATTTATTTATACTGATTTTACTATGGGGGGGCGCCATTTTGCAGTTCGCCTCAGGCAGCATAGAGGCTAGGTTCACCCCTGGCCCCACCCACCCACCTCAGTCTTGGCTGCTGCGGGGGGAGGGGGTCTCGGGCGCAGGGCCGCCATCAGGGCATTACAGCCCTGACTACTGTATGGGGCAGAAATGGGTGCTGTACCTTTAAGCAGCAGGCCCAAGTGTATCACGGTCCTGACGCGGGTCATGTGACACGCTGCGCGCTCTTATGTAGGAGCACTGGAGCAGACTGGAGGTGTGAGAGCCCTGGTGATGGCACAGACAGTAAGGAGTTAACTGCTGTCAGCCCGAGGATTTCCTGTCTCCTCGGTAACAAGGAACCTTTCTATGTCATCTGCGGGGGAAGTGTTTCAGTGCTGCACTTCTTGTGCTCTGCCAGTACTGTCCCCCATGTGGTGAGAAGGTGACTGGGGGGTTTGTACAGGGAGCATCAGGGGGTCTGGTGATATTGGGGGTCTCACCTCTGTGCTTGTCTGCCCCATCAGATGTTGCCTGTCAGAGGGGGGACCCTGCTAAGTTCCACGGCTGCTGTCTGCAGGTAAGAGCCCTTCCATCCTGTCTCAGCTGCTGTGGCACTATAAGTCTCAGCATGCACATACAGGGAAGACACAGATTGTGGTGATTTACACGTTTCAAGCTGGAAGACATTTTGCTTTTTTGTAGAGAAGCAGGACGGACATGTTTGTGGGAGAAGATACTGAAGTCGGCGGTGAGCAGGGAGAGGAGGCGGGCAGTGTGTGAGGACTCAGAGGAAGCTGCAGAGAGGAGTGAGGTGAGAGAGGAGACGGGAGTCTGCTGATGTGAGTGAGGAGAGGGGAGGCTGGTAAGGGGAGGAGATGAGAGGCTGGTAAGGAGAGATGAGAGGCTGGTGGGGGAGGCTGCTGAGGAGATGAGAGGCTGGTGTGGGGAGGCTTCTGAGGAGATAAGGAGAGGAGAGGCTGGTGAGGAGAGGCTGGTAAGGAGAGGAGATGAGAGGCTGGAGAGGAGATGAGAGGCTGGAGAGGAGATGAGAGGCTGGTAAGGAGAGGAGAGGCTGGTAAGGAGAGGAGATGAGAGGTTGGAAAGGAGAGGAGAGGCTGGTGAGGAGAGGCTGGTAAGGAGAGGAGAGGCAGGAGAGGAGATGAGAGGCTGGAAAGGAGAGGAGATGAGAGGCTGGAAAGGAGAGGAGATGAGAGGCTGGAAAGGAGAGGAGATGAGAGGCTGGAAAGGAGAGGAGATGAGAGGCTGGAAAGGAGAGGAGATGAGAGGCTGGAAAGGAGGGGAGATGAGAGGCTGGAAAGGAGAGGAGATGAGAGGCTGGTCAGGAGAGGCTGGTGAGGAGAGGCTGGAAAGGACATGAGAGGCTGGAAAGGAGATGAGAGGCTGGAAAGTAGATGAAAGGCTGGAAAGGAGAGGAGAGGCTGGTGAGGAGAGGCTGGTAAGGAGAGGAGATGAGAGGCTGGAAAGGAGAGGAGATGAGAGGCTGGTGTGGGGAGGCTGCTGAGGAGAGGGGATGAGAGGCTGCTGAGGGGAGGCTGCTGAGGGGAGGAGATGAGAGGCTGGTGAGGGGAGGCTGCTGAGGAGAGGGGATGAGAGGCTGGTGAGGGGAGGCTGCTGAGGAGAGGGGATGAGAGGCTGGTGAGGGGAGGCTGCTGAGGAGAGGGGATGAGAGGCTGGTGAGGGGAGGCTGCTGAGGAGAGGGGATGAGAGGCTGGAGAGGGGAGGCTGCTGAGGAGATGAGAGGCTGGTCTCATGCTGTATATGGGGAGGTTATGTGGGTCTCATGCTGTATATGGGGAGGCTGTGTGGGGCTCATGCTGTATATAAGGGGCTGTGGGGGGTTTAAAGATATATAGCGGGTGTCAGCATACTTAATTCTCAATATTAAGTGATACAATTAATACTAATTAATATTGAGTAGAATTATTTTCATGCTATTTCATGCTCCACAACAGTCATGGTCTTTCATCTGGCCCCTCGGGGAAATAAATTGCCCACCCCTGATCTAGAGACATGGAGTGAGAAGCCCACAGACGATAGCAACAGATTAGTCCGTCCTCTCACTAAATTACCCATACAGCTCTTCACACTATTCTCTCTGAAACGTCCGAGCATTGCAGAGATAAACGTACCTGTTTGCAGTCTGACTGATGCTGCCCGTGGTTTTGGTAGTATGCATCGACTGACAGGTTGCCCTTAAAAATCTGTCAGCCAAACCGTGCAACCGTGGCAGAATCAACTGACCATGTACGGTGTATGAGATCTACCAGAATCTCACATGACAACTAATGGAAAGGTTTGCTAAGGCTACTTTCACATCAGCGATTTTATCCGTTCGCGGCTGATACTGCAGTTTTTCCGCATCTGTCGCGTAACATATCACTTACGGGCTGGCAACTCTGTGTTTGGCCTCATTCATTCCCTATGGGACTTGCGGACATGTGCGGCACTTGAGGCGAGACAAAAAAAAAACACTGCTAGCAGCATTTTTTTTTCCTGTTGCTGCAAGTACCACATTTGCCGGATCGCAACAAAACCGCAAGTGCCGCAAGTCCCATAGGGAATGAATGAGGCCGAACACAGTGTTGCCATAAGTGATCCGTTACGGATGCAGAAAAACTGCCGGATCTGCCGCAAATGTCAAAAATCGCTGATGTGAAAGTAGCCTAAGTCACTGCCGATAGTGTCTGCATTAGTCATACTTGCCAATGGGGGAGGCAGCACGAAAAGTGCCTAGGGCAGCAGAAACTCTAAATACGGCCCTGCCGACAGCTCTCCACTTCCTTTGAGTCAACTAACTGTGTTACTATCCTTACATTTTTCTAACAATAATAGTCTGTAAAACTGATATTTGTGCCACCTGAGTGTGGCTGAGCATAAAAGCAGGTTGAGCTATTGCTTGTGATGTTAGAGATCCCAGGACAGCAGGCTCACACCGATGCCTCTTCCACCTTGTCTTAATTTGAAGTTCAATTCAAAGTTGTAAATACTGGCCCAGACCCTGATATGCATGGCTGGTTGCTTCCGTGCCATTCTAAAAATTGTACTGTGGGTGAATTGAGGTCACTTTTCTGGTGTCTGCCCCTAATTTGAGGTGTTTTGGCAGCTTTTCTGCCCATTTGAAGGTGTTGTGTATGAATTTGTTTTTGCCGCTAATTGACTCCAATGGCGTTCGGCTAATATCCGATGAATATATCTGCGAATATTGCAAAATCAGCTATTGTAATCCGAACCGAACATTGATATATTCGCTCATCTCTATTCTTCATCATTCTTCATCATTCATCATTTTTCATTCATCATTCTTCAATGTTCATTCTTCATAATTTTTCATCATTTATTTTTCATCATTCTTCATCATTCTCCATTCTTCTTCATCATCCTTCATTCTTAATCATTGTTCATTCATCATTCTTCATCATTCTTAATTTTTCATAATTCATAATTTTTCATCCTTCTTTCTTTATCCTTCGTTCATCTAATTCTTCACCAATTTACATTCATCATTCTTATTTTGCATCATTCTTCATCATTCTTTCTTGATCATTTTCCCTTCTTCTTCATTCATCTTTCTTCATCATTGTTCAGTCTCCATCGTTCCTTATTTTTCATTCTTAATCATTCCTCATTTTTCATCATTGTTCATTTTTCATTATTAATCATTCGTCATTCTTTATTTTTCATTATTCTTTATTTTTCAGAATTATTTTCATTTTTTATTCACCATTCTTCACTCCATCATTTTTCATTCTACATTCTTCATCCATCTTCATTTTTCATCATTCTTCATCCTTCAGTCTTCTTCGTTCATCATTCTCCATCATTCTTCATTTCTCATCATTATTTATTTTTCATCATTCTTCATTCTTAATCATTTTTCATTCATCATAATTCTTTATTCATCATCTTTTTTAAATTTTTCATCATTTTTCATTCGTCATCATTTTACATTCTTCATTATTCTTTATTTTTCATTATTCAGTCGTCATCATGCTTCGTACTTCACCATTCTCATACTTTATCATTCTTTATTTTTCTTTATTCTTCATTCCACATTAATCATCATTCTTCTGCCTTCATTCTACATTCTTCATCAATCTTGATCTTTGTTCATTCTTCATCAATCATCATACTTCTTTTTCATTCATCATTCTACATTTATCATTCTACATTCATCATTCTTCATTCTACATTATTTATCATTCTTCATTTTTCTTCATTCTTCATCCTCCATTCTTAATTCTTCATTGTTCTTCATTCTACATTCTTTCATCATTCTCCATTCTTAATCATTCTTCATCCTTCATTTTTCGTCATTCTTTATTCTTCATCTTGCTTCATTCTTCATCGTTCCTCATTCTTCATCAATCTTCATTATTTACTCTTCATCCTTCATCATTCTTAATTTTCATCACTCTTCATTCTCAATCATTCATCCTTCATCATTCTTTATTTTTAATCATTCTTCATTCTTCATCATTTTCATTATTCATTCTTCGTCATTTTTAATTTTTCATAATTTTTCATTTTTCATCATTCTTTAGTCTTCATTAGGGTTGAGCGACTTTTATTTTTAAAGGATCGGGTCGGGTTTCACGAAACCCGACTTTCTCAAAAGTCGGGTCGAGTGAAATCGGCCGATCCTATAAAAAAGTCGGGGTCGGCCGAAACACGAAACCCAATGCAGTGCAATGGGATACTATGGTTCCCAGGGTCTGAAGGAGAGGAAACTGGTCACGCGACCAATCACAAGCCGCGACGTCACCGCAGGTCATTCACGCGCTCATTCTTAGGGAGGAAGGCTGCCGGTTAGTACCAGGGCGCGTCCGAGGGTGAGTATATCAATATTTTTTATTTTGATTCTTTATTTTACACTTAAATATGGATTCCGATACCGATTCCCGATATCGCAAACATATCGGAACTCGGTATCGGAATTCCGATACCAGATTCAGAAGATCGCCGACCTCATGGCCGACCCCACACAGGGGTCGGGTCGGGTTTCATGAAACCCGACTTTGCCAAAAGTCGGCAACTTCTGAAAATGGCCGACCCGTTTCGCTCAACCCTAGTCTTCATCATTATTCATACTTCATCATTTTCTTCGTCATTTTTTATTTTTAATTATTCTTCATAATTATTCATTCTTTAATCTTCATCATTCCTCATTCTTAATTATTCTTCATTTTTCATTATTCTTCATTCTTCACTCTTCATCAATCTTCATTCTACATTCTTCATCATTCTTCATCGTTTTTCATCTTTTTCATTCTTCATCATTCTTAATTTTTCATTCTTTATACTACATCATTCTTCATTGTGCTTCATTCTACATTCTTCATCATTCTTCATTTTTAATCATTCTTCACCATTTTTCATTCATCATTATTCATTTTTCATAATTCTTCAATCTTCATTATTCATCATCAGTCTTCATCTTCATTAATTCTTCATCATTCTTCAATCATGATTCTTCATAATTCATCATTCTTTATAATTTTCATTCATCATTCTACATACACAATTCTACATTCATCATTCTTCATTCTACATTGTTTATCATTCTTCATTTTTCTTCACCCTTCAGTCTTCATCTTTCTTCTTTGCACATTCTTCATCATTCTATATTCTTCATTAATCTTCATCATTCTTTATTCTTCATCATTCTTTTTTTCTTCATTATTTATCCTACTTCATTCTTCATCCATAGTTCTTCTTTGTTCTTCATTCTTTACTCTTCATCCTTCATCATTCTTCACTCTTCATTTTCATCACTCTTGATTCTTCATTCATAATCATTCATCCTCCATTCGTCATCATTCTTTATTTTTCATCATTCTTAATCCTGCTTCATTCTTCGTCATTCATCATTCTCTATTCTTCATTCTTCATCTTTCTTCATTGTTTTCAGCATTCTTCAATTT
This sequence comes from Ranitomeya variabilis, assembly GCF_051348905.1. Taxonomy (NCBI): domain Eukaryota; kingdom Metazoa; phylum Chordata; class Amphibia; order Anura; family Dendrobatidae; genus Ranitomeya; species Ranitomeya variabilis. Next base: position 214,406,925 of record NC_135237.1, read on the forward strand.
TTATAATTCTTCAATCTTTATCATTCTCCATTTTTAATCATTCTTCATTAGTCTTCATTCATAATTTGTAATTATTCAACATTTTTTAATCATTATAATTTTTCAGTCTTCATCATACTTCATAATTTTTCATCATTCTTTATTTTTCTTCATTCTTAATCCTGCTTCATTCTTCGTCATTCATCATTCTCTATTCTTCATTCTTCATCTTTCTTCATCATTGTTTTCAGCATTCTTCAATTTTTATAATTCTTCAATCTTTATCATTCTCCATTTTTAATCATTCTTCATTAGTCTTCATTCATAATTTGTAATTATTCAACATTTTTTAATCATTATAATTTTTCATCATTCTTTATTTTTCATTATTCTTCATTCTTCATCATTCTTCATTCTTTAGTCTTCACACCTCCTATTCTTAATCATTCTTCAGATTTCATTCATCATTTTTCATTCTTTATTCTTCATTCTTCACTCTTCATCAGTCTTCATTCTACATTCTTCATTCTTCATCATTCGTCATCATTCTTCATCATTTTTCATTCTTCATTCTGCATCATTCTTCATTGTGCTTCATTCTACATACTTCATCATTTTTCATTCTTAATAATTCTTCACCATATTTCATTTTTCATCTTCATTTTTCATCATTCTTCTTTATTCAATCTTCATTATTATTCTTCATTATATTAATAATAATCTTTATTTATATAGCAACACCACATTCCACAGCGCTTTACAGTTTAACAATTCATACACAAGTCACAAGTAACAACAATCAAAGTAATACAATAATTAAAGCAAAATAATATGACCCTGCTTGTGAGAGCTTACAATCTACAATGAGATGGGGGGAGACACAAAGTACACGTGCATATTTACAATGATGGTCCAGCCTTCTTGAGGTAGTGTAGGATAGGTAAAGGCTGCATGAGGTAGTGGCCAGCCAGTGTGTGTGGTGTAGTGATGGGAAATCTAGTTCATTTTGGTGATTAGTTCACCATGAACTAGTTCACTGAAAAGATTAGTTCAAAAGATTAGTTCATTTAGTTCAGTATTTCTCTGGATTCTGCTGAGAAGAGATGCATCAGTTCTAGTTCGTTACACAGAAGCTGTGGCTCCTAGGATGAGTTATAGTTTTGTTAAAATGATCAGAAATAGTTAATACATCTGATCATTACATAAAAAACTCTTGTTAAAGGGGTACTCAGTCTGGAGAAAATTCTAAAGTTATTTATTCAAGTTAGTAATTTCTTTTTTTTCTTTGTGAAATATTCAAGCCTCCCAGTGCGCAGTGTATTATCTGCACACATTATGGTCACTTGCAATGTCTCTGGTATTGGGCACTGAGCAGGCAGTATTCATTTCACACCACTGCAATAGGTTGCAAAAGGAAGAGATGTGGTGAAACTACACAGAACTACAGATTTACCAAGATGCCTTACAGTCAATGGATCTTTTGCTGCCCATAGCAACCAATCACAGCTCAGATTTCACTTGCCAGAGCACTGCACTGCTGCAGTATCAGAAAGCTGACCTGTGATTGGTTGCTATGGGGCAAAGAAAATCTTCCTATTACACAGCCTGATAATTCTCCACCCTATCCTGTGAGGAGCTGATAGTAAATGCATCATGTCATGTGACCTGTGAACTAAATGAACTATATGAACTGCTGAACTACATGTTCTGTTGAGAATGACTCAGGACAGCCTAGGTCAACGTGATGCATCTCACTGAGCCCAGCAGCAGTCCCCCCTGTATTAGTGTAGAGTACTGACTCCTAATGATTGTGTATGAGAGAGCTGAGAAGCCATTCAGCATCCTGAGAACAGAACAGGAGCTAGTGGTAAAGATTGTAGCAAGGCTGATCCTGTACAGGAGGCTGATCTTATCACAAAGACTGGTGAGGGGCATGAACCACACCACAGAAACACTCTCTCATACACACATGAGCTGTGTCTGTCTACTGTACAATTTCAGTTTTTATTATTACTATTATATTTGTATTTGATGTGTGGTATAGTGTTCTACTACCTTCTTTTCCAGCATCAGGAGCTATAAAGAGCAAGTGTGAGACCAGGGATCTTCAGTGTGAGGAGCTGTATGAGGGATCACTCTGTCTCCTCCCACTTGCTGTTTAGTTCATAATGAACTAATCTCTGTCAGGTTGGTGAACTAGATGAACTAGTTCACTCTGAAGATTAGTTCATTTTGAACTACTCACTAACGAACTACCCATCACTAGTGTGGTGCTGTTGGGTGCGGAGGAGTTTGATGGAGGGTTATTATCAAATAGATAGTGAATGGGCTACACACACATAAAAGGACTTTGATTAGGGAACATGATAGGCCGCTCTGAACAGGTGTGTTTTGAGGGAGTGCCTAAAACTGTGTAAGTTGTGGATAGTGCTAATTTCTTGGGGTAGAGCATTCCAGAGGATTGGTATAATGTGGGAGAAGTCTTGGAGCAGTGAGTAGGATGTACGGATTAGTGCAGAGGTTAGTTTAAAGTTGCTTTCAGAGCATAACAAGCGGGTAGGCCAATAAACAGAAAAGAGGGAGGAGATGTAGTGGGGTGCCGCACTATGGAGAGCTTTGTGGGTGAGGACAAGCAGTTTGAATGGGCAGCCAGTGCAATGACTGGCGAAGAGCGGATGCTTCTGAGTACCGATTAGACAGATGGCTGCTGCATTATGGATGGACTGTAGAGGGGAAAGTCGAGTGGGGGGGCAATTAATAGAGCATTACAGTAGTCCAGGCGAGAGTGGATCAGGGCAACAGTGAGGATTTTCCTTGTTACCATGGTGAGAAAGGGGCAGATTCTAGAGATGTTCTTTAGGTGTAAGCGGCAAGAGTGGGCAAGAGATTGTATATGGGAGGTGAAGGAAAGATTGGTGTCAAACATAACACCCAGATAGCACACTCCTACCTACCGCACTTGCAGAAATTTACAAGCCGTTAACACTCATTCACTTTCAGACTCCCTACACTCATCACTGTCCCCAATTTTCTCTTTTTCATGTCCTGATTTGGCTGTACATCACTACAATAACACTCTCAGAAGCATCCTGGATCAAGCAGCACCCCTCACTATCAGAACCTCCAAACACAGAGTGAAACAGCCCTAGCTCACATCGAAAACTCAATTTCTCCAGCGATGCTCTAGGACGCCTCCTGGCGAAATGCACGTCGAGGTGCAGCTTAGCAGAGTGCTGTGGCACTTTTGTGCTTCCTACACAGCAACTATGACTTCAGCTACTTATCTTTTTGTGTGAATCATTTGACATCCAGTACACCACATGGACATTTCATATTTATGAATGTACAGTATATTGTACGAACTAACTGTTACATAGTGCGGGAATCACACTTGTGGTACATGAACAGATATCTACTATATCGGATACTTGCATTATATTTAATGACTTCCTTATGAACATAGATTGACAACATCATATAGTAAGAGACAGGTATGTCTCGCTTTCTATTTGTCATATGCTGTATCTGATGTTAAGTCATAGATATACATGTATTTTTTTAATAACTTTATTGCTGCTGTATATTGGCCCTTTAACCCCTTAGTGACAGAGCCAATTTGGTACTTAATGACCGAGCCAATTTTTACAATTCTGACCAGTGTCAATTTATGAGGTTATAACTCTGGAACGCTTTATCGGATCCCGCTGATTCTGAGATTGTTTTTTCGTGACATGTTGTACTTCAAGTTAGTGGTAACATTTCTTCGATATTACTTGCGATTATTTATGAAAAAAATGGAAATATGGCGAAAATTTTTAAAATTTTGCAATTTTCAAACTTTGTATTTTTATGCCCTTAAATCAGAGAGATGTGTCACAAAAAATAGTTAATAAATAACATTTCTCACATGTCTACTTTACATCAGCACAATTTTGGAAACAATTTTTTTTTTTGTTAGGGAGTTATAAGGGTTAAAAGTTGACCAGCAATTTCTCATTTTTACAACACCATGTTTTTTTTAGGGACCACATCACCTTTGAAGTGATTTTGAGGGGTCTATATGATAGAAAATAACCAAGTGTGACACCATTCTAAAAACTGCACCCCTCAAGCTGCTCAAAACCACATTCAAGAAGTTTATTAACCCTTTACGTACTTCACAGGAACTAAAACAATGTGGAAGAAAAAAATGAACATTTAACTTTTTTTTGCAAACATTTTACTTCAGAACCATTTTTTTTAATTTTCACAAGTGTAAAAACAGAAATTTAACCACAAATTTTGTTGTGCAATTTTGCCTGAGTACGCCAATACCCCATATGTGGAGGTAAACCACTGTTTGGGCGCACCGCAGAGCTTGGAAGTGAAGGAGCACCGTTTGACTGTTTCAATGCAGAATTGGCTGGAATTGAGATCGGACGCCATGTCGCGTTTGGAGAGCCCCTAATGTGCCTAAACAGTGGAAACCCCCCACAAGTGACACCATTTTGGAAACTAGACCCCCCAAGGAACTTATCTAGATGTGTGGTGAGCACTTTGAACCCCCAAGTGCTTCACAGAAGTTTATAACGTAGAGCCGTGAAAATAAAAAATCGCATTTGTTTTCACAAAAATGGTTTTTTCGCCCACAAATTCTTATTTTCACAAGGGTAACAGGAGAAATTAGACCACAAAAGTTGTTGTGCAATTTCTCCTGAGTACGTCGATACCCCATATGTGGGGGTAAACCACTGTTTGGGCGCACCGCAGAGCTTGGAAGTGAAGGAGCACCGTTTGACTTTTTCAATGCAGAATTGGCTGGAATTGAGATCGGACGCCATGTCACGTTTGGAGAGCCGCTGATGTGCCTAAACAGTAGAGACCCCCCACATATGACACCATTTTGGAAACTAGACCCCTTAAGGAACTTATCTAGATGTGTGGTGAGCACTTTAAACCCCCAGGTGCTTCACAGAAGTTTTTAACGTAGAGCCATGAAAATAAAAAAATCGCATTTTTTCTACAAAAATGATCTTTTTGCCTCCAAATTTTTATTTTACCAAGGGTAACAGGTGAAAATGGACCCCAGAAGCTGTTGTACAATTTGTCTTGAGTACGCCGACACCCCATATGTGGGGTTAAACCACTGTTTGGGCGCATGGCTGAGCTCGGAAGCAAAGGAGCGCCATTTGACTTTTCAATGCAAAATTGACTGGAATTGAGATCGGACGCCATGTCGCGTTTGGAGAGCCCCTGATGTGCCTAAACAGTAGAAACCCCCCAAAAGTGACCCCATTTTGGAAACTAGACCCCCCATGGAACTTATCTAGATGTGTAGTGAGAACTTTGAATGCCCAAGTGCATCACAGAAGTTTATAATGCAGAGTCGTGAAAATAAAAAATATATTTTTTTTAACAATAAAGATTTTTTAGCCCCAAGTTTTTATTTTCACAAGGGTAACAAGAGAAATTGGACCCCAAAAGATGTTGTCCAATTTGTCCTGAGTATGCTGGTACCCCATATGTGGGGGTAAACCACTGTTTGGGCGCACGGCAGAGCTCGGAAGGGAAGGAGCGCCATTTTGGAATGCAGACTTTGATAGAATTGTCTGCGGGCGTTATGTTGCGTTTGCAGACCCCTAATGTACCTAAACAGTAGAAACCCCCAACAAGTGACCCCATTTTGGAAAATAGACCCCCCAAGGAACTTATCTAGATATGTGGTGAGAACTTTGAATGCCCAAGTGCTTCACAGAAGTTTATAATGCAGAGTAGTGAAAATAAAAAATATTTTTTTTCCCACAAAAAAGATTTTTTTAGCCCCCAAATTTTTATTTTCACAAGGGTAACAAGAGAAATTGGACCCCAAAAGTTGTTGTCCAATTTGTCCTGAGTATGCTGGTACCCCATATGTGGGGGTAAACTACTGTTTGGGCGCACGGCAGAGCTCAGAAGGGAGGGAGTACCATTTGACTTTTTTAGCGCAAAATTGGCTGTCGTGTTTGGAGACCCCCTGATGTACCTAAACAGTGGAAACCCCCCAATTCTAACTCCAACCCTAACCCCAACACACCCCTAACCCTAATCTCAACCCGATCCACAATCCTAATCAAAACCCTAACGATAATCACAACCCTAACCCCAAAACAGCCCTAATCTCAACCCTAACCATAACCCTAATCAAAACCCTAAATCCAACACACCCCTAACCCTAATCCCAACCCTAACCCTAATCCCAACCCTAATCCCAAACGTAACACTAATCCCAACCCTAATCCAAACCCTAATCCTAATCCCAACTCTAACCCTAACTTTAGCCCCAACCCTAACTTTAGCCCCAACCCTCACCTTAACTTTAGCCCCCGTCGTCACAAAAAAAGTTCAATGTAACCTTTTTTTTGTACGTCGTGTCCGCCATTTCCGCGCATGCGTGGCCGTAACTCTGCCCCCTCCTCCCCAGGACATAGACTGGGCAGCGGATGCGTTGAAAAACTGCATCCGCTGCCCACGTTGTGCACAATTTTCACAACGTGCGTCGGTACATCGGGCCGACGCATTGCGACCGCCCCGTACCGACGCAAGTGTGAAAGAAGCCTAAGGCTACTTTCACACTAGCGTCGTACTCGGCCCATCGCAGTGTGTCGGGCCGACGTACCGACGCTAGCGTTGTAAGCGCCGCACAACGGGTGCAGCGGATGCTGTTTTTTCAACGCATCCGCTGCCCCATTGTGAGGTGCGGGGAGGCGGGGGCGGAGTTCCGGCCACGCATGCGCGGTCGGAAATGGCGGACACGTCGCACAAAAAAGTTACATGTAGTTTTTTTTGTGTCGACGGTCCGCCAAAGCACGACGCATCCGTCGCACGACGGATGCGACATGTGGCAATCCGTCGCAATGCGTCGCTAATGCAAGCCAATGGAGAAAAAACGCATCCTGCAAGCACTTTTGCAGGATGCGTTTTTTCTCCAACGACGCATTGCGACGGAAGCCAAAAAACGCTAGTGTGAAAGTAGCCTAACCCTAGCCCTAACTCTAACCCTAAATTTAGCCCCAACCCTAACTCTAACCCTAACCCTAACTCTAACCCTAACCCTAACCCTAATTTTAGCCCCAACTTGTCTTCTCCTGCCGGCCGGCAGATGGCAGCAGATGGCGGGCGCACTGCGCATGCGCCCGCCATGATGAAAAAGCCGGCTGGCAGGAGAAGACAGAAGAGGACCCAGGGACCCCGGGTGAGTATGATAGGGTCCCCGAATCCCCCTATTTCTCTGTCCTCTGATGTGCGATCACATCAGAGGACAGAGAAATAACTGATAGCTTTTTTTTTTTTTTTTTTTTTTTTTTGCGGTCGCCGGTAAACTGTTAATTACCGGCGATCGCAAAGCAGGGGTCGGTGCAAACCGACCCCGATCATGTTCTTTGGGGTCTCGGCTACCCCCGGCAGCCGAGACCCCAAAGATCTTCCGGGTGCCGGGCGGCGGGCGCACTGCGCGTGCGCCCGCTATTTTTTCCCGGAAAAAAGATGGCGGCGCCCATGGGGAGACACGAGGAGGACCGGGGGAGGTAGGTGAGTATTGGGGGGCTATTGGGGGCCATCGGGGACCACATTTCTCTGTCCTCCGATGTGCGATCACATCGGAGGACAGAGAAATTAAACGGCAAATCGCGTTTTGTTTTTTTTTTGTTGCGACCGCCGGTAAACGGTTAATTACCGGCGATTGCAACTCGGGGGTCGGTAAAAACCCCCCGAATCATGTTCTCTGGGGTCTCGGCTACCCTCGGCAACCGAGACCCCAGAGAAAATCCGACTCTGGGGGGCGCTATACACTTTTTCCACAGCGCCGTTAATTAACGGCGCTGTGGATTAAGTACCCTTAGCGGCCGCCGTTAAAAGGCGTATCGGCGGTCGTTAAGGGGTTAAAAAGGATCATATAAGCATTCGGTGCTCCTTTAACTCTGGTTGTCTATATTTGGCGGTCTAGTGTCTCTCACATATATATTTAACTGTTTGAGTGTTATTTTTCACTAATAAAGTATTATATTAATTTTATTTCTTCTGATCCTGACTTTTTATACTCTCCTCTCTGCTAGGCCCTTCATTGCCTTCCAATTGCCCAGAGGCTACAGTTCAAAACCCTAACTATGACATGCAAAGCCTTCCACAACCTGTCTCCATACACCTGTAACATGGTCTCCCAATGTCCGACTGGGTCATGGCTTCCTCTATGCTAACCCAGCATGCCGTCAGCAAGATGTACCATCCCTGCCCACAAGCACTTGTCCACGTGTCTGTGGTTAGGTGCACTTTCCCTGTAACATCATCGTTGAGGGCCCGGGTAATGTTGTGGACATGTCCTTGCTTGTGTAATGTCGTGACAGCAAACCAGGCAAAATTGTGGTGGCTGGATAACAAGTATCTTGTGATGGTTACCGCCATCAGGTTGCTGAAGGCTTAGGTCTCACACTGGCCTAAAATGCAACATTTCAAGTGCAAGCAGACGAGAAATATGTGAATTTAGTACTGTAGCGTTGGCTGCGTATTTCCACTTGCGTTCCAAGGACTGGGGTATGGACAACTGAATGCTGCGCTGGGACAAGGATGTGGACGTGCTTGTCGATGGTGCTAGTTGAGTTTGTGTGCAACTACAGATGCAGGGCATGAGATATCTTTGCATGCAGCGTGGACAGGGGATTGACTTGCTCGCACAACATTGGAAGAAGCAGTGGTATCACCCGCAGACATTGTTCATGGAGCCTTGTGTTCAACCAACAAAATCGAGTGCTTTGCTGCCATGTACCTGATCATGCATGTGGTGGTTAGGATGGGAGTTTGGCTATTTGGCTACCCCTGCTGATGCGGGCATGGCCGGTGGTGCAAATGGCCTTTTTGGGGTTATCGGCACAGCCTTTAAAAAACAACCAGGCTGTTACGGGGACTTTCAGTGTCTCCCTCTCCCACACCACCTCCTCACCTCGACCCCGGTCTTTCGGTATTCCCCAAGGCTCAGTTCTAGGACCCTTACTCTTCTCCATCTACACCTCAGCCTGGGCCAGCTGATGTAATGGCACGGTTTGCAATATCATCAGTATGCCGATGACATGCAGATCTACCTATCTGTACCTGACATCACCTCCTTACTGACCAAAATCACAAATCTTTTCTGCTCGCTTTCAAAAAGTGGCATGGACAAAACAGAATACATCATCTTTCAACCATATCAGGCTAAATAGACATGAGAGCTGTGTATGCATCATTCGGTACCACTTTAGTAAGAGGGAAAATTTGCCCAAGAGAAAATGATTTTCCCGACATTCACGGCCTTTTTTGCACATTTTTTGCAGCTGTGATATTCATCTTCTTGGTGTGGATGTGGTAAATTTCAAAGAGGTCATCAATACCATCATCGTTCATATCTCGTAAAGAGGAAATCTGGTGTTTCCCAGGGTCGTGGTTATCTACATTTTGTGGCATTCCTTTAACAGTGTTCATTACACTAGAAGAAATAATTGTTGACTGTGACATTTGGATATTATTGGTAATATGTATGGGTGAAGATAAAGAAGCTTGTGCCACGGGTGTGTGTATAGTTACGGACGGTGCACTGCTCTTTAACCCCTTAGTGACAGAGCCAATTTGGTACTTAATGACCGAGCCAATTTTTACAATTCTGACCACTGTCACTTTAAGAGGTTATAACTCTGGAACGCTTTATCGGATCCCGCTGATTCTGAGACTGTTTTTTCGTGACATATTGTACTTCAAGTTAGTGGTAACATTTCTTCGATATTACTTGCGATTATTTATGAAAAAAATGGACATATGGCGAAAATTTTTAAAATTTTGCAATTTTCAAACTTTGTATTTTTATGCCCTTAAATCAGAGAGATATGTCACAAAAAATAGTTAATAAATAACATTTCCCACATGTCTACTTTACATCAGCACAATTTTGGAAACAATTTTTTTTTTTGTTAGGGAGTTATAAGGGTTAAAAGTTGACCAGCAATTTCTCATTTTTACAACACCATGTTTTTTTTAGGGACCACATCACCTTTGAAGTCATTTTGAGGGGTCTATATGATAGAAAATAACCAAGTGTGACACCATTCTAAAAACTGCACCCCTCAAGCTGCTCAAAACCACATTCAAGAAGTTTATTAACCCTTTACGTACTTCACAGGAACTGAAACACTGTGGAAGAAAAAAATGAACATTTAACTTTTTTTTGCAAACATTTTACTTCAGAACCATTTTTTTAAATTTTCACAAGTGTAAAAACAGAAATTTAACCACAAGTTTTGTTGAGCAATTTTTCCTGAGTACGCCGATACCCCATATGTGGAGGTAAACTACTGTTTGGGCGCACCGCAGAGCTTGGAAGTGAAGGAGCACCGTTTGACTGTTTCAATGCAGAATTGGCTGGAATTGAGATCGGACGCCATGTCGCGTTTGGAGAACCCCTAATGTGCCTAAACAGTGGAAACCCCCACAAGTGACACCATTTTGGAAACTAGACCCCTTAAGGAACTTATCTAGATGTGTGGTGAGCACTTTGAACCCCCAAGTGCTTCACAGTTTATAATGTAGAGCCGTGAAAATAAAAAATCACATTTTTTCTACAAAAATGATCTTTTTGCCCCCGAATTTTTATTTTCACAAGGGTAACAGGAGAAATTAGACCACAAACGTTGTTGTGCAATTTCTCCTGAGTACGTCGATACCCCATATGTGGGGGTAAACCACTGTTTGGGCGCACCGCAGAGCTTGGAAGAGAAGGAGTGTTGTTTTACTTTTTCAATGTAGAATTGGCTGGAATTGAGATCGGACGCCATGTCACGTTTGGAGAGCCGCTGATGTGCCTAAACAGTGGAGACCCCCCACAAATGACACCATTTTGGAAACTAGACCCCTTAACCCCTTCACCCCCAAGGGTGGTTTGCACGTTAATGACCGGGCCAATTTTTACAATTCTGACCACTGTCCCTTTATGAGGTTATAACTCTGGAACGCTTCAACGGATCTTGGCGATTCTGACATTGTTTTCTCGTGACATATTGTACTTCATAATAGTGGTAAAATTTCTGATATTACCTGCGTTTATTTGCAAAAAAAATGGAAATTTGGCGAAAATTTAGAAAATTTTGCAATTTTCCAACTTTGAATTTTTATGCCCTTAAATCACAGAGATATGTCACAGAAAATACTTAATAAGTAACATTTCCCACATGTCTACTTTACATCAGCACAATTTTGGAACCAAAATTTTTTTTTGTTAGGGAGTTATAAGGGTTAAAAGTTGACCAGCAATTTCTCATTTTTACCACACCATTTTTTTTTTAGGGACCACATCTCATTTGAAGTCATTTTGAGGGGTCTATATGATAGAAAATACCCAAGTGTGACACCATTCTAAAAACTGCACCCCTCAAGGTGCTCAAAACCATATTCAAGAAGTTTATTAACCCTTCTGGTGCTTCACAGGAATTTTTGGAATGTTTAAATAAAAATGAACATTTAACTTTTTTTCACAAAAAATTTACTTCAGCTCCAATTTGTTTTATTTTACCAAGGGTAACAGGAGAAAATGGACCCCAAAAGTTGTTGTACAATTTGTCCTGAGTACGCTGATACCCCATATGTGGGGGTAAAACCACTGTTTGGGCGCATGGGAGAGCTCGGAAGGGAAGTAGCACCGTTTGACTTTTCAATGCAAAATTGACAGGAATTGAGATGGGACGCCATGTTGCGTTTGGAGAGCCACTGATGTGCCTAAACATTGAAACCCCCCACAAGTGACACCATTTTGTAAAGTAGACCCCCTAAGGAACTTATCTAGATGTGTTTTGAGCGCTTTGACCCACCAAGGGCTTCACAGAAGTTTATAATGCAGAGCCGTAAAAATAAAACTAAAATTGTTTCCCACAAAAATTATTTTTCAGCCCCCAGTTTTGTATTTTCCCGAGGGTAACAGGAGAAATTGGACCCCAAAAGTTGTTGTCCAATTTGTCCTGAGTGCGCTGATACCCCATATGTGGGGGGAACCACCGTTTGGATGCATGGGAGGGCTCGGAAGGGAAGGAGCGCCATTTGGAATGCAGACTTAGATGGAATGGTCTGCAGGCGTCACATTGCGTTTGCAGAGCCCCTAATGTACCTAAACAGTAGAAGCCCCGCACAAGTGACCCCATTTTGGAAACTAGACCCCCCAAGGAACTTATCTAGATGTGTTGTAAGAACTTTGAACCCCCAAGTGTTTCACTACAGTTTATAACGCAGAGCCGTGAAAATAAAAAATATTTTTTTTTCCCACAAAAATTATTTTTTAGCCCCCAGTTTTGTATTTTCCCAGGGGTAACAGGAGAAATTGGACCCCAAAGGTTGTTGTCCTATTTGTCCCGAGTACGCTGCTACCCCATATGTTGGGGTAAACCCCTGTTTGGGCACACGGGAAAGCTCGGAAGGGAAGGAGCACTGTTTTACTTTTTCAACGCAGAATTGGCTGGAATTGAGATCGGACGCCATGTCGCGTTTGGAGAGCCCCTGATGTGCCGAAACAGTGGAAACCCCCCAATTATAACTGAAACCCTAATCCAAACACACCCCTAACCCTAATCCCAACAGTAACCCTAACCACACCTCTAACCCTGACACACCCCTAACCCTAATCCCAACCCTATTCCCAACCGTAAATGTAATCTAAACCCTAACCGTAACTTTAGCCCCAACCCTAACTGTAGCCTTAACCCTAGCTCCAACCCTAGCCCTAATGGGAAAATGGAAATAAATACATTTTTTTATTTTTCCCTAACTAAGGGGGTGATGAAGGGGGGTTTGATTTACTTTTATAGCGAGTTTTTTAGCGGATTTTTATGATTGGCAGCCGTCACACACTGAAAGACGCTTTTCATTGCAAAAAATATTTTTTGCGTTACCACATTTTGAGAGCTATACATTTTCCATATTTTGGTCCACAGAGTCATGTGAGGTCTTGTTTTTTGCGGGACGAGTTGACGTTTTTATTGTTAACATTTTCGGACATGTGACAGTTTTTGATCGCTTTTTATTCCGATTTTTGTGAGGCAGAATGACCAAAAACCAGCTATTCATGAATTTCTTTTGGGGGAGGCGTTTATACCGTTCCGCGTTTGGTAAAATTGATAAGCAGTTTTATTCTTCGGGTCAGTACGATTACAGTGATACCTCATTTATATTATTTTTTTATGTTTTGGCGCTTTTATATGATAAAAACTATTTTATGGAAAAAATAATTATTTTTGCATCGCTTTATTCTCAGGACTACAACTTTTTTATTTTTTTGCTGATCATGCTGTATGGCAGCTCGTTATTTGCGGGACAAGATGACGCTTTCAGCGGTACCATGGTTATTTATATCTGTCTTTTTGATCGCGTGTTATTCCACTTTTTGTTCGGCGGTATGATAATAAAGCGTTGTTTTTTGCCTCGTTTTTTTTTTTTTTTTCTTACGGTGTTTACTGAAGGGGTTAACTAGTGGGCCAGTTTTATAGGTCGGGTCGTTACGGACGCGGCGATACTAAATACGTGTACTTTTATTGTTTTTTTTTATTTTATTTAGATAAAGAAATGTATTTATGGGAATAATATATATATATTTTTTTTTTACACATTTGGAAAAAATTTTTTTTAATTTTTTTACTTTGCCCCAGGGGGGGACAATACAGATCGGTGATCTGTCAGTGTGTATAGCACTCTGACAGATCACCGATCTGAGAGAAGTGCAGTCTGCTTCACAGTGCCTGCTCTGAGCAGGCTTCTGTGAAGCCACCTCCCTCCCTGCAGGACCCGGATCCGCGGCCATCTTGGATCCGGGTCTGGAGCAGGCAGGGAGGGAGGTAAGACCCTCGCAGCAACGCGATCACATCGCGTTGCTGCGGGGGGCTCAGGGAAGCCCGCAGGGAGCCCCCTCCCTGCGGGCTCAGGGAAACCCGCAGGGAGCCCCCTCCCTGCGCGATGCTTCCCTGCACCGCCGGCACATCACGATCATGTTTGATCGCGGTGTGCCGGGGGTTAATGTGCCGGGAGCGGTCCGTGACCGCTCCTGGCACATAGTGCCGGATGTCAGCTGCGATAGGCAGCTGACACCCAGCCGCGATCGGCCGCGCTCCCCCCGTGAGCGCCGCCGATCGCGCTGGACGTACTATCCTGTCCGTGGTCATGGGGGCCCACCCCACCTCGACGGGATAGTACGTCCGATGTCAGGAAGGGGTTAAGGAACTTATCTAGATGTGTGGTGAGCACTTTAAACCCCCAGGTGCTTCACAGAAGTTTATAACGTAGAGCCATGAAAATAAAAAAATCGCATTTTTTCTACAAAAATGATCTTTTTGCCTCCAAATTTTTATTTTACCAAGGGTAACAGGAGAAAATGGACCCCAGAAGTTGTTGTACAATTTGTCTTGAGTACGCCGACACCCCATATGTGGGGGTAAACCACTGTTTGGGCGCATGGCTGAGCTCGGAAGCAAAGGAGCGCCATTTGACTTTTCAATGCAAAATTGACTGGAATTGAGATCGGACGCCATGTCGCGTTTGGAGAGCCCCTGATGTGCCTAAACAGTAGAAACCCCCCAAAAGTGACCCCATTTTGGAAACTAGACCCCCTATGGAACTTATCTAGATGTGTAGTGAGAACTTTGAATGCCCAAGTGCATCACAGAAGTTTATAATGCAGAGTCGTGAAAATAAAAAATATTTTTTTTTTAACAATAAAGATTTTTTAGCCCCCAAGTTTTTTTTTACAAGGGTAACAAGAGAAATTGGACCCCAAAAGTTGTTGTCCAATTTGTCCTGAGTATGCTGGTACCCCATATGTGGGGGTAAACCACTGTTTGGGCGCACGGCAGAGCTCGGAAGGGAAGGAGCGCCATTTTGGAATGCAGACTTTGATAGAATTGTCTGCGGGCGTTATGTTGCGTTTGCAGACCCCTAATGTACCTAAACAGTAGAAACCCCCAACAAGTGACCCCATTTTGGAAAATCGACCCCCCCATGGAACTTATCTAGATATGTGGTGAGAACTTTGAATGCCCAAGTGCTTCACAGAAGTTTATAATGCAGAGTAGTGAAAATAGAAAATATTTTTTTTTCCACAAAAAAGATTTTTTAGCCCCCAAGTTTTTATTTTCACAAGGGTAACAGGACAAATTGGAGAACAAATATTGCCATCCAATTTCTCTTGAGTATGCTGGTACCCCATATGTGGGGATAAACCACTGTTTTGGCACACGGCAGAGATCGGAAGAGAAGGAGCGCCATTTTGGAATTCAGACTTTGATAGAATTGTCTGTGGGTGTTATGTTGCGTTTGCAGAGCCCCTGATGTACCTAAACAGTAGAAACCCCCCACAAGTGACCACATTTTGGAAACTAGACCCCCTAAGGAACTTACCTAGATATGTGGTGAGAACTTTGAATGCTCATGTGCTTCACAGAAGTTTATAATGCAGAGTAGTGAAAATAAAAAAATATTTTTTTTTCCACAAAAAAGATTTTTAGCCCCCAAGTTTTTATTTTCACAAGGGTAACAGGGGAAATTGGACCCCAAAAGTTGTTGTCCAATTTATCCCGAGTACGCTGATGCCCCATATGTGGGGGTAAACCACTGTTTGGGCACACGGCAGAGCTCAGAAGGGAGGGAGCACCATTTGACTTTTTTAGCGCAAAATTGGCTGTCGTGTTTGGAGACCCCCTGATGTACCTAAACAGTGGAAACCCCCCAATTCTAACTCCAACACACCCCTAACCCTAATCTCAACCCGATCCATAATCCTAATCACAACCCTAACGATAATCACAACCCTAACCCCAAAACAGCCCTAATCTCAACCCTAACCATAACCCTAATCAAAACCCTAAATCCAACACACCCCTAACCCTAATCCCAAACGTAACCCTAATACCAACCCTAATCCCAAACGTAACCCTAATCCCAACCCTACTCCAAACCCTAACCCTAATCCCAACTCTAACCCTAACTTTAGCCCCAACCCTAACCCTAACTTTAGCCCCAACCCTAACCATAACTTTAGCCCCGTTGTCACAAAAAAAGTTCAATGTAACCTTTTTTTTGTACGTCGCGTCTGCCATTTCTGCGCATGCGTGGCCGTAACTCTGCCCCCTCCTCCCCAGGACTATTGCGGGCCATCGGGGACCCTATTTCTCTGTCCTCCGATGTGCGATCACATCGGAGGACAGAGAAATTAAATGGCAAATCGCGTTTTCTTTTTTTTGTAGCGACCGCCGGTAAACGGTTAATTACCGGCGATCGCAACTCGGGGGTCGGTAAAACCCCCCCGAATCATGTTCTCTGGGGTCTCGGCTACCCTCGGCAACCGAGACCCCAGAGAAAATCCGACTCTGGGGGGCACTATTCACTTTTTCCACAGCGCCGTTAATTAACGGCGCTGTGGTTTAAGTACATTTAGCGGCCGCCATTAAAAGGCGTATCGGCGGTCGTTAAGGGGTTAAACTTAGTTTTTCACAAGCATCCATCATTTTGTTTGGTTTTCCTACAACACTGATCTACTTTCTCTAATTCAGCATCTCTCGAACATGTTGAACTTTGCCCTTTAGACAGACACGTGCGTCTTTGGCAACATATTTTTGACAGGCATTTTTTAGGCCGAGTCTAAAACGCGCATCCGTTACACAGATCTTCTGACGGGCATGAAACACAATTCTGGTAACTGGTGGCTATCGACTAATCATTGTAGGCTGTATCCTGGATCTCATACCTCCCATAGCCACCGCTGTTATTAATCATGTACGTTCCCATTCCTGTCATCACCATGCCCCTTTTCCTGATCACTTCATCCAACGATTCGTCCGCCATATTTTTAGTAAGAACCTCAACTGTGTAGGAAACCACTTTACAGTTTTGGAAGGTGTTTATGATGCCCGTTAACAACTTTTTAAAGAAAATTAACCCCCCCATGGGGAAATGTTTGAAAGCCCATGCACTTAGTGTATGGGCATTACAAGTGTAGGAGACCAGCTCCTTTAAATTGTGAATAGGTTTTAATGAGGCCTTCCTCCACCTCTCATCATTCTCCACCACTAGATCACCAGGGTTCATGTGTTCCATGCTGCTACAGACAGTCAATTTTAGGGCAAGGGTGTCTATGATCCCCATGAAATATTTTTAAAAATTGAACCCCCCATGAGCGAATGCTTGTCAGGCCATGAACTCCATTACAAGTCTCAGAGACCCACACCCCTACATTCGGCCTACTTCTTAACTCTGTCTCCTGCAATGTCTCTTCTTTAACTGCCACTAGATGACCAGGGTGAACGTGCTCTGTACTGATATAGGCCTGTGAATGTTGGGCAAGAGGGGCTGTGATGTCCAATAGTATATTTTTTAACCCCTTAATCCCATATGACGTACTATCCCATCAAGGTGACCTGGGACTTAATTCCCAGTGACGGGATAGTACGTCATATGCGATCGGCCGCGCTCACAGACTGCCCCCGGCACAGTAACCCCCGGCACACTGTGATCAAACATGATCGCAGTGTTCCGGCGGTATAGGGAAGCATCGCGCAGGGAGGGGGCTCCCTGCGGGCTTCCCTAAGACCCTCGGAGCAACGCGATGTGATCGCATTGCTCCAAGCATCTTTTACCTCCTCCCTGCAGCAGGCCCGGATCCACAATGGCCGCGGGGCTGCATCCGGGTCCTGCAGGGAGGTGGCTTACCAAGCGCCTGCTCAGAGCAGGCGCTGGTAAGCTTGCATTGCTGTAAGTTAGATCGCTGATCTGACAGAGTGCTGTGCAAACTGTCAGATCAGCGATCTGTGATGTCCCCCTGGGACAAAGTAAAAAAAAAAAATTCCACATGTGTAAAAAAAAAAAAAAAAAAAAAAATCCTAAATAATGAAAAAAAAAAATATTATTCCCATAAATACATTTCTTTATCTAAATAAAAAAAAAACAATGAAAGTACACATATTTAGTATCGCTGCGTCCGTAATGACCCGACCTATAAAACTGTCCCACTAGTTAACCCCTTCAGTGAACACAGTAAAAAAAAAAAAAGAGGCAAAAAACAACTCTTTATTATCATACCGCCTAACATAGAGTGGAATAACATGCGATCAAAAAGACAAATATAAATAACCATGGTACCGCTGAAAACGTCATCATGTCCCGCAAAAAACGAGCCACCATACAGCATCATCAGTAGTGTTGAGCGATACCGTCCGATACTTGAAAGTATCGGTATCGGAAAGTATCGGCCGATACCGGCAAAGTATCGGATCTAATCCGATACCGATACCCGATACCAATACAAGTCAATGGGACTCAAGTATCGGACGGTATCCCTGATGGTTCCCAGGGTCTGAAGGAGAGGAAACTCCCCTTCAGGCCCTGGGATCCATATTAATGTGTAAAAGAAAGAATTAAAATAAAAAATATTGCTATACTCACCTCTCCGACGCAGCCTGGACCTCACCGAGGGAACCGGGAGCCTTCTTTGCTTAAAATGCGCGCTTTTCCTTCCTTCCGTGACGTCACGGCTTCTGATTGGTCGCGTGAAGCCCATGTGGCCGCGACGCGACCAATCACAGCAAGCCGTGACGTAATTTTCAGGTCCTTCTAGGCATTCAGTATTTTAAAATTACGTTCCGGCGTTGTGATTGGTCGCGGTCACATGGGCGACGCGACCAATCACAAGCCGTGACATCACGGGAGGCAGGAGACGCGCGCATTTTAAAATGCGCGCGTGTCCAGCCTCCCGTGACGTCACGGCTTGTGATTGGTCGCGTCGCCCATGTGGCCGCGACGCAACCAATCACAGCAAGCCGTGACGTAATTTCAGGTCCTTCAGGATTTTAAAATTACGTTCTGGCGTTGTGATTGGTCGCGTCGCCCATGTGACCGCGACGCGACCAATCACAACGCCAGAACGTAATTTTAAAATACTGAATGCCTAGAAGGACCTGAAAATTACGTCACGGCTTGCTGTGATTGGTCGCGTCGCGGCCACATGGGCTTCACGCGACCAATCAGAAGCCGTGATGTCACGGAAGGAAGGAAAAGCGCGCATTTTAAGCAAAGAAGGCTCCCGGTTCCCTCGGTGAGGTTTTTTTTGCAAACATTTTACTTCAGAACCATTTTTTTAAATTTTCACAAGTGTAAAAACAGAAATTTAACCACAAGTTTTGTTGAGCAATTTTTCCTGAGTACGCCGATACCCCATATGTGGAGGTAAACTACTGTTTGGGCGCACCGCAGAGCTTGGAAGTGAAGGAGCACCGTTTGACTGTTTCAATGCAGAATTGGCTGGAATTGAGATCGGACGCCATGTCGCGTTTGGAGAACCCCTAATGTGCCTAAACAGTGGAAACCCCCCACAAGTGACACCATTTTGGAAACTAGACCCCTTAAGGAACTTATCTAGATGTGTGGTGAGCACTTTGAACCCCCAAGTGCTTCACAGAAGTTTATAACGTAGAGCCGTGAAAATAAAAAATTGCATTTGTTTTCACAAAAATGATATTTTCGCCCACAAATTCTTATTTTCACAAGAGTATCAGGAGAAATTAGACCACAAAAGTTGTTGTGCAACTTCTCCTGAGTACGTCGATACCCCATATGTGGAGATAAACCACTGTTTGGGCGCACCGCAGAGCTTGGAAGTGAAGGAGCACCGTTTGACTTTTTCAATGCAGAATTGGCTGGAATTGAGATCGGATGCCATGTCGCGTTTGGAGAGCCCCTGATGTGCCTAAACAGTGGAAACCCCCCACAAGTGATACCATTTTGGAAACTAGACCCCTTAAGAAACTTATCTAGATGTGTGGTGAGCACTTTGAACCCCCAAGTGCTTCACAGTTTATAATGTAGAGCCGTGAAAATAAAAAATCACATTTTTTCTACAAAAATGATCTTTTTGCCCCCGAATTTTTATTTTCACAAGGGTAACAGGGGAAATTAGACCACAAAAGTTGTTGTGCAATTTCTCCTGAGTACGTCGATACCCCATATGTGGGGGTAAACCACTGTTTGGGCGCACCGCAGAGCTTGGAAGAGAAGGAGTGTTGTTTTACTTTTTCAATGTAGAATTGGCTGGAATTGAGATCGGACGCCATGTCACGTTTGGAGAGACGCTGATGTGCCTAAACAGTGGAGACCCCCCACAAATGACACCATTTTGGAAACTAGACCCCTTAACCCCTTCACCCTCAAGGGTGGTTTGCACGTTAATGACCGGGCCAATTTTTACAATTCTGACCACTGTCCCTTTATGAGGTTATAACTCTGGAACGCTTCAACGGATCTTGGCGATTCTGACACTGTTTTCTCGTGACATATTGTACTTCATGATAGTGGTAAAATTTCTTTGATATTACCTGCGTTTATTTGCAAAAAAAATGGAAATTTGGCGAAAATTTAGAAAATTTTGCAATTTTCCAACTTTGAATTTTTATGCCCTTAAATCACAGAGATATGTCACACAAAATACTTAATAAGTAACATTTCCCACATGTCTACTTTACATCAGCACAATTTTGGAACCAAAATTTTTTTTTGTTAGGGAGTTATAAGGGTTAAAAGTTGACCAGCAATTTCTCATTTTTACCACACCATTTTTTTTTTAGGGACCACATCTCATTTGAAGTCATTTTGAGGGGTCTATATGATAGAAAATACCCAAGTGTGACACCATTCTAAAAACTGCACCCCTCAAGGTGCTCAAAACCATATTCAAGAAGTTTATTAACCCTTCTGGTGCTTCACAGGAATTTTTGGAATGTTTAAATAAAAATGAACATTTAACTTTTTTTCACAAAAAATTTACTTCAGCTCCAATTTGTTTTATTTTACCAAGGGTAACAGGAGAAAATGGACCCCAAAAGTTGTTGTACAATTTGTCCTGAGTACGCTGATACCCCATATGTGGGGGTAAACTACTGTTTGGGCGCATGGGAGAGCTCGGAAGGGAAGTAGCACCGTTTGACTTTTCAATGCAAAATTGACAGGAATTGAGATGGGACGCCATGTTGCGTTTGGAGAGCCACTGATGTGCCTAAACATTGAAACCCCCCACAAGTGACACCATTTTGTAAAGTAGACCCCCTAAGGAACTTATCTAGATGTGTTTTGAGCGCTTTGACCCACCAAGGGCTTCACAGAAGTTAATAATGCAGAGCCGTAAAAATAAAACAAAAATTTTTTCCCACAAAAATTATTTTTCATCCCCCAGTTTTGTATTTTCCCGAGGGTAACAGGAGAAATTGGACCCCAAAAGTTGTTGTCCAATTTGTCCTGAGTGCGCTGATACCCCATATGTGGGGGGGAACCACCGTTTGGACGCATGGAAGGGCTCGGAAGTGAAGGAGCGCCATTTGGAATGCAGACTTAGATGGAATGGTCTGCAGGCGTCACATTGCGTTTGCAGAGCCCCTAATGTACCTAAACAGTAGAAACCCCCCACATATGACACCATGTTGGAAAGTGGACCCCCTAAGGAACTTATCTAGATGTGTGGTGAGCGCTTTGACCCACCAAGGGCTTCACAGAAGTTTATAATGCAGAGCCGTAAAAATAAAACTAAAATTGTTTCCCACAAAAATTATTTTTCAGCCCCCAGTTTTGTATTTTCCCGAGGGTAACAGGAGAAATTGGACCCCAAAAGTTGTTGTCCAATTTGTCCTGAGTGCGCTGATACCCCATATGTGGGGGGAACCACCGTTTGGATGCATGGGAGGGCTCGGAAGGGAAGGAGTGCCATTTGGAATGCAGACTTAGATGGAATGGTCTGCAGGCGTCACATTGCGTTTGCAGAGCCCCTAATGTACCTAAACAGTAGAAGCCCCGCACAAGTGACCCCATTTTGGAAACTAGACCCCCCAAGGAACTTATCTAGATGTGTTGTAAGAACTTTGAACCCCCAAGTGTTTCACTACAGTTTATAACGCAGAGCCGTGAAAATAAAAAATATTTTTTTTTCCCACAAAAATTATTTTTTAGCCCCCAGTTTTGTATTTTCCCAGGGGTAACAGGAGAAATTGGACCCCAAAGGTTGTTGTCCTATTTGTCCCGAGTACGCTGCTACCCCATATGTTGGGGTAAACCCCTGTTTGGGCACACGGGAAAGCTCGGAAGGGAAGGAGCACTGTTTTACTTTTTCAACGCAGAATTGGCTGGAATTGAGATCGGACGCCATGTCGCGTTTGGAGAGCCCCTGATGTGCCGAAACAGTGGAAACCCCCCAATTATAACTGAAACCCTAATCCAAACACACCCCTAACCCTAATCCCAACAGTAACCCTAACCACACCTCTAACCCTGACACACCCCTAACCCTAATCCCAACCCTATTCCCAACCGTAAATGTAGTCTAAACCCTAACCGTAACTTTAGCCCCAACCCTAACTGTAGCCTTAACCCTAGCTCCAACCCTAGCCCTAATGGGAAAATGGAAATAAATACATTTTTTTATTTTTCCCTAACTAAGGGGGTGATGAAGGGGGGTTTGATTTACTTTTATAGCGAGTTTTTTAGCGGATTTTTATGATTGGCAGCCGTCACACACTGAAAGACGCTTTTCATTGCAAAAAATATTTTTTGCGTTACCACATTTTGAGAGCTATACATTTTCCATATTTTGGTCCACAGAGTCATGTGAGGTCTTGTTTTTTGCGGGACGAGTTGACGTTTTTATTGGTAACATTTTCGGACATGTGACAGTTTTTGATCGCTTTTTATTCCGATTTTTGTGAGGCAGAATGACCAAAAACCAGCTATTCATGAATTTCTTTTGGGGGAGGCGTTTATACCGTTCCGCGTTTGGTAAAATTGATAAGCAGTTTTATTCTTCGGGTCAGTACGATTACAGTGATACCTCATTTATATTATTTTTTTATGTTTTGGCGCTTTTATATGATAAAAACTATTTTATGGAAAAAATAATTATTTTTGCATCGCTTTATTCTCAGGACTACAACTTTTTTATTTTTTTGCTGATCATGCTGTATGGCAGCTCGTTATTTGCGGGACAAGATGACGCTTTCAGCGGTACCATGGTTATTTATATCTGTCTTTTTGATCGCGTGTTATTCCACTTTTTGTTCGGCGGTATGATAATAAAGCGTTGTTTTTTGCCTCGTTTTTTTTTTTTTTTTCTTACGGTGTTTACTGAAGGGGTTAACTAGTGGGCCAGTTTTATAGGTCGGGTCGTTACGGACGCGGCGATACTAAATACGTGTACTTTTATTGGTTTTTTTTATTTTATTTAGATAAAGAAATGTATTTATGGGAATAATAATTTTTTTTTTTTTTACACATTTGGAAATTTTTTTTTTAAATTTTTTTACTTTGCCCCAGGGGGGGACAATACAGATCGGTGATCTGTCAGTTTGTATAGCACTCTGACAGATCACCGATCTGAGAGAAGTGCAGTCTGCATCACAGTGCCTGCTCTGAGCAGGCTTCTGTGAAGCCACCTCCCTCCCTGCAGGACCCGGATCCGCGGCCATCTTGGATCCGGGTCTGGAGCAGGCAGGGAGGGAGGTAAGACCCTCGCAGCAACGCGATGACATCGCGTTGCTGCGGGGGGCTCAGGGAAGCCCGCAGGGAGCCCCCTCCCTGCGCGATGCTTCCCTGCACCGCCGGCACATCGCGATCATGTTTGATCGCGGTGTGCCGGGGGTTAATGTGCCGGGAGCGGTCCGTGACCGCTCCTGGCACATAGTGCCGGATGTCAGCTGCGATAGGCAGCTGACACCCGGCCGCGATCGGCCGCGCTCCCCCCGTGAGCGCCGCCGATCGCGCTGGACGTACTATCCTGTCCGTGGTCATGGGGGCCCACCCCACCTCGACGGGATAGTACGTCCGATGTCAGGAAGGGGTTAAGGAACTTATCTAGATGTGTGGTGAGCACTTTAAACCCCCAGGTGCTTCACAGAAGTTTATAACGTAGAGCCGTGAAAATAAAAAAATCGCATTTTTTCTACAAAAATGATCTTTTTGCCTCCAAATTTTTATTTTACCAAGGGTAACAGGAGAAAATGGACCCCAGAAGTTGTTGTACAATTTGTCTTGAGTACGCCGACACCCCATATGTGGGGGTAAACCACTGTTTGGGCGCATGGCTGAGCTCGGAAGCAAAGGAGCGCCATTTGACTTTTCAATGCAAAATTGACTGGAATTGAGATCGGACGCCATGTCGCGTTTGGAGAGCCCCTGATGTGCCTAAACAGTAGAAACCCCCCAAAAGTGACCCCATTTTGGAAACTAGACTCCCTATGGAACTTATCTAGATGTGTAGTGAGAACTTTGAATGCCCAAGTGCATCACAGAAGTTTATAATGCAGAGTCGTGAAAATAAAAAATATTTTTTTTTTAACAATAAAGATTTTTTAGCCCCCAAGTTTTTTTTTACAAGGGTAACAAGAGAAATTGGACCCCAAAAGTTGTTGTCCAATTTGTCCTGAGTATGCTGGTACCCCATATGTGGGGGTAAACCACTGTTTGGGCGCACGGCAGAGCTCGGAAGGGAAGGAGCGCCATTTTGGAATGCAGACTTTGATAGAATTGTCTGCGGGCATTATGTTGCGTTTGCAGACCCCTAATGTACCTAAACAGTAGAAACCCCCAACAAGTGACCCCATTTTGGAAAATCGACCCCCCCATGGAACTTATCTAGATATGTGGTGAGAACTTTGAATGCCCAAGTGCTTCACAGAAGTTTATAATGCAGAGTAGTGAAAATAGAAAATATATTTTTTTCCACAAAAAAGATTTTTTAGCCCCCAAGTTTTTATTTTCACAAGGGTAACAGGACAAATTGGAGAACAAATATTGCCATCCAATTTCTCTTGAGTATGCTGGTACCCCATATGTGGGGATAAACCACTGTTTTGGCACACGGCAGAGATCGGAAGAGAAGGAGCGCCATTTTGGAATTCAGACTTTGATAGAATTGTCTGTGGGTGTTATGTTGCGTTTGCAGAGCCCCTGATGTACCTAAACAGTAGAAACCCCCCACAAGTGACCACATTTTGGAAACTAGACCCCCTAAAGAACTTACCTAGATATGTGGTGAGAACTTTGAATGCTCATGTGCTTCACAGAAGTTTATAATGCAGAGTAGTGAAAATAAAAAAAAAAATTTTTTTTCCACAAAAAAGATTTTTAGCCCCCAAGTTTTTATTTTCACAAGGGTAACAGGAGAAATTGGACCCCAAAAGTTGTTGTCCAATTTATCCCGAGTACGCTGATGCCCCATATGTGGGGGTAAACCACTGTTTGGGCACACGGCAGAGCTCAGAAGGGAGGGAGCACCATTTGACTTTTTTAGCGCAAAATTGGCTGTCGTGTTTGGAGACCCCCTGATGTACCTAAACAGTGGAAACCCCCCAATTCTAACTCCAACACACCCCTAACCCTAATCTCAACCCGATCCATAATCCTAATCACAACCCTAACGATAATCACAACCCTAACCCCAAAACAGCCCTAATCTCAACCCTAACCATAACCCTAATCAAAACCCTAAATCCAACACACCCCTAACCCTAATCCCAAACGTAACCCTAATACCAACCCTAATCCCAAACGTAACCCTAATCCCAACCCTACTCCAAACCCTAACCCTAATCCCAACTCTAACCCTAACTTTAGCCCCAACCCTAACCCTAACTTTAGCCCCAACCCTAACCATAACTTTAGCCCCGTTGTCACAAAAAAAGTTCAATGTAACCTTTTTTTTGTACGTCGCGTCTGCCATTTCTGCGCATGCGTGGCCGTAACTCTGCCCCCTCCTCCCCAGGACTATTGCGGGCCATCGGGGACCCTATTTCTCTGTCCTCCGATGTGCGATCACATCGGAGGACAGAGAAATTAAATGGCAAATCGCGTTTTCTTTTTTTGTAGCGACCGCCGGTAAACGGTTAATTACCGGCGATCGCAACTCGGGGGTCGGTAAAACCCCCCCGAATCATGTTCTCTGGGGTCTCGGCTACCCTCGGCAACCGAGACCCCAGAGAAAATCCGACTCTGGGGGGCACTATTCACTTTTTCCACAGCGCCGTTAATTAACGGCGCTGTGGTTTAAGTACCTTTAGCGGCCGCCGTTAAAAGGCGTATCGGCGGTCGTTAAGGGGTTAAACTTAGTTTTTCACAAGCATCCATCATTTTGTTTGGTTTTCCTACAACACTGATCTACTTTCTCTAATTCAGCATCTCTCGAACATGTTGAACTTTGCCCTTTAGACAGACACGTGCGTCTTTGGCAACATATTTTTGACAGGCATTTTTTAGGCCGAGTCTAAAACGCGCATCCGTTACACAGATCTTCTGACGGGCATGAAACACAATTCTGGTAACTGGTGGCTATCGACTAATCATTGTAGGCTGTATCCTGGATCTCATACCTCCCATAGCCACCGCTGTTATTAATCATGTACGTTCCCATTCCTGTCATCACCATGCCCCTTTTCCTGATCACTTCATCCAACGATTCGTCCGCCATATTTTTAGTAAGAACCTCAACTGTGTAGGAAACCACTTTACAGTTTTGGAAGGTGTTTATGATGCCCGTTAACAACTTTTTAAAGAAAATTAACCCCCCCATGGGGAAATGTTTGAAAGCCCATGCACTTAGTGTATGGGCATTACAAGTGTAGGAGACCAGCTCCTTTAAATTGTGAATAGGTTTTAATGAGGCCTTCCTCCACCTCTCATCATTCTCCACCACTAGATCACCAGGGTTCATGTGTTCCATGCTGCTACAGACAGTCAATTTTAGGGCAAGGGTGTCTATGATCCCCATGAAATATTTTTAAAAATTGAACCCCCCATGAGCGAATGCTTGTCAGGCCATGAACTCCATTACAAGTCTCAGAGACCCACACCCCTACATTCGGCCTACTTCTTAACTCTGTCTCCTGCAATGTCTCTTCTTTAACTGCCACTAGATGACCAGGGTGAACGTGCTCTGTACTGATATAGGCCGGTGAATGTTGGGCAAGAGGGGCTGTGATGTCCAATAGTATATTTTTTAACCCTTTAATCCCATATGACGTACTATCCCATCAAGGTGACCTGGGACTTAATTCCCAGTGACGGGATAGTACGTCATATGCGATCGGCCGCGCTCACAGACTGCCCCCGGCACAGTAACCCCCGGCACACTGTGATCAAACATGATCGCAGTGTTCCGGCGGTATAGGGAAGCATCGCGCAGGGAGGGGGCTCCCTGCGGGCTTCCCTAAGACCCTCGGAGCAACGCGATGTGATCGCATTGCTCCAAGCATCTTTTACCTCCTCCCTGCAGCAGGCCCGGATCCACAATGGCCGCGGGGCTGCATCCGGGTCCTGCAGGGAGGTGGCTTACCAAGCGCCTGCTCAGAGCAGGCGCTGGTAAGCTTGCATTGCTGTAAGTTAGATCGCTGATCTGACAGAGTGCTGTGCAAACTGTCAGATCAGCGATCTGTGATGTTCCCCCGGGACAAAGTAAAAAAAAAAAATTCCACATGTGTAAAAAAAAAAAAAAAAAAAATCCTAAATAATGAAAAAAAAAAATATTATTCCCATAAATACATTTCTTTATCTAAATAAAAAAAAAACAATGAAAGTACACATATTTAGTATCGCTGCGTCCGTAATGACCCGACCTATAAAACTGTCCCACTAGTTAACCCCTTCAGTGAACACAGTAAAAAAAAAAAAAAGAGGCAAAAAACAACTCTTTATTATCATACCGCCTAACATAGAGTGGAATAACACGCGATCAAAAAGACAAATATAAATAACCATGGTACCGCTGAAAACGTCATCATGTCCCGCAAAAAACGAGCCACCATACAGCATCATCAGTAGTGTTGAGCGATACCGTCCGATACTTGAAAGTATCGGTATCGGAAAGTATCGGCCGATACCGGCAAAGTATCGGATCTAATCCGATACCGATACCCGATACCAATACAAGTCAATGGGACTCAAGTATCGGACGGTATCCCTGATGGTTCCCAGGGTCTGAAGGAGAGGAAACTCCCCTTCAGGCCCTGGGATCCATATTAATGTGTAAAAGAAAGAATTAAAATAAAAAATATTGCTATACTCACCTCTCCGACGCAGCCTGGACCTCACCGAGGGAACCGGGAGCCTTCTTTGCTTAAAATGCGCGCTTTTCCTTCCTTCCGTGACGTCACGGCTTCTGATTGGTCGCGTGAAGCCCATGTGGCCGCGACGCGACCAATCACAGCAAGCCGTGACGTAATTTTCAGGTCCTTCTAGGCATTCAGTATTTTAAAATTACGTTCCGGCGTTGTGATTGGTCGCGGTCACATGGGCGACGCGACCAATCACAAGCCGTGACGTCACGGGAGGCAGGAGACGCGCGCATTTTAAAATGCGCGCGTGTCCAGCCTCCCGTGACGTCACGGCTTGTGATTGGTCGCGTCGCCCATGTGGCCGCGACGCAACCAATCACAGCAAGCCGTGACGTAATTTCAGGTCCTTCAGGATTTTAAAATTACGTTCTGGCGTTGTGATTGGTCGCGTCGCCCATGTGACCGCGACGCGACCAATCACAACGCCGGAACGTAATTTTAAAATACTAAATGCCTAGAAGGACCTGAAAATTACGTCACGGCTTGCTGTGATTGGTCGCGTCGCGGCCACATGGGCTTCACGCGACCAATCAGAAGCCGTGACGTCACGGAAGGAAGGAAAAGCGTGCATTTTAAGCAAAGAAGGCTCCCGGTTCCCTCGGTGAGGTTTTTTTTGCAAACATTTTACTTCAGAACCATTTTTTTAAATTTTCACAAGTGTAAAAACAGAAATTTAACCACAAGTTTTGTTGAGCAATTTTTCCTGAGTACGCCGATACCCCATATGTGGAGGTAAACTACTGTTTGGGTGCACCGCAGAGCTTGGAAGTGAAGGAGCACCGTTTGACTGTTTCAATGCAGAATTGGCTGGAATTGAGATCGGACGCCATGTCGCGTTTGGAGAACCCCTAATGTGCCTAAACAGTGGAAACCCCCCACAAGTGACACCATTTTAGAAACTAGACCCCTTAAGGAACTTATCTAGATGTGTGGTGAGCACTTTGAACCCCCAAGTGCTTCACAGAAGTTTATAACGTAGAGCCGTGAAAATAAAAAATCGCATTTGTTTTCACAAAAATGATATTTTCGCCCACAAATTCTTATTTTCACAAGGGTATCAGGAGAAATTAGACCACAAAAGTTGTTGTGCAACTTCTCCTGAGTACGTCGATACCCCATATGTGGAGGTAAACCACTGTTTGGGCGCACCGCAGAGCTTGGAAGTGAAGGAGCACCGTTTGACTTTTTCAATGCAGAATTGGCTGGAATTGAGATCGGATGCCATGTCGCGTTTGGAGAGCCCCTGATGTGCCTAAACAGTGGAAACCCCCCACAAGTGATACCATTTTGGAAACTAGACCCCTTAAGAAACTTATCTAGATGTGTGGTGAGCACTTTGAACCCCCAAGTGCTTCACAGTTTATAATGTAGAGCCGTGAAAATAAAAAATCACATTTTTTCTACAAAAATGATCTTTTTGCCCCCGAATTTTTATTTTCACAAGGGTAACAGGAGAAATTAGACCACAAAAGTTGTTGTGCAATTTCTCCTGAGTACGTCGATACCCCATATGTGGGGGTAAACCACTGTTTGGGCGCACCGCAGAGCTTGGAAGAGAAGGAGTGTTGTTTTACTTTTTCAATGTAGAATTGGCTGGAATTGAGATCGGACGCCATGTCACGTTTGGAGAGCCGCTGATGTGCCTAAACAGTGGAGACCCCCCACAAATGACACCATTTTGGAAACTAGACCCCTTAACCCCTTCACCCCCAAGGGTGGTTTGCACGTTAATGACCGGGCCAATTTTTACAATTCTGACCACTGTCCCTTTATGAGGTTATAACTCTGGAACGCTTCAACGGATCTTGGCGATTCTGACATTGTTTTCTCGTGACATATTGTACTTCATGATAGTGGTAAAATTTCTTTGATATTACCTGCGTTTATTTGCAAAAAAAATGGAAATTTGGCGAAAATTTAGAAAATTTTGCAATTTTCCAACTTTGAATTTTTATGCCCTTAAATCACAGAGATATGTCACACAAAATACTTAATAAGTAACATTTCCCACATGTCTACTTTACATCAGCACAATTTTGGAACCAAAATTTTTTTTTGTTAGGGAGTTATAAGGGTTAAAAGTTGACCAGCAATTTCTCATTTTTACCACACCATTTTTTTTTTAGGGACCACATCTCATTTGAAGTCATTTTGAGGGGTCTATATGATAGAAAATACCCAAGTGTGACACCATTCTAAAAACTGCACCCCTCAAGGTGCTCAAAACCATATTCAAGAAGTTTATTAACCCTTCTGGTGCTTCACAGGAATTTTTGGAATGTTTAAATAAAAATGAACATTTAACTTTTTTTCACAAAAAATTTACTTCAGCTCCAATTTGTTTTATTTTACCAAGGGTAACAGGAGAAAATGGACCCCAAAAGTTGTTGTACAATTTGTCCTGAGTACGCTGATACCCCATATGTGGGGGTAAACCACTGTTTGGGCGCATGGGAGAGCTCGGAAGGGAAGTAGCACCGTTTGACTTTTCAATGCAAAATTGACAGGAATTGAGATGGGACGCCATGTTGCGTTTGGAGAGCCACTGATGTGCCTAAACATTGAAACCCCCCACAAGTGACACCATTTTGTAAAGTAGACCCCCTAAGGAACTTACCTAGATGTGTTTTGAGCGCTTTGACCCACCAAGGGCTTCACAGAAGTTAATAATGCAGAGCCGTAAAAATAAAACAAAAATTTTTTCCCACAAAAATTATTTTTCATCCCCCAGTTTTGTATTTTCCCGAGGGTAACAGGAGAAATTGGACCCCGAAAGTTGTTGTCCAATTTGTCCTGAGTGCGCTGATACCCCATATGTGGGGGGGAACCACCGTTTGGATGCATGGAAGGGCTCGGAAGTGAAGGAGCGCCATTTGGAATGCAGACTTAGATGGAATGGTCTGCAGGCGTCACATTGCGTTTGCAGAGCCCCTAATGTACCTAAACAGTAGAAACCCCCCACAAGTGACACCATGTTGGAAAGTAGACCCCCTAAGGAACTTATCTAGATGTGTGGTGAGCGCTTTGACCCACCAAGGGCTTCACAGAAGTTTATAATGCAGAGCCGTAAAAATAAAACTAAAATTGTTTCCCACAAAAATTATTTTTCAGCCCCCAGTTTTGTATTTTCCCGAGGGTAACAGGAGAAATTGGACCCCAAAAGTTGTTGTCCAATTTGTCCTGAGTGCGCTGATACCCCATATGTGGGGGGAACCACCGTTTGGATGCATGGGAGGGCTCGGAAGGGAAGGAGCGCCTGTTGTGAAGTTGGATTCTGGGCTCCCCCGGTGGCCACTTGTGGAATTGAACTTGTGTGCATCATCCCCTCTGTTCACCTGCTCCTATCAGGATGTGGGAGTCGCTATATAACCTTGCTCCTCTGTCAGTTTCTTGCCGGTCAACAATTTAATCAGAAGCCTTTCTGTGCATGTTCCTGCTACTAGACAACTCCCAGCTAAGTTGGACTTTTGTCCTTGTGTGTTTTTGCATTTTGTTCCTGTTCACAGCTGCTGTTTCGTTACTGTGTCTGGAAAGCTCTTGTGATCGGAAATTGCCACTCTGGTGTTATGAGTTAATGCTTGAGTCTTAAAGTAATTTCTGGATGGTGTTTTGATAGGGTTTTCTGCTGACCATGAAAGTGCCCTTTCTGTCTTCCTGCTATCTAGTAAGCGGACCTCGATTTTGCTAAACCTATTTTCATACTACGTTTGTCATTTCATCTTAAATCACCGCCAATATATGTGGGGGCCTCTGTCTGCCTTTTGGGAAAATTTCTCTAGAGGTGAGCCAGGACTGTCTTTTCCTCTGCTAGGATTAGGTAGTTCTCCGGCTGGCGCTGGGCATCTAGGGATAAAAAACGTAGGCATGCTAACCGGCCACTTCTAGTTGTGCGGCAGGTTTAGTTCATGGTCAGTATAGTTTCCATCTTCCAAGAGCTAGTTCTCATATATGCTGGGCTATGTTCTCTCGCCATTGAGAATCATGACAGTTTGACCGGCCCAAAAAAGGGTTAAATTACTGGCTGAGAAAGGAGAGAAAAAAGAAGTCTGCTACAATTTTTTTTTTTTTTCCTCTAGTTCTGAGTGTGCTCTTAATTGAATCACTTGCTAGTCTGCCTATACTGCAGCCTTCCTCTCTTTCTCTCCTTCTAATCCTTGAATGGCTCTGTGTTCACCTGTTTCAAATGGATCTTCAGAGTGTAGCTACAGGTTTGAATAATCTCGCCACAAAGGTACAAAATTTGCAAGATTTTGTTGTTCATGCACCTATGTCTGAGCCTAGAATTCCTTTGCCTGAATTCTTCTCGGGGAATAGATCTCACTTTCAAAATTTTAAAAATAATTGCAAATTGTTTTTGTCCCTGAAGTCTCGCTCTGCCGGAGACCCTGCACAGCAGGTCAGGATTGTAATTTCCTTGCTCCGGGGCGACCCTCAAGACTGGGCTTTTGCATTGGCACCAGGGGATCCTGCGTTGCTCAATGTGGATGCGTTTTTTCTGGCCTTGGGGTTGCTTTATGAGGAACCTCATTTAGAGCTTCAGGCGGAAAAGGCCTTGATGTCCTTGTCTCAGGGGCAAGATGAAGCTGAAATATACTGCCAAAAATTCCGCAAATGGTCTGTGCTTACTCAGTGGAATGAGTGCGCCCTGGCGGCGATTTTCAGAGAAGGTCTCTCTGATGCCATTAAGGATGTTATGGTGGGGTTCCCTGTGCCTGCGAGTCTGAATGAGTCCACGACGATGGCTATTCAGATCGATAGGCGTCTGCGGGAGCGCAAACCTGTGCATCATTTGGCGGTGTCTACTGAGAAAACGCCAGAAAATATGCAATGTGATAGAATTCTGTCCAGAAGCGAGCGGCAGAATTTTAGACGAAAAAATGGGTTGTGCTTCTATTGTGGTGATTCAACTCATGTTATATCAGCATGCTTTAAGCGTACTAAGAAACCTGACAAGTCTGTTTCAATTATCACTTTACAGTCTAAGTTTATTCTATCTGTGACCCTGATTTGTTCTTTGTCATCTATTACCGCGGACGCCTATGTCGACTCTGGCGCTGCTTTGAGTCTTATGGATTGGTCCTTTGCCAAACGCTGTGGGTATGATTTGGAGCCATTGGAGGCTCCGATACCTCTGAAAGGGATTGACTCCACCCCATTGGCTAGTAATAAACCACAATACTGGACACAAGTGACTATGCGTGTTAATCCGGATCACCAGGAGGTTATTCGCTTTCTGGTGCTGTATAATCTACATGATGTTTTGGTTCTGGGATTGCCATGGCTGCAATCTCATAACCCAGTCCTCGACTGGAGAGCTATGTCTGTGTTAAGCTGGGGATGTAAAGGAACTCATGGGGACGTACCTTTGGTTTCCATTTCATCATCTATTCCCTCTGAGATTCCTGAATTCTTGTCTGACTTTCGTGACGTTTTTGAAGAACCCAAGGTTGGTTCACTACCTCCGCACCGGGAGTGCGATTGTGCCATAGACTTGATCCCGGGTAGTAAATACCCTAAGGGTCGTTTATTTAATCTGTCTGTGCCTGAACACGCTGCTATGCGAGAATATATAAAGGAGTCCTTGGAAAAGGGACATATTCGTCCTTCGTCATCTCCCTTAGGAGCCGGTTTTTTCTTTGTGTCTAAGAAAGACGGCTCTTTGAGGCCGTGTATTGATTATCGACTTTTGAATAAAATCACGGTTAAATATCAATATCCGTTACCACTGCTTACTGATTTGTTTGCTCGTATAAAGGGGGCCAAGTGGTTCTCTAAGATTGATCTCCGTGGGGCGTATAATTTTGGTGCGAATCAAGCAGGGGGATGAGTGGAAAACCGCATTTAATACGCCCGAGGGCCATTTTGAGTATTTGGTGATGCCTTTTGGTCTTTCAAATGCCCCTTCAGTCTTCCAATCCTTTATGCATGACATTTTCCGCGATTATTTGGATAGATTTATGATTGTGTATCTGGATGATATTCTGATTTTTTCGGATGACTGGGACTCTCATGTCCAGCAGGTCAGGAGAGTTTTTCAGGTTTTGCGGTCTAATTCCTTGTGTGTGAAGGGTTCTAAGTGTGTTTTTGGGGTTCAAAAGATTTCCTTCTTGGGATACATTTTTTCCCCCTCTTCCATCGAGATGGATCCTGTCAAGGTTCAGGCTATTGGTGATTGGACGCAACCCTCTTCTCTTAAGAGTCTTCAGAAATTTTTGGGCTTTGCTAACTTTTATCGTCGATTTATTGCTGGTTTTTCTGATGTTGTAAAACCATTGACTGATTTGACTAAGAAGGGTGCTGATGTTGCTGATTGGTCCCCTGATGCTGTGGAGGCCTTTCGGGAGCTCAAGCGCCGCTTTTCTTCCGCCACAGTTTTGCGTCAGCCTGATGTTGCTCTTCCTTTTCAGGTTGAGGTCGACGCTTCTGAAATCGGAGCTGGGGCGGTGTTGTCGCAGAGAAGTTCCGACTGCTCCGTGATGAGACCTTGTGCTTTTTTTTCCCGTAAATTTTCGCCCGCCGAGCGGAATTATGATATTGGGAATCGGGAGCTTTTGGCCATGAAGTGGGCTTTTGAGGAGTGGCGTCACTGGCTTGAGGGGGCCAGACATCAGGTGGTGGTATTGACTGACCACAAAAATTTAATTTACCTTGAGTCTGCCAGGCGCCTGAATCCTAGACAGGCGCGCTGGTCGTTGTTTTTCTCTCGGTTTAATTTTGTGGTGTCGTACCTACCGGGTTCTAAGAATGTTAAGGCGGATGCCCTTTCTAGGAGTTTTGAGCCTGACTCCCCTGGTAATTCTGAGCCCACAGGTATCCTTAAAGATGGAGTGATATTGTCTGCCGTTTCTCCAGACCTGCGGCGGGCCTTGCAGGAGTTTCAGGCGGATAGACCTGATCGTTGCCCACCTGGTAGACTGTTTGTTCCTGATGATTGGACCAGTAGAGTCATCTCTGAGGTTCATTCTTCTGCGTTGGCAGGTCATCCTGGAATCTTTGGTACCAGGGATTTGGTGGCAAGGTCCTTCTGGTGGCCTTCCCTGTCACGAGATGTGCGAGGCTTTGTGCAGTCTTGTGACGTTTGTGCTCGGGCCAAGCCTTGTTGTTCTCGGGCTAGTGGATTGTTGTTACCCTTGCCTATCCCGAAGAGGCCTTGGACGCACATCTCGATGGATTTTATTTCGGATCTGCCTGTTTCTCAGAAGATGTCTGTCATCTGGGTGGTGTGTGACCGTTTCTCTAAGATGGTCCATCTGGTTCCCTTGCCTAAGTTGCCTTCTTCTTCCGAGTTGGTTCCTCTGTTTTTTCAAAATGTTGTTCGTTTGCATGGTATTCCGGAGAATATCGTTTCTGACAGAGGGACCCAATTCGTGTCTAGATTTTGGCGGGCATTCTGTGCTAGGATGGGCATAGATTTGTCTTTTTCGTCTGCTTTCCATCCTCAGACTAATGGCCAGACCGAGCGGACTAATCAGACCTTGGAGACATATTTGAGGTGTTTTGTGTCTGCGGATCAGGATGATTGGGTTGCTTTTTTGCCTTTGGCGGAGTTCGCCCTCAATAATCGGGCCAGCTCTGCCACCTTGGTGTCCCCGTTTTTCTGTAATTCGGGGTTTCATCCTCGATTTTCCTCCGGTCAAGTGGAATCTTCGGATTGTCCTGGAGTGGATGATGTGGTGGAGAGGTTGCATCAGATTTGGGGGCAGGTGGTGGACAATTTGAAGTTGTCCCAGGAGAAGACTCAGCTTTTTGCCAACCGCCGTCGTCGTGTTGGTCCTCGGCTTTGTGTTGGGGACTTGGTGTGGTTGTCTTCTCGTTTTGTCCCTATGAGGGTTTCTTCTCCTAAGTTTAAGCCTCGGTTCATCGGCCCGTACAAGATATTGGAGATTCTTAACCCTGTGTCCTTCCGTTTGGACCTCCCTGCATCCTTTTCGATTCATAATGTTTTTCATCGGTCATTGTTGCGCAGGTATGAGGTACCGGTTGTGCCTTCCGTTGAGCCTCCTGCTCCGGTGTTGGTTGAGGGTGAGTTGGAGTACGTTGTGGAAAAGATCTTAGACTCTCGTGTTTCCAGACGGAAACTCCAGTATCTGGTCAAATGGAAGGGATACAGTCAGGAGGATAATTCTTGGGTCACTGCCTCTGATGTTCATGCCTCCGATCTTGTCCGTGCCTTTCATAGGGCTCATCCTGATCGCCCTGGTGGTTCTGGTGAGGGTTCGGTGCCCCCTCCTTGAGGGGGGGGTACTGTTGTGAAGTTGGATTCTGGGCTCCCCCGGTGGCCACTTGTGGAATTGAACTTGTGTGCATCATCCCCTCTGTTCACCTGCTCCTATCAGGATGTGGGAGTCGCTATATAACCTTGCTCCTCTGTCAGTTTCTTGCCGGTCAACAATTTAATCAGAAGTCTTTCTGTGCATGTTCCTGCTACTAGACAACTCCCAGCTAAGTTGGACTTTTGTCCTTGTGTGTTTTTGCATTTTGTTCCTGTTCACAGCTGCTGTTTCGTTACTGTGTCTGGAAAGCTCTTGTGATCGGAAATTGCCACTCTGGTGTTATGAGTTAATGCTTGAGTCTTAAAGTAATTTCTGGATGGTGTTTTGATAGGGTTTTCTGCTGACCATGAAAGTGCCCTTTCTGTCTTCCTGCTATCTAGTAAGCGGACCTCGATTTTGCTAAACCTATTTTCATACTACGTTTGTCATTTCATCTTAAATCACCGCCAATATATGTGGGGGCCTCTGTCTGCCTTTTGGGAAAATTTCTCTAGAGGTGAGCCAGGACTGTCTTTTCCTCTGCTAGGATTAGGTAGTTCTCCGGCTGGCGCTGGGCATCTAGGGATAAAAAACGTAGGCATGCTACCCGGCCACTTCTAGTTGTGCGGCAGGTTTAGTTCATGGTCAGTATAGTTTCCATCTTCCAAGAGCTAGTTCTCATATATGCTGGGCTATGTTCTCTCGCCATTGAGAATCATGACAAGCGCCATTTGGAATGCAGACTTAGATGGAATGGTCTGCAGGCGTCACATTGCGTTTGCAGAGCCCCTAATGTACCTAAACAGTAGAAGCCCCGCACAAGTGACCCCATTTTGGAAACTAGACCCCCCAAGGAACTTATCTAGATGTGTTGTAAGAACTTTGAACCCCCAAGTGTTTCACTACAGTTTATAACGCAGAGCCGTGAAAATAAAAAATATTTTTTTTTCCCACAAAAATTATTTTTTAGCCCCCAGTTTTGTATTTTCCCAGGGGTAACAGGAGAAATTGGACCCCAAAGGTTGTTGTCCTATTTGTCCCGAGTACGCTGCTACCCCATATGTTGGGGTAAACCCCTGTTTGGGCACACGGGAAAGCTCGGAAGGGAAGGAGCACTGTTTTACTTTTTCAACGCAGAATTGGCTGGAATTGAGATCGGACGCCATGTCGCGTTTGGAGAGCCCCTGATGTGCCGAAACAGTGGAAACCCCCCAATTATAACTGAAACCCTAATCCAAACACACCCCTAACCCTAATCCCAACAGTAACCCTAACCACACCTCTAACCCTGACACACCCCTAACCCTAATCCCAACCCTATTCCCAACCGTAAATGTAATCTAAACCCTAACCGTAACTTTAGCTCCAACCCTAACTGTAGCCTTAACCCTAGCTCCAACCCTAGCCCTAATGGGAAAATGGAAATAAATACATTTTTTTATTTTTCCCTAACTAAGGGGGTGATGAAGGGGGGTTTGATTTACTTTTATAGCGAGTTTTTTAGCGGATTTTTATGATTGGCAGCCGTCACACACTGAAAGACGCTTTTCATTGCAAAAAATATTTTTTGCGTTACCACATTTTGAGAGCTATACATTTTCCATATTTTGGTCCACAGAGTCATGTGAGGACTTGTTTTTTGCGGGACGAGTTGACGTTTTTATTGGTAACATTTTCGGACATGTGACAGTTTTTGATCGCTTTTTATTCCGATTTTTGTGAGGCAGAATGACCAAAAACCAGCTATTCATGAATTTCTTTTGGGGGAGGCGTTTATACCGTTCCGCGTTTGGTAAAATTGATAAGCAGTTTTATTCTTCGGGTCAGTACGATTACAGTGATACCTCATTTATATTATTTTTTTATGTTTTGGCGCTTTTATATGATAAAAACTATTTTATGGAAAAAATAATTATTTTTGCATCGCTTTATTCTCAGGACTACAACTTTTTTATTTTTTTGCTGATCATGCTGTATGGCAGCTCGTTATTTGCGGGACAAGATGACGCTTTCAGCGGTACCATGGTTATTTATATCTGTCTTTTTGATCGCGTGTTATTCCACTTTTTGTTCGGCGGTATGATAATAAAGCGTTGTTTTTTGCCTCGTTTTTTTTTTTTTTTTTTCTTACGGTGTTTACTGAAGGGGTTAACTAGTGGGCCAGTTTTATAGGTCGGGTCGTTACGGACGCGGCGATACTAAATACGTGTACTTTTATTGGTTTTTTTTATTTTATTTAGATAAAGAAATGTATTTATGGGAATAATATATTTTTTTTTTTTTACACATTTGGAAAAAATTTTTTTTAATTTTTTTACTTTGCCCCAGGGGGGGACAATACAGGTCGGTGATCTGTCAGTTTGTATAGCACTCTGACAGATCACCGATCTGAGAGAAGTGCAGTCTGCTTCACAGTGCCTGCTCTGAGCAGGCTTCTGTGAAGCCACCTCCCTCCCTGCAGGACCCGGATCCGCGGCCATCTTGGATCCGGGTCTGGAGCAGGCAGGGAGGGAGGTAAGACCCTCGCAGCAACGCGATGACATCGCGTTGCTGCGGGGGGCTCAGGGAAGCCCGCAGGGAGCCCCCTCCCTGCGCGATGCTTCCCTGCACCGCCGGCACATTGCGATCATGTTTGATCGCGGTGTGCCGGGGGTTAATGTGCCGGGAGCGGTCCGTGACCGCTCCTGGCACATAGTGCCGGATGTCAGCTGCGATAGGCAGCTGACACCCGGCCGCGATCGGCCGCGCTCCCCCCGTGAGCGCCGCCGATCGCGCTGGACGTACTATCCTGTCCGTGGTCATGGGGGCCCACCCCACCTCGACGGGATAGTACGTCCGATGTCAGGAAGGGGTTAAGGAACTTATCTAGATGTGTGGTGAGTAGGGTTGAGCGAAACGGGTCGATCATTTTCAAAAGTCGCCGACTTTTGGCTAAGT
Organism: Ranitomeya variabilis; assembly: GCF_051348905.1. Lineage (NCBI taxonomy): Eukaryota > Metazoa > Chordata > Amphibia > Anura > Dendrobatidae > Ranitomeya > Ranitomeya variabilis. Next base: position 214,446,229 of record NC_135237.1, read on the forward strand.
CGGCGTCTCATGAAACCCGATCCGACCCCTGTGCTTGTCGGCCATGCGGTACGCGACTTTCGCGCCAAAGTCGCGTTTCAATGACGCGAAAAGCGCCATTTCTCAGCCAATGAAGGTGAACGCAGAGTGTGGGCAGCGTGATGACATAGATCCTGGTCCCCACCATCTTAGAGAAGGGCATTGCAGTGATTGGCTTGCTGTCTGCGGCGTCACAGGGGCTATAAAGGGGCGTTCCCGCCGACCGCCATCTTACTGCTGCTGATCTGAGGTTAGGGAGAGGTTGCTGCCGCTTCGTCAGAAGCAGGGAGAGCGTTAGGCAGGGTCCACTAACCACCAAACCGCTTGTGCTGCAGCGATTTCCACTGTCCAACACCACCTTCGGTGTGCAGGGACTGTGGAAGCTATTTTTTTTTTTTTTTCCCCTCAGCGCTGTAGCTCATTGGGCTGCCCTAGAAGGCTCCGTGATAGCTGTATTGCTGTGTGTACGCCACTGTGGAAACCAACTGCTTTTTTCAAAGCACATATCCTCTTGTTCCTTCCTTTCTGCACAGCTATCTTTTTTGTTTGTCCACACTTTTTATTTAATTTGTGCATCAGTCCACTCCTATTGCTGCCTGCCATACCTGGCTTAGATTACTGCAGGGAGATAGTAATTGTAGGACAGTCCCTGTTTTTTTTTTGTTTTTTTTGTGGGAGATTAAGATTGGCATTTCTGCTACAGTGCCATCCCTGTGTGTGCCATCTCTCACTGAGTGGGCCATAGAAAGCCTATTTATTTTTTCCGTGATTTGTGTTCTAAATTCTACCTCAACACAAAAACACTACATCAATCAGTGGGAGAAAAATATTGGCCTCAGTCAGGGCTTGTGTGCCACTGCTGTGTGTGCTATCTCTCATTCAGTGGGCTATAGAAAGCCTATTTATTTATTTTTTTTTTTTAATATTATTTGGTTTCTAAAGTCTCCCTGAAAAAAAAAAAAAACCTAAAAAAACAGTGGGAGAGTAATATTGCCCTTTCAGCTTGTGTGCCAGTCTTGACTCCTGGGTGTGCCACCTCTCTCTAATTGTGGGCCATAGAAAGCCTATTTATTTTTTCCGTGATTTGTGTTCTAAATTCTACCTCAACACAAAAACACTACATCAATCAGTGGGAGAAAAATATTGGCCTCAGTCAGGGCTTGTGTGCCACTGCTGTGTGTGCTATCTCTCATTCAGTGGGCTATAGAAAGCCTATTTATTTATTTATTTTTTTTAATATTATTTGGTTTCTAAAGTCTCCCTGAAAAAAAAAAAAAAAACATAAAAAAACAGTGGGAGAGTAATATTGCCCTTTCAGCTTGTGTGCCAGTCTTGACTCCTGGGTGTGCCACCTCTCTCCCTCTCATTCAGTGGGCCATAGAAAGCCTATTTATTTTTTTTTTAAATATTATTGGGTTTCTAAAGTCTCCCTGAAAAAAAAAAAAAACATAAAAAAACAGTGGGAGAGTAATATTGCCCTTTCAGCTTGTGTGCCAGTCTTGACTCCTGGGTGTGCCACCTCTCTCCCTCTCATTCAGTGGGCCATAGAAAGCCTATTTATTTTTTTTTTTAAAATATTATTGGGTTTCTAAAGTCTCCCTTAAAAAAAAAAAAATACATAAAAAAACAGTGGGAGAGTAATATTGCCCTTTCAGCTTGTGTGCCAGTCTTGACTCCTGGGTGTGCCACCTCTCTCCCTCTCATTCAGTGGGCCATAGAAAGCCTATTTATTTTTTTTTTTAAATATTATTGGGTTTCTAAAGTCTCCCTTAAAAAAAAAAAAAACATAAAAAAACAGTGGGAGAGTAATATTGCCCTTTCAGCTTGTGTGCCAGTCTTGACTCCTGGGTGTGCCACCTCTCTCTCATTCAGTGGGCCATAGAAAGCATTTTTTTTTTTTTCCTTGATTTGTGTTCTAAAATCTACCTGAACACAAAAACACTACATCAATCAGTGGGAGAAAAATTTTGGCCTCAGTCAGGGCTTGTGTGCCACTGCTGTGTGTGCTATCTCTCATTCAGTGGGCTATAGAAAGCCTATTTATTTATTTATTTTTTTTCTTATTATTTGGTTTCTAAAGTCTCCCTGAAAAAAAAAAAAAAAACATAAAAAAACCGTGGGAGAGTAATATTGCCCTTTCAGCTTGTGTGCCAGTCTTGACTCCTGGGTGTGCCACCTCTCTCTCTCATTCAGTGGGCCATAGAAAGGCTATTTTGTTTTTTTGTTTTTTTAATATTATTTGGTTTCTAAAGTCTCCCTGAAATAAAAAAAAAACTTAAAAAAACAGTGGGAGAGTAATATTGCCCTTTCAGCTTGTGCGCCAGTCTTGACTCCTGGGTGTGCCACCTCTCTCTCTCTAATTGTGGGCCATAGAAAGCCTTTTTTTTTTTTTTTTTTTTTATATTATTTGGTTTCTAAAGTCTCCCTGAGAAAAAAAAAAAAATAAATTAGGTGGGAGATTAATTTTGACATTAGTGCTTGAGTGACAGTCCTGCGTGTGTGTCATCTCTGTGATTTTGTGCCACAGAAAACAGAGTGTGTACCATTGTGCCTGATTTTCCTTGTGGTCTCACCAACCTGTTAAGGGATATTGAAATCATACTGAAGTTATAGCTCACCGTGTAAGTTGTTTGACAGCAACAAATAAAGTTACTTTGGTTAAGATTTTAAAACAATGAGGAAGTCTGGTGCAAGAGGTCGTCGTGGGCGTTCATTGTCAGCTGGTAATGATGGTAGTGGTAGTGGAGCATCAGGTGGTCGTGGGGATAAAAATATTCCACCTAAGTCTGGAGCTGTGGAGCCAGTTTCGTCGTCAGGCTACACAAGGCCTCGAACGCTCTCTTTTCTGGGAGTAGGAAAACCGCTTTTAAAGGCGGAGCAGCAACAGCAAGTTTTGGCTTACATTGCAGACTCAGCCTCTAGCTCTTTTGCCTCCTCTTCCGAAACTGGTAAATGTAAAAGCAGCGCGTCGCTTGTGGATGTTCACGGTCAGGGACAAGTCGCTTCCTTGTCCTCCTCAGCAAAAACTACAACAAGAGAGAAGGATGCAGCAGGCGACACAACGGGTTACTCCATGGAGCTCTTTACACATACCGTCCCTGGCTTACAAAGTGAAACACTTAACAGGCCATGCCCATTACAAGTATATTCTGACATGGAGTGCACTGATGCACAGCCACAGCCAGAGTACTATGCTGCTCCTTTGACTCAGACCACCACATTGCCCTCTCAGGGTACAGATCCACAATCAGACCCTGATGAGACTATGTTGCCCCGCCACGAACGCTATACCACCGACCGACACAGTGACACAGACGAAGTTGCACACGAGCTCGAAGAGGAGGTAATAGATGACCCAGTTATTGACCCCGATTGGCAGCCATTGGGGGAACAGGGTGCAGGCGGCAGTAGTTCAGAAGCGGAGGTGGAGGAGGGGCCGCAGCAGGCATCAACATCGCAACAGGTTCCATCTGCCGGGCCCGTATCTGGCCCAAAACGCGTGTCAAAGCCAAAACCTGTTGGAGCACAGCGTTGCCATCCGGTTAAAGCTCAGTCTGCAATCCCTGAAAAGGGATCCGAGTCTAGGAAGAGTGCAGTCTGGCATTTTTTTAAACAACATCCAACTGATCAGCGCAAAGTCATCTGTCAAAAATGTTCAACTAGCTTAAGCAGAGGTCAGAATCTGAAAAGTCTAAATACTAGTTGCATGCATAGACACTTAACCACCATGCATTTTCAAGCCTGGACTAACTACCAAACGTCCCTCAAGGTTGTAGCACCCTCGGCCAATGAAGCTAGTCAGCAACGCAACATCCCTTCCGTCACTGTAAGGCCACCATTTTCCGCACCACCGGCAGTATCTGTGCAGGTTTCTTTGCCAGCCAAAAGCAGTCAGGGTCAGGGAATCACCAGTTTTGTAGGAGGAAATATTGCATCTAGGGCACCGGCGGAAACAATACCGTCTCCAACCGTCTCTCAGTCTGCCATGTACACCGGCACACCCGAAATCCACGATCTCCAGCTCTCCAGTCCAGCTCACCCTACATGAGACTCTGGTTAGAAAAAGGAAGTACTTATCCTCGCATCCGCGTACACAGTGTTTTAACGCCCACATAGCTAGACTAATCTCGTTAGAGATGATGCCCTACCGGTTAGTTGAAAGCGAAGCTTTCAAAGCCCTGATGGAGTACGCTGAACCACGATACGAGCTACCCAGTCGACACTTTTTTTCCAGATTAGCCATCCCAGCCCTGCACCAGCATGTTAAACAGCGCATCGTCCATGCACTCAGGCAATCTGTGAGTACAAAGGTGCACCTGACTACAGATGCATGGACCAGTAGGCATGGCCAGGGACGTTATGTGTCCATCACGGCACACTGGGTGAATGTGGTGGATGCAGGGTCCACAGGCGACATCAATTTAGGGACAGTTGTGCCTAGCCCACGGTCTAGGAAACAGTTGGCTGTAGGCGTTCGCACCCCCTCCTCCTCCTCCTCCTCGTCCTCCTGCAGAAGCTACAGCTCTTCCACAGAACGCAGTCTGCCAACCACTCCATCGGCAGATGACACTGTTGCACACCAGTTGTCCCATTATGGGCCAGCTACTGCCAAGCGTCAGCAGGCTGTATTGGCTATGAAGTGCTTGGGCGACAACAGACACACCGCGGAAGTTCTGTCCGAGTTCTTGCAACAAGAAACGCAGTCGTGGCTGGGCACAGTAGATCTTGAGGCACGCAAGGTAGTGAGTGATAACGGAAGGAATTTCATGGCTGCCATCTCCCTTTCCCAACTGAAACACATTCCTTGCCTGGCTCACACCTTAAACCTGGTGGTGCAGTGCTTATTGAAAACTTATCCTGGGTTCTCCGACCTGCTCCTCAAAGTGCGTGCACTTTGCTCACATATCCGACGTTCGCCTGTACACGCCAGCCGTATGCAGACCTATCAGCGGTCTTTGAACCTTCCCCAGCATCGCCTAATCATAGACGTTGCAACAAGGTGGAACTCAACACTGCACATGCTTCAGAGACTGTGCGAACAGAGGCGTGCTGTTATTTATTTGTGGGAGGATACACGGGCAGGCAGTAGGATGGCAGACATGGAGTTGTCAGGTGTGCAGTGGTCTAAGATACAAGACATGTGTCAAGTCCTTCAGTGTTTTGAGGAATGCACACGGCTGGTTAGTGCAGACAACGCCGTAATAAGCATGAGCATCCCCCTAATGCGTCTGCTGATGCAAAGTTTGACGCACATAAAGGAGCAGGCGTCTGCACCAGAGGAAGAGGAAAGCCTTGATGACAGTCAGCCATTGTCTGGTCAGGGCAGTGTACAGGACGAGGTAGCGGGCGAAGAGGAGGTGGAGGACGAGGAGGATGATGGGGATGAGTATATTTTTAATGCCGAACCTTTCCCGGGGGCACAGGAAATTGGTTGCGTGTCACGGCCGGGTTCTGGTTTTTTGAGGGACACAAGTGACGTAGATTTGCCTGCAACTGCCCCTCAACCAATCACAACCGGAGATTTGACAACTGGAACTTTGGCCCACATGGCGGATTATGCCTTACGTATCCTAAAAAGGGACACACGCATTACGAAAATGATGAACGATGACGATTACTGGTTGGCCTGCCTCCTTGATCCACGCTATAAAGGCAAATTGCAAAATATTATGCCACATGAGAACTTGGAACTAATATTAGCAACCAAACAATCAACTCTTGTTGACCGTTTGCTTCAGGCATTCCCAGCACACAGCGCACGTGATCGTTCTCACACGAGCTCCAGGGGGCAGCAGACTAGGAGTGTTAGGGGTGCACACATCAGAAGTGGCGTTGGACAGAGGGGTTTTCTGACCAGGTTGTGGAGTGATTTTGCTATGACCGCAGACAGGACAGGTACTGCTGCATCAATTGAAAGTGACAGGAGACAACATTTGTCCAGTATGGTTACTAACTATTTTTCATCCCTTATCGATGTTCTCCCTCAACCGTCATTCCCATTTGATTACTGGGCCTCCAAATTAGACACCTGGCCAGAATTGGCAGAATATGCATTGCAGGAGCTTGCTTGCCCGGCAGCAAGTGTCCTATCAGAAAGAGTATTCAGTGCTGCAGGTTCAATATTAACCGAAAAAAGGACTCGTCTGGCTACCCAAAATGTTGACGATCTAACATTCATTAAAATGAACCACAACTGGATTTCGAAATCTTTTGCCCCACCTTGCCCGGCCGACACCTAGCTTTCCTATGAAAAGCTCTTGCCTGTGAATTACTTTTCTAATGTCTAATTTGCTGCAGCTGATTGTACAGCATACGACATGTTTACACCTCCCTAAATGGCAAAACTCCCCACACGGGGCCGTGGTATCGCGACTTGGCGCAAGCACCCGTGAGACTGCTGTTTGTCTGAAGAGGTGGGTGTGCTCGCTTTTGGTTGACGGCATTGCTACTGGGTCCCTCATAGTACAATGTAGTGTCTCTGGCGGTGGTGGTGCGCACCCAACGTCAGACACACCGTTGTAACATGAGGGGCCCTGGGGCGGTCCCGCCGGCCTCAAGAGAGTTCCCCCCTACCCCAGCTCAAAATGTGCTCTACCACGTGCAAAATTATGTCGCACAGCTCCACCAATCTTTAGTCTATTCGCTGACATCATTCAATGTCTGGCACTGACAATACAAATTTGTAGACATCTATGATGCAACTTAAAGTAGTCTGTGTCTGTGTCCTATATTGGCACCATTAAATAGTTACTGCCAAATTACTATGTCAGAAACTCAGCAGATGAGCCCACCCCTGTACCTAAGTATGCCACCTTTTTTTTTTGTTTTGGTTGTTTTGCGAGACATTAACATCTATTTATATTTTGGGAGTACTGGGACAGACACTCCTTGCACTACTCCTCCACTCACCACCAAGCTGCCCGTGTATCCATGTAACCGCTGTAAAACTGCCATGAGCCTATTGTTTGTTATTTTAGGCCTTTGAAGCCTGTCTGCGGTCCCTCCTTCCACTAGTCCTCCACTGACCAGACCACTGCTGCCCGTGTACCCCTGGAACCAATTATAAAGTGCCTACAGCCAGCCCATTTTTTTATGTTAGGCCTTTGAAGCCTGTCTGCGGTCCCTCCTTCCACTAGTCCTCCACTGGCCAGACCACTGCTGCCCGTGTACCCCTGGAACCAATTATAAAGTGCCTACAGCCAGCCCATTTTTTTATGTTAGGCCTTTGAAGCCTGTCTGCGGTCCCTCCTTCCACTAGTCCTCCACTGGCCAGACCACTGCTGCCCGTGTACCCCTGGAACCAATTATAAAGTGCCTACAGCCAGCCCATTTTTTTATGTTAGGCCTTTGAAGCCTGTCTGCGGTCCCTCCTTCCACTAGTCCTCCACTGACCAGACCACTGCTGCCCGTGTACCCCTGGAACCAATTATAAAGTGCCTACAGCCAGCCCATTTTTTTATGTTAGGCCTTTGAAGCCTGTCTGCGGTCCCTCCTTCCACTAGTCCTCCACTGGCCAGACCACTGCTGCCCGTGTACCCCTGGAACCAATTATAAAGTGCCTACAGCCAGCCCATTTTTTTATTTTAGGCCTTTGAAGCCTGTCTGCGGTCCCTCCTTCCACTAGTCCTCCACTGACCAGACCACTGCTGCCCGTGTACCCCTGGAACCAATTATAAAGTGCCTACAGCCAGCCCATTTTTTTATGTTAGGCCTTTGAAGCCTGTCTGCGGTCCCTCCTTCCACTAGTCCTCCACTGGCCAGACCACTGCTGCCCGTGTACCCCTGGAACCAATTATAAAGTGCCTACAGCCAGCCCATTTTTTTATGTTAGGCCTTTGAAGCCTGTCTGCGGTCCCTCCTTCCACTAGTCCTCCACTGGCCAGACCACTGCTGCCCGTGTACCCCTGGAACCAATTATAAAGTGCCTACAGCCAGCCCATTTTTTTATGTTAGGCCTTTGAAGCCTGTCTGCGGTCCCTCCTTCCACTAGTCCTCCACTGGCCAGACCACTGCTGCCCGTGTACCCCTGGAACCAATTATAAAGTGCCTACAGCCAGCCCATTTTTTTATGTTAGGCCTTTGAAGCCTGTCTGCGGTCCCTCCTTCCACTAGTCCTCCACTGGCCAGACCACTGCTGCCCGTGTACCCCTGGAACCAATTATAAAGTGCCTACAGCCAGCCCATTTTTTTATTTTAGGCCTTTGAAGCCTGTCTGCGGTCCCTCCTTCCACTAGTCCTCCACTGACCAGACCACTGCTGCCCGTGTACCCCTGGAACCAATTATAAAGTGCCTACAGCCAGCCCATTTTTTTATGTTAGGCCTTTGAAGCCTGTCTGCGGTCCCTCCTTCCACTAGTCCTCCACTGGCCAGACCACTGCTGCCCGTGTACCCCTGGAACCAATTATAAAGTGCCTACAGCCAGCCCATTTTCTTATGTTAGGCCTTTGAAGCCTGTCTGCGGTCCCTACTTTAAATACTCCTCCACTCACCACCAAGCTGCCTGCCCGTGTATCCATGTAACCGCTGTAAAACTGCCATGAGCCTATTGTTTGTTATGTTAGGCCTTTGATAGCCTGTCTGCGGTCCCTACTTTAAATACTCCTCCACTCACCACCAAGCTGCCTGCCCGTCTATCCATGTAACCGCTGTAAAACTGCCATGAGCCTATTGTTTGTTATGTTAGGCCTTTGATAGCCTGTCTGCGGTCCTTAATTTAAATACTCCTCCACTCACCACCTAGCTGCCTGTGTATCCATGTAACCGATGTAAAACTGCCATGACTGCCTACTGTTTGTTATTTTAGGCCTTTGATAGCCTGTCTGCGGCCCCTACTTGCAATACTCCTCCACTGACCACAATGCTGCCTGGAGTGCCTGCCTGTGTATCCATGTAACCGATGTAAAACTGCCATGACTGCCTACTGTTTGTTATTTTAGGCCTTTGATAGCCTGTCTGCGGCCCCTACTTGCAATACTCCTCCACTGACCACAATGCTGCCTGGAGTGCCTGCCTGTGTATCCATGTAACCGATGTAAAACTGCCATGACTGCCTACTGTTTGTTATTTTAGGCCTTTGATAGCCTGTCTGCGGCCCCTACTTGCAATACTCCTCCACTGACCACAATGCTGCCTGGAGTGCCTGCCTGTGTATCCATGTAACCGATGTAAAACTGCCATGACTGCCTACTGTTTGTTATTTTAGGCCTTTGATAGCCTGTCTGCGGCCCCTACTTGCAATACTCCTCCACTGACCACAATGCTGCCTGGAGTGCCTGCCTGTGTATCCATGTAACCGATGTAAAACTGCCATGAGTGCCTACTGTTTGGTATTTTAGGCCTTTGATAGCCTGTCTGCAGCCCCTACTTGCAATACTCCTCCACTGACCACACCAATGCTGCCCGTGTACCCCTGGAACCTATTTAAAAGTTCATAGAGCCTAGTTATATATTTTATTTACTATTAATAAGGCCATGATGGACTACGCTGTACCACGCTACAAGCTAACCAGTCGACACTTCTTTTGCGAGAAAAGCCATCCCAACCCTCCACCAGCATGTAGAAGACCGCATTGTCCATGCACTCTGGCAATCTGTGAGTACAAAGGTGCACCTGACAACAGACGCATGGACCTGTAGGCATGGCCACGGAAGATTACGTGTCCATTACGGCGCAATGGGTTAATGTGGTGGATGCATGGTCCACAGGGGACAGCCTACTAAGTCTGTCTGCAGTCCCTAATTCAAATTGTCCTCCACTGTCTAAATTGGAGCTTCCACCTTCTGGCTTTCGGCCTATAGTATCAGAAATTAAACTGCATTTGGCCTTCAACTTTGGTTAGGGCCTACTAACGGCTTCTGCCCCTCCCTGGTGTTGCCCTCAACTAAATAAAGCTGAGCTTCAACCTTCCGGCTCTCATTAAGTGGTTTTTAAAAAAAAAAATGGTGGTTAGGGCCTACTAATGGCTTCTGCCCCTCCCTGGTGTTGCCCTCAACTAAATAAAGCTGAGCTTCAACCTTCTGCTCCAAATTACCATTTTAAAAAATGCAATAGGCTTTTCCGGCCTACTAAAGGTGTCTGTCTGTGTGCCCCTGCCTGGTGTTGTCCTCAACTAAATAAAGCTGAGCTTCAACCTTCTGCTCCAAATTACCATTTTAAAAAATGCAATAGGCTTTTCCGGCCTACTAAAGGTGTCTGTCTGTGTGCCCCTGCCTGGTGTTGTCCTCAACTAAATAAAGCTGAGCTTCAACCTTCTGCTCCAAATTACCATTTTAAAAAATGCAATAGGCTTTTCCGGCCTACTAAAGGTGTCTGTCTGTGTTCCCCTGCCTGGTGTTGTCCTCAACTAAATAAAGCTGAGCTTCAACCTTCTGCTCCAAATTACCATTTTAAAAAATGCAATAGGCTTTTCCGGCCTACTAAAGGTGTCTGTCTGTGTTCCCCTGCCTGGTGTTGTCCTCAACTAAATAAAGCTGAGCTTCAACCTTCTGCTCCAAATTACCATTTTAAAAAATGCAATAGGCTTTTCCGGCCTACTAAAGGTGTCTGTCTGTGTGCCCCTGCCTGGTGTTGTCCTCAACTAAATAAAGCTGAGCTTCAACCTTCTGCTCCAAATTACCATTTTAAAAAATGCAATAGGCTTTTCCGGCCTACTAAAGGTGTCTGTCTGTGTGCCCCTGCCTGGTGTTGTCCTCAACTAAATAAAGCTGAGCTTCAACCTTCCGGCTCTCATTAAGTGGTTTTTTAAAAAAAAAATGGTGGTTAGGGCCTACTAACGGCTTCTGCCCCTCCCTGGTGTTGCCCTCAACTAAATAAAGCTGAGCTTCAACCTTCTGCTCCAAATTACCATTTTAAAAAATGCAATAGGCTTTTCCGGCCTACTAAAGGTGTCTGCCTGTGTGCCCCTGCCTGGTGTTGTCCTCAACTAAATAAAGCTGAGCTTCAACCTTCTGCTCCAAATTACCATTTTAAAAAATGCAATAGGCTTTTCCGGCCTACTAAAGGTGTCTGTCTGTGTGCCCCTGCCTGGTGTTGTCCTCAACTAAATAAAGCTGAGCTTCAACCTTCCGGCTCTCATTAAGTGGTTTTAAAAAAAAAAAATGGTGGTTAGGGCCTACTAACGGCTTCTGCCCCTCCCTGGTGTTGCCCTCAACTAAATAAAGCTGAGCTTCAACCTTCTGCTCCAAATTACCATTTTAAAAAATGCAATAGGCTTTTCCGGCCTACTAAAGGTGTCTGTCTGTGTGCCCCTGCCTGGTGTTGCCCTCAACTAAATAAAGCTGAGCTTCAACCTTCTGCTCCAAATTACCATTTTAAAAAATGCAATAGGCTTTTCCGGCCTACTAAAGGTGTCTGTCTGTGTGCCCCTGCCTGGTGTTGTCCTCAACTCAATAAAGCTGAGCTTCAACCTTCTGCTCCAAATTACCATTTTAAAAAATGCAATAGGCTTTTCCGGCCTACTAAAGGTGTCTGTCTGTGTGCCCCTGCCTGGTGTTGTCCTCAACTAAATAAAGCTGAGCTTCAACCTTCTGCTCCAAATTACCATTTTAAAAAATGCAATAGGCTTTTCCGGCCTACTAAAGGTGTCTGTCTGTGTGCCCCTGCCTGGTGTTGTCCTCAACTAAATAAAGCTGAGCTTCAACCTTCCGGCTCTCATTAAGTGGTTTTTAAAAAAAAAAATGGTGGTTAGGGCCTACTAACGGCTTCTGCCCCTCCCTGGTGTTGCCCTCAACTAAATAAAGCTGAGCTTCAACCTTCTGCTCCAAATTACCATTTTAAAAAATGCAATAGGCTTTTCCGGCCTACTAAAGGTGTCTGTCTGTGTGCCCCTGCCTGGTGTTGCCCTCAACTAAATAAAGCTGAGCTTCAACCTTCTGCTCCAAATTACCATTTTAAAAAATGCAATAGGCTTTTCCGGCCTACTAAAGGTGTCTGTCTGTGTGCCCCTGCCTGGTGTTGTCCTCAACTCAATAAAGCTGAGCTTCAACCTTCTGCTCCAAATTACCATTTTAAAAAATGCAATAGGCTTTTCCGGCCTACTAAAGGTGTCTGTCTGTGTGCCCCTGCCTGGTGTTGTCCTCAACTAAATAAAGCTGAGCTTCAACCTTCTGCTCCAAATTACCATTTTAAAAAATGCAATAGGCTTTTCCGGCCTACTAAAGGTGTCTGTCTGTGTGCCCCTGCCTGGTGTTGTCCTCAACTAAATAAAGCTGAGCTTCAACCTTCCGGCTCTCATTAAGTGGTTTTTTAAAAAAAAAATGGTGGTTAGGGCCTACTAACGGCTTCTGCCCCTCCCTGGTGTTGCCCTCAACTAAATAAAGCTGAGCTTCAACCTTCTGCTCCAAATTACCATTTTAAAAAATGCAATAGGCTTTTCCGGCCTACTAAAGGTGTCTGCCTGTGTGCCCCTGCCTGGTGTTGTCCTCAACTAAATAAAGCTGAGCTTCAACCTTCTGCTCCAAATTACCATTTTAAAAAATGCAATAGGCTTTTCCGGCCTACTAAAGGTGTCTGTCTGTGTGCCCCTGCCTGGTGTTGTCCTCAACTAAATAAAGCTGAGCTTCAACCTTCCGGCTCTCATTAAGTGGTTTTAAAAAAAAAAAATGGTGGTTAGGGCCTACTAACGGCTTCTGCCCCTCCCTGGTGTTGCCCTCAACTAAATAAAGCTGAGCTTCAACCTTCTGCTCCAAATTACCATTTTAAAAAATGCAATAGGCTTTTCCGGCCTACTAAAGGTGTCTGTCTGTGTGCCCCTGCCTGGTGTTGCCCTCAACTAAATAAAGCTGAGCTTCAACCTTCTGCTCCAAATTACCATTTTAAAAAATGCAATAGGCTTTTCCGGCCTACTAAAGGTGTCTGTCTGTGTGCCCCTGCCTGGTATTGTCCTCAACTCAATAAAGCTGAGCTTCAACCTTCTGCTCCAAATTACCATTTTAAAAAATGCAATAGGCTTTTCCGGCCTACTAAAGGTGTCTGTCTGTGTGCCCCTGCCTGGTGTTGTCCTCAACTAAATAAAGCTGAGCTTCAACCTTCTGCTCCAAATTACCATTTTAAAAAATGCAATAGGCTTTTCCGGCCTACTAAAGGTGTCTGTCTGTGTGCCCCTGCCTGGTGTTGTCCTCAACTAAATAAAGCTGAGCTTCAACCTTCCGGCTCTCATTAAGTGGTTTTTAAAAAAAAAAATGGTGGTTAGGGCCTACTAACGGCTTCTGCCCCTCCCTGGTGTTGCCCTCAACTAAATAAAGCTGAGCTTCAACCTTCTGCTCCAAATTACCATTTTAAAAAATGCAATAGGCTTTTCCGGCCTACTAAAGGTGTCTGTCTGTGTGCCCCTGCCTGGTGTTGTCCTCAACTAAATAAAGCTGAGCTTCAACCTTCTGCTCCAAATTACCATTTTAAAAAATGCAATAGGCTTTTCCGGCCTACTAAAGGTGTCTGTCTGTGTGCCCCTGCCTGGTGTTGCCCTCAACTAAATAAAGCTGAGCTTCAACCTTCTGCTCCAAATTACCATTTTAAAAAATGCAATAGGCTTTTCCGGCCTACTAAAGGTGTCTGTCTGTGTGCCCCTGCCTGGTGTTGTCCTCAACTCAATAAAGCTGAGCTTCAACCTTCTGCTCCAAATTACCATTTTAAAAAATGCAATAGGCTTTTCCGGCCTACTAAAGGTGTCTGTCTGTGTGCCCCTGCCTGGTGTTGCCCTCAACTAAATAAAGCTGAGCTTCAACCTTCTGCTCCAAATTACCATTTTAAAAAATGCAATAGGCTTTTCCGGCCTACTAAAGGTGTCTGTCTGTGTTCCCCTGCCTGGTGTTGTCCTCAACTAAATAAAGCTGAGCTTCAACCTTCTGCTCCAAATTACCATTTTAAAAAATGCAATAGGCTTTTCCGGCCTACTAAAGGTGTCTGTCTGTGTGCCCCTGCCTGGTGTTGCCCTCAACTAAATAAAGCTGAGCTTCAACCTTCTGCTCCAAATTACCATTTTAAAAAATGCAATAGGCTTTTCCGGCCTACTAAAGGTGTCTGTCTGTGTGCCCCTGCCTGGTGTTGTCCTCAACTAAATAAAGCTGAGCTTCAACCTTCCGGCTCTCATTAAGTGGTTTTTAAAAAAAAAAATGGTGGTTAGGGCCTACTAACGGCTTCTGCCCCTCCCTGGTGTTGCCCTCAAATAAATAAAGCTGAGCTTCAACCTTCTGCTCCAAATTACCATTTTAAAAAATGCAATAGGCTTTTCCGGCCTACTAAAGGTGTCTGTCTGTGTGCCCCTGCCTGGTGTTGTCCTCAACTAAATAAAGCTGAGCTTCAACCTTCTGCTCCAAATTACCATTTTAAAAAATGCAATAGGCTTTTCCGGCCTACTAAAGGTGTCTGTCTGTGTGCCCCTGCCTGGTGTTGCCCTCAACTAAATAAAGCTGAGCTTCAACCTTCTGCTCCAAATTACCATTTTAAAAAATGCAATAGGCTTTTCCGGCCTACTAAAGGTGTCTGTCTGTGTGCCCCTGCCTGGTGTTGCCCTCAACTAAATAAAGCTGAGCTTCAACCTTCTGCTCCAAATTACCATTTTAAAAAATGCAATAGGCTTTTCCGGCCTACTAAAGGTGTCTGTCTGTGTGCCCCTGCCTGGTGTTGTCCTCAACTAAATAAAGCTGAGCTTCAACCTTCTGCTCCAAATTACCATTTTAAAAAATGCAATAGGCTTTTCCGGCCTACTAAAGGTGTCTGTCTGTGTGCCCCTGCCTGGTGTTGTCCTCAACTAAATAAAGCTGAGCTTCAACCTTCTGCTCCAAATTACCATTTTAAAAAATGCAATAGGCTTTTCCGGCCTACTAAAGGTGTCTGTCTGTGTGCCCCTGCCTGGTGTTGCCCTCAACTAAATAAAGCTGAGCTTCAACCTTCTGCTCCAAATTACCATTTTAAAAAATGCAATAGGCTTTTCCGGCCTACTAAAGGTGTCTGTCTGTGTTCCCCTGCCTGGTGTTGTCCTCAACTAAATAAAGCTGAGCTTCAACCTTCTGCTCCAAATTACCATTTTAAAAAATGCAATAGGCTTTTCCGGCCTACTAAAGGTGTCTGTCTGTGTGCCCCTGCCTGGTGTTGCCCTCAACTAAATAAAGCTGAGCTTCAACCTTCTGCTCCAAATTACCATTTTAAAAAATGCAATAGGCTTTTCCGGCCTACTAAAGGTGTCTGTCTGTGTGCCCCTGCCTGGTGTTGTCCTCAACTAAATAAAGCTGAGCTTCAACCTTCCGGCTCTCATTAAGTGGTTTTTTAAAAAAAAAATGGTGGTTAGGGCCTACTAACGGCTTCTGCCCCTCCCTGGTGTTGCCCTCAACTAAATAAAGCTGAGCTTCAACCTTCTGCTCCAAATTACCATTTTAAAAAATGCAATAGGCTTTTCCGGCCTACTAAAGGTGTCTGTCTGTGTGCCCCTGCCTGGTGTTGTCCTCAACTCAATAAAGCTGAGCTTCAACCTTCTGCTCCAAATTACCATTTTAAAAAATGCAATAGGCTTTTCCGGCCTACTAAAGGTGTCTGTCTGTGTGCCCCTGCCTGGTGTTGCCCTCAACTAAATAAAGCTGAGCTTCAACCTTCTGCTCCAAATTACCATTTTAAAAAATGCAATAGGCTTTTCCGGCCTACTAAAGGTGTCTGTCTGTGTGCCCCTGCCTGGTGTTGTCCTCAACTAAATAAAGCTGAGCTTCAACCTTCCGGCTCTCATTAAGTGGTTTTTAAAAAAAAAAATGGTGGTTAGGGCCTACTAACGGCTTCTGCCCCTCCCTGGTGTTGTCCTCAACTGAACAAAGCTGAGCTTCCACATTCTGGCTTTCGCCCTATACTATCAGATATTAAACTGCATTTGGCCTACTAGTGTGGTTATGCCCTTGAAACAGTGTCTGCTGCTCTTGGGTTTGCTACTCCACTGAACAAAGCAATGCCGCCTGTTTAGTCCTGTTACCAATTTTGAACTGCATTTAGCCTACTTTATTCTTTGGCCCTATATCTGTTTCCTCCTCATCCTGCCCATTGCCCAGCCACTGCTAAATGAGTCTGCTGGTACATTGACCTAGACCACTACATTCCCCTTGTACTCTACACAGCCAGAATCTGACCCTGCTGAAAGTAAGGTTCCCCTTCCCGCATGTTATACCACCTTACACAGGGACAAAGAGGAAGGTGCAGATGAAAGTGCAGGTTCCTTCATCAGGTGGGGGGGCATACTCGTTGGCGACGTCACTGGCACAGGGCCCCTCAGAGTACGCAAAAGTGTCGCTGCTGGTGGGAGGCGCCCCCGCCATGCAAACACACCGCCGTACTTTGAGGGGCCCTGTGCCAGTGCCAATGCGAACGAGTGGGCCCCCCCCTGCTTGCTCAGGATCACAGCACTTGCAACGTTTAAATACTTACCTTTCCCTGCAACACCGCCGTGACGTAGTCCGCATTTCCTGGGCCCACGAAAAACTTGAGCCAGCCCTACTCCCCCCACAACTTTCCCCCAATTCCCTATGCCCAACTATTATTATACAGTTAATTAAGATTGGCAAGCTTCAGAAACAAGAATGGATGTTTTTGGCATTAAAATGGGCACTGTAGGTGTTTTCCTGGCCTCCACTCACTGCCGACTATGCTTCCCCATTGACTTGCATTGGGTTTCGTGTTTCGGTCGATCCCCGACTTTTAGCGATAATCGGCCGACTGCACTCGACTCGACTCTGGACAAAATCGGGTTTCCCAAAACCCTACTCGATCTTAAAAAAATGAAAGTCGCTCAACCCTAGTGGTGAGCACTTTAAACCCCCAGGTGCTTCACAGAAGTTTATAACGTAGAGCCGTGAAAATAAAAAAATCGCATTTTTTCTACAAAAATGATCTTTTTGCCTCCAAATTTTTATTTTACCAAGGGTAACAGGAGAAAATGGACCCCAGAAGTTGTTGTACAATTTGTCTTGAGTACGCCGACACCCCATATGTGGGGGTAAACCACTGTTTGGGCGCATGGCTGAGCTCGGAAGCAAAGGAGCGCCATTTGACTTTTCAATGCAAAATTGACTGGAATTGAGATCGGACGCCATGTCGCGTTTGGAGAGCCCCTGATGTGCCTAAACAGTAGAAACCCCCCAAAAGTGACCCCATTTTGGAAACTAGACCCCCTATGGAACTTATCTAGATGTGTAGTGAGAACTTTGAATGCCCAAGTGCATCACAGAAGTTTATAATGCAGAGTCGTGAAAATAAAAAATATATTTTTTTTAACAATAAAGATTTTTTAGCCCCCAAGTTTTTTTTTACAAGGGTAACAAGAGAAATTGGACCCCAAAAGTTGTTGTCCAATTTGTCCTGAGTATGCTGGTACCCCATATGTGGGGGTAAACCACTGTTTGGGCGCACGGCAGAGCTCGGAAGGGAAGGAGCGCCATTTTGGAATGCAGACTTTGATAGAATTGTCTGCGGGCGTTATGTTGCGTTTGCAGACCCCTAATGTACCTAAACAGTAGAAACCCCCAGCAAGTGACCCCATTTTGGAAAATCGACCCCCCCATGGAACTTATCTAGATATGTGGTGAGAACTTTGAATGCCCAAGTGCTTCACAGAAGTTTATAATGCAGAGTAGTGAAAATAGAAAATATTTTTTTTTCCACAAAAAAGATTTTTTAGCCCCCAAGTTTTTATTTTCACAAGGGTAACAGGACAAATTGGAGAACAAATATTGCCATCCAATTTCTCTTGAGTATGCTGGTACCCCATATGTGGAGATAAACCACTGTTTTGGCACACGGCAGAGATCGGAAGAGAAGGAGCGCCATTTTGGAATTCAGACTTTGATAGAATTGTCTGTGGGTGTTATGTTGCGTTTGCAGAGCCCCTGATGTACCTAAACAGTAGAAACCCCCCACAAGTGACCACATTTTGGAAACTAGACCCCCTAAGGAACTTACCTAGATATGTGGTGAGAACTTTGAATGCTCATGTGCTTCACAGAAGTTTATAATGCAGAGTAGTGAAAATAAAAAAATAATTTTTTTTCCACAAAAAAGATTTTTAGCCCCCAAGTTTTTATTTTCACAAGGGTAACAGGAGAAATTGGACCCCAAAAGTTGTTGTCCAATTTATCCCGAGTACGCTGATGCCCCATATGTGGGGGTAAACCACTGTTTGGGCACACGGCAGAGCTCAGAAGGGAGGGAGCACCATTTGACTTTTTTAGCGCAAAATTGGCTGTCGTGTTTGGAGACCCCCTGATGTACCTAAACAGTGGAAACCCCCCAATTCTAACTCCAACACACCCCTAACCCTAATCTCAACCCGATCCATAATCCTAATCACAACCCTAACGATAATCACAACCCTAACCCCAAAACAGCCCTAATCTCAACCCTAACCATAACCCTAATCAAAACCCTAAATCCAACACACCCCTAACCCTAATCCCAAACGTAACCCTAATACCAACCCTAATCCCAAACGTAACCCTAATCCCAACCCTACTCCAAACCCTAACCCTAATCCCAACTCTAACCCTAACTTTAGCCCCAACCCTAACCCTAACTTTAGCCCCAGCCCTAACCCTAACTTTAGCCCCAACCCTAACCATAACTTTAGCCCCGTTATCACAAAAAAAGTTCAATGTAACCTTTTTTTTGTACGTCGCGTCTGCCATTTCTGCGCATGCGTGGCCGTAACTCTGCCCCCTCCTCCCCAGGACATAGACCGGGCAGCGGATGCGTTGAAAAACTGCATCCGCTGCCCACGTTGTGCGACCGCCTGGTACCGACGCAAGTGTGAAAGAAGCCTAAGGCTACTTTCACACTAGCGTCGTACTCGGCCCATCGCAGTGTGTCGGGCCGATGTACCGACGCTAGCGTTGTAAGCGCCGCACAACGGGTGCAGCAGATGCTGTTTTTTCAACGCATCCGCTGCCCCATTGTGAGGTGCGGGGACGCGGGGGCGGAGTTCCGGCCGCGCATGCGCGGTCGGAAATGGCGGACACGTCGCACAAAAAAGATACATGTAGCTTTTTTGTGCCGACGGTCCGCCAAAGCACGACGCATCCGTCGCATGACGGATGCGACGTGTGGCAATCCGTCGCAATGCGTCGCTAATGCAAGCCAATGGAGAAAAAAACGCATCCTGCAAGCACTTTTGCAGGATGCGTTTTTTCTCCAACGACGCATTGCGGCGGAAGCCAAAAAACGCTAGTGTGAAAGTAGCCTAACCCTAACCCTAGCCCTAACCCTAACCCTAAATTTAGCCCCAACCCTAACCTTAACCCTAAATTTAGCCCCAACCCTAACCCTAACCCTAACCCTAAATTTAGCCCCAACCCTAACCCTAAATTTAGCCCCAACCCTAACCCTAATTTTAGCCCCAACTCGTCTCTCCTGTCGGCCGGCAGATGGCAGCAGATGGCGGGCGCACTGCGCATGCGCCCGCCATGATGAAAAAGCCGGCCGGCAGGAGAAGACAGAAGAGGACCCAGGGACACCGGGTGAGTATGTTAGGGTCCCTGAATCCCCCTATTTCTCTGTCCTCTGATGTGTGATCACATCAGAGGACAGAGAATTACAGATCGCTTTTTTTTTTTTTTTGCGGTCGCCGGTAAACTGTTAATTACCGGCGATCGCAAAACAGGGGTCGGTGCAAACCGACCCCGATAGTGTTCTTTGGGGTCTCGGCTACCCCCGGCAGCCGAGACCCCAAAGATCTGTGCATGCGCCCGCCATGTTTTCCCCGGAAAAAAGATGGCGGCGCCCATCGGGAGCCACGAGGAGCACCGGGGGAGATAGGTGAGTATTGGGGTGCTATTGGGGGCCATCGGGGACCCTATTTCTCTGTCCTCCGATGTGCGATCACATCGGAGGACAGAAATTAAATGGCAAATCGCGTTTTCTTTTTTTTGTAGCGACCGCCGGTAAACGGTTAATTACCGGCGGTCCTGCAGGGAGGTGGCTTACCAAGCGCCTGCTCAGAGCAGGCGCTGGTAAGCTTGCATTGCTGTAAGTTAGATCGCTGATCTGACAGAGTGCTGTGCAAACTGTCAGATCAGCGATCTGTGATGTCCCCCCGGGACAAAGTAAAAAAAAAAAATTCCACATGTGTAAAAAAAAAAAAAAAAAAAACCTAAATAATGAAAAAAAAAAATATTATTCCCATAAATACATTTCTTTATCTAAATAAAAAAAAATCAATGAAAGTACACATATTTAGTATCGCTGCGTCCGTAATGACCCGACCTATAAAACTGTCCCACTAGTTAACCCCTTCAGTGAACACAGTAAAAAAAAAAAAAAAAAGAGGCAAAAAACAACTCTTTATTATCATACCGCCTAACATAGAGTGGAATAACACGCGATCAAAAAGACAAATATAAATAACCATGGTACCGCTGAAAACGTCATCATGTCCCGCAAAAAACGAGCCACCATACAGCATCATCAGTAGTGTTGAGCGATACCGTCCGATACTTGAAAGTATCGGTATCGGAAAGTATCGGCCGATACCGGCAAAGTATCGGATCTAATCCGATACCGATACCCGATACCAATACAAGTCAATGGGACTCAAGTATCGGACGGTATCCCTGATGGTTCCCAGGGTCTGAAGGAGAGGAAACTCCCCTTCAGGCCCTGGGATCCATATTAATGTGTAAAAGAAAGAATTAAAATAAAAAATATTGCTATACTCACCTCTCCGACGCAGCCTGGACCTCACCGAGGGAACCGGGAGCCTTCTTTGCTTAAAATGCGCGCTTTTCCTTCCTTCCGTGACGTCACGGCTTCTGATTGGTCGCGTGAAGCCCATGTGGCCGCGACGCGACCAATCACAGCAAGCCGTGACGTAATTTTCAGGTCCTTCTAGGCATTCAGTATTTTAAAATTACGTTCCGGCGTTGTGATTGGTCGCGTCGCGGTCACATGGGCGACGCGACCAATCACAAGCCGTGACGTCACGGGAGGCAGGAGACGCGCGCATTTTAAAATGCGCGCGTGTCCAGCCTCCCGTGACGTCACGGCTTGTGATTGGTCGCGTCGCCCATGTGGCCGCGACGCAACCAATCACAGCAAGCCGTGACGTAATTTCAGGTCCTTCAGGATTTTAAAATTACGTTCCGGCGTTGTGATTGGTCGCGTCGCCCATGTGACCGCGACGCGACCAATCACAACGCCGGAACGTAATTTTAAAATACTGAATGCCTAGAAGGACCTGAAAATTACGTCACGGCTTGCTGTGATTGGTCGCGTCGCGGCCACATGGGCTTCACGCGACCAATCAGAAGCCGTGACGTCACGGAAGGAAGGAAAAGCACGCATTTTAAGCAAAGAAGGCTCCCGGTTCCCTCGGTGAGGTCCAGGCTGCGTCGGAGAGGTGAGTATAGCAATATTTTTTATTTTAATTCTTTCTTTTACACATTAATGTTGTTTCGATACCGATACCCGATACCACAAAAGTATCGGATCTCGGTATCGGAATTCCGATACCCGCAAGTATTGGCCGATACCCGATACTTGCGGTATCGGAATGCTCAACACTAATCATCAGTGAAAAAATAAAAAAGTTATAGTCCTCAGAATAAATCGATGCCAAAATAATTATTTTTTCTATAAAATAGTTTTTATAGTATAAAAGCGCCAAAACATAAAAAAATGATATAAATGAGGTATCGCTGTAATCGTACTGACCCAAAGAATAAAACTGCTTTATCAATTTTACCAAATGCGGAACAGTAAACCCCCCCCAAAAAAAAAAAATAAATTCATGAATAGCTGGCTTTTGGTCATTCTGGCTCACAAAAATCGGAATAAAAAGAGATCAAAAAATGTCACGTGCACGAAAATGTTACCAATAAAAACGTCAACTCGTCCCGCAAAAACAAGACCTCACATGACTCTGTGGACCAAAATATGGAAAAATTATAGGTCTCAAAATGTGGAGACGCAAAAACTTTTTTGCTATAAAAAGCGTCTTTTAGTGTGTGACAGCTGCCAATCCTAAAAATCCGCTATAAAAAATGCTATAAAAGTAAATCAAACCCCCCTTCATCACCCCCTTAGTTAGGGAAAAATAATAAAATTAAAAAAATGTATTTATTTCCATTTTCCCGTTAGGGCTAGGGTTAGGGTTAGAGCTAGGGTTAGGGCTAGGGTTAGGGTTAGAGCTAGGGTTAGGGCTAGGGTTAGGGTTGGGGTTGGGGCTAAAGTTAGGGTTAGGGTTGGGGCTAAAGTTAGGGTTGGGGCTAAAGTTAGCGTTAGGGCTAAAGTTAGGGTTAGGGTTGGGGCTAAAGATAGGGTTAGGGTTTAGATTACATTTACGGTTGGGATTAGGGTTGGGATTAGAGTTAGGGGTGTGTCAGGGTTAGGGGTGTGGTTAGGGATACCGTTGGGATTAGGGTTAGGGGCGTGTTTGCATTAGGGTTTCAGTTAGAATTGGGGAGTTTCCACTGTTTAGGTACATCAGGGGCTCTCTATATGCGACATGGCGTCCAATCTCAATTCCAGCCAATTCTGCGTTGAAAAAGTAAAACAGTGCTCCTACCCCTTCCGAGCTCTCCCGTGCACCCAAACAGGGGTTTACCCCAACATATGGGGTATCAGCGTACTCGGGACAAATTGGACAACAACGTTTGTCGTCCAAGTTCTCTTTTTACCCTTGGGAAAATAAAAATTTGGGGGGCTAAAAATCATTTTTGTGGGGAAAAAAAGATTTTTTATTTTCACGGCTCTGCATTGTAAACTGTAGTGAAACACTTGGGGGTTCAAAGTTCTCACAACACATCTAGATAAGTTTCTTTTGAGGTCTAGTTTCCAATATGGGGTCACTTATGGGGGGTTCTACTGTTTGGGTACAACAGGGGCTCTGCAAATGCAACGTGACACCTGCAGACCAATCCATCTAAGTCTGCATTCCAAATGGCGCTCCTTCCCTTCCGAGCTCTGCCATGCGCCCAAACAGTGGTTCCCCCCCACATATGGGGTATCAGCGCACTCAGCACAAATTGGACAAGAACTTTTGGGGTCCATTTTCTCCTGTTACCCTTGGGAAAATTCAAAACTGGGGGCTAAAAAATAATTTTTGTGGAAAAAAATTATTTTTTATTTTCACGGCTCTGCGTTCTAAACTGTAGTGAAACACTTGGGGGTTCAAAGTTCTCACAACACATCTAGATAAGTTCCTTGGGAGGTTTAGTTTCCAATATGGGGTCACTTGTGGGGGGTTTCTACTATTTGGGTACATCAGGGGCTCTGCAAATGCAACGTGATGCCTGCAGACCAATCCATCTAAGTCTGCATTCCAAATGGCGCTCCTTCCCTTCCGAACTCTGTCATGCGCCCAAACGGTGGTTCCCCCCCCACATATCAGGTATCAGCGTACCCAGGAATAAATGGACAACAACTTTTGGGGTCCAATTTATCCTGTTACCCTTATGAAAATACAAAACTGGGGGCTAAAAAATCATTTTTGTGAAAAAAAAGGATTTTTTATTTTCACGGCTCTGCGTTATAAACTATAGTGAAACACTTGGGGGTTCAAAGCTCTCAAAACACATCTAGATAAGTTCCTTCAGGGGCCTACCTTCCAAAATGGTGTCACTTGTGGGGGGCTTCAAAGTTTAGGCACCTCAGTGGCTCCCCAAACGCTACATGGCGTCCCATCTTAATTCCAGTCAATTTTGCATTGAATAGTCAAACGGCGCTCCTTCCCTTCCGAGCTCTGCCATGCGCCCAAGCAGTGGTTTACCCCCACATATCGGGTATTGGCGTACTCAGGACAAATTGCACAACAACTTCTGTGGTCTAATTTATTCTCTTACCCTTGAAAAAAAAAAAAATTGGGGGCGAAATGATAATTTTTGTGACAAAATATGATTTTTTATTTTTACGGCTCTGCATTATAAACTTCTGTGAAGCACTTGTTGGGTCAAAGTGCTCACCACACATCTAGGTAAGTTCCTTAAGGGGTCTACTTTCCAAAATGGTGTCACTTGTGGGGGTTTCAATGTTTAGGCACATCAGGGGCTCTCCAAACGCAACATGGCATCCCAGTCAATTTTGCATTGAAAAGTCAAATGGCGCTCCTTCCCTTCCGAGCTCTGCCATGCGCCCAAACAGTGGTTTACCCCCCACATATGGGGTATCGGCATACTCAAGACAAATTGTAGAACATGGTTTGGGGTCCATTTTCTCCTGTTACCCTTGGTAAAATAAAACAAATTGGAGCTGAAATACATTTTGTGTGAAAAAAAGTTAAATGTTCATTTTTATTTAAACATTCCAAAAATTCCTGTGAAACACCTGAAGGGTTAATAAACTTCTTGAATGTGGTTTTGAGCACCTTGAGGGATGCAGTTTTTAGAATCGTGTCACACTTGGGTATTTTCTATCATATAAACCCCTCAAAATGACTTCAAATGAGATGTGGTCCCTAAAACAAAATGGTGTGGTAAAAATGAGAAATTGCTGGTCAACTTTTAACCCTTATAACTCCCTAACAGAAAAAAATGTTGGTTCCAAAATTGTGCTGATGTAAAGTAGACATGTGGGAAATGTTACTTATTAAGTATTTTGTGTGACATATCTCTGTGATTTAAGGGCATAAAAATTCAAAGTTGGAAAATTGCAAATTTTTGCCAAATTTCCGTTTTTTCACAAATAAACGCAAGTTATATCGAAGAAATTTTACCAATATCATGAAGTACAATATGTCACGAGAAAATAATGTCAGAATCGCCAAGATCCGTTGAAGCATTCCAGAGTTATAACCTCATAAAGGGACAGTGGTCAGAATTGTAAAAATTGGCCCGATCATTAACGTGCAAACCACCCTCGGGGCTTAAGGGGTTTAAAAGGTACCCCCATTGGGGAATTGTTTATCAGCTCATGCCCTCCATTACAAGTCTCAGAGACCCACACCCCTACCTTGGGCCTACTTCTTAACTCGGTTTCCTGCAATGGTTCTTCCTTATCTCCGATGATATGACCTGGGTGAACGTGTTCTGTACTGTTATAGGCCACAGAATTTTGAGCAAGGGGGGCTGTGATGGCAATAGTATATTTTTAAAAAAGGTACCCCCCCATTGGTGAAACCACATCCTTGTTTGCAAAGACTTCATAACATTTGTGTACCGTAAAGAGCTCACTTGAAAAGCTCCTTTTTGTGTTGCCTGGTTACTCACATTGGACACAATACACTTCATATAAATTTGATAAAGCAATGCTGTTAATTTGGCTCTGTAGTTCTTTACAAATATTTCTTTGTCCATTATATTAGTTTCTCTCTTTGAGAGCCATAACTTTGGCTGCATCAAATGTACAAATGGCGAATATACAAATGGCGATTTGGAATCCAGATTAAAATACTGTATACCGAATGCATTCAGACAATTACATAGCTGCATTTCTTGTAAAACATTTACAGATGTGACAGACAATGCTCATAGCGACACAATCTTGAAAAATGTTTGTTTATTCACTTCACAAACAGTTCTAAGCCTCTATATATTTGCTGTTTGTCCTTGTAAAACATTAAGGTTTACTGAAACTCTGCCTGTGGTGGTTTGATCTAAATCCTTGTGGCTTTTATATTATAGGGGTTTACGGCCCCTCGCCTGATGACTCCATGATATCTCAGTTTCATACAACCTTGAAAGCTGGCCACTTGAAGGGCTGGGTGAAACTAGAGTTACTACATAGTGTAAATCAGTATATAAGACCAGAGAAACAAGACTAAAACAGATGCCAAAACTGGGGTACCTGTAAATGTACAGTATGCTCATACCTGCATAATTGGGGACGCACATGCAGTGTAGGTAATCTCACAGGGGTTTTCTGTCTTGGTGTAGCTTCTCTGATATTCCAGATGGATGATGTTTAAAAGCCTCTTGTTGATGATGTAAGCATACTGTAAGTAGTTAATCTTTATATATACGTAATCATTATATGTATTTAATCCTTATATGTACTTATTAACCTTTGTATGTTAAGTACATATACAAAAGTGTATGCACTCATACTATTGAATCATACTATTCCTTGAATTTTGTACTTTGCAAAAAAATTGCGTTGTATTGCAAGTATTAGCCTTCTTTAAAGCTGTATCTGAACCTTAGTGTTAAAAACATGGCAAATAAAATTGCCAAATTCTCCTGTAAATAATTCTGCAAAGAGGGAACCATCACACCATTAAAAAATACAGGTGGATTTTCATGGGCCCATCCAGTATGTGGGTTCATATGACTATGCAGCAGGTCTGGCCTTCCTGCCAATGTGTAAAACAAAGGAGTACGGGAGTACAAAATCAATATTATGAAGTGGATTTGCATGGGCCCATTCAGTATGTGGGTTCAAAGGCTTATTGGGGTGCATATGAATTGGTAGCAGGGCAGGCCTTGCATTCAATGCAACATTTTTTCAGGAGGCCCTCCTGGACATCTTATAAAAGGGGTATTGTGGTGCATTGTAATTCTTGGCAGTCCATCCACTCACAGAGTAGGCTACAGCAGTTTAGGAGACCCATTGTTTAATAATGGCCCTTTAACCCCTTTCTGCCAGCTGACGGGATAGTACGTCAGCTGGCAGAACCCCCACTTTGAGGTGGGCTCCGGCGGTGAGCCCACCTCAAAGCCGCGACATGTCAGCTGTTATCAACAGCTGACATGTGGCCACAATGGGCGAGAGCGGAATCACGATCCACCCGCGCCCGTTAACTAGTTAAATGCCGCTGTCAAAGTCTGACAGTGGCAATTAACAAGCGCCGTCAGCCGCGGGGCTGGAAGAGCTTGCACCGCTGACCCCAGTCACATGATCGGGGGTCAGCAGTGCATTGCCATAACAACCAGAAGTCTCCTTGAGATCTCTATGGTTGTTGATGGCAGATTGCTTTGAGCGCCACCCTGTGGTCGGCGCTCAAATCAATGCTGCATTTCTGCTACATAGAGGTAATCTGTGCTTCACCTCTATGTAGCAGAGGCGATCGAGTTGGGTATGCTTCTAGCTAATGAAGCATCCCAAAAAGAAAAATAAATGTGTTTAAAACTATAAAAAAAGTAAAAAAATATAAAAGTTCAAATCACCCCCCTTTCGCCCCAATAAAAACAAAACAATACATTCAGAGTTGCCCGATCTATCAATACAAAAAGGATTAACCTGATCACTAAACGGCGTAGCGAGGAAAAAAATCAAAACGCCAAAATTACATTTTTTTGGTCGCCGTGACATTGCAATAAAATGCAATAACGGGCAATCAAAAAAACGTATCTGCACAAAAGTGATATCGTTAAAAAACATCAGCTCGGCATGCAAAAAATAAACCTTCACCCAACCCCAGATCACGAAAAATGGACACGCTACGGGTATCGTAAAATGGCGCAATTTTTTTTTTTTTTTTAGCAAAGTTTAGAATTTTTTTTCACCACTTAGATAAAAAGAACCTAGACATGTTTGGTGTCTATGAACTCGTAATGACCTGGAGAATCATAATGGCAGGTCAGTTTTAGAATTGAATGAACCTAGCAAAAAAGCCAAACAAAAATTAGTGTGGGATTGCACTTTTTTTGCAGTTTCATTGCACTTGGAATTTTTTTCCGCTTTCTGTTACAGAAATATGTTCTGTTCTGTTACAGGACATGGTAAAACCAATGGTATTGTTCAAAACGACAACTCGTCCCGCAAAAAATAAGCCCTCACATAGCCATATTGACGGAAAAATAAAAAAGTTATGGCTCTGGAAAGAAAAACAAAAAAAGCTCCGGGGGTTAGGGGGTTAAGATTAATGCCGCCTGATGCACCAGTAAAAATAGGCTCTGTGACTTTAAGAGTCCCTCCTTCATAAATGAAACAAGATGGGTCTGCGTATGTGTCACACACAACATGGCCTGCTAGGGTTGTTAAATGTTACAATGACACTTCCCGGTGAATGCATTTGTAGTGATTGAAAGCAATGTTAAAGTTGAAAAATGCTTAAAAAACGCTGCGTCTGGACTAAGCCCAAGTAGTGGAGGAAATTTTCAGTCTGGGGTTAATTATTTGGCCTTACAGGCAAGTCATTAACCTGCAAAGGATGTGTTTCCCAGCAAAGTCCATTTGGTTTCTTTTTAATGTGTTTTTTGTGGCATCGGGAAAAATGGCATGAATCTCTGAAAAAAATGGTTTAAAGCTGTGAACTAGGAGTCAGGAATGCTTCCAGGGGCGATCTCCATGATGTTCCTGTGTCATTTAAGCAGTGTTTCCATCATTTTCAGACGTTTTTAGCAGGGCTGCGGAGTCAGAGTCGTGGAGTCTGAGTCAGAGTTAGTTTTGGTTGGAGTCGGAGTCAGAGTCGGTAGAAATGTACCGACTCCTACTCCAGCTTTAAAAAAATGTATTAATATTTCATAATTTAACTTTCATATGAATTTTATAAATGTTACCCAAATATATATGTTCTATCAAACTATGAACAACAGTGATAAGCAGTTCTGCTGGAGATAGAGACATTTCTTACTTCTTGTGTGTCACTGTTCTCCACTGCCCTTATCTAATCTTATACTTGGTTAACCTCATGGTGCCCCAACCCCCCTACTTACAATGTATGAAACTTAAAGTGAAAATGTGTTGCAAATTCTTAGTAGTAAAGCTCCTCCTCTAGGCTAGATGTTTACTAGGTGTGCGTCTTCCAAGCATCTCACAGCTGCTACTCAAAAGAGGAAGACTGTAAGAAGTATTATCCTTTCAACAAACTTTGCATCAGTTAACTGTGAGTACATGAGGAATAACAGTATTACTGACCACTATATCAGTTGTACGATCTGGCAATAATTTTGTACAATTGTTTTTAGGAAAAACAATTGTCATTTGGATTGTGAATGCAGAATTAAAAACCTGAGAATGTCAAAGAAGCATCACATTAAATCAGCTGTATTTGAACATTTCACCATCACTCAAGATAGAAAACATTATGTCTGTCAGTGTATGACAAATGATCCAGACGAAAACAAATGCTGTGAAGCCAAGATCAGTGCATATTCAGGCAAAGATAAAAATGCTCCTACCAGAGATTCTAATCTAAAGAGACATTTACATCGCTTTCATCCAGAAGTACTGAAAGCAGTGGATGAGAAAGACTGCATCCAAACCAATGAACCAGTGCCCAGTTCTTCCAGCCAAACAAAGGAGCAGAGAACTTTGCAGCCATCAGTTGCAAGATATTTTGTCAGTGACAAAGTTACTGTGACAATGACAGTAGATACATTTAAAAAACAGATCATAGAGCTTATTGTAAAGGATAGTGTGCCTATTTCATTATTTTCACGACCAGCTTTTATGTGTCTGAATGGGGAAATGGCCAGCAAGCTTGGTGTTTCTCTGGAGAGAGAGTATTAGAAAATTTGTAATTGAAGAAGCTTTTAAACAAAAGGAAGAACTTTAAAAAACTCTCAAGGGACGCTTTCTGTTTCTTAAAATGGATGCCTGCACACATCACAGAGTGAACTATTTTGCCATCAATGTCCGATTTGTTTGTGACAAAAATGAAATAGTTACCAAGACATTGGCAGTAAAAGACACCAAAGCTCATTACACCAGTGAGTTTCTCCAGGTCTTGGTGGAAAAGGTTCTGCAAGACTATGAACTTAAAAAAGAGCACGTTCTTTCTGTCGTAACTGACAAATGCTTCAAATATGATAAGTACTATTAAGCTAATGAATGAGAGTAATGATGGTGACCAGCAGCCAGAAGAACATTTTGGGTCCACAGACACAGAAATATTTGAAATAGAGGAACACAGTATTGTAACTGAGGAGCAAACTGAAGTTGCTTCAGATGAACAGCAACATGATAGTTTAGATGATCTTGTTGAAACTGTGTCAATACGTTCTTTCATTCATCACATGCACTGTGTTGTGCATACGCTACAGCTGGCTATAAGAGACAGTCTGCAAGAAGGACATGCTGCTACACTGGTTGGCAAGGTGAGAAAATTGGCTACTGTTGCCAGAACCCCTAAAGTTGACTCAATTTTGAAGAGACGTGCTGGAAAAGGGGCAATTATTGATCAAGCCACACGATGGGGCAGTACTTACTTTTTAATGATTCAGTGCTTGGTTGAACTGAAAACCTTTCCTGTAGACATGGCTAACCCTCAACTGACGCTAAATGGAAGTCAGTGGAATCAGGTGACTGAGCTGGAAAAATTGCTAGAGCACCCATTTACAGTGACTAAAAAATTACAAGCAGAGGACTTAACTCCAGGTATTTTCTTAAAGGAGTGGAAGAACCTGATGTTTCGCCTGTCCCAAAGAGGAGGGTTAATTGCAAGTGGCATTGCTACATTAATGAAACGGAGAGAGGAGCTACTATTACAAAATAACATTCTTTTGGCAGCTGTTTATGTAGACCCAATGCATCGGATTCTTCTAGATGATCAACAGCTAACTAAAGGAAAAGAAGCTCTGTTTGAAATAGCAGTAAGGATGAAAGGGTTGCAGAACAGTCAGGAGGAACAATAAGAATTTGGTCGTCCTGCCACATCTTCACCCTCATCAACTGATGAAGAATTTAATTTCAAAAAATATTTGGATCGCAAGGACCGTGCAAAGCGTTCCCGCATAGAAGAAGAGTCATCCCCATCAAAGAACACAGCCAGTACATTTCAGCAGAATTTTTCATGTGCACTAAAAGAAATTGAGAAATTTGACCGTTCATTAAAAATAACAGTGCAACAAGTGATTCCTCTGTATCCTGACTGTCACGATCCATGTTTGGATCTGTGGCAGATCTGATTTAAACCTTTTTTTCCTTTCTGGTCATCGGGGGTTAATGCAGTTCTCCCCCCGGTGGCCACTGGTGTTATTGCATTGTATTACTGCTGGGTCTGCTGATGTTTGTGACCACTCCCACCATCCTTTATAAGGTCACCTGGTGCATCAGCTGACTGTTGGTTATACAGGTCCTTCTGGAGATCAACCTCGCAGTAGCAGCTCCCTGGTGTGTCCCTCAGCCAGCCAAGTCTGGTGTTTGGAGCTCAGTTGCTGTACTTTCTGTGATTTGGAGTCTGCAGCAGTGTGCACAAGCTAACTTCTGAGTTTTGTTACTTTGTAGTTTGTGCATTCATCTTTTTGTATTATGTTCCTCTCATTCTCATATTGTTCATTCCTGTTTATTGCTTTGTGGTGCTGTTTACACTGTTCACCTCCTGGGGTGGGGGTTTAGTTCAGGGTTTATTAGGAGACAGGGACAGGTCGGTGACTTGGGCCTCGCTACCTTCAAGGGTACCCCCAAGTTAAGGAAAGACAGGGCTTCCCTTAGCCTGAGGGGCAGTTCAGGGGCCCAGATTCCTCATCTTCTGTTGTTCTGTTTCTGCCCCGTGACACTGACATTGTCAGAGATGTTGCCCGAGTTGTTACTGCTTTGCCACCAACCCAAGTTAGTGTAGAGAGGTTGTTCTCTGCTCTCAAAATAATTAGATCAGATTTGAGGGCATCCATGAAGGAGGATCTGACAGAGGCAATACTTTTTCTGAGGACAAATTTATAGATTTCTTCTTAACTGCATAACAGTGTTTATTGCATATTTACTTGCCAGAGTTTAGAGAAGTTTATAAAAGTTATTTGATATATTCTAATTGTATTCTAATAAATATAGTTTTTGCTCTAAGTGGTCTGATTACTTATATGATGGTGAGAAACTGAATAAGCACGATGTTAATATTTTACAACAGTAAATTTATTGTTACAAATTGGCCATTTATGAAGGAGCCGGAGCCTGATAAAATCCAGGAGTCTGAGTCGCAACTGTGGCTTACCGACTCCACAGCCCTGGTTTTTAGATCTTAAAAGGAACCCCGGGGGGATCGCAGTAAAAATACTCGGGTCTCCCATAGACTTACATTGGGCTCGTTGCTCGGGTCGAGTACCCGAGTATACCAATCTGCTCGACCCGAGCATATTAGTGCTCGTTCATCACTAGTCTGCACCCTACCTCTTAACTGTGCTGTTTTCTCTATTTTTTTTTATTATTATTACCTTTATAAACGTGCACTATTTTTTTTTTCCTGTTCTAAATGACCACACATAGTGGTAACATGGATACGCCCAATAGTTTTTTCTAAATAGGTGCCAACTATATACAATGGAAAGTTTTTGGATCACTCACTGTCCATGATCTCACTGTCTTTACACCAATGATCCCTTTAAAAGGAAACCTAGTCAGATATATCAAACTTTTAAATTCCAACAGTCATTTAACTTTTAACTATTCACAGTTATATTCTTGTTTTAATTTACTTGGGCTGTGTCCATGGTAACGCTTGGGGTTGGCTGCTTCCTGGCCTGGGAAGATCATGGGTCAAGGTTACGCCTGGTGACAGGTAGACATCATGTGTCTTGTACTCATGTACTGTCAGGTCATGTCCTGCAATTGGGGTTTGCGTGGCCTGGGTACGCATGGCAACTGGTGCTATAGCCGCTACAGTCTCAGTGGTTGTCATTGTGCACACTGTTGTTGTAGTGATGGCTTTGGAAGGTGATGACACAGTTGAGGTTGTAGTGGCGACCACTTTGGCACTAGGTGGCGCTGCTGGCGTTTTAGGTCTGGTACCCTTTAAATTATGAGAAGAATCTTTACGTTTCTTTACGTTTAAGGCATACCATCCCTTGTCGCCAAAATGCCGAGTGTAAGTTACGGTGTCCCCTGGATACAGATCCTTGTCCGGGTGTCCTTCCATGAGGTACGATTCTACATCCCTCCGGTTAACAAACACCTCTGCATACAGGTTTGGCTCTTTGATGAACCCCCAGCCTCTTTTCAGCTTGAGGGCCACTACAGTGCCCTGCCTCAGCGGGGCCTGGTTTGTCTGTCCTTGCGGGCCTGAGCTTTAGCGTGCAGATCTTTCTCATCAAACACTTTGTGCCTGGCCTGGTATTCCTTATCCTCTTCCTTCCACTTATAGGCAAGCTGTTGCTGGTATTCTTCCCAGCTGAGGACATCCATAACTTCTCCTTTTTGCCTCTTTACCCCAGGGAACCCAATCAAATCTGTCCAAGGGTTCACCCAGTGGTACACTGTCTTTTCAGTGTATACTTCGCCTGCCATACTGGTGGACTGGATCGGGGCTCTCATGAGGTTTTCCATACCGGTGACCTGTTCCCATTCCCCAGGATCTGAATCCGTCTGGATCCATAGCATGGCAGTGCAGCTAGCGGGCCCACAAGGAGTTCCTCGGCTACCGGGGCAGGGTCAGTCTCCTTACCTGCTGCTGCCGTATCTACGGTGCCAGTCTCCTCCGCTGGA
The DNA here is from genome assembly GCF_051348905.1 of Ranitomeya variabilis. Classification (NCBI taxonomy): domain Eukaryota; kingdom Metazoa; phylum Chordata; class Amphibia; order Anura; family Dendrobatidae; genus Ranitomeya; species Ranitomeya variabilis. The sequence continues at coordinate 214,479,498 of NC_135237.1, forward strand.
ATCAGGGGTCGTCAGATGGGACGCTGCTCCTGCAGTTTCACTCTGAGCGCTGCCTTCCACTTGGTCACGGTGCTCAGCTGCATCCGCAGGAGTTGGTCGGTGAGTTCTTCCACCTTTGCTTGCAGGAACTCTGGGACTCCTGGTGACGGCTCTCCGTGGCTTCCATCCTGGTGGCTGGGGAGTCCTCGGCTTCCACCCCACTCTCCGGGTCCGGGCCACGCGCCATCTCATCCTCCAGGTTCCTTCCTGCTTTGCTGTCTTGTTCCTGCTCTCTCCTGCGGGGTCAGAGCCTCTTTTTTTTTTTCTCTCTCTTTCGCCATTCAGGATCAGGAGGCGGATCTTGCTGGCTGATGGGCATGTCCACAGGGTGCACAAATATTTGGAGTGGGCGGCCATTATTTTCGCGCCGCACAGTTAGTTCCCTCCCACAATGGCGCACTTTTCTTTTCCGATGCTCCTCGTGGCGCTATAATGGCGGCAGTTTTGGCAGCAATTCACAATGTACAGTCTCTCAAAGCACAGTTTAGGCACAGTCTTTTAGGCGCTCATGACCCGATTTTCATGGTCAGACCATCCTGTTCATGGCGCCAAGATGAGTCGCCCGCCAGGGCCGTGGGGTACTCGGCAGCGGGTCCGGTTCTCAAAGGGGACGTCACGGTGGCAGCAATCCGGTCCATGGACCTGGGTGCCCATGTAAAAGGGGAAGCCTGACAGGAGAGAATACGGCCCACCATTCGCCTGTGGACCTGCCGAACCTCATCCTCCTATTAAAGAAAACCGAATTCAGTGAGGCAAGAGAGGATCCCACCCCCGTCTACCCGGGACCCGGTGGCTCTGCTGGGGGAGATCCGCTGCCGAAGAAAGCGACGCCACGGCCTCTGTGCTCGCTGTGAGGCCGGCGCTTGGTCTCAGTGGGACAGATTGGCACCTACGTGCCGAGGATCCGGAGCCGCCTCCCCGAGGCTGCGTCTGCTTACCTGCCACATCGCCGGCCGCCTGGTGCTCCGGTGTGTTCTGCGGCGGGGTGCCGACAGCGGGGCCGAGTCCGCCCGACGGCGGTGAGTGGAGGAGCGCCGATTGCTGTGGTGACTCTCCTTGTGCCACATTTTCTGAGGTAAGACGGGCCGTGCTGTTGTACTCGGGGTGCTCCCCCTATAAGAAGCTTCCCCATAGACAGGAAATGCAAGGCGCGACTGGCCTCCCCTGGAGAGGGATACTGTGGCGTCGGGCCTGAGTGCTGGGAGATCCCTGTATTTAGAGTCGCCTGGGAAGAAAACTAAATAAGTCTGTCAGGGGGCACTCCACTTCCCTCTTTATTAACAGCGCCGGAGAGGGAATTTAGGGAACGGACAGTCTGCATACTTATATTGGCGCCATTTTCATCTAAAGGCCCAAGCACTAAAGTAATAGAAAAGACCTCAGCCTGTAAGGAAACAACTCAACATCCTAACCCCCTCCATTTTAAAAGACTTGAAAACGCAGATTGCAGGGTCTGTACCTTGGTGAATAGTGAAGGATTGCAGACTGCACAATTCTCAGATATGTGATCCTGTGCTGACACCTACTGGCCGCTTGAAGGAACTGTCACCACCTTCTAATCCTCAGAACACCTTAAAAGTTTACTGAGTCAGAATTAATGGCCTGAAACCAGCACCCCCCCAACCCCTGTAAGGGACAACGTACAGCATGCCCATTTCCCTTGATTCTATCTTTTTAAGCTGGTCGTATAATACTGTGGTTCTCTATCTAATCCCACCGCTCCCATGACTAAGCAGCGTAGAACTAATTCCAGGTACGCTAGCAATCGGTTCCAGGCGCTGACTGATCTAGAAGATACTATGTCCCCTGGGCCACTCTCCCAGTCTGAATCCTCTAATTCTTCCATAATGGACGGAACAGAGCCAGATACAATTCCAGCCTCTACCACCAGGGTCCCTAGTACCCCAACTCCGGACCACAATGCCCTACTCTCTCAATTTCAGTCTATTTTACATACGGAATTATCCAAAATGTCCGATAAACTGACTAAAGACCTAACGAAAGAGATTAGGGAGCTGGGATCTCGCACCTCTGACTTAGAAGATAAAATGGACTCTGCTCTAACCAATCTTGCCACCCAGGAAAAAGATTTGGAGTCGCTTCATGAGGAGATATATACCCTCAACAACAAACTAGAGGATTTCGAGAATCGAGCCCGCAGAAGCAATATCAGAATTAGAGGCCTGCCGGAGTCCATTACAGACCTCCAGTCAACGGCCACAGCTCTGTTCCAAGAACTTCTACCCGGCATTTCTATTGAACGCCTTGAGATGGACCGCATTCACAGAGCCTTAACCAGGAAAAACCCCAATGGCCCCCCGAGAGACATAATCTTAAAGCTACATTATTATAAAACTAAAGATCAACTTCTCCAAGCTGCAAGAAATTCTACATCTTTGGTTTTCCAGGGGCACTCCTACGAACTGTTCCCGGACCTGGCCCCTACTACTATTGCGAAAAGACGGGCAATGAGACCATACTTGGAAGTTTTACGTTCCAAAAACATTAAGTATCGTTGGGGATTCCCCTTTAAGTTGATGTTTACCCACGGTGAGATGGTACACACGGTCCTTTCCCCGGAGGGCGCGGGCCGCTGCCTCACCAAGCTACAGCTTATGAATCCCCCCTCACCTGCCCCACAACCGTCATCGTCATTGCCGCGGTCGGGAGACAGACGATCTGAGCTGCAGGCCTCATCGGGCCCCCCTTGAGACCCAATGATTACTATAGCTCCTCCTGGAGCTTTGATCCACACCTAGGCAATTCAAACTGCAGCTTTAGAATCCTTTGGTGTTAATATTATCTTTTGACTGTTTTTTTTAGCAGACAGAAAAGTTCGTGTTAATGCTATTGATGCATACTAATGTTTTTTTCACTTCACAGTTTAGGATTGTTTTCCAGTTTCTTTTATATGATTCTTCAGTGCCTTTGGCCTCTATTGGACGTTCACTTGGAATCCAGATTTGATTTGTTATTTTACCAGCTATGAGTGCCTAAGAAGGTCTATTTTTCTTATAATGCACCGTTGTTTTATTTGTGTTATAAGGTTATTGATACTAACTTTATGCCTTGTTTTGTTTTGGTATTCCATTATAGCTGTAAGTTCTTTCTTAATAACCACCCCTACAGGGCTGGCACAGTTCGCAGCCTACATGTAGACCCGATATATTGCTAGGCCTTATTGGCGCTCCATATATCCAGCTTTCCCCATCTACCCCACCCTTCCTTCACACTTAATTACTAGGTCTACTTTAAATTGCGTTGTCCCTGAATTGTCCTTATGTCCCTACAGTGTCCCTATACACTGCTGCTTTGCATGTTGTGCTTGGCTAATGTTACGGTTTCCCCTGTTACCCTTGTATCCCAGTTATACCCGACCATCCACTCCTCCTCCCCCATTCCCCACCCGAGTAAACACTATCTATCTTGCCTGAACCTAGAGGACTCTTTCATTTCCAACCCCAAACTACGAAAGATGGCTACCATAGGCGAACCCCACATCTCTTTATCATGCCGCTAACGATCATTTCACACAATGTACGCGGTTTTAATTCTCCACACAAACGTACCAAGGCCTTTCGCTATTATAGGTCTCAACGGGCTGACGTGGTCTGTCTCCAAGAGACACACTTCTCGGCCAGTTCTTATCCTAAGTTCTTATCCGCTTCCTACCCATTATATTATTTAGCTACTGCCCCAAATAAGACTAAAGGCGTTGCCATTTGCTTTAAGAGGTCCGTCCCTTTTGTCTTTAAATCTTTAGTAGCCGATAAAGAAGGTCGTTACTTGATAGTTACAGGCACCATTTTGGACGAACTGGTAACCATCGTTTCGTACTATGCCCCTAACACCCATCAAACCGCCTTTTTCTCTCAATTATGTGAATTAATCACCGAGCATGCCCAAGGAGCTACGGTACTGTGCGGTGATTCTAACTGTATATTCAAACCCCATTTGGATAGGTCATCAATTACACAATCCCTTACTATTCCATCGCCTCTCCCGTCGGCAGACTCATCCTCTCTTAATAAACTCCTCTCCCAATACCAGTGGGTGGACTTGTGGAGGGACTTACACCCCTCACAGAGAGATTATACGTATTTTTCCCCGCGACACTTAGTCTATACCAGAATAGATCACATATTTGCCCATCCATCCTTCATTCCTAACGTCTCTAATGTCTCCATCCTTTCCACCCCATGGTCTGATCATTCCCCAATCTTGCTTATATGTTCCGCGCTGCACCCTAAACCGCTATCATATAATTGGATCATGAATGACTCTCTGCTCTCCTACCCTGATATCAATTTGAAATTAAAAGGTCACCTAGAAGAGTATTTTTCTTTAAATCTTCAATCAACTTCTTCCCCTATTTCTTTGTGGGAAGCGCATAAGGCACTATTGAGAGGCCTCTGTATTCAAGTGGCCTCCCGCAGGAAAAAAGAGAGATGTGCGAAGATGGCTGAATTGGAGGACAGGGTATTAGTGCTTGAGACTCAATTAAAGAATTCGCCATCCCCTGACAATATATAGAAATCTCACCCATGCCCGAACTGAACTTGACCTCTGTCTATCTGAAAACGCCGACCGAGCCTTACGCTGGTCCCAACAACGGTTTTATGCCCTCAATAATAAAAACAACTCTAATTTAGCACGTCGGTTAAAATGCGTACCCCAACCCCGTCCCCCAGTAAGATTACCTACCCCCTCAGGAATCACGTCCAACCCGCTGAAGATCACGCAATTGTTTCAGCAGAAATTAAAACAATTATATAGCGCCACCTCAACTGTCGATTCAGGGGAGCTGGAAGCTTTCTTGGACTCCGTCCCACTCCCGGCTCTTGACCCAAGTTTGATTGATTCGCTGAACCAACCTATTTCCTCTAACGACATAGAGTTAGCTATCCAACAATTGAAAGTTAATAAAAAGCCCGGCCCGGACGGTTTTACAGCCCTATATTATAAAAAATATGCCCCACTTCTGATACCCCATCTTACCAATTACTTTAACTCCTTGAGAGAAGGTAATAAACCTGGAGAGGCATCATTAATAGCAGCTGTGTCTATCATACCAAAGCCTAATTCTGATCAGTTAGTATGGTCTAACTACAGACCAATATCCCTAATTAACATAGACCTTAAAATATTAGCCAAGATACTATCCCAACGTCTAAACTTGGGTCTGGGAGCCATAATACTTAGAGACCAGGTAGGTTTCGTTCCCAAAAGACAAGCATCAGATAATATAAGAAAAGTCTCTCACCTGTTGCATCATTGCAAACAGCGCAATTTACCAAGCATGTTATTGTCGCTTGACATTAAAAAAGCCTTTGACTCTATTTCTTGGTCTTATCTTTTTGCGGTCTTGCGGAAATGGGGTTTTCCTCCTTACTTTCTTACAATGATTCAGGCCCTCTATAGCTCCCCTTCTGCATATGTACGATACAACGGCTTCTCCTCCCCGCGCTTCCCTATTCATAGAGGCACTCGCCAAGGCTGTCCCTTATCACCTATATTATTTCTTTTAGCATTTGAACCCTTGGCGATACACCTTCGACTCAATTCATCCATCCAGGGAGTCACCATAGCATCAGTCCCCCATAAACTTTTCTTGTTTGCTGACGACATGCTGCTCCTCCTAACATCTCCTTGGTCATCCCTCCCTGCCCTACTTCAAACTCTTAATAACTTTGAACACATTTCAGGTCTACAAATTAATCCCTCTAAATCCTATGCTATGAACATCACTCTCCCTTCCTCCACTATCACATTGCTAAAACAGGATTTCCGGTTTCAGTGGACCTCTAACCATTTGGACTATTTAGGAGTGAAACTCACTTCAGAGTACGGCTCATTATACGCGGCTAATTATCCTCATATGCTCCGTAAAATTCGATCAATACTCCAGTCATGGGGCAAACTTAACCTCTCCTGGCTCGGCAGAGTACGCGCACTAAAGATGACTATACTCCCTAAATTACTTTATCTATTTCGGGTCCTCCCAGTCTCGGTCCCCACACAATACCTTAAAATAGCTCAGCGAGCGATTAATACCTTTGTTTGGAGGGGGGGGTCTCCCTAGGGTTAATAGAGCCACCCTTTATCGCCATCGTCTAAAAGGGGGATTGGGGGTACCAAACCTCTCGAAATATTATCAAGCAGCCCAACTTGGTCAACTGACGTTGTACCACGCCTATTCCGAACCCCCCCTATGGCTAGCTCTAGAGGCCTCAGAACTCCACTTGAGTACCCTAGATACGTTGCTCTGGACTCTCCCAACACACCGGAGAGAAATCACTAACCCCATCATGGTTCACTCTCTCAGAATCTGGGACTCATTAAAATACTCCTCACATTTAATATCTTCATTCTTACCCTTGGCCCCCTTGTGGGGTAATGCCCAGTTCCCCCCGGGAGTGGATTCCCCTAGGGACTTCCGACTATGGGTCGTGGCGGGAATAACGAGAGTTCACCATCTCATCAACGTGGATGGGCTCATCCCATTTTCTGCTTTGAGTGAAAAATACCATCTCCCACCGAGAGAAATATTTCGATACTTGCAACTTAAAAATTTTGTTCAATCTCTACTAAGAAACTCTGCCCCCCCCTATTCCTTCACCCCCTTTGAACAGAGATGCCGCCAAAACCCACATGCTCCAGGTATCATATCCCTTCTTTACTCACACATCAACTCTCCAACCCACAGGCGGTGCCTGGGCTACAGCTCTCGCTGGGAGTCTGATATTGGTTCAACCCTGACGGACTCGGAATGGATCCAGATTTGGTCTTCCTCCACTGGAGGCTTGCTTAACACCCTCATGCTAGAGACCAATTACAAAGTACTTACAAGATGGTACTTGACCCCAGCTAGAGTGGCGAAGGCAGTCGCTAATTACTCTCTCTGTTTTCGGGGATGTAACTCTATAGGAGATATGCTTCATATTTGGTGGCTATGCCCAACGGCTCGAAGGTTTTGGACCAGGGTATACTACTTGATTCTCTCAATAACAAATATCAACCTTAGGAAAAACCCCTGGGAAGCCCTACTAAACAAGCGTATCCCCAATATTCCTAAATATTCCCGAGCCCTTATCACGTTTATTTTCTTAGCAGCCAAACAAACTATAGCCTCGGCTTGGAAAAAACCTGGCTTGGATTTGTTGGGAGTTAAATCTCGTCTATCATGGTACATGGTAAACGAAAAATTATCAGCTATACTCACTGACAAAGTAGAGAGATTCAAACTTACTTGGCTCCCCTGGGCAGAATACGCCAGCCACACCCCTTTCGCTATTCCGGTATCTCGACTATCTAACCGTAGTCCTCAGGCTTCTGATTAAAATTACCCAAATGGGTATGGATTTATTATAACCTCTTCTCGGGTCCCCCTTCCCTTCCCCCTCCCCTAACCCTTTTGTGTGTGTTTTTGTCGTTGTTACACTCGTCCTTTGATATGACTCGTCTTAAGTTTATTGCCAGTTACCAGAACATAAATGAAGGACTGTTACCCCCTTGTTATGACGCAATGTACTATATGATAATACTAAAGTTTCTTCTTTTCCTGTATCATATATACAAACTTCAATAAAAATGTATTGTTTAAAAAAAAAAAAAAAAAAAGAGCCTTCCTCTAGCGCGGTGGTGTTGTAGTTCCTTACTATCTATGGCTTCTGATAAGGTCCTCACAGTTCTTCTCTGTCCTCCCATATAGGATAGGATACAAACTCGTATGACAGGTGACTCGAGCCTTTTTACAGGGTCTCTATCATGACCCGGGCTCTTTGCATCACTGTGCCTCCTGCGTATTGAGGTGGACAGGTAACTTGCAGTTCAGCTGTCCTGCGGGTCTCTGTTGTAAGTCTTAGAGTCCCTTACAACCTCGGTGCTCCTGCTACCGGTTATCTGCACTTCCCCGGGGGATAGCTTATTCGCAGCTGATATCACACTCGTGTGCTTCGCTCTCCTTCACGCTCACTGAACGATGTTCTTTCCTTCTGTATGTCTTTCTCCAGGGACTGTAATACCTCGGACTACAGAGCCCCTTCAGACCTTCTAACACTCTGTCGATCTGCACTCTCCTCTGTCTCTCTCTGACAGGAACTGAACTCACTTTCCCTCCAAAACACACACATATATATGAGTCACCCAGGAATAGGATCAAAAGCTCCCCCTTGTGGCCTGGAGTGTGAACATGTTGTGTGCATTGTGATTACCTGATATCCTTCATCGCTTCCAAGCGTAACATCACTCTCCCCGTGAGGAAAGCAATGTCACTGTGAAAACCAGGACCCTGGGGCGTCACAATAACATGCCAGAATTGGGCTTGTGAACATGACTCATCCCATTATGGAAATATATTTTTTAAGCTTCAAATAAAATATGGATGCTGCACAAAAGAGAAGATTTTGCTATTATTATTTTCATTTATGACAATTTGGGATTATATTGGTGGAAACACTGGTATTTGGGACATGTATTGGTAAAGAACGTTTGGATTGGCAATTGGGGGGGTGCCCCAATATAGAGGTACTCCAGCCAAAGTGTCTCCATTTTGGTTAAAAGGTTATCAACTCCATGGAATGGGGGATGTTCCTGTGTCAATGTTCCATTAGTGCCATAATTCTGTCATCTTGCCAGTTTGTAACTTCCCCATTATCCTATGAAAGGCATATGGAAGGGTCGCTTAAGTGGTCCTACAATCGTGACATTATAACTGTCAGGTTGAATAAATAAAGCAAGTTCTTCTATAAGCATAAGATAGCACTTTAGACATCGTTTTTTGCCACTGTTCAAATGCAGGTAGCAGTATGTCTGAATGTTTTCTTTTTATATCTGGCACTTGTGGGCAATTTTACCTTTTCCAAGATGGCGTTTTGTGAACTTCCGGTCGTCACTGAGCATGACCAGAGTGCTCATCCATGTACAGTGGATTTTTTTCATGGATATGTGCAGCGTTCACTGCAGGACGCCAGTTTTCGGTGCAATGTATCAGGAATGGATGGGGTGAGTCATGTAATATGACTAACTGTGGACAGCTGGCTATAATTGATCAATTATGTTTTATACATGTTTATCACTAGTACTGTACATTTTTGCACTATGTCACTTTATATTATTATCTGTTTATATTGTTGTTTTATATACAGTGCTTAACCCCTTTACCCCCAAGGGTGGTTTGCATGTTAATGACCGGGCCAATTTTTACAATTCTGACCACTGTCCCTTTATGAGGTTATAACTATGGAATGCTCCAACGGATCCCGGTGATTCTGACAAGGTTTTCTCATTACGTATTGTACTTCATGTTAGTGGTAAAATTTGCGTGACATTACTTGAGATTATTTGTGAAAAAAATGGAAATTTGGCAAACATTTTCAAAATGTTTGCCAATCTTTCAACTTAGAATTTTCATGTCCTTAAATCACAGAGATATGTCACACAAAATACTTAATAAGTAGCATTTTCCACATGTCTACTTTACATCAGCACTATTTTGGAACCAACATTTTTTTTTGTTAGGGAGTTATAAGGGTTAAAAGTTGACCAGCAATTTCTAATTTTTACAACACCCTTTTTTTTTTTAGGGACCACAGCACATTTGAAGGGGTCTATATGATAGAAAATGCCCAAGTGTGACACCATTCTAAAAATGGCACCCCTCAAGGTGCTCAAAACCACAATCAAGAAGTTTATTAACCCTTCAGGTGTTTCACAGGAATTTTTGGAATGTTAAAAAAAAGAACATTTAACTTTTTTTTCACAAAAAATTTACTTCTGATCCAATTTGTTTTATTTTATCAAGGGTTACAGGAGAAATTGGACCCCAAAAGTTGTTGTACAATTTGTCCTCAGTACGCTGATACCCCATATGTGGGGGTAAACCACTGTTTAGGCGCACGGCAGAGCTCGGAAGGGAAGGAGCGCCATTTGACTTTTCAATGCAAAATTAGCTGGAATTGAGATTGGACGCCATGTCGCGTTTGGAGAGCCCCTGATGTGCCTAAACATTGAAACCCCCACAAGTGACCCCATTTTGGAAAGTAGACCCCCTAAGGAACTTATCTAGATGTGTGATGAGCACTTTGAACCCCAAAGTGCTTCACAGAAGTTTATAATGTAGAGCCGTAAAAATAAAAAAATCACATTTTTTCACAAAAATGATTTTTCGCCCCCAATTAGTTTTCCAAGGGTAACAGCAGAAATTGGACCCCAAAAGTTGTTGTATAAATTGTCCTGAGTATGCTGATACCCCATATTTGGGGGTAAACCACTGTTTGGGTGCATGGCAGAGCTCAGAAGGGAAGGAGTGCCGATTGACTTTTCAATGCAAAATTGGCTGGAATTGAGATGGGACTCCATGTCTCGTTTGGAGAGCCCTTGATATGCCTAAACAGTGGAAACCCCCCAAAAGTGACCCCATTTTGGAAAGTAGACTCCCTAAGGAACTTATTTAGATGTGTGGTGAGCACTTTGAACCCCCAAGTGCTTCATAGAAGTTTATAATGTAGAGCTGTGAAAATTAAAAAATCATTTGAGGGAAAAAAAAGATCTTTTAGCCCTCAATTTTGTATTTTCCCAAGGGTATCTGGAGAAATTGGACCCCAAAAGTTGTTGTGCAATCTGTCCTGAGTACGCTGATACCCCATATGTGGGAGAAAACTACTGTTTGGGCGCATGGCAGAGCTCAGAAGGGAAGAAGTGGCGCTTTGGAATGCAGACTTTGATGGAATGGTCTGCGGCCATCACGTTGCATTTGCAGACATACCTAAACAGTAGTGAAGGAACAGATGAATGACCTCGGGGAGACCAAAACATCCAACACTGCGGAGACACCATCACGTGTTTCTCAACGCAGTGATCCAGAGCACTGCCCCCATCCCTTATGGGAAATATGCAAACGCATGTAAAGTAAGCTGCGGAGACACCATCACGTGTTTCTCAACGCAAGCAATGAATAGCCAGGCCTTTCTCCGTGAAGGAACAACCACGGGAAGGGCAGCATCCAATAAAGGAGAATATCCAATAAAGGAAGACCACCTATGCCAAGCATGGTATCCATCCACAAACAGCTGTTTCGGGGTTTTTGCCCCTCATCAGTGTGGAGTAGGAAACTGGCTATTAGGAGCAGTGCCTGGTGAAAGGCTATGAAGGAACAGATGAATGACCTCGGGGAGACCAAAACATCCAACACTGCGGAGACACCATCACGTGTTTCTCAACGCAGTGATCCAGAACACTGCCCCCATCCCTTATGGGAAATATGCAAACGCATGTAAAGTAAGCTGCGGAGACACCATCACGTGTTTCTCAACGCAAGCAATGAATAGCCAGGCCTTTCTCCGGGAAGGAACAACCACGGGAAGGGCAGCATCCAATAAAGGAGAATATCCAATAAAGGAAGACCACCTATGCCAAGCATGGTATCCATCCACAAACAGCTGTTTCGGGGTTTTTGCCCCTCATCAGTGTGGAGTAGGAAACTGGCTATTAGGAGCAGTGCCTGGTGAAAGGCTATGAAGGAACAGATGAATGACCTCGGGGAGACCAAAACATCCAACACTGCGGAGACACCATCACGTGTTTCTCAATGCAGTGATCCAGAACACTGCCCCCATCCCTTATGGGAAATATGCAAACGCATGTAAAGTAAGCTGCGGAGACACCATCACGTGTTTCTCAACGCAAGCAATGAATAGCCAGGCCTAAACAGTAGAACCCCCCCACAAGTGACCCCATTTTGGAAACTTGACACCCTAAGGAACTTATATAGTTGTGTTGTGAGAACTTTGAACCCCCAAGTGTTTCACTAAAGTTTATAACGCAGAGCCGTGAAAATAAAAATTCTTTTTTTTCCACAAAAATTATTTTTAGCCCCCAGTTTTGTATTTTCTCATGGGTAACAGGAGAAATTGGACCCCAAAAGTTATTGTCCAATTTGTCCTGAGTACGCTGATACCCCATATGTGGGAGTAAACCACTGTTTGGGCGCACGGCAGAGCTCGGAAGGGAAGGAGCACCGTTTTACTTTTTCAACGCAGAATTGTATGGATTGAGATCGGACGTCATGTTGCGTTTGCAGAGCCCCTGGTGTGCCTAAACAGTGGAAACCTCCCAATTCTAACTCCAACCCTAACCCCAACACACCCCTAAGCCTACCCCCAACACACCCCTGACCCCAACACACACCTAACTCTAATCCCAACCCTAACCACACCCCTAACCCTGACACACCCCTAACCCAACCGTAAACGTAAACCAAACCCTAACACCAACTCTAGCCCCAACCCTAACTTTTTAGCCCCAACCCTAACCCTAATGGGAACATGGAAATAAATACATTGTATTATTTTTCCCTAACTAAGGCGGTGATAATGGGGGGTTTGATTTACTATTTATAGCAGGTTTTATGTTTGGCAGCTGTCACACACTAATAGACGCTTTTTATTGCAAAAAATATTTTTTGCGTTACCACATTTTGAGAGCTATAATTTTTCCATATTTTGGTCCACAGAGTAATGTGAGGTCTTGTTTTTTGCGGGACGAGTTGACATTTTTATTGGTATAATTTTTGGGCACATTGACATTTTTTGATCGCTTTTTTAATTCCGATTTTTGTTAGGCAGAACAAAATCCAGCAATTCGTCGAATTTCTTTTGGGGGGGTGTTTATAAGGTTTCGCGTTTGGTAAAATTGATAAATCAGTTTTATTCTTCGGGTCAGTACGATTACTGTGATACCTCATTTATATAATTTTCTGTTTTGGCGCTTTTATACAATAAAAACTATTTTATAGAAAAAATTATTATTTTTGCATTGCTTTATTCTGAGGGCTATAACTTTTATTTTTTCGCTAATGACATATGGCGGCTCGTTTACTGCAGGACAAGATGACATTTTCGGTGATACAATTTTTTTTTCTATCCATCTTTTTGATTGCGTTATTCCACTTTTTGTTCGGCGGTATGATGATAAAGCATTGCTTTTTGCCTAATTTTTTTTTTTTTTCTTTACGGTGTTCACTGAAGGGGTTAACTAGTGGGACAGTTTTATAGGTTGGGTCATTACGGACGCGGCGATACTAAATATGTGCACTTTTATTATTTTTTTATTTACATAAAGAAATGTATTTAAAGGGAACCTGTCACCCCGTTTTTTCCGTATGAGATAAAAATACTGTTAAATAGGGCCTGAGCTGTGCATTGCAATAGTGTATTTTGTGGACCCCGATTCCCCACCTATGCTGCCGAAATACATTACCAAAGTAGTCGTTTTCGCCTGTCAATCAGGCTGGTCTGGTCAGATGGGCGTGGTGTCTTCCCCCAGATCTTGCTTAGTTTTCCGTTGGTGGCGTAGTGGTGTGCGCATGCCCAAGGTCCCGAATCCACTGCACAGGGGAGTGAAAAGAGCGCGATGTGCGCTATTTCATTGGTGATCGGTGGGGGCGGCCATCTTGCTTTGGCCGCGCGTGCGCAGAAGCGGCGCTCTGCTGGCCGCGGCTTCAGGAAAATGGCCGCGGGATGCCGCGCGTGCGCAGATGGAGATCGCGGCGGCCATTTTCCTGAAGCAGAGTTCGCATCTCGGCTTCAGGAAAATGGCCGCCGCGATCTCCATCTGCGCACGCGCGGCATCCCGCGGCCATTTTCTTGAAGCCGCGGCCAGCAGAGCGCCGCTTCTGCGCACGCGCGGCCAAAGGAAGATGGCCGCCCCCACTGATCACCAATTAAATAGTGCACATTGCGCTCTTTTCACTCCCCTGTGCAGTGGATTCGGGACCTTGGGCATGCGCACACCACTACGCCACCAACGGAAAACTAAGCAAGATCTGGGGGAAGACACCACGCCCATCTGACCAGACCAGCCTGATTGACAGGCGAAAACGACTACTTTGGTAATGTATTTCGGCAGCATAGGTGGGGAATCGGGGTCCACAAAATACACTATTGCAATGCACAGCTCAGGCCCTATTTAACAGTATTTTTATCTCATACGGAAAAAATGGGGTGACAGGTTCCCTTTAATGGAACAATATTTTTTTATTATTTATTTAGGATTTTTTTATTTTTACACATGTAAATATTTTTTTCTTTACCTTTTAACTTTGTCCCGGGGGGACATAACTTTATATTGTCAGATCGCTTATCTGACACTTTGCAGTGCACTGTATCAGATCAGTGATCTGACAGGCAGTGCTGCAGGCTTGCCAGCGCCTGCTCTTAGCACGCGCTTGCAAGCCACCTCCCTGCAGGACCCAAAAGGAGCCCCGCGGCCATTTTGGATCCGGGGCCTGCAGGGAGGAGGACGGAAGAGACCCTCAGAGCAACGCGATCACATCGCATTGCTCCGAGGGTCTCAGGGAAGCACGCAGGGAACCCCCTTCCTGCGCGATGCTTCCCTATGCCGTCGTGAACGCTCTTGGCACATAGTGCCGGATGTCAGCTGTGATAGTCAGCTGACACTCGGCCGCACTCCCCCCGTGAGCGCGGCTGATCGCGTTAGACGTACTATCCCATCGGTGGTCATATGGGCCCATACCACCTCGACGGGATAGTACGTCTAGTGTCAGAAAGGGGTTAATCACCATTATAATGGTATTTATTCACAAATTGCTGCTAAATACTTGCTAGTTTGGTTGCCTTAAATATCCTGTTTATGCACCTCTGTAATTGCTTGAGAAAGGTCTGTACCCAGGACCGAAACATCGCCACATGGGCCATTAAAAAGCACTTTGTAACTCTGGATCTGGTGTGCTGCTTCAACTTTTTTGGATAAGTATTTACTAGGATTGGTATGTACCTGTGAGGCATCTGCACCCTACCTCTTAACTGTGCTGTTTTTCTATTTTTTTTAATCTATTATCTATCTACATATATATCTATAGATAGCTAGATAGATATATCGATAGATGATAGATAGATAATAGACAGATACGATAGATAGACAGATAATAGAGAGTCCAAAAAGTCAGAGGCAGCACACCATTGCAAATGAGTTCAAAAAGTGTTCAAGTTTAATAGCCCATCATGGCGACGTTTCAGCTCATGGAGAGCCTTTCTCAAGCAAGGTAATGGTGTACAAACATGGTATTTATCATACAGACAATTGAAACATACTTAATAGTATTTGTGCAAAAAGGTTATAACAGCTCATGAGAGACAGTTTACATAAAGTGCAAATAGTGGCCAAAGATAAGTGCAAGTGTAATAAAGTGCAGTGCAATAATATAAAAACATGAGATAACATACAGTAAACGATTCAATGTTAATTAGCAATCTACATTCAGCTGCATTGCATGAATCATTTCATGGCTCACCCCATCCTGCAATCACTTATGCATGCCGTATTCGGCATCCTGCTGCAAAAAGTGCACATGTCCAAAGGAAAAAAAACAGAACCACATAACAAAAAGCTCACGCCCATCCGCAAGTGTGCAGTAGACAGCTTACAGAGCCAGCGCTATCTTGGTTGCTGGAAAACCAATACCAAGACTACACCTGCTGTCAGAATGAATGGTAATCCACATATGGAGCATATGTTGTAACAGTGCCACCTTCTGGGCAATGTAGTTTAGAAGATAAAAGGAGTTTAAAACACTAAAGTATTTTAAAGGGGCATAAGCCCTCATACACTCCTATTAGATGTCTCATATGGTATAGGTTCATAACCCAACAGTAATGAGATGGTCATAGTTAACCCATAATGGTACGTACACCCCCCATTTGCTGGGGCTGGTCACATACCATAAAGGACCAAGGAAGACCAATGCCCTCTGACAGACATGATCGCATCCTCAGTTACCACTGGGAACATCAACCAAATCTCCAATAACCCTGATCTCTGATCTTCAGAGAAAAAAAATTCTTCTTTCATACTTCTCAATATATCTAGAAAATAGAAAACATAAAAAGAACAATTATAATTAACCCCTTTCTGACATCTGACGTACTATCCCGTCGAGGTGGGGTGGGCCCGTATGACCACCGACGGGATAGTACGTCATACGCGATCGGCCGCGCTCACGGGGGGAGCGCGGCCGATCGCGGACGGGTGTCAGCTGCATATCGCAGCTGACATCCGGCACTATGTGCCAGGAGCGGTCACGGACCGCCCCCGGCACATTAACCCCCGGCACACCGCGATCAAACATGATCGCGGTGTACCGGCGGTATAGGGAAGCATCGCGCAGGGAGGGGGCTCCCTGCGGGCTTCCCTGAGACCCCCGCAGCAACGCGATGTGATCGCGTTGCTCCGAGGGTCTCCTACCTCCCTCCTCGCCGCAGGTCCCGGATCCAAGATGGCCGCGGCATCCGGGTCCTGCAGGGAGGGAGGTGGCTTACCGAGTGCCTGCTCAGAGCAGGCGCTGGTAAGCCTGCAGCCCTGCACAGCAGATCGCCGATCTGACAGAGTGCTGTGCACACTGTCAGATCACCGATCTGTAATGTCCCCCCCTGGGACAAAGTAAAAAAGTTAAAAAAAAAAATTTCCACATGTGTAAAAAAATAAATAAAAAATAAATTCCTAAATCAAGAAAAAAAAAATATATTATTCCCATAAATACATTTCTTTATCTAAATAAAAAAAAACAAACAATAAAAGTACACATATTTAGTATCGCCGCTTCCGTAACGACCCAACCTATAAAACTGTCCCACTAGTTAACCCCTTCAGTAAACACCATGAGAAAGAAAAAACGAGGCAAAAGACAACGCTTTATTACCATACCGCCGAACAAAAAGTGGAATAACACGCGATCAAAAAGACAGATATAAATAACCACGGTACCGCTGAAAACGTCATCTTGTCCCGCAAAAAACGAGCCGTCATACAGCATCATCAGCAAAAAATAAAAAAGTTATAGTCCTGAGAATAAAGCGATACCAAAATAATTATTTTTTCTATAAAATAGCTTTTATCGTATAAAAGCACCAAAACATAAAAAAATGATATAAATGAGGTATCGCTGTAATCGTACTGACCCGAAGAATAAAACTGCTTTATCAATTTTACCAAACGCGGAACGGTATAAACATCTCCCCCAAAAGAAATTCATGAATAGCTGGTTTTTGATCATTCTGCCTCACAAAAATCGGAATAAAAAGCGATCAAAAAATGTCATGTGCCCGAAAATGTTACCAATAAAAATGTCAACTCGTCCCGCAAAAAACAAGACCTCACATGACTCTGTGGACTCAAATATGGAAAAATTATAGCTTTCAAAATGTGGTAACGCAAAAAATATTTTTTGCAATAAAAAGCGTCTTTCAGTGTGTGACGGCTGCCAATCATAAAAATCCGCTAAATAACCCGCTATAAAAGTAAATCAAACCCCCCTTCATCACCCCCTTAGTTAGGGAAAAATAAAAAAATAAAAAAAATGTATTTATTTCCATTTTCCCGTTAGGGCTAGGGTTAGGGTTAGGGCTAGGGTTAGGGCTAGGGTTATTGCTAGGGTTAGGGTTAGGGCTAGGGCTAGGGTTATTGCTAGGGTTATTGCTAGGGTTAGGGCTAGGGTTATTGCTAGGGTTAGGGTTAGGGCTAGGGTTACTGCTAGGGTTAGGGCTAGGGTCAGGGCTAGGGTCAGGGCTAGGGTTAGGGCTAGGGTTAAGGCTACAGTTAGGGTTGGGGCTAAAGTTAGGGTTAGGGTTTGGATTACGTTTACGGTTGGGAATAGGGTTGGGATTAGGGTTAAGGGTGTGTCAGGGTTAGGGGTGTGGTTAGGGTTACCATTTGGATTAGGGTAAGGGGTGTGTTTGGATTAGGGTTTCAGTTATAATTGGGGGGTTTCCACTGTTTAGGCACATCAGGGGCTCTCCAAACGGGACATGGCATCCGATCTCAATTCCAGACAATTCTGCGTTGAAAAAGTAAAACAGTGCTCCTTCCCTTCCGAGCTCTGTCATGCGCCCAAACAGTGGTTCCCCCCCACATATGGGGTATCAGCGTACTCAGGACAAATTGGACAACAACTTTTGGGGTCCAATTTATTATGTTACCCTTGTAAAAATACAAAGCTGGGGGCTAAAAAATCATTTCTGTGAAAAAAAAGAGGAATTTTTATTTTCACGGCTCTGCGTTATAAACTGTAGTGAAACACTTGGGGGTTCAAAGCTCTCAAAACACATCTAGATAAGTTCCTTAGGGGGTCTACTTTCCAAAATGGTGTCACTTGTGGGGGGTTTTAATGTTTAGGCACATCAAGGGCTCTCCAAACGCAACATGGCGTCCCATCTTAATTCCAGTCAATTTTGCATTGAAAAGTAAAATAGCGCTCCTTCCCTTCCGAGCTCTGCTATGCGCCCAAATAGTGGTTTACCCCCACATATGGGGTATCGTCGTACTCAGGACAAATTGCACAACAACTTTTGTGGTCTAATTTCTTTTCTTACCCTTGGGAAAATAAAAAAATGGGGGCGAAAAGATCATTTTTGTGAACAAATATGATTTTTTATTTATACGGTTCTGCATTATAAACTTATGTGAAGCATTTGTTTGGTCAAAGTGCTCAACACACATCTAGATAAGTTCCTTAAGGGGTCTACTTTCCAAAATGGTGTCACTTGCGGGGGGTTTCAATGTTTCGGCACATCAGGGGCTCTCCAAACGCAACATGGCGTCCCATCTCAATTCCAGTCAATTTTGCATTGAAAAGTCAAATGGCGCTCCTTTCCTTCCGAGCTCTGCCATGCGCCCAAACAGTGGTTCACCCCCACATATGGGGTATTAGCGTACTCAGGACAAATTGTACAACAACTTTTGGGGTCCATTTTCTCCTGTTACCCTTGGTAAAATAAAACAAATTGGAGCTGAAATAAATTTTGTGTAAATAAAAATGAACATTTAACTTTTTTTCAAACATTCCAAAAATTCCTGTGAAACACCTGAAGGGTTAATAAATTTCTTGAATGTGGTTTTGAGCACCTTGAGGGGTGCAGTTTTTAGAATGGTGTCACACTTGGGTATTTTCTGTCATATAGACCCCTCAAAATGACTTCAAATGAGATGTGGTCCCTGAAAAAAAATGGTGTTGTAAAAATGAGAAATTGCTGGTCAATTTTTAACCCTTATAACTCAATAACAAAAAAAAAATTTGATTCCAAAATTGTGCTGATGTAAAGTAGACATGTGGGAAATGTTACTTATTAAGTATTTTGCGTGACATATGTCTGTGATTTAAGGGCATAAAAATTCAAAGTTTGAAAATTGCGAAATTTTCAACATTTTCGCCAAATATCCATTTTTTTAACAAATAAACGCAAGTTATATCGAAGAAATTTTACCACTATCATGAAGTACAATATGTCACGAGAAAACAATGTCAGAATCGCCAAGATCCGTTGAAGCGTTCCAGAGTTATAACCTCATAAAGGGACAGTGGTCAGAATTGTAAAAATTGGCCTGGTCATTAACGTGCAAACCACCCTTGGAGGTGAAGGGGTTAATACCATCACATTGCTATACCCATCTGAAAGGCAAGACGCCAAGTACAGATGAAAAGGAATATATACTGCAATTCTACTATAATGTTACTTGCAACTTAAAATCCACATTTAAACCAAGTGGCTTCAATGTGTTTAGTCTTCGAATCCACTCAAGTTCTCTGATCTTTAACAGTTTAACCCTGTCACCTCCGCGTCTCAATGGGGGTATATGATCAATAATCCTGAACTTCAGATTTTTCTCTGTATGTCCACAATCCATAAAATGTTTAGAAACTGGTAAATCACACTTTTTCTTTCGTATGGTATACCTGTAGTGATTTATACGGGTTTTGAAATCCTACGTAGTTTCACCCTCGTACCACAATTTACACGGGCATTCTAAAAGGTAAATTACATAAGCACTTGAGCATGTCAAAAAGTGATTAATAGTAAATTTTTCATTGGGGACTGGATGAAAAAAATGATCACCCTTCAACATGTTACTGCAATTGATGCAACTGAGACAAGGGTCACAACCTACTCGCCTTTTTCCAGTAAGGGAAGGTTGGAGTGAGGATTTTCTAGGGCCCATATCTGAGCGACCAAGACTATCTTTTATATTCCTAGACCTTTTATATGATATTAATGGTGGATTCTTAAATCTTAAATCAGATAATAGATAGATACGATAGATAGATATGGGATAGATAGATATATCGATGGATGATAGCTAGATAGATAGATAGATAGATAGATAGATCTATAGATAATACCAAGCCTGATGTTTAGTAATAAACATAAAAAAAGTTGGAGTTAGACCAGCATCACACATGCGAGAAACTCTGACGAGTCTCGCATCTCAATACCCGCCACTGCCGCCGTCACTTGCTGTTGCATGTATTTCTATGCAGCCGCACTCTCCGCTCCTGAGTGACGGCGGCAGTGCTGGGTATTAAGATGCGAGACTCGTCCGAGTTTCTCGCATTTGTGATCACAGCCTTAAATAAAGACACACACACTAAATCTGTGTTAGGTCGGGTTCACATTTGCAAGAAACTCGCACCTCAATACTCGGCACAGCCACCGGCACTCGGGACCGGAGTGTGCAGCTGCATGTATTTCTATGCAGCTGAACACTCCGGTCCAAGTCCAGGCGACAGTGCCTAGTATTGAGGCGAGAGACTCATGCAAGTTTCTCTGAAGTGTGAATCCAGCCTTAAAAGCAATATGTTTAATTTTAAAAAAATGTCGTGGGCTCCTGCACAATTTTCTGCGCCAGAAAGGGAATGCCAGCGACTGGGGGACCGATGTTTGTAGCCTGGGAAGGGGTTAATACCCATGGAGCTTCCCAGGCTGTGAATATCAGCCCGCAGCTGTATATCGAGCCTTTACTGGCTATTAAAATAGGGAGCCCCCCCAAAAAATGACGTGGGGTCCGCCTATAATTTAAAGCCAGAAAGGCTATGCAGACAGCTGCGGACTGATATTCATAGCCTAGGAAGGGACCATGGATATTGCTTCCTCCCGGCTACAAATACCAGCTCCCAGCAGCCCCAGAAATGGCGCATCTGTAAGATGCGCCAATTCTGGCACTTAGCCTCTCTCTTCCCACTCCCGTGTAGTGGTGGGATATGGGGTAATAAGGGGTTAATGTCACCTTGCTATTGTAAGGTGACATTAAGCCAGGTTAATAATGGAGAGGCGTAAATAAGATACCTACCATTATTAATCCTATAGTTGTGAAGGGTTAATAAAACACACACACATGCAGAATAAATTATTTTAATGAAATAAAACACCACACAGTTTTGACATGTTTATTGTACTGGTAATCCAAGTGAAGCCATCAATCATCTGGAAAAAATGAAAAAATAATAAACTAACAGTATACTCCCTGAGTCCAACGTAGTCCTTAATAACGAGTGTCCCATGACGAGTCCAGCTCTGCTATATCTGGATGCCTGACATCCATACATAGCAGAGCTTGTAGATGACCGCCGGAGATAACTCTCCAGCTATCACCTACACTGCAGCGTTCTCACAATCAGCTGATCATGAGAACCAGACTAGTGACCGGAGATAACCCCCGGTCACAACCCCCGGTCACGTGCACGGCAGTTCTCGCGGTAAGCTAAGTTATCATGAGAACTTCAGTGGACTCAGACTTCCGTCGGTGGGACAGGTAAGACCTTATTTAAATTAGGAGACATGCGTTTATGCAGTAACTACGCATGTGACTAATCATTAGATTAGATCTAATGATTACACAGGGGAACAATTTGAAAAAAAATTTCTGTTGAGTTAGGTTTTTGAGCTGATTTATACTAAAATTGGCATGCTGATTCCAAAAATTTATTCAGTTTTTTTTCTAGCATGTCAAGTTTTTCCTACACAACTTACCTGCCAGACAAGCACAATTGCACTGATATCTGTAATAAGACTTGTTATCTGATTACAATTCGACTCATATAGAGCTACGTGGCAACTTGTAAGAGTAGTCACAACTTTGTCATGCATATTTCTTATATATTTCATTTTTTGTTCATATTTGTACTATTTAAAAAAAACAAAACACTTTTTAGGTACAGTAGTTTACATAGTTTTGAGAAGACAAAAATCCTATAGTTCAAAAACTTGACATGATAGAGAAAAACTGAGATCATTTCTGGATTCAGCATCCAAAAAATAATTAAGAACAGTTGTCTGACCTAACTCTTAAAAAATTGTGTTCCCCAGTGTTATCTATGGGCACCGCATTGTAAGCAGACATGCTGCGTTCTGAAAAGACGCGCTGCATGTCCGTTTATGCGGGTGTGCCGCATGTGTGTTTTAACGCATAGTGGAGACGGGATTTCAGGAAATCCCCTCCACTATGCTGTAACATCTGGATGCTGCGTGTTTGACGCTGCAGCTCTATGCAGCGTCAAACACGCAGTGTTTCCTGACCGTGGACACACACCCTAATAGTCCCCAATTTCACTTAATAAAAAATATAGTGAAAAAGTATTTAGCTGTAGTTAATCAGGATGACAAATTACATCAAATTACCAGGAATGGCTGCAGATATGTAGCATGAAAAGGTTTTAGTTTAGGTAATGCGCTTTCTCCTAGTATTCTCAAACAACATTCTACTCCTAAATCCTGGTTGTCCACAACTGGTTTTTTCAAATGTGCTGGTAATCGTTGTAATGTGTGCGTTTACACACTGGATAAAACTAAAGCTATTAGTTCTTTTTCACAGAAGATAAGATTACATCTTTCATGAATTATGCTACACAATATGTAATTTACTGCATGTTTTTTGTCCTGCAAAATGCAATATGTTGGTTGCACTACACAAAAAAATTAAGAAACACATAGCTTAACATTTAGCCAATATTCAAAACAAAAATGCGGCTTACTCCTGTTCCTCAAAACACTTTGTGAACATCCACCACGGAGACGTCACATATTTTGCTTTTTATGCATTTCAAAAGATTTTTAATCCCATTCAGGGTGGAAACAAACAGAAACTATTGACTTCAAGGGAGGCATTCTGGATTCTAAAGTTGGACACGAGATATCCGATGGGCATGAACTCAAGAAACGATTTATTTTACATTTATTGATTATTTTGGGTTTTGGGTTTTTTTGCTGCTGTGTTTGCATCTACACTTTGTGCATATGTAATTAATTATGTCATCTGTGATTGGTTGTTCATTGATATTCTTGCTGCGATTTTAATTGTATATCCTATGACTAAGGGTGCTGCATGCACCTGAAACGCGTAAGACTTTTCATGTTTTTAATATGGCTTGCTATGCCGGAGTAAAGTTTTTTTTCATCAGTGGTGTGCTATCCTCTCAATTTTTCCTGTTTGGCTTTGCTCACTAGCCTTGAGAGCACCCACCTGCCTTCTGATTTGGCTCTACCCATTTGGTGTTGCATGTGGATCCTGTTGAAGCTCCCTGACCTCCTTCTCCTGCATAATAGAAGCAGTGCACTTGTAGGACATGTGCCCTGCTGACTTTGTCTGTGGACCTCAGTAATGACAAAAAAAAATGCTGGAAGGTAAATTTAGCAGCCACACTGGACACTAGCTAGCTACACTATCTGACTGATATGCAACCACCTAGCTAACTAGCTAAAATCTTGCTACTAACAGTGCCAGCATCAGGTTGCAGTGTCAAAATGGCACTATTTATATGGAGAGGGACGTGTGATTTCAGCAGCCAATGACACAAGCCGTTGTGTCAGTACATTGTGGGTGTTTCCTGCGCCACGATTGGCTAGCCGCAATGTGCACACATAAAGTTAGGGGAAAAAAAAGACTGTTTACAAGAACGCCGCACCTCTAAGCTCTGAAAACCCCCTACACTCATAAAACACGTGTCAAATGCTCATGATACACCACCATTATCATTGCTAAAGTGCTAAAAATACTTTTGTGGCAACGCAAATATTTTCCCGCACTTTTACCGAATGTTACCAATTTGTCGGGTTTTTTTTTTTTTTATACTTTGCTTGTGCTTCCGATTACGAATCCGAATGTGACATATTCGTGCCGAATTTTTATTTGGCAATCGTTTTCCAAACAACATGTTGTTTTAGCTCCATTTTGACACTGTAACAGCACAGAGAAGCTGCTCCTGATGC
The DNA here is from genome assembly GCF_051348905.1 of Ranitomeya variabilis. Classification (NCBI taxonomy): domain Eukaryota; kingdom Metazoa; phylum Chordata; class Amphibia; order Anura; family Dendrobatidae; genus Ranitomeya; species Ranitomeya variabilis. The sequence goes on from NC_135237.1 coordinate 214,503,587, forward strand.
TGCCACTGTTACTAGCAAGATTTCAGCTATTTAGTTAGGCGGTTGTATATCAGTCAGATAGTGTAGTTAGATAGTGTCCAGTGTGACTGTAAAATTTACCTTCAGGAATTTTTGTTTTGTTTCGTTACTGAGGTTCTTAGACAAAGCCGGCAGGTCACATGTCCTACAAGTATGTTCTGCACCACTTCTATACACCATGTTCCAAATTATTACGCAAATTATATTTTTCTCAGATTTTCCTAAATGGTCAGTGCAAATGATGGTCAGTCTAATAAAAGTCATCACCCATTAGAGTATACATCAAATTTAACTGAAGAAACCTCCCAATGATAACAGTATAATCTCCAAAATGAAAACCTCAAAATGCACTGTTCCAAATTATTAGGCACAGTAGAATTTCTAAACACTTGATATGTTTTAAAAAACTGAAAATGCTCATTTGTTGAATTTGCAGCATTAGGAGGTCATATTCACTGAAAAAAAGCTGTTTAACTCCAAAACATCGTAACAGGCCAAAATACATGTAAGGGTATGTTTCCACGGTAAGTAAACGCTGCTTGTTTGACGCTGCAGCGTCAAACAAGCAGCGTCCAGATGTTCCAGCATAGTGGAGGGGATTTTATGAAATCCCGTCTCCACTATGCGTGGAAACCCGCACGCGGCGGCCCTGCGACTCCGGACATGCTGCGCGTCTTTTCAGATCGCAGCATGTCCGTACACCTTGCGGGGACGCAGCGTCCCCGCAAGGCATATCACAGGGCCCTATGGCGAGGGGTGCGATGATCCCGGATGTGTACTGTACACATCCGGCACCATCGCATCCCAGAAAGGGGGCGGGGCTTAGCGCCAAGCGGCTTCGCCGCTGCGGCGATACCGCCGCCCCTCCGGACCGTGGAGCCATACCCTTAGCATAGGAATCCTTCTTTGATATCACCTTCACAATTCTTGCATCCATTGAACTTGTGAGTTTTTGGAGAGTTTCCGCTTGTATTTCTTTGCATGAAGTCAGAATAGCCTCCCAGAGCTGCTGTTTTGATGTGAACTGCCTCCCACCCTCATAGATCTTTTGCTTGATGATACTCCAAAGGTTCTCTATAGGGTTGTGGTCAGGGGAAGATGGTGGCCACACCATGAGTTTATCTCCTTTTATGCCCATAGCAGCCAATGACTCAGAGGTATTCTTCGCCACATGAGATGGTGCATTGTCATGCACGAAGATGATTTTGCTCCTGAAGGCACGTTTCTGCTTTTTATACCATGGAAGAAAATTGTCAGTCAGAAACTCTATTTACTTTGCAGAGGTCATTTTTACACCTTTAGGAACCTTAAAGGGCCCTACCAGCTGTTTCCCCATGATTACGGCCCAAAACATGACTCCTCTACCTCCTTGCTGACATCGCAGCCTGTTGGGACATGGTGGCCATCCACCAACCATCCACTACTCCATCCATCTCGTCCATCGAGGGTTGCTCGACACTCATCAGTAAACAAGACTGTTTGGAAATTAGTCTTCATGTATGTCGGGGCCCACTGCAACCGTTTCTGCTTGTGAACACTGTTTAGGGGTGGCCGAATAATAGGTTTATGCACCACAGCAAGTCTTTGAAGGATCCTACACCTTGAGGTTCGAGGGACTCCAGAGGCACCAGCAGCTTCAAATATCTGTTTGCTGGTTTGTAATGGCTTTTTAGCAGCTGCTCTCTTTATCCGATGAACTTGCCTGGAAGAAACTTTCCTCACTCTGCTTATATCAGCACGAACATGTCTGTGCTCAGAATCAGCCACAAATCTCTTAACAGTACTATGATCATGCTTAAGTTTTTGGGAACTATCTAATGTTTTCATCCCTTGACCAAGGCATTGCACTATTTAACGCTTTTCAGCAGCAGAGAGATCCTTTTCCTTTCCCATGTTAATTGAAAACTGTGACCTGCTTAATAATGTGGAACATCATTTTTAAGTAGTTTTCCTTTAATTAGAATCACCTGGAAAACTAATTATCACATGTGTTTAAGATTGATTTCAGTGATCCATTGAGCCCTGAGACACAATACCATCCATGAGTTTATTTGAAAAACAAAACCATTAAATCTTTGACACTTAAATCCAATTTTCATAATAATTTGGAACACGGTGTAGTGCTGCATACACGAGAATGGCATTCTAAATTATATTATTTCAATAACTAATGTGAAAAAGCCTGCTGTATCCCACATTTTAGCTAGTAAGATAGGTGGTTGCATATCAGTCAGATAGTGTGGCTAGATAGTGTCCAGTGTGGCTGTAAAATTAACCTTCCAGATTTTTTTTTCTTTGTGGCATTACTGAGGTTCTCAGACAAAGCCGGCAGGACACATGTCCTACAAGTGTGTTGTGCACTGCTTCTGTAGTGCTGCATGTGGAACGCCTTCCAGGGCCGTAGGGTACTCGGTACTGGGTCCGGTCCTTTAAAGGGATGTGTCACGGCGGCAGTCACCTGGTCCATGGCCCCAGGCGCCCATCTCAAAGGATGGTCTTTAAAGGGCTTAGTTGAATAATAAAGGTTCGTGATGCCACCTGTGGTACTTGGTTAGGGGTGACCGACACTGCTTAAAGGGGTCCTCTGGGGTGATGTTATGGCAGCAGGGATGGTATGACTTCCCACAGGTGAAGCAGAGTCCCCAGGGCTCCCGGTGTGGTAGATGAAGATGGTGTTAGGTGGTGTAGTACGAAACGGAGGACACAGGGTTGCAATCTCTTTACCTCTTTACTTGGTTCAAGGCAGCCACAGTCCAGGGTACCGGATCATGGATGCTCGTGTGGTCCGTCCGTCTTGGAAGTGAATTGGGAATCCCTCTAACCAGGTGGGGTTGGAAGCCTTCCTTCTAGTGCCATGGTGTTGTAGTCCCTTGCTGCCTTAGGCCTCACACAAAGTCCTCAAAAAGCATGTTTTCTCTGTTCCCCTTTAGATAGGACACTACCCGTACGACAGGTAGCTCTAGGCTTTTTACAGGGTCTCTATCACAACCCGGGCTCTATTTGCTACTGTGTCCTCGGGTGTTAATAATGGATAGGTAACTTGCAGTCAGCTGTCTGCCGGTTTCTGCCATGGGGCATGAAGTTACCCCCACAACCTCAGTCTTCTGGCTACCAGTATCTGCACTCAGCATGAAGGAAGTGCAGTGGCAGCTTCTCTCACTCGCTCTTCACTCTCCTGTGCTTCTTTTCCCTATCAGTCTCCTACAGACTGCTCTTTCTTTTTCCTTCCCAGGAGCCACAGAATCACTTGTCTCCACTGCCCCAGCTTTCCTTCCTCTCTCCTCTCTCTCCTCTCACCAACTGTCTAACTCCAATTGCCTAGCAACTGCCTCCTCCTGACCAGATACAGCAGCTCCCCTAAAGTTGGGTGTAGAGCTCCCCCTTCTGGCCTGGAGTCAGAACAGTGTTTTATGTGCTGAATACCTGTCAAAGGGATCCTTCCTTGCTTACAAGCATGACATCACTCTCTCCTGCAGTGTTACTCTCCCCCCGTTAAATCCAGTACTCCTGGACTGGAAAAACAAAAACAACAATAAATTGGTTAGCTAATGCAAACATTTTGGGAAATGCATTTCAACAGATACATAAACTTTTCTTCCCTTTATGGGAGGCTGTTTTTCTTGAACATTGCAAAACATATTTACAAAGGTACAGTCATTTTAGTAACAGGGTGTCCTTGTGCACCAACAACAGTAATCATGCAGAGGGACCCATTCTAAACCCCCAGACCTGGTCTTTGGCCACGTCAAACAGTTTTTCTTTGGTCTTAGGGACAAACAAGGCACTACCCATGCTGGCAATGTGGGTAAAACCAATAGGATGCACATTAAGAGGTGCCAACTATTTACAGTAATGTTTTTGGGCAATTCACCGTCCATTACCCTATTGTCCATTTAAGATTTTCAATAAGCATAACCAAACATTTTTGAACAGGTAGCAACAATTATTGACATCTTATATTTTAGTCCCTCTAACGGGCTGGTATCTGACCTCTGGTACTACGGGTAGATCTACGCAGTACAGGGATTGATAGTGACCTGCCAAGATTAACTATTCTTGATACCACAGGTGTAGTGCACTCTCTCATGGCTACACTTCTAGTGATTCTACGTAGCACAGGTATACTTGATCTCCTAGGAATACTTCTACTCACTGTGGGCATGACAGATTCACCGATGGGCCTGAACCTTGGTTTAAAAAATGTTTTTTCTGTTATTAACATCATACAGTTGTAATGAGCTGGCCGGCTGTGACTGTTCTGTTATCATTGACATAGAATCTGTGACAGACACTGCCCCCGTGTGGCCAGAAGTTATACCTATGCCGAATGTGATTACAGAGAAACAAACTGTATTGGCTAAACACCCCCCTGTTATGTCATGTGACCAGGAAGGGAAGGGGGAAGAAGAAGAGCCCGGGAAACCAGTCGGTGCAGAGAGAAGTTTGTGTATGCTGGCCTCCTCCTGTTGATGCGATATAGAGGATTGCCTGGAAGATCTCACTATCTCTTGGAAACTGACATCCAGATTGTTCCCAGCTCCCACACTGCAGAGCACTCAGCGGTGACATCTTCACAGATCCTGGAGCCCATGAACTGTAAGCGGGTCCTCTGTTGAGAGGCCGAACATTCCACCCTTATCTGCTGAACCCCAAGGATTACAGTCTGGACCTGAGAGACAGAGTTTTGTTCACTCCCTGTTGTTTTCTCCTCGGCTGGAACGTCTCCCTGCAGTGACAGACAGGCCTGCGACGTGGGAAGATAACCTCCTGGAGCAAAGGAACTGGTATCGTGTGGATAGGGACAGTGAGGGAAAGTTTATTATTACACGTTATTCCTGTGAATAGGCATATTTTGTACTGTCTATTATTGTGTTCCACTGTGTTAATGAAAATGTATAACAGTAAAGATACATTTGTTAAAATGGAATCTGAGTGTGGAAGTTTTGCTGGGCCAGATCATGGATATGCATGGGCGGCCTTGCCCTCGCTCACTTCACTGTAAGGGACCTAACTTTAAAAATAGTTTGTAGCATCTAGTGTGTCATAGAAGCCTGATACATAGGCCACAAACAAATTCTTCCACAAACAAATTTGATAAGCCCGCTCACGGGGGAGCGCGACCGATCGCAGCCGGGTGTCAGCTGATTATCACAGCTGACATCTGGCACTATGTGCCAGGAGCGGTCACGGACCGCTCCTGGCACATTAACCCCCGCAACACTGCAATCAAACATGATCGCAGTGAGGCGGCATAGGGAAGCATCGCGCAGGGAGGGGGCTCCCTGCGTGCTTCCCTGAGACCTTCAGAACAACACTATGTGATCATTTTGTTCAGAGGGTCTCCTATGTCCTCCTCACTGCAGGCCTCCTGATCCAAGATGGCCGCGGGGTCCTACAGGGAGGTGGCTTGACGGCAGGCAAGCCTGCAGCACTGCCTGTCAGATCGCTGATCTGACAATATATAGTGATGTCCCACCCTGGAACTAAGTAAAAAAGTAAAAAAAAAATTAAAAAAAACACTGTAAAAATGTTTAAAAAAATTCCTAAATAAAGAAAACAAAAAAATATTATTCCAATAAATACATTTCATATTGTAATTTAATAAACAAACAATAAAAGTACGCATAATTAGTATCGCCGCGTCTGTAACAACCCGACCTTTAAAACTGTCCCACTAGTTAACCCCTTCAGTGAACACCGTAAAAAAAAAAAAAAAAAAAAAGGCAAAAAACAATGCTTTATCATACCGCCGAACAAAAAGTGGAATAACATGATCAACAAGACGCATGTAAATAAACATGGTACCGCTAAAAACAACATCTTGTCCCACAAAAAACGAGCCACCATACAGCACTATCAGAGAAAAAATAAAAATGTTATAGCTCTCAGAATAAAGCGATGCAAAAACAATATTTTTTTAATATAAAATAGTTTTTATTGTATAAAAGCGCCAAAACATAAAAAAATATAAATGAGGTATCGCTGTAATCGTACTGACCCGAAGAATAAACTGCTTTATCAATTTTTGCAAACGCGGAACGGTATAAAAGAAAATTCATGAATTGCTGGTTTTTGTTCATTCTGCCTAACAAAAATCTGAATAAAAAGCAATAAAAAAAAGTCATGTGCCCGAAAATGGTACCAATAAAAACATCAACTCGTTCCGCAAAAAACAAGACCTCACATGACTCGGTGGATCAAAATAAGGAAAAATTATAGCTCTCAAAATGTGGTGACACAAACTATTTTTTGCAATAAAAAGCGTCTTTTAGTGTGTGACAGCTGCCAAACAAAAATCCACTATAAATAGTAAATCAAACCCCCCTTTATCACCCCCTTAGTTAGGGAAAAATAATTAAATAACATTTTTTTTTTATTTATTTCCATTTTCCCATTAGGGTTGGGGCTAAAATTAGGGTTAGGGTTGGGGCTAGAGTTGGGGTTAGGGTTTGGATTACGTTTATGGTTGGGTTTGGGGTGTGTCAGGGTTAGGAGTGTGGTTAGGTTTATGGTTAGGGTTGGGATTAGGGTTAGGGGTGTGTTGGGGTTGGGATTAGGGTTAGTGGTGTGTTCAGGTTAGAGGTGTGGTTAGGGTTATCGTTGGGGTTAGAGGTGTGTTGGGGTTAGGGGTGTGGTTAGGGATGGGATTATAGTTAGGGGTGTGTTGGGTTAGGGTTCAAGTTAAAATTGGGGGATTTCCACTGTTTAGGCACATCGGGGGCTCTGCAAACGCAACATTACGACCGATCTCAATTCCAGCCAATTCTGCGTTGAAATAGTAAAACGGCGCTCCTTCCCTTCCGAGCTCTGCCGTGCGCCCAAACAGTGGTTTACCCCCCCCATATGGGTTATCAGCATACTCAGGGCAAATTGCTCAGTAACTTTTGAAGTCCAATTTCTCCTGTTACCCTTTGGAAAATAAAAATTTGAGGGCTAAAAAATAATTTTTGTGGGAAAATAATGATTTTTTATTTTCACAGCTCTGTGATATAAACTTTAGTGAAACACTTGGGGGTTCAAAGTTCTCACAACACATCTAGATAAGTTGCTGGATGGTCTAGTTTCCAAAATTGGGTCACTTGTGGGGGGTTTCCAAGGTTTAGGCAGATCAGTGGCTCTGCAAACACAACATGACGCCCGCAGACCATTCCATCAAAGTCTGCATTCCAAAACGCCACTTCTTCCCTTCCGAGCCCCCGACGTGTGCCCAAATAGTAGTTTTCTCCCACATATGGGGTATTGGCGTACTTAGGACAAATTGGACAACAACTTTTGGGGTCCAATTTCTTCTACTACCCGTGGGAAAATACAAAACTGGGGGCTAAAATATAATTTTTGTGGAAAAAAATTTTTTTTTATTTTCACGGCTCTGCGTTATAAACTTTAGTGAAACACTTGGGGGTTCAAAGTTCTCACAACACAACTAGATAAGTTCCTTAGGTGGTCTAGTTTCCAAAATGGGGTCAAAAGTGGGGGGGTTTACACTGTTTAGGCACATCAGGGCTCTCCAAACGCGACATGGCATCTAATCTGAATTCCAGCCAATTTTGCATTGAAAAGTCAAATAGCGCTCTTTCCCTTCCAAGCTCTGCCATGCGCCCAAACAGTGGTTTACCCCCACATATCAGGTATTGGCGTACTCAGGACAAATTGTACAACAACTTTTGGGGTCAAATTTCTCCTATTACCCTAGGTAAAATGAAACAAATTGGATCTGAATTAATTTTATTGTGAAAACAAGTTAAATAATCATTTTTTGGAAAAACATTCCAAAAATTCCTGTGAAGCACCTAAAGGGTTAATAAACTTCTTAAATGTGGTTTTGAGCACCTTGACGGGTGCAGTTTTTAGAATGGAGTCACTTTTTGATATTTTCTATCATATAGACCCCTCCATGTTCAGGCGCCGCAAAGGACTGCACAATAGCTATAGGGCAGTCCTTTGCTGCGCCTGAACATGGAGGCCATTATCTTCCGGTACGTGGTATGCACACTGGATTGCCCATGTGTTTTTGATGATACAATTAACAGAGTCTATATTTTGGGTGGTCTGGGCACTTTACCCTGGGCACGCTATCTGGAGGGGACCTACCCTATGTGCTTATGACTTTATAGCTATGGACATCTGTTAAGCTAAGTAGCAGTCATAATATGTATATTCACTCCTGATGAACCTTGTGGCACCCCCTAAGGCCTTTTTCTATTAAGCATTGTTTTTTCTTTGGTGATGGTTTTGTGTGCACCAGGTTTTAATTGATTTAATAAAAGGTATTTTTAACATTTGGGATTTTTTCTGTGAAATAGTTTTCGATCATTATTCCCAACGAAACTAGTTTACTGTGAACTTTTTAGCTAGTTAGAAAGGCCAGCAATAGGCCCAAAACATAGACTCTAGATTCTCAGACTGATATTAAAGTGCAAATAGTGCAGACTCTAAGGCCGGGGTCACACTACAGTGTAATACGGATGAGCGAGAGGCGTAAAAACAATGCATTGCACACGGACCAATGTCTCTCTATGGGGCAGCTTCCATCAGCCGTACATTTCTCTGCTGTATTTTACGGGCTGAGAAAAACGCAGCATGCTGCGTTTGTTAGCGTATTGCGCAAAAAATACGCCAATGAAAGTCTATGGAGGCGAGAAAAATACGGATTACACGGACCATCAGTGTGACTTGCGAGAAATATGCACCAGTGTTCTGTAGAAAAGCCGATATTTCAGTACGGTGTACAGTAAAATCACACTGACCGGTTAGAATAGAATAGATAAAATAAATGTCTACACAAAGAATAGGTATATACTGTATATAGATATGTCATTGACATAAATATATATATATCTATCATAAAAGCCGGTAATTCAATTGCCGACTTTTTCTATCTCCTTATCAAACCCGACAGGATATGAGACATGGTTTACATACAGTAAACCATTTCATATCCGTTCTTTTTTTTACATATTCCTCACTAATAATGTTAGTAGTATGTGTGCAAAATTTGGGAGCTCTAGTTGTTAAAATAAAGGATTAAATCACAGAAAAAACTGGTGTGGGCTCCCGCGCAATTTTCTCTGCCAGAGTGGGAAAGCCAGTGACTGAGGGCAGATATTAATAGCCTAGAGAGGGACCATGGTTATTTGCCCCCCCCCCCCCCGGCTAAAAAAACATCTGCCCCCAGCCATCCCAGAAAAGGCACATCTGTAAGATGCGCCTATTCTGGCACTTAGGCACTCTCTTCCCACTCCCGAGTAGTGGTGGGATATGAGGTAATAAGGGGTTAATGTCACCTTGCTATTGTAAGGTGATATTAAGCCAGGTTAATAATGGAGAGATGTCAATAAGACACCATTATTAATCCAATAGTAATAAAGGGTTAAAAATACACACACACATTATGAATAAAGCATTTTAATGAAAGAATAAAACACATGGGGTTTTAATATCTTTATTGTACGCTCAATCCAAGTGGTGACCCTCGTTCTCCTGTAAAAAAAGGAAAAATAAAAAAATATCCCATACCTGTCCGCCGTACAGTCATGTTCCACGATGTAAATCCATCTGAAGGGGTTAAATACAGTTACAACCAGGAGCGGTGCTAATGCGGCCGCCCCTGGCTGTAAAAACTGGGGAATGAATGGAATGCAGCTTTGTTGACTTGCGGTGTCGTCATAGAAGCTGTGCCCCCTGGTGGCATAAACTCATATGAACTGTAGCATGAGAAAATATTCAGAAAAATTCCCACGCTACAGTTCATATGAGTTTATGCCACCAGGGGGCGCAGCTTCAGTGACGGCACCGCAAGTCCCCAAAGCTGCGTTACCTTCATTTCATTCATTCCCCAGTTGTTTACAGCCAGGAGCAGTCGCATCAGCACCGCTCCTGGTTGTAACTGTATTTAACCTCTTGAGATGGATTTACTTCGTGGGACATGACTGTACGGCGGACAGGTATGGGATATTGTTGTTTTATTTTTCCTTTTTTTTCAGAAGATGAGGATCGTCACTTGGATTGAGCGTACAATAAAGATATTATACCCCATGTGTTTGTTTATTTCATTAAAATACTTTATTCATAATGTGTATTTTTAACCCTTTATTACTATTGGATTAATAATATAGGTGTCTTATTGACAGCTCTACATTATTAACCTGGCTTTCCCACACTGGCAGAGAAAATTGCGCGGGAGCCCACGCCATTTTTTTCCGTGATTTAACCCTTTATTTTAACACCTAGAGCTCCCAAATTTTGCACACACACTACTAACATTATTAGTGAGGAATCTGTAAAAATCTAATGGATATTGTCACGATTCACACCGTGACCGTCAACCCTACGTCACGGATCGGGGTGACCTTAGGCCAACAGACGGCTATCACATGTGCAGGGGGGCTTATCTTAGGTATCCCTCCACTGCTGGCAATGTGATGAAAACACACACCAGGTTATTGACCTATCAATTTACAGCATTGGCTTATTTTAGTTATCCCACTGCTCTGCAATATGACACGAACTGCAGGGATTTATGTATATCCCGCTTTACAGTTCCGCTTGAAAACTTGCAGCTCTCTGGCACCCCTTTTACCCTCAGGTCAGATTAGGTACTGCACCTAGGGTAATTAGTCGCCAGAAAGGCTGTCTGCTATGTACCAGCTATTGGGTACGCTGCAGCGAGGCGATATAACTACTCCCACTCAGGCAGGAACAATAATTATCAACGCCGCCGTCGCTACGTCTCCCAAAGGCACAGAACAAGGTATGCTGCCACCAGCTTCGATTAATGGATCCGAAGCTAACCCAAAACAGTAGCGTAATTTCCTTCAGAAGACTTAGGGTACATTTTAGAGCAGGAAGAATGAAACTAGTCATTTAAATATTTTACTCCGAAAGATTAGGCAGTGTTTATCAAAATATTACAAGGAGGTTACAATAAGAGACAATTGAAAATATGTACAAAGTAATTATAAAATAACAGGGGTTAAATGAGAAATAACACTTAAATGTGTTCAGATCATTTCAGGCAAAACCAGGCTAGTGGGCGGAGCTCCAAATATCCCAGTTCATCAGGGCTGGCAGTAAGAGCTCCTCAGGTAAGACTAATGTTTGTGATGAGCCTTCATCATGTTGACATGAAAGGCCTTTCGCCTATCCCGAGCGTGGTCAAGTGTGACCACGTAGGTGACCGGGTTGAGCTGTTGGTGGACGACGTACAGGCCCTCCCAGGCTGCCTGAAGCTTATCCTTTGGCACAGGGACCAGCACCCACACCTTTTGACCCACGTGGTAGGTCCGCTCCTGGGCGTTCTGGTCATACCAGTGCTTCTGGTCAGCCTGAGCCTGCGTCATGTTGTCATGCACCAACTGCGTCAAGGTCTGCATCTTGTCACGGAAGCGCATGATATAATCCACTATGGACACTTCAGAAGGGTTCGGCTTCTCTTCCCAGGATTCCCTTACCAACCAAAAGGGTCCCTGGACTCGCCTGCCATACAGGAGATCGAAGGGGGAGCACCCTGTCGAGGCCTGCTGAACCTCTTGGTAAGCGAATAGCAGGTGTGGGAGGTACCGCTCCCAGTCGCGTCCTTGGGTCTCAACCAGCATGCGTAACATCTGTTTGAGGGTACCATTGAAGCGTTCACACAAGCCATTGGTCTGTGGGTGATACGCACTCGATACCAGGTGCTTCACCTGCATTCTCTTACAGAGAGCCACCATTAGGCGAGACATGAATTGGGTCCCTTGATCAGTAAGCATCTCCCTGGGAAATCCTACACGTGAAAAGATAGCCAACAGGGCATCCGCCACCTTATCTGCCCTAGTTGACGACAGAACTACTGCCATTGGGTACAGGGTAGCGTAGTTTACTACAGTAAGGATGTATTGCTTTCCAGAGCTGCTGGGGATGGCCAGCGGGCCCACAATGTCCACCGCGATCCTCTGGAAAGGCTCCTCTATCACTGGCAAAGGGATCAGGGGAGCCTTAAAAGCAGGCCCCACCTTCCCCACTCTTTGGCAGGTGGTACAGGAGCAGCAGTAGTTTGACACATCTGTCCCCATCTTGGGCCAATAGAAGTGTTGAGACAGCCGAGCCTTTGTTTTACTGATCCCCAAGTGTCCAGCTAGCAGGATCTCATGGGCAATCCGTAACAACTCACCCCGGAATTGCTGCCGGATGACCAGCTGTCTTTCCCTCAACCACTCCTTTTGTGATTTTCCAGGTACTGTCTCCCGGTACAACCTTCCTCGTTCCCAGAACACCCTCTCCTTATCAGTCACGGAGGTGGGCGTCTCGGCGAGTTGTCTCAAACTCTCTGGGCTTGCATCTGCGCGCAGAGCGGCCTGAAACTCCTGGCTAGGAGAAGCCAGAGCAATGTCAGGGTCCCTTCCCCACTGGAACCCTCTGGGACCTGCTCTGGGTCCACCTCTGGTTCAGTCACAATGATGACTGAGGAGGGTCAGGAAGGCAGACAGTTATCTGCGTTCCGGGCACTCTGTCTGCGGGTGACAGCAGCTGCGTAGGCTGTCTCCCCGGGGATTTGTACAGACCCATCAGCCGGCGCTGCTATGGGTACTACCTCCCCATCCATCCCAATTACCTCAGGAGCAGTGCTACTTATGGGCCAGTTACCTTCCTCGGTGGCACTGGTCACTTTCATGGCATCACCTTCCTCACAGTTCCCATGCATCTCCCCATTTCCTGTAGTACCGACACTTGCCCCTGCTAGGGGTTCCTCAGCTGTCTCACTCCGCAGAGCGACTGGGCTGAGCATTCCTGTACCTATGGACAGATCAACCTTCACAGAAAAATCATTATCAGGTTCAAATGGCACATTTACATCATTTTCATCACCAATCCTAGGGAAAAAATGGTTATCAGATGCATCATTACTGGATAAAGCATGGTCAGGTAACACATGCGATTTCCCATCATCATCATCAGGGTTAACGTTACCCTTATTAGCAGATTAGGGAGGGGTGTCAGGAACGTAGTATGCAACCATCCTCCCCAAATCAGTCCCCAACAAAACATCAGTGGGCAAATTATCAGACAGCCCCACTTTCTTCACCCCGCTCCCGGCACCCCAATCAATATAAACCCGGGCCATTGGCAAGGGACAGCTGATGCCCCCAAGCCCGGTGACAGTTAGGGTTTTCCCCAGAATGATCTCTTCAGGGGCCGCCAGTTCGGGTCGGATGAGGGTCCGTTCAGCCCCGGTGTCATTGAGGCCCGTAGCGACATGGCCTCCCACGGTGACGTGCTATACGTTGTCACACACCCTCCCAGCCACCCCACCCACCAAAAGAACTGCTGCGTTAGGCCCTGGGGCCTTGGATGGCGGGGTTCTTCTGCTTGTCTGGACAGTAGGGACTGATATGGCCAGTCCGCTTGCAGAAGAAACACTGGCAAGGTTCGGTGGTAGGTCTGGTGCTGTTGGCCATGGGGACAGGACCTCTGGTGTGTTGGCTGGCAGGTGTACTGGCATTGGTTGCAGGCTTACCCCATCTCCAGCTGGTGGTGACTGGCTTCCGCACTTCCGATCTACGGTTGGCCTCATAGGCATCGGCAATCTGCGCTGCTTTCATCACGTCTTTGGGTTCTCTGTCCATCACGAACTGTCGCACCTCAGCTAGGCAAAGATGTAAGAACTGGTCTTTGATCATCAGGTCTCCCAGCTGCTCAAAGGTGATCACTGACAGTCCTTGGATCCACTGGTTAAAGTGGGTCCTGAATCCATGCACCACATTGCCGTAGTTGTCGTGTGGGCCACGTTGGAGGTTCCAGGACTTTCTACGGTACACCTCGGGTGTAAGCTGTTACTTGGCTATCAGGGCCTGCTTGATGGCCTCATAGTCACCATCTTGTTCTTGAGGGAGGGCAGCAGACGCCTCCAGAGCTTTGCCTCTCAGCCCTGGGGTCAGATATCGTGCCCATTCATCTGTAGGCAGCTGGTACTGTCTGCAGGCTTTCTAAAAGGCCCGTAGAAAAGTGTTCAATTCCCCGTCCTTTTCCATCACAGGAAAGTGCTTGGGCCGGGGCTTCGGTATCTGAGCGCTGTTGGGCTTACGGCTCCGGGCGGTGGAGGGTATCCCCCCTGCCGGACCATCTCCAGTTCCTGGACTCGTTGGGCTTGGCGCTCGGCTCTCTCTTGGTATTGCTGGTTCAGCTGCAGACGTCCATCACGGTCATCGGCGGGGAGGAGTTCCAAGACCGCCAGCAGATTGGGGTCCAATCCGCCCTGGTTGCTAGTAGGGCCCGTATTCAGTGGTTGGACCTCTGCTGCAGCACCATGTTCACTTGTGCTGGCTTCTGCGGCCACTGGGCTCAGAGCGGTCTAGAGCGGCTTCCCATTGCACCAGATCTGAGACCAGTTGGGCTTTGTTTTTGCCTGCAAAGTCAATGTGCTGTGACCTGCATAAGGCAATAAGAGTGTCTCTGGTCTGCTGCTTATAAAAGGTTTCTCCCAGCACAACCAGGGTTGCCAAATAAAAGATAGGACAGAAAAACAAATAGCAGGGAAGGGGATAATTGCCAGTACACACAATTGTCTCAGGACTAATAAACACGGAGTTAAGGTACCTTCACACGAAGCGACGCTGCAGCGATAGCGACAACGATGTCGATCGCTGCAGCGTCGCTGTTTGGTCGCTGGAGAGCTGTCACACAGACCGCTCTCCAGCGATCAACTATGCCGAGGTCCCCTGGTAACCAGGGTAAACATCGGGTAACTAAGCGCAGGGCCGCGCTTAGTAACCCGATGTTTACCCTGGTTACCAGCGTAAAATCTAAAAAAAACAAACAGCACATACTTACATTCACGTCCCCCTGCGTCCACTTCCTGACTGACTGAGCGCCGTACAGTGAGAGCAGAGCGGTGACGTCACCGCTGTGCTGCTTTCACTTTCACTTTGCGGCGCTGAGTCAGAGGAGGAAGCAGACTGCAGGGGACGCAATGTGAGTATGTGCTGTTTGTTTTTTTTACATTTTACGCTAGTAACCAGGGTAAACATCGGGTAACTAAGCGCGGCCCTGCGCTTAGTAACCCGATGTTTACCCTGGTTACCAGTGTAAAATATCGCTGGTATCGTTGCTTTTGCTTTCAAACACAACGATACACAGCGATCGGACGACCAAATAAAGTTCTGGACTTTATTCAGCGACCAGCGACATCACAGCAGGATCCTGATCGCTGCTGCGTGTCAAACGAAACGATATCGCTAGCGAGGACGCTGCAACGTCACGGATTGCTAGCGATATCGTTATAATGTCGTTTCGTGTGAAGGTACCTTTAGTTCTCCAAACTTATTTGAGCAGAGTCCTCACAAGAACTTTGCAAGTTTTTACTGAGAGGAATGATTGCTCAAACCAAATCACTAATGCTCTAAGATCCCACCGCGCTGCCACCAATTTGTCACGATTCACACCGTGACCATCACCCCTACGTCACGGATCGGGGTGACCTTAGGCCAACAGACGGCTATCACATGTGCAGGAGGGCTTATCTTGGGTATCCTTCCACTGCTGGCAATGTGATGAAAACACACACCAGGTTATTGACCTATTGATTTACAGCAGGGGCTTATTTTAGTTATCCCACTGCTCTGCAATATAACACGAACTCCAGGGATTTATGTATATCCCGCTTTACAGTTCCGCTTGAAATCTTGCAGCTCTCTGGCACCCCCCTTACCATCAGGTCAGATTAGGTACTGCACCTAGGGTAATTAGTCACCAGAAAGGCTGTCTGCTATGTACCGGCTATTGGGCACGCTGCAGCGAGGCGATATAACTACTCCCACTCAGGCAGGAACAATAATTATTAACGCTGCCATCGCTACAATGACTCCCAAAGGCACAGAACAAGGTATGCTGCCACCAGCTTCGATTAACGCATCCGAAGCTAACCCAAAAAAGTAGCGTAATTTCCTTCAGAAGCCTTAGGGTACATTTTAGAGCAGGAAGAATGAAACTAGTAATTTAAATATTTTACTCCGAAAGACTAGGCAGTGTTTATCAAAATATTACAAGGAGGTTACAATAAGAGACAATTGAAAATATGTACAAAGTAATTATAAAATAACAGGGGTTAAATGAGAAATAACACTTACATGTGTTCAGATCATTTCAGGCAAAACCAGGCTAGTGGGTGGAGCTCCAAATATCCCAGTTCATCAGAGCTGGCAGTAAGAGCTCCTCAGGTAAGACTAACTGCTGGGTGCCTGGCAGAAAACTTATAAACTGCAGCCCTGTGACATCACTAACAGGGCTGGTTTCCCCAGACCCTCCCCTCTCCTCAGACTTACCAAATTTAACACAAATTTTTATAATGCTCGTATCTCCGCTTCAGAACATGTCAGAATCACAGCACACCCCTCATTCTTATTTTACAATTGGCTTTCTATTGGTACCAAATTCAGGCTCATTGCGAGGCCCGGTTCTGGAGAAATCCGTACTCTGTACCCGTTGGGCTCAGAGGCTCGCGTTTACTGTGGCCGACTGTCATGTCGGATGCTGTTCATACTAGGGCGTTCGACAGACAGCGGTAATTCCGCTTTTGTCCACTATGCGCTCAGTGGCGTCGGCTAGATTTTATCTAGCTGGTCCGGGGTTAATTTAGCTGGTGCTCGGATTGGAAGCTGGGTCATGCCCTCTGCCTTTAAATAGTTCTTCTGAACATTGGGCGTCGCCGATTATAGCTTCTGTCTTGTGCTTGGTTATCTCGGTCTGGAGTGGTGGTCTAGGAGAAGGAGCATCGTATCTGGTGGTGTATTTCCCTTTGTCATATTTTCCTCCTTCCTATATTTGTATTTGTTTTGCCCTGTGCACTTATAGTGTATTCCTGGGTGACTGCGGCGTGGTGTATATTTTCCGTTATCCTTGTCTGTGCTAACTGTGGGTATTGGTGAGTGGTTTCTTCACTGGGTGGTGGGTGGTGGTTTCAGCCAGGGGTTGAAACAGGAGACAGGGTGAGGATGGAGGCCCAGACATGCACACCATCAGTGTAAACTCTGGGAGAGGGTCAGCCAGGGTTTCCCAGAGTTGAGGGAAATCGCAGGGGCCCGGGTTATTAGCTCTTGCCTACCTAGGCTTCCCGTGACATTATAATTGGCCAACATTATTTGAATTCCATGGATCCCATGACTTCCGTAACCCGCCAGTTGGAGGCGCTGTCCCTACAGGTCACTGAGTTGAGGGGGGCAGTGCAGCAACAGGGACTAGCAGTATCTAATGTGCAAGCTGGAGCGGCAGGTAGAGTTGCTGAGCCTAAGTTTCCTTTGCCTGAAAGGTTTGCTGGGGAACGCAGTAAATTTGTTACTTTTCTTGAAGCTTGCAAACTATATTTTCGTATGTGCCCGATCTCCTCAGGTAATGAGGCTCAGCGTGTCGGCCTGCTGTTGTCATTACTAAATGGGGATCCTCAAGCATGGGCGTTTTCTTTGCCTTCTGATTCTGCTGCATTTAACTCAGTGGAGAGTTTTTTTTCTGCTCTTGGACACATTTACGATGATTCTGACAGAATGGCTCTAGCAGAATCAAAGATACGCGCTATTCGACGGGGGAGCGTGTTGCAGAGGATTACTGTTCTGAATTTCGACGCTGGGCGGTCGACACACAATGGAATGATCCTGCACTGCAGAGTCAGTTTATTCATGGGGTTTCTGGAAGTGTTAAAAAAGCCATCCTGATGTACGAGACTCCTGCTTCTCTAGATTCCGCTATGAGTCTTGTTGTCCACATTGATCGCCGTTTGCATCAGGGGGAGCATGAGACGCCGCCTATGGGAGAGGGTGTAGGTTCACGTGAGGTTGCTGCAGGTGAGCCCATGGAGCCTATGCAAATCGCAGGGGTGTCACATGTTAAGCATTGAGCCCCTGTGCTCAAGAAGCAGGGAGCCTGTTTTTACTGTGGTAAAACTGGTCATTTTGTTAACATTTGTCCTCTGCTGTCTAAGAAAAACGCAACGGGGAAAACTTCTAAGCTCAGAGGGTGTGGAGGAGGCCAATCAGAGCTTATACATATCCTCCATGGTGGTTTCTCAATGCATGCTCCCTGCCAAAGTTATTGTCGCTGGCAGAGAGCTGCAAATCACTGTTTTTGTGGATAGTGGTTCTGCCACAAATCTCATTGATGAGGAGTTTGCGTGCACAGCAGGTTTTACGATCGAAAAACTGCCTCAATGCAGCTCCTCTCCCACAGGGGGAGATTACTGAGTTTGTGGCTGAGGTGAAACTCCACATTGGGGTTCTACATTTCGAGCAGGTTACATGTAAGGTGCTCAGGAATCTTCCTGCACAGGTGGTTTTGGGTTTCCCATGGTTGTCTATGCACAACCCAGTTATTGACTGGAAAACTCAGGACATAATTCAGTGGAGCGAATTCTGCCAGGAGAATTGCCTGGCCACATGTGTGTCTGCTGTGACTTCAAGCGTTCCTGAGTCACTTCTGGATTTTGCGGATGTGTTCTCTGAGAAGGGTTGTTCAGAGTTGCCACCACATCGCCCCTATGACTGTACTATCAGGTTTAAACCAGGGGCCAAATTGCCTAAAGCAAGGATGTTTAACATCTCCGGTCCGGAGAGACAAGCGTTAAAGGATTACATTGCTGAAAGTTTGAGCAAAGGGCACATCAGGCCTTCATCCTCGCCTGTGGCAGCGGGGTTCTTCTTCGTAAAGAAGAAAGATGGCGGACTACGCCCGTGTCTGGATTTCAGGGAGTGAAACCAGATTACGGTTCGTGATCCATACCCTATGCCACTGATACCAGATTTGTTCATCCAGGTGGCAGGTGCTAAGTGGTTTACCAAGCTTGATCTCAGGGGGGCGTATAACCTCATAAGAGTCCGTCAAGGTGATGAGTGGAAGATGGCTTTTAATACCCCTGAGGGTCATTTTGAAAATTTGGTGATGCCATTTGGGTTGACAAACGCACCTGCAGTGTTCCAACATTTCATAAATTATGTGTTCTCGCATGTTTTGGGGAAATTCGTTATTGTGTACCTAGATGACATTCTCATATATTCTTGCGACCGTGATACTCATTTAGATCATGTCAGGCAGGTGTCACAGCTTCTCAGAGAGAATAAGCACTATGCAAAACTTGAGAAATGTGTATTTTCGGTTCAGGAGTTGCCTTTCTTGGGTTATATTGTGTCTGCTTCTGGGTTTAAAATGGATGCCGCTAAGGTGCAAGCAGTGTTGCGTTGGGAACGGCCTGATAACCTAAAAGCACTTCAGCGGTTCCTTGGGTTTTCTAACTACTATAGGAAGTTTATCAAGGATTTTTCTATCATTGCTAAACCGCTAACTGACATGACTAAGAACGGTACCAATTTCTCCGTTTGGCCTGAGGCTGCTGTGCGCGCATTTGAATTTCTTAAGAACAGTTTTGTTTCGGCCCCCATTCTTGTGCAGCCAGACGTATCAAAACCTTTTGTTGTGGAAGTCGATGCATCTGAGGTTGGTGTGGGGGCTGTGATATATGTGATGGTGCAGTGACCCCTGTGGCAGCTAGGGGGCGCTCTGTGCGCTCTGCGAGATATGCATGGAGGCGTATCTGTTGTGGTGATATTCGTGGTGAACCTGTGATCGGCAGGGTTGTGAATGGCCGATATGTGTCGCAGAGGGAGTCTGCGTAGTAAGTCTGATGTTTTGTGTTTATGCTGGGACCTGTAGTCCCTCAAGAGTTTCTGTAATGTGTATAGTTAAGTTTGGGTGACTTACTAGGCTAGTCATGAGAGACGGGAGGGTCAGACTAGCCACACATCCACACACACATCCAGGGGTGTGGTTTCAGGAATATAATGTGACCAGGATGTGGGTCACATGGGAGGTGTGTCCGGCAGGTCCTGTGTGGTTCCTGTGTGGAACCTGTGTATGGACCTGACCGGTGAAGGTGCTGGATTGGCCTGGGAATGACCAGGGTCCTGCAAGCACCTGGGAACGGTGCGGGATTGTCCTAGGAATGACTAGGGTCCCGGGGACTGTCCTAGGAATGACTAGGGTCCCGAATGGTGCTGGATTGGCCTAGGAATGACTAGGGTCCGGAGAGCACCTGAGACCGTGAGACGTGCGGGGATTGTCCTAGGAATGACTAGGGTCCCGAATGGTGCTGGATCGTCCTGGGAATGACTAGGGTCCGGAGAGCACCTGAGAACGTGGACTAGGCCACTGGCGTGATCCTGGTAACCTGAGGTAACGGGTGGAGGACGGGGTCCAGGACCTAAGCTGATAGGTGGAGGACGGGGTCCAGGACCTAAGCTGATAGGTGGAGGACGGGGTCCAGGACCTAAGCTGACAGGTGGAGGACGGGGTCCAGGACCTGTTGTGACAGGTGGAGGACGGGGTCCAGGACCTAAGCTGATAGGTGGAGGACGGGGTCCAGGACCTAAGCTGATAGGTGGAGGACGGGGTCCAGGACCTGTGGTAACGAGGTGACGACCAGGATCTGCGGAGCCAGTGTCCGTTACAGTGTGGGGAAGCTGCAGTCCTTCGGTGAGGTCCGGACTGACTACTGTGTGCCGGACAGGCAAGTTGGGGATCCCCGTTAGGCAGCTTACCCAGAAGAGTGTGAACAGAGTGTGGGGAAGCTGGAGTCCTTCGGTGAGATCTGGACTGACTACTGTGTATGGACCAGGCGAGTTGGTGATCCCCGTTAGGCAGCTTACCCAAAGGCTGTTGGAAGAATCGGCAAGGTGGAGCAGGAGCTCCCGTCAGGTACCAAAGAGACTGTTGGTGCCTGTTGTATTCTATGTAATGAACTGTGCTTAAACCCGGTTTATGTGGCTTAATAAACCGTATGGACTGCTTTCTTTTATAAACCCGTGCTGTGTGCTTAAATATCGCGGTCAAGCGAGTGTCCCCCAACACTCTCAGTAAGAGAAACCTTACAGGGCGGTATTGTCACAAGGCTCATCCTTGAGCGATTTGCGTCCTTGCGCCTATTTCTCCAAGAAACTGTCGTCTGCCGAACGTAACTACGATATCGGCAACAGGGAGTTGTTGGCAATCAAGTTGGCCTTTGAGGAATGGCGACACTTCTTGGAGGGGTCGGTTCATCAGGTTACTGTTATTACCGACCATAAGAATTTGCTTTATTTGGAGTCTGCCAAGCGTCTATCTCCCAGGCAGGCTCGCTGGGCATTGTTTTTCACACGGTTCAACTTTGTTGTTACTTACAGACCTGGGTCTAAAAGCACTAAGGCGGATGCTCTGTCCAGGTGTTTTCTGGGGGGAGAACTTCGGGAAGATCCGGTACCCATCCTCCAAAAGGGCGTTGTGATTTCGGCTCTCACAACCGAGGTTGAGGCTGAGATTGCCGAGGCTCAGGAGGAGGTACCATCTGAGCTTCCCATCAACAAATTGTTTGTACCGCTTCATCTCCGTTTAAAGGTTTTGGCAGAGCACCATGATGCTGTCCTGGCTGGCCACCCAGGGGTCAGGGGTACTTTGGAGTTGGTGTCACGTCGGTTTTGGTGGCCCAAAATCTGACAGGACGTGGTCTCATACGTGTCAGCTTGCACCACGTGCGCTAGGGCTAAGACGCCCAGTTCCCGTCCTGTTGGCACACTACTTCCTCTCGAGGTACCTAGTAAGCCATGGACGGAGATCTCCATGGATTTTATCACTGACTTGCCCTCCTCAGCTGGGAACACGGTCATTTTGGTGATTGTTGATCGGTTCTCAAAAATGTCGCACTTTGTGTCTTTGCCTTCGTTGCCTAACGCTAAGACTCTGGCTCAGGTATTTGTGCAGGAGGTGGTCAGACTTCATGGGGTTCCGTCTGACATCGTGTCTGATAGGGGTACTCAGTTTGTGGCAAAATTTTGGAAAGCGTTTTCCTCACGGCTGGGGATCAAGTTGTCTCATTCTTCGGCGTTTCATCCTCAGTCAAATGGTCAGACCGAGCGTATGAACCAAAATTTGGAGCAGTACTTACGCTGCTTTGTTTCTGATAACCAGGAGGAGTGGTCGACGTTCCTTCCTTTGGCTGAGTTTGCCATCAATAATCACCGCCAGGAGTCTTCTGGGGAGTCTCCGTTTTTTTGTGTTTACGGTCTACATCCTCAATTTTGTACTTTGAGTCAGGGGGGCTCTTCCGGCGTCCCGGAGGAAGACCAGTTAGGAGCACAACTGTCATCAGTCTGGAGGAGAGTTAAACAGCGCCTGTTGAGCGTGGGTGCTAGGTACAAACGTGTGGCTGACAGTAGGCGTGTGCCAGGTCCGGACCTGAGTGTGGATGACTGGGTGTGGTTATCCACAAAAAACATAAGACTCAAAATATCATCCCTTAAATTGGGTCCTATGTTTATTGGTCCATTTAGGGTCACCGCCGTCATTAACCCAGTAGCTTACCGATTGGAGCTTCCTACGGTGTATAAGGCTAGTTTCACACTTGCGTTTTGATCTGCAGCGTTTTTTAAAAAAACGCATGTAGTGAAAAAACGCATGTAAGCGCAGCGTTTTTTTAGACGCATGCGTTTTTTCATGCGTTTTAAAAAACGCAGCGTTTTAACGCGTTTACATGCGTTTTTGCATGCGTTTGCATTTTTTTTGCGCAAGAAGATAAATTTTACAATAACAAAAACAAGATAACCAGACACCACCAATGGGACTACAGTGGGCGTATATGATGGGAAGTCTATATTTAGACCCTACGGCTACTTTAATTTTAACAGCTTGCTACTGTATCCTGTGTCATGATGGATCTTCGCATGGAGAGCTTTTATTTCAACCTGGATTTCAGCTTCAAGATGTTCCTGGCCTGTGCTTTTGCTTGGGAGCAAGACCGAAACCGCGAAAGATGGAGAAGGAGACAACGTAGGCGTTTTTGGAGGCACCCCATTATTGAATTGCGTGAGAGCCGTGGAGCCTATCACACGCTCTATGCCGAGCTGAATTCCAACCCGGAGAAATTCCAGGAGTACACGAGAATGTCGCAAGAATCGTTCCAGGATTTGCTGTCTCGTGTCCAAGGAGCCATACGGTGACAGGACACCCAGCTCTGTAGAGCGATTCCACCCGAGGAACGTCTGCTGGTGACATTAAGGTACGTTCAAAATCTAATGACAGTCTAAATTTTTTATTCTTCCTTTTTTGGGGGGTATTTTCCTTTTTTTTTTTTTAATTTTTTTGGGATTTTCAAATTTTGAACCACACCCTAAAAAGAGTACCGTATTTTCCGGATTATAAGGCGCACCGGATTATAAGGCGCACTTTCTATGAGCGCCTTATAAGCAATCTTGTTTCATATATAAGGCGCACTGGATTATAAGGCGCAGCACATTACCGTTAAATAAACCATTGCTCAGACTGCAAGTCAAGATTTATTACACTTTTTAACAATAACTTGAAACTGGTTCAGCTGTAATTGCAAATCAAAACGTTTACCGTACTTTTTCAGTTCATTCCTCCACCAGAAATCCATCAAATCCGTCATCTTCAGTGTCGGAGTTGAACAGTTGGGCGATTTCGGAATCAAGCATGGGGTCCTCCTCTTCATTATCCGAGTCGGTCTCGCTGCTGCTGCTAGGCTCTTCAGTGGTGATTCCAGCCTTCCTGAAAGCTCTGATGACACTGGAGACTGATACATTCTTCCAGGCATCCACGATCCACTGGCACATAGTGGCATAACTCGCACGGCGTTGCCTCCCTGTGTTGGTGAATGTGTGGTCACCTTCTGTCATCCAATGCTCCCATGCAGCTCGCAATTTAACTTTAAATGACCTGTTGATGCTGATATCTAGCGGCTGGAGCACTTTGGTTAATCCACCAGGGATGACAGCAAGCTCCGAATTAGTTTTCTTCACTTGGGCTTTGACAGTATCGGTCACGTGGGCGCGCATCGAGTCACAGACCAATAGGGATGGGGATTTGTGAAAAAAGCCACCCGGTCTCTTGACGTAGACCTCCCTCAGCCACTCACTCATCTTCTCCTCATCCATCCAGCCCTTTGGGTTAGCCTTAATGATGACACCAGCAGGAAAATTTTCTTTAGGCAAAGTCTTCCTCTTGAAAATTACCATGGGTGGTAGTTTCTGGCCATTAGCCTGACAAGCGAGAACTACAGTGAAAGATGACTTCTCATTTCCTGTGGTACGTATAGATATCGTACTGGTCCCTGTTTTCTCAACAGTACGGTTTACGGGGATATCGAAAGTGAGGGGAACCTCATCCATGTTAATAATGTGTTCTGGCTGGATATTCTTTTCATTTATCTTGGTTATGCAGTAGGTGCGGAAAATGGCCAGCTTCTCTTCATAATCCTTTGGTAATTGCTGGCACACAGTAGTTCTGGTGCGAATGGAGAGATGACGCCTTTTCATGAAACGAAAGCACCATGAAGGACCTCCTCGAAAGTCCTTGATCTCCATGTCACGTGCTAAAGCAGTGGCTTTGAGTCGAATAGAGACAGTGGAGACGCTTCTACCTGCGTTTCTCTGTTCCATAACCCACTGTTCTATTTTGTCCTCCAACTGTGGCCACCTTGCTTTGTTTCCTCGGAAACACAGTTTGGTCTTCTTTACTTGGCGGAGGGCATCTTCTTGTTTTCTCCACTTACGCACCATGGATTCATTAATGTTGAATTCTCTTGCAGCTGCCCTATTTCCATGCTCTACTGCATAACTTATAGCTTTAAGCTTGAAACCTGCATCATAAGCATGTCTCTTAACAGGAGGCATTTTTTGGGGTAGTGGGTATAGTTAACGCTAAAGCACAGATATATTGCAAGGATCCTGCGCACAGAGCTGTAAGTATCACTCAGGGTGGCTCCTGACTACGGTGGCCGTAATGCTCAATCCATTTATGGATACTGTAAAAACCCAAGTGAAGAACCCTGACGAAGAGGTGCGTCCCACCTCGAAACGCGTTGGTTGAATCTGACCCTTCGCTGCTTCCGTAGCTAGTGACGTCACTGCCAGGTCGAGCGGCCGACTGATATCGGCCACCGTCCTGTTTCTTGCGTGCATCCAGTGTCGCTACCGGCCGGGGCGCCTCTGGCTCTGCACTGCCCACACCTCCTCCGTCCTACCCGCTGATCCGGAGCGGCGCAGCAACCCTGCACGCCGGTCACATCCACCCTGCGGCCAAAGCATCTCTTCCGCCCCACCTGCTGTATAGGAACGTCACGGGACCCCTGCACGCCAGCCTCATCAACCCTGCGGCTGAAGTAGGTAATCCTCTACCCTTAAGCAGGTAGATGTGAGTAAATATTAATACTGTTGGAGCTAGATTGTGCTGTGGAACCAGGTGCCAATTAGGGGCGTAATATAAGCGTGCACTTTATTTGTACTTTCACTTTCACTTCGGGCCCGCAGCCAGTTGGTCTTATATATACCAATAGGGTATTCATGCACTAGTAGCCTCCTTAGTGGGGCGGTTATAGCGCGGTATTTTTTTGTGTTTGTCCAAGTGAAGAATAAATTCATAGGCGCACGGGGGGGAGGAGCATGGTGGTGCTGTGGTATGCCGCCGCCGACCCCTGCCGCCCACGATAGAGGTAAAGGATCCTGTATGAACCTCTGTCTTTACTGTTTGGTTCATATATAAGGCGCACTGGATTATAAGGCGCACTTTCTATTTCTGAGAAATTCTCAACATTTTATGTGCGCCTTATAATCCGGAAAATACGGTAGATTGTAATGTTGTTTTTTGTTTGTGTTTTTCTTACAGATTTCTTGCCACAGGGGAGAGTTTATCTTCCCTCCACTTCCAATACCGGATTGGAAAATCCACCCTGTCCGGAATAGTTGTGGACACCTGTCGGGCATTATGGAATGCACTCCGTGAGGAGTTTATACCACTACCCACCACGGACATGTGGCGTGAAATTGCTGACAAATTCTGGAATGTGTGTGATTTCCCTAACTGTTTAGGAGCGGTGGATGGAAAGCACATCCGCATTATAAAACCTGCCAGAACCGGATCGGAGTTTTTCAACTACAAAAAATACTTTTCTGTAGTGCTCATGGCAATAGCTGATTCGGACTGTCGCTTCATCACCGTGGACATTGGAGCTTTTGGCCGTGGCAACGATTCCCAGACTTTCAAAAGCTCGGATATGGGCCGGCGTGTGTATGGTAAAAATTTTAATTTTCCACCTCCACAGCCTCTCCCCAACACTCAAGGCCCACCGCTGCCATTTGTTATGGTTGGGGATGAGGCCTTTCAGATGTGTGAAAATCTCCTGAAGCCCTATTCCAGTCGGGACTTGGACCACACTAGAAGGATCTTCAACTACCGACTGACCAGGGCCCGAAGAACAATAGAGTGCTCCTTTGGCATTCTTGTCGCTAAATGGCGCATTCTTGCATCGGCCATAAATCTAAAAGTGGAAACCGTTGACGAGGTGGTCAAAGCCTGTGTGGTTCTCCACAATTACATAATTACTAAGGAATGACCCCACATTGAACTGGATGAACCAGTTGCACACCCTCTGCCTGATTTCCATCATCACCCGCTGCGGTCAACTGCAGCCGTTGGTCTCATGCGGGACCAATTTGCTGCTTATTTTGATTCAGATATTGGACGGGTGTCATGGCAGGGCAATGTTGTGTAAATGTCCTGTTGTATCTTTATCTCTACCAGTAATTTTCTACAATGAAAATAATGTTTCACATTAATAAACTTTAGTGTTGGTTGTGTTGACCGTGTCTCCTATCTTTTTCCTCTCCAAACCAAGGTTACCCAAAAACGTGCATTAAACCATGTCATATCCCCCTTTTTTTGCATATTCCACACTACAAATGTTAGTAGTGTGTATGTGCAAAATTTTGGCACTGTATCTGTTAAAATAAAGGGTTAAATCGCGGACAAAATTGGCGTGGGCTCTCGCGCAATTTTCTCCGCCAGAGTGGTAAAGCCAGTGACTGAGGGCAGATATTAATAGCCAGGAGAGGGTCCATGGTTATTGGCCCCCCCCGTGGCTAAAAACATCTGCCCCCAGCCACCCCAGAAAAGGCACATCTGGAAGATGCGCCAATTCTGGCACTTGGCCTCTCTCTTCCCACTCCTGTGTAGCGGTGGGATATGGGGTAATGAAGGGTTAATGTCACCTTGCTATTGTAAGGTCACATTAAGCCTGATTAATAATGGAGAGGCGTCATATATGACACCTATCCATTATTAATCCAATTGTTTGAAAGGGTTAAAAAACACACACACACACATGATTAAAAAGTATTTTAATGAAATAAACACACCGGTTGTTTTAATATTTTATTGCTCTCTCAATCCATTTGAAGACCCTCGCTTGGAAAAAAAATAAACCCACAATATACATACCCTCTGATGAACTGTCACACGTCCCACGAGGTAATCCACTGAAGGGGTTAAACTATTTTACAGACAGGAGCCCTGCTAATGCAGCTGTGCTCGTGTCTGTAAACCCCAGGGACTGAAGGAAATGTAGGTCAATGACCTATAGTTACCTTCAGTCGCGGTGATGCGCCCCATGCAGGTTGTCCTCATATGACCTCGAGCGTGGGAAAAAGTTCCCAGGCTGCAGTTCATTAGGACAGCCAGCAGGGGTGCATCACCGCGATTGAAGGTAACTATAGGTCATTGACCTACATTTCCTTCAATCGCGGTGATGCGCCCCTGCTGGCTGTCCTAATGAACTGCAGCCTGGGAATTTTTTCCCACGCTCGAGGTCATATGAGGACAACCTGCAGGGGGCGCATCACCGCGACTGAAGGTAACTATAGGTCATTGACCTACATTTCCTTCAGTCCCCGGGGTTTACAGACAGGAGCACAGCTGCATTAGCAGGGCTCCTGTCTGTAAAATAGTTTAACCCCTTCAGATGGATTTACCTCGTGGGACGTGACGGATCATCAGAAGGTATGTATATTGTGGGTTTATTATTTTGCCAAGCGAGGGTCTTGAGTTGGATTGAGAGAGCAATAAAATATTAAAACCACCAGTGTGTTTATTTCAATAAAATACTTTAAAATCAAGTGTGTGTGTGTTATTAACCCTTTAGTACTATTGGATTAATAATGGATAGGTGTCATATTTGACGCCTCTCCATTATTAATCAGGCTTAATGTGACCTTACAATAGCAAGGTGACATTAACCCTTCATTACCCCATATCCCACCGCTACACGGGAGTGGGAAGAGAGAGGCCAAGTGCCAGAATTGGCGCATCTTCCAGATGTGCCTTTTCTGGGGTGGCTGGGGGCAGATGTTTTTAGCCACGGGGGGGCCAATAACCATGGACCCTCTCCTGGCTACTAATATCTGCCCTCAGTCACTGGCTTTACCACTCTGGCGGAGAAAATTGCGCGGGAGCCCACGCCAATTTTTTCCGCGATTTAACCCTTTATTTTAACATACAGCGCCAAAATTTTGCACATACACACTACTAACATTTGTAGTGTGGAATATGCAAAAAAAAGGGGGATATGACATGGTTTACTGTATGTAAACCATGTCTCATATCCTGTCCGTTTTGTCATTCCGGGAATTCAATGTCAGGCTGTGAACATATATCGCGTTGAAGTAAATATGTGTATATATATATATATATATATATATATATATATATATATATATATATATATATATATATGTTTATATATATGTGTATATATGTATATACGGTATATATTTGTCTCAATGACTATATATATATATATATATATATATATATAATGTATGTATGTGTGTGTATATACACTCACCGGCCACTTTATTAGGTACACCTGTCCAACTTCTTGTTAACACTTAATTTCTAATCAGCCAATCACATGGCGGCAACTCAGTGCATTTAGGCATGTAGACATGGTCAAGACAATCTCCTGCAGTTCAAACCGAGCATCAGTATGGGGAAGAAAGGTGATTTGAGTGCCTTTGAACGTGGCATGGTTGTTGGTGCCAGAAGGGCTGGTCTGAGTATTTCAGAAACTGCTGATCTACTGGGATTTTCACGCACAACCATCTCTAGGGTTTACAGAGAATGGTCCGAAAAAGAAAAAAAATCCAGTGAGCGGCAGTTCTGTGGGCGGAAATGCCTTGTTGATGCCAGAGGTCAGAGGAGAATGGACAGACTGGTTCGAGCTGATAGAAAGGCAACAGTGACTCAAATCGCCACCCGTTACAACCAAGGTAGGCCTAAGAGCATCTCTGAACGCACAGTGCGTCGAACTTTGAGGCAGATGGGCTACAGCAGCAGAAGACCACACCGGGTACCACTCCTTTCAGCTAAGAACAGGAAACTGAGGCTACAATTTGTACAAGCTCATCGAAATTGGACAGTAGAAGATTGGAAAAACGTTGCTTGGTCTGATGAGTCTCGATTTCTGCTGCGACATTCGGATGGTAGGGTCAGAATTTGGCGTAAACAACATGAAAGCATGGATCCATCCTGCCTTGTATGGAGCATCTTTGGGATGTGCAGCCGACAAATCTGCGGCAACTGTGTGATGCCATCATGTCAATATGGACCAAAATCTCTGAGGAATGCTTCCAGCACCTTGTTGAATCTATGCCACGAAGAATTGAGGCAGTTCTGAAGGCAAAAGGGGGTCCAACCCGTTACTAGCATGGTGTACCTAATAAAGTGGCCGGTGAGTGTATATACTGTATGTATATATATGTGTGTGTATATATATATATATATATATATATGTATATATACATATATATATATATATATATATATATATATATATATATATATATTTGTGTGTGTCTCAATGACACTATATATATATATATACTAGCTGTACTACCCGGCTTCGCCCGGGTTAATGACTGCTGTTAGCAAAATAGAATGTGTTAACAAAAATTTATTCTGCACACAAAAACCACAAAACAAATAGATAGAAATGTAATTATTAAAAGGCAAAAACTAAGCAAATAGAAGCATTTCACAACATATATTAGCTTTGTTATACTGAGAATGTCTTTGTTGCCTATATTAACCAATCAGAGCTCAGGTTAATTAACTGTAGCAAAATAGAAGCTGAGCTGTGATTGGTTGCTATTGGCAGCCTGATAAATCCCCAGCCAACAGGAAGCCCTCCCCCCTGGCAGTATATATTAGCTCACACATACACATAATAGACAGGTCATGTGACTGACAGCTGCCGTATTTCCTATATGGTACATTTGTTGCTCTTGTAGTTTGCTTATTAATCAGATTTTTATTTTTGAAGGACAATACCAGACTTGTGTGTGTTTTAGGGCGAGTTTTATGTGTCAAGTTGTGTGTGTTGAGTTGCGTGTGGCGACATGCATGTAGCGACTTTTGTGAGATGAGTTTTGTGTGGCGACATGCGTGTAGCAACATTTTGTGTGTTGAGTTGCATGTGACAGGTTAGTGTAGCAAGTTGTGTGCAGCAAGATTTGTGCATGGCGAGTTTTGCGCGTGGCGAGTTTTATGTGTGGTGCATTTTGAGTATGTGCAAGTTTTGTGTGAGGCAACTTTTGCATGTGGTGCAACTTTTGTACATGTGGCAATTTTTCTGTGTGTGCAAGTTTTGCATGAGGTGAGTTTTCCATGAGGTGAGTTTTGCACGTGTGGCGAGTTTTGCGTGAGCCTAGTTTTGCATATGGCGAGTTTTGCATGTAGCGAGTTTTGAGTGGTGACTTTTGTGTTTCGACTTTTATGTGGCGAGGTTGGTGTGTGTGTGTGGTGAAATGTGTGCTGAGGGTGGTATATGTGTTCAAGCACGTGGTAGTGTGTGGCGCATTTTGTGTTTGTGTTCATATCCCCGTGTGTGGTGAGTATCCCATGTCGGGGCCCCACCTTAGCAACTGTACGGTATATACTCTTTGTCGCCATCGCTCTCATTCTTTAAGTCCTCATTGTTCACATCTGGCAGCTGTCAATTTTCCTCCAACACTTTTCCCTTCACTTTTTCCCCATTATGTAGATAGGAGCAAAATTGTTTGGTGAATTGGAACGCACGGGGTTAAAATTTCACCTCACAACATAGCCTATGACGCTCTCGGGGTCCAGACGTGTGACTGTGCAAAATTTTGTGTCTGTAGCTGCGACGGTACAGATGCCAATCCCGGACATACACACATACATACATACACACATTCAGCTTTATATATTAGATATACCTGTATGTAATCTCCTGTATATAGTATATACCTGTGTGTCATCTCACCTATATATAGTATATATCTGTGTGTCATCTCCTGTATATAGTATATACCTGTATGTCATCTCCTCCTATACATAGCATATACCTGTGTCATCTCCTCCTGTATATACTATATACCTGTAGGTAATCTGCTCCTGTATATAGTATATACCTGTGTGTCATCTCCTCCTGTATATAGTATATACCTGTATGTCATCTCCTCCTGTATGTAGTATGTACCTGTATGTCATCTCCTCCTCTATATAGTATATACCTGTGTGTCATCTCTCCTGTATATAGTATATATCTGTGTGTCATCTCCTCCTGTATATAGTATATACCTGTGTGTCATCTCCCCTGTAAATAGTATATATCTGTGTGTCATCTCCTGTATATAGTATATAGCTGTATGCCATCTCCTCCTGTATTAGCCCTCGTTCACACGTTATTTGGTCAGTATTTTTACCTCAGTATTTGTAAGCTAAAATGGCAGCCTGATAAATCCCCAGCCAACAGTAAGCCCACCCCCTGGCAGTATATATTAGCTCACACATACACATAATAGACTGGTCATGTGACTGACAGCTGCCGGATTCCTATATGGTACATTTGTTGCTCTTGTAGTTTGTCTGCTTATTAATCAGATTTTTATTTTTGAAGGATACCAGACTTGTGTGTGTTTTAGGGCGAGTTTCGTGTGTCAAGTTGTGTGTGTTGAGTTGCGTGTGGCGACATGCATGTAGGGACTTTTGTGAGATGAGTTTTGTGTGGCGACATGCGTGTAGCAACTTTTTGTGTGTCGAGTTGCATGTGACAGGTTAGTGTAGCAAGTTGTGTGCAGCAAGTTTTGCGCATGGCGAGTTTTGCGCGTGGCGAGTTTTATGTGTGGTGCCTTTTGAGTATGTGCAAGTTTTGTGTGAGGCAACTTTTGCATGTGTTGCAACTTTTGTGCATGTGGCAATTTTTCTGCGTGTGGCAATTTTTCTGCGTGTGCAAGTTTTGCGTGTGGCGAGTTTTGCACGTGTGGCGAGTTTTGCATGTGGAGAGTTTTGCGCGTGGCGAGTTTTGAGCGGCGACTTTTGTGTTTCTACTTTTATGTGGCGAGGTTGGTGTATGTGTGGTGAAATGTGCACTGAGGGTGGTATATGTGTTCGAGCACGTGGTAGTGTGTGGCGCATTTTGTGTGTGTGTTCATATCCCCGTGGTGGTGTGATTATCCCATGTTGGGGCCCCACCTTAGCAACTGTACAGTATATACTCTTTGGTGCCATCGCTGTCATTCTTTAAGTCCCCCTTGTTCACATCTGGCAGCTGTTAATTTGCCTCCAACACTTTTCCTTTCATTTTTTCCCCATTATGTAGATAGGGGCAAAATTGTTTGGTGACTTGGAAAGCGCGGGGTTAAAATTTCACCTCACAATATAGCTTTGACGCTCTCAGGGTCCAGACGTGTGACTGTGCAAAATTTTGTGCCTGTAGCTGCGACGCCTCCAACACTTTTCCTTTCACTTTTTCCCCATTATGTAGATAGGGGCAAAATTGTTTGGTGAATTGGAAAGCGCGGGGTTAAAATTTCACCTCACAACATAGCCTATGACGCTCTCGGGGTCCAGACGTGTGACTGTGCAAAATTTTGTGGCTGTAGCTGCTACGGTTCAGATGCCAATCCCGGACATACATACATACATACATACATACACACACACACACATTCAGCTTTATATATTAGATATATATATGTATATATATGTATATATGTGTATATATATATATATATATATATGTGTATATATGTATATATATATGTGTGTATATATATAATATATATATATGTGTATATATATATATATATATATATTTGTCTCAATGACTATATATATATATATATATGTGTGTGTGTGTGTCTCAATGACTATATATATATAAATAAAGAGTTTATGGATATACATGTTACATTTTTGGGCCACCTCATTTCTGTATACGAAAGACACACACATAGCTGCAGTCTTGTATGTTTAACTACTGGAGATACGCTGTGGCCCAAAAAATTAGTGTGTGGCGAAGTTTCTTGGCGCACAGTGTGTGTTGCCGGTGGCTATCGACACAATAAACCAAACAAGATTGTGGCAAAGTAAACTTTTTTTATTTAGTTAGTTATTAGTTAGTTAGTTATTTAGTTAACAATGTATAACAAAAATTATTTTTTTGAACCGCGCCGGCTTGGGGTTGAGTGATGTAAACGGGGGGTGTGAAGAACTGAGGCCTGGCTAACCGTGGACGACGCAGAGGAGGCAGGAGAAGGGGCAATAAAACTAGAAGGGTCTGGAAGTTCGGGGATGGGGCTTGAAACATGAGAGGCTTGAGACACACTGGAAGGGTGAGACAAAACTGACAATACAGCCACATCGGTAGGTGAAGGGGGAGGAATACTAAGAGTTTTTTTTTTTTTTTTTCTGATTTTTTTTTTTTTGGCTTTGCCTGGTAGGGGGACGTCTTGGTGGGCTCATATGCTGTAGCATGGTGGCGGGAGACCCAACAGGGTCCGGCTGCACTGTCTCACAGTCCATTGCGCTTGTCAAGCACTCACCCATGCCAGAGTCCTGGTGCGTCGTGTTGGGGGGGAAACATAAAGCCATGCCAGTGTCCGTCTGCATCGTGGTGGGTCCGGGCCGGAAAGACACGCCAGGGTCCGGCTGCATCGTGGTGGGTTCGGGCCGGAAAGACACGCCAGAGTCCGGCTGCATCGTGGTGGGTCCGGGCCGGAAAGACACGCCAGGGTCCGGCTGCATTGTGGTGGGTCCGGGCCGGAAAGACACAACAGAGTCCGGCTGCATCGTGGTGGGTCCGGGCCAGAAAGACACGCCAGGGTCCGGCTGCATCGTGGTGGGTCCGGGCCGGAAAGACACGCCAAGGTCCGGCTGCATCGTGGTGGGTCCGGGCCGGAAAGACATGTCAGGGTCTGTCTGCATCGTGGTGGGTCCGGGCCGGAAAGACACGCCAGGGTCCGTCTGCATCGTGGTGGGTCCGGGCCGGAAAGACGACACGCCAGGGTCCGTCTGCATCGTGGTGGGTCCCGGCCTGAAAGACACGCCAGGGTCCGTCTGCATCGTGGTGGGTCCGGGCCTGAAAGCCACGCCAGGGTCCTGCTGCATCGTTGTGTCAGTGGAGGAGGTCCAAGCCGGAGCAGCGGTGGTCACGGTGGTGGCGGTGGGATGTCCAACTGCACTCGTCATGGTGTTGGCGCTGTAGTGGAGTCCGCCTGTGGAAGGAATTGAGATGGCCGTGCAATGGTATGCAGCAGAGGTCGGCAAGGAGGTTAATCGTGACAGTGACGGCACAGTTGGATATGCCGCCACTGTCTGCTGTGAATAACGACTCTGCTGCATAGCCTGCACAAAAGCAGCATTGCAGGCCTGCATCACACTGAGCTGGAGATCAGCGCTAAGGTGTTCCGACATGCCCTGCTGAATTTGGTTGAAAAAATTATGTGCTGGCCTCTGGAGATCGGCTTTAACTTGATCAAGGCTTTTGCTGACCTCCTGGATACGTGCATTTAAGAGGTTATGCGAAGCATCCATTCTGTCACCCAAAGCCTTGATCGCATCGTGTAAAACCGAGCTCAAGTGCAAGAACTCGGGCATGATTGACCTGTCCGAAGCCCTCTGTCGCTGCTGGGATGAGCCCCCAAAAAATGGGGCAGTGGAAGAGGACTGGGAAAGGGGAATACCTGACGGGCCAGCTCCCTGGTCTCCAGTTAGTGTGGAAGGCCCACCTGCTGCTGCGCTGCTGGATAGCTGGGACGGGTCCGTGGCTGCCGGCTGAAGGACCGCTCCAGAACCTGGCTCGACAGTCATGCTGTGTGTGCTGTGAAAAAAGGAAACATAAAATTAATATCAAAAAAGTAACCAGATGCTGAATGCTGTGGAATTTTAAAATACAGATTATGTCAATACAATACAACCAAAAGCATGTGAGAAAAACTTACGCTCTCTGGGCAAGGACCAGTCTTAAAAATGACAGCACGCGATGATATTTGTACCGTCTGATCCTTGCTCCTGAACCACTGGCAGCACGACTCTCTTCGCGCAGGTCCTTATTGAAGCGGTCCTTCATGGAACGCCAACGTGTTTTGACTTTGTCCACTGTAAAAAAAAAAAAAAAAAAAAATATGGTCAGGACATTGAATTTTTGCCGTTTAAATAAAACTGTGTGTGATGAGAGAAACTCCGGAGAGTTTCTTTCATCACACACAGTCAAGAGAGCACGTCAAAGGTCTCTGCTGCTTCACACTGCAGTGCAACACTTACCAAATGCACTACGGACCCGTGGCGGGGCATTGTCCCATCCATCCCACAACGCTTGGGCCACCTCATTCCACAGACGTCGGAGAGTGGTGTTGATCGAATGCAGTGGATCCCGGCTGTCCCACAACGGAACTCGCTCATGGACCAGGCTTATTAGGAGGTCGTTGTCAATAAGGTCATCGTCCCGTCGTGAAACCTAAAAATTAAAGACAATCATTACAGTTTGCTCAATCACATTACGAAAAGAAAGAGAACAGATGATGAGAAATGGCATGAATACGATAGCAAACATACAAAAGGATTCCCTAAGAAAAATGTAAAGATAAACGAGTGTAAAGAAAGGAAGATTCAAGAATTTTAAAAAGAGGACAGACAGCCTTGTATACATACCCGC
Organism: Ranitomeya variabilis; assembly: GCF_051348905.1. NCBI lineage: Eukaryota > Metazoa > Chordata > Amphibia > Anura > Dendrobatidae > Ranitomeya > Ranitomeya variabilis. The sequence continues at coordinate 214,539,393 of NC_135237.1, forward strand.
TGCGTCTTCCCACCGGACCCTGACTCCGCTGCTCCTGCCCGGTCTGTGCCTCAGTAGAAGTGCTCTAAAAAAAGGAAAAATCAAATTGTCACATGTGTCCATGTACAGTGAATACTTACCAATCTGACGAGGCAAACACTCACCTCACTGACATGCTCCACTTCTGACTGACGTGGCTGAAACTCCTCACCAGATGAAGACTCCGAAGAAGACATTCTGAGGCATGTAGAAAGAAAAAAATGGAAGAAATTAGGACATGTAGAGCCAAAAATTAGAAAATAAAGGCATTGGTAGGATATACTCACATTGAGCTGTGTCTTGTCCTCCAAAATGCGTCCTGCCAGTGTCCAGTGTTCTTCAGAGTCTGATGAGAAGTGTCCTGAAACTTCCCCCAACCTCCCTTTTATCACCTTGTTTGTAGGGGGTGTCTTATCAGTGTCTAGACAGGGTTATCTTAATTGAAACGCATGCGTTCAAAAACGCATGCAAACGCATGTACAAAAAAACCGCATGCGTTTCCATAGACATCAATGTATTTTTTGCCGCAAATCAAACGCAAATGAACGCATGCGTTTTTTGCGGCAAAAAAACGCCCCTGAAAATTACTACATGTTGCATTTCTGCAACATGCCGCATGCAGCCAAAAAACGCATGTGTCGTTAAACGCGTAACTAAAAAAAAGCATGCGTTTTTAATGTTAAACATAGGGGAAAAAACGCATGCGTTTTTTTTTTCCAAAAACGCTGCAGATCAAAACGCAAGTGTGAAACCAGCCTAAGATACACAACGTGTTCCACAGATCATTGCTAAAAAAGATGGTGGGTCTTTTGGACGCGACACCGATGCCTTCTCCAATCTTCATGGATGGTAATTTGGAATTTGAAGTCTCCAAGGTGGTTGACTGTGTAGTGCGCCGCACTTTACAGTACTTGGTACACAGCCGTGGTTATGGGCCGGAAGAGGTCTTGGGTACCAGCCTCGGACATTCATGCAGATCGGCTGGTCAGTATGTTTCACCACCGCCATCCGGACAAGCCGGGTCCTAAAAGTCGTGAGGGCCCTGGGGTCCCTCGTAGAAGGCGGGGTACTGTCATGTCGGATGCTATTCATACTAGGGCGTTCGACAGACAGCGGTAATTCCACTTTTGTCCACTATGCGCTCAGTGGCGTCGGCTAGATTTCATCTAGCTGGTCCGGGGTTAATTTAGCTGGTGCTCGGATTGGAAGCTGGGTCACGCCCTCTGCCTTTAAATAGTTCTTCTGAACATTGGGCGTCGCCGATTATAGCTTCTGTCTTGTGCTTGGTTATCTCGGTCTGGAGTGGTGGTCTAGGAGAAGGAGTATCGTATCTGGTGGTGTATTTCCCTTTGTCATATTTTCCTCCTTCCTATATTTGTATTTGTTTTGCCCTGTGCACTTATAGTGTATTCCTGTGTGACTGCGGCGTGGTGTATATTTTCCGTTATCCTTGTCTGTGCTAACTGTGGGTATTGGTGAGTGGTTTCTTCACTGGGTGGTGGGTGGTGGTTTCAGCCAGGGGTTGAAACAGGAGACAGGGTGAGGATGGAGGCCCAGACATGCACACCATCAGTGTAAACTCTGGTAGAGGGTCAGTCAGGGTTTCCCAGAGTTGAGGGAAATCGCAGGGGCCCGGGTTATTAGCTCTTGCCTACCTAGGCTTCCCGTGACACCGACAGATACACCGATGGAGATTCGCAAAATGGACTTATTTTCCTAGCCTAAATCATTGGCCCAATATTATTATTATAATGGAACAAAGGACTTCCTGTCTTTAGAGAAATTCTATACCAGTTCTAGCTGATTCTAGATGGTAGGAGGGAGAGTGAGCAATGTAGGGAGATCGGCTTACAGCTCCAAGTGCAATAAAAATTCTTCTGGTAGGGGCATGAGGGGTTTGGGATCTACACATACACATCTCAGAAACACAGAGCGAAGGGGGGTTTTAGCCCACAGCATGGGTGCTAACAGGCAAAGCTACAAAATCATATTACATTTCATACATTATCGTGACAGATATGAAATATAGTAACATAGTTAGTAAGGCCGAAAAAAGACATTTGTCCATCCAGTTCAGCCTATATTCCATCATAATAAATCCCCAGATCTACGTCCTTCTACAGAACCTAATAATTGTATGATACAATATTGTTCTGCTCCAGGAAGACATCCAGGCCTCTCTTGAACCCCTCGACTGAGTTCGCCATCACCACCTCCTCAGGCAAGCAATTCCAGATTCTCACTGCCCTAACAGTAAAGAATCCTCTTCTATGTTGGTGGAAAAACCTTCTCTCCTCCAGACGCAAAGAATGCCCCCTTGTGCCCGTCACCTTCCTTGGTATAAACAGATCCCTTTCTGTATGTAAACCATGTCTCATATGCTGTCGGGTTTGATAAGTGTGACGTCTGGGATGGACGTGCAACGAGAGTGGACCCTCTGGGTCGCGGTACTGACAACCCCTATACAGGGATCGTCAGGAGCAGGCCCGAGGGGGTCAAATACCGCAACAGCTGGCACCAAGAGGGATGGCTCAGGAGAAGACAGGAGACCTGCAGACTGGACCGAGGAGGAAAGACAACCTGGACTGGCTGGAGCTAGGGAAACAGGAACACCAAGACAGGCTACAGGAGAAAGGGCTGGGTAACAGGGCGAGACAGAAGGATAAGATGGAAAAAGTAGACGGAAGAGGCAGATAGTCAGGAACGGACAAGCAGTCAGAACCGGACAGTAGACAAGAACAGGGCCAAAACTGAGTATAATAAGCACATGGTAATCAGGCGCCTCTAATATGGAGGAGCCACCTGATATAGCCTGAGCGTTTACCTGATAGGAGCGCCCAGAACCAGGAAGGACACAGGAAGGGTTAAGAGGAGGAGCGTGCGCCCACGACCTAAGGCACATGCACGGAGCCGACACAGTGCGGAGGAAGGAGAACGAGCACCACGCCAGAACCCCCGGACAGCAGGAAGACAGATCGGGGAACCAGCGTGGCGCCCGGAGCGGTGGGCGGAGACCAGGTGAGAGGACCTGACAGCGGAAGCAGCCGCAGCACCAGATGCCAGCACGACAGCGGAGGTCGGTATGTCAGCAAGCACCAGCATATGCATGTAGGATAGCTGCGGAGACACCATCACGTGTTTCTCAACGCAAGCAGTGAATAGCCAGACCTTTCCCCGGGAAGCAACAACTACGGGAAGGGCAGCATCCAATAAAGGAAAACATCCAATACAGGAAAACCACCTATGCCAAGCATGGTATCCATCCACAGACAGCTGTTTCGGGGTGTTTGCCCCTCATCAGTGTGGAGTAGGAATCTGGCTATTAGGAGCAGTGCCTAGTAAAAGGCTGTGAAGGAACAGATGATTGGCCTCGGGGAGACCAAAACATCCAACACCGCAGAGACACCATCACGTGTTTCTCAACGCAGTGATCCAGAACACTGCCCCCATCCCTTATGGGAAATATGCAAATGCATGTAGGATAGCTGCGGAGACACCATCACGTGTTTCTCAACGCAAGCAGTGAATAGCCAGACCTTTCCCCGGGAAAGAACAACCACGGGAAGGGCAGCATCCAATAAAGGAAAACATCCAATACAGGAAAACCACCTATGCCAAGCATGGTATCCATCCACAGACAGCTGTTTCGGGGTGTTTGCCCCTCATCAGTGTGGAGTAGGAATCTGGCTATTAGGAGCAGTGCCTAGTAAAAGGCTGTGAAGGAACAGATGATTGGCCTCGGGGAGACCAAAACATCCAACACCGCGGAGACACCATCACGTGTTTCTCAACGCAGTGATCCAGAACACTGCCCCCATCCCTTATGGGAAATATGCAAATGCATGTAGGATAGCTGCGGAGACACCATCACGTATACACTGCTTGCGTTGAGAAACACGTGATGGTGTCTCCGCAGGGAACATGATCGATCTTTTTGAAGCATTAGTCTTAAAAGATGTTGAGGCACTTATATATAAAAAGGAGCCTTCCAATCTGACTTATGCAGAACGACAGGCATTAAAAGAAATTTCTAATTGGTCTGACACAGTCATCAGACAAGCGGACAAGGGAGGAAAGATAGTGCTAATCCCTAAATCCATGTATCTAAAAGAACCTGACAGGCAATTAGCGGACAAAAATACGTGTGTAAAATTGGCACAAGACCCCACACAGAAATTTAAAGGGTCTTTACAGGCTTTTTAAAAAAAATCTGTTGAAACAGGTATTATTTCACGCAGTAAAGCGGAAAAGTTGCTGCCGGAGTTCCCCATTAAGCCTCATTGGTATTGCGTTCCCAAAATACACAAATCTGAAATAGACCCCCCCGGACGCCCCATAGTATCCGGGGTGGGCTCCCTCACAGAACCTTTATCAAAATATATTGATTGGCTGCTTCGTCCTATACTGACTAGCGTCCCGTCTTATTTGAAGGACACTAATGCATTCCTTAAAGCCATCGAACATTTTCATTGGCAAACCGGGTTCGCTTTAGCCACAATTGATGTGGCCAACCTTTATACTAGGATCCCCCAACAAATGGGGGTGGACTCCATTAGAGTCATTTTAGAGTCCACTGATCGCTCTCAGTCTTTCATTGACTTTGTATGTGAGAGTTTACGGTTCATACTTATGCATAATGCATTTACTTTCAGAGATTCGTGGTATAAACAGATAACTGGGACTGCAATGGGGACTCCGGCAGCATGCACGTTCGCTAACCTGTTCTTAAGCCTTTTTGAGGAGAAGTACATCTATGCCACACAAAACATGTTTGCCAAACATATAAAATTTTACCGCAGATACGTGGATGATATGATTTTTATATGGGATGGGTCTGAAGACACTTTTTCCTCTTGTTACATATCTTAACGCCAATCAGATGAACATGTTGTTCACATCTGAATTTGGAGGCACATGCCTTAATTTTTGGGATGTTTCGGTGGAAGCAAAAGAAGGAACTCTTGTTACAACACTGTATGGGAAACCGGTTGCAACTAATTCCCTATTACATTATAAAAGTTATCATCCATCACATGTAAAACGGTCCCTCCCTTACAGTCAATTTTTGCGGGTTAAAAAAGCCAATAGTACATTAGAAGGAACTGCAACCCAGTCTGACAAATTGTTCAACAGGTTGGCAGACAGAGGTTACCCCACACAATTGCTCAATGAAGCTAGAGCAAAATCGGATACTGGTAATTTTTCACGTGCACCTGCTGGTAAACGTTTCAATTTTAGTTTCCAATTCAGTCCAGTAGATAGTTGTATACGCAGTGCAATACGTAAGAACTGGCACATACTCGAAAAAGACAAAGACTTAGCCGAAATAGTCAAAAGGGGACCTTTAATATCAAACCAACGCAGCAAAAACCTGAGGGATATCTTAGTGCGCAATCGTTTACCAAGCGAACACAACAATTGGTTAAATTCCAGTACACCAAAAGGGAATTTCCGTTGTGGACATTGTGCACAATGTAAATACCATCTTACGGGGCGTTCTTTTAATATAGGACCCATTAAGCATGTAGTCAATACGTTCATAACATGTAAAACGAAAAATGTAGTTTATGTTATTTTTTGTCCGTGCGGACGCTTTTATATAGGCAAAACTATACGTTGTTTATACATGCGTTTTCGAGAACATTGCAGCACTATTAACACAGGAAAAGGGGTCCCCCGTTTGATTGAACACATTCACACTAGCCACAATGGAAACCCAGGCGTTTTGACTTTTGCTGGTATCGAGCAGGTTACCCTACCTAAAAGAGGAGGGGATCTCCACAATATGCTTCTACAAAAAGAAGCTCGATGGATAATGCAAACTAATGCTATGGGCCCTGCAGGGTTTAATGACAGAGTAGACATGGCCATTTTCTTATAAGTCGTTTTTTACCAGCTATAAAGTAAGTATTTATTGCTCTCCTTTATGTATAGCCTTTGGTATACAGATTTTTTTCTTCGTTCCCGAGCAGTGATTCTGCTTTTTGTGTATATATATCAATATATCACTCGCGGTCATTGAAGTTTATATGAATTAGGGTTGGGATTATTTTGTGTCTGGTTTTCTTTTTTCTTTTTCCTTTTTCTTCATTTTCCCTGTTCCTGTGTCTTATTGTGTGTTTTGTATAAAAATGTTTCTTTTGTAAATGTTTTGTTAATATTTTTTGTAAACATTTTTTGTTACTAAGTGTATTGTTTTTAAAGCATGATTTTAATCTTGTCTCAAGGTGAGGAGTGCTCAGGTTCCACGCCGGGGGGAGGTAAATGGGTTACACCCCGCCCTTACCTGCCTCTATTTCACCCGGCGTTTTCTGTGCACACCTTCATTGACCTGTTGAAGCGCCAAGCCGGCGCGAAACAGCTGTAGTCTAGCATTGCCGCACTCCTTGCTGCAACACTCCCGGCCGTGAAGATGTGTCTTTTATCTGAATAAAGTTACCTGCATCGGACTTCCTGCTGAGTGCGTGCTTTTCTTCTTCCATTTTTGGCATTCATTCACGCTATTCTTCCATGGAGCAACGCACCCAGGACTGGAGACTCTGGCTTACTGTGTGCAGGTGAGCGGTTCCCATCACGTCTATACAGGCTGTTGGTGTGGTCCGACTTTTTTCTTATTTAGCGGATATATATATATATATATATATATATATATATATATATATACACAGTATATATAGACTGAATATATGTTGTCACGAATATTTGAGCCCATGGATCTATTATATGTCCATTTTGCACGTTTGCAAAAAAAAAACCCAGTACGGGTGCCATACGGATTACATACAGAGGATGACATTTACGCAGCCACACCCTGCCTACAGATGACATACGGATCACTGTTCAGGGAACATTTCTGCGTATTTGATCCGTAAAAAACGGACCGTATTTTTATATGTTGTGTGTGACTCCAGCCTAATAGTTACAATAAAGCAGCCATAGCAACAATTAGGTGGAAAAAAAATTTATAGCTTACCCATAATATGGTGTAAAAAGCTCGTCCAAAATGCCACAGATGCCCCGACGCACGTTTTGCGGTTCTGCTTTATCAAGGGGAGTGTGTCTCATCTAGCTTCATCAAAACCTTTTATATGGTATGTATAGAAAATGTGGCGAATCACCTGTTGCGCATGTCACCACCGTCCCCGGGTCTCAGCTGCATGGCATTCTGACACTAAACTCCAGTGTGTTTGGAGGAAATGCCTCAGTGACGTCATTAACTCACACCGGTAGTGAAAAGAGGTCTTCAGCAGTGTGGAGACATCGGGTTTAGTACGCATGCGCATAGTGGTTGTCATTTTTAAGAAGTACATTGGCCGCGGCCATCTTGAAGTGTATATTATTGTAATTTACAGTATAATATGCGCAGTGAATCCAAGTACAGCGTATGTGGCCAACATAAAAGGATATGAATAAAAAGAAACAGAGTGCTCAAGGTAATGAAGTGAACAAAGAAAAGGTATGGAATGTCAACTAACTTAAAAATAAGAGAACTAACTCACATGGAACTGAAAAGAAAAGCAAATTGAGTGACATGTGCAATGAAGAGATATTTATATAAAAAAATGTGTGTGTATATATGTATATATATTTATATACAGTTAGGTCCATATATATTTGGACAGAGACAACATTATTCTAATTTTGGTTCTAGACATTACCACAATAAATTTTAAACAAAACGATTCAGATGCAGTTGAAGTTCAGACTTTCAGCTTTCATTTGAGGGTATCCACATTAAAATTGGATGAAGGGTTTAGGAGTTTCAGCTCCTTAATATGTGCCACCCTGTTTTTAAAGGGACCAAAAGTAATTGGACAGATTAAATAATTGTAAATAAAATGTTCATTTCTAGTACTTGGTTGAAAATCCTTTGTTGGCAATGACTGCCTGAAGTCTTGAACTCATGGACATCACCAGACGCTGTGTTTCCTCCTTTTTGATGCTCTGCCAGGCCTTCACTGCAGTGGTTTTCAGTTGCTGTTTGTTTATGGGCCTTTCTGCCTGAAGTTTAGTCTATAACAAGTGAAATGCATGCTCAATTGGGTTCAGATCAGGTGACTGACTTGGCCATTCAAGAATATTCCACTTCTTTGCTTTAATAAACTCCTGAGTTGCTTTGGCTTTATGTTTTGGGTCATTGTCCATCTGTAGTATGAAACGACAACCAACCAGTTTGGCTGCATTTGGCTGGATCTGAGCACACAGTATGGCTCTGAATACCTCAGAATTCATTCGGCTGCTTCTGTCCTGTGTCACATCATCAATAAACACTAGTGACCCAGTGCCACTGGCAGCCATGCATGCCCAAGCCATCACATTGCCTCTGCAGTGTTTTACAGATGATGTGGTATGCTTTGGATCATGAGCTGTACCACGCCTTCACCATACTTTTCTCTTTCCATCATTCTGGTAGAGGTTGATCTTGGTTTCATCTGTCCATAGAATGTTCTTCCAGAACTGTGCTGGCTTTTTTAGATGTTTTTTAGCAAAGTCCAGTATAGACTTTTTATTCTTATGCTCATTCACCCCCCACATCCGATCACTGGCTCGCTCTTCTTATTTGCATCTCAAAAACATTTCGAGAATTCGCCCTTTTCTTACTTTCGACTCTGCAAAAACTCTTACTGTTTCTCTTATTCATTCCCGTCTGGACTATTGTAACTCTCTACTAATCGGCCTCCCTCTTACCAAACTCTCCCCGCTCCAATCTGTCCTGAATGCTGCTGCCAGGATCATATTCCTCACCAACCGTTACACCGATGCCTCTACCTTGTGCCAGTCATTACACTGGCTATAGCCCATCCACTCCAGAATCCAGTACAAAACTACTACCCTCATCCACAAAGCACTCCATGGCTCAGCACCACCCTACATCTCCTCCCTGGTCTCAGTCTACCACCCTACCCGTGCCCTCCGCTCCGCTAATGACCTCAGGTTAGCATCCTCAATAATCAGAACCTCCCACTCCCGTCTCCAAGACTTTACACGTGCTGCGCCGATTCTTTGGAATGCACTACCTAGGTTAATACGATTAATCCCCAATCCCCACAGTTTTAAGCGTGCCCTAAAAACGCATTTGTTCAGACTGGCCTACCGCCTCAACGCATTAACCTAACTATCCCTGTGTGGCCTATTTAAAAATAGAAAAAAAACAAAACACATAATCAGGTTCCTTGCATCGTGTTCTCATACACTTTATGCAGTTAATAGCACTCTGTGTCTGTACTGCTACATACTTAGGCAGTTAACTGGTTCATGCAGCTTTACATGAACACCCGAGCCTTACACTATGGCTGGTCCAAATAACTAAAGCAATTGTTACCATCCACCTCTCGTGTCTCCCCTTTTCCTCATAGGTTGTAAGCTTGCGAGCAGGGCCCTCATTCCTCCTGGTATCTGTTTTGAACTGTGATTTCTGATATGCTGTAATGTCTATTGTCTGTACAAGTCCCCTCTATAAGTTGTAAAGCGCTGCGGAATATGCTGGCGCTATATAAATAAAAATTATTATTATTATTATTATTATTATGAGTGGCTTGCACCGTGCAGTGAACCCTCTGTATTTACTTTCATGCAGTCTTCTCTTTAGATTTGGATATTGATACGCCGACCTCCTGGAGAGTGCTGTTCACTTGGTTGGCTGGTGTGAAGAGGTTTCTCTTCACCATGGAGATTATTCTGCGATCATCCACCGCTGTTGTCTTCCGTGGGCACCCAGGTCTTTTTGCATTGATGAGTTCACCAGTGCTTTCTTTCTTTCTCAGGATGTACCAAACTGTAGATTTTGCCACTCCTAATATTGTAGCAATTTTTCAGATGGGTTTTTTTCTGTTTTCGCAGCTTAAGGATGGCTTGTTTCACCTGCATGGAGAGCTCCTTTGACCGCATGTTTACTTCACAGCAAAACCTTCCAAATGCAAGCACCACACCTCAAATCAACTCCAGGCCTTTTATCTGCTTAATTCAGAATGACATAATGAAGGGATTGCCCACACCTGTCCATGAAATAGCCTTGGAGTCAATTGTCCAATTACTTTTGGTCCCTTTAAAAACAGGGTGGCACATGTTAAGGAGCGGAAGCTCCTAAACCCTTCATCCAATTTTAATGTGGATACCCTCAAATGAAAGCTGAAAGTCTGAACTTCAACTGCATCTGAATTGTTTTGTTTAAAATTCATTGTGGTAATGTCTATAACCAAAATTAGAAAAAGGTTGTCTCTGTCCAAATATATATGGACCTAACTGTGTATGTGTATATATATATATATATATATATATATATATATATATATATATATATATATATATATATATACATATATATATTGCACAGTGAAAGAAAAAAGGAAGGCACTCACCATTACCAGAAGTAAAAGTCTTTATTTCATGGATAAAAATGCAAAGGCTCTGGAGCAATGCAGAGAGTACGGACAACAACCGTTTCGCGCTCCTGCGCTTCAACATTGTCCCCACTCTCTGCATTGCTCCCGAGCCTGTGCATTTTTATCCATGAAATAAAGACTTCTACTTTTGGTAACGGTGAGTGCCTTCCTTTTTTCTTTCACTGTGCAATTGGACTCCGTTCCCTGGGGTGTGTGACGTGAATATAGTGTGCGAATGGTCTCTGTAGATTTGTTTCAAGAGACCACGGTGGTGCAGCAGTGCCAAATCTGTCTTTCTCTGTTTTTGGAACATATATATATCTATATATATATATATATATATATATATATATATATATATATATATAGTGAGGCAGTGACCCCTGTTTCAGCTAGGGGGCATTGTTTGTGCTCTCCAGAATGCGCACGGAGGCATGGTGAGGGCATACTGCAGACACGGGTGTAGCTGTAATTAGAATGGTGAAGCAGTGACTGATTAAAAGCCCTGTAGTAGAGGGGGAGGTGTGTCAGTGTTGGTTTGGAAGCAAACAGAACAGTTGTCTGCAGAGCTCTTTCTGTGTGGAGCAACACAGGGGCATGAGGAACCAAGGGGATGGGCTGTCTTGTGTTTGCCAGGCTGCAGTCAGGATGATAGCGTGTGGTGCACGGCGTGAGTAGAGACTTGGTACCGGCATGCGGTCACTCCAGGGAATCTGGACAAAGGGAAGTCTGGCCTAGGGGACTGCAAACTAAAGCCGTTTACTGTGTATTTCTAATGGACTGTGTGAAGAAGCCATGTACTGTGTATTTTCCATTGTTTGGATGAAGAAGCCATTTACTGTGTATTTCTAATAGACTGTGTGAAGTAACACAATAAAGGAACGCTTTGTTTGAACTTGCTTGGGTCACTGCCATTTCACTGCGTACGGTGCTACCACTGCATCACATATGGTGGAAAGAATGTGGGCCATGTGAACTAAGGCATACCCCAGAGAGTTCTGCAGATCATTGTGCAAGTCTGCTGGAGAAATGGAGTAACTTTTGGAGCAGGTTGTGCTCAATCAGCAAAGGCTTCAGCAAGAGAAGCTGCAGTTTCAGCGTTCGCAGCAAGAGCTGCAGTTGCAGCAGGAGGAGCTGCAGTTTCAGCAGCAGCAGGAGGCGCTGCTGAGGAAGCTAGCAGAGCTTCAGCGATGTAAAGAGGAGACCCCCTAAAGTGAGGGGTGATCAGCAGAGTTCTGAAGAGACCCCAAAGGTAAGGGGCGATCATTGGGTGTACCAGTGGTCCTATGTAAAGACTTGGCCTGCTAGGTCTCAAGCAAAAGACTTATTGCAATTGGTGGAGGAATGGCTCCAGCCTGAGTTTTTTTTTCCCCATTTGAGATGATGGAGAGAATCGTGGCTGACCGGATGGTGAGGGCTCTGCCGGCCTCCATGCAGCGTTGGGTCGGGCTAAGGGACCTAGGCAACCTGGAACTGCTGATAGAATTGATTGATCGGTGAACATCCACTCAGGATGTTGCACCAGGGCATGGGGCTAGTAACTGTTCGGTGACATCTAAGCCCATGGACTGTGGGAACACCGGTGAGGAGTCTGTGTGCTCAGCCAGTCTCTATCACCACTACGGGCACAGCCAGCAGTGCACCAGAATTGTGCCAGGTACTTGTGAATGGGTGCCGAACAGAGGCTCTCCTGGACATGGGGAGTAAAGCGACTCTGGTCCATTGGTCCCTTGTTGCCGGGGACAATGCTAAAGGACCGAAAGTGGAGGTGATGGGTATCCACGGGGAAATCCGGGAGTACCCGACCGCGGAGGTTAATTTTTCCACACTATGTGGGGACATTCAGCATGTGGTGGGAGTGGCAAAGACCCTTCTATGTGGGGATGTGTTGGGGAGAGATTTGCCCCTGTTTTGGTCCCTGTGGGAAACCAGGGTCAACCCTCTCACGGAAAGTGTTGTACTGGGTGCAGAACCCAAAGATATTGAGATACCTGCCATAAGGGTCGCCAATCTAGGGACAGAGTGTAATATTGATAGGCTCCCCTAGAGGTAATGGCAGGAGAAACTAAAGATGTTGTTTCGGGCATAGAACCTGAAGATCCTAAGATGTCTGCCACAGGGGTCACCAATTTAGGGTTAGAGTGTAATCTTGATAAGCTCCCCATAGAGGTTATGGCAGGAGAAACTAAAGATGTTGTTGTTTCGGGTGTAGAACCCGCAGATCCTAAGATGTATGCCACAGGGGTTGCCAATTTGGGGTTAGAGTGTAACCCCGATAGGCTTCCTCTAGAGGTTGTGGCAGTAGAGGTCGTGGGGACTTCATTGAACCCTGTCGTAGCTGTTTTCGTTCTGACCCAATGTTAGCTGACATCACCAGTGAGAGCCAAATCAGGTAGTTACGCCCGTCATTTTACAAGCGCGCTTGGAGACAAAAAGACATTAGTAAAAACAAAGAAAAGGGTAGTATGCAAACAAAAGGGATCACCAGGGTAATTTACCAAAAAATAATACTTTTATTAAACCACAATCAATAGATACACTACAGCATGATTATTAAAAACACTTAAAAGATTGCATAACAAAGCAAGTCATGAAAACTAGACCTGTGATAAGGTCAAGCCACAATGCCACCCTACAAGGCACCTGCAGAGTCAAATAGAGAGTTCCCCCATGGCTACCAAGCAGTCAAATCCAAGGATGTACCATACTACCTGATAGAAAATGCCAAGCCTCGCAGGTGGCCTCCCACTGGAGCATATCAAGGCAATAGAAAAGGGGAGAAAAGGGCAGGTGACACCAGGCAAGGATGCCCAACGCGTGTCGCCAGCGAACTGGCTTCCTCAGGGGCGATGGCAGAAGTGTCCCTAGACTGTGGTTAAATACCTGTAAAATAATTGTCAGAGTGGGGTCAGCTGGGAACCGGAGGTGTCCGGGCTTTAGATTAAGGCTGTGCACATACGTACAGGGCCGGATGTGTCCCACAAACGCCGGCGGCTGCCCAGTAGAAATAAAGTGCTGATAATAGATCGTGTGCCGGGGCGCAAGTGCGCATGCGCTGGAGTGCGCACGCGCAATATACACAAGGCGGGCATGGAGGGACGAGAGATACAAGGGCAGGTGCCGGAGAATGGGCGCATGCGTGGTAAGGCACCTGAGGTAATAATCCCCTGTCCCAAGATGCCCGCCCCGGGCCCCGCGCACGCGCGCAATGAAGCGCACGCGCAGAGGGCCAGGAGCGGACACACGAGGGACAGGGAGGTGAGGAATACAGGAAAAGAGGAGCCAAGGTAGCCACCTCAAATGAGAAGACAAAAATGGAGACAAAAAGACACCTCACACATATCCTGTGAGCAAGTCACTTTTATCTGATATATTAAAAGCCAAAGCAATGTTTTATACCATTTACAACAAATGCATTTCAATGTAACTCATGTAGCCCCCACCATCACCCAGGGTCATACTTTATTTACCATAACCCAGAACATGTTGCTGACTATTAAGAACATACATTGATAAGAAGTATAGTCTCCTTGAAAGGAGACCATCAGACTACTGAGTCAACAGATTCTGGTAATTCTTGCAATTAAAGGCAAGAGGCACTTAAAGGCAACCTATTAACCCTTCTATATCAACCCTGAGCTGGAGATGTTCCCTGGTAAGGTCGAGAAAGCTCAGATCCAGGGTCCTACACGGAGATGCACGTATAAAAAAAACGCAAGTATGAGAAGAGTCGGGAGTGTATGGTAGCGGAGGTGACTGGGAATGTGAACACGAGCAACCCTCTGGCACTGGTCAAGCAAGGGGCCAGGGCTCAGGGTAAATTAGACAGAGCGCTCACTAGACAGCAGTGTTGGGAGGCTCAGGTTCGGGTGCGACATAATAGATATATGCTCAGAGTTGCCAGCGCGGTCTGTGGCGTTTCAGAGTGATATAATCACTGAGGTACATGTAAGAGTACAGAGGAAACAGTTCCAGGGGCCAGAAAGCAGATACTTAGGTGACAGGATGACCAGTGGGGTTAGTGAACCCAAAGTAAACAAGGTCGAGACCACCCAAAACTGGCCCAAATCTGCAGCTAATCAGAAAAGAGGGCTTGACTTCTGCAATTTAGAATGGGGTGGGTGGTCCCGTAATGAAATATGGAGGAGAAACACAAAGGGGAGGGACGCATGTGCCGATCGTTGGTTCCGGTCCCTACTTTGGTTTCTTAATGTAGAGTGGGGATGTCACAGCGGCATACCGATGCCCTGTCTTTCGCCCATACGGGGTAACAAATGTTAAACCCCACAGGTATGAACAGGGGGGAGGATATGTGAGGCAGTAACCCCTGTTACAGCGAGGGGGGTGCTGTTTGTGCTCTCCAGAATGCACATGTAGGCATAGTGAGGCCATGAAGGCGTACTGCAGACACCGGTGTAGCTGTAATTAGAATGGTAAAGCAGTGACTGATTAAGGCTAGTTTCACACATCAGGTTTTCCGCGCCATGCCGATTCCGGCGTCTCGCCGAAGAGCCGAATCCGGCATAATTTGTGAAAACCAGATGGAACGGATCTGGTTTTCCGCCGGATCCGATGCCCGGATCCGGAAGTAAACCGGATCCGTTCCATCCAGTTGGCATCCGTTTCATCCATTTTTCATCCGTTTTTTAATGGATCCGGTTTTTAAAAATGCCCCTGGGAGGCTCCAAAATGTGATTGGCCCCCTCAAAACTATATATACAGTGTTCCTACAGCCCATCTGTGACAGGTTAGAGAGGAGCAAGTGTTTGGAGAGCAAGATGGATGTCATTATTGCGAATATTATGAAGATCAACGTGGATTTCACTGTGGTGGCGAATCGCTTGAAGACAATTGTTCTTGAGAAGGAGCGAGAGAGACAACACATCATGCGTCTGCGCCGACAGCGTTTGTGGATCCACCCCATCACCATGGAGTTACAAGGAGACCCAGAGAAATTTTTCTCATATGTGCAGATGAAAGTGGAGAACTTTGATGGATTTTTTTCAAGTTTTCACACCTCTGTCACTGCCGCCCCGAAGCCACAGGTGTACTAGAGGTGGCAGCAGCAGAGGTGTGGGTGTTGTGAATTCTGCTTTTGGGTTCCCTCCGGTGATGGTAGGTGGTAATGCAGTTGTCCCTGAGTTGCAGTCCTGGTCAGGTGTTTCTGCTGACTGCAGTTCTGACTGGGGTATTTAGGTGTGCAGGATCCATTAGTCCTTGCCAGTTGTCAATTGTTGTTGGGAGGTGTTGGACCTCTGCCTGGTTCCTCCTGCCTTTCTGCCAAATCAGCAAAGATAAGTGTCTGGTTTTTTTTCTGTGGCACACATGCTGTGTGCTTCATGATTCAGTGCTATTCTTTTGTGTTTTCTTGTCCAGCTTAGATTGTGTCAGTATTTTCTCAGTCTTGTTGGATTCTCTGGGGTTGCAGATATTCATTCCACGTCTTTAGTTAGATTGTGGAATTTTTTAAATTATCTGCTGTGGATATTTTTTGAAGGGTTTTAATACTGACCGCCTAGTATTCTGTCCTATCCTTTCCTATTTAGCTAGAGTGGCCTCTTTTGCTAAATCTTGTTTTCTGCCTGCATGTGTCTTTTCTTCTCCTACTCACAGTCAATATTTGTGGGGGCTGCCTATCCTTTGGGGTTCTGCTCTGAGGAGAGGTAGTATTCCTATTTCCATCTATAGGGGTATTTAGTCCTCCGGCTGTGTCGAGGTGTCTAGGGTTTGTTAGGCACACCCCACGGCTACTTCTAGTTGCGGTGTTAGTTCAGGATCTGCGGTCAGTATAGTTTCCACCTACTCCAGAGAAAGTTTCATGCGGCTCCAAGGTCACCGGATCATAACAGTACAACTGGCCAATAATGAGCTAACTGCATCTCAGAAGAAGGGAAGAAAGGTGTTGAGCCATTTTTTTTCTGCAGTCTGTTTTGTCTTTTTTTCCCTCTTTATTTATGGGTGGCTGAGGAGTTTTGTGCTAGCATGGATGTTCAGGAATTAGCTTCTCGTGTAGACCAGCTTGCTGCTAGGGTACAGGGTATTTCTGATTATATTGTTCAGACTCCTGTTTTAGAACCGAAGATTCCTACTCCTGATTTGTTTTTTGGTGAAAGGTCCAAATTTTTGAGTTTTAAAAACAATCGTAAACTGTTTTTTGCTTTGAGACCTCGATCCTCCGGTGATTCCATTCAGCAGGTTAAAATCGTCATCTCCCTGCTGCGTGGTGATCCACAGGATTGGGCATTTTTCCCTGGAATCTGGGAATCCTGCTTTGCCTAATGTAGACTCCTTTTTTTCAGGCTTTAGGATTATTATATGATGAACCGAATTCTGTGGATCAAGCGGAGAAGACCTTGTTGGCCCTGTCTCAGGGTCAAGAGGCGGCAGAATTGTATTGTCAGAAATTCAGAAAATGGTCTGTGTTGACTAAATGGAATGATGATGCTTTGGCGGCAATTTTCAGAAAGGGTCTTTCTGAATCCGTTAAAGATGTTATGGTGGGGTTTCCCATGCCTTCCGGTCTGAGTGATTCTATGTCTCTGGCCATTCAGATTGACCGGCGTTTGCGGGAGCGTAGAACTGTGCGCGCTGTGGCGTCGTCCTCAGAGCCAATTCCTGAGCCAATGCAATGTGATAGGATTCTGTCTAGGACAGAACGACAAGGACTCAGACGTCAGAATAGGTTGTGTTATTATTGTGGCGACGCTTCTCATGTCATTTCAGTCTGCCCTAAGCGGACAAAAAGGATCGCTAGTTCATTTACCATCAGTACTGTACAACCTAAATTTCTGTTATCGGTGTCCTTGATCTGCTCATTGTCATCATTTTCTGTCATGGCGTTTGTGGATTCAGGCGCCGCCTTGAACTTAATGGATTTTGAGTTTGCCAGGCGTTGTGGTTTTCCCTTGCAGCCTTTGCAGAACCCTATTCCTTTAAGGGGGACTGATGCTACACCTTTGGCTAAAAATAAGCCTCAGTTTTGGACACAGGTGACCATGCACATGGCGCCAGCCCATCAGGAAGATTGTCGATTTCTGGTGTTACATAATTTGCATGATGTTATCGTGCTGGGTTTTCCGTGGTTGCAGGTACATAATCCTGTGTTGGATTGGAAGTCTATGTCTGTGACTAGTTGGGGTTGTCAGGGGGTTCTGTTATGACCCCAATGGCAGAGGGTCTCAGAAATAAATACCAAGTCTGCAAACACAAAAAACCAGCTCATAGGGCAGTGGTAACTGGGCTGACCGTATAGCTAATCCTAGCACCACAAATAGCAGCAGCCGGGGAACGTGCCTACGTTGGTTCTAGACGTCTCACGCCAGCCGGAGAACTAACTAACCCTAGAAGGGAAAAGAAAGACCTTTCTTGCCTCCAGAGAAAAGACCCCAAAAGTTGGATACAAGCCCCCAACAAATAATAACGGTGAGGTAAGAAGAAAAGACAAACGTAAGAATGAACTAGGTATTTAGCAAAGAGAGGCCCACTGACTAATAGCAGAATATAGTAAGATGACTTATACGGTCAGCAAAAACCCTATCCAAATATCCACGCTGGATATTCAAGAACCCCCGAACCGTCTAACGGCCCGGGGGGAGAATACCAGCCCCCTAGAGCTTCCAGCAAAATCAGGAATCACATTTAGTACAAGCTGGACAAAAAATAAGAGCAATACAAATAACCAAAAAACAAGGAAGCAGGACTTAGCTTAATTTTGCAAGAACCAGGACCAGCAGACAGGAGCAAACAGAAAGGACTGATTACAACGATGCCAGGCACCAGACTAAGAATTCAGGAAGTTCATATAGCAACACCCCTGGACTAACGACCCAGGTGGGTGCCAAACTAGGGAAAGACAATCTCAGAGTCATACCACTAGTGACCACAAGAGGGAGCCAAAAAAGTCTAATTCACAACAGTACCCCCCCTTTAAGGAGGGGTCACCGAACCCTCACCAAGACCACCAGGGCGATCAGGATGAGCAGCGTGAAAGGCACAAACTAAATCGGCCGCATGCACATCAGAGGCAACCACCCAGGAATTATCCTCCTGACCATAGCCCTTCCACTTGACCAGATACTGAAGCCTCCATCTGGAGAGACGAGAATCCAAGATCTTCTCCACCACGTACTCCAACTCGCCCTCAACCAACACTGGAGCAGGAGGCTCAACAGAAGGAACCACAGGTACAACGTACCGCCGCAACAAAGACCTATGGAACACGTTGTGAATGGCAAACGACACCGGAAGATCCAAGCGAAAGGACACAGGATTAAGGATTTCCAATATCTTGTAAGGACCGATGAAGCGAGGCTTGAATTTAGGAGAGGAGACCTTCATAGGAACAAATCGAGAAGACAGCCATACCAAATCCCCAACACGAAGTCGGGGACCCACACCGCGGCGGCGGTTGGCAAAACGCTGAGCCTTCTCCTGTGACAACTTCAAGTTGTCCACCACATGATTCCAAATCTGCTGCAACCTATCCACCACAGAATCTACCCCAGGACAGTCAGAAGGCTCCACATGTCCCGAGGAAAAACGAGGATGGAAACCAGAGTTGCAGAAAAATGGCGAGACCAAAGTAGCGGAACTAGCCCGATTATTAAGGGCAAACTCAGCCAACGGCAAGAAGGTCACCCAATCATCCTGATCCGCAGAAACAAAACACCTCAAATAAGCCTCCAAAGTTTGATTAGTTCGCTCCGTTTGTCCATTAGTCTGAGGATGAAAGGCAGACGAAAACGACAAATCAATGCCCATCTTAGCACAAAAGGATCGCCAGAACCTGGAAACAAACTGGGATCCTCTGTCAGACACGATATTCTCAGGAATGCCGTGTAAACGAACCACATTCTGAAAGAACAAAGGAACCAGATCGGAAGAGGAAGGCAGCTTAGGCAAAGATACCAAATGGACCATCTTGGAAAAGCGATCACATACCACCCAGATGACAGACATGCCCTGAGACACCGGAAGATCTGAAATGAAATCCATGGAAATGTGTGTCCAAGGCCTCTTCGGGACAGGCAAGGGCAAGAGCAACCCGCTGGCACGAGAACAGCAAGGCTTAGCTCGAGCACAAGTCCCACAGGACTGCACAAATGACCGCACATCCCGTGACAAGGAAGGCCACCAAAAGGACCTAGCCACCAAATCTCTGGTGCCAAAAATTCCCGGATGCCCTGCCAACACCGAGGAATGAACCTCGGAAATGACTCTGCTGGTCCATTTAACAGGAACAAACAGTCTGTCAGGTGGACAAGAGTCAGGTCTACCAGCCTGAAATCTCTGCAACACACGTCGCAAATCCAGAGAAATGGCTGACAAGATTACTCCCTCTTTAAGAATACCAACTGGTTCTGCGACTCCAGGAGAGTCAGGCACAAAGCTCCTTGAAAGAGCATCAGCCTTCACATTCTTTGAACCTGGTAAATACGAGACCACAAAGTCAAAACGGGAGAAAAACAATGACCAACGGGCCTGTCTAGGATTCAGGCGTTTAGCAGACTCGAGATACATCAGATTTTTGTGATCAGTCAAGACCACCACACGATGCTTAGCACCCTCAAGTCAATGACGCCACTCCTCAAATGCCCACTTCATGGCCAGCAACTCCCGATTGCCAACATCATAATTCCGCTCAGCAGGCGAAAACTTCCTAGAGAAAAAAGCACATGGTCTCATTACAGAGCAACCAGGACCTCTCTGCGACAAAACGGCCCCTGCCCCAATCTCAGAAGCATCCACTTCAACCTGAAAGGGAAGTGAGACATCAGGCTGGCACAAAACAGGCGCTGAAGTAAACCGGCGCTTCAACTCTTGGAAAGCCTCCACGGCTGCAGGAGCCCAGTTAGCAACATCAGAACCTTTCTTGGTCATATCCGTCAAAGGTTTAACAACGCTAGAAAAATTAGCGATAAAACGATGGTAGAAGTTAGCAAAGCCCAAGAACTTCTGAAGACTCTTAACTGACGTGGGTTGAGTCCAATCATGAATAGCTCGGACCTTGACTGGGTCCATCTCCACCGCAGAAGGGGAGAAAATAAAACCCAAAAAGGGAACCTTCTGTACTCCAAAGAGACACTTTGAGCCCTTAACAAACAAAGCATTCTCACGCAAAACCTGAAACACCATCCTGACCTGCTCTACATGCGAGTCCCAATCATCAGAAAAAACCAGAATATCATCCAGATAAACAATCATAAATTTATCCAGATACTTCCGGAAAATATCATGCATAAAGGACTGAAACACTGAAGGAGCATTAGAGAGCCCAAAAGGCATCACCAAGTACTCAAAATGACCTTCGGGCGTATTAAATGCAGTTTTCCATTCATCTCCTTGCTTAATGCATACAAGGTTGTACGCACCACGAAGATCTATCTTGGTGAACCACTTGGCCCCTTTAATCCGGGCAAACAAGTCCGACAACAGAGGCAAAGGATACTGAAATTTAACAGTGATTTTATTCAGAAGCCGATAGTCAATACAAGGTCTCAAAGATCCGTCCTTCTTGGCCACAAAAAAGAATCCCGCACCAAGAGGGGAAGAGGATGGACGGATATGCCCCTTCTCCAGAGATTCCTTGATATACGAACGCATTGCGGTATGCTCAGGTACAGACAGATTAAATAATCTTCCCTTAGGAAATTTACTACCCGGAATCAAATCTATAGCGCAGTCACAGTCCCTATGAGGAGGAAGAGCACTGGACCTGGACTCGCTGAATACATCCTGATAATCAGACAAATACTCAGGAACTTCCGAAGGAGTAGAGGAAGCAATAGACACCGGTGGGGAATCACCATGAATTCCCTGACAGCCCCAACTTGACACAGACATTGCCTTCCAATCCAAGACTGGATTATGGGTCTGTAACCATGGCAGACCCAAAACGACCAAATCATGCATTTTATGCAGAACAAGAAAACGAATCACCTCCCGATGTTGAGGAGTCATGCACATGGTTACCTGTGTCCAAAACTGCGGTTTATTTTCCGCCAATGGCGTAGCATCAATACCTCTAAGAGGGATAGGATTTACCAATGGCTCAAGAACAAAACCACAGCGCTTGGCAAATGACAGATCCATAAGACTCAGGGCAGCACCTGAATCCACAAACGCCATAACAGGGTAGGAAGACAATGAGCAAATTAAAGTCACAGACAAAATAAATTTAGGTTGCAAATTACCAATGGTGACAGGGCTAACAACACTTGTAAGGCGTTTAGAGCATGCTGATATAACATGTGTAGAATCACCACAGTAAAAACACAACCCATTCTGAAATCTATGATTTTTCCGTTCATTTCTAGTCTGAATTCTATCACATTGCATTAAATCAGGTGTTTGTTCAGACAACACCACCAGAGGATTAGCAGTTTTGCGCTCCCGCAAACGCCGGTCAATTTGAATAGCCAGCGCCATGGAATCATTCAGACTTGTAGGAATGGAGAAACCCACCATCACATTCTTAATGGCTTCAGAAAGGCCATTTCTGAAATTTGCGGCCAGAGCACACTCATTCCACTGAGTAAGCACGGACCATTTCCGAAATTTTTGGCAATACACTTCAGCTTCATCCTGGCCCTGAGAAATAGCCAGCAAGGCTTTTTCTGCCTGAATTTCAAGATTGGGTTCCTCGTAAAGCAATCCGAGCGCCAGAAAAAACGCATAAATATTCGCCAATGCCGGATCTCCTGGCGCTAGCGAGAAAGCCCAATCCTGAGGGTCGCCCCGCAAGAAAGAGATAACAATTTTAACTTGCTGAGCTGAGTCTCCAGACGAACGGGGTCTCAGAGAAAGAAACAATTTACAATTATTCCTGAAATTCCTAAACTTAAATCGATCTCCAGAGAACAGTTTAGGAATAGGTATTTTAGGTTCAGACATTGGACTACTGGTAACAAAATCTTGTATGCCCTGCACACGAGCAGCAAGCTGATCCACACTTGTAATCAGAGTCTGGACATTCATGTCTGCAGCAAGCTTAAGCCACTCAGAGGTAAAGGGAAGGAAGAAAGAGAGGAAAAAAAAACCAAAAAAAAAACAACAGAATTTCCTTTCTTATTATCCCACTTCTGCAATGCATTAAACATTCAACTTTGGCCTGGCATACTGTTATGACCCCAATGGCAGAGGGTCTCAGAAATAAATACCAAGTCTGCAAACACAAAAAACCAGCTCATAGGGCAGTGGTAACTGGGCTGACCGTATAGCTAATCCTAGCACCACAAATAGCAGCAGCCGGGGAACGTGCCTACGTTGGTTCTAGACGTCTCGCGCCAGCCGGAGAACTAACTAACCCTAGAAGGGAAAAGAAAGACCTTTCTTGCCTCCAGAGAAAAGACCCCAAAAGTTGGATACAAGCCCCCAACAAATAATAACGGTGAGGTAAGAAGAAAAGACAAACGTAAGAATGAACTAGTTATTTAGCAAAGAGAGGCCCACTGACTAATAGCAGAATATAGTAAGATGACTTATACGGTCAGCAAAAACCCTATCAAAAATATCCACGCTGGATATTCAAGAACCCCCGAACCGTCTAACGGCCCGGGGGGAGAATACCAGCCCCCTAGAGCTTCCAGCAAAATCAGGAATCACATTTAGTACAAGCTGGACAAAAAATAAGAGCAATACAAATAACCAAAAAACAAGGAAGCAGGACTTAGCTTAATTTTGCAAGAACCAGGACCAGCAGACAGGAGCAAACAGAAAGGACTGATTACAACGATGCCAGGCACCAGACTAAGAATTCAGGAAGTTCATATAGCAACACCCCTGGACTAACGACCCAGGTGGGTGCCAAACTAGGGAAAGACAATCTCAGAGTCATACCACTAGTGACCACAAGAGGGAGCCAAAAAAGTCTAATTCACAACAGTGTTCATAATGACGTTCCTTTGATGTCAATTTCCTCTTCTTCCTCTTCTGAAATTCCAGAGTTTTTGTCTGACTTTCAGGATGTATTCGATGAGCCCAAGTCCAGTTCCCTTCCACCGCACAGGGACTGTGATTGTGCTATTGACTTGATTCCAGGCAGTAAGTTTCCTAAGGGCCGACTTTTCAACCTGTCTGTGCCTGAACATACCGCCATGCGGAGTTATGTTAAGGAGTCTTTGGAGAAAGGGCATATTCGGCCATCTTCTTCACCGTTGGGAGCGGGATTTTTTTTTGTTGCTAAGAGGGATGGCTCCTTGAGACCTTGTATTGATTATCGCCTCTTGAATAAGATCACGGTCAAGTTTCAATACCCTTTACCTTTGCTTTCTGATTTGTTTGCTAGGATTAAGGGGGCTAGTTGGTTTACTAAGATTGACCTTCGGGGGGCATATAATCTTGTTCATATTAAACAGGGTAATGAATGGAAAACTGCGTTTAATACGCCCGAAGGCCATTTTGAATACCTTGTGATGCCATTCGGGCTCACTAATGCTCCATCGGTTTTTCAATCCTTCATGCATGATATCTTCCGGACTTATATTGATAAATTCTTGATTGTATATTTGGATGATATTTTGATCTTTTCTGATGATTGGGAGTCTCATGTGGAACAGGTCAGGATGGTATTTCAGATCCTTCGTGACAATGCTTTGTTTGTGAAGGGGTCTAAGTGCCTCAATGGGGTGCAGAAGGTTTCTTTTTTGGGCTTCATTTTTTCTCCCTCATCTATGGAGATGGATCCGGTTAAGGTTCAGGCCATTTATGATTGGATTCAACCCACATCCGTGAAGAGCCTTCAGAAATTTTTGGGTTTTGCAAATTTTTATCGCCGTTTCATTGCTAATTTCTCCAGCGTGGTTAAACCCTTGACCGATTTGACGAAGAAAGGCGCTGATGTGGCGAATTGGTCCTCTGCGGCTGTCTCTGCCTTTCAGGAGCTTAAACGCCGATTTACTTCTGCTCCGGTGTTGCGCCAACTGGATGTTTCCCTTCCGTTTCAGGTTGAGATTGACGCCTCTGAGATTGGGGCAGGGGCCGTTTTGTCTCAGAGGGATTCTGTGGGTTTCTTGATGAAACAGTGTGCCTTCTTCTCCCGCAAGTTTTCGCCTGCTGAATGCAATTATGATGTCGGCAATCAGGAGTTGTTGGCTATGAAGTGGGCGTTTGAGGAGTGGCGACATTGGCTTGAGGGAGCTGTTATGATCCGGTTACCTTGGAGCCGCATGAGACTTTCTCAGGAGAAGGTGGAACCTGTACTGACCGCAAACCCTAAACTGACACCGCAACTAGAAGTAGCCGTGGGGTGTACCTAACACATCCTAGACACCTCGACACAGCCGGAGGACTAAATACCCCTATAGATGTAAATGGGAATTCTATCTTGCCTCAGAGCAGAACCCCAAAGGATAGGCAGCCCCCCACAAATATTGACTGTGATTATAAGAGGAAAGACAAACACAGGCAGAAATCAGGATTTAGCAAAAGAGGCCATGCTAGCTAAATAGGAAAGGATAGGACAGAATTCTAAGCGGTCAGTATTAAAACCCTAAAAATATCCACAGCAGATAATACAAAAATTCCACAATCTAACTAAAGTCATGGAATGTATCTCTGCATCTCCTGAGAATCCAACTGGACTGAAAATATCCAAACACAGTCTAAGCTGGACAAGAAAAAACAATGAATAGCACTGAATTGTAAAGCACACCGCATGTGTGCAGCAGAAACAAAACCAGACACTTATCTTGGCTGATTTGGCAGCAGGGCAGGAGGAACCAGACAGAGATGAATAACCTCCAAGAACAATGGACAACTGGCAAGGGCTAATGAATCCTGCACACCTAAATACCCCAGTCAGAGCTGCAATCAGCAGGAACACCTGCCCAGGATTGCAACCCAGGGACAACAGCATTACCGCCAGCAACCACCGGGGGGAACCAAAGAGCAGAATTCACAACAGGGAGCTAAGCATCGTATTGTGGTCCTGACTGATCATAAGAATCTGATTTACCTCGAGTCTGCCAAACGGCTGAGTCCTAGACAGGCTCGATGGTCCTTGTTTTTTTGCCGTTTTGATTTCATGGTTTCGTATCTTCCGGGTTCTAAGAATATTAAGGCTGATGCCCTTTCTAGGAGTTTTTTTGCCTGATTCTCCTGAGGTCCTTGAACCGGTCGGCATTCTGAAAGAAGGGGTGGTCCTTTCTGCCATTTCCCCTGATTTACGGCGGGTTCTTCAGGAATTTCAGGCTGACAGACCTGACCGCTGTCCTGTGGGGAAATTGTTTGTTCCTGACAGATGGACTAGTAGAGTGATTTCTGAGGTTCACTGTTCCGTGTTGGCTGGTCATCCTGGTATTTTTGGTACCAGAGATTTGGTTGGTAGGTCCTTTTGGTGGCCTTCCTTGTCGCGTGATGTGCGTTCTTTTGTGCAGTCCTGTGGGACTTGTGCGCGGGCCAAGCCTTGTTGTTCCCATGCTAGTGGGTTACTTTTGCCATTGCCGGTCCCTGAGAGGCCCTGGACGCATATTTCTATGGATTTTATTTCTGATCTTCCGGTTTCCCAGAGGATGTCGGTTATCTGGGTTGTTTGTGACCGGTTTTCTAAGATGGTTCATTTGGTGCCTTTGCCTAAATTGCCTTCCTCTTCTGATTTGGTTCCATTGTTTTTTCAGCATGTGGTTCGTTTGCATGGTATTCCGGAGAATATTGTGTCCGACAGAGGTTCCCAGTTTGTTTCTAGGTTTTGGCGGGCCTTTTGTGCTAGGCTGGGCATTGATTTGTCTTTTTCTTCTGCATTTCATCCTCAGACAAATGGCCAGACAGAGCGAACTAATCAGACCTTGGAGACCTATTTGAGATGCTTTGTGTCTGCTGATCAGGATGATTGGGTGGCCTTTTTGCCATTGGCCGAGTTTGCCCTTAATAATCGGGCTAGTTCAGCTACTTTGGTTTCGCCTTTCTTTTGTAATTTTGGTTTTCATCCTCGTTTTTCTTCTGGGCAGGTTGAGCCTTCTGACTGTCCTGGTGTGGATTCTGTGGTTGACAGGTTGCAGCAGATTTGGGCTCATGTGGTGGACAATTTGGTGTTGTCTCAGGAGGAGGCTCAACGTTTTGCTAACCGTCGTCGGTGTGTTGGTTCCCGGCTTCGGGTTGGGGATCTGGTTTGGTTGTCTTCCCGTCATGTTCCTATGAAGGTTTCTTCCCCTAAGTTTAAGCCTCGGTTTATTGGTCCTTATAGGATTTCTGGGATTATTAATCCGGTGTCTTTTCGATTGGCGCTTCCGGCCTCTTTTGCTATCCATAATGTCTTCCATAGATCTTTATTGCGGAAATATGTGGTGCCCGTTGTTCCCTCTGTTGATCCTCCGGCCCCTGTTTTGGTTGATGGGGAGTTGGAGTATGTGGTTGAGAAGATTTTGGATTCTCATTTTTCGAGGCGGAGGCTTCAGTACCTTGTCAAATGGAAGGGTTATGGCCAGGAGGATAATTCTTGGGTTTTTGCTTCTGATGTCCTTGCTGCTGATTTGGTCCGTGCCTTTCATCTGGCTCGTCCTGATCGGCCTGGGGGCGCTGGTGAGGGTTCGGTGACCCCTCCTCAAGGGGGGGTACTGTTGTGAATTCTGCTTTTGGGTTCCCTCCGGTGGTGGTAGGTGGTAATGCAGTTGTCCCTGAGTTGCAGTCCTGGTCAGGTGTTTCTGCTGATTGCAGTTCTGACTGGGGTATTTAGGTGTGCAGGATCCATTAGTCCTTGCCAGTTGTCAATTGTTGTTGGACCTCTGCCTGGTTCCTCCTGCCTTTCTGCCAAATCAGCAAAGATAAGTGTCTGGTTTTTTTTTCTGTGGCACACATGCTGTGTGCTTCATGATTCAGTGCTATTCTTTTGTGTTTTCTTGTCCAGCTTACATTGTGTCAGTATTTTCTCAGTCTTGTTGGATTCTCTGGGGTTGCAGATATTCATTCCACGTCTTTAGTTAGATTGTGGAATTTTTTGTATTATCTGCTGTGGATATTTTTTGAAGGGTTTTAATACTGACCGCCTAGTATTCTGTCCTATCCTTTCCTATTTAGCTAGAGTGGCCTCTTTTGCTAAATCTTGTTTTCTGCCTGCATGTGTCTTTTCTTCTCCTACTCACAGTCAATATTCGTGGGGGCTGCCTCTCCTTTGGGGTTCTGCTCTGAGGCAAGGTAGTATTCCTATTTCCATCTATAGGGGTATTTAGTCCTCCGGCTGTGTCGAGGTGTCTAGGGTTTGTTAGGCACACCCCACGGCTACTTCTAGTTGCGGTGTTAGTTCAGGATCTGCGGTCAGTATAGTTTCCACCTACTCCAGAGAAAGTTTCATGCGGCTCCAAGGTCACCGGATCATAACAGGTGGGGTACAGGAAAAGATATATCCTCACCAGCAGATTCATGCAATGGAGCCGGCCAGGATGCTCCAGCGTTGGTGGATGGTACCGAGGGATCAGATGTGTGGGATGGCGCAGAGGGGCCGGGACTGTCGAAGTGTCCCTCTGTGGCGGACCCCTGAGGAATCACCCCACAAGAGTTCAACTCTGCAGCAGGCTGCCAATGGTGCTGTGGAACAAAGAGAAAAAAAAAATAATATACTGATATTGCATGGCCCTGGCTGAAACAGCAAAAGAGGGTTAGACAAGTAAAACATTGGTTATTAAATGTGGTGGGTAATATTTACCTTCGGCTCACCATCGTTGACCTGAGGAACGACAGGGCTTGGGCATATTTATATCTGCTCCTGCATCCTCCAGATCCACTCGGGGACCGCATCTTTGTTGAACTCTTTCTTGAAGCGATGCCTGATCAACCGCCACCGCTTGACAATCCTCTCACCTGAAAAAAAAGGGAAAACACAAATTAGTTAGGATACAACACTTTAAATCCATCAGCATAACTGAACTGTGTACACTTACGTGCTTGATTCTGGGCCCGAACATCGAGGTCCTCCCAGTTGTCTATGTCACGTCGCCGCCACCACCGCTTCCTGAGCCCTGCCATACTTACCTTTCATCGGCGTCCCGGCGCGCTCCCGCAGCTGCTGTTCCCCGCCTGGCACGGCCTCCTCCTCAGCGCTTGCACCGGCTTCTGCATCACGTCGGGTGCGCATGCATGCTGGGTTCAACGCTGCATGCGCACACTTCTGAACACGGTCCTGGTTTCTCTTGCCTGCCTTCTCCATCTCCCTAGAGGACTCCAACCCGGAAATACTGCACTGCACTGCCCTTATTAGGCAGCCTCTTCCTCTTGGCCGTGCCTGATGCTCATTTGTGATCCACAAGTGAATCTGGCTCCGCGTCTCTCCTGCTTTCCTTCCTGCCTTCTTGTTCATCGCTCACTTCCTGTTGCTGTATCCTTCAGCTAATCCTGGTCTTCTCCTTTGTTCCCTCCTAGTGCCTGCCTTCCGGTGTCCTCCGTCCTGTCCGTGTTCCAGTGTTCTTGCCTGCCTGCCTCCGTCCTCCGCCTTGTCAGTGTTCCAGTCTCCAGCCTGTCTGCCAGTGTCCTCCGTCCAGTCCCTGCTCCTGCGTTTTGCCTTCCTGTTCGTCCTCTCCATCCTGTCCGTATTCCCACACTTTCCCTGTTTCTGTCTCCTCGTTAGTCCTTACTGATTCCTTTTAGTTGCCTTCTTGTCCGTCCTTCCTTACCAGCTGCCGTGGCGATAGTCTCCCTCGGGTCTGCCCCTAACGCTCCCTGTATAGGGGGTGGTGCACTTGGTCAGCTCGCCTGTAGGAGGTTCGTTGTCACGGTCCAGTGAGTCCACCCTATAGTCTCTACAGTTAATCCTCACAGTAGCATCAGGCCATGGACCCCGCTGGTGTTTCTGCCTCTGCCCAAAAGGAATTAGTATTTCTACGGGAAAATCAGACCAGGATCATGTCCTTTTTAAAGACTATGGAGTTTTGTCTTTCGGCCTTACAGCCCTCTGACCCGGGAAATGCCTCTCAGCTGGCCGGTCTTCAGCAGGAGCTCGCCCAGCAACGCGACACTCAGTCCCATGTTCTTAATTATATGGCCTCGGTGGATAACCGGCTTCTCTCCCTCCAGACTGCCGCTTCTGCTCCTGTGCAGGCTTCTGCTCCGCATTCATCGCCCCATCTTGCCAGGCCTCCACGGTATAGTGGAGATCCTAAATTATGTTGCAGGTTTCTTAACCAGTGCCAGTTGCATTTCGAATTATCACCGCAACAATACCCCACCGACCAAGCTAAGGTGGCCTTTGTGGTGTCCCATTTGGAGGGAGAGGCTTTGGCTTGGGTGAACCCTCTCTGGGACGATCCTGTGGTTTCCCAACTTGCTACCTTCCTAGACACCTTCTGAAAAGTGTTAGACGAACCCGGTCGCCTGGCCTCTACCACAGAGTCCCTCTTTAACCTCCACCAGCGCTCTCTTTCTGTTGGCCAGTATGCCATACGTTTCCGTACTTTGTCCTCTGAGCTAGGGTGGAACAATGAGGCTCTGGTGGGAGCTTTTTGGTGAGGTCTGTCATCCAGGATTGAGGACGAATTGGCAGGTCGAGACACCTACGTCTTTAGATGATCTAATCTCATTGGCGACTCCCATTGATCTACGCTTCCAGGAGTGCTCCCGTGAATCTGCCAGGGAGAGGAGACCTCTCCGTTTGACTTCAGCTACACGTAGTCTCTCCTACTCTCAACCAGCTTCTGCTTCTTCCATTTCTACTCCTGAGCCTATGCAAGTAGACTGTCTCAAACCGACAGAACAGCACCGCAAAGAGAGACTCGCAAAGGGTCTTTGTTTTTACTGCGGCAGCGCCACCCATCTACTGCATTCCTGTCCTCAAAGGCTGGGAAACGCCTTCGCCTAGGGCAGGTCTCCCTAGGTAGCAGTGATTCCTCTCCTCCTCTTATCCTCTCTGTTTTATTTCATTTGGGTTCTAGTCGCTTCTCTGAGGAGGCCTATATTGATTCGGGAGCGGCTGGGAACTTTGTTTCACTTGATGCAGCCAGAAAATTTGAGATTCCGGTCAGATCCCTGGAGATTCCTAGGCAGATAGCTTCAGTCGATGGTCAGCCTTTGCGGGAGGCCATCGATCTGGTCACAGAGGAAGTGGAACTTCAAAATGGAGAATTACACTGAGAGAAGATAGCCTTCTACGTGCTGCCCTCATTGTCCCATACGTTCCTTCTGGGACTTCCGTGGTTGAGAACTCATGAACCCATCCTGGACTGGAGAACTGGAGACATTCTATGTTGCGGTCAGTCTTGTCAGACCAGGTGCCTACTTCCTGTTCAGCCTGTTAGGTCTTCTCGCCTGCCCCGGTACCCGCGGACTTGCCTCCGGCTTACTGCTCCTTTGCGGACGTCTTCAACAAGAAAGAAGCAGAGACTCTACCTCCGCATCGTCCGCATGATTGTCCGATCGATCTCATTCCTGATTCGACTCCACCTAGGGATCGTATTTATCCTTTGTCTCCTTCCGAGACCCAAGCCATGTCCGAGTACATCCAGGAGCATCTGGCCAGAGGCTTTATTCGGAAGTCCTCTTCTCCCACAGGAGCAGGTTTTTTCATTAAGAAGGATGGATCTCTTCGCCCCTGCATCGATTACCGAGGTTTCAACGATATCACGATTAAAAACAAGTATCTGCTCCCTCTCATTCCGGAAATCTTCGACCGTCTTCGAGGAGCACAAATCTTTACTAAACTGGACCTCCAGGGAGCTTATAATTTAATCTGTATCTGCTCTGGGGATGAGTGGAAGACTGCTTTTAACACCAGAGACAGGCACTATGAGTATTTGGTGATGCTCTTCGGTTTATGCAATGCTCCTGCAGTATTCCAAGAAATGGCGAATGATATTTTTCAGACTCTACTGTACACCAGTGTAGTGGTGTAGATGGACAATATTATTGTATTTTCTCCAGATCTGCCTACTCATATAGAAAAGACATTCGACAAGTACTCCTGCATCTGAGAGAGAATCGTCTGTATGCTAAACTTGAGAAGTGCGCCTTCGAACAGTCATCTCTTCCGTTCTTGGGTTTCAGCATCTCCGACTCTGGCTTACGCATGGATCCTGGAAAGGTGTCTGCCGTGCTCCGCACAGTGTTAAGGCAATTCAGCGTTTTCTTGGATTTACAAATTACCGGCAGTTCATCCCTCACTTTTCCTCTTTGTCCGCTCCCATCTCTTCTCTAATACGAAAGGGGGCTAAATCCTCATGTTTGGTCATCAGAGGCTGAAGACGCCTTCCTGTCTCTCAAGCAAGCCTTTGCCTCAGCTCCCATACTCCATCGTCCTAAAGCTGACAAACCCTTTGTTCTTGAGGTAGATGCTTCAGCCACCGGAGCCAGAGCAGTGCTTTCCCAGAGGACTTCTGCCAGCCGGCTTGCTCCATGTGGTTTCTTCTCCAAGACCTTCTCCTCCTCTGAAAGGAACTATTCCATTGGCGACAGGGAGCTTTTGGCCATCAAGTTGGCACTGGAGGAGTGGAGGTATCTTTTGGAAGCAGCCGTACATCCTTTCGTGATCTACACGGACGATAAGAATCTGGCATACATTTTGCTCTGCACACAGACTTAATCCTCGGCAAGCCAGGTGGGCTCTGTTCTTTGCCCATTTTGACTTTGAGCTTCGCTTCCGTCCCGGTAATAAAAACTTCAAGGCTGATGCCTTGTCCAGATCTTTTTTTGTCAGTAGATACTGAGGAAGAACCTACGC
Source organism: Ranitomeya variabilis (assembly GCF_051348905.1). Lineage (NCBI taxonomy): Eukaryota > Metazoa > Chordata > Amphibia > Anura > Dendrobatidae > Ranitomeya > Ranitomeya variabilis. The sequence goes on from NC_135237.1 coordinate 214,571,427, forward strand.
ACATCATGGATCCTTCCAAGGTCATCACGGTTGCACCAGTTAAGGTACCTTCACACAAAGGACTTTACAACGATAACGATAGCGATCCGGGACGTTGCAGCGTCCTGGATAGCGATATCGTTGTGTTTGACACGCAGCAGCGATCTGGATCCTGCTGTGATATCGCTGGTCGTTGCTGAAAGTTCAGAACTTTATTTGGTCGTCAGATCGGCGTGTATCGTCGTGTTTGACAGCAAAAGCAACGATGCCAGCGATGTTTTACAATGGTAACCAGGGTAAATATCGGGTTACTAAGCGCAGGGCCGCGCTTAGCAACCCGATATTTACCCTGGTTACCATTGTAAAAGTAAAAAAAAAACAGTACATACTCACCCTCTGATGTCTGTCACGTCCCCCGGCGTCCGCGCTGCTGCTCAGAGCTTCCTGCACTGAGTGTGTCAGTGCCGGCCAGGAAAGCAAAGCACAGCGGTGACATCACCGCTCTGCTGTTAGGGCCGGCGCTTAAACAGTGCAGGGAAGCGGACGCCGGGGACGCGAATGTAAGTATGTAGTGTTTGTTTTTTTACATTTACACTGGTAACCAGGGTAAACATCGGGTTACTAAGCGCGGCCCTGCGCTTAGCAACCCGATGTTTACCCTGGTTACCAGGGGACTTCGGCATCGTTGGTCGCTGGAGAGCTGTCTGTGTGACAGCTCTCCAGCGACCAAACAGCGACACTGCAGCGATCGGCATTGTTGTCGATATCGCTGCAGCGTCGCTTAGTGTGAAGGTACCTTTAGTCTATCCTCTTTACCTCCGGGTAAGACTTTTGTTCCAGAAAACAGGAAGCGAGTCTTACATTGGGGACATGCCTCCAAATTGGCGGGTCATAACAGTCTCCAAAAAACCCTCAATCTTGTGTCTCGCTACTACTGGTGGCCTACCCTTTGTTACACCTGGTCCGGTCTCTGTACCTTTGCGGGGTCCCCGTCAGGACTCTGTGCTCTGTGCTGGCTCCATGCTGTCAGGATGCAGCTTCCCCTCCTCCCTCTCCTGCATCCTGGCGTGCTACAAGCAGGTTCTCGGGCAGAGTGCTTAGGGCACGCGCACGCTCGTTCCCGGTCTCTTAAAGAGATAGCGCGCATTTTTAAAATATGCTTCTAGCCAATGGCGTGTTATTCATTGCTATTTCTAGCTCCCCCACCATAGGGAGGGCGCCGGAGCAACAAGTATCCACTGTTGCTTACTTCCGGTTCCTGTCTGCATGTGCTCCTGTTTCTGAAGTGCTTTCGTTTGTACACCGCTTATACTGTCTGTTTCCACAGATCATCAGATACCTGTTACCCGGCTATCCTGGACGACGACTGTTCTATCTACGCAATCCCGTCTCGTCCCGCCAATCTGCCATCATCATCTCCGGACAACGCCAGTACCATTGGAACCAGCTTCTACCCGTACACCCGGTATCACCTGGTTAGCCCCACGTCTCCCGCTAACCCAGCTTGTCCAATTGTCCCGCTGGGACAGCTGCCACGAGTTTGGGGTCTAACTGGAGGTAGCACCCATGTCCCCCAGGCTTCCCACTCTGTCCCTGTTCGAGGGGACTTACCACGGGTGTCTGGGGCTCACGTAGTCATGCCCCCTTCGGAGCCCCCCGGACTGTGGTCCCGAGGTTCCACATTAAACCTAAATAAAAATGAATGTGAACTTCAACTTCTGTGCCTCCATTTCCATTCGTGACACCCTTCTTCAGGATGTCCGAAGTTTCCTAGCCTCTTGTCCATCTTGTGCCAAGAATAAGGTTCCTAGGCAGTTACCTTCTGGGCTTCCTCACCCTCTTTCGGTTCCGTCCACTCCATAGCAACACATTGCAATGGATTTTATTACTGACCTGCCTCGATCTTCGGGCTGCACCGTCATCCTCGTGGTCGTAGATCGATTCTCCAAGATGGCTCATTTCATCTCTCTTCCTGGTTTATCATCAGCACCCGAGTTGGTGAGAACTTTCATCCAACATATTTTTCGTATTCATGGTCTACCTCAGCATATTGTTTCTGACAGGGGAGTCCAGTTCACCTCTCGGTTCTGGAGAGCTGTCTGCAAGTATATGAATATCACGCTTGACTTCTCTTCTGCCTACCATCCGCAGACCAACGGTCAGGTGGAGCGTACGAATCAGATTCTGGTGTCTTATCTCCGTCATTTCTAAAGTGCTCACCAGAACGATTGGTCTGACTTACTCCTGTGGGCTGAATTTGCGTATAACAATCATACCAGCGAATCTTCTGCCAAGTCACCTTTTTTATCGTCTATGGACAACATCCTGGCATACCTCTACCGGTTCCTCCTGTCTCTGGTGTGCCGGCGGCTGATCTTCTGTCTAGAGAGTTCTCCAGGGTCTGGCACGAGACCGAGTCCGCTCTCGAACTAGCACGGAACAAGATGAAAAGACATGCTGATAAAAGGCGCCTTGATTCCCCTTTATATCATCCTGGTGATAAGGCGAACAAACTTGGAAGATAACCACACTTTAAGATCCCTTCGCATAAGTTGGGTCCCCGGTACATCGGTCCTTTCGAGGTTTTGGCCCGCATCAATAATGTCTCTTACAAGCTGAGGCTACCTGCCTCTCTCCGTATCCCCAATTCTTTCCACGTTTCTCTCCTGAAGCCAGTTGTTCTTAACCAGTTTCATGCTTTGACTCTTCATTCCCCTCAGCCTGTTTCCGCAGATGATGTTTTTGAAGTTAAGAACATTCTTGCCATGAAAAAGCTTAGCGGGAGGACTATGTTTCTGGTTGATTGGAAGGGTTTTGGTCCTGAGGAGAGATCCCGGGAGCCTCGGGAGAACATTCAGGCTCCTCGAATCTTGGCTAGATTTCCTTCCAGCCTAAAACAAGGGGGGCATAAAGAGGGTGGTACTCTCACGTCGCCGCCACCGCCGCTTCTTGAGCCCTGCCATACTTACCTTTTATTGGCATCCTGGCGTGCTCCCACAGCTGCAGTTCCTCACCTGGCACCACCTCCTCCTCAGCGCTCGCACCCGGCTTCTGCATCACGTCGGGTGCGCACGCGCACTGGGTTCAGCGCTGCGCGTGCACACTTCTGAACTCGGTCCTGGTTTCTCTTGCCTGCCCTCTCTATCTCCATGGAGGACTTCAACCCGGAAATACTGCACTGCCCTTATTAGGCAGCCTCTTCCTCTTGGCCGTGCCTGATGCTCATTTGTGATCCACAAGTGAATCTGGCTCCACGTCTCTCCTGCGTTCCTTCCTGCCTTCTTGTTCGCCACTCACTTCCCGTTGCTGTATCCTTTAGCTAATCCTGGTCTTCTCTTTTGCTCCCTCCTAGTGCCTGCCTTCCGGTGTCCTCCGTCCTGTCCGTGTTCCAGTGTTCTTGCCTGCCTGCCTGCCTCCATCCTCCGCCTTGTCTGTGTTCCAGTCTCCAGCCTGTCTGCCCGTGTCCTCCGTCCAGTCCCTGCTCCCGCATCTTGCCTTCCTGCTCTTCCTCTCTGTCCTGTCCGAATTCCCACGCTTTCCCTGTTTGTCTCCTCATTAGTCCTTACTGATTCCTTTTAGTTGCCTTCTTGTCCGTCCTTCCTTACCAGCTGCCATGGCGATAGTCTCCCTCAGGTCTGCCCCTAACGCTCCCTGTATAGGGGGTGGTGCACTTGGTCAGTTCGCCCGTAGGAGGTTCGTTGTCACAGTCCAGTGGGTCCACCCTATAGTCTCCACAGTTAATCTTCTCAGTCTATGAGCTGTTGGCAGACTTGCTCCCAGAGTCGACGGGTCACTATGATATCAGCGTGGCGGCGGTCAGCCATGTTCCACAGCGGCTCCCTGTCTCTGATCAGATTGATGAGGAGGTCAATATTTAGTCCGACCTCCTCACCGTCCATCTCAGGAGCACGCTGTGAAGCCTGTTAAAAAAGGAAAAAAAAAATAAAATTAGATTCAAAACAACATAAAGAAAAAAAAATGGTGCTTACACGATGACGGCCGTCCGCACTCTCACGCCGCCGACCCTGGGAGCCACTCGGAGGACCTCTGGATCGAGCAGCAGAATCCGAACACTATAAGATAAAATAATTTTTGTGCTTGTAGGTAGCCTTTTTATGTGTTGTGTGCAGTGTGATATCTATAATTATCATTTTGTATGTGTTGTGTGATGTCTGTAATGATCAGTTTGTATGTGTTGTGTGCAGTGTTCTTTCTGTAAGGATCTTTTGCTTTTATGTGTTGGGTGTAGTGTGAGGTTGTGGTTCCGCGATGCATGCAAGAAACATACCAATTGCGATCCCACTCCAGTTCTCTCTCCACCCCTTCGGTCTTCTTCTGGAAGTACCTCTTCTGCTGCAGCAGCAGCTTCCTATAAAAATGAAAGATTGATAAATACATTAATATATATATATATACACACACACATATAGATAGAGAGATATATAGAGAGAGATAGGGCAAAAAAAATTCACTAAAAACAAAAAATATATTTACCTCAGTGCGCTGCCGATGCGGGGGAGCGCTCCCAGAAGAAGACATGGCTGATGGCTGGCTGGCTGGCAGGCTTGGCTCTCTGGCTGGCTGGCTTGGCTCTCTGGCTGGCACAGCTCTGTGGCTGGCTGGCTCGGCTCTGTGGCTGGCTGGCTCGACACTCTGGCTGGGTGACAGGCAGTCAGGCTCTTTGCTGGCAAGGTGTTGGCTCTCTGCTGGCAGGCTAGGCTCTCTACTCGCTGGCTGGCAGGCAGGCTCCTTGCTGGCAGGGTGTTGGCAGGGTCTTGGATCTCTGGCTGGCAGTATGGCTGGAAATGAGTGTGGGCCTCACTGGCATTGTTTTATATATGGGTCCTGGGGCAGGCCAATAGGTTCTGAGCATGCTCAGATTAAAAAATCGGATCAGGGCACTGGATCTGCCTTTTTCAGGATGCGGCGCATTCCGGCGTCCATAGACATGCAGTTTAGCGAAAAGCCGGAAGAGCCGGATCCGGCCATTCCAGCTTTTTCGCCACAGACAAAAAACGTTACTGTGGACGTTTTTCCCTGATGCCGGAATCGAAATTTTCGCCGGATCCGGAAAAAAACAGAAGAAACGCTGGGCCATGCGGCGCAATCCGGCGCCAATTCAAATCAATGGGAAAAAAAACGGTTCAGTTTTTTCTAAAAATAGCCATAATGGGCCGGAATGAAAAAACCTGATGTGTGAAAGTAGCCTAAAAGCCCTGTAGTAGAGGGGGAGGTGTGTCAGTGTTGGTTTGGAAGCAGACAGCAGTTGTCTGCAGAGCTCTTTCTGTGTGGAGTAACACAGGGGCAAGAGGAACCAAGGGGACTGACACCCTGCGTCCCGGGCTGTCTTGTGTTTGCCATGCTGCAGTCAGGAGGATAGCGTGAGGTGCACGGCATGAGTAAAGAGACTTGGTACCAGCATGCGGTCTCCCCAGGGAAACTGGACAAAGGAAAGTCTGGCCTGTGTAGGGACTGCAAACTAAAGCCTTTTACTGTGTATTTCTAATGGAATGTGTGAAGAAGCCGTGTACTGTGTATTTTCCATTGTCTGGATGAAGAAGTCATTTACTGTGTATTTCTAATAGACTGTGTGAAGTAACACAATAAAGGAACGTTTTGTTTGAACTTGCTTGGGTCACTGCCTTTTCACTGCGTATGTGTAATTATAGGGGGATAACTCAGGAGACTCTTTGCTTTGAACAAGACAACTACAGGACACAGTTTTATAAGTGGTAAAGTCTATATTATCACATGGTGATTCAAACAGGTGCAGAGAGAAACTCAAGTCCACAACACTTGGTGCAAATAATAAACGCAGCTTAGCAGTCTATAGGAAACTTCAGAGCAAAATGCAATCAAGCAGAAAGTCTAAGCAGCACAGTTATTCTTGAGGATACTTGACACGAATAAATCCTTGTCTTAGTCCAGACACAGATAGATATGCTTATAGGCAGTTCAAATCATATCTTAGCTCAACCAGGGAGGCCTGGTTAATAGTCTCAGGTTAATGCAAAGCAGCGGCAGCTTACATGTCCAGCAAATGCAGGTGGAAGTAAACACGAGCAGCAGATGAAGGAGGATTACTGGAAACTTGTGTATGCAGCAGGAATTCGGGGCTGAGTAGCAGGATCACTACACAGGTTCACAGGAGCAGGTGTATAGCCAGGGAGTAATCAGAGGTCAGGAGCTGGATGCAAGGCAGAATACTCTAGCACAGACTGAAGGCTGGGGTGGAGTTTTATAGCAGGAAGTCACAGTGCACATGAGACCAAAGACGCCATCTTGGAAAAGGGCAGTAATGCACAAAAGGTAAAAAATGTTCTGTCCTGACAGTGCGGTGCTACCGCTGCATCACAATATATATGTGCTATAAAGTGATCCCGTATTAAAGAATATTATATTCAGACACTACTCAAATTGATAGTTCTTCAAAAGAATACAACATGTGATAAATAAGTACATATTGTGTGGAATTAATATTATGACTGGTATTCATAATAAATAAAAAAATTTATATAAATCATTTATATTAAATGATGAACTATTAAATGTTTATCCTGAATAGATATACATAAAAAATAAGAAAATCTCTCTCTCTCTCTCTCTCTCTCTGTATATGTATTTATATATATATATAACAAAAACTAAACACATAAAGTCCCCTTATTGCAAAGTCCCAAAAATTAAGAAGAGTCCTTCCATGGACTGAAAATATTTTAAAGATTCCAGATGTGAAGCAAGATAAATCCTAAGTTCAAAAGCTGTGGATATTTGATAATTCACCCCATATGAGAAAAAGCCCCCAGTCTTCAGAAGTTACGAACAGCACACGATGAAAATGAATAAAGAAAAGTTACTAGAATAAAAAAGCATAAAATTAAAAACTGAGCAAGACAACATAAAATACAATACCATTTAAAAAGCAGAGCTCAGAAAAAGGAAGAGAAACTTAGCGTCTCATTTAGTTCCATAAGGGACATGGTACCCAGTACCACTATCCACCTGTCTTCAGATTGTGCTAGAATTTGCTTTAGGTTACCACCTCTAATACCGCCATATATTCTGTCAATGCTTCTGACTTGGAGTCCCCGTGGGTCAGAACTGTTTATGTTTAGGTAATGTTTTAAGCAGTGAAGGATCATCCACATTTCCCACTGCAAGAATATCCCTGACATTTTCTCTCTGAGGTTAGCCCTATATACAGTGCCTTGCCAAATTATTCGGCTCCCTGGAACTTTTCAACCTTTTCCCAGATATCATGCTTCAAACATAAAGATACCAAAATGTAAATTTTTGGTGAAGAATCAACAAGTGAAACACAATTGTGAAGTTGAGCGAAATGTATTGGTTATTTTACATTTTTGTGGAAATTCAAAAACTGAAAAGTGGGGCGTGCAATATTATTCGTCCCCAGTGTAGCAAACTCACTCCAGAAGTTCATTATGGATCTCTGAATGATCCAATGCTGTCCTAAATGCCTAATGATGATAAATATAATCCACCTGTGTGTAATCAAGTCTTCGTATAAATGCACCTGCTCTGTGATAGTCTCAGGGTTCTGTTTGAAGCACTAAGAGAATCCTGAAGACCAAGGAACACAGGAGGCAGGTCCGTGATACTGTTGTGGAGACGTTTAAAGCCGGATTTGGATACAAAATGATTTCCAAAACTTTAAATATCCCAAGGAGCACTGTGCAAGCGATCATATTGAAATGGAAGGAGTATCATACCACTTCAAAATCTACCAAGACCCGGCCGTCCCTCTAAACTTTCATCTCAAACAAGTAGACTGATCAGAGATGCAGCCAAGAGGCCCATGATCACTCTCGATGAACTGCAGAGATCTACAGCTGAGGTGGGACAGTATGTCCATAGGACAACAATCAGTCGTACACTGCACAAATCTGGCCTTTATGGAAGAGTGTCAAGAAGAAAGCCATTTCTCAAAGATATCCATAAAAAGTGTTGTTTAAAGTTTGCAACAAGCCCCAGAGAACCGGTTCTCAGGTCCGGTGTCTTCTATCCTGGTAACTATGCCACAGGTTTCAGTTCTTTTAGTGTGCAGCCTTTATACCGCATGCAGAGGACTTTGGTCTGCTAAGCTACAACACTATTGTTAGATCTCTGACACAGGTTCCTCTATAGTACCTCCTGTCAGCACATTTGCACTTTATTACAGGGAGGCTGAGCAGATCAGTCCAATAAGTTTGATATCAGTATTTGGCTTTGGAGTATCTGAGGCATACCAGTGGCTAATTATATGTGTGGGTACACCATAGATTTTTTTCTAATCATGTGTGGTATCGTTATAAAATAAAATAAAAAATAAGCCACGGTTATATATATATATAAACATGGGCACCATGCACTTTAACCTGTCTGTATAGCTGCCGTTATCATATTGATGCACCTATATTAATAGCCACTAGGTGGCATATCGAATGATATGTTTATACTGTATGAGACTTAGATACTATATGGATTTTTTTCACCAGGACCTATGTTAGATTGGAGGCATCATTAACATTACATTCATGTGTTTATATTTATAATTGAGATACTTTTTCTCTTTTGTTTGAAATAAAGTTTGTATTTTTTAACTATACATTCTTGTGGCCTATCTGAGTTTCTTAGAGAGGTCTTGTGTTACTTAGTAATTTTGAATGTGTTATGCTATATATTTATGGACTAATTATGCATACACACACAAGTCTGCAGTCTATTACATACATATATATTTATACCCAAGCTGGCAACTGTAATATAACAACAATATCACACAGTAAAAACCCACAATTAACTGCCCAAATTACCCAAATCACGCATGCAATATCAGCCCTCCCATCTGTAGCTTACTATCCCTAAGGCCTAAGAGGTTACAGATTATACTCAGCCATTGTTAAATATGCTTATTTTGCACATTTATTTAATCAAGACTATTCACCAGGTGTATTACTCTTAAAGAAAAAATGTCAAGATGTTTTCATAAAAAAATGTAGTGGTTTATTGAATTGTCCACAGAAAACCACATTGCAGCAAAACATAAAAATAGATGAAATAGTTACGAACAGATTGTCCATTTGTTCCTATTAGCGTTTGTTCCTCATCATTTCTGTAATGGTGTAGAAGTCATCTTTCATGGAGTAGAATCATGTTTACCAGTTGTTCGTTCCTTTTGTGACTTGTCTGATGTCCATGGAGAATGATGGTGAAGGCAGGAGGTGACAGACCCCACATGACAGCCCCTCCACCTCCTAAGAGCTGTGTTTATAAATGTGTCCTACAGATCACGTGTTCTCTCTATATGGTGTTGACTTATACTCTGAGCTACATATACAGAAATAGCTTTTGTAACGTCAGCGAAAGACAATGTGTTCAGTACAGAATTCAGAATAAGAATAATTCAATTAATAATTAATATTTAACAATTCCCCCTTTTGAGGGTGACAGACATTGATTGGAACCCTCAAAGTAAACATATTAATAAGATCTTCTTTCTTCTTTTCTTCTTCTTTGGCAAAATAATTTAATAATATCAATAATAATTATAATAATATATGTACTTAATACTATAATGATATGTAAATTCATGTTATGGTAAGCCGTGACCAATATTCATATAAAATATATAATTATACTTCCCTATACTTAATTGAAGCATCTCAGGTCTGATCATCATCTCATGTCATCTGGTCTTCATCTTGATGTCTTCTTCTTGGTTCTTTTTAAACAATATTTATTATAATTCTTTTGAAATAGATGATAGCATGTAGATATTGTAGAGGCTATGTGTCAAAGTCCATAAATTCAAATGTTGATAAGAAAACAAGGTTCATAGATGAAATGTAGCTTTAATATCTGTGCAGTGTCACCTTTAAAGACCTGGACTTACATTGGCTCGCCTTGGATCTGGAATCCTTCCATATCATCCGCATTGGTCTTGGAACAGGTGTGACATCTTTGGTCAGCACAGCAAGGGTTAAATTGATTCTTCCTTGCTAATCATAGCACCATAACCAGTCTTTAGTGCACAGGACACATGTAAGGGTTGTAGCGTCCTGACAAGAACCTGATTGTTCACCAGCTTTCATGGAAGTCTTATAGGTGATAGGAAACCACTGGAACATGATAAAAACATAATAACACAGTTTATCTTAGCAACATAGGATCATCGTCCTCTCCAATTGTGGTCGTCAGTTTAGATACAGTACTCATAGTTGTCAGTGATGGATGCTGCAATTGACAGTCTATTATTATTCAGAAATCAGCATTGTTACCTTGTGGAACTTCTGGATAACGGCTTTTTCTTCTTGCAACTTTTAAGAATCAATTGAATTTAGAAATATGAAAAGTCTTTATGAACGTAACTTCAGTTTCTTGATTGAAGTCTTCATTCCCTATTCTATACCAAATCTGGTAATTTCCTAACTTATAATATCACAGTGTGCCATAGCAATCAATAATATCATTATAATTATTAGCAGAATATTAATATAGAATTTATATTTGGAAAAATAAAAATAATAAATGATATTACATTATTAACCATATTCTTCATGTGATAGGACATTTTTACGTCATAGGTGTAATTTCTTTTTGAACCCATAGATGTCAGTGTCTTATATGTAACAAGTGTTTCCATCTTTATTACTAAAACTTTATTAATAAACTATATTTATCAGACCAATAATATGTAAGAATGTGTAGTCATGAACCAAAATAAGAATATATATGAATAAATGAATGAATGAGTGAATGAATTGTTGTATTTAACTCAGAATTGAAACATTTCTAATATAATGAAACCATATGATCACTATATTTAATAAAGTAATGTCTAGTACAAGAATATTGCTTTATTAAATATTGATTTTTTTTCTTGAGATAAAAAATAAAAATTAAAAATTAAGAATAAAAATGAAGTAAGAAAAAATGAAAAATGAAAAATAAAAATGAGAATAAAAATAAGGCCTTTATATGTTGATGACAAATGCTAAGGTTATGTCTCAATAACACATTCCCTTTAATATTTCCATTATCTAGATGTTGTCATAACCTTGGATTACCAAAATATTGAAATTATGCAACTTTGCATATACTACCCTTCATTAGAGAAAAAAATGACTTTTATAATACTTAATGTTATTGAACCCAATAATACCTTATTTTTTTTTTATTACAATGTGTGAAGAAGAGGTATTGATGAAATGTGATGATGTAATCAGGATCAAAAACACATTTCCCCCCTTATTACCAAAAAATTATATTTTATGAAAAAATTCATTTATAGAAACCAATATTAAAAATAATTATATTTTATAACTGTATTATCAGCTTGTGCCATATATTTGTTTGAAGATGTGTACTCATCTATGTAACTAAAAAAAACACTAGATATCATAAAATTATAATTTAGAAAAATGTTCTAAATATAGATTTTATTGATAAACCATATTGATGTGTGATTGCACTTATTCACTATTAACTATACCAAGAAATAATAATTACTAAGAAAATATATGTTGAGTAAATAATATTTCATAGAACACCATGAGGCCTCTCTCATACTGTACATACACATTCCACATTATAGTCACTCTTAGCAGCTGCTCATACGCTCATCTGTCATCTGTCACTCAGACTGTGACACACATAGAAGTTGAAACTACATATTTCACATACAAAGAATAAGAATACATGTATATTAACCCAAAATATTGTATCCCAATTATCAATGCGCATTATAAACTATTAAATTTAATATTTTAATATTTCTTTGAATATTCCCCAAATACACATTAGCTAACATTTTTGTCTTAACCTATAGTTAGCACTCATAAGAACTTGAGCATTTGCTCTACAGCTATATTTGGTACAAGCCTGCAACTGAATCCATTTGACTTGCAAAGGTTGGAGGAGCTTCTAAAGCTTCTTCTTACTGAAACACCTGTTGTGACATGCCATGCAGTAAATATATTATTACCATGCAAAGGAAAAAAAAAAAGTTTTAGATTATGTTACAGGAAAAAATTACAGTACACAAATTTTAGATTGTTAGTTATGTATTATTTCTTTTAAGTGTTAAATATATAAATATATAATCATACAGTTATTATAACTTCCTATGTAAATAAAGACATAAATCCACGTAAGAGGTTTTTTTTATCAATTCCTGCTTTGAAATGAAAATTCTAAGGAAAAATAAAACATAAAAATTAATTTCATATTTATTTAAAAACAAAAGAATTTAAATATCTTATACATATGTATATATTTAATAAATGTATTTAATGTAATTCTAAATATTACTGGAGTAAATTTTAATTATTTCACTATACATATAAAATACAGTTAATATAATCTCTACTTATACAAATATGCTACAGTATTTACTGTATACTATATTAATATATATAACTGCAGAATTATATTGTATAAAATAATTACATATTAATAAATAATACATTGTATAACTCATTTACACATCATATAATTTTTTTAGCAAATTCCTAAACCAAAATTTACCTCTCTGTCAATAATTTGTTGAAAACTTCTATTTAAAATTGCCATTTTTAGACTTATGGAATTTTTTAAGAGCTGTGATAATGAAGTGTTCAGCTCACTTCTTATGCTCAACTGTTTCTCTCTGTCAATTTCCGCCATCTTTACAGAGAGATCTGAACCTTCAGCTTTTAACCCTTTCAGAGCAGCTTCAGTGGAGGACTCTTGAATCATTTGATAAGGCTTATAACAAATATGTAATTTTCTTCGTACTTCATAGATGTGATTTTGGGTATAACTCAGATTTGGAAATTTTGATTTTGACTTCTGATAAGATTTAATTATGTCTGTTTTAGTATAATTTGATTTCCTTTCAAGATTCTCATGTTTTCTAGAAAAATCAAGAGATTGCGCACATTCAAATAAAGAATCTTTAAAGTGACGCAATGACACGAGATGCAGAATTTAGGAATCCAAATTTGTTTACAAAACAATTTATCATTGATTGTTTATTCAAATTTGTAATGACAGTTTTGTACAACCTTTCAAATATGGACATGAATGTAAAAGTACATTCTTTCTGGTCAATCTTCAATTTTAGAATATCAATATCTGGATAATTTTATTTTAATCCACATAATATCAACATTTTTAATCTTTCTACATCAGTCATTTCTTCATGAAACTCATCACTCTGCATTTTTAATGAGAACCTTCTGGAAAAAGTTACTGGAAGCCACATTTTAAACAACTGATTTTTCTCATTAGTCAAATTAAACTTATCAGCAAAACTCTCAAATATCTCTGAATTTCTGCACACATGGATTTTGTCATCATATGCAGAAATGATTTTGCATAATTTTAACAAGATTTTTCTAGATTTAGTTTGAAGTTGGGCTTCTGAGTCGTCTTCTATTTTTAGTGGCCCATCTACATTTGTTTCTTGTACATCATCTTTATCAGTTGTCATGTCTCCTACGTTTCCTCCATCTTGTTTTTCATCATGAGACACAAGGTCACCTTGAGTGGCCATTACAGACACGTGTGTCACATCTTGTTCACTCTTTACATTACAGTCAATCTTGGGAACATCAATAATTTCCTTAGAAATTCTTTCTACACAGTCTTTTTTGGACTTCTCTGTAACGAACTTGTGAAATACATTAACCAAATGTAAAATATTTTTAATTTGCTATTTTTCTTTTTTCCTAGATATTAGCTTAGAATCTATCTTTAGATTTGCAATCTTGCATTCTGCAAATAAAGAAAGCCAAAATATTTCTAAGCTAGATTTGTACAAACTTACAAATTCCATCTGACTTGATTTAGAATACGTATTAATTAAATCCATATTTTTTACCTTGAAATATCTCAGCTTGTAGTTCCTTTGCTGTACAACGCTGGGCCCTGATCATCAGCATGTCTATTTTCAGCACTTCCAATGCTAGTGCTTGTCAATCCGTCTGACACCTGTTAAGTCTCCTTACTCATAGGTTCTTGTGAAATCTTTGTGACTTGAAGTTTTGTAGTGGAATTCCTGAAAACTTGCACAACATCTAGCGAAGCTCTTCTCTCTTCCCCTGTGTGCATGGTGAAGGAAATTCACGCAAAAATTGCACAAAAAATCAAAACTGGCTGGCTTGGCCAATGTTAAATATGCTTATTTTGCACATTTATTTAATCAAGACTATTCACCAGGTGCATTACTCTTAAGGAAAAAATGTCAAGATGTTTTCATAAAAAATGTAGTGGTTTATTGAATTGTCCACAGAAAAACCACATTGCAGCAAAACATAAAAATAGATGAAATAGTTACTGCCACGGGAGACCTAGGTATGCAAGAGCTAATGGCCCGGGCCCCTGCGATTTCCCTCAGACTAGGAAACCCTGACTGACCCTCTCCCAGAATTTACACTGATGGTGTGCATATCTGGGTCTCCACCCTCACTCTGTCTCCTGTTTCAACCCTTGGTTGAAACCTCCACCCACCACCCAGTGAAGAGACCACACACCAATACCCACAGTTAGCACAGACAAGGATAACGGAAAAATAGTTACGTTCGGCGGGCGACAGTTTCTTGGAAAAATATGCGCATGGTCGCAAACCGCTCAAGGATGAGCCTTGTGACAGCACCGCCCCCACACCAACCTCCGACGCATCGACTTCCACAACAAAAGGTTTCGATTCGTCTGGCTGCACAAGAATGGGGGCAGAAACAAAACTGTTTTTAAGAAATTCAAATGCGCACACAGCAGCCTCAGGCCAAACGGAGAAATTGGTACCCTTTTTAGTCAGTTAGCGGTTTAGCAATGAAAGAAAAATTTCTTTGATAAACTTCCTATAGTAGTTAGAAAACCCAAGGAACCGCTGAAGAGCTTTTAGGTTATCAGGCCGTTCCCAATGCAACACCGCTTGCACCTTAGCGGCGACCATTTTGAAACCAGAAGCAGACACAATATAACCCAAGAAAGGCAACTCCTGAACTGAAAATACACATTTCTCAAGTTTAGCATATAGCTTATTCTCTCTGAGAAGCTGTAACACCTGCCTGACATGATCTAAATGAGTATCACGGTCGCAAGAATATATGAGAATGTCATCTAGGTACACAATAACGAATTTCCCCAAAACATGCGAGAACACATCATTAATGAAGTGTTGAAACACTGCAGGTGCGTTTGTCAACCCAAATGGCATCACCAAATTTTCAAAATGACCCTCAGGAGTATTAAAAGCCGTCTTCCACTCATCACCTTGACGGACTCTTATGAGGTTGTACGCCCCCCTGAGGTCAAGCTTGGTAAACCACTTAGCACCTGCCACCTGGTTGAACAAATCTGGTATCAATGGCATAGGGTATGGATCACGAACCGTAATCTGGTTTAACTCCCTGAAATCCAGACACGGGCATAGTCCGCCATCTTTCTTCTTAACGAAGAAGAACCCTGCTGCCACTGGCGAGGATGAAGGCCTGATGTGCCCTTTGCTCAAACTTTCAGCAATGTAATCCTTTAGCGCTTGTCTCTCCGGACCGGAGATGTTAAACATCCTTGCTTTAGGCAATTTGGCCCCTGGTTTAAACCTGATAGTACAGTCATAGGGGCGATGTGGTGGCAACTCTGAACAACCCTTCTCAGAGAACACATCCACAAAATCCAGAAGTGACTCAGGAACACTTGAAGTCACAGCAGAAACACATGTGGCCAAGCAATTCTCCTGGCAGAATTCGCTCCACTGAATTATGTCCTGAGTTTTCCAGTCAATAACCGGGTTGTGCATAGACAACCATGGAAAACCCAGAACCAATTGTGCTGGAAGACTCTTGAGCACCTTACATGTAACCTGCTCGAAATGAAGAACCCCAATGTGGAGTTTCACCTCAGCCACAAACTCAGTAATCTCCCCCTGTGGGAGAGGAGCAGCATTGATGGTGACCACACGGATAGGATGAGGCAGTTTTTCGACCCTAAAACCGGCTGTGCGCGCAAACTCCTCATCAATGAGATTTGTGGCAGAACCACTATCCACAAAAACAGTGATTGGCAGCTCTCTGCCAGCGACAATAACTTTGGCAGGGAGCATGCTTTGAGAAACCACCATGGAGGATATACATAAGCTCAGATTGGACTCCTCCACACCCTCTGAGCTTAGAAGTTTTCCGCCGTTGCGTTTTTCTTTGACAGCAGAGGACAAATATTAACAAAATGACCAGTTTTACCGCAGTAAAAACAGACTCCCTGCTTCCTGAGCACAGGGGCTCGATGCTTAACATGTGACACCCCTGCAATTTGCATAGGTTCCGTGGGCTCACCTGCAGCAACCTCACGTGAACCTAAACTTTCTCCCACAGGCGGCGTCTCATGCTCCCCCTGATGCAAACGGCGATCAATGCGGACAACAAGACTCATAGCGGAATCTAGTGAAGCAGGAGTCTCGTACATCAAGAGGGCTTTTTTAACCCTTCCAGAAACCCCATGAATAAACTGACACCGCAGTGCGGGATCATTCCACTGAGTGTCGACCGCCCAGTGGCGAAATTCAGAACAGTAATCCTCTGCAATACGCTCCCCCTGGCAAATAGCGCATATCTTAGATTCTGCTAGAGCCATTCTGTCAGGATCATCGTAAATGTGTCCAAGAACAGAAAAAAAACTCTCCACAGAGTTAAATGCAGCAGAATCAGATGGCAAAGAAAACGCCCATGCTTGGGGTTCCCTGTTTAATAATGACAACACCAGGCCCACACGCTGAGCCTCATTACCTGAGGAGATCGGACGCATCCGAAAATACAGTTTGCAAGCTTCACGAAAAGTAACAAATTTACTGCGTTCCCCAGTAAACTTTTCAGGCAAAGGAAACTTAGGCTCAGCAACTCTACCTGTCACTCCGGCTTGCACATTAGATACTGCTAGTCCCTGTTGCTGCACTGCCCCCCTCAACTCAGTGACCTGTAGGGACAGCGCCTCCAACTGGCGGGTTATGGAATTCATGGGATCCATGGAATTCAAATAATGTTGGCCGATTATAATGTCACGGGAGACCTAGGTATGCAAGAGCTAATGACCCGGGCCCCTGCGATTTCCCTCAGACTAGGGAAACCCTGACTGACCCTCTCCCAGAGTTTACACTGATGGTGTGCATGTCTGGGCCTCCACCCTCACCCTGTCTCCTGTTTCAACCCTAGGCTGAAACCTCCACCCACCACCCAGTGAAGAGACCACACATCAATACCCACAGTTAGCACAGACAAGGATAATGGAAAAATATGCAACACGCCGCAGTCACTCAGGAATACACTAAGTGCACAGGGCAAAATAAATACAAATATAGGAAGGAGAAAATAAGACAAAGGGAAATACACCACTAGCAACGATACTCCAACTCCTAGCTCACCACTCCAGACCGAGATAACCAAGCACAAGACAGAAGCTATAATCGGCGACGCCCAATGTTCAGAAGAACTATTTAAAGGCAGTGGGCGTGGCCCAGCTTCCAATCCGAGCACCAGCTAAATTAACCCCTGACCAGCTAGATAAAATCTAGCCGACGCCACTGAGCACATAGTGGACAAAAGCGGAATTACCGCTGTCTGTCGAACGCCCTGGTATGAACAGCGTCCGACATGACAGTTACGAACAGATTGTCCATTTGTTCCTATTAGCGTTTGTTCCTCATCATTTCTGTAATGGTGTAGAAGTCATCTTTCATGAAGTAGAATCAGGGTTACCAGTTGTTCGTTCCTTCTGTGAATTGTCTGATGTCCATGGAGAATGATGGTGAAGGCAGGAGGTGATAGACCCCATGTGACAGCCCCTCCACCTCCTAAGAGCTGTGTTTATAAATGTGTCCTACAGATCACATGTTTACTTTATATGGTGTTAACTTATACTCTGAGCTACATATACATAAATAGCTTTTGTAACGTCAGCGAAAGACAATGTGTTCAGTACAGGATTCAGAATAAGAATAATTCAATTAATATTTAACAGCCATGGCCATGTATGTCCATCCTCATCCCAGGAAGCAAGAGACAAGAGACCAGAGCCACATGGTGTTGTCCCTTTTATGTGACCAGCTAAAAGAGGTGTGTTCAGCCCCATGTGTGGGGAATGATGTCAGAAGTCTATTGTCCACTGGCAACGGTATATCCCCTCAATAAACCTGTCTTACCAGCACATGGAAGATTACAGCAAGCTAGAGGAGGGGCTTTGCTCCATGTGGCATACATGTGGGGGAATTATATATAAATGTGTATATACACAAACATGCACTAAACACATCTCTATATAAAGATGCACATTTTGGGGCACTTCCCTTCTACAGTCCCCCTGTAGTCGAGAACACGACAATGAAATTTGAGGGAATTGTTGTGCTGGGATTTATTTGTCTAATCAAACCCAAATATAACGTGTGACAGTTCAGGATGGAATGAAGCATAATTCTGCCCTTAAGTACCTAGACATCATCCACATGGCCATCAGCTCTTCTCTGCCATTCACCGTAACCCACATCTCTATCCACAGAGTACACCTTCTTCTTTCTTGGAGTCTTATTGCAATCTTCAGTCTCTTTGCTGCGGTCTTTTCTGCGTTCATGTCATTGTCAATCTTCAGGTATCCACCTATCCCAAAGCCATCTTTCTCCAGTTGTGACTGGCCAGACTCTGGAATGGCTTTACCCTCACAGTCCATAGGTCAGTCAACATCATCCTGTGTGCACCCGTCACCCTGCCAGTTTTCACGTTACTCTCCTATAGCTTAATTCAGCAGGAATTTGAGTATGTCTGGAAGATGAGACTGCTAGATGTCACAGTTTTGTTTTTTTCTTGGGGGGGGGGCCCTTGCAGACTCAGGCACTTCAAACGACTGGACTCAGGTAATGGAAACGATTTTCAGCAGAAATGCATCAGACAACTTCCATCAGGCACTTCTCCTGTAGTCTTGATTGAAGATCGTTGATGAGGTTCCTCCATAGATAGATACGCAGATCTTTACTCGGCAGGTCAGAATTTCTTAAGTAGGGAGTGATGTCACAATACCTTAGTTAACTGCGGGAAAGAACACCGTCTAGTTCTAACCGACATTCAATCCATCCCTTATGAACTTCGCCATTGCTAGGGTTAAAGTGGCAAATACCTTACAGGGTGGAACCTCACTCTTTTTTCCCCATTCACACAAAACACATATTACAATTCTATTCCAAAATATGCTTTTGGGTTTGAATTAGTGATGAGCGAGCACTAAAATGCTCAGGTGCTCGTTGCTCGGGTCGAGCAGATTGGAATACTTGGGCACTCGATCCGAGCAACGAGCCCAATGTAAGTCTATGGGAGACTCGAGTATTTTTACCGCGATTCCCCCCGGGTGTCCTTTTAAGGTCTAAAATCGTCTGAAAATGATGGAAACACTGCTCAAATGACACAGGGACATCATGGGGATCGCCCCTGGAAGCATTTCTGACTCCTAATTCACAGCTTTAATCAATTTTTTCCGAGATTCATGCCATTTTTCCAGGTGCAACAAAAAACACATTAAAACAAAACCAAAACGGGTTTTGTTGGGAAATATGTCAAGGTACATCCTTTGCTGGTTAATGACTTGCCTGTAAGGCCAAATATTTAACCCCAGACCGAAAACTTCCACCCCCACTTAGGCTTAGTTCAGACGCAGCGTTTCTCAACTTTAACATTGCTTTCAACCACTACAAATGCATTCACTGGGAAATGTCATTGTAACATTTAACATCCCAAGCTGGCAATGTGGTGTGTGACACATAAGCAGACCCATCTTGTTTAATTTAGGATGGAGGGACTTTTAAAGTCACAAGCTTATTTTTAGAGGGGCATCAGGCGGCATTAATATTCTTAAAGGGCCATCATTAAACAGTGGGTCTCCTATGCTGTTATTACCTATGCAGCGAGTGGCTGGGCTGCCAAGAATTACGACGCACCCCAATACCCCTTTCACGAGAGGCAGGGCGGGGACAATGCAGGGGGCGGCACCTGAGCAAGTTTAAGAAAAAAAAAAAATTTTTTTTTTTTTTTGAAAGTCAGGGGTCGCCCTACCCAGGGGCGCCGCTATAATGAGGTGAGTTGAGCAGTTCGCCTCTAGCGGCATCCAGTCCCTCAAAACGGGGCGGCAGCGCAGCGCCGCCCCCTGCAGTCAGATCAGATGTGTCGGGTACTAGCCATAAGCATGAGGCTGTGTCACCAGCAGGAGGCGGCGGGGATGCCGGGCGCGGTGCTGCCTCCGCACACAAACTTGTCCGGTTATAAGTTAAGTACTGAGGGACGGGATGGGGAAGAGGTGAGCGGCCCCAGCCGGGAAGACGAGCTACTTGTGATTGAACGAACTAAGCACAGCCTGTGGGCGGGGACTGTGGCTGCTTGCCTGCTACACAGTAGCGTAGCGACTGGAGGGGGCAGAGGGGGCCATCGCCCGGGCCCTGTCATTTAACCCCTTCCCGACCTATGACGCATACGCTGCGTCATGAAAGTCGGTGCCAATCCGACCTGTGACGCAGCGTATGCGTCATGGCGGAATCGCGTTCCTGCAGGTCGGGTGAAAGGGTTAACTGAAATTTCACCCGACCTGCAGATACAGGGGAACTTGTACTTTAGCCCAGGGGGGGTGGCTCAGCCCCCACTTGGCTACGATCGCCCTGGTGACCACTTTGTCACCACCCCCCAGATCTGATTGGAGCTAGCGTCCATGTGACGCTAGCTCTCCATTCAGATGTGTGGGGGGCAGAGAAAACCATGGCTGCCTCGCTGTCCAGCTTCATGCCTCCGTGGAAGCTGAACAGCGAGGTGCCTGCATACTGCCCTGCCACATACAGCGATCACCGCCGCCGCTGCAGTCACCGCCACCGCTGCAGTCACCGCCACCGCTGCAGTGGCCGCCACCGCCAGGTGCTCCCCTCTGCTTCTCTCCCCCCCCCCCTTGCGATTCCATGCCCCCCGACCTTCGCTCCCTCCCCCCTGCACCCGGTGATCGCCCCCTGCCCCAGAGATTACCCCCCCTGCTGCTGCCGGCTCCATTTCCACCTTCTGCTGCATCGCATCTGACAGCCCCCGCCCCAGTGATCCCCCCTGATCTCTCCTCTGATTGCCCCCCTGATCTCCCCCCTGCCCTGTGGATCACCCCCTGCCTTGCTGATGTCCTCCCCTGCCCCGCTGATGTCCCCCCTGCCCCTCAGATCTCCCCCCTGCCTTGTGGATCGCCCCCTGCCCCACTGATGTCCTCCCCTGCCCCGCTGATGTCCCCCCTGCCCCGCTGATATCCCCCCTGCCCTGCAGATCTCCCCCCTGCCCTGTGGATTGCCCCCTGCCCCGCTGATGTCCTCCCTGCCCCGCTGATGTCCTCCCTGCCCCGCTGATGTCCTCCCTGCCCCACTGATTCCCTCCCTGCGCCACTGATGTCCCCCCTGCCCCACAGATCTCCCCCCTGCCTTGTGGATCACCCCCTGCCCTGCTGATGTCCCCCCTGCCCCGCTGATATCCCCCCTGCCCTGCAGATCTCCCCCCTGCCCTGTGGATTGCCCCCTGCCCCGCTGATGTCCTCCCTGCCCCGCTGATGTACTCCCTGCCCCACTGATCTCCCTCCCTGCCCCGCTGATGTCTCCCCTGCCCCTCAGATCTCTCCCCTGCCTTGTGGATCGCCCCCTGCCCCGCTGATGTCCCCCCTGCCCCGCTGATGTCCCCCCTGCCCTGCAGATCTCCCCCCTGCCTTGTGGATCGCCCCATGCCCCGCTGATGTCCCCCCTGCCCCGCAGATCTCCCCCCTGCCCTATGGATTGCCCCCTGCCCCGCTGATGTCCCTCCCTGCCCCGCTGATGTCCCTCCCTGCCCCGCTGATGTCCCTCCCTGCCCCGCTGATGTCCTCCCCTGCCCCGCTGATGTCCTCCCCTGCCCCGCTGATCTTCCCCTGGCCCGCTGATGTCCTCCCTGCACTGTGGATCACCCTCTGCCCCGCTGATGTCCTCCCCTGCTCCGGTGATGTCCCCCCTGCCCCGCTGATCTCCCCCCTGCCCTGTGGATCGCCCCCTTCCCCGCTGATGTCCTCCCCTTCCCCGCTGATGTCCTCCCCTTCCCCGCAGATCTCCCCCTGCCCCGCAGATGTCCCCCCCTGCCCCAGTTTTCCCATTAGGGTTGGGATTAGGGGTAGGGTTGGGATTAGGATTGGGATTAGGGGTAGGGTTAGGATTAGGGGTAGGGTTGGGATTAGGGGTAGGGTTAGGGTTGGGATTAGGGGTAGGGTTGGGATTAGGGGTAGGGTTGGGATTAGGGGTAGGGGTGTGTTGGGGTTAGGGTTGGAGATAGAATTGGGGGTTTCCACTGTTTAGGCACATCAGGGGCTCTCCAAACGCGACATGGCGTCCGATCTCCATTCCAGCCAATTCTGCGTTAAAAAAGTAAAACAGTGCTCCTTCCCTTCCGAGCTCTCCAGTGCGCCCAAACAGGGGTTTACCCCAACATTTGGGGTATCAGCGTACTCAGGACAAATTGGACAACAACTTTTTTGGTCCAATTTCTTTGTTACCCTTGGCAAACTAAAAATTTGGGGGGCTAAAAAACCCTTTTTGTGGGAAAAAATGTTTTTTTGTTTTCACGGCTCTGCGTTATAAACTGTAGTGAAACACTTAGGGGTTCAAAGTTCTCTCAACACATCTAGATAAGTTCCTTGGGGGTCTAGTTTCCAATATGGGGTCACTTGTGGGGGGTTTCTACTGTTTAGGTACATTAGGGGCTATGCAAACGCAATGTGATGCCTGCAGACCAATCCATCTAACTCTGCATTCCAAATGGTGTTCATTCCCTTCCGAGCTCTGCCATGCGCCCAAATGGTGGTTCCCCTCCACATATAGGGTATCAGCGTACTCAGGACAAATTGGTCAACAGCTTTTGGGGACCAATTTCTCCTGTTACCCTTGTGAAAATAAAAAATTGCGGGCTAAAAATCATCTTTGAAGATAAAAAAGATTTTTTTATTTTCACGGCTCTGCGTTATAAACTTCTGTGAAGCATTTGGGGGTAAAAAGTGCTCACCACACATCTAGATAAGATCCTTGGGGGTCTAGTTTCCTAAATGTGGTAATTTGTGGGGGGTTTCTACTGTTTAGGCACATCAGGGGCTCTGCAAATGCAACGTGATGCCCGCAGACCATTCCATCAAAGTCTGCATTTCAAATGTCACTACTTCCCTTCCAAGCCCTGACGTGCGCCCAAACAGTGGTTTACCCCCACATATGGGGTACCAGCGTACTCACAACAAACTGGGCAACAAATATTGGGGTCCAATTTCTCCTGCTACCCTTGTGAAAATAAACAATTGCTTGCTAAAACATCTTTTTTGAGGACAGAAAAAAGATTTTTTATTTTCACGGCTCTGCGTTGTAAACTTCTGTGAAGCACTTGGGGGTTGAACGTGCTCATCACACATCTAGATAAGTTCCTTGGGGGGTCTAGTTTCCAAAATGGGGTCACTTGTGGGGGGTTTCTACTGTTTAGGTACATCAGGGGCTCTGCAAACGTAACATGATGCCCGCAGACCATTCCATCAACGTCTGCATTCCAAATCGTCACTACTTCCCTTCCGAGCCCCAGCATGTGCCTAAACAGTGGTTTACCCCCACATATGGGGTATCAGCGTACTCAGTAGAAACTGGACAACAACTTTTGGGGTCAAATTTCTCCTGTTACCCTTGGGAAAATTAAAAAATTCTGGGCTAAAAAAATATTTTTGAGGAAAGAAAACACATTTATTATTTTCACGGCTCTGCGTTATAAACTTCTGTGAAGCACTTGGGGGTTCAAAGTGCTCACCACACATCTAGGTAAGTTCCCTTGGGGGTCTAGTTTCCAAAGTGGGGTCACTTGTGGGGAGTTTCTACTGTTTAGGCATATCAGGGGCTCTGCAAACGCAATGTGACGCCCGCAGAGCATTCCATCAATGTCTGCATTTCAAAACGTCACTACTTTCCTTCCGAACCCCTACGTGTGCCAAAACAGTGGTTTACCCCCACATATGGGGTATCCGCGTACTCAGGAGAAACTGGACAACAACTTTTGGGGTCCAATTTCTCCTGTTACCCTTGGGAAAATAAAAAATTGTGGGCTAAAAAATCATTTTTGAGAAAAGAAAAATATTTTTTTATTTTCATGGCTCTGCGTTATAAACTTCTGTGAAGCACCTGGGGGTTTTAAGTGCTCACTATGCATCTAGATAAGTTCCTTGGGGGGTCTAGTTTCCAAAATTGGGTCACTTGTAGGGGAGTTCCAATGTTTAGGCACACAGGGGCTCTCCAAACGCGACATGATGTCCGCTAACGATTGGAGCTAATTTTCCATTCAAAAAGTCAAATGGCGCGCCTTCCCTTCCGAGCCCTGCCGTGCGCCCAAACAGTGGTTTACCCCCACATATGGGGTATCATCGTACTCAGGACAAACTGGACAACAACATTTGGGGTCCAATTTCTCCTCTTACCCTTGGGAAAATAAAAAATTCCGGGCTAAAAATCATTTTTGAGGAAAGAAAAATAATTTTTTATTTTCATGGCTCTGCGTTATAAACTTCTGTGAAGCACCTGGGGGTTTTAAGTGCTCACTATGCATCTAGATAAGTTCCTTGGGGGGTCTAGTTTCCAAAATGGGGTCACTTGTAGGGGAGCTCCAATGTTTAGGCACACAGGGGCTCTCCAAACGCGACATGATGTCCGCTAACGATTGGAGCTAATTTTCCATTCAAAAAGTCAAATGGCGCGCCTTCCCTTCCTAGCCTTGCCGTGCACCCAAACAGTGGTTTACCCCCACATATGAGATATCGGCGTACTCAGGAGAAATTGCCCAACTAATTTTAGGATCCATTTTATCCTGTTGCCCATGTGAAAATGAAAAAATTGAGGCTAAAAGAAATTTTGTGTGAAAAAAAAGTACTTTTTCATTTTTATGGATCAATTTGTGAAGCACCTGAGGGTTTAAAGTTCTCACTATGCTTCTAGATAAGTTCCTTGGGGGGTCTAGTTTCCAAAATGGGGTCACTTGTGGGGGAGCTCTAATGTTTAGGCACACAGGGGCTCTCCAAACCTGACATGGTGTCCGCTAGCGATGGAGATAATTTTTCATTCAAAAAGTCAAATGGCGCTCCTTCCCTTCCGAGCCTTACCATGTGCCCAAACAGTGGTTTACCCCCACATGTAAGGTATCGGTGTACTCAGGAGAAATTGTCCAACAAATTTTAGGATCCATTTTATCCTCTTGCCCATGTGAAAATGAAAAAATTGAGGCTAAAATAATTTTTTTGCGAAAAAAAAGTACTTTTTCATTTTTACAGATTAATTTGTGAAGCACCTGGGGGTTTAAAGTGCTCACTATGCATCTAGATAAGTTCCTTGGGGGGTCTAGTTTCCAAAATTGGGTCACTTGTAGGGGAGTTCCAATGTTTAGGCACACAGGGGCTCTCCAAACGCGACATGATGTCCGCTAATGATTGGAGCTAATTTTCCATTCAAAAAGTCAAATGGCGCGCCTTCCCTTCCGAGCCCTGCCGTGCGCCCAAACAGTGGTTTACCCCCACATATGGGGTATCATCGTACTCAGGACAAACTGCACAACAACATTTGGGGTCCAATTTCTCCTCTTACCCTTGGGAAAATAAAAAATTCCGGGCTAAAAATCATTTTTGAGGAAAGAAAAATAATTTTTTATTTTCATGGCTCTGCGTTATAAACTTCTGTGAAGCACCTGGGGGTTTTAAGTGCTCACTATGCATCTAGATAAGTTCCTTGGGGGGTCTAGTTTCCAAAATGGGGTCACTTGTAGGGGAGCTCCAATGTTTAGGCACACAGGGGCTCTCCAAACGCGACATGATGTCCGCTAACGATTGGAGCTAATTTTCCATTCAAAAAGTCAAATGGCGCGCCTTCCCTTCCTTGCCTTGCCGTGCACCCAAACAGTGGTTTACCCCCACATATGAGATATCGGCGTACTCAGGAGAAATTGCCCAACTAATTTTAGGATCCATTTTATCCTGTTGCCCATGTGAAAATGAAAAAATTGAGGCTAAAAGAAATTTTGTGTGAAAAAAAAGTACTTTTTCATTTTTATGGATCAATTTGTGAAGCACCTGAGGGTTTAAAGTTCTCACTATGCTTCTAGATAAGTTCCTTGGGGGGTCTAGTTTCCAAAATGGGGTCACTTGTGGGGGAGCTCTAATGTTTAGGCACACAGGGGCTCTCCAAACCTGACATGGTGTCCGCTAGCGATGGAGATAATTTTTTATTCAAAAAGTCAAATGGCGCTCCTTCCCTTCCGAGCCTTACCATGTGCCCAAACAGTGGTTTACCCCCACATGTAAGGTATCGGTGTACTCAGGAGAAATTGTCCAACAAATTTTAGGATCCATTTTATCCTCTTGCCCATGTGAAAATAAAAAAATTGAGGCTAAAATAATTTTTTTGCGAAAAAAAAGTACTTTTTCATTTTTACGGATTAATTTGTGAAGCACCTGGGGGTTTAAAGTGCTCACTATGCATCTAGATAAGTTCCTTGGGGGGTCTAGTTTCCAAAATGGGGTCACTTGTGGGGGAGCTCCAATGGTTAGGCACACGGGGGCTCTCCAAACGCGACATGGTGTCCGCTAAAGATTGGAGCCAATTTTTCATTCAAAAAGTCAAATGGCGCTCCTTCCCTTCCGAGCCCTGCCGTGCGCCCAAACAGTGGTTTACCCCCACATTTGATGTATCAGCGTACTCAGGACAAATTGGACAACAACGTTCGTGGTCCAGTTTCTCCTTTTACCCTTGGGAAAATAAAAAAATTGTTGCGAAAATATCATTTTTGTGACTAAAAAGTTGAATGTTAATTTTTTCCTTCCATGTTGCTTCTGCTGCTGTGAAACTCCTGAAGAGTTAATAAACTTCTTGAATGTGGTTTTGAGCACCTTGAGGGGGGCAGTTTTTAGAACGGTGTCACTTTTGGGTATTTTCAGCCATATAGAACCCTCAAACTGACTTCAAATGTGAGGTGGTCCCTAGAAAAAATGGTTTTGTAAATTTTGTTGTAAAAATGAAAAATCACTGGTCAAATTTTAACCCTTATAACTTCCTAGCAAAAAAAAAATTTGTTTCCAAAATTATGCTGATGTAAAGTAGACATGTGGGAAATGTTATTTATTAACTATTTTCTGTCACATAACTCTCTGGTTTAACAGAATAAAAATTCAAAATGTGAAAATTGCAAAATTTTCAAAATTTTCGCCAAATTTCCGTTTTTTTCACAAATAAACTCAGAAATTATCAACCTAAATTTACCACTAACATGAAGCCCAATATGTCACGAAAAAACAATCTCAGAATCGCTAGGATCCGTTGAAGCGTTCCTGAGTTATTACCTCATAAAGGGACACTGGTCAGAATTGCAAAAAACGGCAAGGTCATTAAGGCCAAAATAGGCTGGGTCATGAAGGGGTTAAAGGGGCCCACCGGGAGCCAGGGCCACTTCTGTGACATACAGAACACAGCATAGGAGCAGAGCAGTATGATGTCTGCTCTGCTCCCATCTGACGGAGACTCTGCAGGCTGCTAGCACAGTGGCCGGCTGCAGTCTCCCTCCTGCAGTGAATGGTTTCGCCCCTTCTCACCTTCTGACCTGATCATGAAGCTTTTCCCCAGCTGCAGTTCTTCCCTCTGTGCACGCTGGGATTGGCTCAGGCATGCTGGGTCCTAATGCCCACATGTTGCATTTCACCAAGACACTTCCTGGTCCTGCCTGCAAACGTTATCAGTAAGTGCTGGGGATGGAACATTTTAGGCTTATTAAATTCAGGTATGTCACTGTGATGTGAATGTGAGACCATTGGGGTATTGTGGGTGAGGGGGGACAGGGTACTGAGGGGGTGGATGTGAGAGCACGGGGGTATTGTGGGGGAGGGGAGACAGGGTACTGGGGGGGTAAATGTGAGACTATGGGGGTGTTGTGGGCGCTGAAAGTGGGTGAGGGGGACAGGGTACTGATGGGGTGAATGAAAGATGATGGGGGTATTGGGTACTGAAGTGGGGGAGGGGAGGCAGGGCACTGGGGGGTAAATGTGAGACCATGGGGGTGTTGTGGGGGCTGAAGGTGGGTGAAGTGGGACAGGGCACCGAGGGGTGGATGTGAAATGATGGGGGTATTGGGGCTGAATATTATAATGTTTTGTTATGATATTATATGTACTCCATCACAGGTAATATTTGCTGTCTGGGGAGGCTGTTGATGGGGGGGTAGGGGGCTTTTGATACGTACCACCTGGGTCTTTTATGAGTATTAGTATAAGGAGCCGCATACAGTAACCAAGAGCTGCATCACATGTACAGCACCACTCCAGCATTTTTTTTTATTTCACTGCTGGAGCGGTGCTGAAAATCCACGTCCCCTGCGCCCTGTCTGATACTCACCTTCTGGCGTCTTCATCTGTTTTAGTCTCCGCTCGGCTCCGTCTCCTGCAGTTTGTGGCCTGTCCGAGGCTCCAGTGTTTCATGGAGCAGCGCAGAGGTCACTAATCAATGTGAGTCTGTGGGAGCCTCGTTCTGGCCTCTTTCTCACTCTCAGGCTATGTGCACACGGTGCGGATTTGGCTGCGGATTCGTAGCAGTTTTCCATGCGTTGTACAGTACCATGTAATCCTATGGAAAACCAAATCCGCAGTGCCCATGGTGTTGAAAATACCACACGGAAACGCTGCTTTGTATTTTCTGCAGCATGTCAATTCTTTGTGCGGATTCTGCAGCATTTTACACCTGCTCCTGTATAGGATTCCGCAGGTGTAAAAACACAGGCGAAATCCTCACAAAAAAGCAGGAAATCCGCGGGAAATACGCATGTAAAACGCAGCACATTTTACCTGTGGATTTTGCAAAAACGGTGCGGGAAAAATGCGCATACGAATCCGCAACGTGGGCACATAGCCTCATAGTCTTACATTGAGCGCTTGTGACATAGCTTCTAACTTCTGGCCTGTCAGAAGCTGCGCTCACAAGTTTGAGCTGTGGGACTGCACCAGTGCCACAAAATAGTGAATACGCCGGAGGATGAGTAAATGACTGGGAATGGGGACCTGCGCTTAAAGCACCACTCCAACGGTGGAAAAAAACCCTGCTAGAGTGGTGCTTTAATAATTTAATAATAAGCAATTTAATACTTTAAAGTTGATAAAGGTTTGGAATAAATGTCTGCAGTCACTTTATGTGACTGCAGACTGCCAAATCATGACAGGGAGCTGCGGGCCCATCATACTGTGATAAGGGAGCTGTGGGCTCATACTGTGTATAAGGGAGCTGCGGGCCCATCATACTGTGTATAGAGGAGCTGTGGGCCCATCATACTGTATATAGAGGAGCTGTGTGTCCATCATACTGTGTATAAGGGAGCTGTGGGTCCATCATACTGTGTATAAGGGAGCTGTGTGTCCATCATACTGTGTATAAGGGAGCTGCGGGCCCATCATACTGTGTATAAGGGAGCTGTGGGCCCATCATACTGTGTATAGAGGAGCTGTGTGTCCATCATACTGTGTATAAGGGAGCTATGTGTCCATCATACTGTGTATAAGGGAGCTGTATGTCCATCATACTGTGTATAAGGGAGCTGCGGGCCCATCATACTGTGTATAGTGGAGCTGTGGTCCCATCATACTGTGTATAAGGGAGCTGTGGGCCCATCATACTGTGTATAGAGGAGCTGTGGGCCCATCATACTGTGTATAAGGGAGCTGTGGCCCCACCATACTGTGTATAAGGGAGCTGTGGTCCCATCATACTGTGTATAAGGGAGCTGCGGGCCCATCATACTGTGTATAAGGGAGCTGTGGGCCCATCATACTGTGTATAGAGGAGCTGTGGGCCCATCATACTGTATATAGAGGAGCTGTGTGTCCATCATACTGTGTATAAGGGAGCTGCGGGCCCATCATACTGTGTATAGAGGAGCTGTGGGTCCATCATACTGTATATAGAGGAGCTGTGTGTCCATCATACTGTGTATAAGGGAGCTGCGGGCCCATCATACTGTGTATAGAGGAGCTGTGGGCCCATCATACTGTATATAGAGGAGCTGTGTGTGTCCATCATACTGTGTATAAGGGAGCTGTGGGTCCATCATACTGTGTATAAGGGAGCTGCGGGCCCATCATACTGTGTATAAGGGAGCTGTGGGCCCATCATACTGTGTATAGAGGAGCTGTGGGCCCATCATACTGTATATAGAGGAGCTGTGTGTCCATCATACTGTGTATAAGGGAGCTGTGGGCCCATCATACTGTGTATAGAGGAGCTGTGGGCCCATCATACTGTATATAGAGGAGCTGTGTGTCCATCATACTGTGTATAAGGGAGCTGTGTGTCCATCATACTGTGTATAAGGGAGCTGCTGGCCCATCATACTGTGTATAAGGGAGCTGTGGTCCCATCATACTGTGTATAAGGGAGCTGTGGCCCCACCATACTGTGTATAAGGGAGCTGTGGTCCCATCATACTGTGTATAAGGGAGCTGCGGGCCCATCATACTGTGTATAAGGGAGCTGCGGGCCCATCATACTGTGTATAAGGGAGCTGTGGGCCCATCATACTGTGTATAGAGGAGCTGTGGGCCCATCATACTGTATATAGAGGAGCTGTGTGTCCATCATACTGTGTATAAGGGAGCTGCGGGCCCATCATACTGTGTATAGAGGAGCTGCGGGCCCATCATACTGTATATAGAGGAGCTGTGTGTCCATCATACTGTGTATAAGGGAGCTATGTGTCCATCATACTGTGTATAAGGGAGCTGCAACCCCATCATACTGTGTATAAGGGAGCTGTGTGTCCATCATACTGTGTATAAGGGAGCTGCAACCCCATCATACTGTGTATAAGGGAGCTGCGGGCCCATCATACTGTGTATAAGGGAGCTGTGTGTCCATCATACTGTATATAGAGGAGCTGTGTGCCCATCATACTGTGCATAAGGAAGCTGTAGCCACATCATACTGTGTACAGAACTGTGAGGGACATCATACTGTTTAGAAGGGAGCTGTGGACCCACCATACTGTGTATAGGGAACTGTGAAGGCATATTGTGCATATGGGAGCTGTTGGCCCATTACACTGTATATAGGGGAGCTCTGGGGGGCATTATACTTTCTATAGTGGAGTTCTGTCAGCATTATACTGTGTAATTAGGGAAGCAGTGGGAACATCATACGGTGTATAGGGGAGTTATAGAATCATCATACTGTGTATAGGGGAGCTGTGGGGGCCTTATACAGTGTATATGGAAGCTTTGAGCTCACCATACTGTGTATAATGGAGCAGTACATGAGGGAACTTAGGGGACATTATTAAATGTAAAGTGGGCACTTCAGCATTATTGTATTGTTATAGGGGCACTCAGAGTATTGCGACCATCAAAGTTGCATATTGTCACAATATGGCGGTAAAATCAATGTTCGCTTTTGTATATAGATTTATTTTCAATAACAGCGAGGTCATATTCTGAGGTTCCCCTATATTCACAATTAGAGTGCACAACCGTCACTGTAATTCTCTCGTGCCCCCCCCCCCCCCCCCTCTGTTCTCTCGTGCCCCCATCTATTCTCCTATGCCCCCGGTAGTATGAGCTTGTCACTGTCACTAGAATATAGCAGTGATGCCAGCAGGGTAAATCCCACGTCATAAATTGCTTCCTTAATATGACAATGGTACCAGTCCCCCCTTGCTGCCTGCTGTGTGCCCTCTTTGGTATACACCAGGTAAGCACAGGAGCCCCAGGGCACAGGCAGCAGGAGACTGTGTGACCATGAAGTAAATAGAAGAGGATGTGTTATGTTTGTATTGTATCCTGCCTGGCATTAAAGGGGTTATCTGAGATGGGGAAATATACAGTATATACATACTAGTTTATTTAAAATAAATCCTACACAGAGAGATATTGCCCTCCTGTCACCCCCGGGAATTCAGCCACAGACCTCTCTGGTGGTCGACAGCGGTTCTGGAAGCGATGACTGCACCATCTGGATGTCACAGAACAGATAAAACCTGTGATTAACTGCAGCGGTCAGGTGACTGTGAGGCTATGTGCACACGTATTTTTGAGGGCTGCGGATTTTTCCGCAGAGGATTTCAGAAATCCGCAGGTAAAAGGCACTGCGTTTTACCGCGGCTTTACTGTGTTTTTTTTTTTTGCGTATTTTGTGCGGATTTCACCTGCGGTTTTACACCTGAAGATTCCCATTATGGAGCAGGTGTAAACCGCTGCAGAAACCGCACAAAGAATTGACACGCTGCGGAATGTAAACCGCAGCGTTTCCGCACGATTTTTCCGCAGCATGTGCACTGCGGATTCCGTTTTCCATAGGTTTACATTGTACTGTAAACGCATGGGAAACCGCTGCGGACCCACAGCGGCGGATCCGCAATGTGTGCACATAGCCTTAGACGCTTCTCTGAAGGGGGGCCTGTGCCAGTCACCTGACAGTTGTGGGCTTTAATTTTCTCTTATTTTGCCAAATTTTCAAAAGAGTAAGGGATGGTCTTAAAAAATAAAATTGAAAACCCCCTATTACATTATTTAGTGATTCTCATTCGTGTCGGTGTTCCCCTCTGGTACCAAAAGTGATGTCGACCTGTGCATTATTTACATGACCGCTGCAGCCAATCACTGACCTCACAGTCATTTGCTGTACATAATAGTACGACCACTGCAGCCTGTGATTAGTGGGGGTAAAATGGTGAAGGCCCCTGCAATGATTATTATTTATCGTACATCTGGATACAGATCTACAGTACATAGCAATTAAAGGGGTGTTCAGGGCTGTAGACATATTTCTGCACTCTATGTGACTTCAAACTACTGAATGCATGTAAAGAGTAAATGTAATGTAAATTGAAAGTAAGTAAAGATTAAACCAGATTTATTTATACTGATTTTACTATGGGGGGGGGCGCCATTTTGCAGTTCGCCTCAGGCAGCATAGAGGCTAGGTTCACCCCTGGCCCCACCCACCCACCTCAGTCTTGGCTGCTGCGGGGGGAGGGGGTCTCGGGCGCAGGGCCGCCATCAGGGCATTACAGCCCTGACTACTGTATGGGGCAGAAATGGGTGCTGTACCTTTAAGCAGCAGGCCCAAGTGTATCACGGTCCTGACGCGGGTCATGTGACACGCTGCGCGCTCTTATGTAGGAGCACTGGAGCAGACTGGAGGTGTGAGAGCCCTGGTGACGGCACAGACAGTAAGGAGTTAACTGCTGTCAGCCCGAGGATTTCCTGTCTCCTCGGTAACAAGGATCCTTTCTATGTCATCTGCGGGGGAAGTGTTTCAGTGCTGCACTTCTTGTGCTCTGCCAGTACTGTCCCCCATGTGGTGAGAAGGTGACTGGGGGGTTTGTACAGGGAGCATCAGGGGGTCTGGTGATATTGGGGGTCTCACCTCTGCTTGTCTGCCCCCTCAGATGTTGCCTGTCAGAGGGGGGACCCTGCTAAGGTCCACGGCTGCTGTCTGCAGGTAAGAGCCCTTCCGTCCTGTCTCAGCTGCTGTGGCACTATAAGTCTCAGCATGCACATACAGGGGAGACACAGATTGTGGTGATTTACATGTTTCAAGCTGGAAGACATTTTGCTTTTTTGTAGAGAAGCAGGACGGACATGTTTGTGGGAGAAGATACTGAAGTCGGCGGTGAGCAGGGAGAGGAGGCGGGCAGTGTGTGAGGACTCAGAGGAAGCTGCAGAGAGGAGTGAGGTGAGAGAGGAGACGGGAGTCTGCTGATGTGAGTGAGGAGAGGGGAGGCTGGAAAGGGGAGATGAGAGGCTGGTAAGGAGAGATGAGAGGCTGGTGGGGGAGGCTGCTGAGGAGATGAGAGGCTGGAAAGGAGAGGAGATGAGAGGCTGGTGTGGGGAGGCTTCTGAGGAGATAAGGAGAGGAGAGGCTGGTGAGGAGAGGCTGGTAAGGAGAGGAGATGAGAGGCTGGAGAGGAGATGAGGCTG
The DNA here is from genome assembly GCF_051348905.1 of Ranitomeya variabilis. Taxonomy (NCBI): domain Eukaryota; kingdom Metazoa; phylum Chordata; class Amphibia; order Anura; family Dendrobatidae; genus Ranitomeya; species Ranitomeya variabilis. Next base: position 214,605,405 of record NC_135237.1, read on the forward strand.
GTAAGGAGAGGAGAGGCTGGTAAGGAGAGGAGATGAGAGGTTGGAAAGGAGAGGAGAGGCTGGTGAGGAGAGGCTGGTAAGGAGAGGCAGGAGAGGAGATGAGAGGCTGGAAAGGAGAGGAGATGAGAGGCTGGAAAGGAGAGGAGATGAGAGGCTGGAAAGGAGAGGAGATGAGAGGCTGGAAAGGAGAGGAGATGAGAGGCTGGTGAGGAGAGGCTGGAAAGGAGATGAGAGGCTGGAAAGGAGATGAGAGGCTGGAAAGGAGATGAGAGGCTGGAAAGGAGATGAGAGGCTGGAAAGGAGATGAGAGGCTGGAAAGGAGATGAGATGAGAGGCTGGAAAGGAGAGGAGATGAGAGGCTGGAAAGGAGATGAGAGGCTGGAAAGGAGATGAGATGAGAGGCTGGAAAGGAGATGAGATGAGAGGCTGGAAAGGAGATGAGATGAGAGGCTGGAAAGGAGATGAGATGAGAGGCTGGAAAGGAGAGGAGATGAGAGGCTGGAAAGGAGAGGAGATGAGAGGCTGGTGTTGGGAGGCTGCTAAGGAGAGGAGAGGCTGGTAAGGAGAGGAGAGGCTGGTGAGGAAAGGCTGGAAAGGAGATGAGAGGCTGGAAAGGAGAGTAGAGGCTGGTGAGGAGAGGAGATGAAAGGCTGGAAAGGAGAGGAGAGGCTGGAGAGGAGAGGCTGGAAAGGAGAGGAGAGTGTTGTGAACTCTATTTCTGGGCTCCCTCTTGTGGTCACAAGTGGTACTGTGTGAGTGCTGTCTATCTGCAGGTTTGTGACTGGCATCAGCTGTCTCGTTATCTGTGGGCTGGTTTTCTATGTAAGCTCACTTGGACTCTCAGTCTATGCCTGCTGTCGTTGTATTCAGTGCTATTCTGATTGCTCCTGTCTACATCCGTAATCAGTCTCTCCATGAGAAGCTAAGTTCTGTTTGCTTATTCTTGCTCATCTATGTTCAATATGTTTCCTAGAATATTATGAGTTTTTTCCAGCTTGCTAATATGTGATTTCTCTGCTTGCTGGTAGCTCTGGGGTGCTGACTTGCTCCCCCCACATCGTTAGTTGGTGTGGGGGTTCTCGCATTCTCTGCGTGGATATTTTTGTATAGGGTTTTTTACTGACCGCACAGATCCCTTGCTATTTTCTGCTATCTAGTGTTAGCGGGCCTCATTTGCTTAACCTGTTTCATCTCTGCGTTTGTCTTTTCCTCTTAACTCACCGTTATTATTTGTGGGGGGCTGTTCTATATCTTTGGGGTTATTTCTCTGAGGCAAGTGAGGTCTTACTTTATCTCTAGGGGTAGTCAGTTTCTCAGGGCGTGAAGAGACGTCTAGGATTTCAGGAAACGTTCCACGGCTACCTTTAGTGTGTTTGGTTAGGATCAGGTTTTGCGGTCAGTCCAGTTACCACATCCCCAGAGCTTGTCCTATTTTCTCTGACTTAGCTGGTTAGATTTGTGATCCTAAGCCACTGGGATCATAACAGTACAGCAGGCCAGAAAAGTGTTTAATGCATCGCAGAAGTGGGATAAGAGAAGCCCTGAGTACAATTTTTTTTTTTTTCCTCTCCCTTTGACGCAGTCTGTCCAGCTTCTCTCATCCCCTTAATCTCTGGGTGGCTTTGAGTTCAGCTGCAGACATGGATATTCAGAGTCTGACTTCTAGTGTGGATCATCTTGCTGCAAGGGTGCAAAGCATTCAGGATTTTGTTGTTCACAGTCCTATGTCTGAGCCAAAAGTACCTATTCCTGAGTTGTTTTCTGGAGATAGATCTCGGTTTCTGAATTTTAAGAATAATTGTAAATTATTTCTTTCTTTGAGACCTCGTTCCTCTGGTGATTCCGCTCAGCAAGTTAGAATTGCTATCTCCCTGTTACGTGGCGACCCTCAAGATTGGGCCTTCTCCCTGGCGCCGGGAGATCCTGCATTGCTTAAGGTGGATGCATTTTTTCTGGCGCTTGGATTGCTTTATGAGGAACCTAATCTTGAGAACCAGGCAGAAAAGGCCTTGCTGGCTCTCTCTCAGGGCCAGGATGAAGCTGAGGTGTATTGTCAAAAATTTTGGAAATGGTCGGTGCTTACTCAATGGAATGAGTGTGCCCTGGCTGCAAATTTCAGAGAAGGTCTTTCTGAAGCCATTAAGAATGTTATGGTGGGGTTCCCCACGCCTGCAAGTCTGAATGACTCAATGGCTTTGGCCATTCAGATTGATCGGCGTTTGCGGGAGCGCAAATCTGCGCACCATCTGGCGGTGTTTTCTGAACAGAGACCTGAGTCTATGCAATGTGACCGAATTCAGACCAGAATTGAGCGGCAAAATCATAGACGTCAAAATGGGTTGTGCTTTTACTGTGGTGATTCAACTCATGTTATCTCAGCATGCTCTAAGCGCATAAAAAAGATCGCTAAATCTGTCACCGTTGGTACTATACAGCCTAAATTCATTTTGTCTGTTACTTTAATTTGTTCTTTGTCATCCTACTCGGTTATGGCTTTTGTGGATTCAGGTGCTGCCCTGAACCTGATGGATTTGTCGTTTGCCAGGCGCTGTGGTTTTGTCCTGGAGCCTTTGGAATTCCATATTCCACTGAGGGGTATTGATGCTACACCATTGGCTGAGAATAAGCCTCAGTATTGGACTCAAGTGACCATGTGCATGACTCCTGTGCATCAGGAGGTGATTCGCTTTCTTGTGCTGCATAATCTGCATGATGTTGTCGTTTTGGGTCTGCCATGGCTGCAGGCCCATAATCCAGTTCTGGATTGGAAAGCTATGTCTGTTTCAAGTTGGGGTTGCCAGGGGATTCATGGCGATGCTCCTTTGGTGTCAATTGCTTCTTCCACTCCTTCTGAGGTCCCTGAGTTTTTGTCGGACTACCAGGATGTATTTGATGAGCCCAGATCCGGTGCCCTGCCTCCTCACAGGGATTGTGATTGTGCTATAAATTTGATTCCTGGTAGTAAGTTCCCTAAGGGACGACTTTTTAATTTGTCTCTACCAGAACATGCCTCAATGCGGAGTTATATAAAGGAGTCTTTAGAGAAGGGACATATTCGCCCGTCCTCCTCCCCTCTTGGTGCAGGATTCTTTTTTGTGGCCAAGAAGGATGGTTCTCTGAGACCTTGTATAGATTATCGTCTTCTAAATAAAATCACGGTCAAATTTCAGTATCGTTTGCCATTATTGTCTGATCTGTTTGCTCGGATTAAAGGGTCCAGTTGGTTCACCAAGATAGATCTTCGTGGTGCGTATAACCTTGTGCGTATTAAGCAGGGGGATGAATGGAAAACAGCATTTAATACGCCCGAGGGCCATTTTGAGTACTTGGTGATGCCTTTTGGACTCTCTAATGCTCCTTCTGTGTTCCAGTCCTTCATGCATGACATCTTCCGAGAATATCTGGATAAATTTATGATTGTGTATCTGGATGACATTTTGGTCTTTTCTGAGGACTGGGAGTCCCATGTGAAGCAGGTCATGATGGTATTTCAGGTCCTGCGTGCTAATGCCTTATTTGTGAAGGGCTCAAAATGTCTCTTCGGAGTACAGAAGGTTTCCTTTTTGGGTTTTATTTTTTCTCCTTCTACTATTGAGATGGACCCACTCAAGATCCAGGCTATTCATGACTGGACTCAGCCTACATCTGTTAAGAGTCTTCAGAAGTTCTTGGGTTTTGCTAATTTTTACCGTCGCTTCATCGCTAATTTTTCTGGCGTGGTTAAGCCCTTGACGGATTTGACCAAGAAAGGTTCTGATGTGACTAATTGGTCTACTGCGGCAGTGGAAGCATTTCGGGAGCTGAAGCGCCGGTTTTCTTCAGCTCCAGTATTATGTCAGCCTGATATCTCTCTTCCTTTCCAGGTCAAGGTGGATGCTTCTGAGATTGGAGCAGGGGCTGTTTTGTCGCAGAGAAGCTCTGATGGCTCTGTGATGAAGCCTTGTGCCTTCTTTTCAAGAAAGTTTTCGCCTGCCGAGCGGAATTATGATGTTGGTAATCGGGAATTGTTGGCTATGAAGTGGGCATTTGAGGAGTGGCGACATTGGCTCGAGGGAGCTAGGCATCGTGTGGTGGTCTTGACTGATCACAAAAATCTGATTTATCTCAAGTCTGCCAAGCGTATGAATCCTAGACAGGCTCGTTGGTCGCTGTTTTTCTCCCGTTTCGATTTTGTGGTCTCGTACCTGCCTGGTTCGAAGAACGTGAAAGCTGATGCTCTTTCTAGGAGTTTTGTGCCTGACTCTCCGGGAGTTTCAGAGCCGGCTGGTATCCTCAAAGAGGGAGTGATTTTGTCTGCCATTTCCCCAGATTTGCTACGAGTGCTGCAGAAATTTCAGGCTGAGAGACCTGACCGTTGCCCACCAGAGAGACTGTTTGTCCCAGATAGATGGACCAGCAGAGTTATTTCCGAGGTTCATTCTTCGGTGTTGGCAGGTCATCCTGGGATTTTTGTTACCAGAGATTTGGTGGCTAGGTCCTTCTGGTGGCCTTCCTTGTCACGGGATGTGCGTTCCTTTGTGCAGTCCTGTGGGATTTGTGCTCGGGCTAAGCCTTGCTGTTCTCGTGCCAGCGGTTTGCTTTTGCCTTTGTCTGTCCCGAAGAGGCCTTGGACGCACATTTCCATGGATTTTATTTCAGATCTTCCAGTATCTCAGAGAATGTCTGTCATCTGGGTGGTGTGTGATCGTTTTTCCAAAATGGTCCATTTGGTGCCCTTGCCTAAGTTGCCTTCCTCCTCAGATTTGGTTCCTTTGTTTTTTCAGAATGTGGTTCGCTTGCACGGCATCCCTGAAAATATTGTGTCTGACAGAGGATCCCAGTTTGTGTCCAGATTTTGGCGGATTTTTTGTGCTAAGATGGGCATTGATTTGTCTTTTTCGTCGGCCTTCCATCCTCAGACGAATGGCCAAACCGAGCGAACTAATCAGACCTTGGAAACTTATTTAAGATGTTTTGTTTCTGCTGATCAGGATGATTGGGTGACTTTTTTGCCATTGGCCGAGTTTGCCCTTAATAATCGGGCTAGTTCTGCTACTTTGGTTTCGCCTTTTTTCTGCAATTCTGGTTTTCATCCTCGTTTTTCCTCGGGTCAGGTTGAGCCTTCTGACTGTCCGGGGGTGGATTCTGTGGTGGATAGGTTGCAGCAGATTTGGAACCATGTGGTGGACAATTTGAAGTTGTCACAGGAGAAGGCTCAGCGCTTTGCCAACCGCCGCCGCGGTGTTGGTCCCCGACTTCGTGTTGGGGATTTGGTATGGCTGTCTTCTCGGTATGTTCCTATGAAGGTTTCCTCTCCTAAATTCAAGCCTCGCTTCATCGGTCCTTATAAGATTTTGGAAATCCTTAACCCAGTGTCTTTTCGTTTGGACCTCCCAGCATCGTTTGCCATTCATAATGTGTTCCATAGGTCTTTGTTGCGGAGGTATGTGGTGCCTGTGGTTCCTTCTGTTGAGCCTCCTGCTCCGGTGCTGGTTGAGGGCGAATTGGAGTACGTGGTGGAGAAGATCTTGGATTCTCGTATTTCCAGACGGAGGCTTCAGTATTTAGTTAAGTGGAAGGGCTATGGTCAGGAGGATAATTCCTGGGTTGTCGCCTCTGATGTTCATGCGGCCGATTTGGTTCGTGCCTTCCATGCGGCTCATCCTGATCACCCTGGGGGTCTTGATGAGGGTTCGGTGACCCCTCCTCAAGGGGGGGGGTACTGTTGTGAACTCTATTTCTGGGCTCCCTCTTGTGGTCACAAGTGGTACTGTGTGAGTGCTGTCTATCTGCAGGTTTGTGACTGGCATCAGCTGTCTCGTTATCTGTGGGCTGGTTTTCTATGTAAGCTCACTTGGACTCTCAGTCTATGCCTGCTGTCGTTGTATTCAGTGCTATTCTGATTGCTCCTGTCTACATCCGTAATCAGTCTCTCCATGAGAAGCTAAGTTCTGTTTGCTTATTCTTGCTCATCTATGTTCAATATGTTTCCTAGAATATTATGAGTTTTTTCCAGCTTGCTAATATGTGATTTCTCTGCTTGCTGGTAGCTCTGGGGTGCTGACTTGCTCCCCCCACATCATTAGTTGGTGTGGGGGTTCTCGCATTCTCTGCGTGGATATTTTTGTATAGGGTTTTTTACTGACCGCACAGATCCCTTGCTATTTTCTGCTATCTAGTGTTAGCGGGCCTCATTTGCTTAACCTGTTTCATCTCTGCGTTTGTCTTTTCCTCTTAACTCACCGTTATTATTTGTGGGGGGCTGTTCTATATCTTTGGGGTTATTTCTCTGAGGCAAGTGAGGTCTTACTTTATCTCTAGGGGTAGTCAGTTTCTCAGGCCATGATGAGATGTCTAGGATTTCAGGAAACGTTCCACGGCTACCTTTAGTGTGTTTGGTTAGGATCAGGTTTTGCGGTCAGTCCAGTTACCACATCCCCAGAGCTTGTCCTATTTTCTCTGACTTACCTGGTTAGATTTGTGATCCTAAGCCACTGGGATCATAACAGGAGAGGCTGGAAAGGAGAGGAGAGGCTGGTAAGGAGAGGAGAGGCTGGTAAGGAGAGGAGATGAGAGGCTGGTGTGGGGAGGCTGCTGAGGAGAGGGGATGAGAGGCTGGTGAGGGGAGGCTGCTGAGGGGAGGAGATGAGAGGCTGGTGAGGGGAGGCTGCTGAGGAGAGGGGATGAGAGGCTAGTGAGGGGAGGCTGCTGAGGATAGGGGATGAGAGGCTGGTGAGGGGAGGCTGCTGAGGAGAGGGGATGAGAGGCTGGAGAGGGGAGGCTGCTGAGGAGATGAGAGGCTGGTCTCATGCTGTATATGGGGAGGTTATGTGGGTCTCATGCTGTATATGGGGAGGCTGTGTGGGGCTCATGCTGTATATAAGGGGCTGTGGGGGGTTTAAAGATATATAGCGGGTGTCAGCATACTTAATTCTCAATATTAAGTGATACAATTAATACTAATTAATATTGAGTAGAATTATTTTCATGCTATTTCATGCTCCACAACAGTCATGGTCTTTCATCTGGCCCCTCGGGGAAATAAATTGCCCACCCCTGATCTAGAGACATGGAGTGAGAAGCCCACAGACGATAGCAACAGATTAGTCCGTCCTCTCACTAAATTACCCATACAGCTCTTCACACTATTCTCTCTGAAACGTCCGAGCATTGCAGAGATAAACGTCCCTGTTTGCAGTCTGACTGATGCTGCCCGTGGTTTTGGTAGTATGAATCGACTGACAGGTTGCCCTTAAAAATCTGTCAGCCAAACCGTGCAACCGTGGCAGAATCAACTGACCATGTACGGTGTATGAGATCCACCAGAATCTCACATGACAACTAATGGAAAGGTTTGCTAAGGCTACTTTCACATCAGCGATTTTCTCCGTTCGCGGCTGATACTGCAGTTTTTCCGCATCTGTCGCGTAACATATCACTTACGGGCTGGCAACTCTGTGTTTGGCCTCATTCATTCTCTATGGGACTTGCGGACATGTGCGGCACTTGAGGCGAGACAAAAAAAAAACACTGCTAGCAGCATTTTTTTTTCCTGTTGCTGCAAGTACCGCATTTGCCGGATCACAACAAAACCGCAAGTGCCGCAAGTCCCATAGGGAATGAATGAGGCCGAACACAGTGTTGCCATAAGTGATCCGTTACGGATGCGGAAAAACTGCCGGATCTGCCGCAAATGTCAAAAATCGCTGATGTGAAAGTAGCCTAAGTCACTGCCGATAGTGTCTGCATTAGTCATACTCGCCAATGGGGGAGGCAGCACGAAAAGTGCCTAGGGCAGCAGAAACTCTAAATACGGCCCTGACGAGAGGTACAGGAAGGCTTCCTAAAAAAATGTTGCATTGAATGCAAGGCCTGCTCTACTACCAAGTCATATGCACCCCAATAGGCCTTTGAACCCAGGTACTGGATGGGCACAGGAAAATACACTTCACATTATTCAGTTGGTCCTGCCATACTGTTTTCTTATGTATTAACAGCAAGGCTTGCCCTGCTATCAAGTCATATGCACCCCAATAAGCCTTTGAACCCAGGTACTGGATGGCCACAGGAAATTACACTTCACATTATTCAGTTGGTCCTGCCATACTGTTTTCTTATGTATTAACAACAAGGCCTGCCCTGCTACCAAGTCATGTGCACCCCAATAGGCCTTTGAACCCAGATACTGGTTGGCTACAGGAAAACCCACTTCACATTATTTAGTTGGTCCTGCCATACTGTTTTCTTATCTATTAACAGCAAGGCCTGCCCTGCTACCAAGTCATATGCACCCCAATAGGCCTTTGAACCCAGGTACTGGATGGCCACAGGAAAATACACTTCACATAATTCATTTTGTACTCCCGTACTCCTTTGTTTTACACATTGGCAACAAGGCTAGCCCTGCTGCATAGTCATATGCACCCCATTACGCCTTGGAACCCACATACTGGATGGGCCCATGAAAATCCACTCGTATTTTTTAATGGTATGATGGTTCCCCTCTTTGCAAAATTACTTACAGGAGAATTTGGCAATTTTATTTGCCATGTTTTCAACACTAAGGTTCAGGTACAGCTTTAAGGAAGGCTAATACTTGCAATACAACGCAATTTTTTTGCAAAATACAAAATTCAAGGAATAGTATGATTGAATAGTATGAGTGCATACACTTTTGTATATGTACTTAATATACAAAGGTTAATAAGTACACAAGGATTAAATACATATAATGATTACGTATATATAAAGATTAACTACATACAGTATGCTTACATCAACAAGAGGCTTTTAAACATCATCCGTCTGGAATATCAGAGAAGCCACACCAAGACAGAAAACCCCTGTGAGATTACCTACACTGCATGTGCGTCCCCAATTATGCAGGTATGAGCATACTGTACATTTACAGGTACCCCAGTTTTGGCATCTGTTTTAGTCTTGTTTCTCTGGTCTTATATACTGATTTACACTATGTAGTAACTCTAGTTTCACCCAGCCCTTCAAGTGGCCATCTTTCCAGGTTGTATGAAACTGAGATATCATGGAGTCATTTGACGAGGGGCTGTAAACCCCTATAATATAAAAGCCACAAGGATTTAGATCAAACCACCACAGGCAGAGTTTCAGTAAACCTTAATGTTTTACAAGGACAAACAGCAAACATATAGAGGCTTAGAACTGTTTGTGAAGTGAATAAACAAACATTTCTCAAGATTGTGTCACTATGAGCATTGTCTGTCACATCTGTAAATGTTTTACAAGAAATGCAGATCATTGTTGAAGGAAAACCAAACAAAATGATGGATGCTTGTGAAAAACTAAGTTTAAAGAGGAGTGCACGAGGAGGGGGACAAGGCGGGTCATCTCCTTTCTAGAATAGTGGCGGCACAGAGAGACTCCACATATATAGTTGCTTTGAAGGGAACGGATGGGTCGGAGCATACTGGTTGCGGGACAATTTTGGAGGTGATGATGGAGTATTATTCGGATCTTCCTAAATCGCGGGTACAACCAACGATGGAGGAGGTGGATGGTTTTCTGGCAGAGGTTCAGCTTCCTAGACTTTCTACGGTTGATCAGGGACTTCTTGAAGAGCCGTTTAATTTGGAGGAGCTTGATGCCGCACTGGACTCTATGCCTAATGATAAAGCCCCAGGGGTGGATGGTATCCCAGGGGAGGTGTATATAAAATATAAAGAGGTATTGCTTCCCGCTTTGTTGGAGGTGTATGCTGCTGGTTTGGAGGAGGGGGAGTTGCCGCGGTCCATGCGTGAGGCAATAATTGTAGTTTTGCCAAAACAGGGTAAGGATCAGACGGATCCAGCTTCTTATCGCCCAATCTCATTATTAACCATAGATATCAAAATCTTGGCCAAAATGTGGGCTAATCATCTTAACAAGGTGATAACGACACTAATACACCAGGAGCAGTCCCGTTTTATGCCCCATAGTTCTACAGCATGTAATCTTAGACGATTGTTTCTCAATATGCAGGTAAAGTCGGACAATATGGGTCAGAGGGTTGTGGTGTCTTTAGACGCTGCTAAGGCTTTTGATAGTGTGGAATGGTGGTATTTGTGGGCAGTTATGAAATCTCTGGGTTTTGGCGAGAGATTTATAAGTTGGGTGCAATTGTTATATGCCTCTCCAAGAGCCAGGATACCGGTAAATGGGCTCTTGTCAGGGGATTTCACTTTATATAGAGGAACGCGGCAGGGATGCCCCTTGTCTCCTCTCTTGTTTGCAATTGCTGTTGAGCCCTTGGTGGCGGTGATACGGAGGTATAGGGACATAAAAGGATTTAGATACGGAAACTATGAAGAAAAGATTGCCCTGTACGTGGACGACGTGTTACTGTTCTTGGAAGATGCGCAGGAGTCTTTGGGGCTGTTATGTACAGCATTAAATAATTTGGAGCTCTTTCCGGATTATCTATTAATTGGGATAAGTCTGTGTTGTTGCCCATGGACGCGGGGGCTCCTCTAACACTAGACCCTGGGGTTCCCTTAAGGGTGGTATATGAGTTTAAATATCTGGGCATCGTGGTTTCGGGCAAAATAGAGGACTATGTGTGGCTCAACCTGACTCAAATTGGGGCCTGGAAGAAGCTATTTCTGTCAGTTGCAGGAAGAGTAAATTTGATCAAAATGATACTTATGCCTCAGCTCCTCTACATATTGCATAAGGCTCCAGTGTGGCAGCCTCAGAGTAAATTTTATAGGATCAATACTCTATTTAGGGACTTAATTTGGAAGGGTGGCCTTGGCGCGCATCAAATTGGAACATCTGCAAAGGGCTAAGGATGAGGGTGGTCTGGCGGTCCCCAATCCATGGATTTACTATATAGCATCTCAATGCCAGCATATGATAGGTTGGGGAGAACCAGAACAGAGCACTTCAGCGAGGATAACCATTGAACACGCGGTAGGGAAAGGCCGATTGTTAGCCAGTCTGGAATCATACAAATTCAGAATTAGGAACACAAGATATATCCACAGGATCAAACACCAATATGTTTTAAACTCCAAACAATATATAGCACAACCAGGGAAACTTGAATATATACAGAGACCCAAAGGAGTATATTCCAAAATATTTATTAAATAAAATACAAAGCAGAGTAAACACTAACCAAGCAGGACAAAAGGACAATAACAGGTGAACCGCATGAAAATTAGAATTAGCCCAGTATTATAAGATAAATATTACACGGCGCTATGTTTTCAAGAAGATAACATTATACCAATAATGTAATTAAAGTGCAATAGTGCTCAAATGTGAGTCAGCTGCACTAAAACGAGCCACTAGGCTCCATTGTTGAAAAACCCACCATAGTATCTATACAGATACAATGCAATCCATAATTATTTGCAAAAGTGCAGAATGTGCCAGGTAGGGGAAAATCAAGGGTTAAAGTGCATACTACCAATTGAAATAAAGATATTCAAGGTGCTGAATAGGGGGAAAAGGTTACCTACATGCGGTGTACAACCTGAAGTCCAAACCTGCCGCCTCAACGCGCGTTTCGCCGATCTTCGTCAGGAGGCGTGATTCAGAATTAACCTCAAACAATTCCCAACAATAGCTATGATGGGGAAAGTCTGGCAGAAAATTAAGTATTGGAGGGGAGTAACAGAATTTATGAGATATATGCCGATTTGGTTTGATCCTAGGTTGGCAGAGCTCATGAGATTGCGGGGGTTCGGTCAATGAAGGCGCATTGGCATTTGGTAGGTGTCTCAGTTGCTTGATGGGGATGTTATTAAAACATTTGAGACACTTAGGACTGAGTTTCCTTTGACCCAGAAGATGTCCTTTTAATATTTGCAGTTGAGACACGCCCTAAATTGTCAAAAGGAGTGGTCGTGCGTGATTCTGCAGTCCGATAGCTTGTTGAATCTTATCGGGCCTCGGAGGAGTACGAGGGGGTTCATTACCTTGATGTACAGGGGTCTGATAGATACCTTTTTATTGAAACATCCGTTAAGGATAAAGGAAAAATGGGTGGCGGACGTGGGTCCTTTGTCGGAGTCCCAGTGGGAGTCTATACTTCAATACATCCCCAGGGCGTCCTTGAGTGAGGCTAGGAGGGTGTCAGAGTTATACCTGGTGTATAGGGTGTACAGGACCCCAGCATGGATGAGGAAGGCAGGACAGAGGTGACTTAAAATGCCCAAGGTGCGGTGAGGAGGATGCAGATTTGATACATATGATGTGGTCGTGAACTCGCCTCCAACCCTTTTGGGTAAAGGTGCTTAACTTGATTCAAGAGGTGACAGGGGTAAATGTGGTGTGTAACCTGCTGACTTGCCTTTTGGTTGTATGGATGATATTGCTACGGATGAATGTAGAAGGTTGATTATTGCAAGATTGTTGTATGCTGCGAGAAATCTAATTGCGATGCACTGATTGGATAAACAACCGCCAGGGAAAAATAAATTTATTAATAAAATTAATTTTATTGTCCTTATGGAAAAGAATATCTACATCAAGAGCGGTCAGAATACAAAATTTGACAATGTGTGGGGCGGATGGATGGATTACCCAGGCGTGGTGTTTGCTGAGTTATTGCAGAGTAGAATGGGGGTCGTTTAGTTGCTTTTGGAGGGACTTTTACATGTACTGTTGGACAATTTTCAAAAGGTTATGTTGTCAGTTGTTTGTATTGGATAATGGGTAAGGGACAGGGGGGAGGGAAGGTTGGTTATGGGGTAAGGGTCCTGTTTTCGTAAAATGAAAATGTATTAATAGGTTTTGTATTAGTGGTACCTGTCTGGAAAATGTGTCAGACTGTGTTACTGCCTGTCATGTGCTTTAATAAAAATTATTTGATTTAAAAAAAGAGGAGTGCACCATCAGTAACTATAAACACACCCGTGGCACAAGCTTCTTCATCTTCACCCATACATATTACCAATAATATCCAAATGTCACAGTCGAAAATTATTTGTTGTAGTGTAACAAACACTGTTAAAGGAATGCCACTAAACGTAGATAACCACGACCCTGGGAAACACCAGATTTCCACTTTACAAGATATGGACGATGATGGTATTGATGACGACTTTGAAATTTACCACATCAACACCAAGAAGATGAAGATCACAGCTGCAAAAAATGTGCAAAAAAGGCTGTGAGTGTCTGGAAAATAATTTTCTCTTTTGCAAATTTTCCCTCTTACTAAAGTGGTACGGAATGATGCATACACAGCTCTCATGTCTATTTAGCGGGAGATGGTTGAAAGATGATATATTCTGTTTTGTCCATGTCCACTTTTTGAAAGTGAGCATAAAAGAAGGATAAAATAGCAGCAAGACGTGTGATTTTGGTCAGTAAGGAGGTAATGTCAGGTACAGATAGGTAGATCTGCATGTCATCGGCGTACTGATGATATTGCAAACCGTGCCATTACATCAGCTGTCCCAGGCCGAATGTGTAGATGGAGAAGAGTAGGGGTCTTAGAACTGAGCCTTGGGGAACACCGAAAGACCGTGATCGAGGTGAGCAGTGGAGGTGGTGTGGGAGAGGGAGACACTGAATGTCCCCGTAACACCCTGGTTGTTTATTTAAGACTCTGCCGATAACCCCCAAAAGGCCATTTGCATCAACAGCCATACCCGCATCAGCAGGGGTAGCAAAACTCCCATCCTAACCACCACAAGCATGATCAGGCGCATGGCAGCAAAGCACCTGACTTTGTTGGTTGAACACAAGGCTCCATGAACAGTGTCTGCGGGTGATACCACTGCTTCTTCCGATGTTGTGCGTGCAAGCTAATCCTCTGTCCATGGTGCATGCAAAGATGCCTCATGTCCTGCATCTGCAGTTGCACACAAACTCAACTAGCACCATCAGCAAGCACGTCCACATCCTTGTCCCAGCGTAGCGTTCAGTTGTCCATACTCCAGTCTTTGGAACGCAAGCGGAAATAAGCAGGCAATGCAACAGTACAAAATTCACATATTTCTCATCTGCTTGCGCTCGAAATGTTGCATTTTAGGCCCGTGGGAGACGGAAGGTTTCCGCAACCTGATGGCGGTGACCATCACAAGGTACTCGTTACCCAGCTGCCACAATTTTTCCCAGTCTGTTGGCATGACATTACACAAGCAAGCACATATCCCACAACATTACCCGGGCCCTCTACAATGCTATTACAGGGAAAGTGCACCTAAACACGGACAGTTGGACAAGTGCATGTGGGCAGGGATGGTACATCTCGCTGACGGCACACTGGGTTAGCGTAGAGGAAGCCATGAACCAGTCAGACATTGGGAGACCATGTTGCAGATGTATGGAGACAGGTTGTGGAAGGCTTTGTCTGTCATAGTTAGGGTTTTGAACTATAGCCTCTGGGCAATTGAAAGACAGTGAAGGGCCTGGCAGAGAGGAGAGGCAGGGGAATAACAGAGGGATAGTTGGATTACTCGGGCATCAGACTTTAGGATAGATTGAAGTGGTGCAAGAGTGCTAGAGGGGAGGCCAGAGAGTAGAACGTTGCAATAGTGGAGGCGGGAGATCATGAGGACGTGTGCAAACATTCTTGCAGTTTTTTGGAATGTACGGATCCTGGAAATGTTTTTGAGTTGTAGTGGGCAGGAGGAGGCAAGGGCTTGGATATGTATCTTGAAAGAGAGGGCAGAGTCTAGGATCACCCCGAGGCCCCTAACATGCGGGACTATTTGTGCTGGTGTGCCGTTCTGACATTACACAGGCACGTGTCCCACAACATTACCTATGCCCTACACAATGCTGTTATTGGGAAGGTCCACCTAACCACAGACACGTGGACAAGTGCTTGTGGTCAGGGACGGTACATCTCACTAACGGCATACTGGGTTAACATAGTGGAAGCCGGGACACAGTCTGACCTTGGGAAGGTGCACGTCCTCCCAACCCCGAGTATTGCTGGCCCTACATCAATCTGGGTTGCCACTACAGTCTACAGCTCCTGCACCTCCTCCTCCTTCGCATCCTCTTTAGCCTCCACCTCCGAAAGTTAACACATCAGTCACAAGCTGGAAGCACTGCAGCACTGCCTCAGGCAAGTGGCAACAGGCTGTGCTGAAGTTAACATGATTAGGTAACAAACCGCACAATGATGAAGAGTTGTGGACAGCTCTGAAAGAGCAGGCAGATCTGTGGCTGACACAACTGAACCTACAGCCAGGCATGGTCGTGTGTGCAATGGCTGGAACCCGGTGGCTGCTCTGTGTCGAGGCGAGCTCACACACGTGCCATGCCTGGCCCATATGCTTTACCTCTTTGTTCAATGTTTCCTGAAAAGCGACACGGAGGTGCCAGATCTGCTAGGAAAAGTACGAGGCTCTGCATACCCATTTTAGAAAGTCAGCTAGAGCTTCATCTACCCTTGCCGTGCTTCTGCAGCGCTTGCAGCTTTTGGCTCACCGACTGGTGTATGATGTCCTCCCCATGGATTGGAACTCTACACTGCATATTTGGAAAGAATTTGTGAGCAGAAGAGGGCAGTTGTTGACTACCAGCATCAACAAGGCCGTTGGTATTCAGTTCTGACTTCACACATAAGATCTCAGGAGTGGACATGGATGTCAGACAGATGTACCATTCTCCAAGACTTAGAGGAATTCACCAAGATGGTGAGCGGCAATGACTCCATAATTAACATCTCCATCCTGCTTTGCTGTGTTCTAATATTAATATTTATAATTATTTATATAGCGTCAACATATTTACAGTTTGAAACACAACAGTCCTAAGTAACAAAGATAACAATAATACAGTAATTAAACAGAAATGTATACAAGAAAGATAGCGGGCACCACAAAACATAAGTGAGTCAGGGATCAACCATATGCATATGAGAAAGACTATCAAGAAAAACTAAGAGAAAAAGGATATGCATAACACTGGGATCAACCATCAAAGGATTACAACTTTATTCATACAAAGAGGCACATCAAAACAAGACATACATTTAAAAGCATTTAAAAACAGAAAAAACGGCACATGGCTGGTAAGCTACATGCAGTCCCCCAGACAATTGGAAGCAAATACCATTTAGCACTGAGCAATATGATAAACGTTTAAGGAAGATACATGCGTATAGATTAAAACACATACGCCAATATATATTCATATACCACCTACTATCCCCTACAGACATCAACCAACATTGAGGAAAGAAAAAAAAAATATATATATATATATATATACAAAACTTAGGCTCAGAGTATGCCCCCTCATGCACTCTAACAATTCTAATTGAAACAATAACTATATATGAGATGCTACCAAGTGAACCGGGGGTAAAATAACCATGTATTAGATCAACATATATCCCCCAGAGACAGCAGCCAAGTTATAAAAGAATATATCACCTAAAAACCAGAGGCGAGGCAAATAGATAAACTCCGAAGTAGCCTAAGGTGCAAGGATGCCAAGTAGAGATGAGGTAGTTCAAATACAAAGTGCTAATGCTGGGAAGGACAAGAGCCCCACGCGTATTGATGCTTACAAAAGCATCTTCCTCAGGGGAAATGTGAGATAAACAGACCGGATTCAAGTTAGTCTGCAGTTAGCTATTAGATATTAGTTAGTTATTCAATTTTCCATGCATGGTGAATTATACATAGAGTGGATATTGTTTGGGTAAAATTTTGATCAGGACTTTGAGATGTTTATTTTGACTACTTGTGGTCCTGGGTTATTCACATAAATCGCTTATGTCGCACATAATCAAACGCACTCAACCGTACATAAGTTCAATTTGAAAATAGGTACCCTTGACCACTAGTATTCAAAATGACCAGCTCAATGTCCTGAACAATATTTCCCAAAAAAATATCAAATCTATGTGTAGTTCAGAAGTTATTCACGTAAATCGCTTATGTCGCGAATAAACAAACGCACTCAATCGTACGTAAGTTCAATTTGAAAAGAGGTACCCTGGACCACTAGTACTCAAAATGAACATATCAATGTCCTGAACAATATTTCCAAAAAAAAATATCAACTCTGTGTAGTTCAGAAGTTATTCACGTAAATCGCTTATGTCGCAAATAAACAAACGCACTCAATCGTACGTAAGTTCAATTTGAAAATAGGTACCCTGGACTACTAGCACTCAAAATGACCAGCTCAATGTCCTGAACAATATTTGCCAAAAAAAATATCAAGTCTATGTGTAGTTCAGAAGTTATTCACGTAAATCGCTTATGTCACGATAAACAAACGCACTCAATCAAACGTAAGTTCAATTTGAAAAGAGGTACCCTTGACCACTAGTACTCAAAATGAACATATCAATGTCCTGAACAATATTTCAAAAAAACAAAAATCAACTCTATGTGTAGTTCAGAAGTTATTCACGTAAATCCCTTATGTCGCGAATAAACAAACGCACTCAATCGTACGTAAGTTCAATTTGAAAATAGGTACCCTTAACCACTAGTATTTAAAATGACCAGCTCAATGTCCTGAACAATATTTACCAAAAAAAATATCAACTCTATGTGTAGTTCAGAAGTTATTCACGTAAATCCCTTATGTTGCGAATAAACAAACGCACTCAATCGTACGTAAGTTCAATTTGAAAATAGGTACCCTGGACTACTAGCACTCAAAATGACCAGCTCAATGTCCTGAACAATATTTGCCAAAAAAAATATCAAGTCTATGTGTAGTTCAGAAGTTATTCACGTAAATCGCTTATGTCGCGAATAAACAAACGCACTCAATCGTACGTAAGTTCAATTTGAAAATAGGTACCCTGGACTACTAGCACTCAAAATGACCAGCTCAATGTCCTGAACAATATTTGCCCCCAAAAATATCAACTCTATGTGTAGTTCAGAAGTTATTCACGTAAATCGCTTATGTCGCGAATAAACAAACGCACTCAATCGTACGTAAGTTCAATTTGAAAATAGGTACCCTGGACTACTAGCACTCAAAATGACCAGCTCAATGTCCTGAACAATATTTGCCCAAAAAATATCAACTCTATGTGTAGTTCAGAAGTTATTCACGTAAATCGCTTATGTCGCGAATAAACAAACGCACTCAATCGTACGTAAGTTCAATTTGAAAACAGGTACCCTGGACTACTAGCACTCAAAATGACCAGCTCAATGTCCTGAACAATATTTACCCAAAAAAATATCAACTCTATGTGTAGTTCAGAAGTTATTCACGTAAATCCCTTATGTCGCGAATAAACAAACACACTCAATCAAACGTAAGTTCAATTTGAAAAGAGGTACCCTGAACTACTAGCACTCAAAATGACCAGATCAATGTCCTGAACAATATTTGCCCAAAAAAATATCAAGTCTATGTGTAGTTCAGAAGTTATTCACGTAAATCGCTTATGTCGCGAATAAATAAACGCACTCAATCAAACGTAAGTTCAATTTTAAAAGAGGTACCCTTGACCACTAGTACTCAAAATGAACATATCAATGTCCTGAACAATATTTCCAAAAAAATATATCAACTCTATATGTAGTTCAGAAATTATTCACGTAAATCGCTTATGTCGCGAATAAACAAACGCACTCAATCGTACGTAAGTTCAATTTGAAAATAGGTACCCTGGACTACTAGCACTCAAAATGACCAGCTCAATGTCCTGAACAATATTTGCCCCCCAAAATATCAACTCTATGTGTAGTTAAGAAGTTATTCACGTAAATCGCTTATGTCGCGAATAAACAAACGCACTCAATCGTACGTAAGTTCAATTTGAAAATAGGTACCCTGGACTACTAGCACTCAAAATGACCAGCTCAATGTCCTGAACAATATTTGCCCCCAAAAATATCAACTCTATGTGTAGTTCAGAAGTTATTCACGTAAATCGCTTATGTCGCGAATAAACAAACGCACTCAATCGTACGTAAGTTCAATTTGAAAATAGGTACCCTGGACTACTAGCACTCAAAATGACCAGCTCAATGTCCTGAACAATATTTGCCCCCAAAAATATCAACTCTATGTGTAGTTCAGAAGTTATTCACGTAAATCGCTTATGTCGCGAATAAACAAACGCACTCAATCGTACGTAAGTTCAATTTGAAAATAGGTACCCTGGACTACTAGCACTCAAAATGACCAGCTCAATGTCCTGAACAATATTTGCCCAAAAAATATCAACTCTATGTGTAGTTCAGAAGTTATTCACGTAAATCGCTTATGTCGCGAATAAACAAACGCACTCAATCGTACGTAAGTTCAATTTGAAAACAGGTACCCTGGACTACTAGCACTCAAAATGACCAGCTCAATGTCCTGAACAATATTTACCCAAAAAAATATCAACTCTATGTGTAGTTCAGAAGTTATTCACGTAAATCCCTTATGTCGCGAATAAACAAACGCACTCAATCAAACGTAAGTTCAATTTTAAAAGAGATACCCTTGACCACTAGTACTCAAAATGAACATATCAATGTCCTGAACAATATTTCCCCCCAAAAAAATATCAACTCTATGTGTAGTTCAGAAATTATTCACGTAAATCGCTTATTTCGCGAATAAACAAACGCACTCAATCGTACGTAAGTTCAATTTGAAAATAGGTACCCTGGACTACTAGCACTCAAAATGACCAGCTCAATGTCCTGAACAATATTTGCACCCCAAAATATCAACTCTATGTGTAGTTCAGAAGTTATTCACGTAAATCGCTTATGTCGCGAATAAACAAACGCACTCAATCGTACGTAAGTTCAATTTGAAAATAGGTACCCTGGACTACTAGCACTCAAAATGACGAGCTCAATGTCCTGAACAATATTTGCCCCCAAAAATATCAACTCTATGTGTAGTTCAGAAGTTATTCACGTAAATCTCTTATGTCGCGAATAAACAAACGCACTCAATCGTACGTAAGTTCAATTTGAAAATAGGTACCCTAGACTACTAGCACTCAAAATTACCAGCTCAATGTCCTGAACAATATTTGCCCCCAAAAATATCAACTCTATGTGTAGTTCAGAAGTTATTCACGTAAATCGCTTATGTCGCGAATAAACGCACTCAATCGTACGTAAGTTCAATTTGAAAACAGGTACCCTGGACTACTAGCACTCAAAATGACCAGCTCAATGTCCTGAACAATATTTGCCCCAAAAAATATCAAGTCTATGTGTAGTTCAGAAGTTATTCACGTAAATCGCTTATGTCGCGAATAAACAAATGCACTCAATCGTACGTAAGTTCAATTTCAAAAGAGGTACCCTTGACCACTAGTACTCAAAATGAACATATCAATGTCCTGAACAATATTTCCAAAAAAAAATATCAACTCTATGTGTAGTTCAGAAGTTATTCACGTAAATCGCTTATGTCGCGAATAAACGCACTCAATCGTACGTAAGTTCAATTTGAAAACAGGTACCCTGGACTACTAGCACTCAAAATGACCAGCTCAATGTCCTGAACAATATTTGCCCCAAAAAATATCAAGTCTATGTGTAGTTCAGAAGTTATTCACGTAAATCGCTTATGTCGCGAATAAACAAATGCACTCAATCGTACGTAAGTTCAATTTCAAAAGAGGTACCCTTGACCACTAGTACTCAAAATGAACATATCAATGTCCTGAACAATATTTCCAAAAAAAAATATCAACTCTATGTGTAGTTCAGAAGTTATTCACGTAAATCGCTTATGTCGCGAATAAACGCACTCAATCGTACGTAAGTTCAATTTGAAAACAGGTACCCTGGACTACTAGCACTCAAAATGACCAGCTCAATGTCCTGAACAATATTTGCCCAAAAAAATATCAAGTCTATGTGTAGTTCAGAAGTTATTCACGTAAATCGCTTATGTCGCGAATAAACAAATGCACTCAATCGTACGTAAGTTCAATTTCAAAAGAGGTACCCTTGACCACTAGTACTCAAAATGAACATATCAATGTCCTGAACAATATTTCCAAAAAAAAAATATCAACTCTATGTGTAGTTCAGAAGTTATTCACGTAAATCGCTTATGTCGCGAATAAACAAACGCACTCAATCGTACGTAAGTTCAATTTGAAAATAGGTACCCTGGACTACTAGCACTCAAAATGACCAGCTCAATGTCCTGAACAATATTTACCAAAAAAAATATCAACTCTATGTGTAGTTCAGAAGTTATTCACGTAAATCGCTTATGTCGCGAATAAACGCACTCAATCGTACGTAAGTTCAATTTGAAAATAGGTACCCTGGACCACTAGCACTCAAAATGACCAGATCAATGTCCTGAACAATATTTACCGAAAAAAATATCAACTCTATGTGTAGTTCAGAAGTTATTCACGTAAATCGCTTATGTCGCACATAATCAATCGTACTCAATCTAACAAATTTTTCCCCAAAAATGCAGAACTCTATGTATTTTAGAAGAATTATACAAAATATGCTAACTACACATGTGAAACATTTTATCGGTACCTCACTGTTTGCTATCACAACTTACTTGAAGTTTCCATAAGGGCTTAACCCACTAATCTATGTTTAATTCAAGGGTTGTTGAACAGATGCTAAGTTTGTGTGTGAAATTACACTTAATAAAGTTTTATGTCATCAAATTATTTATATGTAATTGTATCGTCATTCTTAACCTTTTTTTAATTTTACATAGTGGTTCTTGTGTAGACATGGGGGTCAGTGGGTGCTGTCGTCCGCTTTCCCGACCGCCTTTACAAAGACAGCATGGACCATGGCTCATCCCAACTGAACGCCCGACCTCCTCAACAGTGGGTGGATCACTACTCATACAACACAGGGTGAGGGAATCACAATATTAAGACTTTCTTGGATCTCCAAATAATTAATGGCATATATTACACAACCAGCAAAACACAAAATGTAACAGGCAACAGTTTCTCACCCTTCCACTGGCTCACCAGGGATTATAATATCCATTCATCAGAGCTTAAAGGGCTACTTACTCCAAGCCAGCAGCACCCCGCTTTCGGCGGGCGCCCACCGAGTATAATGCCAGATTTAGGAAGCTGACTGAGTACCGCAAATTCTGTAGTCAGGTGACTGGATTGTCCCAAGCTGTATACCATCCTTATGTAGTCTTTGATCTCTCATCCGAATCCTTGCATTCGATGCTGAAGTCCATGTAGTCTTATAATCCATGTTTGGTTATAGCCTGCCAATCGGATCCGCAGATCAAAAATTGGTACCATGCAGCAAGTGTGACTTGGTCACTGGACAGTCCTTCTTTACCCCTGAGCTCTCAATTCAGACTTGGGGCTTCATGATTGGTGGAATAAGAGTGTGCTAGATTGGCTAGATTCCAAGCCGCAAACATAATATCCCTAGTACTAATGGTGTCTAAAGGTACCGTCACATTAAAAGCGACGCTGCAGCGATAGCGACAGCGATGCCGATCGCTGCAGCGTCGCTGTTTGGACGCTGGAGAGCTGTCACACAGACCGCTCTCCAGCGACCAACGATGCCGAGGTCCCTGGGTAACCAGGGTAAGCATCGGGTTGCTAAGCGCAGGGCCGCGCTTAGTAACCCGATGTTTACCCTGGTTACCAGCGTAAAAGTTAAAAAAACAAACAGCACATACTCACCAGCGCGTCCCCCAGCCTCTGCTTCCTGACACTGACTGAGCTCCGGCCCTAACAGCAGAGCGGTGACGTCACCGCTGTGCTTTCACTTTCAGTTTAGGGCCGGCGCTCAGTCAGTGTCAGGAAGCAGAGGCTGGGGGACGCCCTGGTGAGTATGTGCTGTTTGTTTTTTTAACTTTTACGCTGGTAACCAGGGTAAACATCGGGTTACTAAGCGCGGCCCTGCGCTTAGTAACCCGATGTTTACCCTGGTTACCAGTGTAAAATATCGCTGGTATCCTTGCTTTTGCTGTCAAACACGGCGATACACGGCGACCTAGCGACCAAATAAAGTGCAGACCTTCTAGCAGCGACCAGCAATTTCACAGCGGGATCCAGATCGCTGCTGCGTGTCAAATACAGCGATATCGCTATCCAGGTCGCTGCAACGTCACGGATCGCTGGCGATATCGCCTAGTGTGACGGTACCTTAACAGAGATGAGATAGAGTCAGCTAATTTACATAGAATCGAGCAATACAATGAAAGGTTAGCATAATTGATTTATCCGAGTCTGTGACCTTACCTGGCAAAGGTAATTACATGAGTCAACAGGAACTGTAAACCTAGACTCCTTAGGGTAACGTCTCACATAACGATTTACCAACGATCACGACCAGCAATACGACCTGGCCGTGATCGTTGGTAAGTGGTTGTGTGGTCGCTGGGGAGCTGTCACACAGACAGCTCTCCAGCGACCAACGATGCCGAAGGCCCTCGGGTAACCAGGGTAAACATCGGGTTACTAAGCGCAGGGCCGTGCTTAGTAACCCGATGTTTACCGTGGTTACCAGCGTAAAAGTAAAAAAAAAAAAACAGTACATACTTACAATCCGGTGTCTGTCCCCCGGCGTTCTGCTTCTCTGCACTGTAACAACCTCACAAGAATGAAGTATAAACAAGCTCAAAAGAAATTTTATAAAAAACTAAAGTTTATTAAATACACCACTAAAATTACAACAAATTACAAATATTAATAAATTATAAAGTACTATAGAGTGCTTAAAGTATTGGGTACAGGTGCACCAAAAATACACGCAAGGTGTCACATTATGGAAAGAAGGAAGAAAATGGAGGGTATAGTCACATGAGTACTGATCTCAGTAAAAGCCAATTTTGGCTCATATGACTGTTAGTCTTAATACAGAAACCCACCACTACACTATATTGCCAAAAACCCTATGCAACGGTCCAGTGACCAAAAAATTCTCCAAATGCAGGGGGGACAATTCATCTCCTACTTAAATCTTACCCTTTTCCTTCTCCATAATGACGACACACGCCCCTACGCGCGTTTTGCCCACTGCTTCGTCTGGGGGCCCGCATGGTGTCTATGTCTCCCAATATCCTGCTTTTATATCACTCATCGCCACTAATTAGCGGTGCGTGCTGCTGACAAATCCGGGCGCCTATTGCCGCATCATCTCATGCGCCAACATGACGGTGCGGGTCACCGGGAAATCTTTTTTACATTCAAGGACCGGTTCTTCCTGCAAAAACGGGGGACCGCGATGGGGGCGGCTTGTGCGCCCTCCTATGCAAACCTTTTTCTCGGTTTTTGGGAGAGGGGTTTGTTTTGGGATGGTGCGCAAGCCGCTCCCCAAGTCCTTGGATGGTTTCGTTTTTTTGACGACATCCTGTTCATCTGGCAAGGTTCTGTTACAGATTTAGAAACATTCATGGTGGGTTTGAATCGCAATGAATCCAACATCAGACTGACGTATACATATGACAAAAAAAAGGTCTCCTTCCTTGACGTGGAGCTCAGAGTGCAGGAGGATGGATCGATACAGACTGACATGTATCGTAAGGAAACATCTGTAAATGCTTTATTACATGCATCCTCTGCACATCTGGGCTCCACGATCAATGCTATACCAACCGGTCAGTTCCACCGGGCTCGTAGAATCTGCACCACAGATGCGTTGTTTGAGGGACAGGCCAGTGACCTTGGGCAGAGGTTTAGAGATCGTGGTTATAGCAACAGGAGCATTAAGAAGGGCTACGGAAGAGCCAAAAATACTCAAAGAGCGGACCTTTTGGCTCCTCAGGAAGGAAGTGTAGGGAAGAAGAAGAAAAAAGTAGGAGATATGGGTGTACGATTCATCTCTACTTATAACCAGCAATGGGACCTTATGAGAACCATCTTGAAGAAACATTGGTCGGTCCTTCTAACTGACCCAGTTTTGAATAAACATCTGACTCCGGTACCCCTTATGACAGCTAGGAGAGGCCGTAATTTAAGGGATATTCTTGTGTCAAGCCACTATATTTCAAAATCTACCCCCCTTTTTGGTATCAAGGATAGGAGAAAAGGTTTCTTTCCTTGTGGAGACTGTTTAGCGTGTAAGAACCATATGAGGTCCACGTCCTTCGTATCATCGAGCGGCCTCAAGACATTTGAAATCAGGGAATATATCACGTGCAGGACTACCCATGTCGTATATTACGCCATGTGCAGTTGTGGCCTGATATACATAGGACTCACCTCACGTGAGTTACGGGTTAGAACTCGTGAACACGTGAGAGACATTGAGGCCGCTCGTGATGAGGATGACGTGGAGTCTCTTAAAACAATCCCCAGACATTTCAAGCTTAAACATAACTGCAACTCTAAAGAATTGAAAGTCTGGGGAATTGATTGTGTTTACATGGGGAGTAGAGGTGGTGACGCTGTAAGGATCCTTATGCAAAAGGAATGCAGATGGATAGTAAACCTTAATACAATGGTTCCATTTGGACTGAATGAGCAATTAAGTTTTTCATCATTTCTGTAGTTTTGGGTCGTCTCTGGATTCTGAATCACTGTTTTTACATATATTTTTATCCTGTTTTTAACTTGTTTCTCTTGTTTGTTTCTTTTTGTAGTTATTCAGTATTATAATAAATTATGAATTATTGTTACTCATACGCTTGTTCGAAAAAATTCCATCTGGATGTGGATCCCGGAGTCTTCTTCCCTCATATCGATGGATGGAACTTTTTAAATTTGCACCATGTCACTTTATTATTAATATATGTGTGTATATATATTTTCACTATGTAATAGGTATATATATCTTTTATATGTGATGGACATATATGTTCATCACAATAATCACTATTTTATTGTATGTCTTATATTGTATTGATTGTTGCAACACTTATTTGTGTGTATCTTATTTCGCACTTTGTCACTTTAATTTTGTCACTATGTATTGGCATTTTTTATATATTATGGGTTATGTATGTGATGAACATACATGTCCATCTTATTAATTATCACTAGATTGTATTGTCATATGGATTGATTTTTTTATATTTGAGATATGTATGGACTATAATAATTGTAATAATTATTACTACTACACTAATCTTATTTTGGGTTTAATATTTAATCTATTGGGATGAGTCCTTGTTAGATATCTATACTTATAGTGTATTTAACTCACGTTAGGTGATATTCCATCGATATTGTGAGGGCTATAGGATAGATCCGGGTAGTTTAACAGATTCACGCCGCAGCAGCAGCATTGGGCATTGTAGATGAAGGGGCTGCCACTAGTGCGCATGCTCCTGACACGGGCAATGGCCGCGGCATTTTCTCCGGCGCCTATTAATGACGTGTGCGGGCCACTGACGTCATCCGGGATTTCCCGGTGACCCGCACCGTCATGTTGGCGCATGAGATGATGCGGCAATAGGCGCCCGGATTTGTCAGCAGCACGCGCCGCTAATTAGTGGCGATGAGTGATATAAAAGCAGGATATTGGGAGACATAGACACCATGCGGGCCCCCAGACGAAGCAGTGGGCAAAACGCGCGTAGGGGCGTGTGTCGTCATTATGGAGAAGGAAAAGGGTAAGATTTAAGTAGGAGATGAATTGTCCCCCCTGCATTTGGAGAATTTTTTGGTCACTGGACCGTTGCATAGGGTTTTTGGCAATATAGTGTAGTGGTGGGTTTCTGTATTAAGACTAACAGTCATATGAGCCAAAATTGGTTTTTACTGAGATCAGTACTCATGTGACTATACCCTCCATTTTCTTCCTTCTTTCCGTAATGTGACACCTTGCGTGTATTTTTGGTGCACCTGTACCCAATACTTTAAGCACTCTATAGTACTTTATAATTTATTAATATTTGTAATTTGTTGTAATTTTAGTGGTGTATTTAATAAACTTTAGTTTTTTATAAAATTTCTTTTGAGCTTGTTTATACTTCATTCTTGTGAGGTTGTTACAGTGCAGAGAAGCAGAACGCCGGGGGACAGACACCGGAATGTAAGTATGTACTGTTTGTTTTTTTTTACTTTTACGCTGGTAACCACGGTAAACATCGGGTTACTAAGCGCGGCCCTGCGCTTAGTAACACGATGTTTACCCTGGTTACCAAGGGGCCTTCGGCATCGTTGGTCACTGGAGAGCTGTCTGTGTGACAGCTCCCCAGCGACCACACAACCACTTACCAACGATCACGGCCAGGTCGTATTGCTGGTCGTGATCGTTGGTAAATCGTTATGTGAGACGGTACCCTAAAGGCCCCGTCTCACATAGCGATTTACCAACGATCACGACCAGCGATACGACCTGGCCGTGATCGTTGGTAAGTCGCTGTGTGGTTGCTGGGGAGCTGTCACACAGACAGCTCTCTCCAGCGACCAACGATCAGGGGAACGACTTCGGCATCGTTGAAACTGTCTTCAACGATGCCGAAGTCCCCCTGCAGCACCCGGGTAACCAGGGTAAACATCGGGTTACTAAGTGCAGGGCCGCGCTTAGTAACCCGATGTTTACCCTGGTTACCAGCGTAAATGTAAAAAAAAAACAAACAGTACATACTCGCCTTTCGGTGTCCAGGTCCCTTGCCGTCTGCTTCCTGCTCTGACTGAGCCGCCGTACAGTGAGAGCAGAGCGCAGTGGTGACGTCACTGCTGTGCTCTCACTTCTCACTGTACGGCCGGCAGTCAGTGAGAGCAGGAAGCAGACGGCAAGGGACCTGACGGACATCAGATGGTGAGTATGTACTGTTTGTTTTTTTTTTACATTTACTCTGGTAACCAGGGTAAACATCGGGTTACTAAGCGCGGCCCTGCGCTTAGTAACCCGATGTTTACCCTGGTTACCAGTGAAGACATCGCTGGATCGGTGTCACACACACCGATTCAGCGATGTCAGCGGGGCCTCAACGACCAAAAAAAGGTCCAGGCCATTCCGACACGACCAGCGATCTCGCAGCAGGGGCCTGATCGCTGGTACGTGTCACACATAGCGAGATCGCTATGGAGGTCGCTGTTGCGTCACAAAACTTGTGACTCAGCAGCGATCTCGCTAGCGATCTCGCTATGTGAGACGGGGCCTTAAGGAGTCTAGGTTTACAGTTCCTGTTGACTCATGTAATTACCTTTGCCAGGTAAGGTCACAGACTCGGATAAATCAATTATGCTAACCTTTCATTGTATTGCTCGATTCTATGTAAATTAGCTGACTCTATCTCATCTCTGTTAGACACCATTAGTACTAGGGATATTATGTTTGCAGCTTGGAATCTAGCCAATCTAGCACACTCTTATTCCACCAATCATGAAGCCCCAAGTCTGAATTGAGAGCTCAGGGGTAAAGAAGGACTGTCCAGTGACCAAGTCACACTTGCTGCATGGTACCAATTTTTGATCTGCGGATCAGATTGGCAGGCTATAACCGAACATGGATTATAAGACTACATGGACTTCAGCATCGAATGCAAGGATTCGGATGAGAGATCAAAGACTACATAAGGATGGTATACAGCTTGGGACAATCCAGTCACCTGACTACAGAATTTGCGGTACTCAGTCAGCTTCCTAAATCTGGCATTATACTCGGTGGGCGCCCGCCGAAAGCGGGGTGCTGCTGGCTTGGAGTAAGTAGCCCTTTAAGCTCTGATGAATGGATATTATAATCCCTGGTGAGCCAGTGGAAGGGTGAGAAACTGTTGCCTGTTACATTTTGTGTTTTGCTGGTTGTGTGATATATGCCATTAATTATTTGGAGATCCAAGAAAGTCTTAATATTGTGATTCCCTCACCCTGTGTTGTATGAGTAGTGATCCACCCACTGTTGAGGAGGTCGGGCGTTCAGTTGGGATGAGCCATGGTCCATGCTGTCTTTGTAAAGGCGGTCGGGAAAGCGGACGACAGCACCCACTGACCCCTGTTGTGATTTTGCTTTTTGCTCCCCTAGTGGTCATTAGTGATTTGACTCTGGAGCGTCTGTCTTTTCCTATATCCTCACCTGGGCCGTTAGTTCAGGGGCGTTGCTATATAAGCTCCCTGGACCTTCAGTTCAATGCCTGGCATCGTTGAAATCAGAGCTAATCTGTTGTGCTCTTGTCCTCTGATCCTGGTTCCTGTTTTTCAAGCTAAGTCTGCTTCCTTGCTTTTTGCTTTTGTTTTGTTTGGTATTTTTGTCCAGCTTGTTCCTATCTGTATCCTGACCTTTGCTGGAAGCTCTAGGGGGCTGGTGTTCTCCCCCCGGACCGTTAGACGGTTCGGGGGTTCTTGAATCTCCAGCGTGGATTTTTATAGGGTTTTTGTTGACCAGATAAGTTATCTTGCTATATTCTGCTATTAGTAAGCTGGCCTCTCTTTGCTGAACCTGGTTCATTTCTGTGTTTGTCATTTCCTCTTACCTCACCGTTATTATTTGTGGGGGGCTTGTATCTTGCTTTGGGGTCCCTTTCTCTGGAGGCAAGAGAGGTCTTTGTTTTCTTCTCCTAGGGGTAGTTAGATTCTCCGGCTGGCGCGAGTCATCTAGCGATCACCGTAGGCATGATCCCCGGCTACTTCTAGTGTTGGCGTTAGGAGTAGCTATTTGGTCAACCCAGTTACCACAGCCCTATGAGCTGGATTTTAGTATCTTGCAGACTTACACGTTCCTCTGAGACCCTGTCCACTGGGGTCATAACAGACCCCCATGTCTACACAAGAACCACTATGTAAAGTTAAAAAAAGGTTAAGAATGACGATACAATTACATATAAATAATTTGATGACATAAAACTTTATTAAGTGTAATTTCACACACAAACTTAGCATCTGTTCAACAACCCTTGAAGTAAACATAGATTAGTGGGCTAAGCCCTTATGGAAACTTCAAGTAAGTTGTGATAGCAAACAGTGAGGTACCGATAAAATGTTTCACATGTGTAGTTAGCATATTTTGTATAATTCTTCTAAAATACATAGAGTTCTGCATTTTTGGGGAAAAATTTGTTAGATTGAGTATGATTGATTATGTGCGACATAAGCGATTTACGTGAATAACTTCTGAACTACACATAGAGTTGATATTTTTGGGGGCAAATATTGTTCAGGACATTGAGCTGGTCATTTTGAGTGCTAGTAGTCCAGAGTACCTATTTTCAAATTGAACTTACGTTTGATTGAGTGCGTTTGTATATTCGCGACACAAGCGATTTACGTGAATAACTTCTGAACTACACATAGACTTGATATTTTTTTGGGCAAATATTGTTCAGGACATTGAGCTGGTCATTTTGAGTGCTAGTAGTCCAGGGTACCTATTTTCAAATTGAACTTACGTACGATTGAGTGTGTTTGTTTATTCGCGACAAAAGCGATTTACGTGAATAACTTCTGAACTACACATAGAGTTGATATTTTTTTCGGTAAATATTGTTCAGGACATTGATCTGGTCATTTTGAGTGCTAGTGGTCCAGGGTACCTATTTTCAAATTGAACTTACGTACGATTGAGTGCGTTTGTTTATTCGCAACATAAGGGATTTACGTGAATAACTTCTGAACTACACATAGAGTTGATATTTTTTTGGGTAAATATTGTTCAGGACATTGAGCTGGTCATTTTGAGTGCTAGTAGTCCAGGGTACCTATTTTCAAATTGAACTTACGTACGATTGAGTGCGTTTGTTTATTCGCGACATAAGCGATTTACGTGAATAACTTCTGAACTACACATAGAGTTGATATATTTGGGGGCAAATATTGTTCAGGACATTGAGCTGGTCATTTTGAGTGCTAGTAGTCCAGAGTACCTATTTTCAAATTGAACTTACGTTTGATTGAGTGCGTTTGTTTATTCGCGACATAAGCGATTTACGTGAATAACTTCTGAACTACACATAGAGTTGATATTTTTGGGGGCAAATATTGTTCAGGACATTGAGCTGGTCATTTTGAGTGCTAGTAGTCCAGAGTACCTATTTTCAAATTGAACTTACGTTTGATTGAGTGCGTTTGTATATTCGCGACACAAGCGATTTACGTGAATAACTTCTGAACTACACATAGACTTGATATTTTTTTGGGCAAATATTGTTCAGGACATTGATATGTTCATTTTGAGTGCTAGTGGTCCAGGGTACCTCTTTTCAAATTGAACTTACGTACGAATGAGTGCGTTTGTTTATTCGCGACATAAGGGATTTACGTGAATAACTTCTGAACTACACATAGAGTTGATATTT
This sequence comes from Ranitomeya variabilis, assembly GCF_051348905.1. Taxonomy (NCBI): domain Eukaryota; kingdom Metazoa; phylum Chordata; class Amphibia; order Anura; family Dendrobatidae; genus Ranitomeya; species Ranitomeya variabilis. The sequence goes on from NC_135237.1 coordinate 214,636,455, forward strand.
TTTTTTGTAAATATTGTTCAGGACATTGAGCTGGTCATTTTAAATACTAGTGGTCAAGGGTACCTGTTTTCAAATTGAACTTACGTACGATTGAGTGCGTTTGTTTATTCGCGACATAAGGGATTTACGTGAATAACTTCTGAACTACACATTGAGTTGATATTTTTTTTGGTAAATATTGTTCATGACATTGAGCTGGTCATTTTAAATACTAGTGGTCAAGGGTACCTATTTTCAAATTGAACTTACGTACGATTGAGTGCGTTTGTTAATTCGCGACATAAGCGATTTACGTGAATAACTTCTGAACTAAACATAGAGTTGATATTTTTTTTTGGAAATATTGTTCAGGACATTGATATGTTCATTTTGAGTACTAGTGGTCAAGGGTACCTCTTTTGAAATTGAACTTACGTACGATTGAGTGCATTTGTTTATTCGCGACATAAGCGATTTACGTGAATAACTTCTGAACTACACATAGACTTGATATTTTTTTGGCAAATATTGTTCAGGACATTGAGCTGGTCATTTTGAGTGCTAGTAGTTCAGGGTACCTCTTTTCAAATTGAACTTACGTTTGAGTGAGTGCGTTTGTTTATTCGCGACATAAGGGATTTACGTGAATAACTTCTGAACTACACATAGAGTTGATATTTTTGGGGGCAAATATTGTTCAGGACATTGAGCTGGTCATTTTGAGTGCTAGTAGTCCAGGGTACCTATTTTCAAATTGAAATTACGTACGATTGAGTGCGTTTGTTTATTCGCGACATAAGCGATTCACGTGAATAATTTCTGAACTACACATAGAGTTGATATTTTTTTTGGAAATATTGTTCAGGACATTGATATGTTCATTTTGAATACTAGTGGTCAAGGGTACCTCTTTTCAAATTGAACTTACGTTTGATTGAGTGCGTTTGTTTATTCGCGACATAAGCAATTTACGTGAATAACTTCTGAACTACACATAGACTTGATATTTTTTTGGGCAAATATTGTTCAGGACATTGAGCTGGTCATTTTAAATACTAGTGGTCAAGGGTACCTGTTTTCAAATTGAACTTACGTACGAATGAGTGCGTTTGTTTATTCGCGACATAAGGGATTTACGTGAATAACTTCTGAACTACACATAGAGTTGATATTTTTTTTGGTAAATATTGTTCAGGACATTGAGCTGGTCATTTTAAATACTAGTGGTCAAGGGTACCTGTTTTCAAATTGAACTTACGTACGATTGAGTGCGTTTGTTTATTCGCGACATAAGGGATTTAAGTGAATAACTTCTGAACTACACATAGAGTTGATATTTTTTTGGGTAAATATTGTTCAGGACATTGAGCTGGTCATTTTGAGTGCTAGTAGTCCAGGGTACCTATTTTCAAATTGAACTTACATACGATTGAGTGCGTTTGTTTATTCGCGACATAAGCGATTTACGTGAATAACTTCTGAACTACACATAGAGTTGATATTTTTTGGGGCAAATATTGTTCAGGACATTAAGCTGGTCATTTTGAGTGCTAGTAGTCCAGAGTACCTATTTTCAAATTGAACTTACGTTTGATTGAGTGCGTTTGTTTATTCGCGACATAAGCGATTTACGTGAATAACTTCTGAACTACACATAGAGTTGATATTTTGGGGGGCAAATATTGTTCAGGACATTGAGCTGGTCATTTTGAGTGCTAGTAGTCCAGAGTACCTATTTTCAAATTGAACTTACGTTTGATTGAGTGCGTTTGTTTATTCGGGACACAAGCGATTTACGTGAATAACTTCTGAACTACACATAGACTTGATATTTTTTTGGGCAAATATTGTTCAGGACATTGAGCTGGTCATTTTGAGTGCTAGTAGTCCAGGGTACCTATTTTCAAATTGAACTTACGTACGATTGAGTGCGTTTGTTTATTCGCGACATAAGGGATTTACGTGAATAACTTCTGAACTACACATAGAGTTGATATTTTTTTGGGTAAATATTGTTCAGGACATTGAGCTGGTCATTTTAAATACTAGTGGTCAAGGGTACCTATTTTCAAATTGAACTTACGTACGATTGAGTGCGTTTGTTTATTCGCGACATAAGCGATTTACGTGAATAACTTCTGAACTACACATAGACTTGATATTTTTTTGGGCAAATATTGTTCAGGACATTGAGCTGGTCATTTTGAGTGCTAGTAGTCCAGGGTACCTATTTTCAAATTGAACTTACGTACGATTGAGTGCGTTTGTTTATTCGCGACATAAGGGATTTACGTGAATAACTTCTGAACTACACATAGAGTTGATATTTTTTTGGGTAAATATTGTTCAGGACATTGAGCTGGTCATTTTGAGTGCTAGTAGTCCAGGGTACCTATTTTCAAATTGAACTTACATACGATTGAGTGCGTTTGTTTATTCGCGACATAAGCGATTTACGTGAATAACTTCTGAACTACACATAGAGTTGATATTTTTGGGGGCAAATATTGTTCAGGACATTGAGCTGGTCATTTTGAGTGCTAGTAGTCCAGAGTACCTATTTTCAAATTGAACTTACGTTTGATTGAGTGCGTTTGTTTATTCGCGACACAAGCGATTTACGTGAATAACTTCTGAACTACACATAGACTTGATATTTTTTTGGGCAAATATTGTTCAGGACATTGAGCTGGTCATTTTGAGTGCTAGTAGACCAGGGTACCTATTTTCAAATTGAACTTACGTACGATTGAGTGCGTTTGTTTATTCGCGACATAAGGGATTTACGTGAATAACTTCTGAACTACACATAGAGTTGATATTTTTTTGGGTAAATATTGTTCAGGACATTGAGCTGGTCATTTTAAATACTAGTGGTCAAGGGTACCTATTTTCAAATTGAACTTACGTACGATTGAGTGCGTTTGTTTATTCGCGACATAAGCGATTTACGTGAATAACTTCTGAACTACACATAGACTTGATATTTTTGGGGGCAAATATTGTTCAGGACATTGAGCTGGTCATTTTGAGTGCTAGTAGTCCAGGGTACCTATTTTCAAATTGAATTTACGTACAATTGAGTGCGTTTGTTTATTCGCGACATAAGCGATTTACGTGAATAACTTCTGAACTACACATAGAGTTGATATTTTTTGGGGCAAATATTGTTCAGGACATTGAGCTGGTCATTTTGAGTGCTAGTAGTCCAGGGTACCTATTTTCAAATTGAACTTACGTACGATTGAGTGCGTTTGTTTATTCGCGACATAAGCGATTTATGTGAATAACTTCTGAACTACACATAGAGTTGATTTTTTTTTTTGGAAATATTGTTCAGGACATTGATATGTTCATTTTGAGTACTAGTGGTCAAGGGTACCTCTTTTCAAATTGAACTTACGTTTGATTGAGTGCGTTTGTTTATTCGCGACATAAGCGATTTACGTGAATAACTTCTGAACTACACATAGACTTGATATTTTTTTGGGAAAATATTGTTCAGGACATTGAGCTGGTCATTTTGAGTGCTAGTAGTCCAGGGTACCAATTTTCAAATTGAACTTACGTACGATTGAGTGTGTTTGTTTATTCGCGACATAAGCGATTTACGTGAATAACTTCTGAACTACACATAGAGTTGATATTTTTTTTGGGAAATATTGTTCAGGACATTGAGCTGGTCATTTTGAGTACTAGTGGTCAAGGGTACCTGTTTTCAAATTGAACTTACGTACGAATGAGTGCGTTTGTTTATTCGCGACATAAGGGATTTACGTGAATAACTTCTGAACTACACATAGAGTTGATATTTTTGGGGGCAAATATTGTTCAGGACATTGAGCTGGTCATTTTGAGTGCTAGTAGTCCAGGGTACCTATTTTCAAATTGAACTTATGTACGATTGAGTGCGTTTGTTTATTCGCGACATAAGCGATTTATGTGAATAACTTCTGAACTACACATAGAGTTGATTTTTTTTTGGGAAATATTGTCAGGACATTGATATGTTCATTTTAAGTACTAGTGGTCAAGGGTACCTCTTTTCAAATTGAACTTACGTTTGATTGAGTGCGTTTGTTTATTCGCGACATAAGCGATTTACGTGAATAACTTCTGAACTACACATAGACTTGATATTTTTTTGGGCAAATATTGCTCAGGACATTGAGCTGGTCATTTTGAGTGCTAGTAGTCCAGGGTACCAATTTTCAAATTGAACTTACGTACGATTGAGTGCGTTTGTTTATTCGCGACATAAGCGATTTACGTGAATAACTTCTGAACTACACATAGAGTTGATATTTTTTTTGGTAAATATTGTTCAGAACATTGATCTGGTAATTTTAAATACTAGTGGTCAAGGGTACCTCTTTTCAAATTGAACTTACGTTTGATTGAGTGCGTTTGTTTATTCGCGACATAAGCAATTTACGTGAATAACTTCTGAACTACACAGACTTGATATTTTTTTGGGCAAATATTGTTCAGGACATTGATCTGGTCATTTTAAATACTAGTGGTCAAGGGTACCTGTTTTCAAATTGAACTTACGTACGATTGAGTGCGTTTGTTTATTCGCGACATAAGGGATTTACGTGAATAACTTCTGAACTACACATAGAGTTGATATTTTTTTTGGTAAATATTGTTCAGGACATTGAGCTGGTCATTTTAAATACTAGTGGTCAAGGGTACCTGTTTTCAAATTGAACTTACGTACGATTGAGTGCGTTTGTTTATTCGCGACATAAGCGATTTACGTAATAACTTCTGAACTACACATAGAGTTGATATTTTTTTTTGGAAATATTGTTCAGGACATTGAGCTGGTCATTTTGAGTGCTAGTAGTCCAGGGTACCTATTTTCAAATTGAAATTACGTACGATTGAGTGCGTTTGTTTATTCGCGACATAAGCGATTCACGTGAATAATTTCAGAACTACACATAGAGTTGATATTTTTTTGGGAAATATTGTTCAGGACATTGATATGTTCATTTTGAATACTAGTGGTCAAGGGTACCTATTTTCAAATTGAACTTACGTTTGATTGAGTGCGTTTGTTTATTCGCGACATAAGCAATTTACGTGAATAACTTCTGAACTACACATAGAGTTGATTTTTTTTTTGGGAAATATTGTTCAGGACATTGAGCTGGTCATTTTAAATACTAGTGGTCAAGGGTACCTATTTTCAAATTGAACTTACGTACGATTGAGTTTGTTTGTTTATTCGCGACATAAGCGATTTACGTGAATAACTTCTGAACTACAGAGAGTTGATATTTTTGGGGGCAAATATTGTTCAGGACATTGAGCTGGTCATTTTGAGTGCTAGTAGTCCAGGGTACCTATTTTCAAATTGAACTTACGTACGATTGAGTGCGTTTGTTTATTCGCGACATAAGCGATTTATGTGAATAACTTCTGAACTACACATAGAGTTGATTTTTTTTTTGGAAATATTGTCAGGACATTGATATGTTCATTTTGAGTACTAGTGGTCAAGGGTACCTCTTTTCAAATTGAACTTACGTACGATTGAGTGCGTTTGTTTATTCGCGACATAAGGGATTTACGTGAATAACTTCTGAACTACACATAGAGTTGATATTTTTTTTGGTAAATATTGTTCATGACATTGAGCTGGTCATTTTAAATACTAGTGGTCAAGGGTACCTATTTTCAAATTGAACTTACGTACGATTGAGTGCGTTTGTTAATTCGCGACATAAGCGATTTACGTGAATAACTTCTGAACTAAACATAGAGTTGATATTTTTTTTTGGAAATATTGTTCAGGACATTGATATGTTCATTTTGAGTACTAGTGGTCAAGGGTACCTCTTTTCAAATTGAACTTACGTTTGATTGAGTGCGTTTGTTTATTCGCGACATAAGCGATTTACGTGAATAACTTCTGAACTACACATAGACTTGATATTTTTTTGGGAAAATATTGTTCAGGACATTGAGCTGGTCATTTTGAGTGCTAGTAGTCCAGGGTACCAATTTTCAAATTGAACTTACGTACGATTGAGTGTGTTTGTTTATTCGCGACATAAGCGATTTACGTGAATAACTTCTGAACTACACATAGAGTTGATATTTTTTTGGGGAAATATTGTTCAGGACATTGAGCTGGTCATTTTGAGTACTAGTGGTCAAGGGTACCTCTTTTCAAATTGAACTTACGTTTGATTGAGTGCGTTTGTTTATTCGCGACATAAGCAATTTACGTGAATAACTTCTGAACTACACATAGACTTGATATTTTTTTGGGCAAATATTGTTCAGGACATTGATCTGGTCATTTTAAATACTAGTGGTCAAGGGTACCTGTTTTCAAATTGAACTTACGTACGAATGAGTGCGTTTGTTTATTCGCGACATAAGGGATTTACGTGAATAACTTCTGAACTACACATAGAGTTGATATTTTTTTTGGTAAATATTGTTCAGGACATTGAGCTGGTCATTTTGAGTGCTAGTAGTCCAGGGTACCTATTTTCAAATTGAACTTACGTACGATTGAGTGCGTTTGTTTATTCGCGACATAAGCGATTTACGTGAATAACTTCTGAACTACACATAGAGTTGATATTTTTGGGGGCAAATATTGTTCAGGACATTGAGCTGGTCATTTTGAGTGCTAGTAGTCCAGGGTACCTATTTTCAAATTGAACTTATGTACGATTGAGTGCGTTTGTTTATTCGCGACATAAGCGATTTATGTGAATAACTTCTGAACTACACATAGAGTTGATTTTTTTTTTGGAAATATTGTCAGGACATTGATATGTTCATTTTGAGTACTAGTGGTCAAGGGTACCTCTTTTCAAATTGAACTTACGTTTGATTGAGTGCGTTTGTTTATTCGCGACATAAGCGATTTACGTGAATAACTTCTGAACTACACATAGACTTGATATTTTTTTGGGCAAATATTGCTCAGGACATTGAGCTGGTCATTTTGAGTGCTAGTAGTCCAGGGTACCAATTTTCAAATTGAACTTACGTACGATTGAGTGCGTTTGTTTATTCGCGACATAAGCGATTTACGTGAATAACTTCTGAACTACACATAGAGTTGATATTTTTTTTGGTAAATATTGTTCAGAACATTGATCTGGTCATTTTAAATACTAGTGGTCAAGGGTACCTCTTTTCAAATTGAACTTACGTTTGATTGAGTGCGTTTGTTTATTCGCGACATAAGCAATTTACGTGAATAACTTCTGAACTACACAGACTTGATATTTTTTTGGGCAAATATTGTTCAGGACATTGATCTGGTCATTTTAAATACTAGTGGTCAAGGGTACCTGTTTTCAAATTGAACTTACGTACGATTGAGTGCGTTTGTTTATTCGCGACATAAGGGATTTACGTGAATAACTTCTGAACTACACATAGAGTTGATATTTTTTTTGGTAAATATTGTTCAGGACATTGAGCTGGTCATTTTAAATACTAGTGGTCAAGGGTACCTGTTTTCAAATTGAACTTACGTACGATTGAGTGCGTTTGTTTATTCGCGACATAAGCGATTCACGTGAATAATTTCAGAACTACACATAGAGTTGATATTTTTTTTGGAAATATTGTTCAGGACATTGATATGTTCATTTTGAATACTAGTGGTCAAGGGTACCTATTTTCAAATTGAACTTACGTTTGATTGAGTGCGTTTGTTTATTCGCGACATAAGCAATTTACGTGAATAACTTCTGAACTACACATAGAGTTGATTTTTTGGGGGGGAAATATTGTTCAGGACATTGAGCTGGTCATTTTAAATACTAGTGGTCAAGGGTACCTATTTTCAAATTGAACTTACGTACGATTGAGTGCGTTTGTTTATTCGCGACATAAGCGATTTACGTGAATAACTTCTGAACTACACATAGAGTTGATATTTTTTTTTGGAAATATTGTTCAGGACATTGAGCTGGTCATTTTAAATACTAGTGGTCAAGGGTACCTATTTTCAAATTGAACTTACGTACGATTGAGTTTGTTTGTTTATTCGCGACATAAGCGATTTACGTGAATAACTTCTGAACTACAGAGAGTTGATATTTTTTTGGCAAATATTGTTCAGGACATTGAGCTGGTCATTTTGAGTGCTAGTAGTTCAGGGTACCTCTTTTCAAATTGAACTTACGTTTGATTGAGTGCGTTTGTTTATTCGCGACATAAGGGATTTACGTGAATAACTTCTGAACTACACATAGAGTTGATATTTTTTTTGGTAAATATTGTTCAGGACATTGAGCTGGTCATTTTGAGTGCTAGTAGTCCAGGGTACCTGTTTTCAAATTGAATTTACGTACAATTGAGTGCGTTTGTTTATTCGCGACATAAGCAATTTACGTGAATAACTTCTGAACCACACATAGAGTTGATATTTTTGGGGGCAAATATTGTTCAGGACATTGAGCTGGTCATTTTGAGTGCTAGTAGTCCAGGGTACCTATTTTCAAATTGAACTTACATACGATTGAGTGCGTTTGTTTATTCGCGACATAAGCGATTTATGTGAATAACTTCTGAACTACACATAGAGTTGATTTTTTTTTTGGAAATATTGTCAGGACATTGATATGTTCATTTTGAGTACTAGTGGTCAAGGGTACCTCTTTTCAAATTGAACTTACGTTTGATTGAGTGCGTTTGTTTATTCGCGACATAAGCGATTTACGTGAATAACTTCTGAACTACACATAGACTTGATATTTTTTTGGGCAAATATTGTTCAGGACATTGAGCTGGTCATTTTGAGTGCTAGTAGTCCAGGGTACCTATTTTCAAATTGAAATTACGTACGAATGAGTGCGTTTGTTTATTCGCGACATAAGCGATTCACGTGAATAATTTCTGAACTACACATAGAGTTCATATTTTTTGGGGAAATATTGTTCAGGACATTGATATGTTCATTTTGAATACTAGTGGTCAAGGGTACCTCTTTTCAAATTGAACTTACGTTTGATTGAGTGCGTTTGTTTATTCGCGACATAAGCAATTTACGTGAATAACTTCTGAACTACACATAGAGTTGATATTTTTTTTGGTAGTATTGTTCAGGACATTGATTTGTTCATTTTGAGTGCTAGTGGTCCAGGGTACCTCTTTTCAAATTGAACTTACGTACGAATGAGTGCGTTTGTTTATTCGCGACATAAGGGATTTACGTGAATAACTTCTGAACTACACATAGAGTTGATATTTTTTTTTGTAAATATTGTTCAGGACATTGAGCTGGTCATTTTAAATACTAGTGGTCAAGGGTACCTGTTTTCAAATTGAACTTACGTACGATTGAGTGCGTTTGTTTATTCGCGACATAAGGGATTTACGTGAATAACTTCTGAACTACACATAGAGTTGATATTTTTTTTGGTAAATATTGTTCATGACATTGAGCTGGTCATTTTAAATACTAGTGGTCAAGGGTACCTATTTTCAAATTGAACTTACGTACGATTGAGTGCGTTTGTTAATTCGCGACATAAGCGATTTACGTGAATAACTTCTGAACTAAACATAGAGTTGATATTTTTTTTGGGAAATATTGTTCAGGACATTGATATGTTCATTTTGAGTACTAGTGGTCAAGGGTACCTCTTTTGAAATTGAACTTACGTACGATTGAGTGCATTTGTTTATTCGCGACATAAGCGATTTACGTGAATAACTTCTGAACTACACATAGACTTGATATTTTTTTGGCAAATATTGTTCAGGACATTGAGCTGGTCATTTTGAGTGCTAGTAGTTCAGGGTACCTCTTTTCAAATTGAACTTACGTTTGAGTGAGTGCGTTTGTTTATTCGCGACATAAGGGATTTACGTGAATAACTTCTGAACTACACATAGAGTTGATATTTTTGGGGGCAAATATTGTTCAGGACATTGAGCTGGTCATTTTGAGTGCTAGTAGTCCAGGGTACCTATTTTCAAATTGAAATTACGTACGATTGAGTGCGTTTGTTTATTCGCGACATAAGCGATTCACGTGAATAATTTCTGAACTACACATAGAGTTGATATTTTTTTTGGAAATATTGTTCAGGACATTGGTATGTTCATTTTGAATACTAGTGGTCAAGGGTACCTCTTTTCAAATTGAACTTACGTTTGATTGAGTGCGTTTGTTTATTCGCGACATAAGCAATTTACGTGAATAACTTCTGAACTACACATAGAGTTGATATTTTTTTTGGTAATATTGTTCAGGACATTGATATGTTCATTTTGAGTGCTAGTGGTCCAGGGTACCTCTTTTCAAATTGAACTTACGTACGAATGAGTGCGTTTGTTTATTCGCGACATAAGGGATTTACGTGAATAACTTCTGAACTACACATAGAGTTGATATTTTTTTTTGTAAATATTGTTCAGGACATTGAGCTGGTCATTTTAAATACTAGTGGTCAAGGGTACCTGTTTTCAAATTGAACTTACGTACGATTGAGTGCGTTTGTTTATTCGCGACATAAGGGATTTACGTGAATAACTTCTGAACTACACAGAGTTGATATTTTTTTTGGTAAATATTGTTCATGACATTGAGCTGGTCATTTTAAATACTAGTGGTCAAGGGTACCTATTTTCAAATTGAACTTACGTACGATTGAGTGCGTTTGTTAATTCGCGACATAAGCGATTTACGTGAATAACTTCTGAACTAAACATAGAGTTGATATTTTTTTTTGGAAATATTGTTCAGGACATTGATATGTTCATTTTGAGTACTAGTGGTCAAGGGTACCTCTTTTGAAATTGAACTTACGTACGATTGAGTGCATTTGTTTATTCGCGACATAAGCGATTTACGTGAATAACTTCTGAACTACACATAGACTTGATATTTTTTTGGCAAATATTGTTCAGGACATTGAGCTGGTCATTTTGAGTGCTAGTAGTTCAGGGTACCTCTTTTCAAATTGAACTTACGTTTGAGTGAGTGCGTTTGTTTATTCGCGACATAAGGGATTTACGTGAATAACTTCTGAACTACACATAGAGTTGATATTTTTGGGGGCAAATATTGTTCAGGACATTGAGCTGGTCATTTTGAGTGCTAGTAGTCCAGGGTACCTATTTTCAAATTGAAATTACGTACGATTGAGTGCGTTTGTTTATTCGCGACATAAGCGATTCACGTGAATAATTTCTGAACTACACATAGAGTTGATATTTTTTTTGGAAATATTGTTCAGGACATTGATATGTTCATTTTGAATACTAGTGGTCAAGGGTACCTCTTTTCAAATTGAACTTACGTTTGATTGAGTGCGTTTGTTTATTCGCGACATAAGCAATTTACGTGAATAACTTCTGAACTACACATAGACTTGATATTTTTTTGGGCAAATATTGTTCAGGACATTGATCTGGTCATTTTAAATACTAGTGGTCAAGGGTACCTGTTTTCAAATTGAACTTACGTACGAATGAGTGCGTTTGTTTATTCGCGACATAAGGGATTTACGTGAATAACTTCTGAACTACACATAGAGTTGATATTTTTTTTGGTAAATATTGTTCAGGACATTGAGCTGGTCATTTTAAATACTAGTGGTCAAGGGTACCTGTTTTCAAATTGAACTTACGTACGATTGAGTGCGTTTGTTTATTCGCGACATAAGGGATTTACGTGAATAACTTCTGAACTACACATAGAGTTGATATTTTTTTTGGTAAATATTGTTCATGACATTGAGCTGGTCATTTTAAATACTAGTGGTCAAGGGTACCTATTTTCAAATTGAACTTACGTACGATTGAGTGCGTTTGTTAATTCGCGACATAAGCGATTTACGTGAATAACTTCTGAACTACACATAGAGTTGATATTTTTTTTTGGAAATATTGTTCAGGACATTGATATGTTCATTTTGAGTACTAGTGGTCAAGGGTACCTCTTTTGAAATTGAACTTACGTACGATTGAGTGCATTTGTTTACTCGCGACATAAGCGATTTACGTGAATAACTTCTGAACTACACATAGAGTTGATATTTTTTTTGGTAAATATTGTTCAGGACATTGAGCTGGTCATTTTGAGTACTAGTGGTCCAGGGTACCTATATTCAAATTGAACTTATGTACGATTGAGTGCATTTGATTATTCGCGACATAAGTGATTTACGTGAATAACTTCTGAATTACACATAGAGTTGATATTTTTTTTGGTAAATATTGTTCAGGACATTGATATGTTCATTTTGAGTACTAGTGGTCCAGGGTACCTCTTTTCAAATTGAACTTATGTACGATTGAGTGCGTTTGTTTATTCGCGACATAAGCGATTTACGTGAATAACTTCTGAACTACACATAGAGTTGATATTTTTTTTGGAAAATATTGTTCAAGACATTGAGCTGGTTATTTTGAGTGCTAGTGGTCCAGGGTACCTCTTTTCAAATTGAACTTATGTATGATTGTGTGCGTTTGATTATGTGCGACATAAGCGATTTATGTGAATAACCCAGGACCACAAGTAGTCAAAATAAACATCTCAAAGTCCTGATCAAAATTTTACCCAAACAATATCCACTCTATGTATAATTCACCATGCATGGAAAATCGAATAGCTAACTAATATCTAATATCTAACTGCCATACATGAAAATCGAATAACTAACTAATATCTAATAGCTAACTGCAGACTAACTTGAATCCGGTGATAAACAACCTGAGCTCATTGTGATATAGCCAAATAATGAAGCAAAATAAATATCACCTGTGAGTATTGCTATGGCGTGGGTAAATGCTAGAGTGTATGGGCTCTTTCCAGGTGTGACGTCATTTCCAGGGGTGTGTCCTATCGGCAGGAGGCGTGTTCTGAGTTCACATCATGGGCATATTCTCTTTTTACCAAGGCGGCAAAGAAAAGCAGCATGATAGCTTGTTGACGCCATGGAGCATGGAGGTTAGTGGTTTTAGGGTGAAAAATGCTACTTGCTGATCGTTATTGTGGGGAGGCCCTGTGGTTGTCAACCTACTTGTCTGTGTGGGGGGCGACCTGTTGCAGGTTATTGTGGGGGACCGCTGTGGTGGGATTTTGGGGGGTTCCGCTGCTGGCTATTGTGGGGGACCCCTGTGGTGGGATTTTGGGGGGTGCTGCTGCTGGCTATTGTGGGGGACCCCTGTGGTGGGATTTTGGGGGGTGCTGCTGCTGGCTATTGTGGGGGACCCCTGTGGTGGGATTTTGGGGGGGTGCTGCTGGCTATTGTGGGGGACCCCTGTGGTGGGATTTTGGGGGGTGCTGCTGGCTATTGTGGGGGACCCCTGTGGTGGGATTTGGGGGGCTCTGCTGCTGCTGGCTATTGTGGGGGACCCCTGTGGTGGGATTTTGGGGGGCTCCGCTGCTGCTGGCTATTGTGGGGGACCCCTGTGGTGGGATTTTGGGGGGCTCCGCTGCTGCTGGCTATTGTAGGGGAACCCTTTGGTGGGATTTTGGGGGGCTCCGCTGCTGCTGGCTATTGTGGGGGACCCCTGTGGTGGGATTTTTTGGGGACTCCGCTGCTGCTGGCTATTGTGGGGGACCCCTGTGGTGGGATTTTGGTTGGGGCTGCTACTGGCTGTTGTGGGGGACCCCTTTGGTGGGATTTGGGGGGGGCACCTGATGCTGGCTATTGTGGGGGACCGCTGTGGTGGGATTTTGGGGGGGCCTGCTGCTGCTGGCTTTTGTGGGAGACCCATGTGGTGAGATTTTGGGGGGGACCTGCTTCTGCTGGCTATTGTGGGATTTTGTGGGGGGGACTGCTGCTGGCTGTTGTGGTGGACCCCTGTGGTAGGCGACCTGCTTGTGTGAGGGGGGCGACCTGCTGCAGGCTATTGGGGGACCCCTGACCTGCTTGTGGGGGGGGCGACCTGCTGCATGCTATTGAGGGTGACCCATTTTAGTGGGGGGCAACCTGCTTGTGGGGGGGTTGTCCTGCTGCTGGCAATTGGGGGGACTCCTGTGGTGTGATTTGGGGGCGACCTGCTTGCGGGGGACCCCTTTTAGTGAGGGTGACCTGCTTATGGTTGGGTTTGGGGAGGTGACCTGCTTGTGGCGGGACCCCTTTTAGTGGGGGCGACCTGATTGTGGAGGGGTGACCTGCTGATGGCTATTTATGGGCCCCTGTGGTGGGGTTTGGGGGTGACCTGCTGGCTATTAGGGGGGACCCCTGTGGTGGGGTTTGGAGGTGACGTGCTGTTTACGGGGTGGACCCTTTTAGTGGGGGCGACCTGCTGCTGGCTATTGGGGGGACCCCTACAGTGGGGTTTGAGGGCGACATGCTTGTGGTCAGGTTTTGGGAGGGCGTGACCTGCTGTCTATTGGGGGGGACCCTTGTATGGGATGTGGGGGGCGACCTGCTTGTGGTGGGGGAGACCTGCTTGTCGTGGAATGCGGGGAGGCGACCTGCTTGTCGTTGAATGCGGGGAGGCGACCTGCTTGTCGTTGAATGTGGGGAGGCGACCTGCTGGTCGTTGAATGTGGGTAGGCGACCTGCTTGTCGTTGAATGTGGGTAGGCGACCTGCTTGTCGTTGAATGTGGGTAGGCGACCTGCTTGTTGAATGTGGGGAGGCGACCTGCTTGTCGTGGAATGTGGGGAGGCGACCTGCTTGTCATGGAATGTGGGGAGGCGACAACGTGGAATGTGGGGAGGCGACCTGCTTGTCGTGGAATGTGGGGAGGCTACCTGCTTGACGTGGAATGTGGGGAGGCGACCTGCTTGTCGTGGAATGTGGGGAGGCGACCTGCTTGTCGTGGAATGTGGGGAGGCGACCTGCTTGTCGTGGAATGTGGGGAGGCGACCTGTTGGTCATGGAATGTGGGGAGGCGACCTGCTTGTCGTGGAATGTGGGGAGGCGACCTGCTTGTCGTGGAATGTGGGGAGGCGACCTGCTTGTCGTGGAATGTGGGGAGGCGACCTGCTGCTGGCTATTGGGGGGGATCCCGTGGTGGGATTTGGGGACGACCTGCAGCTTACGGATGGAACCCTTTTATTGGGGGGTGACCTGCTGCTTACTGGGGGATCCCTTTTATTGGGGGGCGACCTGCTTATGGTTTGGTTTTGGGGGGGCTGAAGAGGGTTTAAGCTGGGTGGGGGGTGGACATCCGATGGGGGGGTGGACGTCCGATGGGGGCTTGTGGGGGTTGGACATCTGAAGAGGGTGTGTGCTGGGTGGGGGGGTCCACATCTGATGGGGGTTTGTGCTGGGTGGGGGGTCTGCATCTGGGGGTTTGTGCTGGGTGGGGGGTCCGCATCTGGGGGTTTGTGCTGGGTGGGGGGGTCCGTGTCCGATGGTGGTTTGTGGGGGTTGGACGACGTCTGATGGTGGTTTGTGGGGGTTGGACGTCCGATGGGGTTTGTGGGGGTTGGACGTCTGATGGGGGTTGGACGTCCGAAGGGGGGGTGTGCTGGGTGGGGGGTCCACGTCCGATGGGGGGTTTGTGCTTGGTGGGGGGTTTGCATCTGGGGGTTTGTGCTGGGTGGGGGGGTCTGCATCTGGGGGTTTGTGCTGGGTGGGGGGTCCGCATCTGGGGGTTTGTGCTGGGTGGGGGGGTCCGCGTCCGATGGTGGTTTGTGGGGGTTGGACGACATCTGATGGTGGTTTTTGGGGGTTGGACGTCCGATGGGGTTTGTGGGAGTTGGACGTCTGATGGGGGTTGGACATCCGATGGGGGTTTGTGGGGGTTGGACGTCCGAAGGGGGGGTGTGCTGGGTGGGGCGGTCCGCGTCCGATGGGGGTTTGTGGGGGTTGGATGTCTGATGGGGGTTGGACGTCAGATGGTGGTTTGTGGGGTTTGAACGTCCAATGGGGGTTTGTGGGGGGTGGGGGTTGGACGTCCGATCGGGGTTGGACGTCCGATGGGGGTATGTGAGGGTTGGACGTCCGATGAGGGTTTAAGCTGGGGTGGCGTTCAATTGGGGAGGTGTCTGATGGGATTTATGGTTGGGGCAGGGGGTGTCATATTAGGATTTACGCTTGAGGGGAGGGAATGTCTGGTGGGCTTTGGATTTATCCTGTGGGGTCCGCTGGTTAATGTGAGGTGGAGGTTTCTGACTGGGGGAGCGAGGTTATGCTGTGTGGCCCACTGGTTAATGTGAGGTGGAGGTTTCTGACTGGGGGAGCGAGGTTATGCTGTGTGGCCCTCTGGCTGATGTGGGGGGGGGCTAATTCTTCATTGGGGTACACAAAAAAACATGGGTGTATGCTGCTTATGCTATGCAAAAATTTTTTTTAGGTATTTCCCTGTAGAGTAGGCTACACCACCAACTGGCACGAAGCTAATCCGTTTTAGCTTAATGTCAGTAGGAGGCAGACATGGGTCTGGACCGCCCAGCCCAGTTTCTGACTTGGGTTTTGGGGGTTTTTTTATTAACGATTTTCCTTTTTCTTTTTAATTTTTTTTTTTCAGATACAGCTTTTGAGGGCGACAGTGGAATTGTCACTCTAATCTCCCACCTAGAATTGTCACTACCGTATCATCTGTGGCCTACGAGGCAAGGCCCTAACACATCAAGAGTGTTTGTGGTTCCCCAGAGGATGGTCCATGCCATAAATCCCCCTACCCTCTCGCCCCCCCCAGAGCCAGATAGAGTAGGGAGGGAAGACGAATCCGTTATGTGCCAGCCGCCGAAAGGTCTGCGTCCAGGTTATTCCATGCCCATCTTCATCATCGGTCTGCGAAGAATGATGTGTGATCTTCAGGACAGGTATATCCTACCAGGCAGTAAGGGGGCAACTTTAAAAAAAAAAAAAAAATGGAAAGGACAGGACAAATATGTCCTAGTTTTCCCCTGAGCAATATGGACGTCTCCTGGGGAAACCTTCCTATTCATGCATCCTCCATGTTTTCCAGAGGCTCCTGTGACCCTGCTCTTAAAATATCCAGGCTTCGGTCTAGGCCTTCTCTGGTGGCCGGTCCACACCGCAAGTGCCCTGAACAATCATGCACGCCAACTTTCTAGTGCATCCTACTCTGCGCTTATCAGTTTAAGAGTACTTCACTTCTGCAACAGAGGACTAAAGTCTGCCTCCCAAGAGATCTGCTGTTCAATTTTGGTTGTTTTGGAAATGTTCTGTCCAAAAAACGGACGGGACAACTCTCCGACCCGCCAGGAAAAGATGAGACCTTCCTTTAGGCCAGCCCCCTCCTGGCATCCATGAACCCACCAACACTGGTCTGCGAGGCCTGGATCTACATCCATGAACCCACCAACACTGGTCTGCAGTTTATAATGCAGAGCCGTGAAAATAAAAAAATCTCTTTTTCCACAAAAATTATTTTTTAGCCCCCAGTTTTGTATTTTTCCAAGGGTAACAGTTGAAATTGGACCCTAAAAGTTGTTTTCCAATTTGTCCTGAGTACGCTGATACCCCATATGTGGGGGGGAACCACCGTTTGAGCGCATGGCAGAGCTCGTAAGGGAAGGAGCGTCATTTGGAATGCAGACTTAGATGGATTGGTCTGCAGGCGTCACATTGCGTTTGCAGAGCCTCTAATGTACCTAAACAGTAGAAACACCCCACAAGTGACCCCATATTGGAAACTAAACCCCCCAAGGAACTTTTCGAGATGTGTTGTGAGAACTTTGAATCCCCAAGTGTTTCACTACAGTTTATAACGCAGAGCCGTGAAAATAAAAAATCCTTTTTTTTCCACAAAAATTATTTTTTAGCCCCCAGTTTTGTATTTTCCCAAGGGTAACAGAAGAAATTGGACCCCAAAAGTTGTTGTCCAATGTGTCCTGAGTACGTTGATACCCCATATGTTGGGGTAAACCCCTGTTTGGGCGCATGGGAGAGCTCAGAATGGAAGGAACACTGTTTTACTTTTCAACGCAGAATTGGCTGAAATTGAGATCGGACGCCATGTCGCGTTTGGAGAGCCCCTGATGTGCCTAAACAGTGGAAACCCCCCAATTATAACTGAAACCCTAATCCAAACACATCCCTAACCCTAATCCCAACGGTAACCCTAACCACACCCCTAACCCTGACACACCACTAACCCTAATCCCAACCCTATTCCCAACCGTAAATGTAATCCAAACCCTAACTTTAGCCCCAACACTAACCCTAACTTAAGCCCCAACCCTAACTGTAGCCTTAACCCTAGCCCCAGCCCTAACCCTAACCCTAGCCCTAACCGTAGCTCTAACCCTAGCCCTAACCCTAATGTGAAAATAGAAATAAATACATTTTTTTAATGTTTTAATTTTTCGCTAACTAAGGGGGTGATGAAGGGGGGGTTGATTTAGTATTTATAGCGGGTTTTATATCGGATTTTTATGATTGCCAGCCGTCACACACTGAAAGACGCTTTTTATTGCAAAAAATATTTTTTGCGTTACCCCATTTTGAGAGCTATCATTTTTCCATATTTTGGTCCACAGAGTCATGTGAGGTCTTCTTTTTTGCGGGACGAGTTGACTTTTTTATTGGTAACATTTTCGGGCACGTGACATTTTTTGATCGCTTTTTATTCCGACTTTTGTGAGGCAGAATGACCAAAAACCAGCTATTCATGAATTTCTTTTGGGGGAGGCGTTTATACCGTTCCGCGTTTGGTAAAATGGATAAAGCAGTTTTATTCTTCGGGTCAGTACGATTACAGTGATACCTCATTTATATCATTTTTTTATGTTTTGGCGCTTTTATACGATAAAAACTATTTTATAGAAAAAATTATTATTTTTGCATCGCTTTATTCTGAGGACTATAACTTTTTTCTTTGATGATGCTGTATGGCAGCTCGTTTTTTGCGGGACAAGATGACGTTTTCAGCGGTACCAAGGTTATTTATATCCGTCTTTTTGATCGCGTGTTATTCCACTTTTTGTTCGGCGGTATGATAATAAAGTGTTGTTTTTTTGCCTCTTTTTTTTTTTTTTCGGTGTTCACTGAAGGGGTTAACTAGTGGGACAGTTTTATAGGTCGGGTCGTTACGGACGCGGCGATACTAAATATGTAATTTATGAAAAAATGTATTTATAGGAACAATATATTATTTTTTTTTTTTTTTTTTTTTACACATGTGAATATTTTTTTTTTTTACACTATAACATTGCCCCAGGGGAGGGCATCATGTACTGTGTGATCACCTACTGTCTGCTATATGGGTAAGGAAGAGCGCTATGACTAACACTACAATATATATGATGTGAAGTAGTTACTAATAGTCGGGTGTCTGGGGCTCTTTTTTCCTTCCCCATTAAAAGGTATTATAGCACTGAGCACTTTATTAGAATTAAGGGCAGAGAGTAGGGTATCATACAGGTCTGGTACCGTTGTTGTTTTCCCTATGCTGAACATGTAAAAGTAGTTATATGATATTTCACTTAAATTTTTATGAGTATTGTTGATTAATAAAATTGATTATATTTTTATATATGAAATTGGACTCGAACTCCGTTTGTGTGTATGGTCAAAAGTCTGAGTATGGAGTGTCCTAATATGATTATGTGGCCCAAGGTTCAGGGTTCATCTATGGTGAGATGAACGAACATTTGAGCAGAAGTATATCCATGATGGGATTCTCTTATGTTATAGTGTAAGATTGCCGATCTGACACTTTGCTGTGCACTGTTTCAGATAGGTGATCTGAGGTGCACAGATTCAGGCTTCCTGGAGCCCGCTCTGAGCAGGCGCAGTGAAGCCACCTCCCTGCAGGACCCGGATGCCACGGCCATCTTGGATCCGGGCCTGCTGCAGGGAGGAGGAGGTAAGAGACCCTCGGAGCAACGCGATCACATCATGTTTGATCGCAGTGTGCCGGGGGTTAATGTGCCGGGGGTTAATGTGCCGGGAACGGTCCGTGACCGCTCCTGGCACATAGTGCCGGATGTCAGCTGCGATAGTCAGCTGACACCCGGCCGCGCCCCCCCCAGTGAGCGCGGCTGATCCCATATGACGTACTATCCCGTCGGTGGTCATACGGGCCCACCCCACCTCGACGGGATAGTACGTCCAATGTCAGAAAGGGGTTAATCTCCCATCACTTTTTTTTTTTTTCACGGCCGTATTATTCAGTGTTCCAATTTATTATGCAAATAATATTTCCTCATATTATCTCTAAATTACCTATCTGGATTGCAGTCATTGTTATTTTCCAGTCATCTACTTCTAGTATAATTGCAATGTTTTGGAAAAAAACTGCCTATGAACACAGTATCTTTAAAAAAAAAATAAACACTCAAAATGCATGTTCCAAATTATTATGCACAGCAGAGTTTTCAACCTTTTTTTTATTTTGAACAAAAAAATGGTCAATTGTGAAGTTATAAGCATTATCAGCTTATTACAAAATGAAATCAAACAGTTTTCAAGTGAAAACTTTATTCTAGGTGATGTTACATTTGCACATAGGACCCCTTGTTCGAAAGCAGCTTCTGAACTCTCTCGTCCACTGAATTTGTCAGTTTTTGGATGGTTTCTGCTTCAATTGTTTTGCATGTGGACAGAATACCCTCCCAGAGCTGTTGCTTAGATGTGAACTGCCTCCCGCCATCATAGACACTCCTTTTGATGATGCTCCAGAGGTTCTCAATGGGGTTGAGGTCAGGGGAAGATGGTGGCTACACCATAAGTTTGTCCTTTTTTATGCCCATAGCAGCCAGAGATGCAGATGTGTTTTTTGCAGCATGAGACGGTGCATTATCATGCATGAAAATGATCTTTCTGCGGAAAGCACGGTTCTTCCTCTTAAACCATGGCAGGAAGTGTTGTTTTAGAAACTCCACATAGATTATGGAGTTCATCTTTTCCCCTTCAGGGATCATAAAGGGGCCGACAATCTCTCTCCCCATGATTCCAGCCCAAAACATTACTCCACCTTCTCCTTGTTGGCGCCTTAGCCGTGTTTTCATGGGGTGTCCATCCTCCACTCCATCCATCTGGACCATCGAGCGTTGCACGGCACTCATCGGTGAACAAAACAGTTTGGAAGTCAGTCTTCATGTATCGTTTGGCCCACTGGAGCCGTTTCTGCTTGTTGCAGTGGATAGAGGTGGTCGACTGGATGGCTTAAGCACAGCTGCAAACCTCTGAAGGACCCTGCATCTTGTTCTGGGGACGTTGGAGGCACCAGCAGCTTCAAAAACTTGTCTGCTGCTATGACAAGGCATTTTTGCAGCTGCTCTTTTAACCTTATGCAATTGCCTGTTGGAAAGAGTCCTCAATTTTTCCTTATCAGCACGCACACGTGTGTGCTGGGAATCAGCTACATACTTCTTGATTGTGCGATGATCACGATGAAGTGTCTTGGCAATGTTGATTGTAGTCATGCCTTGACCTAAATACTCCACAATTTGTTGCTTCTCAACAGCCGACACATCCTTTTTCTTTCCCATTTTGGCAAAAAATGTAGGCTGCTTAATAATGTGGAACAGCCTTCTTAAGTGTTCTTGCCTTTATTTGGACACACCAGCCAAACTAATTTGCACAGGTATCTGCAATTGCTTTTAGTGATATAAAGAGCCCTGACACACATCACCATCAATGAGTTTAAATGACAAACAAAAAAATTCTAACCTTATCACTCCTAAACTCTATGTGCATAATAATTTGGAACACAGTGTATGTGCGAGTGAAATTGCAGTATGCTGCGATTTGCACCGTATATCAGCCGCGACTCGCCAATGAAAGTCTATGTGTGCAAGAAAAACTCGCACCACACGGGCCATCAGTGTAACTTGAGAGAAATACACAACAGTGTCCTTTGAAAGGCTGAGAATTCAGGTGCAGTGTACAGTACAATCACACTGACAGGTTACAATAAAATAGATATATACACACTGTATAGGTGTATATAAAATCTAAAGAGATACACTACAGACCAAAAGTTTGGACACACCTTCTAATTTAAAGATTTTTCTGTATTTTCATGACTATGAAAATTGTACATTCACACTGAAGGCATCAAAACTATGAATTAACACATGTGGAATTATATACTTAACAAAAAAGTGTGAAACAAATGAAATTATGTCTTATATTCTAGGTTCTTCAAAGTAGCCACCTTTTGCTTTGATGACTGCTTTCGACACTCTTGGCATTCTCTTGATGAGCTGCAAGAGGTAGTCACCGGAAATGGTTTTCACTTCACAGGTGTGCCCTGTCAGGTTTAATAAGTGGGATTTCTTGCCTTATAAATGGGGTTGGGACCAACAGTTGTGTTGTGCAGAAGTCTGGTGGATACACAGCTGATAGTCTTACTGAATAGACTGTTAGCTGCTTTTTTTCTTGCCATAATACAAATTCTAAGTAAAGAAAAACGAGTGGCCATCATTACTTTAAGAAATGAAGGTCAGTCGGTCCGAAAAATTGGGAAAACTTTGAAAGTGTCCCCAAGTGCAGTGGCAAAAACCACCAAGCGCTACAAAGAAACTGGATCACATGAGGACCGCCCCAGGAAAGGAAGACCAAGAGTCAACTCTGCTTCTGAGGATAAGTTTATACGAGTCACCTGCCTCAGAAATCGCAGGTTAACAGCAGCTCAGATTAGAGACCAGGTCAATGCCACACAGAGTTCTAGCAGCAGACACATCTCTACAACAACTGTTAGGGCTTGTTTCCATTTGCGAGAAACACGTCAATATCTCGCATTTGGAAACCAAGCTGTGGCGCCGGCTCTTTGGAGCGGAGCGTGCAGCTCCATGTGTTCCTATGCGGCTGCACTCTCCACTCTGGAGTGCCGGTGCTACAGCTTGGTTTCCACATGCGAGATACGGACGTGTTTCTTGCAAATGGAAACAAGCCCTTAAGAGGAGACTTTGTGCAGCAGGCCTTCATGGTAAAATAGCTGCTAGGAAACCACGGCTAAGGACAGGCAACAAACAGAAGAGACTTGTTTGGGCTAAATAACACAAGGAATGGACATTAGACCAGTGGAAATCTGTGCTTTGGTCAGATGAGTCCAAATTTGAGATCTTTGGTTCCAACCACCGTGTCTTTGTGCAACACAGAAAAGGTGAACGGATGGACTCTACATGCCTGGTTCCCACCGTGAAGCATGGAGGAGGAGGTGTGATGGTGTGGGGGTGCTTTGCTGGTGACACTGTTGGGGATTTATTCAAAATTGAAGGCATACTGAACCAGCATGGCTACCACAGCATCTTGCAGCGACATGCTATACCATCCGGTTTGCTTTTAGTTGGACCATCATTTATTTTTCAACAGGACAATGACCCCAAACACACCTCCAGGCTGTGTAAGGGCTATTTGACCAAGAAGGAGAGTGATGAGTGATGGGGTGCTAGGCCAGATGACCTGGCCTCCACAGTCACTAGACCTGAACCCAATCGAGATGGTTTGGGGTGAGCTGGACTGCAGAGTGAAGGCAAAAAGGGCCAACAAGTGCTAAGCATCTCTGGGAACTCCTTCAAAATTGTTGGAAGACCATTCCCGGTGACTACCTCTTGAAGCTCATCAAGAGAATGCCAAGAGTGTGCAAAGCAGCCATCAAAGCAAAAGGTGGCTACTTTGAAAAACCTAGAATATAAGACATATTTTCAGTTGTCTTACACTTTTATTGTTAAGTATATAATTCCACATAGTTTTGATGCCTTCAGTGTGAATGTACAATTTTCATAGTCATGAAAATACAGAAAAATCTTTAACCCCTTAGTGACAGAGCCAATTTGGTACTTAATGACCGAGCCAATTTTTACAATTCTGACCAGTGTCACTTTAAGAGGTTATAACTCTGGAACGCTTTATCGGATCCCGCTGATTCTGAGATTGTTTTTTCGTGACATATTGTACTTCAAGTTAGTCGTAACATTTCTTCGATATTACTTGCGATTATTTATGAAAAAAATGGAAATATGGCGAAAATTTTAAAAATTTTGCAATTTTCAAACTTTGTATTTTTATGCCCTTAAATCAGAGAGATATGTCACAAAAAATAGTTCATAAATAACATTTCCCACATGTCTACTTTA
This sequence comes from Ranitomeya variabilis, assembly GCF_051348905.1. Lineage (NCBI taxonomy): Eukaryota > Metazoa > Chordata > Amphibia > Anura > Dendrobatidae > Ranitomeya > Ranitomeya variabilis. The sequence goes on from NC_135237.1 coordinate 214,660,392, forward strand.
CATCAGCACAATTTTTGGAAACAAAAAAGCAATTTCTCATTTTTACAACACCATGTTTTTTTTAGGGACCACATCACCTTTGAAGTCATTTTGAGGGGTCTATATGATAGCAAATAACCAAGTGTGACACCATTCTAAAATCTGCACCCCTCAAGCTGCTCAAAACCACATTCAAGAAGTTTATTAACCCTTTACGTACTTCACAGGAACTGAAACAATGTGGAAGAAAAAAATGAACATTTAACTTTTTTTTGCAAACATTTTACTTCAGAACCATTTTTTTAAATTTTCACAAGTGTAAAAACAGAAATTTAACCACAAATTTTGTTGTGCAATTTTTCCTGAGTACGCCGATACCCCATATGTGGAGGTAAACCACTGTTTGGGCGCACCGCAGAGCTTGGAAGTGAAGGAGCACCGTTTGACTTTTTCAATGCAGAATTGGCTGGAATTGAGATAGGACGCCATGTCGCGTTTGGAGAGCCCCTAATGTGCCTAAACAGTAGAAACCCCCCACAAGTGACACCATTTTGGAAACTAGACCCCCCAAGGAACTTATCTAGATGTGTGGTGAGCACTTTGAACCCCCAAGTGCTTCACAGAAGTTTATAACGTAGAGCCGTGAAAATAAAAAATCGCATTTGTTTTCATAAAAATGATTTTTTCGCCCACAAATTCTTATTTTCACAAGTGTAACAGGAGAAATTAGACCACAAAATTTGTTGTGCAATTTCTCCTGAGTACGTCGATACCCCACATGTGGAGGTAAACCACTGTTTGGGCGCACCGCAGAGCTTGGAAGTGAAGGAGCACCATTTGACTTTTTCAATGCAGAATTGGCTGGAATTGAGATCGGATGCCATGTCGCGTTTGGAGAGCCCCTGATGTGCCTAAACAGTGGAAACCCCCCACAAGTGATACCATTTTGGAAACTAGACCCCTTAAGGAACTTATCTAGATGTGTGGTGAGCACTTTGAACCCCCAAGTGCTTCACAGAAGTTTATAACGTAGAGCCGTGAAAATAAAAAATCGCATTTTTTCTACAAAAATGATCTTTTTGCCCCCAAATTTTTATTTTCACAAGGGTAACAGGAGAAATTAGACCACAAAAGATGTTTTGTAATTTCTCCTGAGTACGTCGATACCCCATATGTGGGGGTAAACCACTGTTTGGGCGCACCGCAGAGCTTGGAAGAGAAGGAGTGTCATTTTACTTTTTCAATGTAGAATTGGCTGGAATTGAGATCGGATGCCATGTCACGTTTGGAGAGCTGCTGATGTGCCTAAACAGTGGAGACCCCCCACAAATGACACCATTTTGGAAACTAGACCCCTTAAGGAACTTATCTAGATGTGTGGTGAGCACTTTAAACCCCCAGGTGCTTCACAGAAGTTTATAACGTAGAGCCGTGAAAATAAAAAAAATCGCATTTTTTCTACAAAAATGATTTTTTGCCTCCAAATTTTTATTTTACCAAGGGTAACAGGAGAAAATGGACCCCAGAAGTTGTTGTACAATTTGTCTTGAGTTCGCCGACACCCCATATGTGGGGGTAAACCACTGTTTGGGCGCATGGCTGAGCTCGGTAGGAAAGGAGCGCCATTTGACTTTTCAATGCAAAATTGACTGGAATTGAGATCGGACGCCATGTCGCGTTTGGAGAGCCCCTGATGTGCCTAAACAGTAGAAACCCCCCAAAATTGACCCCATTTTGGAAACTAGACCCCCCATGGAATTTATCTAGATGTGTAGTGAGAACTTTGAATGCCCAAGTGCATCACAGAAGTTTATAATGCAGAGTCGTAAAAATAAAAAATATTTTTTTTTTAACAATAAAGATTTTTTAGCCCCCAAGTTTTTATTTTCACAAGGGTAACAAGAGAAATTGGACCCCAAAAGTTGTTCTCCAATTTGTCCTGAGTATGCTGGTACCCCATATGTGGGGGTAAACCACTGTTTTGGCACACGGCAGAGCTCGGAAGAGAAGGAGCGCCATTTTGGAATTCAGACTTTGATAGAATTGTCTGTGGGTGTTATGTTGTGTTTGCAGAGCCCCTGATGTACCTAAACAGTAGAAACCCCCCACAATTGACCAAATTTTGGAAACTAGACCCCCTAAGGAACTTATCTAGATATGTGGTGAGAACTTTGAATGCTCAAGTGCTTCACAGAAGTTTATAATGCAGAGTAGCGAAAATAAAAAAATATTTTTTTTTCCCACAAAAAAGATTTTTAGCCCCCAAGTTTTTATTTTCACAAGGGTAACAGGAGAAATTGGACCCCAAAAGTTGTTGTCCAATTTATCCCGAGTACGCTGATGCCCCATATGTGGGGATAAACCACTGTTTGGGCGCACGGCAAAGCTCAGAAGGGAGGGAGCACCATTTGACTTTTTTAGCGCAAAATTGGCTGTCGTGTTTGGAGACCCCCTGATGTACCTAAACAGTGGAAACCCCCAAATTATAACTCCAACCCTAACTCCAACACACCCCTAACCCTAATCTCAACCCTAACGATAATCACAACCCTAACCCCAAAACAGCCCTAATCTCAACCCTAACCATAACCCTAATTAAAACCCTAAATCCAACACACCCCTAATCCCAACCCTAATCCCAACCCTAACCCTAATCCCAACCCTAATCCCAAACGTAACCCTAATCCCAAACGTAACCTAATCCCAACCCTAATCCAAACCCTAACCCTAATCCCAACTCTAACCCTAACTTTAGCCCCAACCCTAACCATAACTTTAGCCCCATCGTCACAAAAAAAGTTCAATGTAACCTTTTTTTTGTACGTCGCGTCCGCCATTTCCGCGCATGCGTGGCCGTAACTCTGCCCCCTCCTCCCCAGGACATAGACTGGGCAGCGGATGCATTGAAAAACTGCATCCGCTGCCCACGTTGTGCACAATTTTCACAACGTGCGTCGGTACGTGGGGCCGACGCATTGCGACTGCCCCGTACCGACGCAAGTGTGAAAGAAGCCTAAGGCTACTTTCACACTAGCGTCGTACTCGGCCCATCGCAGTGTGTCAGGCCGACGTACCGACGCTAGCGTTGTAAGCGCCGCACAACGGGTGCAGCGGATGCTGTTTTTTCAACGTATCCGCTGCCCCATTGTGAGGTGCGGGGAGGCGGGGGCGGATGTCCGGCCGCGCATGCGCGGTCGGAAATGGCGGATACGTCGCACAAAAAAGTTACATGTAGCTTTTTTTGTGCCGACGGTATGCCAAAGCACGACGCATCCGTCGCACGACGGATGCGACGTGTGGCAATCCGTCACAATGCGTCGCTAATGCAAGCCAATGGAGAAAAAACGCATCCTGCAAGCACTTTTGCAGGATGCGTTTTTTCTCCAACGACGCATTGCGACGGAAGCCAAAAAACGCTAGTGTGAAAGTAGCCTAATCCTAACCCTAACCCTAAATTTAGCCCCAACCCTAACCCTAGCCCTAACCCTAACCCTAGCCCTAACCCTAACCCTAAATTCAGCCCCAACCCTAACCCTAACCCTAATTTTAGCCCCAACTCGTCTCTCCTGCCGGCCGGCAGATGGCAGCAGATGGCGGGCGCACTGCGCATGCGCCCGCCTTGAGGAAAAAGCCGGCCGGCAGGAGGAGACAGAAGAGGACCCAGGGATACCGGGTGAGTATGATAGGGTCCCCGAATCCCCCTATTTCTCTGTCCTCTGATGTGCGATCACATCAGAGAACAGAGAATTACAGATCGCTTTTTTTTTTTTTGCGGTCGCCGGTAAACTGTTAATTACCGGCGATCGCAAAACAGGGGTCAGTGCAAACCGACCCCGATCATGTTCTTTGGGGTCTTGGCTACCCCCGGCAGCCGAGACCCCAAAGATCTTCCGGGTGCCGGGCGCACTGCGCATGCGCTCGCCATTTTTTCCCGGAAAAAAGATGGCGGCGCCCATGGGGAGCCACGAGGAGCACCGGGGGAGATAGGTGAGTATTGGGGGGCTATCGGGGGCCATCGGGGACCCTATTTCTCTGTCCTCCGATGTGCGATCACATCGGAGGACAGAGAAATTAAATGGCAAATCGCGGTTTGTTTTTTTTTTGTTGCGACCGCCAGTAAACGGTTAATTACCGGCGATCGCAACTCGGGGGTCGGTAAAAAACCCCCGAATCATGTTCTCTCGGGTCTCGGCTACCCTCGGCAACCGAGACCCCAGAGAAAATCCGACTCTGGGGGGCGCTATTCACTTTTTCCACAGCGCCGTTAATTAACGGCGCTGTGGTTTAAGTACCCTTAGCGGCCGCCGTTAAAAGGCGTATCGGCGGTCGTTAAGGGGTTAAATGAGGTATGTCCAAACATTTGGTCTGCACTGTCGGTGTGAGTGTGTATGTATGTGTGTGTGTATATATATATATATATATATATATATATATATTCTATCACACGGACAGCAGAATAGCCGATAGTTAATTTGTCGGCTTCTCTCAAATCATGACAGATGCTGACAGGATAGGAGACATGGTTTACATACAGTAAACCATTGCAGAACAGTTAGACTTATATAGGTCAGTGACCAATACGGTTAGGTGTGTGTGTGTGTGTGTGTGTGTGTGTGTGTGTGTGTGTGTGTGTGTGTGTGTGTGTGTGTGTGTGTGTGTAAAATTTGGGGCCTGTATGTATTTAATAAAAATGTTTTCACTGAAAAAACTGGAGTGGGCTCCCGCATAATTTTCTGTGGCACGGAGGGAAAGCCAGTGACTGAGGACAGATATTATAGCCTATAGAGGGACCATGGTTATTGCCACCCCAGAAAAGGTGCATCTGTAAGATGCGCTAATTCTGGCACTCAGCCTCTGTCTTCTCACTGCCCTGTAGCGGTGGCATATGGGGTAATAAGGGGTTAATGTCACCTTTGTATTGTAAGGTGACATTGGGCCAGCTTAGTAATGGAGAGGTGTCTGATAGATGCCTCTCCATTACTAACCTGTGGGCTTGATGTTACTTGACAATAAAAAGGTGACATCAACCGCACAAATATGAACCCCACTGCTACAGGGCAAGTGGGAAGAGTGAGGCTAAGTGCCAGAATTGGCACAGCTATAAGATGCGCCATTTCTGGGGTGGCGGAGAGCTAATGGTTTTTAGCCTGTGGGGCTGCCAATATCCATGGCCTCTTCACAGGCTATTAATATCAGCCTACAGCTGTCTGCCTAGCCTTTGCTGGTTGGATTTTATAGGGGGACCCCATGTCAATATTTTGTGTCCCCCTGTAAAATAGCCAGTAAAGGCTAAGCAAACAGCTGTGAGCTGATATTAATAGCCTGGGAACCTTTATGGTTATTGGCTCCTTTCCAGAATAGTAACATCAGCTCTCAGCTTTCCCTCTGCTGGTTATGAAAATTATGCGGGAGCCCATGCAGGTTTTATTTTTATTTTTTGAAAAATAAACATATTGCATTTCACGCAGGTTTCTTAGTTGTTTTTTTTTTACAGCATATGTAGGTTAATTATGTTAATGCTCCTACATGGGTGTGTGTGTGTCTTTAGTTAATATTAATGAGGGTATCTTGTGAAGAGGTTGAATAAGGAAAATGCATCACAATTCCTTTATTTATTCATTTTTTTAATATATCTTTATTTAGCGCTCACGATTTATAGAAACATCAAATCCGCATAAAAAAGTACAGAATTTCCACTGCGTTTTCTGCTAAGAGACGCAGTAACCATGCAGAAATTTCCTCAAGCAAATCTGCAACGTGCGCACATAGCCTTAACCATTTAGGTACTTAAGTCACTTGACAGCAGCATTTAAGGGGTTTAAACAGCCAAGGTCAGTGCCAACACTGATTGTGGCTGATGCAGCATTTTGTCAGCTATATTGTACAGCCAACAGCTGCAGGGTTGCCACCTGTCTGGGGATGCTATTCTCTTACTTCTTAGATCAGTAAAAAGGTGTTGTCACAATATGGTATGAAATATCATAAGTTAGTTTTCTTGCTAGCCTGCGGGGGCTAAACCCCCCCTCTCTCTAGTTCTCTTTGCTTCCCTGTGAGTTTCTGAATCTAAGGCAGTAGGGGGTTTTATGGCCATGCCATAAATTCCAGGCTCTGAAGGAAGTTACTCGCCCCCTCCCAACTGCTCTAGCTGGAACTGTTAGAGAAGATTCCGGAATCATGCAAGTCTTTTGTTCCATTTTTGTAAGATATTAGGCAGACGATGTAAGATAGGAAAATGGTATATATCTTTTTATTCTCCATCGGTGGATCTACGCATCACTCTAGACACGGGCGTCTAACTCCATCGGGTGAAGAAGTAGGGATTGCTCTGTAAATAATAGGACATATTTGATCTCATTAGAAAGCCCACGGTAATCTGAGATGAATGCTGGGTATGATATGATTCTGACATGTTCTGTAGCGAAGATACCAGCATTAGATATCTTTAGGGGACATTTAGTTACACTGAAGAAAGAGGCAGGCAATCTCAACACAGCCCTTTCTGTGAGGTCACAGGCTGTAGGTTATAAAGTTGCTGGCAGGCTTCCAGGGGGGAGTTGTGAGTTTTTACCTGAAGCGACCTGACTGCGAGTGCAAATGCACTGGGATAGATGGAAACTTCACTAGCCTGGTTGCCTGCAATGCTTTGAACTGTAAGTGTTATTTCTCATGTTATTTCCTGTTTTTTTTATAATTACCTTGTATATATTTGCAATTGTCTCACTTGTAACATCTTTGTAAAATATTTTTATAAAGCATTGCCTACATTTGGTGGGGTATATTATTTCATGCCAGTTCTTTCTCCCTGCTCTAAGAACGTACCCTAAGTCTCTTGAAGGGAAATTACGCTACTGTTTTGGGTTAGCTTCGGACCCGTTTAATCGAGGCTGGTGGCAGTGATACCGTACTGTGCAGGCCATTGGGGTGTTGTAGCGACTGCGGCTTGATAATTATTGTTCCTGCCTGAGTGGGAGTAGTTATCGCGTCGCTGCACATGTGATAGCCGTCTGTTGGTCTAAAGTCACCCCAATCCGTGACCTAAAGGTGGCAGTGGTCAGGAATCCCTGTGGATTTCGTGACAAACTGCTGGCCGCGGCTAAGGGATCTTGACAGTCACGGTGTGAATCGTGACAATTGGTGGCAAAGCGGTGGGATATTAGAGCATTAGTGATTTGGTTTGAGCAATCATTCCTCTCACTAAAAACTTGCAGAAAGTTCTTGCGAGGACTCTGCGCAAATAAGTTTGGGAGAACGAACTCAGTGCTTATTAGTTGTGAGACAATTGTGTACTGGTAATTATCCCCTCCCTTTCTCTTCGTTTTTCTATCCTATCTTTTATTTGGCAACCATGGCTGCGAAAGGAGAAGCCTGGTACGCCCAGCAGAAGAGGGACGCTCTTGCTGGGATATGCACGTATCATGGCCTGAACCCCCACAGCATGACCAAGACTCAAATGGTCACTGAACTGATGCAACTCAAAGCAGACCAAGCCAGGCTACAGAGCCCAGAGGCCGCAGAAGCCGGCACAAGCGAAAAGGGTGCTGCAGCAGAGGTCCAACCACTGAATACGGGCCCTACTGGCAACCCGGGGGGCGCAGACCTCCGCCTGCAGCTGGCTCTGCAACAATGCTCCGCAGATGACCTAGAGAGATGTCTGCAGCTCATCCAGCAATACCAGGAGCAAGCCGAGCGAGAGGCCCAGCGAGAGGCAGAGAGAGCCGAGCAAGAGGCCCAGCGAGCCGAGCGAGAGGCCCAGGCCCAGTGAGCCAAGCGCCAAGCCCAGCGAGAACATGAACTGGAGATGCTCCGGCAGGGGGGGACGCCTTCCACTACGCAGAGCCGTGAGCCCAGCAGCGCTCAGATACCGAAGCCCCGGCCTGACCACTTTCCTGTTATGGAAAAGGATGGGGACTTGGACACTTTTCTGCGGGCCTTTGAGAAAGCCTGCAGACAGTACCGACTGCCTACAGATGAATGGGCACGATACCTGACACCAGGGCTGAGAGGCAAAGCTCTGGAGGCGTTTGCTGCACTCCCTCAAGAACAAGATGGTGACTATGAGGCCATCAAGCAGGCCCTCATAGCCAAGTACCAGCATACACCCGAGGTGTACCGTAAAAAGTTTTGGACCCTCCAACGTGGCCCACACGACAGCTACAGTGATGTGGTGCATGGACTGGGGACCCACTTTGACCAGTGGACCCAAGGACTGTCAGTGACCACCTTTGCACAGCTGCGAGACCTGATGATCAAAGACCAGTTCTTTCATCTTTACCCAGCTGAGGTGCGACAGTTCGTGATGGACAGAGAACCCAAAGACGTGACGAAAGCAGCGCAGATTGCCGATGCCTATGAGGCCAACCGTAGATCGGAAGTGCGGAAGCCAGTCACCACCAGCTGGAGAGGGGGTAAGCCTGCATCCAACGCCAGTACCCCTGCCAGCCAACACACCAGAGGTCTTGTCCCCGTGGCCAACAGCACCAGACCTACCACCGAACTTCGCCAGTGTTACCACTGCAGGCAGCCTGGTCATATCAGTACCTTCTGTCCAACCAAGCAGAAGAACCTCCCAGCCAAGGCCCCAGGGCCGAATGCAGCAGTTCTTTTGGTGGGTGGTGTGGTTGGGAGGGGGTGTGACAACGTACAGCACGTCACTGTGGGAGGTCATGTTGCTACAGGCCTCAAGGACACCGGGGCTGAACGAACCCTCATCCGACCCGAACTGGCGGCCCCTGAAGAAATCATTCCGGGGAAAACCCTAACTGTCACTGGGATTGGGGGCATCAGCTGTCCCTTACCGATGGCCCGGGTTTATATTGATTGGGGTGCTGGGAGCGGGGTGAAGGAAGTGGGGCTGTCTGATAATTTGCCCACTGATGTTTTGTTGGGGACTTGTCGCCTCTTCACTTATAAATAAAACGCATGTTATTTTGAAGCATAAATCTTGTCGCAAAGTGTGCAGTGATTATAGACTTGTACGTATTGATGGGATTACTTCCCGTTCACTAGCACCTCACTTCCCTCGGTCGTGTGCTAGCTATCTCTATACTTGTCACTTAACTATTTTTGGCTTTAAGCACCGACAGTACCCATGTCAATAGAAACCTATGCCTACGATGACGCCACGGGATCCACAATCCTATCGAAAATAAGGAAAGGAACCGACTTTCTCCACGTACCCAGTAAGGACATCAAAACAAGGGACTGGGAAAGAGAGAAGAAGAAACTCATCTCCTATGATTTACACTGTGCCACCCTTGGTGAGTACCATAGACAGGGAAAGATTCCTCGGGGCCTACGTAGCCACCTACGACCTACACTCTTCTCAGAGAACGATCAATATTGCGCCACTTTTCAGAAAATTCTGAACAAATGTTCCTTGGACATTATTTTATTAACAATCGAGTACCTACAAGAAGCAATCAAGGAAACGGAGGTGAAGATCACTAACATCGAAACCCAACTTACAGCAACCTTGAATGACACCGAGTTTACCACACTCAAGAATAAAGTGGACTCTATACTGTCCTCACATCAAAAAAACCTTGAGGAAAGGAAACGCGCAAAGTTTCAAAGAGACGCAGAGGACTATTTAAACAATCGCGTGTATAGATGGGAGGACCCAACTCCCAGGCGACAACGGGCGAGATTCCGCCGACCGGCAGGAGGCAATCACCCCTCAGGGGGCTCCTCGGCTGCAGGCGACTCGTCGCCGGGCTCAGGCAGCGATACTGGCGGCCTTCACACTACGAGATCCTCGGCTTTTTTAGGAGCAAATGCACGCCAGTACGGAGGGCAAAGAAAAAAGGACGCAGATCATCAGATGACACTCCGGTCGAAGGTAGGAGTCCAAACAATGTAATTAACATCTCTGACTATTCTCTTTCCCCTATTGAACTTAAGGTGTTGAATATGGGTCTGTCCTTTTGCCCCACACCCAGGTGGGACTCTTTCCAACTTGAAAAAGATCTCCATCGTTTCTATAGAAACATTAGACTTAAAGTCCACTTTGATGCCACCTCCCATCCCAATATGAACACATTGGGTACAGTACCAAATCGTGGCGTAGATCCTAAAATCACCATTGGGTCTCTGGGACTACGTACTCCAAGTAATTTTATGCCACCAAAATCCAATCACGCAGTTGAGACCTTTATCAACCTCCTTGATAGGGACATTAAACAGACTATCCACGACCATCGCCTTGGCTTCCTCCCTGTCCGCCACAACCTCAATTCTACTGAGAGACAAGCCTTAGAATCCCTCAGGGACAACAGAAACATTGTCATAAAACCGGCGGACAAGGGGGGCGCCATTGTGATTATGAACAGGAGCTACTATGTATCAGAAATTAAGAGACAACTTTCCGATACCAACACATACAGGAAGGTACAAAATGATCCCACATTCTCAATCCGGCATAAAATCACGTCAGTTCTGGATAAACACATTGACCTTAAGACCATTGATAACAAAACCAGGACATATTTAATAAACCACCACCCTGTCACACCGGTGATGTACATACTCCCGAAAATACACAAAAACCTTCATAACCCACCAGGCCGCCCGATTGTAGCTTCTACGGACTCCATCCTTAACCCTCTCTCAATTTTTCTGGAGAAAATTCTTACACCGTATACTCGGGACACTAAATCCTTCCTCTTAGACACAGGAGACTTCTTACAAAAATTACACGCAATCAATCAGGTTCCACCTGACAGTATTCTGTGTACCCTGGACGTCAATAGTTTGTATACATCTATTACCCATGACAAGGGGATTGATGCTGTACGACTTACTTTAGAGGAAGCCAATGTCGATAGTGGATCACAACAATTGTGCCTGGAACTCTTGAACCTGGTCTTGAGGGAGAATTATTTTCTCTTTGAAGACGATTTCTATGTACAGTGCTGCGGGACCGCCATGGGGTCCAACGTGGCTCCAGCTTATGCCAATCTGTACATGGATCATTTCGAAAGAGACCATATCTACTGTAATGCCACCTTTCAGGACCAGGCACTTGCCTGGTACAGGTATATAGATGACATATTTTGCATTTGGCGAGGAGACCAAAAAAGCCTCCTCGAGTTCCACAACCATATTAATACCATCAGACCAGAACTGTCATTCACTATTACCTATCAGGTGGATATGGTCGCATTTCTGGATACCAAGGTCATCAAAGACCGTATGGGCACATTGAGTACAGACATCTATACCAAACCCACAGACTGTAACAGCTTACTTCTATACAGCAGCTGTCATCCCAGGGCCACAAAAAACAGTCTCCCAAGATCTCAATTTAAAAGGGTCTCAAGGATAGTTTCAGATCCCACCACAAGGGAAACGAGACTTAATGAAATGTCGAGGAAGTTCAGGTCCCGAGACTATCCAGTACAGCTACTTGAGACAGAATCCATGAGGGCACTCAATGAAAATATAACCTGTCCAACTGTGACCAATAAAACTCCTAGGGTACCGTTTGTCCACTATCATCACCCCTCAATGCTTAGGGTCCATAATCTCATCCGGAGACACTGGCCCCTTCTGCATAGGGCATACCCCAACATTGACATCTTCAGGAATCCCCCACTGATGTGCACAAGACGTCCTAAAAACATCAAAGACAGGGTAGTCCGGGCTGATCTGGGACCGGGGAAAGCGATAGGCACCAGAACTTTGAGCGGCCAGAAAAGGACAGGTACATTTCCCTGCCTCAGTTGTATGTGTTGCTCCAATATAATTAAAGGAAACGAAGTGGTCCACCCAAGAACAGGAAAATCATATCGGATAAGGGATTACTACACCTGTGAGTCAAACTTTGTGGTCTACATCGTTAAGTGTCCCTGTGGCCTGCTGTATGTGGGCGAGACGACCCAGGCCATCAGGGACCGAATTTCTGCTCACAAGTCCACAATCAGGTGCGAAAAAACATGGTTGCTCCTACCGGCACACTTCAAAGAGGCCAAACATAATGTAGCCCAACTCAGATTTCAGGTGATAGAAGGGGTCCCTAGACCGAGGAGAGGTGGAAACCACATCCAAATGTTGAAACAGCGGGAAACATATTGGATCTATACCCTTGACACACTTCACCCTAAAGGCCTTAACCGCGATATAGATTGGTTAGTATAATATCTTTTCTTTCTTCCATAGATGAACTAATTCTTCTTAATTCTAATTCTTCTGGGTAAGACTGAACTTCAGATCACCTTTTCCTTCCTCTTTTTTTCTTTCTTTTTCATTTCTCTTTTTCCTTCCCCCCCCCCTCTACTGTTTCCATGTCTTTGACTCCTTCATTATTATTTTATTTTTATGGTTTGGACTCCTACAGTATTATATTACTTTTATGGTTTTGTATAATTACATTTATGTTTCATTTCATCCTTGATTATATTACTTTTATGATTTGTTCCAATTATTCTGTATTTTATCTATTTTATCTATGTTTACCATTACAATTACCTCAACCATTGTTATGTACTTGTCTGCGCTGTATTAATGTCCATTTCTCTTTTGGAATGCATACTACCTTGATGATGTATTTCTACCTTATTTAAATTGTTCTATTGATGTAGTACTCTATCCATTACCCCATTCTCCTATGTATGTCCATTAATTGACACAAATGGCTTAATTTAGCATACACTTGACATGGAGCTATTCCATGTACATATATTTATCTTCTTAAAAGAGATATTCAATGTTGGTCCCCCAACTTCGGGGTCACTTCCCCAGCAAGCCCTGTTTCTTCCTCCTTTCTTCCTTTCTGCGGCTTACTGACATCACCGTGGTTACCATCACTACAGTAGCAGGCACGCCCACCGCAAACTGCGCCAACGCTCCTCATCCCTATAGCTCCGTTACGCCAGAGACACTGGGACACCACGCATGCGCCGGCGTCTCCCGGCAATTCTCGATACACTAAACATCAGGAGGACCTCACGGCGCTTGCGCCAGCGGGCCACTCACTTCCGGTCACCGGACCCGTGGGCACTATAAACAAGCCCTCAGCCTGTGTTTCTCCAGGCTTCCCACTGCTAAGGCACGGCTGTGCCAGCATTCCTCTATCTTCATACAATTCCGGATCCGGCCAGGATGTAAGTACACTTTGGTGTCACTTTTACACAATACCCATTGTGGCATTAAACTTAACTCCATATACTTGATTTCATCACAGTGGTAACCATATGATCTGGGCTCATGCAGCTCTACCATTCCGTTTAACCTAAGGGGGCGCACTCACCGTCTTGGCTGGTGCAGCTCAAACTCAGGGGTAACTATGCCTTTTAACTCCCACAGTATGCACCACCACTGTAGACGTATACAGCTGTATACCCCCCATTTTAGCTAACACCTCCGCTGTGGCCTCGGCACTAGCTGCACTTTAACCATGGTTACTATATTACCTTGATCACAGTACTCCAGTACACCCCATAACACTACAGGGTATCCCATGGGTCCTGGCTATTCCCTATATAATTCTAAAAAATGTTACATTACGGGTAACTTACTGTGACTAGTATACATCATCCTTACCAGGTTATACGTAGCAGATTTTGGTCCATGCCGATCCAGGACATTCAAGTATAACTCAGTGACACTCCTCTACTACGGTATGTCCCCTTACTACTCTTCAGTGTTCTGTAGCTCCTGTCTTCTCACCCAGAACTTGACAGACCTTAACACTTTAATTGGTCTTCTCGCTACAACATCTCTTTCCTATGTCTCCTACGGGTGTCCCATACTTGTTCAAAGATCCCTTCAGAGGCTATTCTGACATGATTTTCATCCCTTACGATGCCCAATATGCCATATATCTTATGGCTTCTTTTTTGTAAATATTGTAAATATTGTATTTATATTGTATATCTTATGTATATTTGTTTTCATCTTTTCTAGCGACACAGTGATCAAGGCCACAGAGTGGCCGAAACGTCTATACTTGTCGCCTCTTCACTTATAAATAAAACGCATGTTATTTTGAAGCATAAATCTTGTCGCAAAGTGTGCAGTGATTATAGACTTGTACGATTTGGGGAGGTTGGTTGCATACTACGTCGATGACCCCCCTCCCCAATCTACTAATGAGGGTAACGTTAACCCTGACAATGATGATGATGATGATGGGAAATCGCATGTGTTACCTGACCATGACCATGCTTTATCTTGTAATGATGCATCTGATAACCATTTTTTCCCTAGGATTGATGGTGAAAATTTTGTACCTGTGCCAACTGAACCTGATAATGATGTTTCTGTGAAAGTTGATGTGTCCGTAGGTACAGGAGTGCTCAGCCACGTCGCTCTGCGGAGTGAGATGGCTGAGGAACCCCTAGCAGGGGCAAGTGTCGGTGCTACAGGAAATGGGGAGATTCATGGGAACCATGAGGAAGGTGATGCCATGCAATTGACCAGTGCCACCGAGGAAGGTAACTGGCCCATAAGTAGCAATGCTCCTGAGGTAATGGGGGTGGATGGGGAGGTAGAGCCCATAGCAGCGTCGGCTGATGGGTCTGTAGAAACCCCCGGGGAGACAGCCTACGTAGCTGCTGTCACCCGCAGTCAGAGTGCCCGGAACGCAGATAACTGTCTGCCTCCTGGACCCTCCTCAGTCATCATTGTGACTGAACCAGAGGTGGACCCAGAGCAGGTCCCAGAGGGCTCCCGTGGGGAAGGGACCCTGACGTCGCTTCTGGCTTCCCCTAGCCAGGAGTTTCAGGCCGCTCTGCACACAGATGAGAGCCTAGAGAGTTTGAGACAACTCACCGGGACGCCATTCTCCGAGACTGATAAGGAGAAGGTGTTCTGGGAACAGGGAAGGTTGTACCGGGAGACAGTGTTATGGACTTGGTGGTTAGGTGCACCAGGAATGACCTGATAGTTAAACACGGAATCGGGACGAGCTCTGGGGAAATGGGAACTCTGCTGACCGCAAACCCTACTCCTATCAACACAACTAGAAATAGCCGTGGAGCGTGCCTGACTCTGCCTAGACGCCTCTTCACAGCCTAAGAGCTAACTACCCCTAAAGAAAGGAAACAAAGCCTCACTTGCCTCAGAGAAATTTCCCCAAAGGTAAAAGCAGCCCCCCACAAGTATTGACTGTGAGTCAAGAGGAAATCACAAACACAGGATGAAATAGGCTTTAGCAAAGAGAGGCCAGTCTAACTAAACAGATTGAGGATAGAAAAGGGATCTTTGCGGTCAACACAACAAACTACAAAAACCACGCAGAGTGTGCAAAAAATACCCCCGCACCGACTCACGGCAGTTTCATGATAGCAAGCTGGACTAGAACTTAGCAAGAAAAACCATAAGTAACAAATGAACAAGCCAGAACTTAGCTTTTGCTGGAGTAGACAGGTCCTCAGAAAGATCCAGGAGAGATCTGAACCAGTACTAGAACATTGACAGCTGGCATGGAGTAACGATCTGAGTGGAGTTAAATAGAGAACCCTAGCCTAGCCCTAAACGAGGGCAGCTGGGGAAGGAATCTCAGAACCAGCAGCTCCACTCACAGCCACCAGAGGGAGTCCAAGAACAGAACTCACCGAAGTACCATTCATGACCACAGGAGGGAGTTCGAGAACGGAATTCACAACAAGACAGTACCCGGAGAATCACAAAAGGAGTGGTTGAGGGAAAGACAGCTGGTCGTCCCGCAGCAATTCTGGGGTGAGTTGTTACGGATTGCCCATGAGATCCCGCTAGCTGGACACTTGGGGATCAGCAAAACTAAGGCCCGGCTGTCTCAACACTTCTATTGGCCTAAGATGGGGACAGATGTGTCAAACTACTGCCGCTCCTGTGTCACCTGTCAAAGAGTGGGGAAGGCGGGGCCTGCTCTTAAGGCTCCCCTGATCCCTTTGCCAGTGATAGAGGAGCCTTTCCAGAGGATTGCGGTGGACATTGTGGGCCCGCTGGCCGTCTCCAGCAGCTCTGGAAAGCGATATATTCTTACTGTGGTAGACTACGCTACCCGGTACCCAGAGGCAGTAGCTCTGTCGTCAACTAGGGCAGATAAGGTGGCGGATGCCCTGTTGGCCATCTTTTCACGGGTAGGATTTCCCAGAGAAATGCTTACTGATCAAGGGACCCAATTTATGTCTCACCTAATGGAGGCTCTCTGTAAGAAAATGCAGGTGAAGCACCTGGTATCGAGTGCGTATCACCCACAGACCAATGGCTTGTGTGAACGCTTCAATGGTACCCTCAAACAGATGCTACGCATGCTGGTTGAGACTCAAGGGCGCGACTGGGAGCGGTACCTCCCACACCTGCTATTCGCTTACCGAGAGGTTCCGCAGGCCTCGACGGGGTTCTCCCCCTTCGAGCTCCTGTACGGCAGGCGAGTACGGGGACCCCTTGGGTTGGTAAGAGAATCCTGGGAAGAGGAGCCGAACCCTTCTGAAGTGTCCATAGTGGAGTATGTCGTGCGCTTCCGTGACAAGATGCAGACCTTGACGCAGTTGGTGCATGACAACATGACGCAGGCTCAGGCTGATCAGAAGCACTGGTACGACCAGAACGCCTGGGAGCGGACCTACCACGTGGGTCAAAAGGTGTGGGTGCTGGTCCCCGTACCAAAGGATAAGCTTCAGGCAGCCTGGGAGGGCCTGTACGTCATCCACCAACAGCTCAACCCGGTAACCTACGTGGTCACGCTTGACCACGCTCGGGGTAGGCGAAAGGCCTTTCACGTTAACATGATGAAGGCTCCTCACGAACGTGAACCTTTCGTCCTACCGGTCTGCAGCGCACCCGAAGACACCCTCCTGGACATGCTGGCCCAAGCCAAGGCCCGTGGGTCCATTGAGGACGTGGAGGTAAGCGCCTCGCTAGATGAACCACAGCGGTTGCAGTTGCAAACCACACTGGAACCCTTCCGGGTCGTGTTCTCCAACCGGCCTGGAAGGACTGAGTTAGCCGTCCACGAGGTGGACACCGGGAATCATGCCCCACTACGGCGAACACCCTATCGGATCTCTGACCAGGTGCAGCAGATTATGCGCCAGGAGATCGATGAGATGTTACAGTTGGGGGTGATTCGACGGTCAAAGAGCGCGTGGGCCTCACCGGTAGTTCTTGTGCCAAAGAAGGACCGGACCACCCTGTTCTGCGTGGACTACAGTTGGCTCAACGCCATTACAGCCTCTGACGCGCACCCAATGCCGCGCATCGAGGAGCTGCTTGAGAAGTTAGCTGGCGCAAAATACATGACAATAATGGATCTGAGTCGCGGATACTGGCAGATTCCCCTGATCCCCGAGGCACAGGAGAAGTCCGCCTTTATCACACCCTTTGGACTGTACGAGTCCACGGTCATGCCCTTCGGCATGAAGAATGCCCCTGCCACTTTCCAGCCTATGGTCAATCTCCTGCTTCAGGGACTGGAGAAGTACGCAGTGGCGTACTTGGATGACATTGCCATCTTCAGTCCCTCCTGGGGGAAACACCTGCAGCATCTCGAGGAGGTGCTCAGGCGAATTCACCGAGCAGGACTGACTATCAAGCCGGGAAAGTGCCAGATGGGCATGAGGGAGGTCCACTACCTGGGGGACCGGGTAGGCGGAGGCACCCTGAAACCGGAGCCTGAGAAAGTGGGCGCGATCGTGAACTGGCCCACTCCTGGGACTAAGAAACAGGTGATGTCCTTCCTGGGCACTGCAGGGTACTA
This sequence comes from Ranitomeya variabilis, assembly GCF_051348905.1. NCBI lineage: Eukaryota > Metazoa > Chordata > Amphibia > Anura > Dendrobatidae > Ranitomeya > Ranitomeya variabilis. The sequence continues at coordinate 214,678,051 of NC_135237.1, forward strand.
TAGGCGCTTTGTGCAGCACTATAGTAGCCTGGCAAAACCTTTGACGGACCTCACCAGGAAGAAGCTACCCCACATCGTCAACTGGACAGATGGCTGTGAGGGGGCCTTCCAGGCGTTGAAAACAGCACTGTGCAACGCCCCTGTGTTGAAAGCAGTCGACAGCAGTCGACCGTTCTTAGTACAGACCGACGCCAGCGAGTTTGGCCTCGGTGCTGTGCTCAGCCAGGTTGACTCGGAGGACCAAGAGCACCCCGTGTTGTACCTGAGCCGGAAACTTTTGCCGAGGGAAGTGGCCTACTCCACCATTGAGTGCCTGGCCATAGTCTGGGCCCTGCAGCGCTTGCAGCCCTACTTGTACGGTCGCACCTGCACTGTGGTGACCGACCACGACCCTCTGCGCTGGCTAAGCACCATGTGTGGAACCAATGGCAGGTTGCTACGCTGGAGCCTTGCCCTTCAGCAATTTGACTTCACCATTAAACACCAAGCGGGCAAAGAGCATGGGAATGCAGATGGACTCTCCCGCCAGGGTGAACCCACGGAGGTGCGCATGGAGGCATACCGAGAGGTTCTGCCGCCGTAGCGCACGCTAAAAGGGGGAGGTTTCACGATATGGTATGAAATATCATAAGTTAGCTTTCTTGCTAGCCTGCGGGGGCTAAACCCCCCCTCTCTCTAGTTCTCTTTGCTTCCCTGTGAGTTTCTGAATCTAAGGCAGTAGGGGGTTTTATGGCCATGCCATAAATTCCAGGCTCTGAAGGAAGTTACTCGCCCCCTCCCAACTGCTCTAGCTGGAACTGTTAGAGAAGATTCCGGAATCATGCAAGTCTTTTGTTCCATTTTTGTAAGATATTAGGCAGACGATGTAAGATAGGAAAATGGTAGATATATCTTCTTATTCTCCATCGGTGGATCTACGCATCACTCTAGACACGGGCGTCTAACTCCATCGGTGAAGAAGTAGGGATTGCTCTGTAAATAATAGGACATATTTGATCTCATTAGAAAGCCCACAGTAATCTGAGATGAATGCTGGGTATGATATGATTCTGACATGTTCTGTAGCGAAGATACCAGCATTAGATATCTTTAGGGGACATTTAGTTACACTGAAGAAAGAGGCAGGCGATCTCAACACAGCCCTTTCTGTGAGGTCACAGGCTGTAGGTTATAAAGTTGCTGGCAGGCTTCCAGGGGGGAGTTGTGAGTTTTTACCTGAAGCGACCTGACTGCGAGTGCAAATGCACTGGGATAGATGGAAACTTCACTAGCCTGGTTGCCTGCAATGCTTTGAACAACTGTAAGTGTTATTTCTCATGTTATTTCCTGTTTTTTTTATAATTACCTTGTACATATTTGCAATTGTCTCACTTGTAACATCTTTGTAAAATATTTTTATAAAGCATTGCCTACATTTGGTGGGGTATATTATTTCATGCCAGTTCTTTCTCCCTGCTCTAAGAACGTACCCTAAGTCTCTTGAAGGGAAATTACGCTACTGTTTTGGGTTAGCTTCGGACCCGTTTAATCGAGGCTGGTGGCAGTGATACCGTACTGTGCAGGCCATTGGGGTGTTGTAGCGACTGCGGCTTGATAATTATTGTTCCTGCCTGAGTGGGAGTAGTTATCGCATCGCTGCAGCGTGCCCAATAGCCAGTACATAGCAGGCAGCCTTTCTGGCGACTAATTACCCTAGGTGCAGTACCTGATCTGACCTGACAGTAAAGGGGGCGCCAGAGAGCTGCAAAGTTTAAGTGGAACTGTAAGCGGGATATACACAAATCCCTGCAGTTCATGGTGTATTGAAGAGCAGTGGGATACCTAAAATAAGCCCCTGCTGTAAACTGAGAGGTCAATAACCTTGTGTGTATTTTCATCATCACATTGTGGCAGTGGAGGGATAACCAAGATAAGCCCCTCTGCACATGTGATAGCCGTCTGTTGGTCTAAAGTCACCCCAATCCGTGACCTAAAGGTGGCAGTGGTCAGGAATCCCTGTGGATTTCGTGACAAACTGCTGGCCGCGGCTAAGGGATCTTGACAGTCACGGTGTGAATCTTGACAGGTGTATTGGTCATTAAGGAGTTAAAGGGAATCTGTGACCAGGTGTTCCCCGTTAAAAATAAATAATTGAAATGGTGTGCATGCAGCGTGTAAGTACACATTCACACTGGCCTCTTGTCACGATTCACACCGTGACCGTCACCCCTACGTCACAGATCGGGGTGACTTTAGGCCAACAGATGGCTATCACATGTGCAGGGGGGCTTATCCTAGTTATCCCTCCACTGCTACAATGTGATGAAAAAACACACACAAGGCTATTGACCTCTTAGTTTACAGCAGGGGCTTATTTTAGTTATCCCACTGCTCTTCAATATACCACGAACTGCAGGGATTTATGTATATCCCGCTTTACAGTTCCGCTTGAACTTGCAGCTCTCTGGCGCCTCCTTACCCTCAGGTCAGGTTAGGTACTGCATCTAGGGTAGTCGCCAGAAAGGCTGCCTGCTTTGTACTGGCTATTGGGCAAGCTGCAGCGAGGCGATATAACTACTCCCACTCAGGCAGGAACAATAATTATCAACGCCGCCGTCGCTACAATGACTCCCAAAGGCACAGAACAAAGGTATGCTGCCACCAGCTTCGATTAAACGGGTCCGAAGCTAACCCAAAACAGTAGCGTAATTCACTTCAGAAGACTTAGGGTGCGTTTTAGAACAGGAGAACGAAACTAGTATTTAGATATTTTACTCCGTAACAAATTAAGGCAGTGTTTACAAAAAGGCATATAAAGATGTTACAATATGAGACAATTGAAAATATGTACAAGGTAATTATAAAAATAACGGGTTAAATGAGACATTAACACTTACATGTGTTCAGGACATTGCAGGCAACCAGGCTAGTGGGCGGAGTTCCCATATGTCCCAGTTCATCAGGGCAGGCCGTAAGGGGTCCTCAGGTAAAACCAACTGCTGGGGGCCTGCCAGAGAAGTATAGACTTCAGCCCGGGCTCGTTGTGACGTCCGGTTCTGGAGAAATCTGTACTCTGACCCTGTTTGAACTAGAGGCTCATGCTTACAGTGTTTGACAGATGGACGTTAGCAATATGTACTTATTATTTTCCTAGCCTAAATTGTTGGCCCAATATCTTACAATATTGGAACAAAGGACTTCATGGATTTTGGGAAATTCTATACAAGTTCTAGCTGATTCTAGATGGGAGGAGGGATGAGTAAGTTGCCCAGAGCCTGGAATTTACAGCTAGCAATAAAACCTTTTCTACACGTCCACATCTCAGCAAACACAAACACAGAGAGAAGGGGGGTTTTTAGCCCGCAGCATGGGTCTGACAGGCAAAGCTACAAAATCATATTACATGTTGTACAATATCGTGACACCTCTGAACAGAAAAAAAAAACAGACTGAAAAATGATTGAATACCCTGCAGTAAATAGCATAGTGATTGAAAATAATATAGGGTATTTAGTTAACACTTTTTTTATGTAAAAAAAAAAAAGCTGAAGCCATCCCACCACTTCATGGTGACCGTAATTTGGACAGTCCGAAGTCTAAAATTAAAAACATTACTATTTTGTCATGTGACATGCATGTGGATAAGGGATGAGAAGGATTGGGCCCACCTACTGGACACATCAATATACACTGCTCAAAAAACTAAAGGGAACACTTAAACAACAGAATATAACTCCAAGTACATTAAACGTCTGAAATCAAACTGTCCACTTAGGAAGCAACACTGTTTGACAATCAATTTCACATGCTGTTGTGCAAATGATAAATATAACAGATGGAAATGATTGGCAATTATCAAGACACTCAATAAAGGAGTGGTTCTGCAGGTGGGGACCACAGACCACATCTCGGTACCAATGCTTTCTGGCTGATGTTTTGGTCACTTTTGAATGCTGGTTGTGCTTTCACATTCGTGGTAGCATGAGACGGACTCTACAACCCACACAAGTGGCTCAGGTAGAGCAGCTCATCAAGGATGGCACATCAATACGAGCTGTGGCAAGAAGGTTTGCGGTGTCTGTCAGCGTAGTGTCCAGATGCTGGAGGCGCTACCAGGATACAGGCCAATACACCAGGAGACGAGGAGGGGGTCGTAGGAAGGCAACAACCCAGCAGCAGGACTGCTACCTCAGCCTTTGTGCAATGAGGAACAGGAGGAGCACTGCCAGAGCCAAGCAAAATGACCTCCAGGCCACAAATGTGCATGTGTCTGCACAAAAGGTTAGAAACCGACTCCATGAGGATGGTCTGAGTGCCTGACGACCACAGATGGGAGTTGTGCTCACAGCCCAACACCGTGCAGGACGCTTCGCATTTGCCACAGAGTACCAGGATTGGCAAATTCGCTACCGGCGCCCTGTGCTTTTCACAGATGAAAGCAGGTTCACACTGAGCACATGTGACAGACGTGACAGAGTCTGGAGACACCGTGGAGAGAGATCTGCCTGCAACATCCTTCAGCATGACCGGTTTGGCAGTGGGTCAGTAATGGTGTGGGGTGGCATTTCTTTGGAGGGCCGCACAGCCCTCGATGTGCTCGCCAGAGGTAGCCTGACTGCCATTAAGTACCGAGATGAGATCCTCAGACCCCTTGTGAGACCATATGCTGGTGCATTGGGCCCTGGGTTCCTTCTGATGCATGACAATGCCAGACCTCATGTGGCTGGAGTGTGTCAGCAGTTCCTGCAAGATGAAGGCATTGATGCTAAGGACTGGCCTGCCCGTCCACTAGCCCTTAATCCTATTGCGCACATCTGGGACATCATGTCTTGCTCCATCCACCAATGTCATGTTGCACCACAGACTGGCCAGGAGTTGGCGGATGCTTTATTCCAGGTCTGAGAGGACATCCCTCAGGATAACATCCACCACCTCATTAGGAGAATGCCCAGGCATTGTAGGGAGATCATGCACGCACGTGGAGGCCACACACATTACTGAGTATCATTTCCTTGTCTTGAGACATTTCTGCTGAAGTTGGATCAGCCTATAACTTCATTTTCCACTTTGATTTTGAGCATCATTCCAACTCCAGACCTCCGTGCTATATTAGTTGTGATTTACGTTGTTCTTTTTTAGGTTTTATTGTTCTCAACACATTCCACTATGTAATGAATAAAGATTTACAACTGGAATATTTCATTCAGTGATATCTAGGATGTGAGATTTTAGTGTTCCCTTTATATTTTTGAGCAGTGTATATTAAGGTTTTTAATATTAGTTAGGACTGTCCCAATTAGGTTCACCATGAAGTGGTGGGATTGCTTTTGCAATTTTATTTAATCAAAAAAAGTGTTAACTAAGTAACCTATATTTTCTTGCATTATAGCCGTTCTAGAATGCTGTGTATATACAGTAGGCCCACTGCCTGTATACCCTTATATCCAGCATTTTATAAAGCACAACCACTATCTGTATGCCCTTAAGATACTGGCATATTAGACTTGCCTAGCCCCATCCAATGGGCTTCGCTAGTCTTAATCCGGTGCCTTCTCTTCTATCACCATCCTTCTTTCTTTGAGTCGATGACGCGTCCTATGTCATCCACACGGTGTCTTCCATTGCGCTCCTTTGCAAGATTATGCCCCACGAGATGCTCCACTGATTATGCCCTATGAGATGCTCCACACATTATGCCCCATACGATGCTTCACACATTATTCCCCATATGCTGTTGCTGCGATTAAAATAAAAAAATCACATACTCACCTCTCTTCGCTCAGGCCCCCGGCACTTGCGATAGTCACCTTCCACATTCCACCACTGCGCGCTGCTCTGTCTTCCATCCTCTGCACTGACTGTTCAGACAGAGGGCGGCGCGCACACTAACTACATCATTGCGCCCTCTGACCTGAACAGCCATAGCCAGAGGACGGAAGACAGAGCGGCGCCCTGCGGTGGAACGGGGAGAGGTATCGCGCAATGCTCACCTCCCCTGTCATACTCACCTGCTCCCGGCGCGGTCCCTGGCAGCTTCTCACTGTCAGATGGTCTCCGGGAGCCAGCAGCGTCTTCCTATGTTCAGCGGTCACGTTCCGCTCATTAAAGTAATGAACATGCGTCCACATTCATTACTTTAATGAGCGGTACCACGTGACCGCTGAACACAGGAAGAGCTGCCTGGAGACCATCAGACATGCAGGGACCGCACCAGGAGCAGGTGAGTATGTGACAGCCGCCGCTCCCACGCCGCCGACAATGACTCGAGTATAAGCCGAGAGGGTCACTTTCTGCCCAAAAAAGTGGGCTGAAAATTTCGGCTTATACTCGAGTATATACGGTACAGCACTCTAGAAGGGTGTGTATAAGGGCATATAGGTGCTGGTGGTACTATATATGGGGAAAACCTGGTGACAGGTTCCCTTTACGAAACCTATGGAACTAGTTTAAAATTAGCATTTTTTTGGATGGTGAAAAACTTGTAATTTAAATATTGATGGTGGCTGAACTGCAGGTGGTCTGTGTCGCTTCATAAGTTTAAGGCCGGGGTCACACTAGTGTAGAATACGGACGAGCGCTATGTGAGAATACATCGCATGGCACTCGGACCAGTGTTAATCTATGGGGCAGATCACATCTGTGATTATTTTTTCATGCCGAATCAGCATACGAGAACAATCGCAGCATATATACCTGACAGGGGCCCATACATTCTGATATCATCAGTAATATATACCTGACAGGGGCCCATACATTCTGATATCATCAGTAATATATACCTGACAGGGGCCCATACATTCTGATATCATCACTAATATATACCTGACAGGAGCCCATACATTCTGATATCATCACTAATATATACCTGACAGGAGCCCGTACAGTCTACAGTATATCTACAGTAATATATACCAGACAGGAGCCCGTACAGTCTATATCTACAATAATTTATACCTGACAGGAGCTCATACAGTCTGTATCTACAATAATATATACCTGACAGGAGCCCGTACAGTCTGTATATACAATAATATATACCTGACGGACCCATACATTCTATATATACAATAATATATACAGTACCTGACAGGGGCTCATACAGTCTATATCTACAATAATATATACCTGACAGGAACCAGTACAGTCTATATCTACAATAATATATACCTGACAGGAGCCCGTACAGTCTGTATCTACAATACTATATACCTGACAGGAGCCCGTACAGTCTGTATCTACAATAATATAACCTGACGGGCCCATACAGTCTATATCTTCAATAATATATACCTGACAGGAGCCAGTATAGTCTGTATATACAATTATACCTGACGGACCCATACATTCTGCATCTACAATAATATATACCTGACGGGCCCATACAGTCTATATCTTCAATAATATATACCTGACAGAAGCCAGTATAGTCTGTATCTACAATAATATATACCTGACAGGAGTCCGTACAGTCTGTATCTACAATAATATATACCTGACAGGAGCCCATACAGTCTACAGTATATCTACAATAATATATACCTGACAGGAGCCCGTACAGTCTGTATCTACAATAATATATGCCTGACAGGAGCCCATACAGTCTATATCTACAATAATATATACCTGACAGGAGCCCGTACAGTCTGTATCTACAATAATATATGCCTGACAGGAGCCCATACAGTCTATATCTACAATAATATATACCTGACAGGAGCCCGTACAGTCTGTATCTACAATAATATATACCTGACGGGCCCATACAGTCTATATCTTCAATAATATATACCTGACAGGAGCCCGTACAGTCTATATCTACAATAATTTATACCTGACAGGAGCCAGTATAGTCTGTATATACAATTATACCTGACGGACCCATACATTCTGCATCTACAATAATATATACCTGACGGGCCCATACAGTCTATATCTTCAATAATATATACCTGACAGAAGCCAGTATAGTCTGTATCTACAATAATATATACCTGACAGGAGTCCGTACAGTCTGTATCTACAATAATATATACCTGACAGGAGCCCATACAGTCTACAGTATATCTACAATAATATATACCTGACAGGAGCCCGTACAGTCTGTATCTACAATAATATATGCCTGACAGGAGCCCATACAGTCTATATCTACAATAATATATACCTGACAGGAGCCCGTACAGTCTGTATCTACAATAATATATACCTGACGGGCCCGTACAGTCTATATCTACAATAATTTATACCTGACAGGAGCCAGTATAGTCTGTATATACAATTATACCTGACGGACCCATACATTCTACATCTACAATAATATATACCTGACGGGCCCATACAGTCTATATCTTCAATAATATATACCTGACAGAAGCCAGTATAGTCTGTATCTACAATAATATATACCTGACAGGAGCCCATACAGTCTACAGTATATCTACAATAATATATACCTGACAGGAGCCCGTACAGTCTACAGTATATCTACAATAATATATACCTGACAGGAGCCCGTACAGTCTATATCTACAATAATATATACCTGACAGGAGCCCGTACAGTCTATATCTACAATAATATATACCTGACAGGAGCCCGTACAGTCTACAGTATATCTACAATAATATATACCTGACAGGAGCCCGTACAGTCTATATCTACAATAATATATACCTGACAGGAGCCCGTACAGTCTATATCTACAATAATATATACCTGACAGGAGCCCGTACAGTCTGTATCTACAATAATATATACCTGACAGGAGCCCATACAGTCTACAGTATATCTACAATAATATATACCTGACAGGAGCCCGTACAGTCTGTATCTACAATAATATATACCTGACAGGAGCCCATACAGTCTACAGTATATCTACAATAATATATACCTGACAGGAGCCCGTACAGTCTGTATCTACAATAATATATGCCTGACAGGAGTCCGTACAGTCTGTATCTACAATAATATATACCTGACAGGAGCCCGTACAGTCTGTATCTACAATAATATATACCTGACAGGAGCCCATACAGTCTACAGTATATCTACAATAATATATACCTGACAGGAGCCCGTACAGTCTGTATCTACAATAATATATACCTGACAGGAGCCCATACAGTCTACAGTATATCTACAATAATATATACCTGACAGGAGCCCGTACAGTCTGTATCTACAATAATATATACCTGACAGGAGCCCATACAGTCTATATCTACAATAATATATACCTGACAGGAGCCCATACAGTCTAGTGTCATGTATAGGCTGCAGTCAGGGCCAGGCAGCAACCCATAAAGTCTGCTATCTTCAATAATATATACCTAGAAGGAGCCCATACAGTCTAGCATCTTCAGTAATGAGCTTGCTACACTGTATGGGCTGCAGTCAGGCACCAGGAAGGAGCCCATACAGTCTAGCATCTTCAGTAGTGAGCCGGCTAGAGTGTATGGGCTGCAGTCAGGACCTGGAAGGAGCCCATACACTCTAGGCTCAACCCTAGAAGCATGTACAGGCCAGCATATTCTTCCGGTTTACCAGGTCAATCCTACCGCAGTTGCGCAGTAGGCGACCCCTGCTGTATTGCTGAGTCATACAAGTTGTCCCGGCCAAGCAGTAGCTGTGGGAGCAGTGACACCAAAGCGCCTGCGTAGTAGAGATAAGCAGAGAGAGGAGACAATAGAATCATACCCACGGTCCCAGCTAGATGGTTGCCATAGAGACATTGACGCTGAAGCGTCTGCATAGCTGAAGCAGGCTGAAAGAGGAGACCGCAGAGAAATACATGCAGTCTCGGCTAGGTGATTACCATAGTGTCATTAACACTCGCATGCCTGCACAAATGAGGCAGGCAAGGGGAGGAAACTGTAAAGTAATGCACGCAATCCCAGCAGAGTGCTTTCCATGGAAACAACAGACGCTGAGTTAGAAGAAGCGCCTGTACAAATAAAGCAGGCAAAGCAAATCCCAAACATCAGGGATCCATGCAAAAAGCGCCTGCACAATGTGATAAACATATTTCTATAGATTTTTACGTGACTTAATATAAAGGCGCATACACAGACGGTAAAGAATCACAATCGAGTGAGACTAAAGGCAGGAGTCTAAGCGGTGTTTTCTGTTGGTTTGAAGAGCTCACATCATGCATGAGATTTAGGCCGGCCTCACACTCAGCGTATGTAAATACGGTCCGTTTTTTACGGCCGTAATACGCAGAAAAGTCCCCAAAATAGTGATCCGTATGTCATCCGTAGGCAGGGTGTGTCAGCGTATTTTGCGCATGGCATCCTCCGTATGTAATCCGTATGGCATCCGTACTGTGATATTTTCTCGCAGGCTTGCAAAACCGACATCTAATGGATTTATGTGCTCAAATGTTCGTTAAAACATATATACAGTATGTGTGTATATATATATATATATATATATATATATATATATATATACACACATACAGTATATATATATATATATATATATATATATATATATACATACAGTATATATATATATATATATATATATATATATATATATATATATATATATATATATATATATATAGTTCAAAATCGGAACAGCATCTTATATTACCAAACTGTAGTGCAGCGTCTTCCCAACCACTGTTGAAATGGTCTTTGGTAATAGATGAAAAAAAGAAAGACAGCACAAAAAAAATAGAAAAAAAGGGCTTTAATGCCTGAACGGCGTGGCGACGTTTTGGATATCTTTATCCTTTTTCAAGCAGTGTTAATACAGACAAGGTGGGTATATATAGAAAACATTCATTGTTCACCTACTGTATCCTCACCCATCCCTTGTAGATTGTGAGCCTTCGCGGGCAGGGTCCTCTCTCCTACTGTACCAGTTATGACTTGTATTGTTCAAGATTATTGTACTTGTTTTTATTATGTATACCCCTCCTCACTTGTAAAGCGCCATGGAATAAATGGCGCTATAACAATAAATAATAATAATAATAATAATAATTGTATACAATTAAACATATTAAGTTATTTTGGACATCAGATCAGCAATAGTCATCTGACCAAAAAAGTGCAACAGTGCCACTGTGATAAATCTGTATCATATACATTATATATAAAAAAGTGCCATATAGTGCACAGTGGTAAACTTAAAAAATATATTAATAAGCAATTTAATATCCTCAGGTGTCCCATGTTTGTGAAAATAGAAAAAACGCGCACTTACAAAGATAATACAGCAGGTGCTGGAGATTCAGGCGTCCTCCTGTTGTAACTGCACATGTCTATGGCAGCTGCAGTCCGGACCTAGAGCATTATGGTCCGCACCTGTGCAATAGTGCTTTGAAGTCATAAGCGCCATCTTGGAAAAGGTATATGCCCATACAAACTTCAGACAGGCAGAAAAAAAATCTGACTACTTGTATCTGCGCAGCATTATAATATAAGCAATAGCAATATGTAGGAGAGAATGCATAATATAATAAACTAAAAGAATGATTGAGTTTTTTTGTCACTTATTAAAGGACAAATATCGCTATAAAGCCATGAATGGGGGGTTATACTCATTTATTTCATAGTATTTATAGTGGACATAATTGGTTCAGGCATAAGCTCTATGTATGGTGTGTTAAAGTCCCAAAAACCCCCATAGGTAAATGAGGGGTCAGAAATGAGTGCCCTCAGTCACTGGCTTTACCGCTCTGGCGGAGAAAATTGCCCGGGAGCCCACGACAATTTTTTCCGCGATTTAACCCTTTATTTTACAAGCTACAGCGCCCAAATTTTGCACATACACACTACTAACAGTAGTGTGGAATATGCAAAACAAAAAAAAGGGATATGAGATGGTTTACTGTATGTAAACCATGTCTCATATTATGTCGGGTTTGGGAAGGAGAAATGAAAAGCCGGCAATTGAATTACCAGCTTTTCACTAACACCGCTGCGTATTTCTCGCAAGTCACACTGCTGGTCCATGTGGAATCCGTATTTTTCTCGCCCCCATAGACTTTCATTGGCGATTTTTTTGCGCAATACGGTGACAAACGCAGCATGCTGCGATTTTGTACGGCCGTACAAGACCGTATAATACGGATCAGTAAAATACGGCTGATAGGACCTGGGACATAGGGAATCATTGGGCCATGTGTTATGCGTATTTTACGGACGTAGTTTATGCGCTCATACGTCCGTAAAACTCGCTAGTGTGAGGCCGGCCTTAGAATGAAACCAAAAAGGTTATTCCCGCTGTTCTACTAGATTTACAAATATGAGACGCAGTCCCAACTTACAAGTTACTGAATTCACAAATAAGAGACGCAGTCCCAGCTCAAGTTACCAGGTTCCCAAGTAAGGGAAGTAGCCCCAACTTACAAGTGACTAAATTCTCAAATATGAGACGCAGTACCAACTTACAAGTTGCTGGATTTACGGACAGAAGACGCAGTCCCAACCTAAGGTTTCCCACAAATATAGATATGACAAAATCTGCATGTGTAAGTGCACTGAACCATAATAAATAGGCTCACAAAAATAGGGAGCTCAGGAAAATATATATAAATGCCTGCGCGATATGACAGACTCACTCAGTGTACACATGGAAACAATATGCTCGAAGTACTGGGTAAACATACATATTATTAAACTAGATTAATATGCCCATTAAACATTAAAATCAAGAGAGAAAACACGCATACCATAAGCTAGAATAGAAAAGGATATACCTGCGAGGACCTACGACAATCAACTAGCCCAGTGCCGGTATACGCGCATGCCCTAGCTTGGCCGGGACAACATGCCTAAATGAAGCCCCAGAGAGATATATACCAAACCCACCAGACTGAGTTGGCACGCCGAATATGACAGTTGGAAAGAGAGTAGGTCCATAGGGTCAAAAGGATATATCCGGATCCCAAGAAGACATGCTACTAGGACCCGTGGCTCAATACCAGTAATCAGTAATTATCAGTTATAAGCAACACACACCCTCCCCCAAAAAAGTTGGGGATACTGAAGCAAGCCCCTCTTGGCACTAAATTAGATACAAAATGCATCCCACATAACATACATGTATTATTTATTGCCCTAGAGCAAAATTGTACACTGTAAAAGTCCTATAACTCTAAGGGAGACAACAAATGTTCAAAGAATGCCTAATATATAAAAAGCCGGCAATGGACGTCAATCTTTGATGAACAAGGTGAGCAGCTAATCACGAGAGGTCCTGAAGCTGGAGATCCGGTAAGTAGGGAAAGAACAGTTCTGGAGGTCCATGATGTCTCTCTGTATGCCACCTAGGAGTAAATCAAGCATGTCCAACAGATCTAGAACAGAATATAAGAAACACCAAAAATAAACACCAAAGATACCAAAAATAAGTACTGATGGAGGGATGAGGGAGAGAGAGGGAATGAGGGAAAGCTATTATCTCATGCTTGTTTATAAAAGCCCGTATATAAAAGTTCCTCATTCATACCCGCTGGAGTCCAGGTGTTGAGATCATAGATCCACTTGGACTCCTTCCTTAGCAGTTCGGGTATTATATTCTCACCCCTGATGTCCATTTGGTGACCCCCCATGATGGTGTAAAAAATGGGCGGCCACTGAGGACAACTTCTTACCCTTCTCAGAATCCTTCCGGGCCATGTTGATACTGGAAAGGTGTTGCTGAGTCCGGCGTCTAAGCTCCTGCGTGGTATATCCAACATAGAGCATCGGGCAGCTACAAATCAAAACATACACAAGGTTCCTGGTACGGCAATTAAAACCAGGTACCTGAATCCTACGTGAGCTGCAGGAAAGAGATATGCCAACATCAACTATCATATGGCTACAAATGTTACACCTACCACAAGGATAGGAACCATAGATGTTACTGCCTGTCCCCGTCCTGGTGGTTGTATGTCTGAAATGGCTTGTAACAAGCTCATCCCTAAGGTTCCGAGACCTCCTAGCCACCATCCTGGGGGTGTCAGAGAGCCACGGCGAAAGCTTAGGTTCTGTAAGGAAGATGTTCCAGTTCTTTTTTAAAATCGTATACACATCATTCCACTGATTATGATAGGTGGTAACAAGGTTGATGGTCCGTACCGGGGTCCTAATCCTAGGTTTTAGTGTTTCTTCTCTTGTCACTTGCTGGGAATGCTGATACGCCTGGGATATAACCTTACGAGGATACCCTCTGGCCCAAAATCTCTCTGTCAGCTTCTGCGACTCCTCTCGGAAATCAGACAAGGTGGTGCAGTTTCTCCTAATTCTGAGGAATTGACCCCTGGTTATACTATTCCTCAAATGGACCGGGTGGGCGCTTGTATAATGAAGCAAGCTGTTAGTGGCTGTCTCCTTGCAATGTAGACTCGTAACCAGGCCATTGCCTCTAATGGAGAGCTTCAAGTCCAAGAAATCCACCAGGGTGGTAGAGATGTTCGAGGTTAGTTTAATTCCCCAGGGATTATCGTTGAGCTGGGCAATAAATAGGTTACAGTTGTCAATGGTACCAGTCCATAGAAATAAAACATCATCTATGAATCTGTACCACTTGAGTACAAATTCCTGAAAGGGCTGAAGCTTGTAAACATGTTCCTCCTCCCACCACCCCATAAACAAGTTAGCGTACGCGGGCGCACATTTCGCACCCATTGCGGTGCCTGCTGCTTGTCTATAAAACGTACGGTCGAAAACAATATAGTTTTTCTCAAGTACCAATTTCAGGAGGTCCAGGAGGAAGGAATCATGATCCCTATCCCTGCTAGTCTCACGATCCAAGAAGAACGCCACTGCTCCAATCCCCAGGTGATGTTCAATGCTGGTGTAAAGGGATTTGACATCCAACGTCACAATATAAGCATTTGCTGGTATTTCAAGATTGCCAATTAACTCAATGAGATCCATGGAGTCCCTGATATAAGAGCCTAGGGAATAAACGATAGGTTGTAAAAAGAAGTCAAGGTAGGTGTAAGGCCTTTCAAGAAGTCCCCCTATCCCCGATATGATAGGCCTACCTGGGGGGTTATCCAGGCGCTTATGCACCTTAGGAAGCATGTAAAAAGTTGGTACTCTCGGCATAACAGTTGTCAAAATTCCCCTTTCTCTCTTGTTTATGATCCCCATATCAAACGCAGTCCATATCAGACGGTCTAATTGGCCCTTGAAGACATCCGTTGGATCCGATGGGAGGACCTGGTAATGAGAATGGTTAGAAAGTTGGCGCATTGCTTCCTGTACATATTGTTCTTTCGGCCAGATCACCACATTTCCCCCTTTGTCAGCTTCTTTAATGACAAAGGAGTCCTGCTTCCTAAGATGTTGGAGGCAACGTCTTTCCTCTCCAGAGAGGTTACTAGGACCCCCACTCCTCAGTCTACAGTTACAGATGTCTTTACTGACTGTGTCAAAAAATATTTGGACTACCGGAAAGAGGGAGAGGGACGGCATGGCCTGCGAAGGTATGCGCCCTGTGAATCTTTTAAACTCACCAGGTCCCCTTTCGTTCTCCTCCAGAAGCTCCAAAAGGTCACGGAATGTCTGCCTATCTTCATCCGGCAATGTGTCTATTACCGATGGCTTATGATAAAGGAGCTTAAACGTCAATTGCCTACAAAAAAGATATAGGTCTTTGGTGAGTTCGAACTTATTTAGGGGATTAGTGGGCGAGAAAGAGTCCCCTAGAGAGTACAGAAACCTCCCCAGGCGACAGGGGATAGGAGGACAAATTGACGATTTGCAACCCACCTGGCTCCATGGCACCATCTTGTTCAGTCATAGGCTCTAATATCTCCGGTTGTTCCTCCTGGGGTGCCTCCTGCGACTCGGAGACCAATCCTGGTTGCCCCGCGCCTTGGATCTCCCATTTGCGTGGCTTGCGCCTACCCCTCCTAAGGCGCCATAGGAGACCTATATCTTTTTTGTAGGCAATTGACATTTATGCTTCTTTATCATAAGCCGTCGGTAATAGACACATTGCCGGATGAAGATAGGCAGACATTCCGCGACCTTTTGGAGTTTTCTGAGGAGAACGAAAGGGGACCTGATGAGTTTAAAAGATTCACAGGGCGCATACCTTCGCAGGCCATGCCGTCCCTCTCCCTCTTTCCGGTAGTCCAAATATTTTTTGACACAGTCAGTAAAGACAAAAGAAATTCAAAACCGCACCCTTTCATATATAAATTGACGGTCTCAGTGGACACAAGAGCACACGTCCAAAACCAGGGAGCCCATCCCGGCCAGTATCAAGACCACAAAGAACAAAAAGACAGCGCCACAATGGATGGTGAAAAAATAGGAGCTTACATTTTTTTCTGCCTCCTGTAGCGTTTCGGTCAACAGACCTTTATCAAGCACAGTATACAGCGTTCTAACCACCATTATATACACATAACCCCACCCATTAATTAACCTAGCACCAATAGGGTGTCAATACAAAAGTGAAAAAAACATTATAACCTTAACACACATACAAAAATATTAAAAACAGTCCCATAAAGACATTACCACAAAGGCCCTTCATATACTAGGCAGTTAAATAGCTCTGATCGCTTTTATGAGTAAATCATATCATTTTAGAGCTATTATCCCTTAAAATGTAAACAAAGCGATACCACCAATCAATAGACAGCATTACAGTCCCCATGGCGATAACCACCCCCACAGAAACGTCCTTTTAATGCACAAACCAATCATGGTAATAGCTACGCCCCAGCCCACAGCACACACCAGTGTGAATGTCCACTTGCAATGACCAGACCCTATCAATCAAACACTGATAGGCAAGATCGATGTAGCTGTTAAACATGAGTTCCTCCATATGGGTAATTGAGTCAATCCTCTGGTGAACTGTTATGAGCTGGTGGTTTAGGAGCAACATGGGAAGTGCTCTGGAGGAGGTGGTACCTGTACTGACCACAGTTCCTGAGCTTATCACAACACTAGAAGTAGCCGTGGGATGTTCCTGTCACTCCCTAGACACCTCGTCACAGCCGGAGAACTAACTACCCCTAAAGGTAGAAACAGGAAAGCTATCTTGCCTCAGAGAAAATCCCCAAAGGATAGGACAGCCCCCCACAAATATTGACTGTGAGTGAAGAGGGAAATGACATATGCAGAATGAAACCAGGATGTAGCAAAGGAGGCCGGTCTAGCTAGATAAAAAGAACAGGACAGAATACTGTGCGGTCAGTATTAAAAACTAGAAAAATCCACCACAGAGTTTACAAAAATCTCCACACCTGACTAAAGGTGTGGAGGGTAAATCTGCTTCCCAGAGCTTCCAGCTTAACTGAATATATCCATACTGACAAGCTGGACTAGAAAAAACATAGAAAGTGCAGAAAGATAAAGTCCACAACAAGTGGACTGCAAAAGAACAAAGCAAGGACTTATCTTTGCTGAACTGGTCAGAATATCAGGGAAATCCAAGCAGAGATGTGAATCCAACCAGGAACCATTGACAACTGGCACAGGCTGAAGGATGGAACCAGGCTAAATAGCCAAGCCAGAAAGACAATCAGTGGAAGCAGCTGCTGACTACTAAATCCAAGGAGCAGCAGTACCACTTAAAACCACCGGAGGGAGCCCAAGAGAGGAACTCACAAAAGTGCCACTTACAACCACCGGAGGGAGCCCAAGAGCGGAATTCACAACAGTACCCCCCCCCCCTTGAGGAGGGGTCACCGAACCCTCACCAGAGCCCCCAGGCCGATCAGGACGAGCCAAGTGAAAAGCACGAACCAAATCGGCGGCATGGACATCGGAGGCAACAACCCAAGAATTATCCTCCTGGCCATAACCCTTCCACTTAACAAGATACTGAAGTCTCCGCCTCAAAAAACGAGAATCCAAAATTTTCTCCACCACATATTCCAACTCCCCATCAACCAACACCGGGGCAGGAGGATCAACAGAGGGAACAACGTGCACCACATATCTCCGCAACAAAGATCTATGGAAAACATTATGGATGGCAAAAGAGGCTGGAAAGGCCAAACGAAAAGATACTGGATTGATAATCTCAGAAATCTTATAAGGACCAATAAACCGAGGCTTGAACTTAGGGGAAGAAACCTTCATAGGAACATGATGAGAAGATAACCAGACTAAATCCCCCACCCGAAGCCGGGGACCAACACACCGACGGCGGTTAGCAAAACGTTGAGCCTTTTCCTGAGACAACGTCAAATTGTCTACCACATGAGTCCAAATCTGCTGTAACCTGTCCATTACAGAATCCACACCTGGACAATCAGACAGCTCAACCTGCCCCGAAGAAAAACGAGGATGAAAACCAAAATTACAAAAGAAAGGCGAAACCAAAGTAGCCGAACTAGCCCGATTATTAAGGGCAAACTCGGCCAACGGCAAGAAAGCCACCCAATCATCCTGGTCAGCAGACACAAAGCATCTCAAATAGGTTTCCAAGGTCTGATTAGTTCGCTCAGTTTGGCCATTTGTCTGAGGATGAAATGCCGAAGAAAAAGACAAATCAATGCCCATCCTAGCACAAAAGGCCCGCCAAAACCTAGAAACAAACTGGGAACCTCTGTCAGACACAATATTCTCCGGAATGCCATGCAAACGAACCACATGCTGAAAAAACAATGGAACCAAATCAGAGGAGGAAGGCAATTTAGGCAAAGGTACCAAATGGACCATTTTAGAGAACCAGTCACAAACCACCCAGATAACAGACATCTTCTGGGAAACAGGAAGATCCGAAATAAAATCCATGGAAATATGCGTCCAGGGCCTCTCAGGGACCGGCAAAGGCAAAAGCAACCCACTAGCGCGGGAACAGCAAGGCTTGGCCTGGGCACAAGTCCCACAGGACTGCACAAAAGAACGCACATTCCGTGACAAGGAAGGCCACCAAAAGGACCTAGCAACTAAATCTCTGGTACCAAAAATCCCAGGATGACCAGCCAACACCGAACAATGAACCTCAGAAATTACCTTACTTGTCCATCTATCAGGAACAAACAGCTTCCCCACAGGACAGCGGTCAGGTTTATCAGCCTGAAATTCCTGAAGCACCCGCCGTAAATCAGGGGAGATGGCAGAAAGAATCACCCATTCCCTAAGAATGCCAACCGGCTCAAAGACTCCAGGAGAATCAGGCAAAAAACTCCTAGAGAGGGCATCAGCCTTAACATTCTTAGATCCCGGAAGATACGAGACCACAAAATCAAAATGGGAGAAAAACAGGGACCATCGAGCCTGTCTAGGGTTCAGCCGCTTGGCCGACTCGAAGTAAATCAGATTCTTATGATCGGTCAAGACCACAACGCGGTGCTTGGCTCCCTCAAGCCAATGTCGCCACTCCTCAAATGCCCACTTCATGGCCAACAACTCCCAATTGCCGACATCATAATTGCGCTCCGCAGGCGAAAACTTTCTGGAAAAAAAGGCACACGGTTTCATCAACGAACCATCAGAACTCCTCTGAGACAAAACAGCCCCTGCCCCAATCTCAGAAGCGTCAACCTCAACCTGAAAAGGAAGAGAAACATCCGGCTGACGCAACACAGGGGCAGAAGTAAATCGGCGTTTAAGCTCCTGAAAGGCCTCAACAGCCGCAGAGGACCAATTCGTCACATCAGCGTCTTTCTTCGTCAAATCGGTCAGGGGCTTAACCACACTGGAAAAGTTGGCAATGAAACGGCGATAAAAATTAGCAAAGCCCAAAAATTTCTGAAGACTCTTCACAGATGTGGGTTGAATCCAGTCATGAATGGCTTGGACCTTAACAGGATCCATTTCTATAGACGAGGGAGAAAAAAATAAAACCCAAAAAAGAGACCTTCTGAATTCCAAATAGGCACTTAGACCCCTTCACAAATAAAGCATTATCACGAAGGATCTGGAATACCATCCTGACCTGCTTCACATGAGACTCCCAATCATCGGAAAAAATCAAAATATCATCCAAATACACAATCATGAATTTATCAAGATAATTGCGAAAAATATCATGCATGAAGGACTGAAATACAGAAGGAGCATTAGAGAGCCCGAAAGGCATCACAAGGTATTCAAAATGGCCTTCGGGCGTATTAAATGCAGTTTTCCATTCGTCACCCTGTTTAATACGAACAAGATTATACGCCCCTCGAAGGTCAATCTTAGTAAACCAACTAGCCCCCTTAATCCGAGCAAACAAATCAGAAAGCAAAGGTAAAGGGTATTGGAATTTGACCGTGATCTTATTAAGAAGGCGATAATCAATACAGGGTCTCAAGGAGCCATGCTTCTTGGCAACAAAAAAGAATCCCGCTCCCAATGGTGACGAAGACGGCCGAATATGCCCCTTCTCTAAAGACTCCTTAACATAACTCTGCATGGCGGCATGCTCTGGCACAGGTAGATTGAAAAGTCGGCCCTTAGGGAACTTACAGCCAGGAATCAAGTTAATAGCACAATCACAGTCCCTATGTGGAGGAAGGGAACTGGACTTGGGCTCATCAAATACATCCTGGAAATCCGACAAAAACTTAGGAACTTCAGAAGAGGGGGAAGAGGAAATTGACATCAAAGGAATGTCACTATGTGCCCCTTGACAACCCCAACTAGTCACAGACATAGATTTCCAATCCAGCACCGGATTATGTCCCTGCAACCATGGGAAACCCAGCACAACAACATCATGCAAATTATGCAACACCAGAAAACGGCAATCTTCCTGATGTGCTGGAGCCATGCACATGGTCAGCTGAGTCCAATACTGAGGTTTGTCCTTGGCCAACGGCGTAGCATCAATGAATCTCAAAGGAATAGGGCTCTGCAAAGGCTGCAAGGAAAAACCACAGCGCCTGGCGAATTCCAAGTCCATCAAGTTCAGGGCAGCGCCTGAATCCACAAATGCCATGACAGAAAAGGACGATAATGAGCAAATCAAGGTCACAGATAAGAGAAATTTAGGCTGTACAGTACTGATGGTAACAGACCTAGCGACCCTCTTAGTACGCTTAGGGCAATCAGAAATAACATAAGCAGAATCACCACAGTAAAAACCCAGCCTATTCTGGCGTCTGAATCCCTGCCGTTCTGCTCTAGTCAAAATCCTATCACACTGCATAGGCTCAGGACTCTGCCCAGAGGATACTGCCATATGGTGCACAACTTTGCGCTCGCGCAGGCGCCGATCAATCTGAATGGCCAGAGACATAGACTCGCTCAAACCAGCAGGCGTGGGGAACCCCAACATAACATCTTTAAGGGCTTCAGAACGACCCTTTCTGAAAATTGCTGCCAGAGCCTCCTCATTCCATTTAGTAAGCACAGACCATTTTCTAAATTTCTGGCAGTATACTTCTGCCGCTTCCTGACCCTGACACAGGGCCAACAAGGTCTTTTCTGCATGATCCACAGAATTAGGTTCGTCATACAATAATCCGAGCGCTTGAAAAAATGCGTCTACATTAAGCAATGCCGGATCCCCTGATTCAAGGGAGAATGCCCAGTCCTGAGGGTCACCACGCAGCAGACAGATGACAATTTTAACCTGCTGAATGGAATCACCAGAGGAATGGGGTTTCAAGGCAAAAAACAATTTGCAGTTATTTTTAAAGTTCAAAAACTTGGATCTATCCCCAAAAAACAAATCAGGTGTTGGAATTCTAGGCTCTAAAGCCGGAGTCTGGACAACATAATCTTGGATACTCTGTACTCTTGCAGCAAGTTGATCCACACGAGAAAACAAACCCTGAACATACATGCCAGCGCCAAAATCCTGAACCACCCAGAGATTAAGAGGAAAAAAAAGACAAAACAGACTGCAGAAAAAAAATGGCTCAGAACTTCCTTTTCTTTCTTTTGAGATGCATTTAATTCATTTTTGGCCAGTTGTATTGTTATGAGCTGGTGGTTTAGGAGCAACATGGGAAGTGCTCTGGAGGAGGTGGTACCTGTACTGACCGCAGTTCCTGAGCTTATCACAACACTAGAAGTAGCCGTGGGATGTTCCTGTCACTCCCTAGATACCTCGTCACAGCCGGAGAACTAACTACCCCTAAAGGTAGAAACTGGAAAGCTATCTTGCCTCAGAGAAAATCCCCAAAGGATAGGACAGCCCCCCACAAATATTGACTGTGAGTGAAGAGGGAAATTACATATGCAGAATGAAGCCAGGATGTAGCAAAGGAGGCCAGTCTAGCTAGATAAAAAGAACAGGACAGAATACTGTGCGGTCAGTATTAAAAACTGGAAAAATCCACCACAGAGTTTACAAAAATCTCCACACCTGACTAAAGGTGTGGAGGGTAAAATCTGCTTCCCAGAGCTTAAAGCTTAACTGAATAAATCCATACTGACAAGCTGGACTAGAAAAAACATAGAAACTGCAGAAAGATAAAGTCCACAACAAGTGGACTGCAAAAGAACAAAGCAAGGACTTATCTTTGCTGAACTGGTCAGAATATCAGGGAAATCCAAGCAGAGATGTGAATCCAACCAGGAACCATTGACAACTGGCACAGGCTGAAGGATGGAACCAAGCTAAATAGCCGAGCCAGAAAGACACTCAGTGGAAGCAGCTGCTGACTACTAAATCCAAGGAGCAGCAGTACCACTTAAAACCACCGGAGGGAGCCCAAGAGCAGAACTCACAAAAGTGCCACTTACAACCACCGGAGGGAGCCCAAGAGCGGAATTCACAACAGTGAACACACAGCTGGCCAAACTGCGCACGTCCAAGGTAACCTCGGCTTGCGCTTCTCCTGTGAAGGTATTATGCATGTCATCCAAAGTCCTTCTCAGTCAGCGATGTCTAAGTGTCGAAAGGCGCTCGCTGCGTATGTCCCAATCCAGAGGCTCCCTCTGCTCTGCCAAATCTCGCACAGCGAACCCATTTTCTTCACATCTCTTTTTCAGCGGTGCAGCTACAGGACCGAGAATGTGCTCAGGATACACAAATTAAAAATATTATACATATGAAAAATCTTAATTCCCAAAAGGGGGGAACATATATGCTGTCATAAATGTGGATCAATTGTCAAAATCACCTACATATCCATATATAAATATATTACGTGTAATTTATGTAATCAATTCATTCCACACAATAAATGTGGATGCAACATCAGACCAAGCTGAAGGATAACAGAGTAAATAGTGAATGATCAATAGGTCAAAAAGAGTCTCAAGGAGACACAGACTGACCATATCCCCATCTCCCTTATTGAAATCTGCCCAGCCTTAAGCTGCTTAGCATTCACAATCTGACACGGGCATAAGCATTCTACACATACGGCGTTCCAGTAGGGTTTGCTGCAGACAACACTCAACCTCAAAAGGCAAACATCACTAAATACGTTTACTAACACATTTTGTAAAGATATATATATTAATGCTGTCAAAAATGTGGAAACTTATCGAAACAACTTACATATCCAGATACAGTTATATTACATATAATCTGTGTAACCATTATATTCAGCACAATAAATGCATGTGCATGCAAACATGGGCAACATCAGACACAACTGGAGCATAACAGAATAGATAATATGTATTATGAATAATCACTAAATCAATAGAAAAGAAGTCAAAAACAAATACAAAATACTCATATACCCGTCTCTCATACTGATACCTGCCCAGCCACAGGCTGCTTAGCTTTTGTAATCCGACACGGGCACAAGCATTCTACAAGTTAGGCTACTTTCACACTAGCGTTAACTGCAAACCGTCTCAAATCGTCTTTTTTCAGAAAGAAACGCATCCTGCAAAAGTGTTTGCAGGATGCGTTTTTTCCCCATAGACTTGTATTGGCGACGTATTGCGACGGATTGGCATACGTCGTATACGTCGTACGACGTATGCGTCGAAATTTGGCAACACGTCATCGGCAAAAAACGTTGATTATAAAGTTTTTTGTCTCCGCCTAAAAAACGTGTCGCGACGCATCCTGCGGCATGCGTCGTTGGCTACAATGGAAGCCTATGAGCGACGGATGCGTCGGGATACGTCGTACGACGCAATGCAGCGCTGCAATACGTTTTTTCCACTGAGCATGATTTTGTTGCCAATTGGCCAGACACCCCCAAATCTATATAAACCTGGCCTGGGCCTTCAACCCCACATATGCCAGCAAGACACAGAGAAGCAAAGAAGCCTGCCACAAGACTCTAGCCAGCCTGCCACAAGACTCCAGCCAGCCTGCCACAAGACTCCAGCCAGCCGGCCACAAGACTCCAGCCACCATAGAGCCAGTGTGAGTATTGCAATTTTTGTGTGCATCTGTGTGCCTGTGCATTTGTGTGTGTATGAGGTACTGACTACCGCAAGAGCTTAAAACCTGAAGAGAACCAGAGGCCTGCCATCATCTTGCAACAGCCAGTGCCATGCTAGAGTCCAGATCCACCCTGATGCCAGCCACTGTGAAGACATGCAGCTCCAGCCGGAGGACTGTCAGCCTTTTTTACGTGTGTGTGTGTATGTGTGTGCGTATGCGTCTTCTGTTTGGGTCCGCCTTTGTGCCTTTGTTGTACATATGTGTATTTGCGTGTGTGTGTGTGTGTGTGTATGTGTATTTTTGTACGGCTGTGTGCTTTTGTATGTATGTCTTCATGTGCCTGCACCTTATTATGCCTTCGCCAATTTTATGCCTGTTCATGTGGGAGGGTATGTGTCCACGTTCAGGATTGCATCAGGATTTGGTCATGATTTTCCATCAGTATTTGTAAGCCAAAACCAGGAGTGGTGCATGTGTTTCTATTATACTTTTCCTCTAATTGTTCCACTCCTGGTTTTGGCTACAAATACTGATGGAAAATCATGACCAAATCCTGATGCAATCCTGAACGTGGACACATAACCTTATGCTTGTGTTATGACTGCGCCTGTGTGCTTGCAGGCATGTATGTGTGCGTCTTGTTGATTGCATGTGCATTTGTCCATGCCTTAATTGGTTAATTGCCTTTTTCTGATGTATTCTGTGCAGCATGTGGTTTAAATGTGTTTTTTTTTCTTCTCAATTTTTTTTTTTTTTTGTAAAATCGGATGTATTTTTGCAAAGTCTAGTGGTCTGCAGCTTGTGGTTTGAATGTGAGCTTGCGTTTTTTTTTTTCTATTTAAAAGTGTTGATTTTCTTATTACTGTTGAAACCATTCGCAGTTGATGTACTTGTATTTAAAATAAAGAGCATTTCAGCTCCTAATTGTGATGTAAAAAAAAAAAAAAAAATGTTTATTAAAAAAAATGTCCGTAGTATCATTTCAGAAAGGTAAATTTAAAACTAGTGTATGTACCAATGGTTACACATGCAATACAGAGTTGGTTGAGGGCTCATTTTTTAATAAAGGTTATACTTTAAAGGTTTTTTGGGGAGGTGATTTTTGAAAAAAAATTGTTGTAAATATATTTTTACATGGTGGGTTCACATTTCAAAATATTTTTTTGGGGACATGGAAATGAATGGTATAACGTGCATTGGGTTTTGGTGTTCACCTTTAATGAACATTTCTCACTTCATTTTAGCAGGGTGTTTATCGTTAAACATTACCTAGTTCGGGGGGTGGTCTAACTATAAATCCATTATACTTATTACAGATACACCAGGGACCACATCCACTCGGCAGCCCACCAGGACCACATCCACCAATCGTTAAAAGTAAATTTTGAAGACCCCAAATCTGCTACTTCAATGTGTAGAGCAGATTGCAAGTGTCTTTTAACTTACAGAGACACCAGGACCACAGCCGCCGCCTGTCTTGCCCACCAGGAACAGCCCACCAGTACCAGCCCACCAGGACCACATCCACCAATCATTAAAAGTAAGTTTTGAAGACCCCAAATCTGCTACTTCAATGTGTAGAGCAGATTGCAAGTGTCTTTTAACTTACAGAGACACCAGGACCACAGCCGCCGGCCTTGCTACAGCAACAATGTCCTCTTCTGACAGCCCTCCTCCACAGCAACAGCGTGTATCGGTAAGTTAACACAAAAAATGTTTTGTTTTTTTTGGGGGGGGTTTTAATTTACATTTTTGTTGATCACTACATGCATAAATTATGTTTAAACAGGAAGCTGAATCAGATGAGGAGCTGTCAGAAGGGGGCGAGACGGGTGGAGAGATGCAAGTGGAGGAGGAACCAAGTGTAAGTAGTGGTGAAACAGTTGCTTCACACCTCACACTGCACCATACACAAAACAGATTTTCATACATAACTAAACACAGAAAATATATGCCTACATTAAAGAGAATTTGTTTCCTTTATTTCAGTCTCCTGCTGCTGCTGCTGACCAGTCAGCAAACCGTGAAGGTTCTCCCAGCCGCTCCCAGAGTCGGCGGAATCGTCGCCGCGGTCAGCCATCAGTAAGTTTTTTTTTGGAGGGGGATTCTATTGGTACTTTTGTGTTTCAGTGTACTAATTTATTTGTTTTTCTTCTTTTTTTTGCACAGGCTTCACGGCGTGCTCCCGCCGAAGACTACGATGATGATATAGACATCGAATGTCTCATCGAGGAGGTTCGCGAGCGGGAGCCGCTCTGGAACATGGCTGACCGCAGCCATGCCGATACCGGTGTCACCTGTCGGCTCTGGGACGAAGTGTGCCAGAACATCTTTACGAGGTGGGAGGACCTTCATCCACAGCAGCAGAGCAAACTATGTAAGTATTCACTTTTCAGTGATGTTTTGAGCTGAATGTAATGTATTGCATTTACCAATTTTTTTTTTCTTTTCATTGTTGTCTTCACAGGTGGAAAGGTTAGGAAGCAGTGGTGGTCACTGAGGGATCGCTTTAAGAGGGAATTTAACGAGGAGATGCAGGCCCCGAGTGGCTCAGCAGGAAGGAAGAGGAGCAAATATAAATATGGCCAGGCCCTCTCCTTCCTGAGGCGAACAATGCTGAGTAGAGTGTAAGTATTCTACAGCCCA
Source organism: Ranitomeya variabilis (assembly GCF_051348905.1). Classification (NCBI taxonomy): domain Eukaryota; kingdom Metazoa; phylum Chordata; class Amphibia; order Anura; family Dendrobatidae; genus Ranitomeya; species Ranitomeya variabilis. Next base: position 214,704,892 of record NC_135237.1, read on the forward strand.
CTAATAACCATGTTAACCTGTCTAATTTAGTTTTGTTTCAGTCAGGGCTTTTTCATATCAATATATTAATTGTTTTTTTTTTTCATTCACAGCACCTTCTCCAGCCACCGGGCGCCTGCATCTTCCTCTGCGCCCTCTGGAGTGATCCCTCCTGAGTCCGCCACTGAGGGCCACGTCGGTAGGCCCCACACCTCTGACCCCTCTGTCCCCTCCAGTTCATCTGCCCCAAGCACTGGGGCATTATTGCAGCCTTCATTGCTCGCATCTGATGCTCAACAGATAGCGTTCCCTTTACCCCACCCCTCTGATCCTGCCACCTCTAGACCACCATTAGGTTCGTGGCGGCAGCGACAGAGGGGTCAGGAAAGGAGCTATGCTCCTGAATTCTTACATCTGAATGCATCCTTCCAAAGCTCTTTCAAAATTTTGGGAGAGCAAGTGACTGCTGGTTTCAACATGGTGCAATCCCGCATCAGTGAAACAAGCCATGAAACCAGCAGTCGCTTGGATAGGCTGCATTCAGGTGTAAGTCAGTCTCCGGCAAATCTTTTTTTTCAATCCATGCTCGGGAGCATGGAAAAGCTTTCTTTTGAGCAACAGATGCGGGTAATGAATACCTGCCATAATGCTCTACTGAAGGCCCTTAACGAACCCCAATCTACCCACACACCTCCCCACACATCCACTACAAGTCCACCCCAGGCCCCATTTCCACACCATGCCCCACCCCAGGCCCCATTTCCACACCATACCCCCCATTACCAAACCCAGCCCCAATACCCACACCAGCCCCAATACCAAACCCATCCCCAATCCCCACACCAGCCCCATTACCAAACCCAGCCCCAAACCCCACGCCAGCCCCAATACCCAACCCAGTCCCAATACCCAACCTTGTCCCCATACCCATCCCGGCCCCCAAACCAAATTTCTTCCCCAATGTTTTCTTCCTTGCCCAGCTTTTCTTCCCCAGTAAGTATTCCCCCTAACCCAACACCACCCCCCTCTGGTCAGCCTCCTGGTTTTACCCCCCCTTCCACTGCACCCCAACCAAGTAGGGTTTCCCCACCTATCGACGTGGTCCAACCTTCCAGCCCCTCCTCCCCTTGTATCTCCACCCCACAGTTTGAAGATTTGTAAAAAGTTTGTTATATTTTATAAAAAAAAATAAAAAATACCAAATATATTTCTAATTTGTTTGCAAAAAAAGTTGAAGAAAAAAAAAAGTTCAAATAAAATTAAGTATGATTTAAATTCTACTGTTTGTGTGTGTGTGTGTGTGTGTGGATTCATTAAGGTAATATGGTAACTAATAAAAAAGGTAAACTAAAAATAAACACCAGACGTGTGAAAGGTACATATTGGTTTTATTAGCAAGAAAACCACGCTTTTGGACTTTTTTTTTGGGAGAAACACATTTTTTTACATAAACAAAACACATGGAAAACAGGTCACACAATGATGTCTTGCCATGGGATCCGCCCGACAGGTGACACAAAATAATCCGCAAACTGGTCCCTCATCCTTGTAACAGAACCTGTGGAGCGAACCGAGCTGCTGCGGTAATCCCACAAGGTTGTCTCCAATTCTTCGTCATCCAAGGAAACGGGCTCCTTTGAAAGGACAAAGTTGTGGAGCACCACACAGGCTTTATCAACCTCATCTATAGTTGTGGTTTTCAGTTTGATTGCCGTCAGCAGAACTCTCCACTTCGCCGTCAATATACCAAAAGAACACTCTACTACTCTTCTTGCTCTAGTAAGGTGGTAATTAAATACCCGTTTGGTACGGTTTAAGTTCCGGCTACTATACGGTTTCAGTAGGTGCGGCGAGAGTTGAAACGCTTCATCACCTACACAAACATATTCCATGGCTGGTTCACTTGTTCCTGGCAGTGGTCTGGCTGGCGGGAAATCGTATGTCTCTCCATACAGGCAACGACCCATTGGAGAGTTTTTAAAAACTTAAGAATCGTTGGACCGTCCATACGCTCCTATGTCCACAGCAAGGAACTTGCAGTTGGCGTCTGCAATAGCCATAAGTACGATGGAGAAGTACTTCTTGTAATTGTAGTACTCCGAGCCTGTTCCTGCCAGTTTCGCAATCCTTATGTGTTTCCCGTCAACTGCACCAACACAATTTGGGAAATGGCAAATTTGCTGAAACTGTTCTGCACTTCTCAACCAGATGTCCATGGATGGTTGGGGGATATACTCCGGCTGTAAAGTGGTCCAAATGGCCCGACATGTCTCCTTCACTATTCCGGAAATAGTGGAAATGCCCAGCCGGAATTGGTAATGGAGCGAAGTCATAGATTCACCCGTAGCTAGGAAGCTGGAAAAAAAAAAAAAAATGTTAGAAAAAATTGCACAGACCAACAACATTTTAAGTTTCAATAAATGGCACTGTGAAAATTTTTTTTAGGACGGGACACACAATAAAACCTGCACGAAACCGGTGTAAAATAGTGGAATGGCCGCAAACAAAACAAACATTACATGCTGCAGAAAATAGTGCGCAATATGTCAGCGCAGTATTGTCTGCAGCATGTAATATAACATTAACCCCTTAGTGACAGCCAATTTGGTACTTAATGACCGAGCCAATTTTTACAATTCTGACCACTGTCACTTTAAGAGGTTATAACTCTGGAACGTTTTATCAGATCCCGCTGATTCTGAGATTGTTTTTTCGTGACATATTGTACTTCAAGAGAGTGGTAACATTTCTTCGATATTCCTTGCGATTATTTATGAAAAAAACGGAAATATGGCGAAAATTGTGCAAAACTGTATTTTTATGCCCTTAAATCAGAGAGATATGTCACAAAAAATAGTTAATAAATAACATTTCCCACATGTCCACTTTACATCAGCACAATTTTGGAAACAAAATTTTTTTTTGTTAGGGAGTTATAAGGGTTAAAATTTGACCAGCAATTTCTCATTTTTACAACACCATGTTTTTTTTAGGGACCACATCACCTTTGAAGTCATTTTGAGGGGTCTATATGATAGAAAATAACCAAGTGTGACACCATTCTAAAAACTGCACCCCTCAAGGTGCTTAAAACCACATTCAAGAAGTTTATTAACTTTTTACGTACTTAACAGGAACTGAAACAATGTGGAAGAAAAAAATGAACATTTAACTTTTTTTTGCAAACATTTTACTTCAGAACCATTTTTTTTAATTTTCACAAGTGTAAAAACAGAAATTTAACCACAAATTTTGTTGTGCAATTTCTCCTGAGTACGCCGATACCCCATATGTGGAGGTAAACCACTGTTTGGGCGCACCGCAGAGCTTGGAAAAGAAGGAGCACCGTTTGACTGTTTCAATGCAGAATTGTCTGGAATTGAGATCGGATGCCATGTCGCGTTTGGAGAGCCCCTAATGTGCCCAAACAGTGGAAACCCCCCACAAGTGACACCATTTTGGAAACTAGACCCCTTAAGGAACTTATCTAGATGTGTGGTGAGCACTTTGAACCCCCAAGTGCTTCACAGAAGTTTATAACGTAGAGCCGTGAAAATAAAAAAATCGCATTTGTCTTCACAAAAATGATTTTTTCGCCCACAAATTCTTATTTTCACAAGGGTAACAGGAGAAATTAGACCACAAAAGTTGTTGTGCAATTTCTCCTGAGTAAGTCGATACCCCATATGTGGAGATAAACCACTGTTTGGGCGCACCGCAGAGCTTGGAAGTGAAGGAGCACCGTTTGACTTTTTCAATGCAGAATTGGCTGGAATTGAGATCGGATGCCATGTCGCGTTTGGAGAGCCCCTGATGTGCCTAAACAGTGGAAATCCCCCACAAGTGATACCATTTTGGAAACTAGACCCCTAAGGAACTTATCTAGATGTGTGGTGAGCACTTTGAACCCCCAAGTGCTTCACAGAAGTTTATAACGTAGAGCCGTGAAAATAAAAAATCGCATTTTTTCTACAAAAATGATCTTTTTGCCCCCAAATTTTTATTTTCACAAGGGTAACAGGAGAAAATGGACCCCAGAAGTTGTTGTACAATTTGTCCTGAGTACGCCGACACCCCATATGTGAGGGTAAACCACTGTTTGGGCGCATGGCTGAGCTCGGAAGCAAAGGAGCGCCATTTGACATTTCAATGCAAAATTGACTGGAATTGAGATCGGACGCCATGTCGCGTTTGGAGAGCCCCTGATGTGCCTAAACAGTGGAAACCCCCCATAAATGACACCATTTTGGAAACTAGACCCCTTAAGGAACTTATCTAGATGTGTGGTGAGCACTTTAAACCCCCAGGTGCTTAACAGAAGTTTATAACGTAGAGCCGTGAAAATAAAAAAATCGCATTTTTTCTACAAAAATGATTTTTGCCTCCAAATTTTTATTTTACCAAGGGTAACAGGAGAAAATGGACCCCAGAAGTTGTTGTACAATTTGTCCTGAGTACGCCGACACCCCATATGTGGGGGTAAACCACTGTTTGGGCGCATGGCTGAGCTCGGAAGCAAAGGAGCGCCATTTGACTTTTCAATGCAAAATTGACTGGAATTGAGATCGGACGCCATGTCGCGTTTCGAGAGCCCCTGATGTGCCTAAACAGTGGAAACCCCCCAAAAGTGCCCCCATTTTGGAAACTAGACCCCCCATGGAACTTATCTAGATGTGTAGTGAGAACTTTGAATGCCCAAGTGCATCACAGAAGTTTATAATGCAGAGTCGTGAAAATAAAAAATATTTTTTTTTTAACAAAAAAGATTTTTTAGCCCCCAAGTTTTTATTTTCACAAGGGTAACAAGAGAAATTGGACCACAAAAGTTGTTGTGCAATTTGTCCTGAGTATGCTGGTACCCCATATGTGGGGGTAAACCACTGTTTGAGCGCATGGCTGAGCTCAGAAGGGAAAGAGCACCGTTTTGGAATGCAGACTTTGATAGAATTGTCTGCTGGCGTTATGTTGCGTTTGCAGACCCCTAATGTACCTAAGCAGTAGAAACCACAAACAAGTGACCCCATTTTGGAAAATAGACCCCCCAAGGAACTTATCTAGATATGTGGTGAGAACTTTGAATGCCCAAGTGCTTCACAGAAGTTTATAATGCAGAGTAGTGAAAATAAAAAATATATTTTTTTCCCACAAAAAAGATTTTTTAGCCCCCAAATTTTTATTTTCACAAGGGTAACAAGAGAAATTGGACCCCAACAGTTGTTGTCCAATTTGTCCTGAGTATGCTGGTACCCAATATGTGGGGGTAAACCACTGTTTGGGCGCACGGCAGAGCTCGGAAGGGAAGGAGCGCCATTTTGGAATGCAGGCTTTGATAGAATGGTCTGTGGGCGTTATGTTGCGTTTGCAGAGCCACTGATGTACCTAAACAGTAGAAACCCCCCACAAGTGACCCCATTTTGGAAACTAGACCCCCCAAGGAACTTATCTAGATATGTGGTGAGAACTTTGAATGCTCAAGTGCTTCACAGAAGTTTATAATGCAGAGTAGTGAAAATAAAAAAATATTTTTTTTTCCCACAAAAAAGATTTTTAGCCCCCAAGTTTTTATTTTCACAAGGGTAACAGGAGAAATTGGACCCCAAAAGTGGTTGTCCAATTTATCCCGAGTACGCTGATGCCCCATATGTGGGGGTAAACCACTGTTTGGGCGCACGGCAGAGCTCAGAAGGGAGGGAGCACCATTTGACTTTTTTAGCGCAAAATTGGCTGTCGTGTTTGGAGACCCCCTGATGTACCTAAACAGTGGAAACCCCCCAATTCTAACTCCAACCCTAACTCCAACACACCCCTAACCCTTATCTCAACCCGATCCATAATCCTAATCACAACCCTAACGATAATCACAACCCTAACCCCAAAACAGCCCTAATCTCAACCCTAACTATAACCCTAATCCAACACACCCCTAACCCTAATCTCAACCCTAACCTCAAACCTAACCCTAATCCCAATACACCCCTAACCCTAATCCCAACCCTAACCTTAACCCTAATAGCAACCCTAACCCTAATCCCAACCCTAATCCCAAACGTAACCCTAATCCCAACCGTAACCCTAATACCAACCCTAATCCAAACCCTAACCCTAATCCCACCTCTAACCCTAACTTTAGCCCCAACCCTAACCCTAACTTTAGCCCCAACCCTAACCATAACTTTAGCCCCAACCCTAGCCCTAACCCTAACTTTAGCCCCAATCCTAACCCTAAATTTAACCCTAACCCTAGCCCTAACTTTAGCCCCAACCCTAACCCTAAGGCTACTTTCACACTTGCGTCATGTGGCATCCGTCACAATCCGTCGTTTTGGACAAAAAACGGATCATGCAAATGTGCCCACAGGATGCCTTTTTTGCCCATAGACTTGTATTGCCGACGGATGGCCACACATCGCGTCCATCGTGCACTGGATCCGTTGTGTTTTGGCGGACCGTCGTCACAAAAAAAGTTCAATGTAACCTTTTTTTTTGTACGTCGCGTCCGCCATTTCCACGCATGCGTGGCCGTAACTCTGCCCCCTCCTCCCCAGGACATAGACTGGGCAGCGGATGCGTTGAAAAACTGCATCCACTGCCCACGTTGTGCACAATTTTCACAACGTGCGTCGGTACGTCGGGCTGACGCATTGCGACCGCCCCGTACCGACGCAAGTGTGAAAGAAGCCTAAGGCTACTTTCACACTAGCGTCGTACTCGGCCCATCGCAGTGTGTCGGGCCGACGTACCGACGCTAACGTTGTAAGCGGGGGCGTAGTTCCGGCCACGCATGCGCAGTCGGAAATGGCGGACACGTCGCACAAAAAAAGTTACATGTAGCGTTTTTTGTGCCGACGGTCCGCCAAAGCACGACGCATCCGTCGCACGACGGATGCGACGTGTGGCAATCCGTCGCAATGTGTCGCTAATGCAAGTCAATGGAGAAAAAACGCATCCTGCAAGCACTTTTGCAGGATGCCTTTTTTCTCCAACGACGCATTGCAACGGAAGCCAAAAAACGCTAGTGTGAAAGTAGCCTAACCCTAGCCCTAACCCTAAATTTAGCCCCAACCCTAGCCCTAACCCTAACCCTAGCCCTAACCCTAATTTTAGCCCCAACTCGTCTCTCCTGCCGGCCGGCAGATGGCAGGCGCACCGCGCATGCGCCCGCCATTTTCTTTCCCGAGGAAGAAGCCGGCCGGCAGGAGGAGACGCAGGAGGACCCAGGGACACCGGGTGAGTATGATAGGGTCCCCGAATCCCCCTATTTCTCTGTCCTCTGATGTGCGATCACATCAGAGGACAGAGAATTACAGATCGCTTTTTTTTTTTTTTTGCAGTCGCCGGTAAACAGTTAATTACCGGCGATCGCAAAACAGGGGTCGGTAAAAACCGACCCCGATCATCTTCTTTGGGGTCTCGGCTACCCCCGGCAGCCGAGACCCCAAAGATCTTTTTCCCCGGAAAAAAGATGGCGGCGCCCATCGGGAGCCACGAGGAGCACCGGGGGAGATAGGTGAGTATTGGGGGGCTATTGGGGGCCATCGGGGACCCTATTTCTCTGTCCTCCGATGTGCGATCACATCGGAGGACAGAGAAATTAAATGGCAAATCGCGTTTTTTTTTTTTGTTGCGACCGCCGGTAAACGGTTAAATACCGGCGATCGCAACTCGGGGTCGGTAAAAACCCCCCGAATCATGTTCTCTGGGGTCTCGGCTACCCTCGGCAACCGAGACCCCAGAGAAAATCCGACTCTGGGGGGCGCTATTCACTTTTTCCACAGCGCCGTTAATTAACGGCGCTGTGGTTTAAGTACCCTTAGCGGCCGCCATTAAAAGGCGTATCGGCGGTCGTTAAGGGGTTAAATATGAGCAATGACAGAAAAAAAAGCAGTTGCATGTCAACAAACCCCCCCCCCCAAAAAAAAAACATTCTGCAGAAAATGCAACTCAATGTTTCAGCGCAGTATTTTCTGCAGTCTGTTATAGGACATTCAATATGAGCAATGACATTAAAAAAAAAAGCAGTGGAATGGCCGCAAACAAAACAAAAATTACATGCTGCAGAAAATAGTGCGCAATTAAATATGAGCAATGAAATGAAAAAAAGAGGCTTACCGCAGGGTCACCATCAGCCGCTCCGCCGGTGTGATGGCAAGCCTCATCCTTGTGTCCTGCCTTCGGATGACATCCTCCAGTTTTTCAAGCAAAAAGTCAAAATGTTCCATCCTCATCCGTACGTAATTGTAGAATTTGTGTGGATTGTGCCGCAACTCCAGTTACAGAGTGGATTGGACACCCCGGGTCATCCGTAGTTCATTAATCGGATGTATCCAGAGTCGTCTCAGTCTCCGTTGCTGCAGAAGCATCCTACGTCTTTCCGCTGCCACCTCCTTCTCCCGCACTATGATATCCTGGCCATTCGTCTCAAATATAACGTCAGTAACCAAACTCGCAATCCTCACAAGAACACCTTCCATCTCTGCCACAAAACTAAAATCCTCAAAGATGGGCTGTAAAAGGGGAGGTTGTGGCCGTCCCAATTTGAGTTATGCTGAACGTAAGGAGATTGGGGTCCTTAAATCTAATATATCCATCACCATCAAGCCAGCCGACAAGGGCGGGGCTTTGGTGGTGATGGATACTTCACAATACATTGGTGAAATTTATTCACAACTTTCGGACCACAATGTCTATGAAAAATTACAGGTGAATCCCACTCAGATTTAAATGGGAGCTTGAGGATATTATTGATGGGGCTCTCTATGGGGGTCTAATTGATTCCAAGTTGGCTAAATATTTGAAGGTTCAATATCCGGTGGTACCAATATTGTATACTTTACCGAAGATCCACAAGGATCTTCGGAGACGCCCTGGTCGACCAATTGTGTCGGGCAGGGGCTCTTTGTGTAACAAGGTTTCAATGTTCCTGGATAGTGTACTGAGGAGATTTGTGATTTTGGCCCCTTCCTACACGAGGGACACAAGTGACTTTATTGGGTCTCTTACGGATCTACAGGTGACTGATTCCACATGGTTGGTTTCATTTGACGTAACATCCCTATACACATCCATTGAACACACCAGGGGGTTGTCTGCTGTCGAGGTGACGCTGGCCGGCTCCGACATGGCGCCAGACTGTGCACGGTTCGCCCTGATGCTGTTGGAGTTTGTCCTGGAAAGGAATTTTTTCCTTTTCGGTGACGGTTACTATCTGCAGCGTCGCAGGACAGCCATGGGGTCCAATGTGGCCCCTACGTACGCAAACATCTATATGGCTGTCCTGGAGGGCGAACATGTGTACTGTTCTAGGTTTTGGGGCCATGTTAGGGGCTGGCGGCGTTACATCGATGACATCTTCCTAGTGTGGGATGGAGATAGGGATGGATTGGAATTGTTTTTACTATATTTGAATGACATTTACCCAGAACTTGGGTTTACTATGGACTGTTCTCAGACAAAAATGCAGTTTTTGGATACATGTGTGTATAAGAGTGGGGGGAAGTTGCACACGGATCTCTTTGTGAAAGACACGGATAGAAATAACATCTTACACTTTTCTAGTGAACATCCGCAGAGGATGGTGGAATCCCTACCATGGAGTCAGCCACTAAGAGTGAGAAGAATTGTTTCGTGTGAGACACATATTGATAAGAGACTTGATGAAATGTGTAAAAAGTTTCTTTGTAGAGGATATCCAAGGGTTGAATTTGATAAATTTAGAGAACGTGCCTTGAACATGGGTCGGGATGAACTCTTGGTCCCAAAGATGGGTGTGCAATCCCAGAAAAGGATACCGTTTGTTACCACCTATAATGGAATGAAACAAGTCTCTAATATTATACGTAGACATTGGCCACTCTTGGGTAGGGAACATACTGATATTGTGGAATTTCAACAGCCTCCATTGTTCTCCTATAGACGAAATAGGAATCTGAAAGATCAATTGGTAGTATCGGATATAGGAAGTACGAAAAAAGATTTGCAAACTACCTTCAGCCGCCCAAGTTTGGGTAATTTCCCTTGCTTGGGATGTGCTTGTTGTAATAACATGATTAAGGGTTCCTCTTTCTGTCATCCACGTACAGGGAAAAATTATGAGATACGTAGGAGGTTTACGTGCACTAGTAGTGACGTAGTCTATGTCCTGAGATGCCCTTGTGGTCTCTTCTATGTGGGAGAGACCACTATGGAGGTTAAAGCGAGAATCAGTAAACATAAAAGTACCATTAGGACTGGACTGTCTGAACTCCCCGTGCCTAGACTTCTGAGTATGGGTCATTCAATAAATCAGTTGAGATTTAGAGTAATAGATGATGTACCGACCTTGAGATGGGGGTGGGGGTGATCGTATCTCCCTTTTGAAGAAGGAACTGAAATGGATTTTTGAACTTGATACCCTTTATCTAAAGGGAATGAATATTGAATATCAGCAGAACTGTTTCCTCTAGTAATCTGTGATTCTAATGTAGCTCTTCATCTGTGTATTGTTTTTAACACTCTATTATATACCTATCTTGTCCCATATGAAAATTTCCTTTGCCCTCTGTAACCTAGGTGGGAAGTGTCCCTTAGCTAAGTATACCTACAAATCTGTTATTGTATCCATTTTTGTGATTGTCTTTTGTGATTTTGTTGTTTACATCGGATCCAACTGGAACGTCTAACTTGTAGAATGCTTGTGCCCATGTCGGATTACAAAAGCTAAGCAGCCTGTGGCTGGGGAGTTATCAGTATGAGAGACGGGTATATGAGTATTTTATATTTGTTTATGGCTTCTTTTCTTTTGATTTAGTGATTATTCATAATATATATTATCTATTCTGTTATGCTCCAGTTGTGTCTGATGTGGCCCATGTTTGCATGCACATGCATTTTTTGCATGTGCATGCATCTATTGTGCTGAATATAATGGTTACACAGATTATATGTAATATAACTGTATCTGGATATGTAAGTTGTTTCGATAAGTTTCCACATTTTTGACAGCATTAATATATATATACTTACAAAATGTGTTATTAAACGTATTTAGTGATGTTTGCCTTTTGAGGTTGAGTGTTGTCTGCAGCAAACCCTACTGGAACCCCGAATGTGTAGAATGCTTATGCCCGTGTCAGATTGTGAATGCTAAGCAACTTAAGGCTGGGCAGATTTCAGTAAGGGAGATGGGGATATGTCTGTGTCTCCTTGAGACTCTTTTTGACCTATTGATCAATCACTATTTACTCTGTTATCCTCCAGTTTGGTCTGATGTTGCATCCACATTTATTGTGTGGAATGAATTGATAACATAAATTACACGTAATATATTTATATATGGATATGTAGGTGATTTTGACAATTGATCCACATTTATGACAGCATATATGTTCCCCTCTTTTGGGAATTAAGATTTTTCATATGTATAATATTTTTAATTTGTGTATCCTGAGCACATTCTCGGTCCTGTAGCTGCACCGCTGAAAAATAGATGTGAAGAAAATGGGTTCGCTGTGCGAGATTTGGCAGACCAGAGGAAGCCTCTGGATTGGGACATACGCAGCGAGTGCCTTTCGACACTTAGACATCGCTGACTGAGAAGGACTTTGGATGACATGCATAATACCTTCACCGGAGAAGAGCAAGCCGGGGTTACCTTGGACGTGCGCAGTTTGGCCAGCTGTGTGTTCACCAGAGGATTGACTCAATTACGCATATGGAGGAACTCATGTTTAACAGCTACATCGATCTTGCCTATCAGTGTTTGATTTATAGGGTCTGGTCATTGCAAGTGGACATTCACACTGGTGTGTGCTGTGGGCTGGGGCGTAGCTATTACCATGATTGGTTTGTGCATTGAAAGGACTTTTCTGTGGGGGTGGTTATCGCCATGGGGACTATAATGCTGTCTATTGATTGGTGGTATCGCTTTGTTTACATTTTAAGGGATAATAGCTCTAAAATGATATGATTTACTCATAAAAGCGATCAGAGCTATTTAACTGCCTAGTATATGAAGGGCCATTGTGGTAATGTCTTTATGGGACTGTTTTTAATATTTTTGTATGTGTGTTAAGGTTATAATGTTTTTTTTCACTTTTGTATTGACACCCTATTGGTGCTAGGTTAATTAACCCCTTCCCGACCTTTGACGCCACGTAGGCGTCATGAAAGTCGGTGCCAATCCGACCTGTGACGCCTATGTGGAAGGGTTAACTCCAATTTCACCCGATCTGCAGGGACAGGGGGAGTGGTACTTCAGCCCGGGGGGGGGGGGGGGGTTTCACCCCCCCGTGGCTACGATCGCTCTGATTGGCTGTTGAAAGTGAAACAGCCAATCAGATTTCATAGTGAAATATTACAAATCGCTCTGGTGAAATATTACAATCCAGCCATGGCCGATGCTGCAATATCATCGGCCATGGCTGGAAACACTGGTCTGCACCCCCCATCGCCACCGATCTCCCCAGTCCTCCATCCAGTGCTCCGCTCCCCTCCGTCGTCCTGTCCGCTCCCCTGTCCTATCCGCTCCCCCGTGCTCCGATCCCACCCCCCTGCTCCGATCACCCCCCCATGCTCCGATCCCCCCCTCATACTTACCGAGCTTCCCGGTGTCCGTCCGTCTTCTCCACGGGTGCCGCCATCTTCTAAAATGGCGGGCGCATGCCCAGTGCGCCCGCCGAATCTGCCGGCCGGCAGATTCGTTCCAGCTACATTTTGATTACTGTGATAAAACCTATCACAGTGATCAAAATAAAAAAATAAAAAAATAGTAAATGACCCCCCCCCCTTTATCACCCCCATACGTAGGGACAATAATAAAATAAAGAAAATATATATTTTTTTCACTAGGGTTAGAACTAGGGGTAGGGTTAGGGTTAGAACTAGGGTTAGCGTTAGAATTAGGCTATGTGCACACGGTGCGGATTTGGCTGCGGATCCGCAGCGGATTGGCCGCTGCGGATTCGTAGCAGTGTTACATCAGGTTTACAGTACCATCCGCTGTGCCTATGGTGCGGAAAATACCACGCGGAAATGCAGCATGTTAATTCTTTGTGCGAATTCCGCAGCGTTTTACACCTGTTCCTCAATAGGAATCCGCAGGTGAAATCCACATAAAAAACACTGGAAATCCGCGGTAAATCCGCAGGTAAAACGCAGTGCCTTTTACCTGCGGATTTTTCAAAAATGGTGCGGAAAAATCTCACACGAATCCGCAACGTGGGCACATAGCCTTAGGGTTGGAATTAGAGTTAAGGTTGGAATTAGGGCTAGGGTTTGAAATAGGGTTAAGAATAGGTTTGTTGTTAGGGTTATGGTTAGGGGTGTGTTGGGGTTAAAGTTATGGCTAGGGTTGGGGTTAGGGTTGGGATTAGGGTTAGGATTAGGGTTGGGATTAGGGTTAGGGGTGTGTTGGGGTTAGAATTGAGGGGTTTCCACTGTTTAGGCACATCAGGGGTCTCCAAACGCAACACGGCGCCACCAATGATTCCAGCCAATCTTGCGTTCAAAAAGTCAAATGGTGCTCCCTCCCTTCCGAGCCCTGACGTGCGCCCAAACAGTGGTTTACCCCCACATATGGGGTACCAGCATACTCAGGACAAACTGGGCAACAACTATTGGGGTCCAATTTCTCCTGTTACCCTTGCGAAAATAAAAAATTGCTTGCTAATACATAATTTTTGAGGAAAGAAAAATGATTTTTTATTTCACGGCTTTGCGTTATAAACTTCTGTGAATCACTTGGGGGTTCAAAGTGCTCACCACACATCTAGATAAGTTCCATGGGGGGTCTAGTTTCCAAAATGGGGTCACTTGTGGGGGGTTTCTACTGTTTAGGCACATCAGGGGCTCCGCAAACGCAACGTGGCGTCCGCAGACCATTCCATCAAAGTCTGCATTTCAAAACGTCACTACTTCCTTTCCGAGCCCTGACGTGTGCCCAAGCAGTGGTTTACCCCCACATATGGGGTATCAGTGTACTCAGGACAAACTGGGCAACAATTATTGGGGTCCAATTTCTCCTGTTACCCTTTTGAAAATAAAAAATTGTTTGCTAAAACATCATTTTTGAGGAAAGAAAAATGATTTTTTATTTTCACGGCTCTGCGTTGTAAACTTCTGTGAAGCACTTGGGGGTTCAAAGTGCTCACCACACATCTAGATTAGTTCCTTGGGAGGTCTAGTTTCCAAAATGGGGTCACTTGTGGGGGAGCTCCAATGTTTAGGCACACAGGGGCTCTCCAAACGTGACATGGTGTCCGCTAATGATTGGAGCTAATTTTCCATTCAAAAAGCCAAATGGTGTGCCTTCCCTTCCGAGCCCTGCCGTGCGCCCAAACAGTGGTTTATCCCCACATATGGGGTATCATCGTACTCAGGACAAACTGGACAACAACATTTGGGGTCCCAATTTCTCCTGTTATACTTGGGAAAATAAAAAATTCTGGGCTAAAAACCATTTTTGAGGAAAGAAAAATTATTTTTTATTTTCACGGCTCTGCGTTATAAACTTCTGTGAAGCACCTGAGGGTTTAAAGTGCTCACTATGCTTCTAGATTAGTTCCTTGGGGGGTCTAGTTTCAAAAATGGGGTCACTTGTGGGGGGAGCTCCAATGTTTAGGCACATGGGGGCTCTCCAAACGCGACTTGGTGTCCGCTAAAGATTGGAGCCAATTTTTCATTCAAAAAGTCAAATGGCGCTCCTTCCCGTCCGAGCCCTGCCGTGCGCCCAAACAGTGGTTTACCCCCACATATGAGGTATCACCATACTCAGGACAAATTGGACAACAACGTTCGTGGTCCAGTTTCTCCTTTTACCCATGGGAAAATAAAAATTGTTGCTAAAAGATCATTTTGTGACTAAAAAGTTAAATGTTCATTTTTTCCTTCCATGTTGCTTCTACTGCTGTGAAACACCTGAAGGGTTAATAAACTTCTTGAATGTGGTTTTGAGCACCTTGAGGGGTGCAGTTTTTAGAATGGTGTCACTTTTGGGTATTTTCAGCCATATAGAACCCTCAAACTGACTTCAAATGTGAGGTGGTCCCTAAAAAAAATGGTTTTGTAAATTTTGTTGTAAAAATGAGAAATCACTGGTCAAATTATAACCCTTGTAACTTCCTAGCAAAAAAAAATGTTGTTTCCAAAATTATGCTGATGTAAATTAGACATGTGGGAAATGTTATTTATTAACTATTTTGTGTCACATAACTCTCTGGTTTAACAGAATAAAAATTAAAAATGTGAAAATTGCGAAAATTTTCAAAATTTTCGCCAAATTTCCGTTTTTTTCACAAATAAGTTCAGAAATTATCAACCTAAATTTACCACTAACATGAAGCCCAATATGTCATGAAAAAAAATCTCAGAACCACTAAGATCCGTTGAAGCATTCCTGAGTTATTACCTCATAAAGGGACACTGGTCAGAATTACAAAAAACGGCCAGGTCATTAAGGTCAAAATAGGCTGGGTCATGAAGGGGTTAATGGGTGTGGTTGTGTGTATATAATGGTGGTTAGAACGCTGTATACTGTGCTTGATAAAGGTCTGTTGACCGAAACGTCGCTACAGGAGGCAGAATAAATGTAAGCTCCTATTTTTTCACCATCCATTGTGGCGCTGTCTTTTTGTTCTTTGTGGTCTTGATACTGGCCTTGTGTCCACTGAGACCTTCAATTTATATATGAAAGGGTGCGGTTTTGAATTTATTTTCTCTTTACTGACTGTGTCAAAAAATATTTGGACTACCGGAAAGAGGGAGAGGGACGGTGTGGCCTGCGAAGGCATGCGCCCTGTGAATCTTGTAAACTCGCCAGGTCCCCTTTCGTTCTCCTCAGAAAACTCCAAAAGGTCGTGGAATGTCTGCCTATCTTCATCCGGCAATGTGTCTATTACCGATGGCTTATGATAAAGAAGCTTAAACGTAAATTGCCTACAAAAAAGATATAGGCCTCCTATGGCGCCTTAGGAGGGGTAGGCTCAAGCCACTCAAATGGGAGATCCAAGGCGCGGGGCAATCAGGATTGGTCTCCGAGTCGCAGGAGGTACGCCAGGAGGAACAACCGGAGATATTAGAGCCTATGACTGAACAAGATGGTGCCATGGAGCCTGGTGGGTTGCAGATCGTCAATTTGTCCTCCTATCCCCTGTCGCCTGGGGAGGTTTCTGTACTCTCTAGGGGACTCTCTTTCTCGCCCACTAATCCCCTAAATAAGTTCGAACTCACCAAAGACCTATATCTTTTTTGGAGCTTCTGGAGGAGAACGAAAGGGGACCTGGTGAATTTAAAAGATTCACAGGGCGCATACCTTCGCAGGCCACGCCGTCCCTCTCCCTCTTTCCGGTAGTCCAAATATTTTTTGACACAGTCAGTAAATACATCTGTAACCTTAAACTGAGGAGTGGGGGTCCTAGTAACCTATCTAGAGAGGAAAGACGTTGCCTCCAACATCTTAGGAAGCAGGACTCCTTTGTCATTAAAGAAGCTGACAAAGGGGAAAATGTGGTGATCTGGCCGAAAGAACTATATGTACAGGAAGCAATGCGCCAACTTTCTAACCATTCTCATTACCAGGTCCTCCCATCGGATCCAACGGATGTCTTCAAGGGCCAATTAGACAGTCTGATACGGACTGCGTTTGATATGGGGATCATAAACAAGAGAGAAAGGGGATTTTTGACAACTGTTATGCCGAGAGTATCAACTTTTTACATGCTTCCTAAGGTGCATAAGCGCCTGGATAACCCCCCAGGTAGGCCTATCATATCGGGGATAGGGGGACTTCTTGAAAGGCCTTGCACCTACCTTGACTTCTTTTTACAACCTATCGTTTATTCCCTAGGCTCTTATATCAGGGACTCCATGCATCTCATTGAGTTAATTGGCAATCTTGAAATACCTGCAAATGCTTATATTGTGACGTTGGATGTCGAATCCCTTTACACCAGCATTGAACATCGCCTGGGGATTGTAGCAGTGGCGTTCTTCTTGGATCGTGAGACTAGCAGGGATAGGGATCATGATTCCTTCCTCCTGGACCTCCTGAAATTGGTACTTGAGAAAAACTGTTTTGTTTTCGACCGTACGTTTTATAGACAAGCAGCAGGCACCGCAATGGGCGCGAAATGTGCGCCCGCGTACGCTAACTTGTTTATGGGGTGGTGGGAGGAGGAACATGTTTACAAGCTTCAGCCCTTTCAGGAATTTGTACTCAAGTGGTACAGATTCATAGATGATGTTTTATTTCTATGGACTGGTACCATTGACAACTGTAACCTTTTTATTGCCCAGCTCAACGATAATCCCTGGGGAATTAAACTAACCTCGAACATCTCTACCACCCTGGTGGATTTCTTGGACTTGAAGATCTCCATTAGAGGCAATGGCCTGGTTACGAGTCTACATTGCAAGGAGACAGCCACTAACAGCTTGCTTCATTATACAAGCGCCCACCCGGTCCATTTGAGGAATAGTATAACCAGGGGTCAATTCCTCAGAATTAGGAGAAAATGCACCACCTTGTCTGATTTCCGAGAGGAGTCGCAGAAGCTGACAGAGAGATTTCGGGCCAGAGGGTATTCTCGTAAGGTTATATCCCAGGCGTATCAACATTCCCAGCAAGTGACAAGAAAAGAAACACTAAAACCTAGGATTAGGACCCCGGTACGGACCATCAACCTTGTTACCACCTATCGTAATCAGTGGAATGATGTGTATACGATTTAAAAAAAATAACTGGAACATCTTGCTTACAGAACCTAAGCTTTCGCCGTGGCTCTCTGACACCCCCAGGATGGTGGCTAGGAGGTCTCAGAACCTTAGGGATGAGCTTGTTACAAACCATTTCAGACGTACAACCACCAGGACGGGGACAGGCAGTAACATCTATGGTTCCTATCCTTGTGGTAGGTGTAACATTTGTAGCCATATGATAGCTGATGTTGGCATATCTCTTTCCTGCAACTCACGTAGGATTCAGGTACCTGGTTATTTTAATTGCCGTACCAGGAACCTTGTGTATGTTTTGATTTGTAGCTGCCCAATGCTCTATGTTGGATATACCACGCAGGAGCTTAGACGCCGGACTCAGCAACACCTTTCCAGTATCAACATGGCCCGGAAGGATTCTGAGAAGGGTAAGAAGTTGTCCTCAGTGGCCGCCCATTTTTTACACCATCATGGGGGGTCACCAAATGGACATCAGGGGTGAGAATATAATACCCGAACTGCTAAGGAAGGAGTCCAAGTGGATCTATGATCTCAACACCTTGACTCCAGCGGGTATGAATGAGGAACTTTTATATACGGGCTTTTATAAACAAGCATGAGATAATAGCTTTCCCTCATTCCCTCTCTCTCCCTCCTCCCTCCATCAGTACTTATTTTTGGTATCTTTGGTGTTTCTTATATTCTGTTCTAGATCTGTTGGACATGCTTGATTTACTCCTAGGTGGCATACGGAGAGACATCATGGAACTCCAGAACTGTTCTTTCCCTACTTACCGGATCTTCAGCTTCAGGACATCTCGTGATTAGCTGCTCACCTTGTTCATCAAAGATTGACGTCCATTGCCGGCTTTTTATATATTAGGCATTGTTTGAACGTTTGTTGTCTCCCTTAGAGTTATAGGACTTTTACCGTGTACAATTTTGCTCTAGGGCAATAAATAATACATGTATGTTATGTGGGATGCATTTTCTATCTAATTTAGTGCCAAGAGGGGCTTGCTTCAGTATCCCCAACTTTCTTTGGGCAGGGTGTGTGTTGCTTATAACTGATAATTACTGATTACTGGTATAGAGCCACGGGTCCTAGTAGCATGTCTTCTTGGGATCCGGATATATCCTTTTGACCCCATGGACCTACTCTCTTTCCAACTGTCATATTCGGCGTGCCAACTCAGTCTGGTGGGTTTGGTATATATCTCTCTCGGGCTTCGTTTAGGCATGTTGTCCCGGCCAAGCTAGGGCATGCGCGTACACCGGCACTGGGCTAGTTGATTGTCGTAGGTCCTCGCAGGTATATCCTTTTCTATTCTAGCTTATGGTATGAGCGTTTTCTCTCTTGATTTTAATGTTTAATGGGCATATTAATCTAGTTTGATAATATGTACGTTTACCCAGTACTTCGAGCATATTGTTTTCATGTGTACACTGAGTGAGTCTGTCAAATCGCGCAGGCATTTATATATATTTTCCTGAGCTCCCTATTTTTGTGAGCCTATTTATTATGGTTCAGTGCACTTACACATGCAGATTTTGTCATATCTATATTTGTGGGAAACCTTAGGTTGGGACTGCGTCTTCTGTCCGTAAATCCAGCAACTTGTAAGTTGGTACTGCGTCTCATATTTGAGAATTTAGCCACTTGTAAGTTGGGGCTACTTCCCTTACTTGGGAACCTGGTAACTTGAGCTGGAACTGCATCTCTTATTTGTGAATTCAGTAACTTGTAAGTTGGGACTGCGTCTCATATTTGTAAATCTAGTAGAACAGCGGGAATAACCTTTTTGGTTTCATTCTAAATCTCATGCATGATGTGTGCTCTTCAAACCAACAGAAAACGCCGCTTAGGCTACGTTCACATTAGCGCCTTTGGGCGCAGCGTCGTCGACGCAACGCACGATGCAAGGTGAATGCATTAAAAACGCAAGGTTTTTCGACGCATGCGTTCACCGCATGCGTTGGAAAACGCAGCTTTTTTTGTAGAAAAATTGCGTTTTTTACAAAAAAACGCTGTGTTTTCCGACGCATGCGTTTTCCTAAAGTGATGTCATTCTTTACACAATTGCACAAAATAAAGCCCCAAATAGTGTCTAGACACTAGATAAAGACCACCAATGGCTAGAAGAGGGTGGGTGTAATGGAATTTGTGTATATATACCCTGGCAGAGATGAATTCCTCAGATTTGGTTGCGGTGCATCATAATGGCACGTGCTATGGAGAATATCTACATGGATATGGAGTTGGATTTTGCCTTGGCTAATGCCTATGCTATCGCCTGTTACGAGAAAAGGAAAAGAGATAAACGGAGAAGGAGTCATCGGCGCTTTTGGCTACACCCTATAGTGGAAGTCCGGGAGAGCCGTGGAGCCTACCATTGTTTGTTTGGCGAGCTAAATGACAACCTGGAAAAATATTTTGAATATACCAGGATGTCACAAGACAGCTTCCGCTATCTGCTGCGTCTGGTGGAAGGATCCATTACCAGGCAGGACACACAGCTCCGGAGATCAATTTCTGCAGAGGAACGGCTGCTGGTGACTCCACGGTACATAATGTAGCTATTTGAACGACTGTGATATGTTCTGGCCTTTTTTTTTTATTTTTTGTGATTTTTTTTGGGGTGGGTATGGTAAATGTATTTTTTTTAATACAATGTACTTTAATTAAATGTATTTATTTTTCTTCTTGGCAGTTTCCTGGCTACCGGGGAGAGACCTTGAGATCCCTGCATTTCCAATTCAGGATTGG
This sequence comes from Ranitomeya variabilis, assembly GCF_051348905.1. Taxonomy (NCBI): domain Eukaryota; kingdom Metazoa; phylum Chordata; class Amphibia; order Anura; family Dendrobatidae; genus Ranitomeya; species Ranitomeya variabilis. The sequence goes on from NC_135237.1 coordinate 214,725,323, forward strand.
AGTCTCCACACTTTCGGGAATTATTGCCCACACATGCTGCGCTTTGTGGGACAATCTCCGGGATGAATTTTTACCCCTCCCTACAACTGAAATATGGGAGGCCAACGCCAAAAAATTTGAACAACTGTGTTCTTTCCCTACCTGTATTGGATCTGTGGATGGGAAGCACATTAGGATTACAAAGCCTGCAAGAAGTGGATCTCTGTTTTTTAATTATAAAAAATACTTTTCCACCGTGCTCATGGCAATTGCAGGTGCGGACTGTAGGTTTGTCGCCGTGGACATTGGAGCGTTTGGCCGTGCAAATGACTCATGGACATTTAAGGAGTCTGATATGGGTCGAAGATTATATGAGAACAATTTTAATTTCCCCCAGCCACGACCTCTTCCCAACACCGAAAGCCCGGCAATGCCATTTGTTGTGGTTGGGGATGAGGCATTTCAAATGTGTGCCAACCTATTGAAACCCTACTCCAGTCGGGGCTTGGACCACACAAAAAGTATTTTCAATTACAGACTGTCCAGGGCCAGAAGAACTGTGGAGTGCGCCTTTGGCATCCTTGTCTCCAAATGGCGTATATTAGGATCCGCCATTAATCTGAAAATTGAGACAGTGGATGAGGTGGTGAAGGCTTGTGTGGTTCTCCACAATTATATTATGGCCAAAGAGACTGAACGTGGAGCTAGATGAACCCATACCAAACCCATTGCCCGATTACCAAAATGATCCTCTGAGGACAAGTGTTGAAATTGGGCAGATGAGGGATCGATTTGCTTCCTATTTTGTTTCAGATGTTGGCCGTGTGTCATGGCAAGATACAATGGTGTAGTGTTTATGTTTTACTGTTGTACTTTATTATGGTTTTAACTGCAAAAATAAATACCTTTACTGTGCTAAAAATATAATATAATGACAATAAAATATTTCTACACTATTATGTGCAATAAATGTCATCAGTTTAGCTGCCTAATGTAATGTTATTTCAAATTTGGCATCTACCTATATTTTATAAATGTTTGTGTTTTGACTAAACTTACTTTAATGTGCCCTAACATATAAAAACTTGCTACCCTTTTTTTTTAAATGTTGTTGTTTAATACAAAATATTTAAACATTTTCTAGACTTCTCCAAAGTCCATTTCCCTACCAACTGCGCTAAAACTGTGTACCGCCAAAAATGTACTCAGGTGATCACCAGCTCCCAAATGGACTCAGCAAAACCACCACACTTTTGTTCACATGGCCGTGTGTTCGATAGTTGAGCGAACATGATCGGCTCCCTCCTTGGCAAACTGTCAAGCTTCCAGACTAGTTGCATGTGGAAAACGGCTTCTTTGAGCGGGCTGGCTGATCATCAATTTTCACCCGCCACAGCTGCATGTGCCGCCGCAGTGTGACTGGCACTACACCATGGCGAGGCCAACAAATAGGCTTCAGTTGTGCATGGGTTGTGCCACTCACACAGCCTTGGAACATGCGGCTGCGGTGCCGGAAAAAAAGCAGATGATCAACCGCACACCAGGAAGCCGGGTCCATATGCAAGTAGTTGGAAAGTGTTTAGCTTGCCAAGGAGGGAGCCGACCTTGTTCGCTCCACTCTTGCGAGTCTAAACTATTGAAGTCAGGATGCAGAAATACATCCTGATTCAAATAGTGTCGACACTTGGCCACGTGACCATTGCAACCACCACACCGGAGCCCTGACCTTATTCTATGTATACAATCTATGTAATAATCCTCTTTGTGTTTGTAAACACCTCATAGAACAATGAGAGACACCCAAAAAAGGCGAAATAAAAATTGTTAAAATAGTGTCTGACATTGCATATATATGAGGTGTTTAAAACACAAAATATGTGTAGACGGCGCACGGTGTGGGTTGCCGATAACTATAGTGAACAATAAAAACAAATATTGCTTGAAAAATAACAGTTTTATTAGGGGAAACAGAAACAAAAGGGGGAAATAGAACTATGGGGTTTCAACGTCAGCTATCAGGGGTGAGTGGTAGCTCCCTGCTTGGGAGTGGCTTGAGGAAAAGGAGGATGTGGAGCCATAGGCCAAAAGACTGGAGGGCAATTCAAAGCCCTCAGTGTATGCCGGCGAAGATACAGCCACCTCTGTAAGGGAGGGAGGAGGCAACACAAGTCTGCTACTTGGTCTTGACTCACTCTGGCTGCTCCTGCTCTGGCTCGACCCCAGCCGAGATGTTGGTGTCTGTGTTGGAGCAGCCAGAGCCGGAGCAGCCAGAGCTGCAGCAGCTGTTCTTGTAGTCTTCCTCCTCTTTTTTTGTCCCTCGGCGCCTTCCCCAGCAGGACGGGTTCGGGAGGTTGAGGTCCTAGCAGGAGCAGGACTCGGCGGCTCCGTGTGATGGTGTCGGTGGCGGCATCCCTCGGCACCCAGACGTCGGTAGAGTTGCTCTGCAGCAGGAGTCGGAGTCATGCTAGCCAGCGATGGTACTACGGGCATTGTAGTCGCTGACTGCATGATCCAAGCCTTCTGCAGAGCACTCACGTAGGCATTGTTGCAGGCCTGCATCACCGAAATCTGGAGTTCCGGTGTAAGATGTTCCACCATGCCCTTCGCAATGGCACTAAAAAAAATGTTTTGCCGGCCTCATGAGTTCGGATTCCATTGTTTCAAGGCGCCGGTCGATAATGGCCAGAGCAGTGTCCATTCTATCTCCCAGCGCCTTGAAACAATTTTGGAAGACCGTGCCTAAATGAAAATATTCGGGCATTAGCGGCCTGTCCGAGGCCCGCTGACGCTGGCGGGAATATCCAAACGAAGGAGCGACAGAGGGAACACCTGATGGACCGGCTGCCGGTTCTCCAGAAAGTGGTGCAAGCCTGCTCTCGCTGTGGGATGGCTGTGACGGGTCAGATGGCGATTCATGAAGGACCGCTCCAGATGGCCGAACAGGCTCGAGGGTGCTGCTGTGTGTTCTGTGAAAAGATAAGGAAAACATTAGTATTAAAAAAAAACATATCACAGACGCCAAGTCCTGTAATATAATAAAGTTAACATTACATCACACAACACTAAAATATTTTAAAATATAACTCCGTCTGTCCGTCAGTCTGTCTGTCCTAAACTCATCATTCGCTGATTGTTCTCGCCAGCTGCCTGTCATGGCTGACGTGACCAATCAGCGACGGGCCCAGTGCAGAAGAAAATGAGCGCTCCTTCCCGCAGTCAATGCCTGTCGCCCGCATACTCACCACTGTCATCGCTACGGCCGGCGTTAACGCAAAAATTTTTTGGACGAAAAAAATTGGTGTCAGCAACTCTTTAGTATTGACGCTGCCTATGCCGCATGAATATTAAAAAATTTAAAGTTAACAATTTGATTTAAAAAAAACAACAAAAACCTGCTATGCTTGCCCTCTGTTTGCGTTTGAGACGACCGACCGCCAGCTTTTACAATGATCGCAGGACCTGCCATGACGTCACGGTCATGTGACCAAGACGACCTCACAGTTCCTGCGATCAGACCTACCCTGGATCGGAACGGAACCGGTCGTGGACTACAAGGACTCACGCGGTAATAAATTTAAAAAACAAAAAACAGCCACAAAACTGGATAAGCAATATACCATGGCACTAGTGAAATTGTAACGTGGCTGGCCAATATACTATGTGTACTACGTGGAATGGCCAATATACTACGTGGATGGACAATATGCTATGTGGCTGGACAATGTTCTATGTGGCTGGGCAATATACTATGTGGATGAGAAATATAATACGTGGCTATAACATGTACTATGTGGCAGGGCAATATGCTATGTGGCTGTGCAATAAACTAAGTGGCTTGGCAACATACTATGTGGATGGGCAATGTAATACGTGGCTTGACAATGTACTATGTGGCTGGGCAATTTGCTATGTGGACATGCATATTGTGCAGTACCCGATGCATTGCACTAGGTACACCAATATAATACTTACTCTCGGCGGCCAAGGATTGGTCTCAGGAACTGCAACGCCCTTGAATATTTGTATGTGGATGACCTGGCAGCAGCAGCACCACTTCGAGCCTGATTCTCCTCCTTCCGCAGGCCCCAATTGAAACGGTCCTTCATGGATCGCCATCTGGTCTTCAACTTTTTGACTGTGAATGCAAACAAAAAAAAAGTTAGATATTGTACATTTCCAAATGATAACACAGCCGTATGCGATGCAACAAAGTTGAAGGCGTTAATCACATCACACACGGTTGTGTTATCCTGGACTGATGGGTCTGTGCGGAGTTTCAGAAATACTTACCAAAGTTTGATTTGTCCGCAGTGGATGCGCTGTCAAAGCCATCCCACAGCGATTTTGCCACCTCCGCCTCAACACGACCTGGTCTGCGTGACGGGGGTCACGGCTGTCCCACAATGGGCCACGCTCCTGTATGCTGGCAATAAGGAGATCGACATTTATACTCTCCTCGCGGTCCCGTTGTGAAACCTAGAATAATATAAAAACATTACTGTTATAACGTTTTGAAAAAATTGCCAACAACAACAACCACCACCACCACCACCACCCCACTCCACCTGGGAAAAAAAGGAAATAAAAATAAAAAAACATTCCTTTTGTTCTGAAAAATACTTACTCCCTGTCTTGCCGCCACAGCTTGGCCCCGAGGTCGCTGCTCCTGCTGGGTACCTTCCTCCTCACTTGCAGAAGCCTGTAATTGTTTACAAAATAAATTAGTGCCAAGTGTACAAATGACCGAATAGTAAGCAACTGTACATAATTTACTCACCGAACTCCCCTGCGCCGTGTGGCTCGATGAGTCGGTCGCCATTCTACCTTGTCAATTCTGCAAGGAAAAATTTTAAAAAAATTTACATGAAAAGCACAAAAACACAGCCACATAAAAGAAAATAGCAAAAAATAAAAATACATCATTACTACCACAACGGACTGTTCACTCATAGGACAATACCAACTCAGCAAGCGTTGATCAAACCACAACGCCATACATTGCAATAAAAATCAATGGCAGAAACAACACAATGCAGAGTATAGCAAAAGCTTAATTAAGTTCCAGAAAAGATAAAAAAAACAATTCAGCAACAACAGCCCCCTATGTAGAAATCAAAAAAATTAGACACATATACCTTTTTGGTTTAACAAAAAAAAAAAAAATATTTACTAAGGGCAAAGATAAGGCAAAATAGCATAAACCGCCATACTTTACAATAAAAAACAGCAAGACATGACCCAAGAAAACGCCATACGGTTACCCCCAGAAATAGAAACCAGAATAAAAACCACATAAACCAGAAATTAAACAAGAAAATCCTTAAAAACACAGTGGAACAACCGCATGACAACAGAAGAACCCAAAATACATTAAAATCAATCCAAAAACAAGCAAGGCCGGAGACAAGAAAACGCCATCATATAACGCCAGAAATACATCAGAACCAGATGTAAAAACACAGATTTTCAATAAAAAACCCCAGTGGCATAGCCGTAATAAAGTACAGATGAAACATTGCACAAACTGAATTCAAAATGAAGAAATAAAAACACAGAAAAAAAATGCAATGAGAAATTATATACTTACAGCTTTTGAAAGCAGATCACTCTTTTTCTCTGTATGCTTGTGTCCTCATGCCAATTGAAAGACAATGCCAATCCCTTTTTTTGTATATATAGGGTCTTTTGTCAGTGTCTAGACACCGTCTAGACACTTTTCTTGTTTTTTAATCAAAAGTGAAGACGCCCTGAAATTTCTGAGCATAGTAACGCCCCCCTCCCTTTGTCACGCCCCCTCCCTCACTATTGTGGTTTTAACCAGGCCCCCAGGTGCCATACTCACGCCCGTCCCTGAAATTTTCAGGCATGTTGCCGCCCACAGCTCCTCTTCTCTCCACCCTGCATCTTCAGCTGTTGCTTGGCCGTGATTGGTCAGTTTGCGCCACGTGACTCCGTAGCCTCGCCCATCCCTACTATCTACGACATGCCGACAAATTTCAGAACACCGGGACAACTTGTATGACTCAGCAGCCTCAGTAATACAGCAGGGGTCGCCTACTGCACAACTGCGGTAGGATTGACCTGGTAAACCGGAAGTATATGCTGGCCTGTACATGCTTCTAGATCTCGCCATTGCAATACTCACAGGTGATATTTATTTTGCTTCATTATTTGGCTATATCACAACGAGCTCAGGCTGTTTATCTCACATTTCCCCTTAGGAAGATGCTTTTGTAAGCATCGATACGCGTGGGGCTCTTGTCCTTCCCAGCATTAGCACTTTGTATTTGAACTACCTGATCTCTACTTGGCATCCTTGCACCTTAGGCTACTTCGGAGTTTATCTATTTGCCTCGCCTCTGGTTTTTAGGTGATATATTCCTTTATAACTTGGCTGCTGTCTCTGGGGGATATATGTTGATCTAATACATGGTTATTTTACCCCCGGTTCACTTGGTAGCATCTCATATATAGTTATTGCTTCCATTAGAATTGTTAGAGTGCATGAGGGGCATACTCTGAGCCTAAGTTCTGTATGTATATATATATATATATATATATATCTAATATATAAAGCTGAATGTGTGTGTGTGTGTGTGTGTATGTATGTATGTATGTATGTATGTCCGGGATTGGCATCTGAACCGTAGCAGCTACAGCCACAAAATTTTGCACAGTCACACGTCTGGACCCCGAGAGCGTCATAGGCTATGTTGTGAGGTGAAATTTTAACCCCGCGCTTTCCAATTCACCAAACAATTTTGCCCCTATCTACATAATGGGGAAAAAGTGAAAGGAAAAGTGTTGGAGGCGTCGCAGCTACAGGCACAAAATTTTGCACAGTCACACGTCTGGACCCTGAGAGCGTCAAAGCTATATTGTGAGGTGAAATTTTAACCCCGCGCTTTCCAAGTCACCAAACAATTTTGCCCCTATCTACATAATGGGGAAAAAATGAAAGGAAAAGTGTTGGAGGCAAATTAACAGCTGCCAGATGTGAACAAGGGGGACTTAAAGAATGACAGCGATGGCACCAAAGAGTATATACTGTACAGTTGCTAAGGTGGGGCCCCAACATGGGATAATCACACCACCACGGGGATATGAACACACACACAAAATGCGCCACACACTACCACGTGCTCGAACACATATACCACCCTCAGTGCACATTTCACCACACATACACCAACCTCGCCACATAAAAGTAGAAACACAAAAGTCGCCGCTCAAAACTCGCCACGCGCAAAACTCTCCACATGCAAAACTCGCCACACGTGCAAAACTCGCCACACGCAAAACTTGCACACGCAGAAAAATTGCCACACGCAGAAAAATTGCCACATGCACAAAAGTTGCAACACATGCAAAAGTTGCCTCACACAAAACTTGCACATACTCAAAAGGCACCACACATAAAACTCGCCACGCGCAAAACTCGCCATGCGCAAAACTTGCTGCACACAACTTGCTACACTAACCTGTCACATGCAACTCGACACACAAAAAGTTGCTACACGCATGTCGCCACACAAAACTCATCTCACAAAAGTCCCTACATGCATGTCGCCACACGCAACTCAACACACACAACTTGACACACGAAACTCGCCCTAAAACACACACAAGTCTGGTATCCTTCAAAAATAAAAATCTGATTAATAAGCAGACAAACTACAAGAGCAACAAATGTACCATATAGGAATCCGGCAGCTGTCAGTCACATGACCAGTCTATTATGTGTATGTGTGAGCTAATATATACTGCCAGGGGGTGGGCTTACTGTTGGCTGGGGATTTATCAGGCTGCCATTTTAGCTTACAAATACTGAGGTAAAAATACTGACCAAATAACGTGTGAACGAGGGCTAATACAGGAGGAGATGGCATACAGCTATATACTATATACAGGAGATGACACACAGGTATATACTATTTACAGGGGAGATGACACACAGGTATATACTATATACAGGAGGAGATGACACACAGATATATACTATATACAGGAGAGATGACACACAGGTATATACTATATAGAGGAGGAGATGACATACAGGTACATACTACATACAGGAGGAGATGACATACAGGTATATACTATATACAGGAGGAGATGACACACAGGTATATACTATATACAGGAGCAGATTACCTACAGGTATATAGTATATACAGGAGGAGATGACACAGGTATATGCTATGTATAGGAGGAGATGACATACAGGTATATACTATATACAGGAGATGACACACAGATATATACTATATATAGGTGAGATGACACACAGGTATATACTATATACAGGAGATTACATACAGGTATATCTAATATATAAAGCTGAATGTGTGTATGTATGTATGTGTGTATGTCCGGGATTGGCATCTGTACCGTCGCAGCTACAGCCACAAAATTTTGCACAGTCACACGTCTGGACCCCGAGAGCGTCATAGGCTATGTTGTGAGGTGAAATTTTAACCCCGCGCGTTCCAATTCACCAAACAATTTTGCTCCTATCTACATAATGGGGAAAAAGTGAAGGGAAAAGTGTTGGAGGAAAATTGACAGCTGCCAGATGTGAACAGTGAGGACTTAAAGAATGAGAGCGATGGCGACAAAGAGTATATACCGTACAGTTGCTAAGGTGGGGCCCCGACATGGGATACTCACCACACACGGGGATATGAACACAAACACAAAATGCGCCACACACTACCACGTGCTTGAACACATATACCACCCTCAGCACACATTTCACCACACACACACACCAACCTCGCCACATAAAAGTCGAAACACAAAAGTCACCACTCAAAACTCGCTACATGCAAAACTCGCCATATGCAAAACTAGGCTCACGCAAAACTCGCCACACGTGCAAAACTCACCTCATGGAAAACTCACCTCATGCAAAACTTGCACACACAGAAAAATTGCCACATGTACAAAAGTTGCACCACATGCAAAAGTTGCCTCACACAAAACTTGCACATACTCAAAATGCACCACACATAAAACTCGCCACGCGCAAAACTCGCCATGCACAAATCTTGCTGCACACAACTTGCTACACTAACCTGTCACATGCAACTCAACACACAAAATGTTGCTACACGCATGTCGCCACACAAAACTCATCTCACAAAAGTCGCTACATGCATGTCGCCACACGCAACTCAACACACACAACTTGACACATAAAACTCGCCCTAAAACACACACAAGTCTGGTATTGTCCTTCAAAAATAAAAATCTGATTAATAAGCAAACTACAAGAGCAACAAATGTACCATATAGGAAATACGGCAGCTGTCAGTCACATGACCTGTCTATTATGTGTATGTGTGAGCTAATATATACTGCCAGGGGGGAGGGCTTCCTGTTGGCTGGGGATTTATCAGGCTGCCAATAGCAACCAATCACAGCTCAGCTTCTATTTTGCTACAGTTAATTAACCTGAGCTCTGATTGGTTAATATAGGCAACAAAGACATTCTCAGTATAACAAAGCTAATATATGTTGTGAAATGCTTCTATTTGCTTAGTTTTTGCCTTTTAATAATTACATTTCTATCTATTTGTTTTGTGGTTTTTGTGTGCAGAATAAATTTTTGTTAACACATTCTATTTTGCTAACAGCAGTCATTAACCCGGGCGAAGCCGGGTAGTACAGCTAGTATATATATATATATATATATTTTTTTTTTTTTCTTTCCTCAATGTTGGTTGATGTCTGTAGGGGATAGTAGGTGGTATATGAATATATATTGGCGTATGTGTTTTAATCTTAATGTTCAGTGCTAAATGGTATTTGCTTCCAATTATCTGGGGGACTGCATGTAGCTTACCAGCCATGTGCCGTTTTTTCTGTTTTTAAATGTATGTCTTGTTTTGATGGGCCTCTTGGTATGAATAAAGTTGTAATCCTTTGATGGTTGATCTCAGTGTTATGCATATCCTTTTTCTCTTAGGTTTTTCTTAATTAAACAGAAATAAAACAACCCTGCTCGTGACAGCTTACAATCTACACTAAGTAACAACGAGAACAATAATTAAACCCAAAAAAACATCCTGCTCATGACAACTTACAATCTACAATGAGGTGGGGGAGATAAAAACTACAGGGGAATGTATTTACAAGAATGTATTTACAATGATATTACTGAGGTTTGTCGAAAGTTGTGGAGGCCTGAGGACAAGGAGGAGGAGGAGAGCATGGTCAGTAGTAGTATAGAATAGGGATGTCTCGTCAAACTTAATTTGACAGGTGGGCCCGCCCCTATCAAAGTGTATCAAAAGTATGTTACCCCTCCCCTCCCGGTCTGGCTGCTTTCCCCTTTTGATAGTGTTTGATATTGTTATCACAGTATTTGATACATTGTTTTTATATCATATTAGATTTTCATTTTATATGAAGTTGATATGAGATTGTTCCTGTAATCAGAGCAATGTATTTTATTCCCAATGATCACATATCGTGCAAAATGATCGTGTTTTGGCAGTCTGTTATGTGAAAGGCATTCTCATTTTATATGTGTTTTATAACACACCATGCTGTTTATATAATTTTATATCCAAGTCGTGTATTTATTTGATACTGGGATTCTCATTTTTACACGTGGTTTATAACACCAGTCTCATTATACGGGCATATTATGTATATGGCTATGTTACAACATCAGCAAGTGTGAAGCAGTGTGTTTTATTCGTTTATAAAAAAAGCAAAGACATGATATTGTAAAAGTTTAAAAGATTTTATTGTTGTAAAATAAATACATCTCAAAGACATTTCAATAATATAAAAATTCTTACAGAATATAAAAAGCAAACATTAAATAGTACAATGAACATACATCAACATACTTCTTACAAAATAAATAAGTAAATAGTATCACAAGTACAATTAACATACATCATTACACGTCTTACAAAATAAATAATATAGTGTTACAATCCAAGTACAGCATTTATCCAGTACAGTCTTTACATCGTGAGCCACATGGTTTGTAGTATCGGTAGAGACCTTTTTTTAGGTAGCAGAGTTCCGCGTGTGGTGCCTAATGACGGGGAATGTAAAGATTGAATTGTACGAGTCGTCGGGGCTAGCTTCTGTGGTGTAGATACAGCGAATGTCTCACTGCTGGAAATTTTTAATTAATCTAAAAGCTTCCTAGTATTGGATTACCCACAACTGTAGATGGTATATTTAGCTCGGCCATAGCCTGCATAAATGAATCCCAACCCGAAGGTAAATTTCTGCTGGGCAGAGCATGACTCTGTGTTGTACCACGAACCAAATCCAGTAAGTTAGACCCAGTTATTACAGATCCTTTGAAAATAAATTCAGCTTTATTATTCCAGGCTGTAACATTTTTATTCTGCAGTAACCTGTTTAGTAAAAATTCAGCATTCTTTTTATATCTCTGGTTTATATGGCTGACAATTTCAGCGATCTCTTGATTTTTACCAGAGTCGGTATTTCACAATTGTTGCTGATCAGGATCAAGAGTGCTAACGAGAATTTAAGCCGTTACTTCTTTTGAGCTGTGCCGCGTATGTACCAAGAAGCGCTGTAGCACGGAGCTATACATTTTAATTTTCACATCATCGGGAATGTCACGATGCTATAAAATGGCGCTAATTTCACCATCAAGGCGACGAATAACACTTTCGTGTATGTTATCTGTAGTACTGAGTCTTAGTTTGTCTAGCTCCTGTTTGGGGACTAGATACATTTTCTCTGTATGCTCCATTATTTTCCTGTGAGCAGACTTGTTATTATTGGAATTGCACAAGCTAAAAGAGGGCTGATAAACCCGCCGGCCTGCTTTAGTAGACTCTTCTTTTTCTTTATGGGCTGAGATCTGTCACTCAGGGTTCTTATAACTTTACGCCACTTCTTTAATATGCCCTTTTGACGCTCTTTCAGCGGAATCCTGCCTTTTAAGATGTTTAAAGCAATCTGGCCTATGGCTGTAATTAAATCATTGCTTGCATTGCGCAAAATAGACTTTCTGACAGCGGAGGTTGCTTTCACCAGAGTTTTTAAGAGAGCCCAGTTACGCCGGAGTCTCTCAGACATCTTTACATCACAACGCACACAGCATAAAATATGTCGGCTGCCTTTGACACAGTGAGCCATTCCCTATTATTACAGACCCTCTCATCCCTTGGCATCACAGACTTGGCCCTATCCTGGATCTCATCATACCTAACAGACCGGACATTCAGCGTCTCACACTCACACACCACCTCCTCACCTCGCCCCCTATCTGTCGGAGTCCCACAAGGTTCAGTCCTTGGGCCCCTGCTCTTCTCCATTTACACCTTCGGCCTGGGACAGCTCATAGAATCTCATGGCTTTCAGTATCACCTCTATGCTGATGACACACAGATCTACATCTCTGGACCAGATATCACCTCCCTACTAACCAGAATCCCTCAATGTCTGTCCACTATTTCATCCTTCTTCTCCGCTAAATTTCTGAAACTTAACATGGACAAAACAGAATTCATCATCTTTCCCCCATCTCACGTGACCCCCCCAACGAACCTATCCATTACAGTAAATGGCTGCCCACTCTCCCCAGTCCCACAAGCTCGCTGCCTCGGGGTTATCCTTGATGCTGATCTCTCCTTCAAACCACATATCCAAGCCCTTTCCACTTCCTGCCGACTTCAACTCAAAAATATTGCACGAATCCGTTAATTCCTCAACCAAGAATCTGCAAAAACCCTAGTCCATGCCCTCATCATCTCTCGCCTTGACTACTGCAACCTCCTGCTCTGTGGCCTCCCCTCAAACACTCTCGCACCCCTCCAATCTATTCTAAACTCTGCTGCCCGACTAATCCACCTGTCCCCCCGCTATTCTCCAGCCTCTCCCCTCTGTCAATCCCTTCACTGGCTCCCCATTGCCCAGAGACTCCAGTACAAAACCCTAACCATGACGTACAAAGCCATCCACAACCTGTCTCCTCCATACATCTGTGACCTCATCTCCCGGTACTTTCCTACACGCAACCTCCGATCCTCACAAGATCTCCTTCTCTACTCCCCTCTTATCTCCTCTTCCCACAATCGTATACAAGATTTCTCTCGCGTATCACCCCTACTCTGGAACCCTCTACCACAACACATCAGACTCTCGCCTACCATCGAAACCTTCAAAAGGAACCTGAAGACTCACCTCTTCCGACAAGCCTACAACCTGCAGTAACCACCGATCGACCAAACCGCTGCATGACCAGCTCTACCCTCACCTACTGTATTCTCACCCATTCCTTGTAGATTGTGAGCCTTCGCGGGCAGGGCCCTCTCTCCTACTGTACCAGTTATGACTTGTATTGTTCAAGATTATTGTACTTGTTTTTATTATGTATACCCCCTCCTCACTTGTAAAGCGCCATGGAATAAATGGCGCTACAACAATTAATAATAATAATAATAATAATAATAATAATAATCTGATTCCACATAAAATTCACTTTTTAGAAGTGTTTTACTTTTGAACATAGACAGCAGGCAACGCTGGTGGAAACAATCCAGTCCTTAAGCGAAGATCCTCAGGGGTATTAGCTCTCAAATCTACCAGCAAATAACCATAAGGCTCCCGCGTGACATCCTCAAAAGCTTCTAGGAAAAAACGTGTTTTTCCGGGATACATCTGACGAGCTAGAGTTAAAATTTGTAATTTATCTCTGGGGTTATTAAAAAGCACCATGTACTTTGTGTTTAAATTTATCGTACGGCTTTTCTTACCCTGATAAAATATGTTTTGTACCAGGCAGAAAATGCTGAGATTTCTGTGGTGCACATACTTGGTAAAGGCTTTTTCTATCTCACAATTTTCACTAGCACTCTCCACGAGATCGTCAACAATAGCCAAATTCACCTTCTCCGGCGGGAATAATTAGTCATCTACGAATGTATTCAGCAGACCCTCCACAAATCTGGTGTTGGGAAAAGAGAGAGAGATTTCATCATATAGTTTTTGCCAACACAAATAAAACCAAACAATATTATCAGGTTTCTGAGAAAAATTAGTTTCAATATTATATAGCAGTTGTTTTATAAAATAGCTCTTTCCAGAATTAGACGGTCCTGCTAGAATGCATGAGAATGGGTGTTGCAGGCGTGTATCCATCGCAATACTCGACTAATAGCCAAAAGGCAGGGTGGTGAAATCGCCAATTAGTCGCCGCTTTGTGTAAACGCACTTTTGTGTTTTGCGTAATGGCCTTGTTTCAATCTCCCAGTACTTTTTATTTCTCACAATGGACGGCTGCTGTACGACAATATGTTTCAGAGTTTCTGTGTCAGAATTGCGCGGGTAGTCCAGAACTAGATCTTTTAGACTGTTAAAATTAATAGATTGAGAGTTACCGACATTTAGTGTTATCCCCTTAACTTTTAAGACAGTTTTACCGGTGTTGAGTTTGTATCCGTAAGTTTTGGTGCCCGCGGATACAAATTCTGTGATGTGTGTACCATCGGGTATTTCACTGGTCAGTTCCCCCCAGGTAATCGCCTAAAGGCGGCTGCCACTCACCATCTCTCTGAACAAAAATAACAGAATCTGTGTCGTGATAAAGGAACCTCTCCTGCAGCCAGTCCAGCAGCGAATAGAGCTCTAGCAGGACATACGTGGTTGTAAAACACGCTATAAAAATGTTTGTGTTTTTGTTGTGTTAAAATCATACAGACACTGCCTCTTTTGTTTAACCCCTTAGTGACAGAGCCAATTTGGTACTTAATGACCGAGCCAATTTTTACAATTCTGACCAGTGTCACTTTATGAGGTTATAACTCTGGAACGCTTTATCGGATCCCGCTGATTCTGAGATTGTTTTTTCGTGACATGTTGTACTTCAAGTTAGTGGTAACATTTCTTCGATATTACTTGCGATTATTTATGAAAAAAATGGAAATATGGCGAAAATTTTTAAAATTTTGCAATTTTCAAACTTTGTATTTTTATGCCCTTAAATCAGAGAGATATGTCACAAAAAATAGTTAATAAATAACATTTCTCACATGTCTACTTTACATCAGCACAATTTTGGAAACAATTTTTTTTTTTGTTAGGGAGTTATAAGGGTTAAAAGTTGACCAGCAATTTCTCATTTTTACAACACCATGTTTTTTTTAGGGACCACATCACCTTTGAAGTGATTTTGAGGGGTCTATATGATAGAAAATAACCAAGTGTGACACCATTCTAAAAACTGCACCCCTCAAGCTGCTCAAAACCACATTCAAGAAGTTTATTAACCCTTTACGTACTTCACAGGAACTAAAACAATGTGGAAGAAAAAAATTAACATTTTACTTTTTTTTGCAAACATTTTACTTCAGAACCATCTTTTTTAATTTTCACAAGTGTAAAAACAGAAATTTAACCACAAATTTTGTTGTGCAATTTTTCCTGAGTACGCCGATACCCCATATGTGGAGGTAAACCACTGTTTGGGCGCACCGCAGAGCTTGGAAGTGAAGGAGCACCGTTTGACTGTTTCAATGCAGAATTGGCTGGAATTGAGATCGGACGCCATGTCGCGTTTGGAGAGCCCCTAATGTGCCTAAACAGTGGAAACCCCCCACAAGTGACACCATTTTGGAAACTAGACCCCCCAAGGAACTTATCTAGATGTGTGGTGAGCACTTTGAACCCCCAAGTGCTTCACAGAAGTTTATAACGTAGAGCCGTGAAAATAAAAAATCGCATTTGTTTTCACAAAAATGATTTTTTCGCCCACAAATTCTTATTTTCACAAGGGTAACAGGAGAAATTAGACCACAAAAGTTGTTGTGCAATTTCTCCTGAGTACGTCGATACCCCATATGTGGAGGTAAACCACTGTTTGGGCGCACCGCAGAGCTTGGAAGTGAAGGAGCACCGTTTGACTTTTTCAATGCAGAATTGGCTGGAATTGAGATCGGATGCCATGTCGCGTTTGGAGAGTCCCTGATGTGCCTAAACAGTGGAAATCCCCCACAAGTGATACCATTTTGGAAACTAGACCCCCCAAGGAACTTATCTAGATGTGTGGTGAGCACTTTGAACCCCCAAGTGCTTCACAGAAGTTTATAACGTAGAGCCGTGAAAATAAAAAATCTCATTTTTTCTACAAAAATGATCTTTTTGCCCCCAAATTTTTATTTTCACAAGGGTAACAGGAGAAATTAGACCACAAAAGTTGTTGTGCAATTTCTCCTGAGTACGTCGATACCCCATATGTGGAGGTAAACCACTGTTTGGGCGCACCGCAGAGCTTGGAAGTGAAGGAGCACCGTTTGACTTTTTCAATGCAGAATTGGCTGGAATTGAGATCGGATGCCATGTCGCGTTTGGAGAGTCCCTGATGTGCCTAAACAGTGGAAACCCCCCACAAGTGATACCATTTTGGAAACTAGACCCCCCAAGGAACTTATCTAGATGTGTGGTGAGCACTTTGAACCCCCAAGTGCTTCACAGAAGTTTATAACGTAGAGCCGTGAAAATAAAAAATCTCATTTTTTCTACAAAAATGATCTTTTTGCCCCCAAATTTTTATTTTCACAAGGGTAACAGGAGAAATTAGACCACAAAAGTTGTTGTGCAATTTCTCCTGAGTACGTCGATACCCCATATATGGGGGTAAACCACTGTTTGGGCGCACCGCAGAGCTTGGAAGAGAAGGAGTGTCGTTTTACTTTTTCAATGTAGAATTGGCTGGAATTGAGATCGGACGCCATGTCACGTTTGGAGAGCCGCTGATGTGCCTAAACAGTAGAGACCCCCCACATATGACACCATTTTGGAAACTAGACCCCTTAAGGAACTTATCTAGATGTGTGGTGAGCACTTTAAACCCCCAGGTGCTTCACAGAAGTTTATAACGTAGAGCCGTGAAAATAAAAAAATCGCATTTTTTCTACAAAAATGATCTTTTTGCCTCCAAATTTTTATTTTACCAAGGGTAACAGGAGAAAATGGACCCCAGAAGCTGTTGTACAATTTGTCTTGAGTACGCCGACACCCCATATGTGGGGGTAAACCACTGTTTGGGCGCATGGCTGAGCTCGGAAGCAAAGGAGCGCCATTTGACTTTTCAATGCAAAATTGACTGGAATTGAGATCGGACGCCATGTCGCGTTTGGAGAGCCCCTGATGTGCCTAAACAGCAGAAACCCCCCAAAAGTGACCCCATTTTGGAAACTAGACCCCCCATGGAACTTATCTAGATGTGTAGTGAGAACTTTGAATGCCCAAGTGCATCACAGAAGTTTATAATGCAGAGTCGTGAAAATAAAAAATATATATTTTTTAACAATAAAGATTTTTTAGCCCCCAAGTTTTTATTTTCACAAGGGTAACAAGAGAAATTGGACCCCAAAAGTTGTTGTCCAATTTGTCCTGAGTATGCTGGCACCCCATATGTGGGGGTAAACCACTGTTTGGGCGCATGGCAGAGCTCGGAAGGGAAGGAGTGCCATTTTGGAATGCAGACTTTGATAGAATTGTCTGCGGGCGTTATGTTGCCTTTGCAGACCCCTAATGTACCTAAACAGTAGAAACCCCCAACAAGTGACCCCATTTTGGAAAATAGACCCCCCAAGGAACTTATCTAGATATGTGGTGAGAACTTTGAATGCCCAAGTGCTTCACAGAAGTTTATAATGCTGAGTAGTGAAAATAAAAAATATTTTTTTTCCCACAAAAAAGATTTTTTTAGCCCCCAAGTTTTTATTTTCACAAGGGTAACAGGAGAAATTGGACCCCAAAAGTTGTTGTCCAATTTATCCCGAGTACGCTGATGCCCCATATGTGGGGGTAAACCACTGTTTGGGCGCACGGCAGAGCTCAGAAGGGAGGGAGTACCATTTGACTTTTTTAGCGCAAAATTGGCTGTCGTGTTTGGAGACCCCCTGATGTACCTAAACAGTGGAAACCCCCCAATTCTAACTCCAACCCTAACCCCAACACAGCCCTAACCTGTTATGACCCCAATGGCGAGGGTCTCAGAGGAACGTGGAAGTCTGCAGAATACAAAAATCCAGCCCATAGGGCAGTGGTAACTGGGTTGACCATATATCTACTCCCAACGCCAACACCAGAAGTAGCCGGGGACCATTCCTACGTTGATTCTAGATGACACGCGCCAGCCGGAGAATCCAGCTACCCCTAGTAGAGGAAAACAAAGACCTTTCTTGCCTCCAGAGAAGGGGACCCCAAAGCTGGATAGAAGCCCCCCACAAACAATGACGGTGAGGCAAGAGGAAATGACAAACACAGAAATGAACCAGGTTTAGCACAGAGAGGCCCGCTTACCAATAGCAGAATAAAGAAAGGTAACTTATATGGTCAACAAAAACCCTATCAAAATCCACACTGGAAATTCAAGAACCCCCGAACCGTCTAACGGTCCGGGGGGAGAACACCAGCCCCCCTAGAGCCTCCAGCAAAGGTCAGGATACAGATTTGGAACAAGCTGGACAAAAATACAAAACCAAAACAAATAGCAAAAAGCAAAAGGCAGACTTAGCTGATATAACTGGAACCAGGATCAGTAGACAAGAGCACAGCAGACCAGCTCCGATAACCACGTTGCCAGGCATAGAACTGAAGGTCCAGGGAGCTTATATAGCAACACCCCTAACTAACGACCCAGGTGCGGATAAAAGGAATGACAGAAAAACCAGAGTCAAAAAACTAGTAACCACTAGAGGGAGCAAAAAGCAAATTCACAACAGTACCCCCCCCTTAGTGAGGGGTCACCGAACCCTCACCACGACCACCAGGGCGATCAGGATGAGCGGCATGAAAGGCACGAACTAAATCGGCCGCATGAACATCAGAGGCGACCACCCAGGAATTATCCTCCTGACCATAGCCCTTCCACTTGACCAGGTACTGAAGCCTCCGCCTGGAGAGGCGAGAATCCAAGATCTTCTCCACCACGTACTCCAACTCGCCCTCAACCAACACCGGAGCAGGAGGCTCAGCAGAAGGAACTACAGGCACAATGTACCGCTGCAACAAGGACCTATGAAATACATTGTGAATAGCAAACGACACAGGAAGATCCAGACGAAAAGATACAGGATTAAGGATTTCCAATATCTTGTAAGGCCCAATAAAACGAGGTTTAAATTTGGGAGAGGAGACCTTCATAGGAACAAAGCGGGAAGAAAGCCATACCAAATCCCCAACGCGTAGTCGGGGACCCACACCGCGGCGGCGGTTGGCAAAGCGCTGAGCCTTCTCCTGTGACAACTTCAAGTTGTCCACCACATGATTCCAGATCTGCTGCAACCTATCCACCACAGAATCCACCCCAGGACAGTCAGAAGGCTCCACATGACCCGAAGAAAAACGAGGATGGAAACCAGAGTTGCAGAAAAAAGGCGAAACCAAGGTGGCGGAACTAGCCCGATTATTAAGGGCAAACTCAGCCAACGGCAAGAATGTCACCCAATCGTCCTGATCAGCAGAGACAAAACACCTCAAATAAGCCTCCAAAGTCTGATTAGTTCGCTCCGTCTGTCCATTAGTCTGAGGATGGAAAGCAGACGAAAACGACAAATCAATGCCCATCCTACTACAAAAGGATCGCCAGAACCTGGAAACGAACTGGGATCCTCTGTCTGACACAATATTCTCAGGGATGCCGTGCAAACGAACCACGTTCTGAAAAAACACAGGAACCAGATCGGAAGAGGAAGGCAGCTTAGGCAAAGGAACCAAATGGACCATCTTGGAAAAGCGATCACATATCACCCAGATAACGGACATGCCCTGAGATAGCGGAAGATCAGAAATGAAATCCATGGAGATATGTGTCCAAGGTCTCTTCGGGACAGGCAAGGGCAAGAGCAAACCGCTGGCACGAGAACAGCAAGGCTTAGCTCGAGCACAAGTCCCACAGGACTGCACAAATGACCGCACATCCCTTGACAAGGAAGGCCACCAAAAGGACCTGGCCACCAGATCTCTGGTGCCAAAAATTCCCGGGTGACCTGCCAACACCGAGGAATGAACCTCGGAAATGACTCTGCTGGTCCACTTATCCGGGACAAACAGTCTGTCAGGTGGACAAGACTCAGGCCTATCAGCCTGAAATCTCTGCAACACACGTCGCAGATCCGGAGAAATAGCTGACAAGATAACTCCATCTTTAAGAATACCAACAGGATCAGCGACTCCAGGAGCATCAGGCACAAAGCTCCTAGAAAGAGCATCGGCCTTCACATTCTTTGAACCTGGTAAATACGAGACAACAAAATCAAAGCGGGAGAAAAACAATGACCAGCGGGCCTGTCTCGGATTAAGGCGCTTAGCAGACTCGAGATACATCAGATTTTTGTGATCAGTCAAGACCACCACACGATGCTTAGCACCCTCGAGCCAATGACGCCACTCCTCAAATGCCCATTTCATGGCCAACAACTCCCGATTGCCCACATCATAATTTCACTCGGCAGGCGAAAACTTCCTAGAGAAAAAGGCACAAGGTTTCATAACAGAGCAACCAGGGCCTCTCTGCGACAAAACGGCCCCTGCCCCAATCTCCGAAGCATCCACCTCAACCTGAAAGGGAAGTGAGACGTCAGGCTGGCACAAAACAGGCGCCGAAGTAAACCGGCATTTCAACTCCTGGAAAGCCTCCACGGCAGCAGGAGCCCAGTTAGCTACATCGGAGCCCTTCTTGGTCATATCCGTCAAAGGTTTCACAATGCTAGAAAAATTAGCGATAAAACGACGGTAGAAGTTAGCGAAGCCCAAGAACTTCTGAAGACTCTTAACTGACGAGGGCTGAGTCCAATCAAGAATAGCTCGGACCTTGACTGGGTCCATCTCCACAGCAGAAGGGGAAAAAATGAACCCCAAAAAGGGAACCTTCTGTACACCAAAGAGACACTTTGAGCCCTTGACAAACAAAGAATTTTCACGCAAAATTTTAAAGACCAACCTGACCTGCTCCACATGCGAATCCCAATTATCAGAAAAAACCAAAATATCATCCAGATAAACAATCAAAAATTTATCCAGATACTTCCGGAAAATGTCATTCATAAAGGACTGAAAAACTGAAGGCGCATTGGAGAGCCCAAAAGGCATCACCAAGTACTCAAAATGACCTTCGGGCGTATTGAATGCGGTTTTCCATTCATCACCTTGCTTAATGCGCACAAGGTTGTACGCACCACGAAGGTCTATCTTGGTGAACCACTTGGCACCCTTAATCCGGGCAAACAAGTAAGACAACAGCGGTAAAGGATACTGAAACTTGACAGTGATCTTATTTAAAAGCCGATAATCAATACAAGGTCTCAAAGATCCGTCCTTTTTTGCCACAAAAAAGAATCCCGCACCAAGAGGGGAAGAAGACGGACGAATATGTCCTTTCTCCAGAGACTCCTTGATATATGAACGCATAGCGGTATGTTCAGGTACCGACAGATTAAACAGTCTTCCCTTAGGAAATTTACTGCCTGGGATCAAATCTATAGCACAGTCACAGTCCCTATGAGGAGGCAGTGCACTGGACTCAGACTCACTGAAGACATCCTGATAATCAGACAAATACTCCGGAACTTCCGAAGGCGTAGAGGAAGCAATAGACACAGGCAGGGAATCCCCATGAATACCACGACAGCCCCAACTTGAGACTGACATAGCCTTCCAGTCCAGGACTGGATTATGGGTCTGTAACCATGGCAGCCCTAAAACAACCAAATCATGCATTTTATGTAAAACCAGGAAACGTATCACCTCGCGGTGTTCAGGAGCCATGCACATGGTAACCTGTGTCCAATACTGCGGTTTATTTGCTGCCAATGGTGTAGCATCAATACCCCTAAGAGGAATAGGATTTTCTAATGGTTCAAGAGTAAAACCACAGCGCTTAGCAAATGAGAGATCCATGAGACTCAGGGCAGCACCTGAATCTACAAACGCCATGACAGGATAAGATGACAGTGAGCAAATCAAAGTTACAGACAGAATAAATTTAGGTTGCAAATTACCAACGGTGACAGGACTAACAACCTTAGCTATACGTTTAGAGCATGCTGAGATAACATGTGTAGAATCACCACAGTAGTAGCACAAGCCATTCCGGCGTCTATGAATTTTCCGCTCATTTCTAGTCAGGATTCTATCACATTGCATTAAATCAGGTGTCTGTTCAGACAACACCATGAGGGAATTTGCGGTTTTTCTATCACATTGCACCGAATTAGGTGTCTGTTCAGACAACACCATGAGGGAATTTGCGGTTTTGCGCTCCCGCAACCGCCGGTCAATTTGAATAGCCAGTGCCATAGTATCATTCAGACCTGTGGGAATGGGAAAACCCACCATAACATTCTTAATGGCTTCAGAAAGGCCATTTCTAAAATTAGCGGCCAGTGCACACTCGTTCCAATGTGTCAGCACGGACCATTTCCGAAATTTTTGGCAATACACTTCAGCCTCGTCCTGCCCCTGAGACATAGCCAGCAAGGCCTTTTCTGCCTGAATCTCAAGATTGGGTTCCTCATAAAGTAAACCGAGCGCCAGAAAAAACGCATCAAGATCAGCCAATGCCGGATCTCCTGGCGCCAGCGAAAAAGCCCAATCCTGAGGGTCGCCCCATAAGAACGAAATAACAATTTTTACTTGCTGAGCAGAATCTCCAGATGAACAGGGTCTCAGGGACAAAAACAATTTACAATTATTCACGAAATTCCTAAACTTAAACCTGTCTCCGGAAAACAGTTCAGGAATCGGTATTTTAGGTTCTGACCTAGGATTTCTGATAACATAATCTTGTATGCCCTGCACACGAGTAGCCAGCTGGTCCACACTTGTAATCAAGGTCTGGACATTCATGTCTGCAGCAAGCATAGCCACTCTGAGGTAAAGGGGAAAAAGAAAAAAAAAAACTCAGAATCTTCTTTCTTATAATCCCTCTTCTGCAATGCATTAAACATTTAATACGGGCCTGGCAAACTGTTATGACCCCAATGGCGAGGGTCTCAGAGGAACGTGGAAGTCTGCAGAATACAAAAATCCAGCCCATAGGGCAGTGGTAACTGGGTTGACCATATATCTACTCCCAACGCCAACACCAGAAGTAGCCGGGGACCATTCCTATGTTGATTCTAGATGACACGCGCCAGCCGGAGAATCCAGCTACCCCTAGTAGAGGAAAACAAAGACCTTTCTTGCCTCCAGAGAAGGGGACCCCAAAGCTGGATAGAAGCCCCCCACAAACAATGACGGTGAGGCAAGAGGAAATGACAAACACAGAAATGAACCAGGTTTAGCACAGAGAGGCCCGCTTACCAATAGCAGAATAAAGAAAGGTAACTTATATGGTCAACAAAAACCCTATCAAAATCCACACTGGAAATTCAAGAACCCCCGAACCGTCTAACGGTCCGGGGGGAGAACACCAGCCCCCCTAGAGCCTCCAGCAAAGGTCAGGATACAGATTTGGAACAAGCTGGACAAAAATACAAAACCAAAACAAATAGCAAAAAGCAAAAGGCAGACTTAGCTGATATAACTGGAACCAGGATCAGTAGACAAGAGCACAGCAGACCAGCTCCGATAACCACGTTGCCAGGCATAGAACTGAAGGTCCAGGGAGCTTATATAGCAACACCCCTAACTAACGACCCAGGTGCGGATAAAAGGAATGACAGAAAAACCAGAGTCAAAAAACTAGTAACCACTAGAGGGAGCAAAAAGCAAATTCACAACACTAACCCTAATCTCAACCCGATCCATAATCCTAATCACAACCCTAACGATAATCACAACCCTAACCCCAAAACAGCCCTAATCTCAACCCTAACCATAACCCTAATCAAAACCCTAAATCCAACACACCCCTAACCCTAATCCCAACCCTAACCCTAATCCCAACCCTAATCCCAAACGTAACACTAATCCCAACCCTAATCCAAACCCTAACCCTAATCCCAACTCTAACCCTAACTTTAGCCCCAACCCTAACTTTAGCCCCAACCCTAACCATAACTTTAGCCCCCGTCGTCACAAAAAAAGTTCAATGTAACCTTTTTTTTGTACGTCGCGTCCGCCATTTCCGCGGATGCGTGGCCGTAACTCTGCCCCCTCCTCCCCAGGACATAGACTGGGCAGCGGATGCGTTGAAAAACTGCATCCGCTGCCCACGTTGTGCACAATTTTCACAACGTGCGTCGGTACATCGGGCCGACGCATTGCGACCGCCCCGTACCGACGCAAGTGTGAAAGAAGCCTTAGGCTACTTTCAGACATAGCGCATTTTTGAGCGCTATTTTGCGGGCGCTTTTCAAAAATGCGCAATGTCATTTTCGTCTGCCGGCAAAGTGAATGAGAAATTCACTTTGCCGTTCAGACACACCGCAAAAAAACGCGGCGCTTTTGTCTGCAAACACGCCGGCGTAAAAAGAATTGACATGTCAATTCTTTACGCAGCGGCGTGTCTGCGTATCCCCCTAGGGCCCCATATTACCTTCCACACACAGCGCCTTTGTCCTGGGTGTCGGCGTCTTTGTACGGAGGGGTTGACACCCAGGACCGGACGTGACGTCGGACAGGAAGAGGGAAGCCCCCGCCCCCCAGTGAAGCAGCATGGAGTCCTTCTGTGTGTGTGTGTGTGCGTGTGTGTGCGTGTGTGTGTCCCCATGCGACGCTAGTGCCACCATTGTGCTAAGTCGCCGTATGGGACTACTACTCCCATCCGGTATTAGGATGGGAGAGTTGTCCCTGTGTCCGGCGACTTAGCACAATTGTAAAGTTACACAAAACACCTACACACAATACACATACATGACACATAGTACATACAACATATAACACAGAGTATATACTCACCAACAGCACACTTGTAGGCGAAGCCCTCGATCCTCCAGGAAAAAATCCAAAAATAATAAACCAAATTCATACTCCCTGTCCGCAGAATCCATAAAACGAGTGTCCCACGCCGATCGGCTGCTCTCCGGCGATACACTGCTAGGAGCGAAGCTCCTAGCAGTGTATCGCGTACTGTTCCGGAGTTCAATGACTCCGGCGTCTCGGTTAACAGCAGTACAGCTGCGTTGAACTTTCCCACGCAGCACTGCCGTTAAGCGAGAGTGCCGGGGTCAATGACCGCCGGTAAACTCGCTCGCGCATGCGCAGTGACACACCGACAGGAACTATGGCTCCTGTCAGTGTGTTGCTGCAGCCGTGGAGAGCAGACATATCTCTGGATGTGTCTGTTCTCCATGGAAAATCTTGATACGTGGCACTTAAATATGTGGCAATTAAATACGTGACACGTGGCACTTATACGTGATACGTGTCACTTAAATACGTGGCACTGAAATACGTGATACGTGGCACTTTGATACGTGGCACGTGTCACTTAAATACGTGGCACGTGGCACTGAAAGATGTGGCACGTGGCACTTTGATACGTGGCACGTGGCACTTTGATACGTGGCACTGAAATATGTGGCACTTTGATACGTGGCACGTGGCACTTTGATACGTGGCACGTGGCACTTTGATACGTGGCACATGGCACTTTGATACGTGGCACTGAAATATGTGGCACGTGGCACTTTGATACGTGGCACGTGTCACTTAAATACGTGGCACTGAAATATGTGGCACGTGGCACTTTGATACGTGGCACGTGTCTCTTAAATACGTGGCACTGAAAGATGTGGCATGTGGCACTTTGATACGTGGCACGTGGCACTTTGATACGTGGCACGTGGCACTGAAATATGTGGCACGTGGCACTTTGATACGTGGCACGTGGCACTTAAATACGTGGCACGTGGCACTGAAATATGTGGGACACGTCGCACAAAAAAGTTACATGTAGTTTTTTTTGTGTCGACGGTCCGCCGAAGCACGACGCATCCGTCGCACGACGGATGCGACATGTGGCAATCCGTCGCAATGCGTCGCTAATGCAAGCCAATGGAGAAAAAACGCATCCTGCAAGCACTTTTGCAGGATGCGTTTTTTCTCCAACGACGCATTGCGACGGAAGCCAAAAAACGCTAGTGTGAAAGTAGCCTAACCCCAACCCTAGCCCTAACCCTAACCCTAAATTTAGCCCCAACCCTAACCCTAACTCTAACCCTAACCCTAACCCTAACTCTAACCCTAACCCTAATTTTAGCCCCAACTTGTCTTCTCCTGCCGGCCGGCAGATGGCAGCAGATGGCGGGCGCACTGCGCATGCGCCCGCCATGATGAAAAAGCCGGCTGGCAGGAGAAGACAGAAGAGGACCCAGGGACCCCGGGTGAGTATGATAGGGTCCCCGAATCCCCCTATTTCTCTGTCCTCTGATGTGCGATCACATCAGAGGACAGAGAAATAACTGATCGCTTTTTTTTTTTTTTTTTTTTTTTTGCGGTCGCCGGTAAACTGTTAATTACCGGCGATCGCAAAGCAGGGGTCGGTGCAAATCGACCCCGATCATGTTCTTTGGGGTCTCGGCTACCCCCGGCAGCCGAGACCCCAAAGAACATCCGGGTGCCGGGCGGCGGGCGCACTGCGCGTGCGCCCGCCATTTTTTCCCGGAAAAAAGATGGCGGCGCCCATGGGGAGACACGAGGAGCACCGGGGGAGGTAGGTAAGTATTGGGGGGGCTATTGGGGGCCATCGGGGACCACATTTCTCTGTCCTCCGATGTGCGATCACATCGGAGGACAGAGAAATTAAACGGCAAATCGCGTTTTTTTTTTTTTTGTTGCGACCGCCGGTAAACGGTTAATTACCGGCGATCGCAACTCGGGGGTCGGTAAAAACCCCCCGAATCATGTTCTCTGGGGTCTCGGCTACCCTCGGCAACCGAGACCCCAGAGAAAATCCGACTCTGGGGGGCGCTATTCACTTTTTCCACAGCGCCGTTAATTAACGGCGCTGTGGTTTAAGTACCCTTAGCGGCCGCCGTTAAAAGGCGTATCGGCGGTCGTTAAGGGGTTAATGATCTGACTGTTCGCTATAGATTTCAAGCGCCTTTTTTTTTACACCACCGCGATTTTTAATTATGGTGATGACTAGCTTTAACGAATTGGATGCTAGACATTCAACGTTACTTTGAAGTGTGCGGGCAACAGCATTTAAAAAAGATTCAGAATTAAAATCTTCCCGGGTTTGTTTTGTAACGAAAATAGGGTCTAAAGTATCGCCACATTCAAGCCTTAACTGTACAAAGTCACCAGGTTCAGTGTCCCTGATGATTCTATCCAGTAATGACTGAATGCTATCATGAACAATATTCACGGCCTCAACAAATGATTGTACATGCTCCAAATTTACAAATCTAAAATGATCTGTATGTACAGTCATGGCCAAAATTATTGACACCCCTGCAATTCTGTCAGATAATACTCAGTTTCTTCCTGAAAATGATTGCAAACACAAATTCTTTGGTATTATTACCTTCATTTTATTTGTCTTAAATGAAAAAACACAAAAAGAATTGTCTTACAGCCAAATTGGATATAATTCCACACCAAACATAAAAAGGGGGTGGACAAAAGTATTGGCACCGTTTGAAAAATCATGTGATGCTTCTCTAATTTGCGTAAATAACAGCACCTGTAACTTACGTGTGGCACCTAACAGGTGTTGGCAATAACTAAATCACACTTGCAGCCAGTTGACATGGATTAAAGTTGACTCAACCTCTGTCCTGTGTCCTTGTGTGTACCACATTGAGCATGGAGAAAAGAAAGAAGACCAAAGAACTGTCTGAGGACTTGAGAAACCAAATTGTGAGGAAGTATGAGCAATCTCAAGGCTACAAGTCCATCTCCAAAGACCTGAATGTTCCTGTGTCTACTGTGCGCAGTGTCATCAAGAAGTTTAAAGCCCATGGCACTGTGGCTAACCTCCCTAGATGTGGACGAAAAAGAAAAATTGACAAGAGATTTCAACGCAAGATTGTGCGGATGTTGGATAAAGAACCTCGACTAACATCCAAACAAGTTCAAATTGCCGTGCAGTCCGAGGGTACAACAGTGTCAACCTGTACTATCCGTCGGCATCTGAATGAAAAGGCATTGTATGGTAGGAGACCCAGGAAGACCCCACTTCTTACCCCGAGACATAAAAAAGCCAGGCTGGAGTTTGCCAAAACTTACCTGAAAAAGCCTAAAACGTTTTGGAAGAATGTTCTCTGGTCAGATGAGACAAAAGTAGAGCTTTTTGGGCAAAGGCATCAACATAGAGTTTACAGGAGGAAAAAAAGAGGCATTCAAAGAAAAGAACACGGTCCCTACAGTCAAACATGGCGGAGGTTCCCTGATGTTTTGGGGTTGCTTTGCTGCCTCTGGCACTGGACTGCTTGACTGTGTGCATGACATTATGAAGTCTGAAGACTACCAACAAATTTTGCAGCATAATGTAGGGCCCAGTGTGAGAAAGCTGGGTCTCCCTCAGAGGTCATGGGTCTTCCAGCAGGACAATGACCCAAAACACACTTCAAAAAACACTAGAAAATGGTTTGAGAGAAAGCACTGGAGACTTCTAAGGTGGCCAGCAATGAGTCCAGACCTGAATCCCATAGAACACCTGTGGAGAGATCTAAAAATGGCAGTTTGGAGAAGGCACCCTTCAAATATCAGGGACCTGGAGCAGTTTGCCAAAGAAGAATGGTCTAAAATTCCAGCAGAGCATTGTAAGAAACTCATTGATGGTTACCGGAAGCGGTTGGTCGCAGTTATTTTGGCTAAAGGTTGTGCAACCAAGTATTAGGCTGAGGGTGCCAATACTTTTGTCTGGCCCATTTTTGGAGTTTTGTGTGAAATGATCAATGTTTTGCTTTTTGCTTCATTCTCTTTTGTGTTTTTTCATTTAAGACAAATTAAATGAAGATAATAATACCGAAGAATTTGTGTTTGCAATCATTTTCAGGAAGAAACTGAGTATAATCTGACAGAATTGCAGGGGTGTCAATACTTTTGGCCATGACTGTATATGTGAGTTGAAATTGCGGAGTGGCCTTTGATGATGATAAAAATGCTGTAATACGTCTGAACGATCTACGGCCATTTCATTATCATAAACACCATTACCTACAGAGACTGCATCATGCGCATTTTCAGTATGTGTTTCAAGATGCCCACTGCTCTGAGCATCTGGTTCAGCACTGCTGTTGACACCTCCAGGGTTGTTTTGGATGTGTAAAACTGTAGTTGAATCATGTAACAGCCTCTGGGGATATTGTGTAGTTATTGCGCCGCAAACTGTCTTTCACCCGCTTCTAGCCAACATCTGTAGAGCCTTCTTAATGACTCTTGCTCTATAAGATCTTTGCGGCATTATTTTAGTTAATTTTTTCAACCCATAGCCAACCAAGCTTAGTCAGGTGGATTTAGATTTATTTAAATTCACAGGGGGTGTATGTACACATGCATGATTTAGTTTAAAATCATATAGTTCAGCGATAATGCCAGGTGTTGGACATGCATTTATCAGTCTTTCATATGTATCACATAAAGATTTTAGTTTGATCTGTGCGAGCTTGGTATGGACGTACTGAGCAGACATAGCAATAAACATTTTGACATGTTCATCATCCCACACAGGACTCCCTGTGTAAGATGAATGTTCAGCAACTTTCTGTTTTTTACTTACATGCCGTCGTGATACTGATCGTTTCTTTAGAGGTAATACAATGCCGAAATCGCTAGAAGATCCTGCAAGAGCTGTATCTACAGATTGTACAGTTTGACACACCCGTATATCATATTGAATG
Source organism: Ranitomeya variabilis (assembly GCF_051348905.1). Taxonomy (NCBI): domain Eukaryota; kingdom Metazoa; phylum Chordata; class Amphibia; order Anura; family Dendrobatidae; genus Ranitomeya; species Ranitomeya variabilis. The sequence continues at coordinate 214,755,046 of NC_135237.1, forward strand.
GTTCTATGGCTGATTGCTTACCCTCGGCGAGCTGCACAATTTCTCTGTTTTCAGGAGTAACTTGTGGAATGCTGATTGTGCTATTGGCTTCCTGAGTTATGCTGGGGCTATCGTTCTGCGATGCAAATCTCTCTCTTGAAATGTTCTTATATTTTTGATGTGAAATCTTGGGGCTTGGATTCCCGGAGTGTTTGGATGCCGCGTAGCTTTCCTCACGATCCACAACACAGATGGGCGAAAGAGGAGTTGTTCTCACAGATGCATTAGCTCTTTGGGGGTGATTCTGTGCAGATCCATAATTACGTAGATGCAAAACTCGTGGTTGAAGATCCGACGTATCTAAAAGAAAAGATACAAGTGTCAGTTATCCGCGAAACCGGTGTAAAATTGGAAAAGCTACACGCCCGCAGTTATCCATGATCCTGTGTAATATTTGAAAAGTTAACTGTGACAGTTATCCATGAAATCATTGTAACAATGTTTGTATAAATCCAGTATAGAGCAGACCAGACATATACTTACAAGTATGAACCGGGAATTGCACCTCCGCAGCTCCTGGTTTAATGGACATCGCATTGTTCGAACTCGTTGAGACGGGAATATTCTCTTTTTCAAATTGAATTTTTCTGACAACTAGTTTAGCAGATGTAAATAAAATATAACTATTAGTTAACACAGAATTGATTTTCTACACAAAACGGTCTCGTTGAGACGGGGATATTCTCTTTTTCAAATTGAATTTTTCTGGCCACTAGTTTAGCAGATGTAAATAAAATATAACTATTAGTTAACACAGAATTGACTTCTACACAAAACTGAGAGTCATATGTATTTCAAGTGAACCGTTACCTTTTCTATTCTTGAGACACCTGCTTAATGAATTTCCACATCTTTTAGGAGCATCGGGTAGCGGTCTATGATCTATGATCTCGACGTCTGAATCCAGATTTTCACATGGTTCGGGAGCATACCAGTTTTCCGACATATAGACCGATGGATGCGTGTCAGTATCTGTATGAGAAATTGCATTTAGTTCGTGTTTACATACAAAGGATTAAATCAGCTGATATAGTATAATATAGTTTTACTGTATATACCATATTTATGGTGTAAAATTAATATAGCAAGACTTATTCCGTAATACCTATGTTTTGCTTAGTATAAACATATTTATGCAGTAGGTGTACATTTAGTTGTGGTGTATAATATAGTTTTACTGTATAAACCATATTTGTGGTGTAAAATTAATATAGCAAGACATACCGTATTACCTATGTTTTGCTTAACATAGGCATATTTATGCAGTAGGCATAAATTTACTGCGCGTACTGTATAAAATGTGTTTGTCTGTGGTGTAGAATTAACATAGATCTAAATGCAAAAAGGAGAATCTAATTACCTGTGATAGAGTGATGCGCAGACTCATTATCTTCTAATGGTTCCGCAGGTACGGATTCAAAGAGCTCATAATTCTGCGTGATGAAATTATTGCCAAAATCAGGAGACATACACTCTTCTTAAATAAGAAAGAATGAAAGAATATATAATTAATATAAACTACTTATAATATAATAAAAAAATATATATATATATATATATATATATATATATATATATATATATATATATATATATATATACTCTGTATATTATATTCGGTATAATACCTAATGGTGTGCTTGTAAGAAGGGTACTGTATTGATCGCAGGAATATTGGGATTCCATCTTAAATAAAAAGGGGAAAAGTTTTATATATATCTATACCGCGGATAAATACAGTTTAAAACTATATCACAAATATATACAATATAGGAATTAGCAAAAATTCATATTAAAACTATATTACAAATATATACGCTATAGACAATGATAATATTAGGGAGCAAATAAATCAGTAAACACTTACTTTTTTTCAAAGAGTAGAGCAGAGCAGCTGTTCAGATTCGCAGAAAAACTGTCTTTAAAATTCTGCTTGTCAAACCTGGGGCGAGTCTGTCCTGTATTTAAAGAGAAAACACCACCCACAAGTTCTGGCCGTGTTCAACCCTTCAGTGATTTCATCCAGGCAGTATAGGATTACACTAATGAGTTGCAGCTGTTGTGTTAAAATTAAATAACTTATCTAGGACTGAAATATATTATCTAGGACTGGAATATTTGGAATAAATACAGCATTTAATATGAAATTTTATACAATTGTATTTCTGAAAGAGGCAGGCGGTTGTTGACCATCGGCACACAATCATTTATTCAATCATGGCGTCTAATTCCTATGAGGAAATATTAGAGAAACAATATTTCACACCTAAGGCTCCAGGATCATTCAGCGGAATTGACAAATTATTTAGAGAGACAAGAGACCGCGGAATTAAGAAATCTGATGTGGCTGAATGGTTGAATAAACAAGATGCCTACACCCTACACAGACCTGCTAGAAAACGCTTTTTGACAAATAAGATTTACGTCTCGGACATTGATGCGCAGTGGCAAGTGGATCTCGTAAGTTTAATTGACTATTCAAGGGAAAATGATAATGTCAAATACATCCTGACGGTGATTGATAACTCTATCGAGATACGCATGGTGCGTGGCCTTATCAAACAAGACTGGTGCGGCTGTAGCCAGATCATTTGAATTAATATTTCAAAATGATAAGCGCATACCGGGGAAATTGCAAACGGATCGCGGCAAAGAATTTATAAATTCATCACCCAAGCAACTATGTAATATGCATAATATTCACCACTTTTTTACCAACAATGCCATAAAGGCCGCTATGGTGGAGCGCTTTAATCGCACATTAAAAACCGTATGTGGCGCTATCTTACGAAGCATAATACCTTTAGGTACATTGCTATTTTACCGGATGTGGTGCATAGCTACAATCATACATACCACTCAGCTATACGCTGTAGGCCTGCTGCTGTGACACAGCAAAATTCGATGAAAATCTGGCGCAATATTTACAGTTCTAGTATTACTAATAAACCTATTAAACCGACTTTAAAACTTGGAGATCATGTCAGAATATCGCGCTATAAGGGAACGTTTTGCAAGGGGTTTGAGAAAACATACAGCGAAGAGATTTTTTTAATTACCGCCGTCTCCAATAAATTTCATAAACCTCTTTATAAAATTAGTGATTTAGCCGGCGACGCTGCAAAAACTATCTATGGATGAGAATCGTGTCTACAGAGTAGAAAAGATTTTGAGAAAAAAACATGTCAGGGGTGTGAGTCAGTGCTTTGTCAAATGGCTGGGGTACCCCGAAAAATTCAATAGTTGGATCCCGGCTTCAGAGTTGACAGATATATAACCATGGAAGCTGGCTCGTTCTTTATAACACTAGCTTCAAACGCATCTAGCGATATTTCTCCAGAAAATACAATTGCAGAGTATACCAATAAACTAAGCCGGTTCATCTTGGATGCCCGTACGAAGTTGCGCTAACGGAAATTAAATATCCGCATACATGGTACACATTTGAACAGAATGATGGGAATTTCTATATAGGAAAACGTGGCGATGTGCTAAAGGAATATTACGTAAAGTCGGGGTTTTATTCAACAATCGCAGACCTCATACGCGCAATTAATGAGAGAATTGATATTTTGAAGATATCCAGTGATGGTTTTAAGCTGCGTTATGATGATGTGAAGAGGAGCGTCACCCTATCGGATTCGCCATCAATACATTTTGCCCCCGGCCACAAATTGGCGCACATTTTAGGCCTCCAACCATACATTGAGGCTTCTCTGTAGATAATAGCCCGGTTGATCGGAAGATTTATGCAGATATAAAAGATGGATTTTATACATTGTTTGTGTACTCAGATATAATACAGCATCAGCTTGTGGGGGACAGCTATTTCCAACTTCTGAGAACCGCTCAAGTAACCGGCAAGAGCGGTGAGATTATCACCCTTCAGTACACAAGACCCGATTACGTGCCCTTATGCAAGCAGCATTTTGATTCTGTGACAATCTGTATCTTATCAGACCAAGGCACACCAGTTAAATTCAAGTATGGAAAAAGTATTGTGCGATTACATTTTAGACCGCGGCAGTATTGACACGATAAAATGGTGTCTCAAAGGGTGTATGGAGACCCCGCTGTTTATGCCTGCTACTATACTGCCCAGTCGGGGCACGGGCTAGAGGGGTTCAGTGGCAGTGAATACATGTATGGTTCTGGCCTGGCCGGGATATTTAAAGGCTTATTTCGCCGTGCCGTACCACTTTTCAGAAAAGGCTTAGAATTAGTAAAGCCACACGTGAAGACGGCTGTCAGAAACATTGCTAAAGACGCTGTCACTACTGTCTCATCAGCCCTTATGAATAGGATAAATACAGAACCACAGCAAAATGGTTCTGGGATAATTTATGTTGCTAAAAAAGCACAAAAAAGAGGCGCGCTTGCCCGCCTTTATCGCCAATGCTCATGAATAAAACTACAACCAAGAGACGCCCCCATCAGAAACGAGTAAGACGCTCGGTGGACAACATCTTCTAATCAATTATCATGGCTTTCCTGCATGATGCTTCTGTAGAGTGCGCAAAATCTGAACTGGATATTTTAGACATACCACCGACACAAAAAAGTATAGAGAAATCTCTATTTGTAGAGGTACAACCGGTTGCGGCACTGTCAGACAATGGGCCGTTGGAATTTTTCATATCTGGGAGCGTCGATTATTATTATGATCTGAACAACACGCTGCTGTACATAAATTGCCGCACCGTCAAGCAAGATAATACGGCTATAGCTGATGGCTCGCGTGTGGTGCTCATAAACTACCCTCTAGCCACTCTTTTTAACCAGGTCGATATTACTCTGGGAGACTGGCTGATCTCACAATCGGACAATCTCTACAGCTATAGAGCGTACATAGAGACCCTTTTAAATTACAGCTCGCAGACGGTCATCACAATTTACAGCCGGTTTGTTCTATAAAGACACTGCGGGCCATCATAATGACCGGGGCTTGGATGGTGCAAATGCAGGGTTTATCAAAAGAGCCAATGCAACTTCCCACTCAAAGCCCGTGGACCTCTTGGGGCCCATTTTTGGGGATATATTTAAATCAACCAAAGTTAACCTTAAGGTCAAGTCCATTCAATATTAACCCCTTCACGACCTTGGGATTTTCCGTTTTTCCGTGTTCGTTTTTCGCTCCCCTCCTTCCCAGAGCCATAACTTTTTTATTTTTCTGTCAATTTGGCCATGTGAGGGCTTATTATTTTGCGGGACGAGTTGTACTTTTGAACGACATCATTGGTTTTACCATGTCGTGTACTAGAAAACGGGAAAAAAATTGCAGTGCAGTGAAATTGCAAAAAAAGTGCAGTCCCACACTTGTTTTTTGTTTGGCTTTTTTTCTAGATTCACTAAATGCTAAAACTGACCTGCCGTTATGATTCTCCAGGTCAGTACGAGTTCATAGACACCTAACATGACTAGGTTATTTTTTATCTAAGTGGTGACAAAAAATTCCAAACTTTGCTAAAGAAAAAAAAAAATTACGCCATTTTCCGATACTCGTAGCGTCTCCATTTTTCATGATCTGTGGTCGGTTGAGGGCTTATTTTTTTGTGTGCCGAGCTGGCGTTTTTAATGATACCGATTCGGTGCAGATACGTTCTTTTGATCGCCCGTTATTGCATTTTAATGCAATGTCGCGGCGACCAAAAAAACGTAGTTCTGGAGTTTTGAACTTTTTTCTCGTTACGTCATTTAGCGATCAGGTTAATGCTTTTTTTTTATTGATCGATCGGGCGATTCTGAACGCGGAGATACCAAATATGTGTAGGTTTGATTTTTTTTTTATTGATTTATTTTGATTGGGGTGAAAGGGGGGTGATTTAAACTTTTATTTTTTTTTATTTTTTTCACATTTTTTTTTTACTTTTTTTTTTAACTTTTGCCATGCTTCAATAGCCTCCATGGGAGGCTAGAAGCAGGCACAGCACGATCGCCTCTGCTACATAGCAGCGATCTGCTGTTCGCTGCTATGTAGTAGAAAATCAGGTGTGCTGTGAGCGCCGTCCACAGGGTGGCGCTCACAGCTACCGGCGATCAGTAACCATAGAGGTCTCAAGGACCTCTATGGTTACTATTCTGAAGCATCGCCGACCTCCGATCATGTGACGGGGGTCGGCTATGCGCTCATATCCGGCCGCCCGGCCGGATGCGGTAGTTAAATGCCGCTGTCTGCGTTTGACAGCGGCATTTAACTAGTTAATAGCGGCGGGTGAATCGTGATTTCACCTGCCGCTATTGCGGGCACATGTCAGCTGTTCAAAACAGCTGACATGTCCCGGCTTTGTTGCGGGCTCACCGCGGAGCCCTGCATCAAAGCAGGGGAGCTGACCTCGGATGTACTATCCCGTCCTAGGTCAGTAAGGGGTTAAGTTAACAAGAAATAAGGATGCTTTCTGCCTCATGTCAGCAGAAGCCGAGCCGCTGAAGGTGCAAATCTCACAAGTGGCTCTCTATGTGAAAAGAGTGCAGGTATCTCCAGCACTCCGAGTCGGTCACAGTCAGGCCCTCTTATCCGCAACCGCCAAGTATGCTATTGACCGAACATGCATGAAAGTGTACAGTATCGCCACAGGGACATGGATCACGAACCACGAGAACCTCTTCCTAGGCCAGATACCAAAAACGGTTATATTGGGCTTTGTAGATAATGAAGCTTTTAGCAGATCTTATGCTAAAAACCCTTTGCTGTTCTATCACTACCATGTCAGCCATGCGGCTTTATATCTGGATGGCCAACAGATACCCGCGAGACCTTATAATCCTAATTTTAATGTTGATTTAGCCATGAGAGAGTATATGGCGCTTGCCCATATATCTGGTAAGCAAAAGGCTGATTGTGCCATGGCAATAGATCGTGAAGAATTTATGGCTGGATTCACGCTATTTGCTTTTGATTTATCGCCTGATCAAGAGCCTGGAGGGCATTTCTCGCTCATTAAAACAGGTAACTACGTGCTGAAGGCCGGTTTGCGCTAGCGACACCCCACACGATAAATATGATTGTTTTTGCAGTCAACCACACCATTCTGGAAATTAATAATAGGCAATAGATCTTGTACAATTTTAATTAAGTAACGATGGACAGTCTACAGCTTACAGCGGTACTGAAGTCCAATAATTATACAGAACGTATATTTGCCAGAAACCCGCAGCATATATTATGAATACAGACCCTTCGAATCAAGCTGGTCGCCACTGGGTATTGATCGTACTCTGCGCTGATAAGAGGGGCATATTTTTTGATAGCTATGGCTTTTGTCCGGACAATATTATCTTTCCACGCAAATTTGTGACATTCCTGAACAAGAATTGTGAATCTTATTGTTATAAAAACTCGCAAATCCAGGATACGTATAGTACTGTATACGGTCATTATTGCATATATGTATTACATCATTTAGCATGCGGATTACCATTCAAAAAGCTTTTACAGTGTTTCACTTCTGACTTTAAGAGTAATGATAGAATCGTATCAGATTTTGTGTCATCAAAATTTTCAAGTTTAATCCACTGTTCTGACAGGAATTATCAATTTCATCAAAAATGTGTTTGTCTTTTGTCAGCGTCACACTAATAGCTAGCGGCTGCTAGCAATTAGCTAAGGCTGACTTATAATGTGTTTTTTTTTTTACTTTCCTGTAGTTCTGGCATCTTGCAATAACTTGTGCTTCTACATCTGTTTTGCTGTGTGGCTGCCCCGCTGTGTTGATTGATCTGTCTGGCCATGTATGCATGGGGTTGTCTGGGCATGTAGGGGTCAAGGGGAAATTGACCTGTCCTGGATGTCTGCTGGGCATGTCGATGTCCCTCAGTTGGTGATTGACCTGGTCTGTCTGTATCGACATGTCTGGGTCATGGGTCTGTTTGATGTCTGTACAGTATATCGCTGTCCCATAGTTGGGGATTGACCTGGTCTGTCTGTATATGTCTCCCACAACTGTTTTGCTGTGTCGCTGCCCCCGCTGTGTTGATTGATCTGTTTGGACTGTCTGACCATTTGCTGTATACCTTGCACGGACACATCTGGTTGTAGTTAAACAGTGATACACAGAATGCAGTCAGAAACATTGGGAATAAAATACATCGCTCTGATTACAGCAGCAATCTCATAACTTCATATAAAATTAAAATCTAATATGATATAAAAACAATATCAAATACTGTGATAATATCAAACACTATCAAAAGGGTAAGGTAGCCATGAACATTGGGAATAAAATACATTGCTCTGATTACAGCAGCAATCTCATAACAACTTACTCTGTGATACACAGCTTGCAGACAGAAACACTGGTTCTAAAATACATTGCTCTGATTACAGCAGCAATCTCATAACAACTTCATATAAAATGAAAATCTAATATGATATAAAAACAATGTATCAAATACTGTGATAACAATATCAAACACTATCAAAAGGGGAAAGCAACCAGACAGGGAGGGAAAGCTGCCAGACAGGAAGGGGAGGGGTTACACACTTTTGATACACTTTGATAGGGGCGGGCCTACCTGTCAAATTAAGTTGTTTGAGACATCCCTATTCTATACTACTGTCAGTTGTCCTCTTGGTGATGACACGGAAGTATCAACTGTTAGCAGTCTTGCACGCATGGCTGAGTTTATGTTCCATTGCCTTTCCCATCACGCTCGCGTTCTAAAAATTTTGGGTGACAGGGAATACTGATTGGTGACACTTCCAGACCCACGCTACAAGGAGAACTTTATTTCTCTTATTCCAAAGGCAGACAGGTGTACTACAATGTTGGAGGACCATAGGGCCCTTCTTGCTGAATTATTACAAAAATTCCCATTTGAAAACGCTGGCAGAAGAGGACACAATTCGTTGGCCAAGCAAGAAGTACAGGTGAGAGACACAACTCCAATCCAGCAGATGCAGTGGAACACTGACAAAGTTCGGGGAGAGTTTTCTCACACCCTCCTATCGCCCTGGCCCTGAGGCGTGGGCAGAGGCGTAGCTAGGGTTTCAGCTTAGGGGGGGCGAAAAATCTGAGTGGGCCCCTAACCAGGTAATCCTGACTACAGCTACGTGGCGCACCCTAATTGTAAGTATAGGGGAACATCAGCAGATGATGTGCTGTGATTAAAAATAAATCTACATACAAAATGAAAACTGATATTACTAGATGGAGACCAGTCCTGCAGACCATATAAGAGATCACAGCACAGTTACAGATAGTGACTTAAAGGGAACCTGTCACCCCCAAAATTGAAGGTGAGCTAAGCCCACCAGCATCAGGGGCTAATCTACATCTAAAAAGAGGTTAGATTATACTCACCTGGGGGGTCGGTTCTGGTACGATGGGCTTCGCGGTCCGGGGCCTCCCATCTTCTTACGATGACGTCCTCTTCTTGTCTTCACGCTGCGGCTCCGGCGCAGGCGTACTTTGTCCTGTTGAGGGCAGAGCAAAGTACTGCAGTGCGCAGGGGACGGAAAAGGTCATAGAGGTCCAGTGCCTGTGCACTGCAGTACTTTGCTCTGCCCTCAACAGGACAAAGTACGCCTGCGCCGGAGCCGCAGCGTGAAGACCAGAAGAGGACGTCATCGTAAGAAGATGGGAGGGACCGGACCGGACGGCAGCGGGACTGGACCAGACAGCAGCGGGACCGCCCCTGGGTGAGTATAATCTAACCTCTTTTTCTCATCTTTCAGGATACATCGGGGGCATATCTACAGCATTACAGAATGCTGTAGATAAGCCCCTGATGCCGGTGGGCTTAGCTCACCTTCGATTTTGAGGGTGACAGGTTTCCTTTAACAGCTGATGTTCCTTCTCATGGAGCCATTCACATTACCTGGTCTTTTCCATCTGGCCCAGACCGACATGACGATTTCCTCAGCCAGGACACGGCTGCAGAGAATACAACAAAGACATATCTGACTTCACACATTTCCAGCATCGTCCATATCTATGCCCAACCAGTGCAAACTATTCATCCTGCTGATTCCAATACTGAGCCGCTGCTGCCACGTGTCCTACAGCACCTGCTGTGTGGTACAATAACAGCTCCTCTTACCTGCCGCACATGGTATTGCCACCACTGTGCCTCTCTGGATAGTAAAATTCCCCCCTAAAATATATTAATGCCCTGTGCTAGTGCCCTCCACATTTTGTCTCTAAAAAGTAATAATGCCCCATATGCCACTTTGATGGTCATAATACTCTGAGTGCCCCTATAACAATAATGCCTAAGTGCCCCCTGAATCCCCCCCATGTACAGTAACAATGGCCCCAGTATCACTGATGTCAGCAGGCTGTCATGTGACTACTATTTCTCTCAGTTCTCTTCTATTGAGAGAAACCAAACCTTTCTAGTCGACACATGCACATAGCAAACATTGGGTCCATGTCCGCCCGATAACACCAGTGATATTGGGGGCTCATGCAGCAGGCGCTCCGTGTCATGATTTGGCATCTGCAGTCAGATAAAGTGACTGCAGCCATTTATTCCAAGCCATAATTAAATTTATAATAATAAATTGCGTATTATTAATGCACCACTCTAGCAGGGTATTTTTAAATCACCACAAGTCCCTTTCCCCGGTCATATACTCATCCTCCAGCGTATTCACCATTTTTTTGCACAGCTCCAGTCCCGCAACTCAATCTTGTGAGCACAGATTCTGATTGGCCAGAAGTTGGAAGCTACGTCACAAGTGTTCAATTTAAGTCTATGAAAGACAGAGGTGAGAAATAGGCCAGAACGAGGCCAGAAAGAGGCTCTCATAGACTCACATTGATTAGAGACCTCTGCGTCGCTCCATGAAACGCTGGAGTAGTGGACAGTTCACAAACTGCAGAATATGGAGCCGAGCAGAGGTGAAAACAGATGACAATGCCAGAGGGTGAGTATCCGAGTAGGTAGAGGTCTTGATTTTAAGGTGCCACTCAAGCAGTGAAATAAAAAAATGCTGGCGTGGTGGTTTAAAGTGAATTTGTCCCCACGGGACGTATAAGACCTATTAATATGGGCATACAGGTAATAGAAATGTTACACTGGTCCTACCTGTCTGCCTCATATTAATGGTCTTGTTGCTGAGAAATGTTATATTCTTTCCTTATGCTAATGATTTTGTTCTAGGTTCTGGGGTGTGCGGTGCTGTAAGAAATCCATGCCTCCTGTCTTCATTGTAATACTACCTCCTCCCATGTGTGTCAGTTATGGCGTTGGAATCCTGCGAGACACAACAATCTGTACCTCTTCCTACCTTCTGTGGGTGATGCATTCAGGGATCTTCTGCGCAGGCGTCGTCGACTTCCTCTCCAGTGATCTCCAGTGTGCGCACTGGAAAGATGCTCTCCCCACTTCCTCCCTGCACAGTGATCACTAGGAACCATGTATACATAGCAATGACTATGCAGGTAAGAAGTGGGGAGAGCACCTTATCAGCGCGCACACTGGAGATCACTGGAGCGGAAGTCGATGGCGCCTGCGCAGAAGATCCCTGAATGCATCACCCACAGAAGGGAGGATGAGGTATGTATCTCTAAGGGATTGCAGGGCGCAAAATTCCGGGGCCAGAACTGAGATACATGGGAGGGGGGTAGTATTGTAATGAGGGCAGGGATTTCTTCCAGCACCGTACGCCCCAGAGCCTGGAAGAAATCATTAACATAAAGGCAGATTATAACATTTCTCAGCAACAAGACAATTGATATCAGGCCGACAGGTAGGACTAGTGTAAAATTTTTATCACCTGTATCCCATATTACTTTGGGTCCACTGCAATTTTATTTATATTTTTTTGTATGGAATATTTTTTAATTACTGTTGGTATGAATGGGCACATCTTTGCTTTAGTGCTACCGTTTACCACTGTTGTCTAATAAAGGTATTTTATTTTGATAAAAATCGCATTTGTACTTTTTTAGACCATTAGTGCGGGTTGGTTTATTTTTGGTTTCTCTTTAATCGTGAATGGTCTCCCATTCGTCCATTTAGCCACTACATAACATATATTATTTGTTTCTATTTTTACATAAATATTTTTTATTATTATTTACGATATATAGGTACTGCTGCATTCAGCTTGCTTTACATCATAGCAATGAGCTGACTAGAGTGTCTCCGCGCTGGTCCCATCACCACAGTAATGGCGACCTGTATTCTGCAGAACAAGGGTGGTGGAGCATCCTGGCCACAGTCCTCCGGGAGAGCAGGCAGTGAGTGCAGAGACCCTACAGTTCGGGAGCAGCTTTTGGGGCACCCCATTGTCAGATGGAAACCCTCTGGCAATACTGGGAGCTGTGACCACAACCTGGTCCCCAAAATGCTCCCTCAGGGCTGTATACCCACAAGTCGACCCTTCGGGGTCTTATAGATTCTACTTATATTCCGATGTAATTACATTGGGATGATTACTTTTCTGATATATATATAATTATGTCAGGTTGTTGTTACAGATTTTTTTACAATGGCATTTCACAGGGAAGTTAGAAAATGATGTATGGCACATCAGAGTCCAGAACCTTAAGAATGAACAAGAAATGTACAATGCTGTGGTCCTAGCACCAGCAACGTGCCAAATCATTAAAACATTCACCCCACAGGGCCCTGTTCCCCCTCCCCCCTCCCTCACAATACCCCATCCTCTAACATTCACCCCCTGTGCCCCAGTGACCATGACATGCCACTTACCAAGTTAGCAGGCAGTGAGACTGCAGGACTAGGAAGTGTGTGAGAGAGAAATGCACGTGGGCACTAGGACCCAGCGTCCCTGAGCCAATCCCAGCGTGCACCAAGCTGCAACCCGGAAGAAGCCAGCACTGTACACTGCAGTCGCAGAAGAGAAACTCCATTGTGCTGCCAGCTGCTGCAGAGTCTCCGGCAGGCAGGGGAGCAGGCATTTCCTTGCTCTCCTCCTGTGGGGTGTTCTGTCTCATCAAAAAGTGGCAGGGGCTCTCGGTGGGCCCCTTCATGTGACAGGGCCCAGGGCGATGGCCCCCTCTGCCCCCCCAGTAGCTACGCTACTGGGCGTGGGGGACTCTCACAAGGAGTGCTTTGTTTTGGAAAATGCTGAGGGAGTACCTTGCTGACCGTACTAACATCCTCAGTCATTCCTCTGTGCCCTTTAATTATTGTTTTGCAAAGCTGAACACGGAGCATGAACTGTGTCTCTCTACTGCGAACGTGCGATTTACTCACAGTCATGGAGCGCACGGTGCCTCGCTCTCTGCCGGTCACTGTGAACATGGCTCCTTGCTTTCTGGCAGTAACGCTTTTATTGGTGGGAGCACATGTCTTCTTAATACAGAGACAGAGTACAACACTGCAAAAGCGTTCACACTCTGCTCCTCACACTTTCTATGTGCGCAGTGACTGCCTCTAGGCAGAAGATGATGATCATGGTGGTAGTAGTAGTTGGAGCATTTAACACAGTCATGAAGCAGCCATAACAACTTGAAACAGAAGTATTTTTAACGAGATACCACACTGTTCGATATGTGACCAGTATTTGTTAATTTCTTAAACTAAAATAGTGTACCGAACTAGGGTAACAGACAGCAAATAAAGCTGAATGTAGGCCTGAATTTCCACATTTTGTAGGCCACAAATACATCAGACGTCTGACAGCGATAACACACTGGCAAATATATGGTCTTTTTATATTTTTTGAAGCTAAATAGTGCTGTATATAATTATAGTAATAGACAGCAAAAAAAGTGGTACACCGGCCTACAATGACCAAACTTGGAGCACGCAGATATATGATGGCTGACACAGAAATACCACACTGGCCAATATGTGGCCTTTTCATAATTATGAAAGCTAAATAGTGCTGTATAGAATTAGAGTAACAGACAGCAGAAGCAGTGGCAAAAACGGCCTAAAATGCCCAAAGTTGGAGTACACAGATATGAGGCCTTTTTTGGTGAATTTAAAGCACCAAAAAAAAACAACACAAGGCTAGCACACACAACTATGCTACGTATGCCTGACAAACTATGATTTTTAAACAGGCCTCAGTCTGACAGAACACACTGTATATCTTTTTTTTTTTTTGGGGGGGGGGTGAATTTTTTGGGAAAAAAAGAACTAGGTATATAGTAAAGAAGCTGCAGCAGCAGACAGTTATGGAGCTTTGGGAGGGATGCAGTTGGAGCAATGCACGCACATACAGTGCCTGCGGGCCTTGCAATGACGTGGATATGCTGTGTCCTGCCTACCTAGCAATGCAATATCGGGACCCACGAATTAGCCGTAAAAAGGACTTTTGGTTTCTCAGGAGTTGTGGATTTAAGAGTTGCAGACCTACACTAACTCTAAAAAACCACAATTCTGACCCTATCTCGGCACAAGCTCTCCATACTCTTGCTGAATCCGGAACAGAATGTGGCGAGCCTTTCTTGAGCTGCCCAGTAAGTAGCTAATGCCTCAACTCTCCTGAACCCCACAAAATGAGTGCAATTTTCTTTTAGTACGATCCTAGTCAATTGCTTCTGTTTCCTATACAGACACCCCTTCCAGTTTTCCACATTTCAAAAGAGTAACATACAACCCTCTTAGCTACTTATCACCCTAGGAAAACTAAACATAAAACTAAGGTACGCTGACATTAGTTGTATCCTGCATCACGATTTAAACAAAACCATGTTATCCGTCCAAACTTCAAGGTCAGCACACAGTATAACACGACACTCCATTGTGTATGACCGTTATCTGTCCATGCTTCTCCGCCTGTCTTAGTTCACGTAACAACAACCTTTAGCCAAAGCAAAATCATGTTATCCATCCAAACTTCAAGGTCTAAGCACACAGTATAACACGACACTCCATCGTGTACATCCGTTGTCTATCCATGCTTCTCTGCCTGTCTTAGTTCACGTAACAACAACCTTTATCCAATCTAAGATGCACAAGAAAACAAACAAACAAAAACAATAACCGCTGATGCATGAATGTGGCTCTTATCCTGCAATCTGTGTTTATCATTATGAATTCTATGGAAAACTGGAGCTAAAAATAAAAGTACCAGTAAATAAACCTCATTTACTTCACAGGAGGTCTGACAGAAAACAGCAAACAACCAACATACTAACAAATCGATCCTGTTATAATTGCATTCACATTGCACCTCAGATAAAGCTTTTCTCCTCCTGTCTGAACCTCACTGGTCTAACAATATATTTAAATTACAAAAGAGCAAACTTAGCATATAGAAGAAGAGTAAAAGAAACTAAAACAAAACAAACAATCAGAAAGACTAGAGGCCAGACTGAAACTCTGATAACTGAGTTTACATCAAGGCCTCACTAGCCTCACTGGTTATAATCGGCCATTTTGAGGAGTCTGCACATGGTGGGGCACATGAGACTGAGAGAAAATTCCATTATGTCTGTGTAAATGCCTGTGCTCCTTGACAATATTGCTAGGCCCCTCACAATTCCTTGTGCAATAATAGTTCCTTGCAATATGTCCAAAGTGACCACATTTAAAACATTTCATGGAGCGATATTTCCTCCCTCTCCTTGTACCTGACCATTTGCAGTACCTGGCAATATGGCCGGAGCCAGCACAGGCATAACATCGAACACATGCCATGCCTGATTTAGGGGCCCGGACAGAACATACTTCCTTCTGTCTGGAACTTTTAAACTCTTCCATTACTAAGGATGCACTCTTAACAATGTTACGTTTGCAATTTCTTTGTAATTTAGACAGCACATACCATTCATTACATTTCTTTATTGGATCAAAATTTGATAAAATATTTGATCCCTCACTCCCCCCTTTTTGCCCAGCACAGGGCACAATTGATCGGGGATCTGAGTTTGTTTTCTGAGACAAAGAGAAGGCCGGCACCACATTTGAAAAATCATTTATGATATTTTTCAGACTATTAATCAGTTGGGAACTAGCAGGGCTGGCTCCAGGTTTTTGCGGGCCCTGGGCAAAAGAGTCTCAGTGGGCCCACATACCACGATTCATGATGCACAGATATGGAGGAGAAATATAGATATACTACACAGGGCCTAGCCTTCCCCTCATCCTTCACATAGGCAGATCTGCACACACAAAATACGTAAACATACACATACATACAGTATGCAGACATGCACAAACATACAATAAGCAGACATGCACACACATACAGTACTCAGACATGCGCACACACAAAGTACGCAGACATACACACATACATTACTCAGACACACACACTTACAGTACGTAGACATGCACACACACAGTACGCAGACATGCACACACACAGTACGCAGACATGCACACACACAGTACGCAGACTAGTACACACACACAGTACGCAGACATGCACACACACAGTATGCAGACATGCACACACACACAGTACGCAGACATGCACACACACAGTACGCAGACATGCACACACACAGTACGCAGACATGCACACACACAGTACGCAGACATGCACACACACACAGTATGCAGACATGCACACACACAGTACGCAGACATGCACACACACACAGTATGCAGACATGCACACACACAGTACGCAGACATGCACACACACACAGTATGCAGACATGCACACACAGTATGCAGACATGCACACACACAGTACACAGACATGCACACACACAGTACGCAGACATGCACACACACAGTACGTAGACATGCACACACACACAGTACGCAGACATGCACACACACACAGTACGCAGACATGCACACACACAGTGCGCAGACATGCACACGCACAATACGCAGACATGCACACACGCACAATACGGAGACATGCACACACGCACAATACGGAGACATGCACAGCACACACACAGTAAAATACGCAGATATACACATACAATACGCATACATGCACACACACACAATACGCAGATATATGTACATACATATATTTGAAGACAAATACACAAAAATACATAAATATATACAGTCATACACACTGATATACACACAGATATGCACATCATACATGCATACACAGATAGACACAAGCCTCACTCACCTCCCCCTGGCTTGTCGCTAATTAGGCTGCTCTGGCATGTGGCTATGGAGGGCGCGCTGTTTGATGGCAGTCAAACATGGCTGCACACAGTGCACTCTGCAGCTGTGTCTGCTACTAAATGATGCAGTCAGGCCGGCGCTGTGCCTTTAACTTTGCTTGTGTGTCTGCCCGGCTGCATCATTACTACAGCTGCAGAGTGCACTGTGCGCGACCATGTTTGTTTAAGTGACGGCTGAGCTCAACTAGTGCCAAAGCTGCTGGGGGAGCAGCCAGGGCTCCCTGGTGTCCCAGCCACCAGTGGGCCCGCCATTTGTTCAGGGCCCCGGCAGTTGCCCGGGTACTGACGCCGGCCCTGGGAACTAGTATCCAGCTCCACACTGAACTGATTAATAATGGCATCACTAGATGCTGCAGTGTCCTTCACAGCTTTGACCTCAGCCCCCAGACTGAGTCAGTTGTGCTTCCATATCAACACAATGATTTTTCATTTCCAGCAGTTGTGATTCAAGCCTGGCAATGTGCTTTTCTCTGTCCACATTATACTGATCGTTCTCTGCCAATTGTGTCTGTAAGGAACACACTCTCTGCTCATTAGTCACGCAACACTGGCAGTGGAAATTTGGGGAATCTGTCTTACACATGGATTCTTCATAAACACAGATCAGTTTGGCTAACATTTGTAGTCGTTTACTTGATTTATTCAAGACCGACTGTCTCTCTATGCACATGCTGTCATGCCCATATGCTTGTTCCAATAGTGCAGACCACAGCAATTCTGCAGGTTTGGGTATAGTAGGGGATACTGGCTAAAATTTACTGTGCTTTCCTAATCTTTTAAGGGTTGATAAGTCCATACTCACTCTTCCTGAAGCCATCTTGGTCATCCTCCTTGTCCCTTCTCTGCTGCTTGAAAAGGTCCTTTTACCTCTGGAACACCTTTTCCTGACCAGCTGGTCTTTTACCTTGAAAACGACTATGACTCTTTGGAAGAATGGACTGGTAAGATCACCCCAAACTCTCAAATATTACCAAGCAAAGGAAAAAGAAAAAAACGTTAAAAATCAGAAGACTGGGTTCTCTGTTATTGATTTTGTTCTGTGTATAGCTCGTATTGAAAATCTGCGGCACCCGTCTGAACTATCAGTGCTCTAAACGCACAGAATTACACAACAGTTCACCCTGTATCAATGTAATCTGGCCACATCCCTCCAGCCTGATCAGTTCACAGACGATGACCAGAAATTCACACAGCAAAACATGGAAAACAACACACATACATATATAGTTATACCCAAGCTGGCAACTATAAATATGTGTATATATATATATATATATATATATATATATATATATATATATATACACACACATACATACATACATACACACACACATACATACACACACACACATTATACGGATGCTACAACTTTAATACATATCACTACAGCATGCAGTAATATAACAACAGCTAGTTATTGAACCCGTTCTACGCCCGGGTGGCGAGCATTTGTATTGGTAAAAGTTTCTACATGCTGTTATGTGCTGCTTCCATCCTGTGTCCTAACTTTGTGCTGCTACCATCTTGCACCTCCATCCTGTCATATGCTGCTCTTATCCTGTGCCCATTTCTTGTCATGTGCAGACCCTATGCTGTGCTCTTATCCTGTTTAGTGTGTCTGCATGTTGTCATTCTGTTATGTGATGCTCACATTATGCCATGTGCTGCTTTGATCCTTCGCCCCCATTCTGTCATGTGCTGCTTCTATCCTGCACCCTCATTCTGTCATGTGCTGCTCCCATCCTGCACCCCTGTTTTGTGATGTGGTGCTGTCACCCTGCGCCCGTATTTTGTAATGTGCTGCTGCCATCCTACATCCCCATCCTGGTATGTACTGCTGCCATGTTGTGATGTGGTGCTCGTATAAAATAGAACCTGAGTAAACGTGTGCGAATTCACAATATGTGGTGCCATTTTTTTGAAGACACTGTGTCTAGGAATTTGCACACACAAAATGGCATCGTAGTGCAGTATGCACACGTTTTTACTCAGGCACCACACTGCACAGGCGTCACCCATTTTGGCTTTGAACATTAACTGTTATATATAACATTTTAAATTTTATTAAACTATTAGATAAAGAAAAAAATTATTGTGCAAAAACTTCTTTGTAAACAACATTTTTGGTGTAAACTCTGTGGTCTTTCTTTAAGTTGCCTTGTTGATCAGCAGCGGAAACTATTACTTTGACTTGCTGGAAGGATTTTGTTCTTGAAAAGGCAACATAAAGTTGGCCATTGAAGGCTGGAGATGGCAAATATATGCCAACTGAATCGAGTGTTTGCCCTTGACTTTTGTTGATGGTCAAAGAATAACCAAGTCTTAAGGGAAACTGTTTTCATTTTAATGTAAAAGGAAGATCAGGATCGCTTGGTGCCAGAATAACTTTGGGAATGAATACCCTTGTACCTTTAAATAATCCGGTGAGGATTTCACCGTAAATGACTTTTGACATCATTTGCTTCACAACCATTCTGGTGACATTGCAAAGACCTTTTGTTGAGTTAAGATTTCTTAAAAGCATGACTACTGCTCCAACAGTAGTATGTGTAGTAGAGTATGTGTCAACTGCATTTACAGCATGAGCTGGAGCCATAGAAGCTTCGTCCCAGATTATGAGTTTGGCACTTTTCAACTCATTAGCAGTATTGCTGCCATGACGAATATTGCACGTCGACGTTTCATTAATTGGTATAGGCAGTTTGAACAGATTATGGGAAGTTCGGCCTCCCTCCAACAAAGTGGCAGCAATGCCTGTAAATGTACATGGCAAGACTAATTCATTTTTGCTTTGAACATAATGTATGATTGTATTATAAAGGAATGTTTTACCACTTCCACCTGGTCCATCAATAAAAAATAGGCGTTTTTCTAAGTTGGGATTATGAAAAGCTTCTGTGATTTTTCGAAAGCCTTTCATTGTCCTGGGTTTAACATTTGGAATTTCTTCTGAAACAAA
This sequence comes from Ranitomeya variabilis, assembly GCF_051348905.1. NCBI lineage: Eukaryota > Metazoa > Chordata > Amphibia > Anura > Dendrobatidae > Ranitomeya > Ranitomeya variabilis. The sequence continues at coordinate 214,775,077 of NC_135237.1, forward strand.
TCCTTTTCCGCAACAGGGTTGTAATATTTGCCAGAATTGATTGGATCATCGTTTGGATTGCCAACAGGAAGTTGTAGGCCAAAATCTTGTAATGACTTTCCATGTGTCCGTAACACACACTCAATTTCATGTAATGTCATATAGAGGGCCTTTTCTACATGAGGGAAACGTCTGGTATAGTCTTCCATGAGATTTTTCTTGTGCCTTTGAAACAATGCTGCGGCATTAGATGGCTCACACATGATGCAAATAAATGCAAACAATTGTCTAAGTTGTATTGGCATTTGATAAGTGGCAGCTTCCGTTAGGCAAGTATCCCATTCAGAGTCATCATCAGTTAACTCTCTTGCAATACATGCTTCTTGGAATGTAGGAAAACAGATTCCTTCCGCTGTTTTGAGATCCTCAAAAGATGTAGCGCCTTTAACATTGAGAAGGAGAAATCGGAGAACGTATTTTTCTTTGTCTAATGGGCTAACGTTAAACATTCTGCCAATTGTGGTTTTATGACCTTTGCTACGTGGTTTCCATATACCATTTTTATCGTCCCATGTGTAATGTTCAGGGATTTCAATGTATAAATATTATAACACAACCAGAAAACATGTTACCGAAAAGGCCGGCAAAGGAAGGGGCGGATTAACACATAATAATGCAAAACAGCCCCAGGCCTACTCAAAAGGCCACCCACTCCATATAACTACTGAAAATGAGGAGGGTAAAGGAGTATATTGGGTATCAAAGTTTATTAAATATACAATGTATAAATACGATCATCAATTACATAAGTACAAAACATAAATAGAAAACTACATGTAAAATACATACAGGATGAGGACAGAACATCCCACTGGTGAACGGGGCCCAAATGGTCAAACAGTCTGCACTAGATCGCAGACTAATAGTAGGTGTAACCGCAGGATGCCATATTGCCATATGGCTAAATAAGTGCAATACAGTGACCGCAATCACTACTGATAGGCACCGCCAGACATGCTTACCGCAAAGTAGGGTGGGCTCACCAGGACACCAGGCTGGGACCGGGAAGAAGAAAGACCCCCGACGCGCATTTCGCTTACGCGGTAAACTGCTTTCTCAAGGGGATAGACTGGAGGGGCCGAGAAGGACCTTAAAAAGGGGCCGGACCCTGAACATGTGACGTCTCACATGTCCAGAAGCGGCCAATGACAAGCGGCGATACCGGCGCATGCGCAGATCGAATCACAGGTCCTGAAACCAGCAGCGGCGTCCAGCGTCACCACGTGTGCACGGGGGAGGGTAAACCCCGGTCACACCTGGGAGGCATAAATGACGCCGCCCTGGAAAAGGAGCCGGTGAGTCAGATCGGCGCACGCGCACTGCCACCAATGTGAACGCAAATCCTAATACCAGATAAACAAACCATCAATCAAAACATATGGAAAACAGCGGGGAATAGGCCATACATAGGAGGCAGAGATATATAGATAAATATACAACAAATTTACCCAAAAGACAATAATAGTTAAGGCCAATCGATAATATCACATGTAAGGCATTAAATATAGTCTGTTCAACATTCTCCAGGTGTAGTCTTGGAATATGTCTCATCCCTTTCTCCAGAGGTTTAAAAGGCCAAATCCACCGCATACAAGGAGTAAATTGGAAGCAAAAGAAGCTTAATCGTAAGATGGAATCTCTTAATCAAATAGATGAATCTTGGCACACCAGAAAGAATGAGATAAACTATAAGAAAAATAAGAAACATAACAAATTAAATAACACCATAAAAAAGTAAAAACAAAAATAAAAACAAGTCCCAGCTAAAGGAACGGCCTGTGCCAATAGAATAGAGGTCGGGGCATGATAGGAAATCAAAAACAAAGGGAGGAGAAGGGATATAGAAAAACCATATTAAAGAATATATGATATAGGACTGATCTGCGCACAATTAGAGCATTATAAAAATGAAGCAAAGCTAAGCGATTCATTTAGACCTTTAGGAGCGACTGTATTCAGCCTAACAATCCAGCCCGCTTCACGTTGTGCCAGTGCCTTCTTGTAATCACCCCCGCGCGCGCCCAAATGGACGCAGTCGATGCCTCTAACCCGAAGCAACCCCGCGTCACAGTCATGAAATAGTTTGAAGTGGCGCGGTTAGCATGTCTGGCGGTGCCTATCAGTAGTGATTGCGGTCACTGTATTACTTATTTAGCCATATGGCATCCTGCGGTTACACCTACTATTAGTCTGCGGTCTAGTGCAGACTGTTTGACCATTTGGGCCCCGTTCACCAGTGGTATGTTCTGTCCTCATCCTGTATGTATTTTACATGTAGTTTTCTATTTATATTTTGTACTTATGTAATTGATGATCGTATTTATACATTGTATATTTAATAAACTTTGATACCCAATATACTCCTTTACCCTCCTCATTTTCAATGTATAAATATTGTTGGGCATTAGGATCTTCTCGATTTAGTTTAAACCAAGCAAGAAGTTTAGATTTTCTTGTTTTTCTGCTGCACAGCTTCAGCTTCTTTACCTGGTGTGAAACATATTGTCTGCTGGTCCACAAGGTGGACATTTAAAGGGACTCTGTCACCTGAATTTGGAGGGAACAATTTTCAGCCATAGGGGCGGGGTTTTCGGGTGTTTGATTCACCCTTTCCTTACCCGCTGGCTGCATGCTGGCTGCAATATTGGATTGGTTCATTCTCTGTCCTCCGTAGTACATGCCTGCACAAGGCAATCTTGCCTTACGCAGTCGTGTACTATGGAGGACAGAGAATGAACTTCAATCCAATATTGCAGCCAGCATGCAGCCAGCGGTAAGGAAAGGGTGAATCAAACACCCGAAAACCCCGCCCCTATGGCTGAAAATTGTTCCCTCCAAATTCAGGTGACAGAGTCCCTTTAATCTTTCCACATGATCCATTTGATGGTGCATTTTAGATTCCCTGAGTCTCCGGCATGCTTCAGGTGCACTTACATATCGAGTTTCTAACTAATTTTTTACTTCATCCCATTCAACCATAGATTCTTGTTCTGTGGCAGAACTAAACTGGATATTTGCACAATCATGCCCTTTGTAAACGTATTTGAACAAATATTTTACACTTTGTATAGAACTGCAAATCTCAACGTTTATGTGGGTATTGTATTTTAAGGAAATATGAGGATTGTAAGGCACAACCTATCTATTATCAATCTTGTTTCCACCAAGTGTAACAAAGTTATCATCCAGACGTTGGTATTTTGGGTATCCATTTACATGGCTATTAGTTTCAGAACAGAAATCTTTGGGAAAGCCTTTGGTACAGTTTCCATTGTCCATACCTGGTGCATTAGGATTAAGTGGACCACATGGTCCGTGTATCATGCAAGATGTTACAGTTTCATAAAGCTTTAGATGAGTGTCTTTGTGTGGGAGCTCTGCACAAACTATTTTGTCAATTCTTTCTGTATCCCAGGCTTTGTATTCCAGGGCCATAAATACCAACATGTGTCCGTGAGGGAGTCCTCTTTTTTGGAACTCGATTACATACACCATACCATTAAAACGTCCAAATCTGTGGTATGTGGTTAAGTCTCCAAGTATCAATTTTAGTTTCATGTTAAATACTCGTGCTACAAAATCCGGCCTGTCGCATGGTTGCTGATTGGGCAGTAAATTTTCTTTGATTTCCTTCCATTTTGGATTGCACGTTACTGTTACAAATAGGTCTGGTTTGCCATATTTCCTGACCATTGCCATGGCATCTTGGTAGTTTTGTGCCATATTTCTGGGGCTTCCTTGGAAAGTTGATGGCAATATGACTTTTTCCAGGCAGGATATCTATGCCCATGAAATTGTGGTTGGTTATAAATTGTTGAAGGATGTCATATTCTTCAGCTCTTACCGTACTTTGATTTTTGCACACCATATTCAAACGGTTTGCCTCAGTTTTGCAATAGGCGTCAACCATAAATTGGTGTGTCAGCTTTCCTGCATTAAGAAACTGGTTAAATGTACCATCACAAATGGCAAGGTGGTATGAATACCATTGAAGTTGAGTCACATTTCTTTGACCACCTTTTTTTTTAGTTCTGTAGTCCACCCAGAGTCCCCATAAGGGAAAAGCAAAGGATAGCACATTGGGTCACAGAGTCTACTAAGGATAGATATATTTTGTAAAATGCCACTTTTTGGATGAATGGTAATGTCACGGTTTTCTGGGGGCGCACCATCTGCGCTGTGGATAAAGGCAGCAATTTCCCCTCTGGCAGTGAGAGCATTGATTCTGCCAGGGTGAATAGTATTTACTTTTTCTCTTACGAAAGTCAAGCTATATTCAATAGGCATTCTGTTTTCCAGATTTGCTTTAAGTATTTCTTTGTGTTCAAATTGCAACAAATTTTTGTATTGTCTGGAGAAAGGATTTTTGAGAATTCTTTGTTGATTTTCCATAACATTACGAATGTATCCACTGTTGGTTGGATTTTTCATTCTTTCATTCAAGGCTTGAGCTGAATCCAGAAGATATAACTGAGCGTATGTTGGTGATTCACCTTGGTTAGGGTGCAACGCGGATGTTGCATGATACATTTTGCCCATGGAGTCTGTGACAGAAAGGACCTGATCGCTTGTTAATTGATTGGTCAATTTGTGCACCCATTGATGCAAAAGCTTTTGCGCTATTGTATGATCTTATGTTTTCCATAACATTTTTGGAGTTTGGTTCCAATCTTTTCATGCAATTAGTGATATATATGAATTCATTCGTACTTCCTCCAGTATGATAGTTCCATTATAACCACAGTTTGTTATAATTTCATTTTGGAAATGTTTGGCATAACAAAATGAGCATTTGTTGTTCATTGGGCCAAGAAAGCATACTTCAATGTCGTTTTCATTTAAGTTTTTCAAGTGAAGTTTTGCAGTGTTGCGAAATCTTACATTCTTACCCCAGCTTGCAGATTGTTTAGCACAGGCATTTGTGTGAGCATTGGCTTTGTGATGCTGCTGAAACCCATGTTCTGTCATACTGTCTTTGGCAGACTTAAGCCTTTCAGCGTCAGCTTTGCGCATTTGTTGACGTTTTATTTGGGTGAGATTATGATGGGCAGCCCTTTTTCTGACAGTGTTGTTTTCACGCTGCAAATTAAGGTGCTATTTTTTAACTCTACTTCTATAACCCTTTTAAGCTTCTGCCCCCTTTTTTTTTCCTCATGAGAAAGAACTTGCTTGCGTTTGGGGGGCATTATTATGAAAATATGGCCCGAATAACGTTGTGAACTTTCGTTAAAATATTTTGATTTGAGATATTTATTCAGTAGAAAGTATTTTTTATAGATATATTCAGTAGAAAGTCACTGGATTGCTGCGTTGACATATTTTTTATATATATATTTAGTAGAAAGTCACTGGATAGGTCCTCTGACATATTTTTTTAATATATATATATTCAGTAGAAAGTCACTGGAAAGCTCCCCGGACGTATATTGTATATATCGTTACATATTTAACTTAATCAGTGATGGCAACAGACACTGTGGCAGTATTCAGTCGAAAGTGGATGCCTTGCTCCACAGACGTGTTTTTCATATACAGTATATTCCTTAGAAAGTTACTTGGTAGCTTCACTGACGTATTGTATTGTAGATATCATTACATATGTAACTAAATCAGTGATGGCAGCAGACACTGTTGTGCAGGAGTCAGGGGGACACTGTGGCGTCAGTATCAGCGCCTGATACATGTAACTAAATTAGTGATGGTAGCAGACACTTGCGCCTGAATCAGGGGGCAGGGGGGACACTGTGGTGTCGGTATCAGCTCCTGATAACTAACTAAATCATTGATGTAGGCGGAAATGCCGTGACGTCCTGAGAGGATGGGATAGTGACACAGTAATCGGCACCTGCAATGTCTCTTCAAGAAAACGGAATGCGCAGACTGCGCAGGCACCGATTCCGGGAGCAGGGGGACATTCATGGCTGGAATCAGGGGACACTGTGGCGGTAGCTGTGGGACGAATTGCCGCCGCGCCATTTTCTTGTTTTTCAGTGCTGCCTCGACCACTCCAGAAGAACGTATATCCACCACTATGCTCTGGCAATGGGCCCTTGTCTGCCTGGCGTGTTTCGCTGAGAGCTGCTATATCAACGTTGTAACGAGCTAGCTCCCTAGCAACTAATGCCATTATTCCTCCTTGCATGCAGCACTTTAATATTAGTTTGCAGTGACCAATGAATGATCTGTTCAATTTGTAGCCTTGCACATAGTAACATAGTTATTAAGGTTGAAGGAAGACTTTAAGCCCATCTAGTTCAACCCATAGCCTAACCTAACATGACCTAACATGTCCAGAGGAAGGCAGAAAAAATCCCATGTGGCAAATAGTAAGCTCCACTTTGGGGAAAAAAAATTCCTTCCCGACTCCACAGACTAGTTCCCTGGATCAATGCCCTATCAAGGAATCTAGTGTATATACCCTGTAACATGATACTTTTCAAGAAAGGCAGCCAGTCCCCTCTTAACCCCTTCATGACCCAGCCTATTTTGGCCTTAATGACCTTGCCATTTTTTGCAATTCTGACCAGTGTCCCTTTATGAGGTAATAACTCAGGAACGCTTCAACGGATCCTTGCGGTTCTGAGATTGTTTTTTCGTGACATATTGGGCTTCATGTTAGTGGTAAATTTAGGTCGATAATTTCTGAGTTTATTTGTGAAAAAAATGGAAATTTGGCGAAAATTTTGAAAATTTCGCAATTTTCACATTTTGAATTTTTATTCTGTTAAAACAGAGAGTTATGTGACACAAAATAGTTAATAAATAACATTTCCCACATGTCTACTTTACATCAGCACAATTTTGGAAACAAATTTTTTTTTTGCTAGGAAGTTATAAGGGTTAAAATTTGACCAGTGATTTCTCATTTTTACAACAAAATTTACAAAACCATTTTTTTTAGGGACCACCTCACATTTGAAGTCAGTTTCAGGGTTCTATATGGCCGAAAATACCCAAAAGTGACACCATTCTAAAAACTGCACCCCTCAAGGTGCTCAAAATAACATTCAAGAAGTTTATTAACCCTTCAGGTGTTTCACAACAGCAGAAGCAACATGGAAGGAAAAAGTGAACATTTAACTTTTTAGTCACAAAAATGATCTTTTAGCAACAATTTTTTTATTTTCCCAAGGGTAAAAGGAGAAACTGGACCACAAAAGTTGTTGTCCAATTTGTCCTGAGTACGTTGATACCTCATATGTGGGGGTAAACCACTGTTTGTGGGCACGGCAGGGCTCAGAAGCGAAGGAGCGCCATTTGACTTTTTCAATGAAAAATTGGCTCCAATCTTTAGCGGACACCATGTCGCGTTTGGAGAGCCCCCGTGTGCCTAAACATTGGAGCTCCCCCACAAGTGACCCCATTTTGGAAACTAGACGCCCCAAGGAACTTATCTAGATGCATAGTGAGCACTTTAATCCCCCAGGTGCTTCACAAATTGATCCGTAAAAATGAAAAAGTACTTTTTTTTCACAAAAATTTTTTTTAGCCTCAATTTTTTCATTTTCACATGGGCAACAGGATAAAATGGATCCTAAAATCTGTTGGGCAATTTCTCCTGAGTACGCCGATACCTCATATGTGGGGGTAAACCACTGTTTGGGTGCACGGCAAGGCTCGGAAGGGAAGGCGCGCCATTTGACTTTTTGAATGAAAAATTATCTCCATCGTTAGCGGACACCATGTCGCGTTTGGAGAGACCCTGTGTGCCTAAACATTAGAGCTCCCCTACAAGTGACCCCATTTTGGAAACTAGACCCCCCAAGGAACTAATCTAGATGTATAGTGAGCACTTAAAACCCCCAGGTGCTTCACAGAAGTTTATAACGCAGAGCCATGAAAATAAAAAAATATTTTTCTTTCCTCAAAAATGATTTTTAGCCCGGAGTTTTTTATTTTCCCAAGGATAATAGGAGAAATTGGACCCCAAATGTTGTTGTCCAGTTTGTCCTGAGTACGATGATACCCCATATGTGGGGGTAAACCACTGTTTGGGCGCACGGCAGGGCTCGGAAGGGAAGGCACGCCATTTGGCTTTTTGAATGGAAAATTAGCTCCAATCATTAGCGGACACCATGTCGCGTTTGGAGAGCCCCTGTGTGCCTAAACATTGGAGCTCCCACACAAGTGACCCCATTTTGGAAACTAGACCTCCCAAGGAACTAATCTAGATGTGTGGTGAGCACTTTGAACCCTCAAGTGCTTCACAGAAGTTTATAACGCAGAGCCATGAAAATATAAAATTATTTTTCTTTCCTCAAAAATGATTTTTTAACCCACAATTTTTTATTTTCCCAAGGGTAACAGGAGAAATTGGACCCCAAAAGTTGTTGTGCAGTTTCTCCTGAGTACGCTGATACCCCATATGTGGGGGTAAACCACTGTTTTGGCACACGTCGGGGAGCGGAAGGGAAGTAGTGACGTTTTGAAATGCAGACTTTAATGGAATGCTCTGCGGGCGTCACGTTGCGTTTGCAGAGCCCCTGATGTGCCTAAACAGTAGGAACTCCCCACAATTGACCCCACTTTGGAAACTAGACCCCCAAGGGAACTTATCTAGATGTGTGGTGAGCACTTTGAAACCCCAAGTGCTTCACAGAAGTTTATAACGCAGAGACGTGAAAATAAAAAATGTGTTTTCTTTCCTGAAAAATATTTTTTTAGCTCAGAATTTTTTAATTTTCCCAAGGGTAACAGGAAAAATTTGACCCCAAAAGTTGTTGTCCAGTTTCTCCTGAGTACGCTGATACCCCATATGTGGGGGTAAACCACTGTTTGGGCACATGGCGGGGCTCGGAAGGGAAGTAGTGACGATTTGGAATGCAGACTTTGATGGAATGGTCTGCGGGAATCATGTTATGTTTGCAGAGCCCCTGATGTGCCTAAACAGTAGAAACCCCCCACAAGTGACCCCATTTTGGAAACTAGACCCCCCAAGGAACTTATCTAGATGTGTGGTGAGCACGTTCAACCCCCAAGTGCTTCACAGAAGTTTACAACGCAGAGCCGTGAAAATAAAAAATCATTTTTTCTTTCCTCAAAAAAGATGTTTTAGCAAGCAATTGTTTATTTTCACAAGGGTAACAGGAGAAATTGGACCCCAATATTTGTTGCCCAGTTTGTTGTGAGTACGCTGGTACCCCATATGTGGGGGTAAACCACTGTTTGGGCGCACGTCAGGGCTCGGAAGGGAAGTAGTGACATTTGAAATGCAGACTTTGATGGAATGGTCTGCGGGCGTCACGTTGCATTTGCAGAGCCCCTGATGTGCCTAAACAGTAGAAACACCCCACAAGTGACCCCATTTTGGAAACTAGACCCCAAAAGGATCTTATATAGATGTGTGGAGAGCAATTTCAACCCCCAAGTGTTTCACATAAGTTTATAACGTAGAGCCGTGAAAATAAAAAATAATTGTTCTTTCCTCAAAATTATGTTTTAGCAAGTAATTTTTTATTTTTGCAAGGGTAACAGGAGAAAATGGACCCCAATAGTTGTTGCCCAGTTTGTCCTGAGTACGCTGGTATCCCATATGTGGGGGTAAACCACTGTTTGGGCGCACGTCGGGGCTTGGAAGGGAGGGCGCACCATTTGACTTTTTGAACGCAAGATTGGCTGGAATCATTGGTGGCGCCATGTTGCGTTTGGAGACCCCTGATGTGCCTAAACAGTGGAAACCCCTCAATTCTAACTTCAACACTAACCCCAACACACCCCTAACCCTAATCCCAACTGTAGCCATAACCCTAATCACAACCCTAACCCCAACACACCCCTAACCACAACCCTAACCCCAACACACCCGTAACCCTAAATCCAACCCTAATCCTAACCCTAATCCCAACCCTACCCACAACTGTAACCCCAACACAACCCTAACCCTATCCTTAACCCTAACCACAAGCCTAATCTTAACCCTATTTCCAACCCTAGCCCTAATTCCAACCCTAAGGGTACCGTCTCACATAACGATTTACCAACGATCACGACCAGCGATACGACCTGGCCGTGATCGTTGGAAAGTCATTGTGTGGTCGCTGGGGAGCTGTCACACAGACCGCTCTCCAGCGACCAACGATGCCAAGGTCCCGGGTAACCAGGGTAAACATCGGGTTACTAAGCGCAGGGCCGCGCTTAGTAACCCGATGTTTACCGTGGTTACCAGCGTAAAAGTAAAAAAAAAAAACGTACATACTCACATTTTGGTGTCCTTCAGGTCCCTTGCCGTCTGCTTCCCGCTCTGACTGAGCGCCGCCGTACAGTGAGAGCACAGCACAGCGGTGACGTCACCGCTGCGCTCTGCTCTCACTTTCCGGCCGGCAGACAGTCAGAGCGGGAAGCAGACGGCAAGGGACCTGAAGGACACCGAAATGTAAGTATGTACGTTTTTTTGTTTTTTTTTTACTTTTACGCTGGTAACCACGGTAAACATCGAGTTACTAAGCGCGGCCCTGCGCTTAGTAACCCGATGTTTACCCTGGTTACAAGTGAACGCATCGCTGGATAGCTGTCACACACAACGATCCAGCGATGACAGCGGGAGATCCAGCGACGAAAGAAAGTTCCAAACGATCTGCTACGACGTACGATTCTCAGCAGGGTCCCTGATCGCTGCTGCGTGTCAGACACAGCGATATCGTATGGATATCCCTGGAACGTCACAGATCGTACCGTCGTAGCGATCAAAGTGCCACTGTGAGACGGTACCCTAACTCTAATTCCAACCCTAACCCTAAGGCTATGTGCCCACTTTGCGGATTCGTGTGAGATTTTTCCGCACCATTTTTGAAAAATCCGCAGGTAAAAGGCACTGCGTTTTACCTACGGACTTACAGCGGATTTCCAGTGTTTTTTTGTGCGGATTTAACCTGCGGATTCCTATTGAGGAACAGGTGTAAAACGCTGCGGAATCCGCACAAAATTGACATGCTGCGGAAAATACACAGCGTTTCCGCACGGTATTTTCCGCACCATGGGCACAGCAGATTTGGTTTTCCATAGGTGTACATGGTACTGTAAACCTGATGGAAAACTGCTACGAATTCGCAGCGGCCAATCCACTGCGGATCCGCTGCGGATCCGCGGCCGATCCGCTGCGGATCCGCGGCAATCCGCTGCGGATTCGCAGCCAAATCCGCACTGTGTGCACATGCCCTAACCCTACCCCTAACCCTAACCCTAATTCTAACCCTAATTCTAACCCTAGTTCTAACCCTAACCCTAGCAGAAAAAAAAAAAAAATATTTTATTTATTTTTATTATTGTCCCTATGGGGGTGATAAAGGGGGGTCATTTACTTTTTTTTATTTTGATCACTGTGATAGGCTATATCGCAGTGATCAAAATACTTCTGAAATGAATCTGCCAGCCGGCAGACTCTGCGGGCGCAGTGCGCATGCGCCCGCCATATTGGAAGATGGCGGCGCCCATGGAGAAGCCGGACGGACATCGGGAGGCCCGGTAAGTATGAAGGGGGGGTGATCGGATCACGGGGGGGGACCGGAGCACAGGGGGGGGGACCGGAGCACAGGGAGGGGGCACCGGAGCACGGGGGGAGCGGACAGGAGAACGGAGGAGCGGACAGAACGAATTAGGGGGGCGGACCACGCACCGGAGCACTGGGGGGGGCGATCGGTGGGGTGGGGTGGGGGCAGATTAGGTTTTCCAGCCATGGCCGATGATATTGCAGCATCGGCCATGGCTGGATTGTAATATTTCACCGTTTTTTGGGGTGAAATATTACAAATCGCTCTGATTGGCAGTTTCACTTTCAACAGCCAATCAGAGCGATCGTAGCCACGGGGGGGTGAAGCCACCCCCCCCTGGGCTGAAGCACCACTCCCCCTGTTCCTGGAGATCGGGTGAAATTGGAGTTAACCCTTTCACCCGATCTGCAGGAGCGCGATCCCTCAATGACGCATACGCTGCGTCACAGGTCGTGAAGGCACCGACTTTCATGACGCAGCGTATGCGTCAAAGGTCGTTAAGGGGTTAAATTTAAGTAATGAATCACTCATTACAACATCATACGGCAGAGAGTTCCATAGTCTCACTGCTCTTACAGTAAAGAACCCGCGTCTGTTATTATGCTTAAACCTTCTTTCCTCCAGACGTAGAGGATGCCCCCTGGTCCCTGTCTCAGGTCTATGATTAAAAAGATCATCAGAAAGGTCTTTGTACTGTCCCCTCATATATTTATACATTAAAATAAGATCACCCCTTAGTCTAAGTTTTTCCAAACTAAATGGCCCCAAGTGTAATAACCTATCTTGGTATTGCAGACCCCCCAGTCCTCTAATAACCTTGGTCGCTCTTCTCTGCACCCGCTCTAGTTCAGCTATGTCTTTCTTATACACCGGAGACCAGAACTGTGCACAGTATTCTAAGTGTGGTCGAACTAGTGACTTGTATAGAGGTAAAATTATGTTCTCCTCATGAGCATCTATGCCTCTTTTAATGCATCCCATTATTTTATTTGCCTTGTAGCAGCTGCCTGACACTGGCCACTGAATATGAGTTTGTCATCCACCCATACACCCAGGTCTTTTTCATTGACGGTTTTGCCCAGAGTTTTAGAATTAAGCACATAGTTATACATCTTATTACTTCTACCAAAGTGCATGACCTTCCATTTATCCCCATTAAAGCTCATTTGCCATTTATCAGCCCAAGCTTCTAGTTTACATAAATCATCCTGTAATATAAAATTGTCCTCCTCTGTATTGATTACCCTGCAGAGTTTAGTGTCATCTGCAAATATTGAAATTCTGCTCTGAATGCCCCCTACAAGGTCATTAATAAATATGTTAAAAAGAAGAGGGCCCAATACTGACCCCTGTAGTACCCCACTGCTAACCGCGATCCAGTCCGAGTGTGCTCCATTAATAACCACATAGCACTTTGTTTGACACAGCATTGTGAATCTATATCTCTTACACCAAACCGCTCTAATTTATTTGTTGCACAGTCAGCTCTAAGGTTTATGAACATGTGTATTAATTTAATATTAGTTAGTAGTGACCAAATTTTGGTCTGTTCAATCAGTAGCTTTGCACGTAGCACTTTGTTTTACACAGCATTGTGAATCTACTGTATATCTTCTACACCAACTGTTCCAATTTATTATTTATTTTTTGCACAGTCATTTTTATGGTTTATGAATTTGTGTAATAATTCTGTTTTGCACAATTGAGGAATATATTTATATATAACTGGGTCTGCTGTTATCATCTGATTTTTTTTTACAAGCATATGTAATATATATATTTGTTTAGTCCCCATACGCGCACTGATTTTGTTTTTTAATTATTTGCCACTAGTGTTGAGCGATACTTTCCGATATCGGAAAGTATCGGTATCGGAAAGTATCGGCCGATACCGTCACAGTATCGGAATCCAATCCGATACCGATACCCGATCCCAATGCAAGTCAATGGGACGAAAATATCGGAATTAAAATAAACCCTTTCTTTCCTTGTAGGTTAATTCTACATGAAGGAAAACAACTAAGAATAATGTAGGATGTATTGGGGGAGGTGGCGGAGACATTAAAGGCACAGGGGTTTATCCCAATCAAATAGAATAGCAGTATTTTTAATTTTTTTATGACGTTCGGCGTTAGAAAGAATTTGACTATGTTAATTTTTTATTTATTTTGTCAGATATTGATGTTTCACTACTTCCACGCCCTTCACCCTATTTTTTACTTCTCCCACACTTTCTTCTTCATTATCCTCATCATCAGCTTCTGTGACATCAACTTCTTCACCTTATTCATCTTCTTCTTTTCTACGTATATATATATATATTTTTTTTTACATTGTTCATATTCTTTTTATTTAACTATTATCTTTTTTATATTCAACTTCTTCATCATATTCTTATTTGTGACAGGCATTCCCGTAGTTGTTATCTATAAAAGTTTGAAGATTACACCTTCCGTTCTGCCTGTCACAAAACAGTTACATTTGTCCGCGTTCAGTTTGGCCTGCAGCATCAGGCTTTATCCAGGGGCACCACGAGGAGGAACGGACTCACCCCCATACACTGCTTAGTCTTCTTCTGCTTATAATTTAGATAATATCTTTTGCTCTGATATTTAGTCTTATGCTTAATGTTCTTCTGCTCTTTGTTCTGCAGCCTCTTGTTCTTCTGCTTCTCGGTCTTCCAGGTTGTCGTCGTCATCTCCAGGGTCGTCATCTCCAGGGTCGTCGTCATCGGGGTCGTCGTCATCGGGGTCGTCGTCATCGGGGTCGTCTTCAGGGTCATCGTCTCCAGGGTCGTCGTCATCTCGGTGGTTGTCGTCTCTGGTGTCGTCATCATCTTAGGGGTGGTCTTCCGGGTCATCGTCTTTCGGGTCTTGAACTTGGAAATGTAGCAGAAGGTACAAGAAGGCTGAGAAAATGCCGAGAAACAGCTGATGGAACTGGAACTCGGATGGCTACCCGAAGGTCCAAGAGCCAATGGAACTACCGAGGACCAGCTGACGTTACTGGAACCCGGTTACTAAGCAGGAGGTACCCGTGCCTGAAAGCACTACCAAGGACCACCTGACGTTGGTGGAACTCGGATACCCAGAGGGAGGCACCTAAGCCAAAGGCTCTGCCCGGAACCAGCTGACGGTACTGGAACCAGGATGGGGAGCAGAAGGTACAAGAGCAAAAGACACTGCCGAGAACCAGCTGACGGTACTGGAACCCGGATGGGTAGCCGAAGGTCCAAGAGCCAATGGAACTACCGAGGACCAGCTGACGTTACTGGAACCCGGTTACTAAGCAGGAGGTACCCGTGCCTGAAAGCACTACCAAGGACCACCTGACGTTGGTGGAACTCGGATACCCAGAGGGAGGCACCTAAGCCAAAGGCTCTGCCCGGAACCAGCTGACGGTACTGGAACCAGGATGGGGAGCAGAAGGTACAAGAGCAAAAGACACTGCCGAGAACCAGCTGACGGTACTGGAACCCGGATGGGGACCTATTCAAGCTTGTCTTCCTAGGGCCCCAACTGGCGGTGTGTTAGAGCCCAGGGACAGCAGGAGGAGGAGCAGGGGGAGGGGAGTGTAGGCCGAAGCCTGCACTGGCGGCAGCTTTGGGTGTGTTGTGTCTGCGTGGCTTTTGCAGGACACGTTGCCGGCTACACAGCAGGGGAACAGCTGGCGGTGCTGGACCCCACTGACACATTGGCGAGGTGTTTGGCTCTGTGCAGCCAGCACTTCCGGACAGCAACTAGCGTTGTTGGAGCCCGGGCTCTGCAGGTGGAGCAGAGTGTAGGCCGAAGCCTAATTGAACCGATTTCAAAAGTCACCTTTAACCCCCCCTCAGGGGTTACAAAGTAGAAGAGCCACAGCTTATGCAGCAGCAGTGCTGCGCAAGTCAAAGGTTGCTCTTGTAATTTTTCTCCTTGCACACGCTGAATGGAACACGTATAACATTTAGCCCTTTATACAGTCAAACTGTGTAATGGAGGCGAGAGTTCCCTTTGTAATGAGACGCAGCACAGGTGTCAAGAATCCCACCTTGGTGCTGGGTGCAGCCTCCCGAGCGTTGTTATTTGCTGTACAGGAGTCTGCGCTGTCGTGTTATCCCCTGGCCTAGCGCCGTTAGCGCTGCCCATCTTCTGGCATCATGTAATGTCGGCCGGTGCGGTTCGCGATGCCCATGAATCCCAGCCCCGCAGTGTCTTAACATTGTTAAAACACTGCGGGGCTGGGATTCAGGGCCTGGCGCAGCACATATGTTCGCCTCTCACACTCGGGTCCTTACACCCGCTTCAGACTGTGCGGCGTCATCTGATCCCTTATCGCATGCCACGGCCATGAAGCCGCACAGTCCGAAGAAGGCGGAAGGAGAGGAGGGACAGGCGAACTGATGCACTGATCCTGCCCATGAATCACACCCTCGCAGTCCCAATAAATAAGACACCGAGGGGCGTTGTGTGGGTCAGGGCGGCCGCAGAGGCGCAGCCAGCCAAACAATGATGCCAGAAGACGGGCAGCGTTACCAAGGAGCTTGTTGCGTGTGTCAATACAAAGTCAAATCACACCTGAGGGACGTTTTAATGGTCACAGAGGACACATTTTAGACGTGTTCACTTCAACATGGGCAAGGAGAATAAGTTTCTGAGCCACCTTGAACACATGCAGCATTACTGCTGTTCAAGGTAGCTGTAAAACATAGAAACACCTGGGGGAGGGGGGACAGGTTCCCTTCAATTTCAGTTCTTGTGTCTGCGTGGCGGTCGCAGGACACGTTGCCGGCTACACAGCAGGGGAACAGCTGGCGGTGCTGAACCCCACTGACACATTGGCTGGTGTTTTTCTCTGTGCAGCTAGCACATCTGGGCAAAAACTGGCGGTGTTAGAGCCCAGGGTCAGCAGGAGGAGCAGGGGGAGCGGAGTGTAGGCCGAAGCCTGCACTCGAGCAAGTTGAAAGGAAACCTTTAACCCCCCCCCCCCCCAGGCGTTTGCAGCTGAAAGAGCCATTGTGTACAGCACTAATGCTGGAAAAGGTAAACTTAGCTCTTTTAATTATGGTCCTTGTACATGCGGAACCTAACATTTATGAAATGTGTCTCCTCACAGCGTTAAACCGTCCGGTAGGTGGAACTTTCCTTTGTCGTGTGACGCAGCACAGCCATCATTTTTACCCCCTTGGCGCCGTGCGCCGCCTCCTCAGCGTTGTTTGAATCTGTCCCGGAGCCTGCGCTGTTAGGTTAGCCCTTGGCCATGCACACATGTTGCGCTGCCCGTCTTCTGACCTCATTTGGTGTCAGGCTGGCTGCGCCTGTGCGGGTGCGCTGGCCGAGATCCCGCCTCGCAGTGTCGTCTAATGTAATCCCACCGCGGGCCTGTGATCCGTGCCCGTGCGCAGTGCATATCCTCTCCTCTCACTCCCCTCCCTACGGCTTTTTCAGACTGTGCGGTGTCACGGCCGTGGCATGCTATTAGGGACCAGCTGACATCGCACAGTCTGAAGAAGCCGTAGGGAGGGGAGTGAGAGGAGAGGATATGCACTGCGCACGGGCACGGATCACAGGCCCGCGGTGGGATTACATTAGACGACACTGCGAGGCGGGATCTCGGCCAGCGCACCCGCACAGGCGCAGCCAGCCTGACACCAAATGAGGTCAGAAGACGGGCAGCGCAACATGTGTGCATGGCCAAGGGCTAACCTAACAGCGCAGGCTCCGGGACAGATTCAAACAACGCTGAGGAGGGGGCGCACGGCGCCAAGGGGGTAAAAATGATGGCTGTGCTGCGTCACACGACAAAGGAAAGTTCCACCTACCGGACGGTTTAACGCTGTGTGGGGACACATTTCATAAGTGTTTGGTTCAGCATGTGCAAGGAGCATCACGAAAAGAGGCACTTTTTCCCTTTGCATCATTACTGCTGCACAAGGTGGCTCCTTCAGTAACAAACGCCTGGGGGGGGGGGGGGGTCAGGTTCCCTTACATTTAACTTGTTGTGCCTGCGTGGCGGTCGCAGTACACGTTGCCGTATACACAGCAGGGGAACAGCTGGCGGTGCTGAACCCCACTAACACATTGGCGAGGTGTTTGGCTCTGTGCGTACAGCACTTCTGGACGGCAACTAGCGGTGTTGGAGCCCAGGGACAGGTGGAGGAGGAGGAGGTTGGAGGAGGTTGGAGGGATTGCCACACACACAGCAGGGGAACAGCTGACGTTACTGAACCCCAATAACAGAGGAGGGACTGTTGACTGTGCGTACAGCACTTCTGGACGGCAACTGGCGGTGTTGGAGCCCAGGGACAGGTGGAGGAGGAGGAGGTTGGAGGAGGTTGGAGGAGGTAGGAGTGATTGCCACACACACAGCAGGGGAACAGCTGACGTTACTGAACCCCAATAACAGAGGAGGGACTGTTGACTGTGCGTACAGCACTTCTGGACGGCAACTGGCGGTGTTGGAGCCCAGGGACAGGTGGAGGAGGAGGAGGTTGGAGGAGGTAGGAGTGATTGCCACACACACAGCAGGGGAACAGCTGACGTTACTGAACCCCAATAACAGAGGAGGGACTGTTGACTGTGCGTACAGCACTTCTGGACGGCAACTGGCGGTGTTGGAGCCCAGGGACAGGTGGAGGAGGAGGAGGTTGGAGGAGGTAGGAGTGATTGCCACACACACAGCAGGGGAACAGCTGACGTTACTGAACCCCAATAACAGAGGAGAGACTGTTGACTGTGCGTACAGCACTTCTGGACGGCAACTGGCGGTGTTGGAGCCCAGGGACAGGTGGAGGAGGAGGAGGTTGGAGGAGGTAGGAGGGATTGCCACACACACACAGCAGGGGAACAGCTGACGTTACTGAACCCCAATAACAGAGGAGGGACTGTTGACTGTGCGTACAGCACTTCTGGACGGCAACTGGCGGTGTTGGAGCCCAGGGACAGGTGGAGGAGGAGGAGGTTGGAGGAGGTTGGAGGAGGTAGGAGGGATTGCCACACACACAGCAGGGGAACAGCTGACGTTACTGAACCCCAATAACAGAGGAGGGACTGTTGACTGTGCGTACAGCACTTCTGGACGGCAACTGGCGGTGTTGGAGCCCAGGGACAGGTGGAGGAGGAGGAGGTTGGAGGAGGTTGGAGGAGGTAGGAGGGATTGCCACACACACAGCAGGGGAACAGCTGACGTTACTGAACCCCAATAACAGAGGAGGGACTGTTGACTGTGCGTACAGCACTTCTGGACGGCAACTGGCGGTGTTGGAGCCCAGGGACAGGTGGAGGAGGAGGAGGTTGGAGGAGGTAGGAGGGATTGCCACACACACAGCAGGGGAACAGCTGACGTTACTGAACCCCAATAACAGAGGAGGGACTGTTGACTGTGCGTACAGCACTTCTGGACGGCAACTGGCGGTGTTGGAGCCCAGGGACAGGTGGAGGAGGAGGAGGTTGGAGGAGGTAGGAGGGATTGCCACACACACAGCAGGGGAACAGCTGACGTTACTGAACCCCAATAACAGAGGAGGGACTGTTGACTGTGCGTACAGCACTTCTGGACGGCAACTGGCGGTGTTGGAGCCCAGGGACAGGTGGAGGAGGAGGAGGTTGGAGGAGGTAGGAGGGATTGCCACACACACAGCAGGGGAACAGCTGACGTTACTGAACCCCAATAACAGAGGAGGGACTGTTGACTGTGCGTACAGCACTTCTGGACGGCAACTGGCGGTGTTGGAGCCCAGGGACAGGTGGAGGAGGAGGAGGTTGGAGGAGGTTGGAGGAGGTAGGAGGGATTGCCACACACACAGCAGGGGAACAGCTGACGTTACTGAACCCCAATAACAGAGGAGCGACTGTTGACTGTGCGTACAGCACTTCTGGACGGCAACTGGCGGTGTTGGAGCCCAGGGACAGGTGGAGGAGGAGGAGGTTGGAGGAGGTAGGAGGGATTGCCACACACACAGCAGGGGAACAGCTGACGTTACTGAACCCCAATAACAGAGGAGGGACTGTTGACTGTGCGTACAGCACTTCTGGACGGCAACTGGCGGTGTTGGAGCCCAGGGACAGGTGGAGGAGGAGGAGGTTGGAGGAGGTTGGAGGAGGTAGGAGGGATTGCCACACACACAGCAGGGGAACAGCTGACGTTACTGAACCCCAATAACAGAGGAGGGACTGTTGACTGTGCGTACAGCACTTCTGGACGGCAACTGGCGGTGTTGGAGCCCAGGGACAGGTGGAGGAGGAGGAGGTTGGAGGAGGTAGGAGGGATTGCCACACACACAGCAGGGGAACAGCTGACGTTACTGAACCCCAATAACAGAGGAGGGACTGTTGACTGTGCGTACAGCACTTCTGGACGGCAACTGGCGGTGTTGGAGCCCAGGGACAGGTGGAGGAGGAGGAGGTTGGAGGAGGTTGGAGGAGGTAGGAGGGATTGCCACACACACAGCAGGGGAACAGCTGACGTTACTGAACCCCAATAACAGAGGAGCGACTGTTGACTGTGCGTACAGCACTTCTGGACGGCAACTGGCGGTGTTGGAGCCCAGGGACAGGTGGAGGAGGAGGAGGTTGGAGGAGGTAGGAGGGATTGCCACACACACAGCAGGGGAACAGCTGACGTTACTGAACCCCAATAACAGAGGAGGGACTGTTGACTGTGCGTACAGCACTTCTGGACGGCAACTGGCGGTGTTGGAGCCCAGGGACAGGTGGAGGAGGAGGAGGTTGGAGGAGGTTGGAGGAGGTAGGAGGGATTGCCACACACACAGCAGGGGAACAGCTGACGTTACTGAACCCCAATAACAGAGGAGGGACTGTTGACTGTGTGTACAGCACTTCTGGACGGCAACTGGCGGTGTTGGAGCCCAGGGACAGGTGGAGGAGGAGGAGGTTGGAGGTTGGAGGAGGTTGGAGGAGGTAGGAGGGATTGCCACACACACAGCAGGGGAACAGCTGACGTTACTGAACCCCAATAACAGAGGAGCGACTGTTGACTGTGCGTACAGCACTTCTGGACGGCAACTAGCGGTGTTGGAGCCCAGGGGCAGGTGGAAAAGCAGAGGAACACAATGTAGGCCGAAGCCTGAGAAAGTCGAAAGGGAACCTTTAACCCCCCCCCCCCAAGGCGTTTGTAGCTGAAAGAGCCAGCTTGTGCAGCACAAAAGATGCAAAAGGAAAAGGTGGCTCTTTTCATCATGCTCCTTGCAAACACAGAACTAAACACTTTTAAAATGTGTCCCCTGAAGCCGTGAAACCGTCCCGGAGGTGGGACTTTCCTTCGTAATATGACGCAGCACAGCCATCATTACTACCCCCCCGCCGCCGTGCCCCGGCTCCTCAGCGTTGTTTGATTCCGTCCCGGAGCCTGCGCTGTTATGTTATCCCGTGGCCAGGCACACTTAGCGCTGCCCATCTTCTGACATCATTTGGTGTCAGGCTGGCTGCGCCTGTGCGGCCGCGCTGGCCGAGAGCCCGCCTCGCAGTGTCTTCTGATGTAATCCCACTGGGGGCCTGGGATCCATGGCCATGCGCAGTGCATATCCTCGCCTCTCACTCCCCTCCCTACGGCTTCTTTTTCAGACTGTGCGGTGTCACGGCCGTGGCATGCTATTAGGGACCAGCTGACACCGAACAGTCTGAAGAAGCCATAGGGAGATGAGTGAGAGGTGGAGGTTCAGATATGCACTGCGCATGTCCATAGATCCCAGGCCCCCAGTGGGATTAAATCAGAAGACACTGCGAGGCGGGCTCTCGGCCAGCGTGGCCGCACAGGCGCAGCCAGCCTGACACCAAATGATGCCAGAAGACGGGCAGCGCTAAGTGTGCCTGGCCACGGGATAACATAACAGCGCAGGCTCCGGGACGGAATCAAACAACGCTGAGGAGCCGGGGCGCGGCGCCGGGGGGGTAGGAATGACGGCTGTGCTGCGTCATATTACGAAGGAAAGTCCCACCTCCGGGACGGTTTTACGGTATCAGTGGACACATTTTATAAGTGTTAAGTTTTGCGTGTGCAAGGAGCAAAACCAAAATAGCTACCTTTTTCCTTGTGCAGCATTACTGCTGCACAAGGTGGCTCTTTCAGTAACAAACGCCTTGGGGGGGGGGGGACAGATTCCCTTACATTTCAGTTGTTGTGTCAGCGTGGCGGTCGCATGACACATTGCCGGCTACACAGCTGGGGATCAGCTGACGTTACTGAAACCCAATAACACTGGGTCGTATGTTTTGACTGTGCAGACGGCACATCTGAGCCTCAACTGGCGGTGTTGGAGCCCAGGAATTTAAGTTCAGGTGGTAGAAAGATGAACACAACAGGAGACCTGGATAACGTATACAGTGACCTAATTATTTAATCAGGAGGAGGAGTGGCAAATTCCTGCGAGATCCAGGCCTTGTTCATTTTCAGGAAAGTAAGCCGGTCAACGTTATCGGAGGATAGTCGCATGCGACGGTCAGTTAGTACACCACCTGCAGCACTAAAGACACGTTCCGATAATACACTGGCCGCAGGGCAAGACAGCACCTCCAATGCATACTGGCTTAGCTCTGGCCATGTATCCAGCTTTGAGACCCAAAACTTGAAAGGGGAAGAGCCGTCTGGGAGTACAGCAAGAGGGCAAGACATGTAGTCTGTCACCATCTGACGGAACCGTTGCCTCCTGCTGACTGGAGCCGTCTGTGATGGTGTAGACTTTTGTGGCGGGCACAGAAAACTGTGCCACAGTTCGGCCATACTGGTCTTGCCTTGGGCAGAGGCACTGCTTCTGCTCCCTCTTTGTGCAGAGCCTCCACCACTGCCTGGACGCACTGAGCTGCTTTGGAATGCACTAGCAGCACTTCTCTCAGTTGGAATGGAGAAGATGATGGAACTGACCAGTGTGTCTTGGTACTCCCGCATTTTTCGCTCCCGGTTCAACGGTGTGATGAGGCTTTCTACGTTGTCCCGGTAGCGAGGATCGAGGAGGGTGAACACCCAATAATCAGACATGTTGAGAATGTGGTCGATGCGGCGGTCGTTTCTCAGGCACTGCAGCATGTAATCCACCATGTGCTGCAGACTGCCAACTGCCCAAGAAATGCTGTCCCCAGCTGGAGGCGTGATCTCTGCCCGCTCGTCATCACCCCACCCTCGCTGTACACACTGAGTACTGGACAATTCGGGAACTCCCTCCTCTGGATGGATGTCTTCCTCCTCCATTGACTCCTCCTCATCCTCCTCACAAACTGTCCCCTGCCTACGCGTTTGTGAGGAACCACGTGGCGCTGACTGTCCAGAAGATGATGGAAGTGGTGAATCCTCATCCTCCACCTCTTCCACAACATCATCCCTTAGCGCTTGCAGTGATTTTTCAAGCAGGCAGATAAGGGGGACAGTCATGCTGACTAGTGCATCATCTGCACTCGCCATCCGCGTGGAATAATCAAAGGGACGCAAAACCTGGCAGACATCCTTCATAGTGGCCCACTCTGTGGTTGTGAAGTCTGTACGGCGCTGACTGCGACTTTTTTGCGCCTGATACAGCTGGTACTCCATTACAGCTTGCTGCTGCTCACACAACCGCTCCAACATATGTAACGTGGAATTCCACCTGGTAGGTAGGTCACATATGATGCGATGTTCCGGCAGGCGGTGTCGGCGCTGCAGAGCCGCAATGCGCGCTTTTGCCGTGCTGGAACGCCGCAAGTGAGCACACTCTAGGCGGACCTTGTGCAGCAGTGCATCAAGATCCGGATAGTCCCTCAAAAAACTCTGCACGACCAAATTGAGCACATGTGCCAGACATGGGATGTGAGTGAGGTTGCCGAGGCCCAGGGCTGCCACCAGATTTCGGCCATTATCACACACTACCATGCCTGGCTGGAGATTCGCTGGCTCAAACCACACATCGCTCTCCTGCTTGATGGCATTCCAGAGCTCCTGCGCTGTGTGGCTACGATTCCCCAAAAAAATTAATTTCAAGACGGCCTGTTGACGTTTGGCCACGGCTGTGCTCATGTCGGTCGTAACAGGTACACGTTCATCACGGGTCCATGTGGAGGTGGACTGTGACGGCTCCTGCAGCGATGATTCTGAGGAACTGGTGTAAGAGGAGGAGTCAATGCGTACAGAATGGATTCCTGCAATCCTTGGAGTGGGCAGGACACGTCCTGCGCCACTCGCACGGTCTGTACCCGGCTCAACGACATTAACCCAATGGGCAGTGAGGGAAAGGTATCGCCCCTGTCCATGTTGACTGGTCCACGCATCGGTGGTGAGGTGGACCTTGCTACTGACGGCGTTCAGTAGCGCGTGTTTTATGTGTCCCTCCACATGCTTGTGCAGGGCAGGGACGGCTTGCCTGCTGAAGTAAAAGCGGCTGGGCACACTGTACTGTGGGACTGCCAATGACATCAAGTCACGGAAGCTGTCAGTCTCCACCAGCCTGAATGACAGCATTTCCAGTGACAGAAGTTTGGCAATGCCTGCAGTCAGAGCCTGTGCTCGTGGGTGGTTTGACGAGAAAGGCCGCCTTTTCTCCCATGCCTGTACTACCGATGGCTGTAGACTGGGCTGGGAGTGTGTGGTTGACTGGGAAAGTGGTGCTGCGGGTGGAATGACAGCGGGTCTCTGGACAACAGGGCCAGAGGTTCTTCCACGGCGATCCTGGGAGGAAGCCGAACCAGCTGCGTGTGAGCTAGAGGAAGAGGCAACACGAGCTGAAGAGGTGGTAGCTGCCGCTGTTGGTTGGCCTAGCTCTTCAGTGTGTTTGTCTAACTCCGCCGGGTGCCTGTTGCGCACATGTTTCCACATGTTGGAGGTATTGAGGTTGGCGACTTTTTGACCTCTTTTGATTTTTTGATGACACACCTTGCATCTGACATAGCAAATGTCATCTGCAACTGTGTCAAAAAAGGACCAGGCACTGCAAGTCTTGGGAGCCCCCCTTTTGACTTTTGGAAGAGACATGCTCCTTACGGGTGCCAAAGCGGAGGCTGCAGGATCCGCAGTCTTCCCCCTCCCTCTCCCTCTTTGGGCCGTACGGGGAATCTCTTCCTCAGAGCTGCTCCCACCACCTTCCTGTCCCTGACGCCAAGATGGGTCAAGGACCTCATCATCTACACTACCCTCTGCCCCCAACTGCTCCTCCTGGGTAGTCTCAGCAGCAGAGCACGCACCAGTAAGTGGCACCTGAGTGTCATCATCAGCTGATGCGGCCTGCGAGGTGGTGACCGGAGCCACTGGCCCACCCGCCTCTTCAGAGGAAGACAGAAAAAGCTGTTGGGCATCACTGCACCCTGCCTCTTCTTCCATTTCTCCAATGCTGCTTGGCTGGCCCCCTGTTTCCAAGCCAAGAGATGATTCAGAGAACAGAAGTAGAGACGGCTCCTGTCCTGGGACCTCTGTCTGCCTGGGCAATTTTGCAGGTGGTGAAGAGACAGATGGCTGCTCTCCAGTGCTCTGTGTCTGAGAGGATGTGGCACTAATGGAAGTTGATGCATTAGCTGCCATCCATCCCACAACGGCTTCAATTTGGTCTTCACGCAGCAGCGGTGTACGGCGCTCGGCGACAAAGCTGCGCATGAACGACTGTTCCCTTGTGAAAGTGGGTGCTGATGACTCACCGGTGCCCGCAGCAGGCACAGAATCCCCACGTCCCCTCCCTGCTCCGCGCCCACGCCCACGCCCACGTGCCTTACTCACTGCCTTCTTCATCTTGGTTGACTGATAAAGATAAGCAGAAAAGTACTAACGGCTTTGTGTGCTTATTCCTGAGCAACTCCTCCTAACAGGTATAAGACACACTAATTTTCTAAAGTGTGGACTAGACTTGAATATGAGCTAATGTGGCCTACACAAATGTAAAGTGGTGTAACTGGTGTGTTTGGTGAACTTTATTATTTATTTATTTTTTTGGGGCTGAACTGACAACGGATAGAGCTGCAATCACACGGAGACCGTGCAGACAGCCGTAAACGGCGCTGCAAGGCCCAAAAACCCTCCTCTACTTTATCCTATGTAGTGTTTTTCCACAAATTAGCTGGAGACGGGTGGAAAGACACTAATAGGATTTTTTAAAATAAATTAGCAGCAGACTACACTACTTTGAAAAAAAAGAAAATTGATTTGGCGGTATGACGCAGTGAAAAACCCTGAGCTGCAGACAACCAGGCTACGGCTGCTCACAGACTACAGGGCGAGCTGCAGTCACACGGAGACCGTGCAGACAGCCGTAAACGGCGCTGCAAGGCCCAAAAACCCTCCTCTACTTTATCCTATGTAGTGTTTTTCCACAAATTAGCTGGAGACGGGTGGAAAGACACTAATAGGATTTTTTAAAATAAATTAGCAGCAGACTACACTACTTTGAAAAAAAAGAAAATTGATTTGGCGGTATGACGCAGTGAAAAACCCTGAGCTGGAGACAACCAGGCTATAGCTGCTCACAGATTACAGGGCGAGCTGCAGTCACACGGAGACCGTGCAGACAGCCGTAAACGGCGCTGCAAGGCCCAAAAACCCTCCTCTACTTTATCCTATGTAGTGTTTTTCCACAAATTAGCTGGAGACGGGTGGAAAGACACTAATAGGAATTTTTGGAAAAAATGTGCAGCAGCCTGCACTACTTCAAAAAAAAAAAAAAAAAGGACAGTATGAGGCAATGAACCACCCTCCCTGAACTGAATACAACCAGCTATGGATGGCCTATGTGGCTGCACTCAGACTAGAGAGTGGGCTGCACTCACACACACACACAGAGAGACCTTGCAGATCGCTGTGAAAACAGCGCTACAAGGCAAAAGGAAGGTGAATAGTAGGTGAACACAGCGGTTGCTAAATTAGCCTTTGGAAAGCACAAAGAAGCAAATCGCTATCTCTAAACTGTCCCTCAGTCAGCAAACAGCGTCCTGTCACTAACTGAATTCACAGCAGAGTGATCGCAAAATGGCGCCAGCGACTTTTAAACTGCATCATGACATCATTTCAGCAGCCAATCACAGCCTTGCCAGTAGTTTCATGCCCTCCATGCTAAACAGGATGTGCCCACACTTGGAATCTTTCTCATTGGCTGAATTTCTGAATTTTGAATCATTGAACTTCCGATTCCGGTATCCGATACGCGCCAAGTATCGGAATCCCGGTATCGGAATTCCGATACCGCTAGTATCGGCCGATACCCGATACTTGCGGTATCGGAATGCTCAACACTATTTGCCACTAATCTAATATATAAAGCTGAATGTGTATGTGTGTGTATGTGTATGTGTGTATGTATGTGTGTATGTCTGGGATTGGCATCTGCACTGTCGCAGCTACAGCCACAAAATTTTGCACAGTCACACGTCTGGACCCAGAGAGCGTCATAGGCTATGTTGTGAGGCGAAATTTTAACCCCGCGCTTTCCAAATCAAACAATTTTGCCCCTATCTACATAATGGGGAAAAAGTGAAAGAAAAAGTGTTGGAGGCAAATTGACAGTTGCCACATGTGAACAAGAATGAGAGCGATGGCGCCAAAGAGTATATACCATACAGTTGCTAAGGTGGGGCCCCGACATGGGATACTCACCACACACTGGGATATGAACACACACACAAAATGCGCCACACACTAGCACATGCTTGAACACATATACCACCCTCAGCACACATTTCACCACACATACACCAACCTCGACACATAAAAGTCGAAACACAAAAGTCACCGCTCAAAACTCGCCACGTGCAAAACTAGGCTCACGCAAAACTAGCCACACATGCAAAACTCACCTCATGGAAAACTCGCCACACGCAAAACTTGCACACGGGGAAAAATTGCCACATGCACAAAAGTTGCAACACATGCAAAAGTTGCATCACACAAAACTTGCACATACTCAAAACGCACCACACATAAAACTCGCTACGCGCAAAACTTGCTGCACACAACTTGCTACACTAACCTGTCACATGCAACTCGACACACAAAAAGTTGCCACACGCATGTCGCCACACGCAACTCAACACACACAACTTGACACATGAAACTCGCCCTAAAACACACACAAGTCTGGTATTATCCTTCAAAAATAAAAATCTGATTAATAAGCAGGCAAACTACAAGAGCAACAAATGTACCATATAGGAAATACGGCAGCTGTCAGTCACATGACCTGTCTATTATGTGTATGTGTGAGCTAATATATACTGCCAGGGGGGAGGGCTTCCTGTTGGCTGGGGATTTATCAGGCTGCCAATTTAGCTTACAAATACTGAGGTAAAAATACTGACCAAATAACGTGGAACGAGGTCTAATACAGGAGGAGATGACATACAGATATATACTATATACAGGAGGAGATGACATACAGGTATATACTATTTACAGGGGAGATGACACACAGGTATATACTATATACAGGAACAGATGACACGTATATACTATATACAGGAGGAGATGACTTACAGGTATATACTATATAAAAGATGTCACATAGGCATATAGAGGAGGAGATGACATACAGGTATATACTATATATAGGAGATGACATACAGGTATATACTATATATAGGAGGAGATGACATACAGGTATATACTATATACAGAAGAGATGACATACAGGTATATACTGTTACGCCGCTGCCTTATACTTACCTGTCCGGCCGGCGCGCTCTCGATGCTCCTTCTTCTGGCTTCTCGGGCGCTCTTCCTTTCTGCGGTCTGCGCATGCGCAGACGTGCTCCTTTCGTCGCTGTGGCTTCTTCCCAGCATCTGTCCTGCTTAGACGCCTTTGTGTCTATTGCGTTCGCTGGCTCCAGTCTCTGCACCTCTCGCTTTGACTCA
Organism: Ranitomeya variabilis; assembly: GCF_051348905.1. Lineage (NCBI taxonomy): Eukaryota > Metazoa > Chordata > Amphibia > Anura > Dendrobatidae > Ranitomeya > Ranitomeya variabilis. The sequence continues at coordinate 214,803,387 of NC_135237.1, forward strand.
GATTTGACTCGTCTGTTGCCGTTCCTGCCAGTCCTGTGTTCCTACTGTCCCTGCCAGTCCTGTTTCCTGCCGTACTTACCAGTCCTGTGTTCCTGCCATACCTACCAGTCCTGTGTTCCTGCTGTACCTACCAGTCCTGTGTTCCTGCCGTTCCTGCCTTACCCACCAGTCCTGTGTTCCTGCCTTACTTACCAGTCCTGTGTTCCTGCTGTTCCTGCCTTACCCACCAGTCCTGTGTTTCTGCCTTACCTACCAGTCCTGTGTTTCTGCTGTACCTACCAGTCCTGTGTTCCTGTCGTTCCCCGTCAAACATGTGTTTTCATCATAGCGGTCAGTACTTTGTCTTTGCAGCCTCTGTCCGTCCTGTGTCTTCGCCGTTCTGGTCCCCTCTGTGGCTCCATCTTCCTGCTGTCTTCTGTTCTTCCCTTGTCCAGTCCACAGTAGTCCCTTTGGCTCCGGCAGTTGCAGCTTCACCCTCCTTGGGCCTGTCCCTAACACTCCCTGTATAGGGGGTGGCACTATCTGGTCCGTTCGTCCTCGGGGGCTATGAAGCCGTGACCCAGAGGGTCCACTTCTCAAGTCCTTATGTATACTATATACAGGAGGAGATGACACATAGGTATATACAATATACAGGAGGAGATGACATACAACAGGTATATACTATATACAGGGGAGATGACATACAGGTATATACTATATATAGGGGAGATGACATACATGTATATACTGAGGGAAAATGAGAGGTGTGAGGTGAAAATAAAAAGGTGTGAGTGCAAAATGAGAGGACTGAGGGAACATAGTGGAGTGATCGGAAAATGACAGATGTGAGGTCAAAATGACAAGTGTTAGTGGGGAATGAGAGGAGTGAGGGGGGAATGAGAGGAGTGAGGGGGAATGAGAGGAGTGAGGGGGAAAATGAGAGTTGTGAGGGAGAAAATGAGAGATGTGAGGGGGAAAATTAAAGATGTGAGGGGGAAAATGAGAGGCGTGATGAGAAAATAAGAGAAGTGAGGTGCTATAACTAACCACATATTTACTATGCCCATGCAACGCTGGGCTCTTCAGCTAGTATTGAATAAAGGCAATTGTATAATCTATTTCCTGCGTGGTGCTTTTTTGGTTATCCATATCTTTGGTTGTTTGGGTTGTTCTCTCTGTTTGGTGGCATTTACTGTCTTTCACAGAGCACCGAGACTATCGAATCATATTTTTATAATTTTTATATACATATTTTATATATTTTAATTGAACAGTTATTTTGGTGTGTCTGTGTTTTAACAGGACTTTAGATACGCAGTGGTTGAAGTCATGACTTGCGCTTGACTTGGATTAAAGTGAGAGTTGCGCAGTCGTCACCCTCACTCTCTCGCCCGTACCTATCGAGCCCCAGTAGCAAGAACTAGTCAAGACAACTGGAGATAGATCAGGGTGCAGTGGATGGCCAGCTGTGTTCTATATGTGCCTCTCTGTGCCCACTCAGCGCTCCACAACACTGTGCTGGGAATCGCTTGTCTCTCCGTTGAATCTTGAATGCTTTCTTCCGCAAAATCTGCCATATCCAGTCTTCACCTGCAAGGGTAGGCAAACCCTTGAAAATCACCATAGGTCTCAAAGAAACCCAACAGCTACCCTCACTTGTTTTGGCCTGCCTGCCGAGGCGGTGTTCCGGGGTGTACCCACTGCCGCATGCTAGCAGCTACTTGGAGGTAAAGGTGAGAGTTGGGCATCAGATGAGGACCAAAGATGGAAGAGCTGTCCAGAAAGGACACGGCAAGCAATCCACCAGAGGTGCTACCTCTGTCTAGATACCCTTGTGTTATATACTATGGAGAGCGCTACATTATATTCCATGGAGGAGGCTGCGTTATATACTATGGGGGGCACATTATATTCTATGGAGGAGGCTGCGTTATATACTATGGGGGATACATCATATTCAATGAAGGAGGTTGTGTTAAATACTATGGGAGTACTTTATATTCTATGAAGTAGGCTGTGTTATATACTATGGGGGGCACATTATATTGAATGGAGGAGGCGGTGTTATATACTATGGGGGGCACATTATATTCAATGGAGGAGACTTATAAACTATGGATGGCACATTATATTCTATGGGGGAGGCTGTGTTATATACTATGGGGGGCACATTATATTCTATGGGGGAGGCTGTGTTATATACTGTGGGGGCACATTATATTCTATGGAGGAGGCTGTGTTATATACTATGGGGAGCACATTATATTCTATAGAGGAGGCTGTGTTATATACTATGGGGTGTACATAATATTATATGGGGGAGGCTGTGTTATATACTATGAGGATTGTCTCTTCAGAGAGGAAGAGGACTAGAACTCTAGTGACAACTATTGGAAGTAGCAATCCTAACAGTCAATGTAGAACCAGAGAATTTGCAGACACTGTGTTTTGGGGTACTGCTCCTCGTCAGAGCAAAGTGGAGATCTAGTTCGGCTGATTGAGAGGCGTCTAACCGGGATCCAAGAAGTATCGTTTCACCTTGCCGAGAGTGACATGTTAAGCATGTCGAGGTGAGGAGACTTAAAGCCGCTATGCTCCTCTGGGAAATATGCAAATTGTCTCTTCAGAGAGGAAGAGGACTAGAACTCTAGTGCCACCTATTGGAAGTAGCAATCCTAACAGTCAATGTCGACCCTTTAACGAGCCTTGTCACGTGACTTAGGATAGAAGCCAAACCAGAATCTCAATTTGCAGACACTGTGCTTCGGGTACTGCCCCTCTATTCTATGGAGGAGGCTGTGTTACATATTATGGGGGTACATTATATTCTATGGGGGAGGCTGTGTTATATACACTACCGTTCAAAAGTTTAGGGTCACGTAGAAATTTCCGTATTTTTGAAAGAAAAGCAGTTTTTTCCAATGAAGCTAACATTAAATGATTCAGAATTACACCCTATACATTGTTAATGTGGTAAATTACTCCTCTAGCTGCAAACGTCTGATTTGTAATGCAATATCTTCATAGGTATATAGAGGCCCATTTCCAACAACCATCACTCCAGTGTTCTTATGGTACTTTGTGTTTGCTAAATGTGTAAGAAGGCTAATGGATGGTTAGAATACCCTTGAAAACCCTTGTGCAAGTATGTTAGCAGAGCTGAAAACAGTTTGGTTGATTAGAGAACCTATAAAGCTGACCTTCCTTTGAGCTAGTTGAGAATCTGGAGCAATAATAATAATTTTATTTATATAGCACCAACATATTCCGCAGCACTTTACAAATTATAGAGGGGACTTGTACAGACAATAGACATTACAGCATAACAGAAATCACAGTTCAAAATAGATACCAAGAGGAATGAGGGCCCTGCTCGCAAGCTTACAAACTATGAGGAAAAGGGGAGACACGAGAAGTGGATGGTAACAATTGCTTTAGTTATTCGGACCAGCCATATAGTGTAAGGCTCAGGTGTTCATGTAAAGCTGCATGAACCAGTTAACAGCCTAAGTATGTAGCAGTACAGACACAGAGGCTATTAACTGTATAAAGTGTATGAGAACATCATGCGGGGAACCGGATTGTGGTTTTTTTTTTTTCCCCCTTTTTTTTGAATGGGCCACACAGGGATAGATAGGTTAATGCATTGAGGCGGTAGGCCAATCTGAACAAATGAGTTTTTAGGGCACGCTTAAAACTGTGGGGATTGGGGATTAATCGTATTAACCTAGGTAGTGCATTCCAAAGAGTCGGCGCAGCACGTGTAAAGTCTTGGAGACGGGAGTGGGAGGTTCTGATTATTGAGGATGCTAACCTGAGGTCATTTGCGGAGCGGAGGGCACGGGTAGGTTGGTAGACTGAGACCAGAGAGGAAATGTAGGGTGGTGCTGAGCCATGGAGTGCTTTGTGGATGAGGGTAGTAGTTTTGTACTGGATTCTGGAGTGGATGGGTAGCCAGTGTAATGACTGGCACAAGGTAGAGGCATCGGTGTAACGGTTGGTGAGGAATATGATCCTGGCAGCAGCATTCAGGACAGACTGGAGCGGGGAGAGTTTGGTAAGAGGGAGGCCAATTAGTAGAGAGTTACAATAGTCCAGACGAGAATGAATAAGTGAAACAGTAAGAGTTTTTGCAGAGTCAAAAGTAAGAAAAGGGCGAATTCTAGAAATGTTTTTGAGATGCAGATAAGAGCGAGCCAGTGATCAGATGTGGGGGGTGAATGAAAGCTCGGAATCAAGTATGACCCCAAGGCAGCGGGCATGTTGCTTTGGAGTAATGGTGGAACCGCACACGGAGATAGCAATGTCAGGCAAAGATCGGTTAATAAAGGGAGAAAACACGAGGAGTTCAGTTTTTGACAGGTTCAGTTTCAGATAGAGGGAGGACATGATGTTAGAAACAGCGGTAAGACAATCACTGGTGTTTTCTAAAAAGGTCGGCGTGATAGCAAGAGAAGAAGTGTATAATTGGGTGTCTTCAGCATAGAGATGGAACTGGAAACCAAATCTACTGATTGTTTGTCCAATAGGGGCAGTATACAAAGAGAAGAGGAGGGGGCCTAGGACTGATCTTTGGGGAACCCCAACAGTAGGGGGAAGGTGAGATGAGGAGGAACCAGCAAAAGATACAGTGAAGGAGCGGCCAGAGAGATAGGAGGAGAACCAGGAGAGAACGGTGTCCTTGAGGCCGATGGAGCGGAGCATAGTGAGGAGGAGCTGATGATCCACAGTGTCAAATGCTGCGAAGATATCCAAGAGAATTAGCATGGAGTAGTGACCATTAGATTTAGCTGTTAGTAGCTCATTAGAGACTTTAGTGAGGGCAGTTTCAGTAGAGTGTAAAGAGCGGAAACCAGATTGAAGAGGGTCGAGAAGAGAGTTATCTGAGAGATAGTGGGTAAGACGGGAGTGGACCAGGCGTTCGAGGAGTTTGGAGATGAAGGGAAGGTTAGAGACAGGTCTATAATTAGCGGCACAGTTTTGATCGAGGGATGTTTTTTTAAGTAATGGATGTATGATGGCATGCTTAAATGAGGATGGAAAAATACCGGAAGTGAGAGAAAGGTTGAATATTTTTGTTAGGTGAGAGGAGGCAGCCGGGGAAAGGGACTGGAGGAGATGTGACGGAATGGGGTCACTGGTGCAAGTGGTTGGGCGAGAAGATGCAAGGAGCCTGATTACTTCTTCTGTAACTGGTTTAAAGTCAGAGACTGAACTAGATGCAGTGGGGGAGGGAGGACAGTGCATGGTATGAAGAGATTGGGAGATGATTTCCTGTCGAATGTGGTCAATTTTTTCTTTGAAGTAATTGGCCAGATCGTCAGCGCGGAGATCCGTGGTTGGGGCCTGCACTCTTGGGTTGAGTAGGGACTGGAAAGTGTCAAAGAGACGTTTAGGGTTATTGGACAGTGAGGTGATGAGGGTGTTGAAATAGGTTTGTTTGGAGAGGTGAAGGGCAGAGTTGTATATTTTTAGCATGAACTTATAATGGATGAAATCTTCGGGTAGATTAGATTTTCTCCACAGACATTCGGCGCACCTGGAGCACCGCTGCAGGAAACGTGTTTGCAGCGTGTGCCACAGTTGTCGCCATCTGTGCCGAGTTGTTCTATGTATAGGAGGTGCAGCTTCATCCAGGGCACTTTGCAGGGTTTCATTGTAATGCTTCAGAGCAGAATCAGGACATGAGATGGAGAAGATTGGGGCCAATGAGGACTGCAAGTTCTTCATAAGTTTCTGGGTGTTAATGGCCTGTATGTTTCTATAAGTGTATAAGAGCATTACATTTGTTGGTTCCATTAAACTCTCAAAATGGCCAGAAAAAAAGAACTTTTATGTGAAACTCGACAGTCTATTCTTGTTATTAGAAATGAAGGCTATTCCATGCAAGAAATTGCCAAGAAGCTGAAGATTTCCTACAACGGTGTGTACTACTCCCTTCAGAGAAGAGCACAAACAGGCTCTAACCAGAGTAGAAAGAAGTGGGAGGCCCTGCTGCACAACTGAGCAACAATACAAATACATTAGAGTCTGTACTTTGAGAAATCGACGCCTCACAGGTCATCAACTGGCAGCTTCATTAAATAGTACAAGCAAAACGCCAGTCTCAACGTCTACAGTGAAAAGGCGACTCCGGGATGCTGGACTTCAGGACAGAGTGGCAAAGAAAAAGCCATATCTGAGACTGTCTAATAAAAGGCAAAGATTAATATGGGCAAAAGAACACAGACATTGGACAGAGGAAGATTGGAAAAAAGTGTTATGGACACACAAATCCAAGTTTGAGGTGTTTGGATCACACAGAAAAACATTTGTGAGATGCAGAACAACTGAAAAGATGCTGGAAGAGTGCCTGACGCCATCTGTCAAGCATGGTGGAGGTAGTGTGATGGTCTGGGGTTGCTTTGGTACTGGTAAAGTGGGAGATTTGAACAAGGTAAAAGGGATATTGAATAAGGAAAGCTATCACTCCATTTTGCAACGCCATGCCATACCCTGTGGACAGCACTTGATTGGAGCCAATTTCATCCTACAACAGGACAATGACCCAAAGCTAACCTCCAAATTATGCAAAAACTATTTAGGGAAGAAGCAGGCATCTGGTATTCTATCTGTAACGGAGTGGCCAGTGCAGTCACCAGATCTCAACCCCACTGAGCTATTGTGGGAGCAGATTGAGCGTATCGTACGCAAAAAGTGCCCATCAAGCCAAACCAACTTGTGGGAGGGGCTTCTGGAAGCATGGGGTGAAATTTCTCCAGATTACCTCAGCAAATTAACTGCTAGAATGCCAAAGGTTTGCAATGCTGTAATTGCTGCCAAGGGAGCATTCTTTGACTTAACAAAGTTTGAAGGAGAAATTATTTTAAATAAAAATCATTTTTTCAAACCTGGACTAGATTTTCAATTCATTTGGCAACTCATTTGATTAATAAAAGTATGAGTTTTCATGGAAAACACAAAATTGTCCGGGTGACCCTAAACTTTTGAACGGTAGGCTACTATGGAGGTGCTTCATTATATTCTATGGGGGAGGCTGTGTTATATACTATGGGGGGCACAATATTCTATGGAGGAGGTTGTGTTATATACTGTGGGGGGCACATTATATTCTAAGAAGCAGGTTGTATTATATATTATGGAGGTAAATTATATTCTGTGGGGGAGGTTGTGTTATATGCTATGGGGGACACATTATATTCTATGGGGGAGGCTGTGTCATATACTATGGGGGAGCTACATTATATTCTATGGGGGAGGCTGTGTTATATACTGTGAAGGGCACATTATATTCTCTGGAGGAGGCTGTGTTATAAACTATGGGGAGGGCACATTATATTCTATGGAGGAGGCTGTGCTATATACTATGGGGAGTACATTGTATTCTATGTGGGAGGCTGTGTTATGTACTATGGGGGCACATTATATTCTATGGAGGAGGCTGTGTTATATATTACAGGGGTTCATTATATTGTATGGGGAGGCTGTGTTACATACTATGTGGGGCACATTATATTCTATGGAGGAGGCTGTGTCATATACTATGGGGAAGCTACATTATATTCTATGGGGGAGGCTGTGTTATATACTGTGAAGGGCACATTATATTCTCTGGAGGAGGCTGTGTTATAAACTATGGGGAGGGCACATTATATTCTATGGAGGAGGCTGTGCTATATACTATGGGGAGTACATTGTATTCTATGGGGGAGGCTGTTATGTACTATGGGGGCACATTATATTCTATGGAGGAGGCTGTGTTATATATTACGGGGGTACATTATATTGTATGGGGAGGCTGTGTTACATACTATGTGGGGCACATTATATTCTATGGAGGAGGCTGTGTCATATACTATGCGGGAGCTACATTATATTCTATGGAGGAGGCTGTGTTATTTACTGTGGGGGGTACATTATATTCTATGGGGGAGGCTGTGTTATATACTATGGGGAGCACATTATATTCTATGGAGGAGGCTGTGTTATATAGTATGGGGGGCGCTACATTATATTCTATGGAGGAGGCTGTGTTATATAGTATGGGGGGCGCTACATTATATTCTATGGAGGAGGCTGTGTTATATATTATGGGGGTACATTATATTGTATGGGGAGGCTGTGTTACATACTATGTGGGGCACATTATATTCTATGGAGGAGGCTGTGTTATAAACTACGGGATGTACATTATATTTTATGGAGGAGACTGTTATACTATGGGGGTGCTACATTACATTCTATGGGGGAGGCGGTGATATATTATAGGAGGCACATTATATTCTATGGAGGAAGCTGTTATATACTATGGGGGAGCTACATTATATTCAATGGAGGAGGCTGCTTTATATACTCTGGGGAGTACATTATATTCTATGGAGGAGGCTGTTATATAGTATGGGGGGCGCTACATTATATTCTATGGGGGAGGCGGTGTTATATATTATAGGGGGCACATTATATTCTATGGAGGAGGCTGTGTTAAATACTATGGGGGACACATTATATATTCTATGGAGGAGGCTGTGTTATAAACTATGGGGAGGGCACATTATATTCTATGGAGAAGGCTGTTATGTACTGTGGGGGCACATTATATTCTATGGAGGAGGCTTTGTTATATATTATGGGGGTACATTCTATTCTATGGGAGAGGCTGTGTTATATACTATGGGGCACATTATATTCTATGGGGGAGGCTGTGTTATATACTGTGGGGGGCACAATATATTCTATGGAGGAGTCTGTTATATACTATGGGGAGTGCTACATTATTTTCTATGGGGGAGGCTGTTATATACTATGGGGGGCAGATTATATTCTATGGAGGAGGCTGTTATATACTGTGGGGGGCACATTATATTCTATGGAGGAAGCTGTGTTATATACTATGGGGGTACTTTATATTCTATGGATGAAGCTGTGTTATATACTATGGGGGTACTTTATATTCTATGGAGGAGGGTGTGTTATATACTGTGGGGGGGCACATTATATTCTATGGAGGAAGCTGTTATATACTGTGGGGGCACATTATATTCTATGGAAGAGGCTGTTATATTCTATGGGGGCGCTACATTATATACTATGGGTGAGGCTGCTATATACTATGGGGGCACATTATATTTTATGGAGGAGACTGTGTTATATACTATGGGGAGGGCACATTACATTATATTCTATGGAGGAGGCTGTGTTATGTCCTGTGGGGGGCACATTATATTCTATGGAGGAAACTGTGTGATATACTATGGGGGAGCTACATTATATCCTATGGAGGAGGCTGTGTTATATACTATGTGGGGCACATTATATTATATGGAGGAGGCTGTGTTATATACCATGGAGTGGCACATTATGTTCTATGGGGGAGGCTGTGTTATATACTATGGGGGCATATTATATTTTATGGAGGAGGCTGTGTTATATATTATGGAGGTACATTATATTCTATGGGGAGGTTGTGTTACATACAGTGGTATGTAAAAGTTTGGGCACCCATGGTCAAAATTACTGTTATTGTGAACAGTTAAGCAAGTTGAAGATTAAATGATCTCTAAAAGGCCTAAAGGTAAAGATGACACATTTCCTTTGTATTTTAGGCAAAAAAATAAAATATATTGTAATTTTTTTACATTTTGAAAATTACAAAAAGGAAAATGGGCCTATGCAAAGGTTTGGGCACCCTTGGATATTTCTGTGCTAAAATAATTTTGACCAAGGTTTCAGACCTTAATTAGCCTGTTAGAGTTGTGGCTTGTTTACTATCATCGTTAGGAAAGGGCAGTTGATGCAAATTTCCCAGCTTTATAAAAACCTAGCCACCTCTAACCTTGTGCCAAAATACAACAGTCATGGGTTATTCTAAGCAGCTGCCTTGCACTCTGAAAATGAAAATGGTGGTGGTCCACAAAGAAGGAGAAGGCTATAATAAGATAGTAAAGCTTTTTCAAGTTGCTCTTTTCTCAGTTTGAAATTAAATTAAGAAATGGCCGTTATCAGGAACAGTGGAGGTCCAGATAAGGTCTGGAAAAGCAAGCAAAATTTCAGTCAGAGCTGCTCATTGGATTGCTAGAGAGGCAAGTCAGAACCCTTTCTTGACTGCAAAAGACCCTCAGAAAGATTTACCAGTCTCTGAAGTTGTGGTACATTGCTCTACTTTTCAGAGACACCTGTACAAATATGGCCTTCAGAAGAAAACCTCTCCTGCATCCTTACTATAAAATTCAGCATCAGAAGTATGCAAAAGAACATCTAAACAAACCTGATGCGTTTTGAAAACAAATCCTGTAGACCGATGAGGTTAAAATAGTACTCTTTGGCCACAATAATCAAAGGTTTGTGTGGAGTAAAAAAAGCAATGAATTTCAGGAAAATATATCTCTATCCATTAAGCTTGAGGGTGGCTCAATCATGCTTTGGGGTTGTTCTGTAGCCAATTGCACGGAGAACATTTCACGGGTAGAAGGAAGAATGGATTCAATGAAATTTCAACAAATTCTTGATGCAAACATAACACAATCTGTAAAAAAAGCTGAAGTTGAAAAGAGGATGGCTTCTACAAATGTCAAAATCCACAATAGACTACCTCAAATGGTGCAAGGTGAAGGTTTTACAATAACCCTAACAGTTCCCTGACCTGAACATCATTGAAAATTTGTGGCTAGACCTCAAAATAGCAGTGCATGTAAGATGACCCAAGAATATCACAGAACTGGAAGAATTTTCCAAGGAAGAATGGATGAAAATCCCTCAAACAAGAATTAAAAGACACTTGGCTGGCTACAAGAAGAATTTACAAGATGTGATACTTTCAAAAGCGGGAGCTACTAGGTACTAACCATGCAGGGTGCCCAAACTTCTGCATCGGCCATTTTCCTTTTTGTAATTTTTAAAATGTAAAAAAAAAATACAATATATCTATATTTTCCTAAACTACAAAGGAAATGTGTCATCTTTAACCTTATCCCTTTTAGCAATCATTTTATTTTCAACTTGTCAAATTGTTCAGAATAAAAGTTATTTTGACAAGGGGTACATTGTATTCTATGGAGGAGGCTGTGTTATATACTATGGGGGGCACATTATATTCTATGGGGGAGGCTGGGTTATATACTATGGGGGCGCTACATTATATTCTATGGAGGAGGCTGTGTTATACACTATGGGGAGAGCACATTATATTCTATGGAGGAAGCTGTGTTATGTACTATGGCGGCGCTACATTATATACTATGGATGAGGCTGTGTTATATACTATGGGGGGGCACATTATATTCTATGGAGGAGGCTGTGTTATATACTATGGGGGGTGCTACATTATATACTATGAGTGAGGCTGTTATATACTATGGGGGGCACATTATATTTTATGGAGGAGCCTGTGTTATGTACTGTGGGGGGCACATTATATTCTATGGAGGAAGCTGTGTTATATACTATGGGGGAGCTACATTATATTCTATGGAGGAGGCTGCTTTATATACTCTGGGGAGTACATTATATTCTATGGGGGAGGCTGTTATATACTATGGGGGCACATTATATTCTATGGGGAGGTTGTGTTATATACTATGGGGGGCACATTATATTCCATTGAGGAGGCTGTTATATACTATGGGGGCGCTACATTGTATTCTATGGAGGAGGCTGTGTTATATACTATGGGGGCACATTATATTCTATGGGGGAGGCTGTGTTATATACTATGGGGGGTACATTATATTCTATGGAGGAGGCTGTTATATTCTATGGGGGCACATTATATTCTATGGGGAGGCTGTGTTATATAATGTGGGGGGCACATTATATTCTATGGGGGAGGCTGGGTTATATACTATGGGGGAGCTACATTATATTCTATTGGAGAGGCTGTTATATACTATGGGGGTGCTACATTATATTCTATGGAAGAGGCTGTGTTATATATTATGGGGGGCACATTATATTCTATGGAGGAGGCTGTTATAAACTATGGAGATGGCACATTATATTCTATGGAGGAAGCTGTGTTATATACTATGGGGGAGCTACATTATATTCTATTGGAGAGGCTGTTATATACTATGGGGGTGCTACATTATATTCTATGGAAGAGGCTGTGTTATATATTATGGGGGGCACATTATATTCTATGGAGGAGGCTGTTATAAACTATGGGGATGGCACATTATATTCTATGGAGGAAGCTGTGTTATATACTATGGGGGCACATCATAATCTATGGAGGAGGCTGTGTTATACACTATGGGGAGAGCACATTATATTCTATGGAGGAAGCTGTGTTATGTACTATGGCGGCGCTACATTATATACTATGGATGAGGCTGTGTTATATACTATGGGGGGGCACATTATATTCTATGGAGGAGGCTGTGTTATATACTATGGGGGGTGCTACATTATATACTATGAGTGAGGCTGTTATATACTATGGGGGGCACATTATATTTTATGGAGGAGCCTGTGTTATGTACTGTGGGGGGCACATTATATTCTATGGAGGAAGCTGTGTTATATACTATGGGGGAGCTACATTATATTCTATGGAGGAGGCTGCTTTATATACTCTGGGGAGTACATTATATTCTATGGGGGAGGCTGTTATATACTATGGGGGCACATTATATTCTATGGGGAGGTTGTGTTATATACTATGGGGGGCACATTATATTCCATTGAGGAGGCTGTTATATACTATGGGGGCGCTACATTGTATTCTATGGAGGAGGCTGTGTTATATACTATGGGGGCACATTATATTCTATGGGGGAGGCTGTGTTATATACTATGGGGGGTACATTATATTCTATGGAGGAGGCTGTTATATTCTATGGGGGCACATTATATTCTATGGGGAGGCTGTGTTATATAATGTGGGGGGCACATTATATTCTATGGGGGAGGCCGGGTTATATACTATGGGGGAGCTACATTATATTCTATTGGAGAGGCTGTTATATACTATGGGGGTGCTACATTATATTCTATGGAAGAGGCTGTGTTACATATTATGGGGGGCACATTATATTCTATGGAGGAGGCTGTTATAAACTATGGAGATGGCACATTATATTCTATGGAGGAAGCTGTGTTATATACTATGGGGGAGCTACATTATATTCTATTGGAGAGGCTGTTATATACTATGGGGGTGCTACATTATATTCTATGGAAGAGGCTGTGTTATATATTATGGGGGGCACATTATATTCTATGGAGGAGGCTGTTATAAACTATGGGGATGGCACATTATATTCTATGGAGGAAGCTGTGTTATATACTATGGGGGCACATCATAATCTATGGAGGAGGCTGCGTTATATACTATGGGGGTACATAATATTATATGGGGAGGCTGTGTTATATACTGGGGGCACATTATATTTTATGGATGAGGCTGTGTTATATATTATGGGGGTACATTCTATTCTATGGGAGAGGCTGTGTTATATACTATGGGGGCACATTATATTCTATGGGGGAGGCTGTGTTATATACTGTGAGGGGCACAATATATTCTATGGGGGAGACTGTTATATACTATGGAGGCACATTATATTCTATGAAGAAGGCTGTGTTATATACTATGGGGATGGCACATTATATTCTATGGGGGCACATTATATTCTATGCAGGAAGCTGTGTTATATTCCATGGGGGGTACTTTATATTATATGGAGGAGGCTGTTATATACTATGTGGGCACATTATATTCTATGGGGCACATTATATTCTATGGAAGAGGCTGTGTTATATATTAAGGTAGTACATTATATTCTATGGGTGAGGCTGTGTTATATACCATATGGGGCACATTATATTCTATGGAGGAGGCTGTGTTATATACTATGTGGAGCACATTATATTCTATGAAGGAGGCTGTGTTATATACTATGGAGGGGCACATTATGTTCTATGGGGGAGGCTGTGTTATATACTATGGGGGCACATTATATTCTAAGGAGCAGGCTGTGTTATATTTTACGAAGGTACATTATATTCTATGGGGGAGGTTGTGTTATATGCTATGGGGACACATTATAATCCATGGGGAGGCTGTTTTATATACTGTGATGGGCACATTATATTCTATGGAGGAGGCTGTGCTATATATTATGGGGGGCACATTATGTTCTATGGGGAAGGCTGTGTTATATACTATGGGGGGTACATTATATTCTATGGAGGAGGCTGTTATATTCTATGGGGGGCACATTATATTCTATGAGGAGGCTGTTATATACTGTGGGGGGCACATTATATTCTATGGAGGAGGCTGTTATATACTATGGGGGCGCTACATTATATACTATATAGGAGGATGTTATATATTAAGAGAGTACATTATATTCAATGGGGGTCTGTTATATACTATGTGGAGCACATTATATTCTATGAAGGAGGCTGTGTTATATACTATGGGGGAGGCTGTGTTATATACTATGGGGGGTACTTTATATTCTATGGAGGATGCGGTGTTAGATATTATGGGGGGCGCTACATTATATTCTATGGAGGAGGCTGTTATACATTATATCCTATGGGGGAGGCTGTGTTATATACTATGGGGGGCACATTATATTCTAAGGAGCAGGCTGTGTTATATTTTACGAAGGTACATTATATTCTATGGAGGAGGCTGTTATAAACTATGGGGAGGGCACATTATATTCTATGGAGGAGGCTGTGTTATATACTATGGAGGGGCACATTATGTTCTATGGAGGAAGCTGTTATAAACTTTGGGTAGGGCACATTATATTCTATGGGGGAGGCTGTGTTATATACTATGGGGGGCACATTATATTCTATGGAGGAGGCTGTGTTATAAACTATGGGTAGGGCACATTATATTCTATGGGGGAGGCTGTGTTATATACTATGGAGGGGCACATTATATTCTATGGAGGGTGTGTTACATACTATGGGGGTACATAATATTATATGGGGAGGCTGTGCGCCTCCAGTTGTGTCAGACGTTGGGTGATCTTACCACCACGTATACCCAAACATGTCATCTCAACTTTAAAAACCATACCCAAATTTCAAATTACATCACCAAAGTGACACTAAGGGATTTAGGGTCAAGGGCATAGATGCGTTAGATGTGGGTATACGTGGTGGTAAGATCACCCAACATCTGGCACAACTGGAGGCGCGCTGGATTTGGACCCTTAACACGGTACATCCGCATGGTCTAAATGAAAATCTAAATTTTGCCCCATTTCTGTGATTGCTATCTGCTGTGTGCATATGCTCCCATTGGCACCTATGCTGTGTTGTTTTTAATTGGTTTTAATTTTTCTTTATTCTTTTTATATTTTAGGTATGTTTCTACTGATATCTACTTCATGTCATGCTCTTGTTTCACTTCGGACCGGGAGGTTGGAGCCAAAGATTGTGGATGCTGTATCCCGGAGCAAGATCTTTTATGTACTTAGTGATATATTTGATATATTAGATCTTTTGGGAATGGGTGGGTTTCACTGCCACACCAGGGGCATAATGGGACTTATGATTAATAGATATATAAATTATTATACCAAGATATTTATATAATATGGCTTTCTTAAATAGGTACCAATGGGGCCTATGTATCTTTATGTATATTGTCCTATTTATTATGTAATTCTAATAGTTTGGGTTGGACTAGAGATTGGTAGAGAGACCTATTCATCCCCAGTGTGACACTAGATAATCGGATATGGTAGCCCCTTGGCACCATTATTATGACGGGTATGGTAAAGTACATGCAACTCTCTTATAGCTTCTGAGGCATATTTCCGATAGTACTAAGTGCGAAGATATGTGCAGTATAGGATATGGCAGAACAGGCGCTATATGTGCAGGTAATAAAGTCTAGCATATGGTCACCAGTTGGCCATATGTGTATATTTATCCAATAGGTTTTCCTGACCATTACAGATACTAGTGTATATCTTACAAAAGCCCCCTTCAGTGACAGTGGAGCGGGTTCGTACGCATTCACGCCCTGCCCCGCGACTCTGGGCTGCTTTCTGCGTCTGTATTTATAGGAGGTTGCCATGGTGTTTTACACTGTGCTCCTCCTGCGCATGACGTCGACGCTGCCTTGAGTCCCAGGTTGTCATAGTAGTGAATGCGTCACTTTCGGTCCGGAATGTATTTATATCGCCGGCTTCGTCCATCTGTCATGCTCCCTGACGAAGGACATCGGAAACGCGTGTCGGGATGACGCGCCAGCCTGAGGATATATACGTTTCCCCCTTCTTGAGGTAATTATGTATATCCTGGCACCTATTATTTGGTACTTTTTATTTGACAATTAGAACGTGGCATTTTCCCTGTCACATCTCATGTAAATAACCATATTTGTTCTATTTAGTGTAACCGTGTGTTTCCATACTGTAATATATACTGGTGAATAAATAAGATAGATACACAGTATGTGATGGGTCAATGTATGACATCTTTGATAGTATAATCGGATGAAGTACCTGGGTATTACTTAGGCTGGGGCGTCCATTTTGCACAGCTGCTGGTGGTTTTAGTGGCTGCATTTCATGCCTTTTGTCACTGTCATTTGTCTATTTTTGATATTCTAAATAAAGTTTTGCATTTATTATGGACGTTTTGAGTTGCAATTTTTGTTTGTGGTTTCCACATCCTTCCCCTTTGTTCAGGTTTATTGGCGACTAGTCTGGGATTTTTCCGGAGTCTTTTATTATAACAGCAAATGTTTATTGTTAATTTATGTTTATTGAGCATAAGAGAAAATAGGTACATAGATCCATACCATGTGGTTGCTGTTGTTTTTCTTGAGTATCTTGTATCTATATCTTATGACAGCGGTATTGTGGTGAGTCGTAATTCTTGGCAGCCCATCCACTCACAGCGTAGGCTACAACAGCTTAGGAGACCCACTGTTTCATAATGGCCCTTTAAAGAAGATTAATGCCGCCTGATGCACTAGTAAAAATAGGCTGTGACTTTAAGAGTCCCTCCTTCATAAATGAAACAAGATGGGTCTCATGTGTCACACACCACATGGCCAGCTAGGGTTGTTACATGTTAGGCCGGTTTCACATTAGCGTTTGTAGCGGCTGCGGACTTCCTCCGTAAAGCCCCGCCCTCGGCCGCACCTCCGCCGCTAGCTCCGCCTATTTCTGCATGCGAGTGGCATGCGTCCTGTGTACCTATCTTTAACATTAGGTACACAGGTCTTGCAGCTGTATGCGGATGCTTCCACATGCGTCGTTTTGACGATGCGGCGACCAGCCCTACGCAGCTTGTAGCAATTTTTTTTTCTCCGCATCGTCAAAACGACACATGCGGAAGCATTCGCATACAGCGGCACGACCTGCGTACCTAATGTTAAAGAGAGGTACACAGGCCGCATGCAGAAATAGGCGGAGCTAGCGGTGGAGGTGCGGCCGAGGGCGGGGCTTCACGGAGGAAGTCCGCAGCTGCTACAAACGCTAGTGTGAAACTAGCCTTACAATGACATTTCCCAGTGAATGCATTTGTAGTGGTTGAAAGCAATGTTAAAGTTGAAAAACGCTTCAAAAACGCTGCGTCTGAACTAAGCCTAAGTGGGGCAAGTCATTAACCTGCAAGGATGTGCCTTAACATATTTCAAAGCAAAATCCATTTTGGTTTTGTTTTCATGTGTTTTTTGTGGCTCTGGGAAAAATGGCATGAATCTCAGAAAAATTGGGTTAAAGCTGTGAACTAGGAGTCAGGAATGCTTCCAGGGGCGATCCCCATGATGTCCCTGTGTCATTTAAGCAGTGTTTCCATCATTTTCAGACGTTTTTAAACCTTAAAAGGACACTCGGGGGGGGGGGGGTATCGCGGTAAAAATACTCGGGTCTTCCATAGACTTGCATTGGGCTCGTTGTTGTGGCCGAGTACCAGAGTATTCCAATCTGCTCGACCCGAGCAACGAGCACCAGAGCATTTTAGTGCTCGCTCATCACTACTGTTTAACAAACGTCTCTTCAAATTGGGAGATAGGTCCCGGTAGCTCCATCCTACCGGTGGGTGGCAGATTACTCTATTTCTGTCATCAATGGAGAGCAACCACAGCTATCCCCTGGGCCATTAACATCATAACATCTGGCCTAAGTTTAGAATTAGTTTGGAAACCTCTGGACTCTTTTCTATTGACTTCCCTAAAATCACAGGCTCAGTAGGCGGCTTTAGAATTGGAAATTAGAGGCCTATTATCCAAACAAGTGCTAGTAGAGGTTCCGGCAGGTCAAAGGGGAGAAGTGTTTTACTCCCCCTTATTTCTGGTCTCCAAACCAGATGGTTCTTTCAGAACCATAATTAATAAAAAAAAAACTAAATACCTTTTTAACATTTCGAATCTTCAAAATGGAATCTGTACGTTCAGCCATAAAAATGTTATTTCCCAGATGCTATATGGTTGTACTGGATCTTAAAGATGCGCACTACCATCTCCCAATACACATCTCACATCAGCGCTTCCTCCGAGTGGCAGTCACATTAGAGGGCCAGATCCGTCATCTACAATTCACAGCAATGCCGTTATCTATGTCACCCCGCGTCTTCACCAAGCTGATGCTAGAGGTGATGTCACATTTGCGAGTAAGAGACACCTTGGTGGTCCCGTACCTGGATGATCTTCTCATAGTAGGGAATTCTGCTCTCCAATGTGAACAAAGACTAGCTAATGTGATCTCATCGTTACAGGCTTTAGGCTGATTAACTGGAAAAAATCCAGACTACGCCCTGTAACCTGCCAAATGTTTCTAGGCCTTCATCTAAACTCAGTAACTCAAAAATGTCTTCTGCCAGAAACAAAGAGGTTAACTATAGAACGTGTGTATTCCTGCAGTTCAGTGGGCACAGTTTCATACTAGGATGCTGCAGAGAACCATTTTACAAGAAGAACAAAGACTTCAAGGGCGTTTAGAGGGCACATCTTCCCTACCGTCAGAAGTAGTCAACTCCATAACTTGGTGGCTGAATCCAAATAATCTCTCAGGGGGAGTCTCTTGGGTTGTGGTCCCCTCAAACATAGTTACCACGGACGCTAGCCCCTTTGGGTGGGGGGCACATTTTAAAGAAAATGTAATTCAAGGTCGGTGTTGTAGAGCAGAAATTGATGACTCATCAAATGTGAGGGAGTTAAAGGCTATATATCACTCCATATCTAACTTTCTTCCACAGCTACAAGGATCTCATACAAGAATTCAGTCCGACAACACCACCTCAGTGGCATATCTAAACCGCCAAGGAGGTACGCGATCAGAGACTCATGTCTTTTACAGAGGACATTCTAGAACTGGCCGAAAAGCATCTCCTGTCCCTGTCAGCCCTACATGTCAGAGGGATATACAACTCCAGGGCAGATTTTCTCAGCCCTCATGCCCTACACCAGGGGGAATGGGTGCTCAGCCGTCGAATCTTCAAAATGATAACAGTCATGTGGGGCATGCCACAAATAGACTTGTTCGCCACAAGGGACAACAGACAGGTCAAAAGATTTGCTTCATTGTACAAGACGCACAATACGGATATACTCAACGCCTTGCAAATCCCATGGACATTTTGCCAGGCTTATGCCTTTCCACCAATGATACTATTACCAATTGTCATCAGGAAGATAAGGGAAGAAAGAGCAAGAGTAATCTTAATAGCCCCGTTTTGGCCCAAGAGGCCGTGGTTCTCATGGCTAAGAGCCATGTCAATCTCCGACCCATGGATTCTTCCCTGGGACCGAGACCTGCTCTCACAAGGACCCTTTTTTCACCTTCAGGTCAAGAGCTTGCATCTCACGGCATGGAATTTGAGAGGCAGTTACTGAAACTTAAAGGATTCTCTGATAATTTAATTGATACCCTCTTAAAGAGCAGGAAGGAGTCCACAACCAAAATCTACACCAGGGTCTGGAGATTTCTAGAATTACATTCAGTAGACCTTTCTAGTGAAGTGCCTATCTCTGCCATCTTAAAGTTTTTACAGAAAGGACGTGAATTAGGGCTATCAGTCAATACCCTAAAGGTTCAAGTTTCAGCTCTGGGGGCCTTATATAGTTATGATGTTGCAGGCAATAGATGGGTAGCCCAATTTATCTCAGTGCGCCAGCATACAGACCCGATGCATATAATGCAGGTTCCACCTTGGGACCTAAACTTAGTCTTAGAGATGCCTTGACAGAGGCCCCTTTCGAGCACTTCCTCTCGGCCTCAATGAAATGTGTCTCATTTAAGACCATCTTATTAGTTGCTTTGGTATCGGCTAGGAGGATGAGTGATCTCCAGGCTCTATCAATAGATCCTCCCTTCTTGTCCATTTTTCCAGACAGAAGAGTGTTAAAAACAGACCCGTCCTATCTTCCCAAGATGGCTACTAAATTCCATAGATCCCAATAAATCTACCTTCCCGCCTTTTATGATAACCCCACGACACCAGAGGAGGAAAGATTTCACGTCTTGGACGTAAAGAGGGTTGTTCTAGCCTATTTGGATAGGACTATATCCTGGAGGCAGAGCAGGGTTCTTTTTTTTTTTAGGGTAACAAGAAGGGATCCAAGGTCACGAACGGCACGCTGTCTTGGTGGGTCAGAGATGCGATAGCACTGGCGTATAAAGCAAAAGGAAGGGACTCGCCACAGGGCGTGGGAGCCATATCTTCTTCCTGGGCCGAAAGAGTGGATGTCCCGATATGGTCTTCGCCCTCTACCTTTTATAGGCACTATAGGCTACACTTATCTTCTTCGACTGACTTGGCCTTTGGTAGATCAGTTCTTGACACAGTGATCCCCCCCAGGTGATTGTCTCTGAAAATCTCTCAGTGGGTGCTGTCATGGCGAAGAGAAAAAAACGGATTACTTACCGGTAATGCTCTTTTATAGAGCCCACGACAGCACCCACTCACTTCTCTCCCTTGTTTATAGTTGCACGTGGTGCATTCCGGTGGTGAGGGGTCAATTGTATATAATGGACTATACATAGCTTAAGAGTGTAGATATGTATATATACTTTTTTATGGAGCAAATTAACTAAAACCCGGTGGCGGTTCCTCTCATTCTCTGTAATCCAACTGAGGAGTGAGGGGGGCCGTCCCTTTTATCTCTGTAGGTTTCCTGTTCCTAGGGGCGGATCTCCTCTCTCAGTGGGTGCTGTCGTGTGCTCTATAAAAGAGCATTACAGGTAAGCAATCCATTTTTTTTTACCACAAACATGATCTTTTAGTCCTTAATTTTTGATTTTCCCAAGGGTAACGGGAGAAATTGAACCCCCTGCACTTTAACCCCCAATACACAACGATCAAACATGATCGCAGCATTCAGGATCCGGTACAAGGGCTGACAGCCCCTCTGCCTTTGGATCGGAGACCTCGCGGCATGCCAATCGCTGCCTTGGAGACCCGATGTCGTCATGATGACATCTGGGTCTCCAGATCTGAGAGACTTCCTGTCATGCACAGTGATGATCAGGAAGTCTCTCAGGTCAGTGTAAAATACATACAGCTCTGACAGCTTCTATAGCATGCAGATCTGCATGCTATAGAAGTGATCAGCCTACACAAAATGATTGTCCCATAGTTTTGCATGGCTTTATTCTGAGAGCTATAACTTTTATTTTTCTGACTGCTCCTGGCATTTAGTGCCGCGTCAGCTGTGAGAATCAGCTGACACCCGGCCGCACACCACCCGTTTGCGCAGCCGATCGACGATGACGTACTATGCCGTCCATGGTGAGATGGGCCCAGGGTACATGGACGGGATAGTACGTCAGATGTCAGAAAGGGGTTAATGAAACACTGCTTTCAAATAAAATGTAACATTCTGGTAGAAATGTGCATTGCTTTAATTTATTTTCTACTCGATTATTTTAACATTCAGCAATCATAAAACTAAAATCCTATATACAAGAACATCTGTAGGCATTTCTACAAATCTAAACACAAAATTATATACAAATCTTGATAAAAGTATGGTAAAAAAAAAACCTAATATACAAGATTTGCAAATCTCGTATTAAAATATCCCCACAATGATTTCAGTGAGATTAGATGTGCAAAGAAACAAAATACAATAAAAAATGTGCATACAAAGTTTTAGGCTATGTGCACACGTTCATGTTTTTTCGCTATAAAAATGCAAAAAAACCGCTCACATTAAGCATCCTATTTTTAGAATGCATTAAGCATTTTTTGTGCACCTGCTGTGTTTTTTTCCGCGGCGGAATCGCATTCCAGAAAAAAAAGCAGAATGTTCATTCTTTGTGCGGAATCGCGGGGATTCCACACACAAGGAATGCATTGATCCACTTACTTTCCGCATGTGGCTATGCCCACCATGCGGGAAGTAAGCGGATCATATGCGGTTGGTGCCCAGGGTGGAGGAGAGGAGACTCTCCCCCAGGCCCTGGGTACCATATAATTGTTAAAAAACAAACAAACAAAAAATTAAAATAAAAAATGATATTCTCACCTTCCAGCATCCCGCGCAGCTTTCCGGCTCCTTGCGACACTCCGGTCCCAGTAATGCATTGCAAAAATGACCTGTGATGACGTAGCGGTCTCGAGAGACCGTATGTCATCTGGGGTCATGCCGCAAAGCATTACTGGGACCGGAGCATCGCGAGGAGCGGGAACGCTTCGTGGGACGCCGGAAGGTGATAAGAATATCACGATTTTTTTTTAAATTATTTTTAACACTATCTTTTACTATTGATGCTGCATAGGCAGCATCAATAGTAAAAAGTTGGTCACACTAGTCATACACTATGTTTGACAAGTGCGACAAACCTGTCAATCAGTTTTCCAAGCGATGCTACAGATCGCTTGGAAAACGCTAGCATTCTGCAAGCTAAATACGCTTGCAAAACGCTAGTGTTTAGCGGGAAAACGCATGCCAATTCCGCATGTGATATACCCATGGCAGGAGTTGCAGAATTGCTGCGGAAATTTCCGCGTCAATTCTGCAACGTGTGCACTTAGCCTTAAGGTTTGTAGAAACAAGTGCAGAAAGACAGTGTCACTTATAGGTTATGGAAAAGAATAGCTAAATAAATGCACTTAATGTTTCTTCACGAGGTAAAATACTTTCGGCTTTTTAACCAGTCTTCCCGAAAATCACTCCAACACAAGTATTTCCAGAATTCATGGCTTGCAGAGATTACACAAATTTAAAGCATAGTGCAATCTTGTAAAACCAGAATGGCTCAGAGTTCCATGGTACATCTATGTATACCTTTATTATTTGTAAACAATTTATGTAGACAGCGTTTTTGCCAGTATAAATGTTGTGTATACGGTATATAAAAGAAACCACTAAAATGGGCACAAATTAATTTTAGATTTCAGAACATATTCATATTTTAATAGGGTACAACCGTACATACAAAAAGGTAAAAAATACACTTTTTAAAACTATTAAAATGCTTTTGCAACATATAGTTTAGTAAATGCAAGTGACTTCTATTAGTATGTTCAGTAAGAATTTGGCATTGGTTTATGAATTGGTCCTGCCATTAGATCTATACAAGTAGACCACTGTGTTTCATAATGCTGGTTCTTCTGAAGTACAATTATAGGACAACAAATGTACTCATTCCTTGGAGGAAGAAAATAAACAGCAACCTGAAAGCTAACTTACATGTATTACTTTGCAGACTTTCTTTTTATAGCTTTGAAAGTCACCAACATAAACTCAGCAATATAGTTGGGCCAAAAGAAGATAAAAAGGGAAGAAAAATATAAATGTAATCATTTAAGTTTCACAAATAATCCCCATATAAATAATAATAAAAAAAAACATGAAATGGCACTTCTGAGCTCAGAATTTTTTTTGTCAAGTGCATATTAATGCACATATTATAAAGCATTGATGGTGTTACCCTACGTTCACACTTGTGTACCGGGGCTTTGCGGACGGCTGTGCACTTCGCCCACTTCATCCGTTTAGGTCCGCCTACTTCTGCATGCGTCCTGCATACCTACAGTACGTTTAACCCCTTCATGACCCGAGCATTTTTCGGTTTTGCGCTTTCGTTTTTTGCTCCCCTTCTTCCCAGAGCAATAACTTTATTATTTTTCTGTCAATATGGCCATGTGAGGGCTTATTTTTTTGTGAGATGAGTTGTACTTTTGAGCGACATCATTGGTTTTACCATGTTGTGTACTAGAAAATGGGAAAAAAATTCCAAGTGCGGTTAAACTGCAAAAAAAGTGCAATCTCACACTTGTTTTTTTTTTTGCTAGGTTCACTAAATGCTAAAACTGACCTGCCAATATGATTCTCCTGGTCATAACGAGTTCATAGACACCAAACATGTCTAGGTTCTATTTTATCAAAGTGGTGAAAAAAAATTGCTAAAAAATAAAATCGCGTAATTTCCAGTTACCCGTAGCGTCTACGGTGAAGTCGGGTGAAGGCTTATTTTTTGCGTGCTGAGCTGACTGTTTTAATGATACCATTTTAGTGCAGATACGTTCTTTTGCTCGCAAGTTATTGATTTTAATGCAATGTCACGGCAACCAAAAAGAAGTAATTCTGGTGTTTTTCACCCCTTTCTGCCAGCTGACGGAATAGTACGTCAGCTGGCAGATCCCCTGCTTTGAGGTGGGCTCCGGCGGTGAGCCCACCTCAAAGCCGCGACATGTCAGCTGTTTTGTACAGCTGACATGTGCGCGCAATGAGTGCGAGTGGAATCGCGATCCGCCCGCGCCCATTAACTAGTTAAATGCCGCCGTCAAGTGCTGACAGAGGCATTTAACTAGCGCTCCCGGCCGCGCGGCCGGAAGTACTCGCACCGCTGACCCCCGTCACATGTTCGGGGGTCAGCGGTGCATTGCCATAACAACCAGAGGTCTCCTTGAGACCTCTATGGTTGTTGATGGCCGATTGCTTTGAGCGCCACCCTGTGGTCAGCGTTCAAAGTACACCTGCATTTCTGCTATATAGAGATGATCTGTGCTTCACCTCTATGTAGCAGAGGCGATCGTGTAGTGCACGCTTCTAGCCACCTATGGAGGCTATTGAAGCATGCCAAAATTTTTTAAAAAAAAGTTTAAAAATATAAAAAAAATAAGAAAAATATAAAAGTTCAAATCACCCCCCTTTCACCCCAATCAAAATAAAATAATAAAAAAAAATCAAACCTACACATATTTGGTATTGCCGCATTCAGAATCGCCCGATCTATCAATAAAAACAAAGGATTAACCTGATCGCTAAATGGCGTAGCGAGAAAAAAAATCAAAACGCCAAAATTACGTTTTTTTTGGTCGCCGCGACATTGCATTAAAATGTAATAATGGGCGATCAAAAAAACGTATCTGCACTAAAATGGTATCATTAAAAACGCCAGCTTGGCACGCAAAAAATAAGCCCTCACCTGACCCCATATCACGAAAATTAGAGACGCTACGGGTATCGGAAAATCGCGCAATTTTTTTTTTTCTTAGCAAACTTTGGAATTTTTTTTCACTACTTAGATAAAAAAATAACGTAGACATGTTAGGTGTCTATAAACTTGTACTGACCTGGAGAATCATAATGGCAGGTTAGTTTTAGCATTTGGTGAACCTAGCAAAAAAGCCAAACAAAAAACAAGTGTGAGATTGCACTTTTTTTGCAATTTCATCACACTTGGAATTTTTTTCCCGTTTTCTGTTACACGGCATGGTAAAACCAATGGTATCGTTCAAAAGTACATCTCGTCCCGCAAAAAATAAGCCCTCACATGGCCATATTGACGGAAAAATAAAAAAGTTATGGCTCTGGGAAGGAGGGGAGCGAAAATCAAAAACGAAAAAAAAAGCTCTGGGGGTGAAGGGGTTAATTTTATTCTTGCTACGCTGTTTAGCGATCAGGTTAATCCTTTTTTTACTGATAGATCGGGCGATTCTGAATGCGGCGATACAAAATGTGTAGGTTTGATTTTTTTTCTATTGTTTTATTTAGAATGGGGCGAAAGGGGGGCGATTTAAACTTTTATATTTTTTTTTCATATTTTTTTAAAACTTTATTTTTTAATTTTTTTTTTAACTTTTGGCATGATTCAATAGCCTCCACGGGAGGCTAGAAGCTGCCATAGCGCGATCGCCTCTGCTACATAGAGGTGATGCACAGATCACCTTTATGCAGCAGAATTACAGGCTTGCTATGAGCGCCAACCACAATCTGCTATCAACAACCATAGAGGTCTCGAGGAGACTTCTGGTTGTGATGGCAACGCACCGATGACCCCCGATCACGTGACGGGGGTCAGCGGTGCGCGTACTTCCAGCCGTGCGGCCGGCAGCACTTGTTAAATGCCGCTGTCAGTTTGACAGAAGGAAATAAACTAGATAATAGCGGCGGGTGGATCATGAATCCACCCGCCGCTATTGCGGGCACATGTCAGCTGTACAAAACAGCTCACATGTCCTGGCTTTGATGTGGGCTCACCACCGGAGGCTGCATCAAAGGAAGAGATGCGACCTCCGCTGTACTATGTACGGCGGAGGTCGGGAAGGGGTTAACATTGGGTACACAGGACATGCGGATGATTTGTTAAAGATAGGTATGCAGGACGTATGCAGAACTAGGCGGACCTAAATGGAAGAAGTGCTGAAGTTGGCGGAGCATCAAGAAAGAAGTACGCAGCCCTCCGCAAAGCCCTGGTACGCAAGTGTGAACCCGGCCTTACTAAAACATAAAACTGGGAGACATAATACTGATAGCCTTATACCGGTGAATATAACAAACAGAATTGTTGACCCAGTTTACATTTACAGTCAAAACAAGGAAAATTTAGAAAATATGGACAATTATAACTATATACAAATTAGAATAACAATATCATTGAATTTTGCATGCACCCCAATCTCAAAGATTACAGAGATTGGCACCCTATGTTTGGAAACGCAAGGAATTTTCCTTTGCATTTTACATAGAAAATACAACTCCTATTGGCAAATCTGTTCCTTGTCACAATCTGGATTACAGCATACTGTAACAATATCAATAGTAATATATATTTAAACATATCAAAACATTACTTTTCCATAGTCTCTTAATATTAAAAGGGAATCAGTCAGGCCAAAAAAAAAAACCCAATATGAGTCCATAGGAAGCTACACCGTCTATTGCATATACATTGGCATATATTAAAAGGAAATTGTTACAAATTCTTATTGACGTACACCTCCAACTGGGAGATCAAATACTGGGTGCACCAGAGCATTACTTTGCAAGATCTATCAATCACTGTATGTAAGTGAAATTAATCATAGCATGTATCAAGCTGACATTTAAAGCTTAATACAGTGGGGCAAAAAAGTATTTAGTCAGTCAGCAATAGTGCAAGTTCCACCACTTAAAAAGATGAGAGGCGTCTGTAATTTACATCATAGGTAGACCTCAACTATGGGAGACAAACTGAGAAACAAAAATCCAGAAAATCACATTTTCTGTTTTTTTATCATTTTATTTGCATATTATGGTGGAAAATAAGTATTTGGTCAGAAAAAAAACAATCAAGATTTCTGGCTCTCACAGACCTGTAACTTCTTCTTTAAGAGTCTCCTCTTTCCTCCACTCATTACCTGTAGTAATGGCACCTGTTTAAATTTGTTATCAGTATAAAAAGACACCTGTGCACACCCACAGTCTGACTCCAAACTCCACTATGGTGAAGACCAAAGAGCTGTCAAAGGACACCAGAAACAAAATTGTAGCCCTGCACCAGGCTGGGAAGACTGAATCTGCAATAGCCAACCAGCTTGGAGTGAAGAAATCAACATTGGGAGCAATAATTAGAAAATGGAAGACATTCAAGACCACTGATAATCTCCCTCGATCTGGGGCTCCACGCAAAATCCCACCCCGTGGGGTCAGAATGATCACAAGAACGGTGAGCAAAAATCCCAGAACCACGCGGGGGGACCTAGTGAATGAACTGCAGAGAGCTGGGACCAATGTAACAAGGCCTACCATAAGTAACACACTACGCCACCATGAAGTCAGATCCTGCAGTGCCAGACGTGTCCCACTGCTTAAGCCAGTACATGTCCGGGCCCGTCTGAAGTTTGCTAGAGAGCATTTGGATGATCCAGAGGAGTTTTGGGAGAATGTCCTATGGTCTGATGAAACCAAACTGGAACTGTTTGGTAGAAACACAACTTGTCGTGTTTGGAGGAAAAAGAATACTGAGTTGCATCCATCCAACACCATACCTACTGTAAAGCATGGTGGTGGAAACATCATGCTTTGGGGCTGTTTCTCTGCAAAGGGGCCAGGACGACTGATCCGGGTACATGAAAGAATGAATGGGGCCATGTATCGTGAGATTTTGAGTGCAAACCTCCTTCCATCAGCAAGGGCATTGAAGATGAAACGTGGCTGGGTCTTTCAACATGACAATGATCCAAAGCACACCGCCAGGGCAACGAAGGAGTGGCTTCGTAAGAAGCATTTCAAGGTCCTGGAGTGGCCTAGCCAGTCTCCAGATCTCAACCCTATAGAAAACCTTTGGAGGGAGTTGAAAGTCCGTGTTGCCAAGCGAAAAGCCCAAAACATCACTGCTCTAGAGATCTGCATGGAGGAATGGGCCAACATACCAACAACAGTGTGTGGCAACCTTGTGAAGACTTACAGAAAACGTTTGACCTCTGTCATTGCCAACAAAGGATATATTACAAAGTATTGAGATGAAATTTTGTTTCTGACCAAATACTTATTTTCCACCATAATATGCAAATAAAATGATAAAAAAACAGAAAATGTGATTTTCTGGATTTTTTTTTCTCAGTTTGTCTCCCATAGTTGAGGTCTACCTATGATGTAAATTACAGACGCCTCTCATCTTTTTAAGTGGTGGAACTTGCACTATTGCTGACTGACTAAATACTTTTTTGCCCCACTGTACATGAAAAATAAAGTGTGTTACTACAACTGCTCAGTTGGCATTAATGCATGCCTTCTTTAGACAGAATACTTTTTCCTCATATACGTCTACAGAGTAGAAGAATTTCAGAATCCTTAAAATAGTGAATAGTAATAGAATAAAGTAGGTTGTCAACTATTTGGACAAACCGTTCTTAAAATACAATCTTCCAACTGAGTAAAATAAAAACAGATACTCACCTCCTGCACTAGTACCACTCTAGTAATGTCAGCGCTGGGTCTCCAGGGCTCATGCGACATTGAAATGCCAAGTGAGCATCGAACCATTCACACATTTTTCTTGGACAATCGCAGATGTCCAAAGGAAGTGCGAGAACTGCATTATATTCATGGCTGCTGCCTGGCTACAGTGCTCACTTGGCATAACAGTGTTACGCAAGTCCTGGGAGAACAAGTGACAACATCAGTGAAACAGTGCTGTGCAGGACGGTAGTATTTTTATTTTATTCTGGGGAATTTAAGAACGAGTTATCCGAGTAGTGGACAACCACTTTAATGCAATTATGACAAGAAAATGAACAAATATTATGGACCAGTAGGGAAATAATTTGCTACCTGTGCATAGATATGGACATTTATGGTAGATTTTACTTCAACCAGCTATGAATAGCAACTACCGTATTTTTCGGACTATAAGACGCACCGGACTATAAGACGCACCCAGGTTTTAGAGGTGGAAAATAGGGAAAAAATATTTGAAGCAAAAAAAATGTGGTAAAATATTTAATAACATAAATAACATACTATTATATGTGGTGTTATTATATATAATAGTATGTTATTATGTTGGAAGCTGCGGGACCAGTGTGGTGTCTGTGAAGTACGATATGAAGATGCTGGAGGGTGAGTATAAGGGCTCATTTCCACATGCGAGGCACACGTCCGTATCTCGCATGTGGAAACCAAGCTCTGGCGCCGGCACTTTGGAGCGGAGCTGTGCAGCTCCATGTGTTCCTATGCGGCCGCACGCTCCGCTCTGGAGTGCCGGCTCCACAGCTTGGTTTCCACATGCGAGATACGGACGTGTGCCTCGCATGTGGAAATGAGCCCTAAGAATGGGTGCACAGGGCTTATAGTGAAAGCACCACTCCAGCACTGCAAAATAACACTGGAGTGCTGCTTTAAAATCCCATGGGAGAACTATAACTCCCAGCATGTCCTGCAGATCCTATGACATGCTGGGAGTTATAGTTCACCAAAGGAGTGGCAGAGTGCTTTATTGTGTTTTGTAAAGACTGACCTCTTAATTGTGGCAGCCAGCCACATTGTGGTGAGGTAAAAGCTGGAGCATCCCATGGCTGCACACACACAGAGCCCTCCCTGTTGTCGTTGCCTTTCCACAGCGCAGGACATAAGAGGAAGCTGCAGATTCTAGGTGGGAGTCTGAAGGACCTGTGATGATGTCAGAAGAGGGAGGGCTCTAAGCTGCCATGTGATGCTCCAGCCCGCCCACTTCTGACATCACACAGGTCCTCCCTGTGCACCAGACAGCTCAGCCTCCAGCACAGGCAGGTAGGCAGCGATCTCCTGGCCCCTGCCGCTGCCTCCTCCTCCCCCGGACACACAGATTCTCCCCGGAATCAGTGCTGGGGAAACTGTGTGTCGCTGCTTAAGTGCAGCATTCATTTGCTGCTCCCGGCTCACCGTTCAGCTGATCGGTGGGCGGGGAGCAGCTAATAAATATTCACTGCACTTAATCAGCGGGGCCATGTGCTTTCCCCAGCAGCTGATTCCGGGCAGCCGGGACATCCTGAAGTGGGATAACAGTGCGATCCCACTCGCTGCTGCCCCCCTCCCCACATGCTATATCCGTACTATAAGACGCACCCACACTTTCCTCCCAAATTTGGAGGAAAAAAGTGCGTCTTATAGTCCGAAAAATACGGTATATGAAAAATATAAAGTTATAAAGATTACATAGAAAAATAGTGCTTCCGAAACATTAACCATGAAAGAGTATCAAATTGTACACAACTTGATCTAGTGAGATACTCAATATTTGTCATGGTCAAGTTCAAGTGTCCTCATCCTATACGCATATAAACATAAGAACATTAAGTATTCAGCAGGCAGTACTAATTTCTACATATGCCATATTTCAAACATTGTAAGGTAGTTTAAAAAAAATAAATAAATAGGCATGTAAATGGGCAGCAGGAAAAATCCAGAAAATAAGACATCAATTTTTAATCCTTGCCTAGGATGTAATTTAACACGCCAATTGACCCAAGACTATTGGTTAGAAAAAATAAATTAAAATCAGACAGGACCAGGAAAGCATTCTAGTTATGGTTTTCATGTTTGCTTAATAGAAGAAATTTAAGAACAATTCTCATATGCAAAAATGTTTTAAAAATACATGTGAAAACTCTGATGCTAAAGGCTAACCAAACAATGATTAAAACTGGGTAATTTTTTTCCGTGCCAGCAATATCACTGATGCGTGAAGGAGCCTTTGCATGAGATTCTGCAGCAAATTCTGCAGGTGCCGCTTCTGCATAACCCTGAAATACAAGTAGTTATACACAAATTATCAATTGGTAGTACTGCTGCTCCAGCGGCAAGGCTTCCTTAATCCCTCTGTTCCCCAGCCTCAAGCAATGTAAACAAGAGATAACAATTGCTAGAGATCTGCAAAGCCTCTGTAACTGCAAACTGTTCGTAACTGCCATTTGTAAGTGCTTTTTTTTTTTTTTTAGGGATTTGCTTTTGGAATTTTTAGTGGCAACACCAATTCAGTGTGATTTGGTTTTCATTTCCAGCCAAAAGTATCCACAGCCAATTATCCTGTATAGACCCAACCCAACTGTACAGCGATCATGTTTATAAAATTGTTATCAGCTAAAACATCACCATATGAGAACAGTGTTACGAAAAAAACTATAGCAGTGACATAAGCAAAGTGTTTATTAAAATGTTTTGGGTCCCACAAATTAGGAAGAAAAAAGCAGCCATCTTTTCCTGACTGTATACACAAATCACAAGTCATATTCTAGCATTAGGAGAAAGGTATACATTCTGATATGCCTTGTGTATCAATTCAACTTTAAGTTGCAAGGAACCTCCACTGTTTATTTCTAGAAGATAAAAATAAGCCATGATAATATTATGAATACATAAGCAATCGGCTCCTTACACAATCTTTTTAAACTTGCTGTAAAGGTACATCTACGTGGAACTTATCCACAGCAGAAAAACTCACATTAAATTATATGGATTTTTTGCGGATTTGCAAAAACTGTCAATTTGCTGCAATTTCACCCTTTTGCATTGAAAATTGCAAACTGAATCATAAAGACATTGGCCTTGATTCATTACAACTTGCATTTCCTACACCAGTCATAAGGACGCACGTGAAGGAATAACAAGTACCCAATTCATTAAGAGGTGCATGACACCTAATTCAGCATATTATATCAGTAGTATGTGCCTCATCAGAAATGTTACTCCAGTCAGAGCATCGAGTAATATTACCGATCTAAAAAATGACAACTTTTGAAGACTATGACAGCAGACATTGCCACAGCCCGTTCCCTCTCCAGCTCTGCCCATTTTGACGGTACATGAAACTAGTGTGAAGATACCATCAGTAGCTAAATTTTAATGCAATTTTGCATTCCACAAATTTTTTTGTGTCTTTTTAAAGTGTTTTAACTTGTGTAAAAACTTTGAAGTATAGGGCCACAGGGCCCAATTAATGAAGGTGTTAGGCACAATTTTGGCAGAAAACAGCTTCAAATGGTTAAAAAACATTGTGATTTTATGTCAATCCCAGCCAAGCTCGCCAAAATGTGTGGACCTGGGGTGGAATGGTGAAGTCCATTATTTAGGCTCATCTTACTTCAGTGCTGCCTTCATTATGGCTGGCATACACCAGTCTTAAAGGGAATCTGTCACCCCAAAATTGGCCTAAAAACTAAGGCCACCGGCATCAGGGGCTTATCTACAGCATTATGTAATGCTGTAGATAATCCCTCGATGTAACCTGCAAGATAGGAAAAAAGAGTTAGATTACACTCACCCAGGGGCGGTCTCCCATCTTCATGTGATGACGTCCTCTTCTTGTCTTCCTGCCGCGGCTCCTGCACAGGCGTACTTTACCTGCCTGTTGAGGGCAGAGCAAAGTACTACAGTGTGCAGGTGTCGGGCCTCTTTGACCTTTCCCGGCACCTGTGCACTGCAGTACTTTGCTCTGCCCTCAACAGGACAGACAAAGTACGCCAGTGCAGTAGCCGCGGCAGGAAGACAAGAAGAGGACATCATCACATGAAGATGGGAGGTGCCGGACCCAGACCGCGACTCCCATCGGACCCGAACCGAACCGCCCCTGGGTGAGTATAATCTAACCTGTTTTTCTTATCTTTCAGGTTACATCGGGGGCTTATCTACAGCATTACAGAATGCTGTAGATAAGCCCCTGATGCCAGTGGCCTTAAGGCCCTGTCACACACAGCGACGCTGCAGCGATACAGACAACGATGCTGATCGCTGCAGCGTCGCTGTTTAGTCGCTGTGTGGTCGCTGGGGAGCTATCACACAGACCGCTCTCCAGCGACCAACGATGCCGAGGTCCCCTGGTAACCAGGGTAAACATCGGGTTACTAAGCGCAAGGCCGCGCTTAGTAACCCGATGTTTACCCTGGTTACCAGTGTAAAATGTAAAATAACAAACACTACATACTTACATTCGCGTCCCCCGGTGTCCGCTTCCTGCACTGACTGAGCGCCGGCCCTAACAGCAGAGCGGTGACGTCACCGCTGTGCTGTACTTTCACTTTACGGCGCTCAGTCAGTGTGGGAAGCGGACGCCGGGGGATGCGAAGGTGAGTATGTACTGTTTGTTTTTTTTACATTTTACACTGGTAACCAGGGTAAACATCGGGTTACTAAGCGTGGCCCTGCGCTTAGTAACCCGATGTTTACCCTGGTTACCAGTGAAGACATCGCTGAATCCGTGTCACACACACCGATTCAGCGATGTCAGCGGGACCTCAACGACCAAAAAAAGGTCCAGGCCATTCCGACACGACCAGCGATCTCGCAGCAGGGGCCTGGTCGCTGGTACGTGTCAAACATAGCGAGATCGCTACTGAGGTCGCTGTTGCGTCACAAAACTTGTGACTCAGCAGCGATCTCGCTAGCGATCTCGCTATGTGAGACGGGGCCTTTAGTTTATAGGCCAATTTTGGGGTGACAGATTCCCTTTAATGAAACAGGCCCATACTGTGGATTTAAAAATATCAAAAATAAAGGTCAATTTATGCAGTATGTGAAGGAGATTTAATAACATCTCATGCTCAAAGCAGCTGTTGTAATGCTCTGGATTTCCACACACAAATATGAGGAAAATCTGCAGTGTAATTTTTACGTGGAATCATACACCAACTGACATTGTGCACCTATGAGTCCATCACATGACCAAAGAACTCTGGAAATAACAATAAGGGTATGGGCATGTGACATCTTTTTGAGGTGCTCAAAAGTAAATTTTTCAAGTAGAAGATGCTTTATGAAACATTTCTCATCTTTTGTACTGGTGTTTTCAAGATGTTTTATTTGAGCCTTTCAACTGACTTATATTTGAAAGTAAAGGGTGTCTTCAGAAGGGAATACTCCTGAAGATTAATACAATCACTTAACTGCTTGGCATCTTTGGAAACCTGAAGCAGTCACAAGACTCAAAAAACTGAACATATGTCCAGCAAGGCTTTCTGATTTACAAGTTAATTGATTGTTTTGTTAGTGCTTTTGCAGGAGGACTTTGGAACGGACGTGCACCAAACATGACAGAGAAAAACCGTCGTGTGAACATACCCTAAGAGTTATGAAAGCATGGCAAAATGTCAGTTTCTCATTGTAGGCTTGTTGAAACTGGAAAACTGACTTAATTTTGATTTAAACAATAATTTTTGTTTCTGAAAGTTTGAAGAGCAGCACATAAAAACAAACCTATAGCCAAAACCATACTTCTTAGGCCTCTTTCACACGTCAGTGTCACCGGTACGTGTACTGACAGTTTTCTCACGTACCGGAGACACTGACACACGTAGACCCATTCAAATGAATGAGTCTATGCACATGTCTCCGTGTTTTCACGGACCGTGTGTCCGTGTTGAAAACACGGAGACATGTCCGCTTATCTCCGGCAGCACGTACTGCAATACGTCCCCGCACACGTACACACAGAGAACAGTGTGCACTCTCCTCCGTGTGCACGTACCGCCCGCAGGAGAGACAGCGCTCCAGTAAGCGCTGTCCCCCCTGCATATGGTTCTGAAGGCGGCTGTCATCTCTTCTCCCCCGCAGGAGAGAAGAGATGAAAGATCAAGTTTTTGTTCTTTTTTGTGAAAAATAAAAGTTTGCTGGTGACCACCCGCCTCCCATCCCCAGTGCGCCCCCCCGGCCGCTTACAGAGAAATACTCACCCAGCTCCCGCGATGTCTCCTCTCAGCGCCGGCAGCCTGTCCTGTGTGAGCAGTCACATGGTACCACTCATTACAGTGAGGAATATGGGCATATTCCTCACTGTAATGAGCGGTCCCACGTGACCGCTCACACAGGACAGGCTCCCGGAGCTGAGAGGAGACATCGCGGGAGCTGGGTGAGTATTTCTATGCGAGCGGCTGGGCGGCGCACTGGGGATGGGAGGCGGGAGCTCACCAGCAAACTTTATTTTTCACAAAAAAGGACAAAAACTTGATCTTTCATCTCTTCTCTCCTGCAGGGGAGAAGAGATGAATGCCGCCTTCAGCACTACACACAGGGGGGACAGCGCTTAGTGTAGCGCTGTGTCTCCTGCACGGTCCGTGTGGTCCTCAGGCGGCACGTGGATGCCGCACGTGTGCCACACTGATGTGCCACGTGAGCGCACGGACACAGATAACTCTTATTATCTGGACGTGTGAAACCGGCCTTAGTGAGTGACAAAGAATACAAAACAGCAGAATCTAATGCTCATAATAAATTACATAAGCTTCCAGGCTTTACAAAAATAAAGCTTATTTATGGTGTATTAAAGTTGTTTGGCTCTCTAACATACTTAGGGTATTAAATCTTTTTTCCCCAACTTACTCTTATTAATTCATTAATTTAAATATATATGTTTAGTGTTAACCTTGAGGTACTGAAAAACCTGTCTGGATCTCTTGTGCTCTGCGTAAATGCACAGTGCAGAGTATTCGTGGAATAGGAGGATTTGTGGGTTATGATCCGCGCTGCCAACTAATCCAAATCAGACCAAATGTATAATTGAACAGTGGTTTATTCTACGTGTTTTTGAGTGCACATGACTCCTTCCTCAGGAAATACCACAGGACTTGTGGTATTTCCTGAGAAAGGAGTCATATGCACTCCGAAATATCATAACCAACAAATCCTCCTATTCAGCGATTTAAGTACGGTCGAATGTCGACCGGTGGATCTGCGGCAGCCGGTAATATATGCTTGTGAATATTTTACATCAGGTGAGCAGTTAATTTTACTGGTAAATCTTCCATAAATTGTGAGATAAGACACTATTAAGACGCATGTTTTTGCATTGAAACGCGTATGTTTTTAATGTATGGACTATGACTTAATTGTTTTAATGTTATTTGAAGCTATGGATTAAAAGAAAATGGATTTTATGAACATAAAACCCTTGACTTATTCTTTTCAAGACACTATCTGCGCTTCTTTTTTCCTACAAGTTATATTACTAGCGCAGAGTATTAGAAGACTTATTCGCTAATAGTATCTTTTATATGTAATCTTGATGAAATTCTAGCGTCCTTTGTGGTTGTGCTTTTGTATATTGCACTACATACCATTTTTTCTTTAGTACACCTTAACTTCTCTGCAGCTGGGGACCACCGTACCTTGGGCTGGTCTTCTGTTCGCATGTTGCTGCTGGCATTTTGTCATCTTCTGGCCCTTTCTAACACTAATTTTCTGGTTGTTATATGTATAATTTTATCCAATAAAGTGTTTTTCTATGTTTGTATTCTATGACTGCGTGGTGCTCTTTTGTCTTCGCTAATAGTCTTGCAGCTTTAAATACAGTAGAGAAGGAGTAAATTCCAAACTCTTCAAAGTTTAAAATAGGATTGACATAGCTTAAAAAAAAAAAGAAAAAAAAAGAAAACACAAATAATGCTGACTATCTTCTACCAAAAATTATTTGGTTTCTATTTTTTTCCCCCCAAACCAGCATTGACTTCTTTGCATAGAACGCAAAGCATATTGTTGCATGACATCTTAGGTTTTGTGGTTAAAACAAAACAAAAGATAAAACAACAAGCAAACAATAAGATATACACATATATGTTGTGCGTGGCACTTACCGGTAATACAATTAATTTTTGAAGGCATGTTGTATAGTACTGTATAAAAACTGACTTGCATAATATCCCCATATCATCTTGAGGTATTTTTTAGCAACAATATTTTAAAAGGCTTCTAAACGTCTAATAAACATACTAGAAGGAAAGCTAAATTGAACAAGTAATAGTAAAAATTCAAACAAGATTCCTGGCATTCCCAAAATGTCCAAACATTGAAGGAAGGTCTATGGGGGTAAGCTGAGGGACTTAAATAGGAAAAGAAGGGTAAAACCTGCATCTTCAATTGTACCATTAAAAATATTCCTAAATATACATTTACAAAATGTCCTGGGAAGATGGCAATCAAAGCATACAATATAAAGGGAGAGGTCTTGTATGTATGCAATGGGCCACAGGTGTATCCTATGACATTTCAGAAAGGCAGCATTGTTAGACTGTGTCCTCGGGGAGGTAGAACACCATTTCTTCAGATCAGGCAAATCAGGTAAATAAACAAATGGTGCATTTTAGACCAGCATGATGGATTACATTTTTATGCCCTCTTGCTGGCTGAGTTGTGACAAAGTTTTCTTGATTCGTAAAGCAGTGAGCCTTGCAGCTCCATTGGCATACCAACATTCTCGCATTATTTTAGCCATCACACGCAATGCCTGGGGAAAAACAAAAACGTACTTAATTTTGTAATTTAAGTAACAAAACTGAATAATGAAACATTAAAAAATTAACTTATGGGCCTACATTCAAACATCTATTTTTCACATTCATATGTGGTTTATAAAAATAACACTCTGACCCATACAGTTTATTGGAACCATGTGCCTGTTCCGTTCAACTCCAACTCTAGTCAGCTATTGTTCATCAGACGCAGCCAAGGAGACTCTGCCTAACAGGCTAGGGATGAGGAGGCCCTGCCTAACAGGCTAGGGATGAGGAGGCCCTGCCTAACAGGCTAGGGATGAGGAGGCCCTGCCTAACAGGCTAGGGATGAGGAGGCCCTGCCTAACAGGCTAGGGATGAGGAGGCCCTGCCTAACAGGCTAGGGATGAGGAGGCCCTGCCTAACAGGCTAGGGATGAGGAGGCCCTGCCTAACAGGCTAAGGATGAGGAGGCCCTGCCTAACAGGCTAGGGATGAGGGGGCCCTGCCTACCAAGCTAGGGATGAGGGAGTCCTGCCTACCAGGCTGGGGATGAGGAGGCCCTGCTTAACTGGCTGGGGATGAGGGGGTCCTGCCTACCAGGCTGGGGATGAGGGGGTCCTGCCTACCAGGCTGGGAATGAGGGGGTCCTGCCTACCAGGCTAGGCAATGAGGAGGCCCTGCCTACCAGGTTAGGGATGAGGAGACCCTGCCTAACAGGCTAGGGATGAGGAGACCCTGCCTAACAGGCTGGGGATGAGGAGGCACTGCCTACCAGGCTGAGGATCAGGAGGTCCTGCCTACCAGGCTGGGGATCAGGAGGTCCTGCCTACCCGGCTGGGAATCAGGAGGTCCTGCCTACCAGGCTGGGAATCAGGAGGTACTGCCTACCAGGCTGGGAATCAGGAGGTCCTGCCTACCAGGCTGGGAATCAGGAGGTCCTGCCTACCAGGCTGGGAATGAGGGGGTCCTGCCTACCAGGCTGGGGATGAGGGGGTCCCTGCCTACCAGGCTGGGGATGAGGGGGTCCTGCCTACCAGGCTGGGGATGAGGGGGTCCTGCCTACCAGGCTGGGGATGAGGGGGTCCTGCCTACCAGGCTGGGGATGAGGGGGTCCTGCCTACCAGGCTGGGGATGAGGGGCCCATGCATACCAAGATGGGGAAGAGGGGGCCATACATACCAGGATGGGGATGAGGAGGCCATGCATACCAGGATGGGGATAAGGGGGGTATGCAGACCAGGATGGGGATAAGGGGGCCATGGATAGCAGGATGGGGATAAGGGGGCCATGCAGACCAGGATGGGGATGAGGGACCCATGCATACCAGGATGGGGAGGAGAGGGTCCTGCCTACCAGGCTGGGGATGAGGGGGTCCTGCTTAACTGGCTGGGGATGAGAAGGTCCTGCCTACCAGGCTGGGAATGAGAGGGTCCTGCCTACTAGGCTGGGGATGAGGGGGTCCTGCCTACCAAGCTGGGGAAGAGGAGGCCATGCATACCAGGATGGGGATGAGGGGGCCATGCAGACCAGGATGGGGATGAGTGGCCCATGCATACCAGGATGGGGATGAGTGGGCCATGAATACCAGGTTGGGGATGAGGAGGCCATGCATACTAGAATGGGGATGAGAGGGCCATGCATACCAGGGGATGGGGATGAGAATGCCATGCATACCAGGATGGGGATGAGAGGGCCATGCATACCTGGATTGGGGAGAAACAGTGCCTTGCAAAAGTATTCGGCTCCCTTGAACTTTTCAACCTTTTCCAACATATCATGCTTCAAACATAAAGGTACCAAATCTAAATTTTTGGTTATTTTAAATTTTTGTGGAAATTCAAAAACTGAAAAGTGGGGAGTGCAATATTATTCGGCCCCTTTAACTTAATGCTTTGTTGCGCCACCTTTTGCTGCGATTACAGCTGCAAGTCGCTTGGGGTATGTCTCTATCAGTTTTGTACATCGAGAGACTGATTTCTTGCCCATTCTTCCTTGGCAAACAGCTCGGGCTCAGTGAGGTTTGAAGGAGATCGTTTGTGAACAGCAGTTTTCAGCTCTTTCCACAGATTCTCGATTGGATTGAGGTCTGGACTTTGACTTGGCCATTCTAACACCTGGATACGTTTGTGAACCATTCCATTGTACATTTTGCTTTATGTTTGGGATCATTGTCTTGTTGGAAGACAAATCTCCGTCCCAGTCTCAGGTCTTTTGCAGACTCCAACAGGTTTTCTTCAAGAATGGTCCTGTATTTGGATCCAACCATCTTCCCATCAATTTTAACCATCTTCCCTGTCCCTGCTGAAGAAAAGCAAGCCCAAACCATGATGCTGCTACCACCATGTTTGACAGTGGGGATGGTGTGTTCAGGATGATGAGCTGTGTTGCCTTTACGCCAAACATATAGTTTGGCATTGTTGCCAAAAAGTTCGATTTTGGTTTCATCTAACCAGAGCACCTTCTTCCAAATGTTTGGTGTGTCTCCCAGGTGGCTTGTTGCAAACTTTAAACAACACTTTTTATGGATATCTTTGAGAAATGGCTTTCTTCTTGCCACTGTTCCATAAAGGCCAGATTTGTCCAGTGTACGGCTTATTGTTGTCATATGGACAGACTGTCCCACCCCAGCTGTAGATCTCTGCAGTTCATCCAGAGTGATCACGGGCCTCTTGGCTGCATCTCTGATCAGTCTTCTCCTTGTCTGAAATGAAAGTTTAGAGGGACGACCGGGTCTTGGTAGATTTGCAGTGGTATGATACTCCTTCCATTTCAATATGATCGCTTAAACAGTGCTCCTTGGGATGTTTAAAGTTTTGAAAATCATTTTGTATCCAAAACCAGCTTTAAACTTCTCCACAACAATATCACGGACCTGCCTGTTTTGTTCCTTGGTCTTCATGATGCTCTCTGTGTTTCAAACAGAACCCTGAGACTATCACAGAGCAGGTGCATTTATACGGAGACTTGATTACACACAGGTGGATATTTATCATCATTAGGAATTTAGGACAATATTGGATCATTCAGAGTTCCACAATGAACTTCTGGAGTGAGTTTGCTGCACTGAAAGTAAAGGGGCCGAATAATATTGCACGCCCCACTTTTCAGTTTTTGAATTTCCACAAAAATTTAAAATAACCAATAACTTTTGTTCAACTTCACAATTGTGTTCCACTTCTTGTTGATTATTCATCAAAAATTTACATTTGGTATCTGTATGTTTGAAGCATGATATGTGGGAAAAGGTTGAAAAGTGCAAGGGAGCCGAATACTTTCGCAAGGCACTGTATATAAACCAGAATAGGGGCTATTAGTACAGAATTGACCACATTTTTTTGCTTCAATTTTTTTTCTAGTTTCCTTCTCTAAAGCCTAGGTGCGTCTTATGGTCCGATATGACTTGTAGTCCGAAAAATACGATATATATTTCTATTCCATCTATTCTGTCGAGTCATGCTGTGATTTTACTCTGTGTGGTAGATAAAATGTGGAGTTTTCAAGGGTATGGCTGTGCAAAAATCAGACGGCACTCTCATGGTCCGAAGGCCATGTGATTTCTTTTTTTTTTTTAATCACACCCATTGACTTGCATTGGCGAGTCTTGTCCAATATATGAGGACAATTGCAGCAGCTGTGCTTTGCAGATGAGCAGGAACTCAGATTAACATGTGCAATTTGATTTTTTTTTGCAAAGGAGTATGAGCCATCTAACTATTTGGGCAGGTGTCTGTTCTGTCTAACATGCCTGGCTTGGTAAATACTGCTCATCTTATTTCACAACATCAAAAGAACATGAGCAGCATGGTGGCTCAGTAGTTAGCACTGCAGCCTTATAGCACTGGCGTCCTGGGTTCAAATCTCACCTAGGACATCTACAAAGAGTTTGTATGCTCTCCCTGGGTTTGCGTTGATTTCCTCAGAGTTCTCAGATTTCCTCCCACATGCCAAAGACATACTGATAGGGATATTTCGATAGTAAGTCCCAACGGGGACAGTGATGATAATATTTGTAAAGCGCTGTAAAATTAATGGCGCTATATAAGTAAAATAATTAAAAATAAACAATCGCCCTCCAGACTGAAAACAAAGGCACGAGTTCTTTACTTGCTCGAAAGCCTGATACACCTTATGGGGACTGCGACATATGGGAAAATGAAATCATTTTGATATCTGATGGAATGCCTGTCAGATTAATTTTGGCCCGAAAATACTTGCCCCCCAAAATCAGCCCCAGCCTTGGGATTCCCCAAGACCAATGTTTTTCTTTAACCCCTTAAGCCCCGAGGGTGGTTTGCACGTTAATGACTGGGCCAATTTTTACAATTTTGACCACTGTTCCTTTATGAGGTTAGAACTCTGGAACGCTTCAACGGATCTTGGCGATTCTGACATTGTTTTCTCATGAGATATTGTACTTCATGATAGTGGTAAAATTTATTCGATATAACTTGCGTTTATTTGTGAAAAAAACGGAAATTTGGCGAAAATTTTGAAAATTTCGCAATTTTCCAACTTTGAATTTTTATGCCCTTAAATCACAGAGATATGTCGCGCAAAAAACTTAATAAGTAACATTTCCCACATGTCTACTTTACATCAGCACAATTTTGGAACCAACATTTTTTTTTGTTTGGGGTTATAAGGGTTAAAAGTTGACCAGAAAATTCTCATTTTTACAACACCATTTTTTTTTATTTTAGGGACCACATCTCATTTGAAGTCATTTTGAGGGGTGTATATGATAGAAAATACCCAAGTGTGACACTATTCTGAAAACTGCACCCCTTAAGGTGCTCAAAACCACATTCAAGAAGTTTATTAACCCTTCAGGTGTTTCACAGGAATTTTTGGAATGTTTAAATAAAAATGAATATTTAACTTTTTTTCACACACAATTTATTTCAGCTCCAATTTGTTTTATTTTACCAAGGGTAAAAGGAGAAAATGGACCCCAAAAGTTGTTGTACAATTTGTCCTGAGTACGCTGATACCCCATATGTGGGGGTAAACCACTGTTTGGGCGCATGGCAGAGCTCGTAAGGAAAGGAGCGCCATTTGACTTTTCAATGCAAAATTGACTGGAATTGAGATGGGACGCCATGTTGCGTTTGGAGAGCCCCTGATGTGCCTAAACATTAAACCCCCCCCCCAAGTGACACCATTTTGGAAAGTAGACCCCCTAAGGAACTTATCTAGATGTGTGGTGAGCACTTTGACACAACAAGTACTTCACAGAAGTTTATAATGCAGAGCTGTAAAAATAAAAAATCATATTTTTTCACAAAAATGATCTTTTCGCCCCCATTTTTTTTATTTTCCCAAGGGTAAGAGAAGAAATTGGACCCCAAAAGTTGTTGTACAATTTGTCCTGAGAACGCTGATACCCCATATGTGGGGGTAAACGACTGTTTGGGCTCATGGCAGAGCTCGGAAGGGAAGGAGCGCCGTTTGACTTTTCAATGCAAAATTGATTGGAATTGAGATGGGACGCCATATCGCGTTTGGAGAGCCCCTGATGTGCCTAAACATTGAAACCCCCCCCAAGTGACACCATTTTGGAAAGTAGACCCCCTAAGGAACTTATCTAGATGTGTTTTGAGAGCTTTGAACCCCCAAGTGTTTCACTACAGTTTATAACGCAGAGCCATGAAAATAAAAATTATTTTTTTCACAAAAATGATTTTTTAGCCCCCAGTTTTGTATTTTCACAAGGGAAGCAGGATAAATTGGACCCCAAAAGTTGTTGTACAATTTGTCCTGAGTACGCTGATACCCCATATGTGGGGGGGAACCACTGTTTGGGCGCATGGCAGAGCTCGGAAGGGAAGGAGCGCCATTTGGAATGCAGACTTAGATGGATTGGTCTGCAGGCGTCACGTTGCATTTGCAGAGCCCCTGATGTACCCAAACAGTACAAACCGCCCACAAGTGACCCCATATTGGAAACTAGAACTCCCAAGGAACTTATCTAGATGTGTTGTGAGAACTTTGAACCCCCAAGTGTTTCACTACAGTTTACAACGCAGAGCCGTGAAAATAAAAAATCCTTTTTTTTCCCTCAAAAATGATTTTTAGCCCCCCAAATTTTTATTTTCCCAAGGATAACAAGAGAACTTGGACCCCAAAATTTGTTGTCCAATTTGTCCCGAGTACGCGGATACCCCATATGTTGGGGTAAACCCCTGTTTGGGCGCACGGGAGAGCTCGTAAGGGAAGGAGCACTGTTTTACTTTTTCAACGCAGAATTGGCTGGAATTGAGATCGGACGCCATGTCGCGTTTGGAAAGCCCCTGATGTGCCTGAACAGTGTAAACTCCCCAATTCTACCTGAAACCCTAATCCAAACACACCCCTAACCCTAATCCCAACGATAACCCTAACCACACCCCTAACCCTGACACACCCCTAACTCTAATCCCAACCGTAAATGTAATCCAAACCCTAACCCAAACTTTAGCCCCAACCCTAACCCTAACTTTAGCCCCAACCCTAACTTTAGCCCCAACCCTAACCCTAACTTTAGCTCCAACCCTAGCCCCAAACCTAACCCTAGCCCTAACCGTAGTCCTAACCCTAACGGGAAAATGGAAATAAATACATTTTTTTAATTTTATTATTTTTCCCTAACTAAGGGGGTGATGGAGGGGGGTTTGATTTACTTTTATAGCGTTTTTTATATCGGATTTTTATGATTGACAGCTGTCACACACTAAAAGATGCTTTTTATAGCAAAAAAGTTTTTGCGTCTCCACATTTTGAGACCTATAATTTTTCCATATTTTAGTCCACAGAGTCATGTGAGGTTTCATTTTTTTGCGGGACGAGT
This sequence comes from Ranitomeya variabilis, assembly GCF_051348905.1. Taxonomy (NCBI): domain Eukaryota; kingdom Metazoa; phylum Chordata; class Amphibia; order Anura; family Dendrobatidae; genus Ranitomeya; species Ranitomeya variabilis. Next base: position 214,848,066 of record NC_135237.1, read on the forward strand.
TGACGTTTTTATTGGTAACATTTTCGGACACGTGACAGTTTTTGATCACTTTTTATTCCGATTTTTGTGAGGCAGAATGACCGAAAACCAGCTATTCATGAATTTCTTTTGGGGGAGGCGTTTATTCCGGACCACGTTTGGTAAAATTGATAAAGCAGTTTTATTCTTCGGGTCAGTACGGTTACAGCGATCTCTCATTTATATCATTTTTTTATGCTTTGGCGCTTTTATACGATAAAAGCTATTTTATAGAGAAAAAAAAATTTTTTGTTATCGCTTTATTCTGAGGACTATAACTTTTATTTTTTTGCTTATGATGCTGTTTGGTGGCTCGTTTTTTGCAGGACAAGATGATGTTTTCAGCGGTACCATGGTTATTTATATCCGTCTTTTTGATCGCCTGTTATTCCACATTTTGTTCGGCGTTATGATAATAAAGCGTTGTTTTTTGGCTCGTTTTTTTTTTTTCTTACGATGTTCACTGAAGGGGTTAACTAGTGGGACAGTTTTATAGGTTGGGTCGTTACGGACGCGGCGATACTAAATATGTGTACTTTTATTGTTTTGTTTTTTTTATTTAGATTAAAAGTATTTATGAGAATAATATATACGGTATATTTTTTTTCTTTATTTTGGAATTAGTTTTTTTTTTTTTTTTTACACATGTGGAATTTTTTTTTTTTTTACTTTTTTACTTTGTCCCGGGGGGGGGGGGGGACATCACAGATCGCTGATCTGACAGTTTGCACAGCACTCTGTCAGATCAGCGATCTGACATACAGCCGTGCAGGCTTACCAGTGCCTGCTCTGGACCCGGAAGCAATCCCTGCAGGACCCGGAAGCAGCCCCGCGGCCATTTTGGATCCGGGGCCTGCAGGGAGGAGACGCTCGATACAAGGTGAGTACATTGCCTTGTACCGATCATCTCAGGGAAACCCGCAGGGAGCCCCCTCCCTGCGCGAGGCTTCCCTATACCGCCGGCACACTGCGATCATGTTTGATCGCAGTGTGCCGGGGGGTTAATGTGCCGGGGGCGGTCCGTGACCGCTCCTGGCACATAGTGCCGGATGTCAGCTGCGATAGTCAGCTGACACCCGGCCGCGCTCCCCCCGAGAGCGCGGCCGATCGCATATGACGTACTATCCCGTCACTGGTAATTAAGTCCCAGGTCACCTTGACGGGATAGTACGTCATATAGGATTAAGGGGTTAATTAGCCAAAGCAAACAAGCCTTTGAAGCTCTCTACAGGGAAGGGGGGGGCAAAGGGCACAGACCCTGCATCCCCAGCAATTATCACAGGGGTGTGAAGTCTTGTGCAGAACTGGCTTCCTTTGTTTAACTCAGGCTGCAATTGTGGCACAACAGATCCAAGGCTAACCAGTGAGATATTGAATCTAGAAAATGACCTATAATAAAAGAATGCAATATCCCTGAGCCTAGCTGAGCACATAATCGTAATCTGCATCTCTTTCCCCACAAGTCCATCCCAAGCAGCAGACTATAGAACCATGAGTTATTGAGTTATAAAGCATAGCTACCAGGAATTAAACACAGTAGCCGTATTTGGTCTCCCTGCGCAGACAAAGTCCAGCAAAACCCATTGGCACTGCCGCCGTTCCATTTAGAGATTCGGGCTGAAAGTTATGGACATCCACGGTTCTGGCCAGAAAACCACGTACTCAGATATGGGAGGAGAGAGACTGCACAGTCCAGGGGTTTGGCACAGCATGTGGGAGGGAGCAGACTAGGGATTAATAGGCAGCTCCTCATTTTGGACTTAAGATGATGCAGCCAGAGAATCTCACAACAAAGATTTGGACCTATGATCCATCAGCTCCTCCCTGTGGTCATATGCTACATAACACGGTAATTGAAACCTATCTATACCCTACCCTTGTACTACACTCTTGACTGTATACTTACATATGTGTTCTTGTAAATATACACCTGTATATTTCTAGTGTGCCTTTCGGCAATTAAATATAAAATTAATCTTTGGCTGCTCTTTTATCTTGATTCCACGAATTACCAAGTCCACACGCTCAGTTGGTTATTATACGCTACCCGGGTTGGTTTCAGAGGCGATATAAGCCTGCTGTCGGACAGGGCTTATATCGAACGAGGAACTGGTGGCAGCATATCGTACTGTGTTAGTGAGGAGCCCTGACAGTGACGGCCGAGAGGTTTCTGTACATAGAAAATTAAGAGACCACTGCAAAATTTTCAGTTTGCCTGATTTTTCTCTTTATAGATATATTTTTGAATAAAATGTAAATTGCTCTTTTATTCTATAAATTACAGACAACATGTCTTCGAATTTCCAAGCACTAAATTTATTTTCAGAAAATGAGAAAAGGTCAAAATAACAAAACAATGCTGTGCTTGCAGACCTCAAAAATGCTAAGAAAACAAGTTCATAATCATTTAGAAACAACAATACTAATGTTTTAACCCAGGTAGAGTTCAGGAACCAATATTTTGTGGAATAACCATGATTTTTAATCACAGCTTTTATGCGTTTTGTCATGCTTTCCACCAGTCTTTCACAATGCTTTTGGGTGACCTTATGCCACTCCTGATGGTTGTGACTATCCATCTTCCTCTTAATTACATTCCAGAGGTTTTCAATGGGGTTCAGGTTTGGATATTGGACTGGCCATGACAGGGATTTGATGTGGTGGTCCTTCATCCATTGATTGACCTAGCTGTGTCGCAGAGTTCGGGAACATTGCCTGAGCACAAGGAATCAATTGTTTTTCCAGGATAACCTTGTATGTGGCTTGATTCATACGTCCTTTGCAAAGATTAACCTGCTGTATGATAGTGCTTACTGAATGTACTGAAAGACACTCACATGGCTGCGAGATTTATGGCACACAGGAACACTTACCACAGTCGATACGGTTAATTATGCAGTCATAAACCGTACCACGAACAGTCCATTACACACTGTACCGGAACATGACATTAAGCTGCGGTCACTAAACATTCTGGACCTTACTCCGTCCAGTTACCATGGGTGACCGCACAGTTCATTATCTGACCCTCGTCAGTACACAGTCCCCCAACTCTGGGTTACCTTTCTGGAGCTCCTGCTCCACACGCTGACCTCCTGTCAGTCATCTCTCCTGGGGAAACTGTCTTACTGAGATCACCGTCCTTGTGACCAGGGCACTCATGACAGTCCAGATCCCCTAGAAAAAACAGTAGCTTCCTCAACGCATGGCTGTCACAGACTCTGCACATAAGGTCTCTCCATGTGCTAGTCAAGAAATCCTACTCCCAGGATCTTCCAACACAGGTTGTGCTATTCAGGAAGTCCTACTCCCAGGATCTTCCAACACAGGCCTTCCGATCCATGGCCCCACCATGTGCTCTTCAGGGATCTGATCCTACTCCCAGGATCTCCCAACACTCAGGCCATCCAGGATCTTAGAACACAGAGACCATTTAGATCCATACACTCTCTCTCCACTCTTGTGACCACATCATGATCACATTATGTACCTGTAACCACTACCACAGGTGGGAGGTGTGTGTCGTTAGTCAGACAGGCCAGCTCCACCACTAACCCCGTAAGCCCCCTAGCTGCAGCATGGATCACTGCATCACACTTCCCAAATCCAGCCTTGCTGAAGCATCCCCAGATCATTACCGATTCTGCACCAAATTTCACAGTGGGTGCAAGTCACTGTGACTTGTACGCCTAACCATTAGACGACCAGGTGTTGGGCAAAGCTGAAAATTAGACTCATTGGAACAGATTACCTTACTCCAGTCTTCTATCGTCCAATCCTTACGGTCTTTGGGAAACTCCAGCCTGGCTTTCCTTTGCTTCTCATTGATGAAATGCTTTTTTCTACCTTTACATGACTTGAGCCCTGCTTCTAGGAGCCGGTTACGAACTGTTCTTGCCATGCACTTCAACCCAGCTGCCATTTGCCATTCCTTTTGTAGGTCACTTCATGTCATCCTGCGGTTGCTGAGTGACATTCGAAAAAAATTACGGTCATCCTGGTCAGTGGAGAGTCGTTTTCGTCCTATGCCGGTCTGTAGCATTGTTGTTTGTGACCTAGCTGTAATGGACTGCAGTCTTCGAAATTTTTACGGATAGAGGCAACGTGACACTCACTGTATCCATCCTAGTAAAGCCAGAATTGAGCCCTTCTTTTCCTCATTGAAGACTTTTCTTTTCAACTCCTTTAGCATGGTTAAAAGTTATTTTTTCATTCCTATTACTTTTGGGATATTACTAGCACTTGTTTTGCCATCCAGCTTGTCCTATTGCAAGAGGATTGTGAACACCACAGCAGTGTTTTTTATACTTTCCTTTGTTAAGTAAGATTTGGTTCAGTTGATCACCTAATCAGAAGCACATTAAGTAGAATGAGGTGTACTCTGGTTAGAATTCAACTGACACTGGAATCAAATGGTTGTCAGACATGTAGAGAAGCTGATTTTTATAAAACTCTGCAGTGGTCTCTTAATTTTTGCCAGAGCTATATATCCCCAGCCTGGACTGGTGATGTATATTCCCCCTCACTGGGAGCACCTCAATAACTTGTACTTATAAGGGAAGCTTCTCCAGCGACTGTTTGCCCTCAGTGACCTGGGGCAAGTGGTGGCGCCAGAGAGCCGATCCCTGCTGGGTCTTTCTCTCCCCTCCCGAGAGGTGAAAATTAGAAACACCCCTTCCCCTGTGCGATCCGTCACAGGGACTTTAGCTTACTAAAGATCCCATGAGGGTTTGACACGTTGCTGAATGCTTTTGGATATAGAAAGGACTCGCTTCTGTTTTCAATCTGGAGTGCTATGGTTCCTCCAGTTTTGTACTGTTTTCTTCTATGTATTGTTTTAGTTGATAAAGGTGTTTTATGCATACTTACTTCACAGCTCTGCCATCTGTTTGGAATGTTTGGCCTTAGTTTCTGGTCACAAACCACCTTCCTCATCTCCTCAACTGATGGATCAGAAGGCACAAGGTCATAGTAAGGTAACTGATAATCTTCATGGATTCCTGGAAAATAAATTGCAAAGAATATGAACATACTATTCTCTGTTAAAAGGCAACTATTTTATTATGTTTATAATCATTCCTCGAACATGCTTGCTATTTACTGGCATTTACTGCAGGTAACTGTTCTAGTTATAAATTCTCTCCATACTCAAAATGCTTTACAGCAGTATTCCACAAGTCCAGTCATTAAGAGATGCCAACAGATCAGATTTTGCGGATTTCCTCAGTACTGAACAAGTACTGAAAGGAAGAAAAAAAAAAAAATTACAAGGAGGAATCCTCTCTGGGGTTATTTCTTTAGTCTGCTCTGCATTATTATCCTGAAACCAACACCCTCTTGTTAAAGACCATAAGAATAAATAGTAATAAAGTCTTAGAGACCGATGCTTTTCAAACTGTGCGGTGCTCCTTACTTGTTAGGCCCAGCTGAAGTAACCGGTTTTACATAAATGATTATGAAGGGTGTAGTCCTTTATATGGCTTCAGCGATCTACTGGTTAGCAACATAATTGATTCATTTTTATGTTGGGAATTCAGGTTGACATGGCTATTAACCACAGGTGGTAAGGGCCAGGCCTTCCCCCTGAGCTTTGTGGCGAGGGACCAGGAAAAGTTTGAGAAGTCGAAGTCTAAAACAGTAGATGCCTTATTGTTATCGTTATGGTTCTGGATATACACGGATCATCAAAATAATCTCTGTATTCTAGGTTTTAGAAATATAGTCATAGTTATAAGTAGTTCACTATGATTTCCTTATTTGTTTTTTTATAATCTAGGTACTGCAAACCACCATTCCAAATCAAAATGTGAATGATTGCATTTGCCTTGGAAAAGTAGCGGCTTAGAAAAGTTTGCTACAATTCAAGTTACCCATCTCATTTAGTATGCAATGGTAACACCCAATTTGCTTTCTTTTTTAGTTTACCAATTTTTGTTTTAGTTTTAAATGTCGTAATACAGTAATGTATGCAGTAGTAGTGAGTAAGGCTACTTTCACACTAGCGTTAACTGCATAACGTCGCAAATCCGTTTTTTTGCCGAAAAAACGGATGCGTCAAAAAAGTGAAAAACGGTGACAAACGTATGCCACGCATCCAGCATTTCGACGGATCCGTCGCAAATCCGCTAAACGTTTCCGTCGAAAATACTGGATGCGTTGCATACGTTGCATACGTTTTACCATCCGTTGTATCCGTTTTTCCGACGGATCCGTTTTTAAAAGGGGAGGCTCCCAAAATTTGATTGGCTACTGGAAAATTTGAAAAACTATATAGTACTGTATTTACAGCCCATCTTTGTGGGTTTTAGTTTTGTGGCAGCGATGGAAGGTGTTCTTGGGAGGATTGCTAGTTTGGTTACCGACGTTATCTTTGAGACGAATCGCCTGGATATTATAGTGCGGGAGAAGGAGGCGGCAGCGGAAAGGCGTAGGATGCTTCTGCAGCAACGGAGACGGAGACGACTGTGGATTCATCCGATTAATCAACTACGGATGACCCGGGGTGTCCAGTCCACTCTGTACCTGGAGTTGCGGCACAATCCACACAAATTCCACAACTACGTGCGGATGAGGATTGAACATTTCGATTTTTTGCTTGCAAAAATGGAGGATGTCATCCGAAGACAGGATACAAGGATGAGGCTTGCCATCACACCGGCGGAGCGGCTGATGGTGACCCTGCGGTAAGCCTCTTTTTTTTATTTCATTGCTGATATTGGATGTTATATTACACGCTGCAGACAATACTGCGCTGCCATATTGCGCACTATTTTCTGCAGCATGTAGTTTTGTTTTTCTTGGCGGACATTCCACTGCTTTATTTAAATGTCATTGCTGATATTGAATGTTTTTCTGCATTTTTTTTTTGGGGGGGGGTTTTTTGGGTTTGATGACATGCAACTGCTTTTTTTCTGTCATTGGTCATTTTGAATGTTATATTACACGCTGCAGACAATACTGCGCTGCCATATTGCGCACTATTTTCTGCAGCATGTAGTTTTGGTTTTCTTGGCGGACATTCCACTGCTTTATTTAAATGTCATTGCTGATATTGAATGTTTTTCTGCATTTTTTTTTGGGGGGGGGGGGTTTTGGGTTTGATGACATGCAACTGCTTTTTTTCTGTCATTGGTCATTTTGAATGTTATATTACACGCTGCAGACAATACTGCGCTGCCATATTGCGCACTATTTTCTGCAGCATGTAGTTTTGGTTTTCTTGGCGGACATTCCACTGCTTTATTTAAATGTCATTGCTGATATTGAATGTTTTTCTGCATTTTTTTTTGGGGGGGGGGGTTTTTTGGGTTTGATGACATGCAACTGCTTTTTTTCTGTCATTGGTCATTTTGAATGTTATATTACACGCTGCAGACAATACTGCGCTGCCATATTGCGCACTATTTTCTGCAGCAAGTAGTTTTGGTTTTCTTGACGGACATTCCACTGTTTTTTTACACTGGTTTCATGCTGGTTTTATTGAGTGTCCCGTCCTTAAAAAAAAAATAACAGTGCCATATTAAAACTTGTTGGTCTGTGCAATTTTTTCTAACATTTTTTTTTTTTTAAAGTTTCCTAGCTACGGGTGAATCTATGACTTCGCTCCATTATCAGTTCAGGCTGGGCATTTCAACTATCTCTGGAATAGTGAAGGACACATGTCGGGCTGTTTGGACCACTTTGCAACCAGAGTATATCCCCCAACCATCCATGGAAATCTAATCTAGTTTCCCTAATTGTGTGGGTGCAGTTGACGGGAAACATATAAGGATTGCGAAACCGGCAGGAACAGGATCGGAGTATTATAATTATAAGAAGTATTTCTCCATCGTCCTTATGGCTATTGCAGACGCCAACTGCAGGTTCCTTGCCGTGGACATCGGAGCATATGGACGGTCCAACGATTCGCAAGTTCTTAAAAACTCTCCGATGGGTCGTTGCCTTTATGGAGAGAGCTACGATTTTCCGCCAGCCAGACCACTGCCAGGAACAAATGACCCAGCCCTGGAATATGTCTTTGTAGGTGATGAAGCCTTTCAACTGTCGCTGCACCTACTGAAACCGTACAGTAGCCGGAACTTAAACCATACCAAGCGGGTCTTTAATTACCGGCTTACTAGAGCACGAAGAGTAGTGGAGTGTTCCTTTGGCATATTGACGGCGAAGTGGCGAGTTCTGCTGACGGCTATCAAGCTGAAAACAACAACTATAGACGAGGTAGTTAAAGCCTGTGTGGTGCTCCACAACTTTGTCCTGTCAAAGGAGCCCGTTTCTTTGGATGATGAAGAGTTGGAGACCACCTTGTGGGACTACCGCAGCAGCTCGGTTCGCTCTACAAGTTCAGTAACAAGGATGAGGGACCAGTTTGCCGATTACTTTGTCTCACCTGTCGGGCGGATCCCGTGGCAAGACATGATTGTGTAACCTGTTTCCCATGTGTAACCTGTTTCCCATGTGTAACCTGTTTCCCATGTGTTTTGGTTATGTAAAAAAAGTGTTTCTGCCCCCCCCCCCACAAAAAAAAAGGCCCAAAAGCGTTGTTTTCTTGCTAGTAAAACCATTATGTTATACCTTTTACATGTCTGTTGTTTGTTTTTATTAAACCTTTTTTTATTATATTACCTTAATAAATCCACACACACACAAAGAGTAGAATTGTAATCCGAATTTTATTTTAACTCTTTTTTTTGTTTTTTTGTTTTGCAAAAAAAATATATATATATATTTTCCAACTTTTTTTTAGAAAAATTTGAACATTTTTTAGATTATTTACATTAATTACACTTTACAAATTTTCAAAGTGTTGGGTGGAGATATGAGAGGAGGATGGGCCGGAAGGTTGGACCACGTCGATAGGTGGGGAAACCCTACTTGTTTGGGGTGCAGTGGAAGGGGGGGTTAAACCAAGAGGCTGACCAGAGGGGGGTGGTGTTGGGGTAGGTGGAAGAGAAAAGTTCAGTAAGGAAAACATTGGGGAAGTAATTTGGTCTGGGGGCCGGGATTGTTGTGGGGACTGGGTCGGGTATTGTGACTGGGTAGGGTAGTGGGAGTGGCGTGGGGTTTGGTAATGGTGCTGGTGTGGGGATTGGAGCTGGGTTTGGTAATGGTGCTGGTGTGGGTATTGGGGCTGGGTTTGGTAATGGGGGGTATGGTGTGGAAATGGGGCCTGGTGTGGAATTGGAGTGGAGGTGTGGGGAGGTGTGTGGGTCGATTCATTAATGGCCTGCAGTGCAGCATTATAGCAGGTATTCATTACCCGCATCTGTTGCTCAAAAGAAAGCTTCTCCATGCTCATGAGCATGGATTGGAAAAAAAGATTGGCCGGATCGGGACTTACAGCTGAATGCAGCCTATCCAAGCGACTGCTGGTTTCCTGGCTTGTTTCACTGATGCGTGATTGCACCATGTTGAAACCAGCAGTCACTTGCTCTCCCAAAATTTTGAAAGAGCCTTGGAAGGATGCATTCAGGTGTAAGAACTCAGGAGCATAGCTCCTTTCCTGACCCCTCTGGCGCTGCCGCCACGAACCTAATGGTGGTGTCGAGGTGGCAGGATCAGAGGGGTGGGGTAAAGGGAACGCTAACTGTTCAGCATCAGATGCGAGCAATGAAGCCTGCAATAATGCTCCACTGCTTGGGGCGGATGAAGTGGAGGGGACAGAGGGGTCAGAGGAGAGGACAGAGGGGTCAGAGGAGGGGACAGAGGTGTGGGGCCTACCGACGTGGCCCTCAGTGGCGGACTCAGGAGGGATCGCTCCAGAGGGCGCAGAGGAAGATGCAGGCGCCCGGTGGCTGGAGAAGGTGCTGTGAAAGAAAAAACAAAAGAAATTAATACATTGGAATGAAAAAGCCCTGACTGAAAGCAAACTAAGTAGACAGGTTAACATGGTTATAAGTGGGCTGTAGAATACTTACACTCTGCTTAGCATGGTTCGCCTCAGGAAGGAGAGGGCCTGGCCATATTTATATTTGCTCCTCTTCCTTCCTGCAGAGCCACTCGGGGCCTTCATCTCATCATTGAATTCCCTCTTAAAGCGATCCCTCAGTGACCGCCACCGCTTCCTGATATTTCCAACTGTGAAGACAAGAATCAAAAGAAAAAACAAAAAAATTAGTAAATGCAATACATTACAGTCAGCTCAAAACATCACTGGAAATTGAATACTTACCTAGTTTGCTGTGCTGCTGAGGATTAAGGCTCTCCCGCCTTGGAAACAGGTTGCGACACACTTCGTCCCAGAGCCGACGGGTGACACCGGTATCTGCATGCCTGCGGTCAGCCATGTTCCACAGCGGCTCCCGCTCACGAACCTCCTCGATGAGACAATCGATGTCAATGTCATCATCATCATCCTCCTCTTCTGCGGGAGCACGCTGTGAAGCCTGTGTCAAAAAAAAAAAAAAAAGGAAAACAAACAAATTAGTACACTGAAATACTAAAATACCAATAGAATCCCCCTCCCCCCCAAAAAAAACCTCACTGATGGCCGACCGCGGCGACGAGTCCGCCGACTCTGGGACTGTCTGGGAGAGCCTTCAGCGGCAGCAGCAGGAGCAGCAGCAGCAGCCTGAAATGAAGGAAACAAATTCTCAGTTAAGGTAGGCAGGTGTTTAGTAATCTGTTTTGTGTATGGTGCAGTGTGATGTGCGAAGGAACTGTTTCACCACTACTTACACTTGGTTCCTCCTCCACTAGCATCTCTCCACCCGTCTCGCCCCCTTCTGACAGCTCCTCATCTGATTCAGCTTCCTGTTGAAACAAAATTTATGCATGTAGTTATCCATAAAAATGTAATTTAAAGAAATTTTTAAAAAAAACATTTTTTGGGTTAACTTACCGATACACGCTGTTGCTGTGGAGGAGGGCTGTCAGAAGAGGACATTGTTTTGTGGTCCTGGTGGGCAGCGGCTGTGTCCTGGTGGGCAGCGGCTGTGTCCTGGTGGGCAGCGGCTGAGGTCCTGGTGGTTCTGTAAGTTAAAGAGACACTTGCAATCTGCTCGACACATTGAAGTAGCAGATTGGGGTCTTCAAAACTTACTTCTAGCACTTTAGCTGTGGTCCTGGTGGGCAGCGGCTGTGTCCTGGTGGGCAGCGGCTGTGTCCTGGTGGGCAGCGGCTGAGGTCCTGGTGGTTCTGTAAGTTAAAGAGACACTTGCAATCTGCTCGACACATTGAAGTAGCAGATTGGGGTCTTCAAAACTTACTTCTAGCACTTTAGCTGTGGTCCTGGTGGGCAGCAGCTGTGTCCTGGTGGGCAGCGGCTGTGTCCTGGTGGGCAGCGGCTGAGGTCCTGGTGGTTCTGTAAGTTAAAGAGACACTTGCAATCTGCTCGACACATTGAAGTAGCAGATTGGGGTCTTCAAAACTTACTTCTAGCACTTTAGCTGTGGTCCTGGTGGGCAGCGGCTGTGTCCTGGTGGGCAGCGGCTGTGTCCTGGTGGGCAGCGGCTGAGGTCCTGGTGGTTCTGTAAGTTAAAGAGACACTTGCAATCTGCTCGACACATTGAAGTAGCAGATTGGGGTCTTCAAAACTTACTTCTAGCACTTTAGCTGTGGTCCTGGTGGGCAGCGGCTGTGTCCTGGTGGGCAGCGGCTGTGTCCTGGTGGGCAGCGGCTGAGGTCCTGGTGGTTCTGTAAGTTAAAGAGACACTTGCAATCTGCTCGACACATTGAAGTAGCAGATTGGGGTCTTCAAAACTTACTTCTAGCACTTTAGCTGTGGTCCTGGTGGGCAGCGGCTGTGGTCCTGGTGGGCTGGTTAGTGGCTGCGGTCCTGGTTTATCTGTTAATATGTATAATGGATCTATAGTTAGACACCACCCCCTGAACTAGGTAATGTTCAATGATAAACAGCCTACTAAAATGATGTCAGAAATGTTCATACAGGTGAACCCCAAAAAACCCCCAAAAAGTTGCACGTTATACCATTCATTTCCATGTCCCTAAAAATAAAAATTTTTAATGTTAACACCATGAAAAAATATATTTGACATATTTTATTTAAAATAAATAACCTCTCCCCCCACCCCCCCAAAAAAAAAAAAAAAAAAAAAAATTCAGGTTAACCTTTATTAAAAAAATGAGCCCTCAACCAACCCTGTATTGCATGTGTAACCATTGGTACATACACCATTTTTAAATTTACCTTTATGAAATAATACTACGGACATTTTTTTAATAAACATTTTATTATTATTTTTTTTTTCTCACTTTTTTTTTTTAAATCACAATTAGGAGCTGACATGCTCTTTATTTTAAATACAAGTACTTCAACTGCAAATGGTTATAACTAATTAAAATAAAATCAACACTTTTATTAAATAGAAAAACCCCACACTCACACATTCAAACCACAAGCTGCAGACCGCTAGACTTTTTTAAAAAACACATCAGATTTAAAAAAAAAAAACAAACAAAAAAAAAACACATTTAAACCACATGCTGCACAGACCACTATACAGTCAATACATCAGAAAAAGGCAAATAACCAATTACAGCATGGACAAATGCACATGCAATCAACAATACGCACACAAAAAAACATGCATGGTATGTGTCCACATTCAGGATCGCCTCAGAATTTGCTCAGGATTTCCCATCAGTATTTGTAAGCCAAAACCAGGAGTGTAAAAATTAGGTAAAGTATCATACGAAAACAGGCACACTTTTGCTTTTATCACCCACTCCTGGTTTTGGCGTACAAATACTGATGGAAAATCCTGACCACATCCTGATGCAATCCTGCACATGGACACATACCCTCCCACATGAACAGGCATAAAATTGGCAAAGGCATAATATGGTGCAGGCACATGATACAAAAGCACACAGCCGTCCAAAAATACACACATACACATGCACGCACATAGCTTTATGCAAAGACACATATGTACAACAAAGGCAGAAAGGTGAACCCAAGCAGAAGACGCATACACACACACACATACAAAAGGCTGACAATCCTTTGGCTGGAGCTGCAGGTCTTCACAGTGGCTGGCATCATGGTGGATCTGGACTCTAGCATGGCACTGGCTGGTGCAGGACGATGGCAGGCCTCAGGTCCTCTTCAGGTTTTAAGCTCTTTCTGTAGTCAGTACCTCATATACACACACACAAATGCACAGGCACACAGATGCACACAAAAATTGCAATACTCACACTGGCTCTATGGTGGCTGGAGTCTTGTGGCTGGAGTCCCGTGGCTGGCTCCTTCCTGTGGCTGGCTCCTGTGTCAGGCTGGAAAATTGTGGCTGGGGTCTTATGGCTGGAGTCCTGTGGCTGGCTCCTTCCTGTGGCTGGCTCCTTCCTGTGGCTGGCTCCTTCCTGTGGCTGGCTCCTGTGTCAGGCTGGGGTCTTGTGGCTGGGGTCTTATGGCTGGGGTCCTGTGGCTGGCTAGCTCTTGCTGGAAGTCTTCTGTCTTGGGTCTCGCAGGCATATGTGGGGTTGAAGGCCCAGGCCAGGTTTATATAGATTTGGGGGTGTCTGGCCAATTGGCAACAAAATCCAGCTTCTGAGCATGCTCAGTGTAAAAAAAACGTATTGCAGCGCTGTATTGCGTCGTACGACGTGTCCCGACGCATCCGTCGCTCATAGGCTTCAATTGCAGCCAACGACGTATGCCGCAGGATGCGTCGCGACACGTTTTTTAGGCGGAGACAAAAAACGTTACAATCTACATTTTTTTGAGACGACGTGTCGCCAAATTTCGACGCATCCGTCGTAAAACGTACACGACGTATGCCAATCCGTCGCCATACGTCGCCAATACAAGTCTATGGGAAAAAAACGCATCCAGCAAAAAGTTTTGCTGGATGCGTTTTTTCTGAAAAAAGACGTTTTGAAACGTAATGCAGTTAACGCTAGTGTGAAAGTAGCCTAAGATGTATAATCCCTTAGTGACGGAGCCAAATTTTTGAAATCTGACCAGTGTCACTTTATGTGGTAATAACTCTGGTACGCTTTGACAAATCCCAGTGATTTTGAGACTGTTTTTTCAGGACACATTATAAATTTATGATAATGGTAAGTTTAGGTCGATAGGTTTCGTGTTTATTTATAAAAAATAGAAATTTGAGAAAAATTTAAAAAAATTTGTAATTTTCAAACTTTGAATGATTATCCCTTTAATCCAGATAGGCATACCATAGCAAAACATTAATTAATAAAATTTCCCTCATGTCTGCTTTACATCAGAACCATTTGTAAAATTTTCTTTTATTTTGTTAGCATTTTAGGAGGTTTAGAAGTGTAGCAGTAATTTTTCATTTTTTCAAGGAAATTTACAAAATTTATTTTTTTAGAGACCTATCCACGTTTCAAGTGCCTTTAGGGGTCACATATAGGGGGGAAACCCCCAAAAGTTATACCATTTTAAAAACAGAGCCCCCTGACACATAGAAAACTGCTGTCGGGTAGTTTATTAACCCTTCAGGTGATTTTCAGGAATTAATGCAAAGTGGCATGACAGAAATGAAAATGTGTATTGTCACCACCTAAATGCTGCTAACTTCTGAGCAGGTTACAACTGCCATCAGACTCTAAGGCCGCAATTTGGCCATGAATTGCCATGGCTACCATCAGGACCACACAATCATGATCTGAGGGCACCAATTGGGATAAAGAGGAAGCCCCCACAATCTGTTAACCATTTATATGAGACTAGATTGTGGCCCGATTCTAATGCATCGGGTATTCTAGAATATGCATGTCCCCGTAGTATATGGACAATGATGATTCCAGAATTCGCGGCAGACTGTGCCCGTCGCTGATTGGTCGAGGCAACCTTTATGACATCATCGTCGCCATGCTGTGCCCGTCGCTGATTGATTGGTCGAGGCCGCCAGGCCTCGACCAATCAGAGACGCGGGATTTCCAGGACAGACAGAGAGACAGAAAAACCCTTAGACAATTATATATATAGATAGTCATTATTGACAGCAGCATCTAAGGGGTAAAACAGATTTGGACAGTGCCAAACTGATCGTGGCTGATGCAGCAAGTTGTCAGCTGTAGTGTACAGCCCACAGCTGGTGGATTGTCACCTGTGTGGGGATACTATTCTGTTATATCGCAGGTCAGTTAAAAGGCGTATTGGCGGTCATTAAGGGGTTAAATCGATTTACATAGTCAGTACAAAAATAAAAATAAAATAAACAAGCCCTTTGAAATAAAATGACCTTAAAATATAGCACTTGGAATTAACAGGTACTGGAGTTGAAGCATTCTCTTGCATTAAATCATTTCTATGAAAAAAAACACAAGATTCAGTCATTTGCATAATAGCCAATTATGGAATACCTCAGCCTAAATACCTTTTATACAAGACAGGACTAGTCACTAAACAACTGTAGATATGAGGACTAAAGAAGAGGAGAACGGACAGGAGAGTTGTAAAGGTATGTGCACACGTTGCGGATTTGGCTGCGGATCTGCAGCTGTTTTCCATGCGTTTTACAGTAGCATGTAAACCTACGGAAAACCAAATCCGCTGTGCAGATGCTGCGGGAAATACCGCGCAGATTTGCTGTGGTTTATTTTCTGCAGCATGTCAATTCTTTGTGCCGATTCCGCAGCGTTTCACACCTATTCCTTAATAGGAACCTGCAGGTGTAAAAACGCAGGTGAAATCCGCACAAAAACTGCACTAAATCCGCGGTGAATCCGCAGGTAAAACGCACGGCGTTTTACCTGCGGATTTTGCAGAATCCATGTGGAAAAATCTGCAATGGAATCTGCAACGTGTGCACATACCCTAAAGGATTTGACTATACTCAAGCCTTCAGCTCAGTCATAACTGATGAATCATCCAAAACATCTCTCAGAAAATCCATATGGATTAAGTCTGAATATCTCATTGGTTTACTCAAACACAAAGTTTTTGATTTTCTTAATCCTATTATTTAGGTCCACCAACTACGGAGGACCTAACGTTTATGAGCAATCTAGTGATTCTCTAAGCTTAGAGTCTAGAGAGAATATGGCCTAGAACTTTCCAAGCCAAAAATATCACTTCTTGCCAAAACAGACTAATACAGGGTGATTCACTCGCTACTCTATCAGAGACATTGCTGTAACTTCTCGAGTATTGAAATTTGGATTGTACATACCTTGGTTCAAATATTTAGTTTTCGCATCCAAGCACGCACCTTTCCATGTTAAATGTATTCCGCCGGACATATTGGGTCAAAGCCTGAATTTCCTGCTGTATGTTATCTCAGAGTGCCTGTAAGGTTTGTGGCTTGTAACTGTACATCCAGCCTTTCACATGGCCTCAAAGAAACAAATATGGCTGTGATATGTCAATACAGTGACTCTGTATGGTAAACAAGACCTTTCTTGGCCACTTGCTGATGTCTGGAACACGACATGCCAGTCTCCTGTGCAATGATTTTCTAAATTATCTCCATGCAGGAGATGCTGTTTCACCTCTTGAATTGTTTCCTCAGACATTTTCGGATGTCTCCATCATCTATCCAGTAATGTTCCTGTACGTTTCAGCTTATTCACTTATGATAGAACTAGATGATGGCCCGATTCTAACGCATCGGGTATACTAGAATACGTATGTCCACGTAGTATATTGCCCAGCCACGTAGTATATTGCCCAGTCACGTAGTATATTGCCCAGCGACGTAGTATATTGCCCAGCGACGTAGTATATTGCCCAGTTACGTAGAATATTGCCCAGTGACTTAGTATATTGCACAGCGACGTAGTATACAGCACAGAGCCACGTAGTATATTGCCCAGCCACGTAGTATATTGGGCAGTCACGTAGTATATTGCCCAGCTACGTAGTATATTGCCCAGCCACGTATGTCACAGGTTAAAAAAATAAACATATACTCGCTTTCCGAAGGCGCGTTGTAGTTCTGTCGCCTGTGTGGGGTGCAAGCGGCAGCTTCTGGTCCCAGGGTGTGATGACGTCGCTGTCACGTGACGTCATGGCAGGCCCTTCTCGCGCAGGACCTGTGATGACGTCGCGGTCACATGACCGTGACGTCACGGCAGGTCCTTCTTGCGCAGGACCTGTGATGACGTCGCGGTCACATGACCGTGATGTCATGGCAGGTCCTTCTCGCAGACCATCCTTAGCACCGGAACCTGCCGCTTACATGGACCGGTCACAGAAGCATCGCGAGGAGCGGGAAAGGGGGCGGAAGGTGAGTATATAATGATTTTTAATTTTTTTTTAACAGATGTTTTTACTATTGACGCTGGATAGGCAGCGTCAATAGTAAAAACTTGGTCACACAGGGTTAATAGCGGCGGTAACGGAGTGAGTTACCCGCGGCATAACACGGTCTGTTACCGCTGGCATTAACCCTGTGTGAGCGGTGACTGCGGGGAGTATGGAGCGGGCGCTGGGCACTGACTGCAGGGGAGTAGGGAGGGACTAATCGGACTGTGCCCGTCGCTGATTGGATGCAGCAGCCATGACAGGCAGCTGGCGAGACCAATCAGCGACTTGGATTCCATGACAGACAGAGGCCGCGACCAATGAATATCCGTGACAGAAAGAAAGAGACAGGACAGATGGAAGTGATTTTTCGACAATTATATAGTAGATACACGGTTTGGGAGGTGAATTTCAATCTCCAAAATCCTGAAGAAACGCACTTTCACACCTCTTTAAAGAACTCCGTTTTCCATTAAGTTTTCACAATTAAAAGACCCTATTCCAAACTGTATCTGTACATTAGCGAATTAAGGAATTATCCAGTAGCGACATGCAAGCGCCACACAAACTACCGACATGCAGAAAGGCGTGAAGCAAGTCTATCTTGTAGTGGAGATGACCGGTGGGGGCAACAATTCAGTCAGAACACTCGGCAAAAGGAGGTCTCCTGTTGCTGTTAATTGAAATCTCACTTCTCATGATCCAAAGTACGTACAGTTCAAATATCATTACGGACGACAGACTTCTAGAAATTACAGCAATTCTTCCAGCAAGTGAATCATCCCGTTTGAAGGAATTACCAAAATATATGATTCTCTTATAAATCCACACCAACAGCAAGAGTCTGATATTTTAAGACTGATATATTTTACAATGGGTTGGTAGAAGTGGAGTAATTACTTACAGTGCCTACAAGTAGTATTCAACCCCCTGCAGATTTAGCAGGTTTAATAAGATGCAAATAAGTTAGAGCCTTCAAACTTCAAACAAGAGCAGGATTTATTAACAGATGCATAAATCTTACAAACCAAAAAGTTTTGTTGCTCAGTTAAATTTTTATAAATTTTAAACATAAAAGTGTGGGTCAATTATTATTCAACCCCTAGGTTTAATATTTTGTGGAATAACCTTTGTTTGCAATTACAGCTAATAATCGTCTTTTATAAGACCTGATCAGGCTGGCACAGGTCTCTGGAGTTATCTTTGCCCACTCCTCCATGCAGATCTTCTCCAAGTTATCTAGGTTCTTTGGGTGTCTCATGTGGACTTTAATCTTGAGCTCCTTCCACAAGTTTTCAATTGGGTTAAGGTCAGGAGACTGACTAGGCCACTGCAACACCTTGATTTTTTGCCTCTTGAACCAGGCCTTGGTTTTCTTGGCTGTGTGCTTTGGGTCGTTGTCTTGTTGGAAGATGAAATGACGACCCATCTTAAGATCCTTAATGGAGGAGCGGAGGTTCTTGGCCAAAAGCTCCAGGTAGGCAGTGCTATCCATCTTCCCATGGATGGGGACCAGATGGCCAGGCCCCTTGGCTGAGAAACAGCCCCACAGCATGATGCTGCCACCACCATGCTTGACTGTAGGGATGGTATTCTTGGGGTCGTATGCAGTGCCATCCAGTCTCCAAACGTCACGTGTGTGGTTGGCATCTCGATCTTGGTCTCATCAGACCAGAGAACCTTGAACCAGTCAGTCTCAGAGTCCTCCAAGTGATCATGAGCAAACTGTAGACGAGCCTTGACATGACGCTTTGAAAGTAAAGGTACCTTACGGGCTCATCTGGAACGGAGACCATTGCGGTGGAGTACGTTACTTATGGTATTGACTGAAACCAATGTCCCCACTGCCATGAGATCTTCCCGGAGCTCCTTCCTTGTTGTCCTTGGGTTAGCCTTGACTCTTTGGACAAGCCTGGCCTCGGCACGGGAGGAAACTTTCAAAGGCTGTCCAGGCCGTGGAAGGCTAACAGTAGTTCCACAAGCCTTCCACTTCCGGATGATGCTCCCAACAGTGGAGACAGGTAGGCCCAACTCCTTGGAAAGGGTTTTGTACCCCTTGCCAGCCTTGTGACCCTCCACGATCTTGTCTCTGATGGCCTTGGAATGCTCCTTTGTCTTTCCCATGTTGACCATGTATGAGTGCTGTTCACAAGTTTGGGGAGGGTCTTAAATAGTCAGAAAAGGCTGGAAAAAGAGATAATTAATCCAAACATGTGAAGCTCATTGTTCTTTGTGCCTGAACTACTTCTTAATACTTTAGGGGAACCAAACAGAATTCTGGTGGGTTGAGGGGTTGAATAATAAATGACCCTCTGAAAAAACTTTTCAAAATTAAAAAAAAAAATAAACAAAGAAATAGCATTCTTTTTTGCTGCAGTGCATTTCACACTTCCAGGCTGATCTACAGTCCAAATGTCACAATGCCAAGTTAATTCCAAATGTGTAAACCTGCTAAATCTGCAGGGGGTTGAATACTACTTGTAGGCACTGTAAAGGCAAATTAGATTTTTCACAACCCATGACAGCAAAAGGGAGATGAGATCCTCTCACACAGCTGGACAGGCAACAAAGAAAACAAAGATACTGTAAGGGTACCGTCTCACAGTGGCACTTTGGTCGCTACGACGGCACGATCCGTGACGTTCCAGCGTCGCTTGATTATCGCTCCAGCGTCGTAGACTGCGGTCACACTTTGCAATGCACGGCGCTGGAGCGATAATTTCATGACGTATTTGCGATGTAGAAGCCGTTGGTTACTGTGCGCACATCGTATACAACCTTTGTCACACGATGCAATCATGCCGCCACAGCGGGACACTTGACGATGAAAGTTTCAAACGATCTGCTACGACGTACGATTCTCAGCGGGGTCCCTGATCGCAGTAGCGTGTCAGACACAGCGGTATCGTATGAATATCGCTGGAACGTCACGGATCGTGCCGTCGTAGCGACCAGAGTGCCACTGTGAGACGGTACCCTAACTCCCACATCCTCCAGTAGTGGATTTAATAGTAGTTGCTGAAAAGCCGACCACATACCGTAAGTATATTTAAAACATATCATTATTTTAAATTTTTCAGCCATACCAGAAGAAAAGAAGCAAGGCAGAAACCCCACACCAACTACATGTCAAACAGCAGAAACCGGAAGATGGATATGGCTTCCAGAAAATCTAATTACTGGCAACCATAATAGCATCAGATAGAGATTTAAAGAAAAAAAAAAAAAAAAACACACAACCTAAAGGAGGGACCGCTGCTTCTGATAATTTTCTAAAGGCATTGCCTGAAAAAACTCAAATTCACCTTGTGGCAGTTTAAAGGGAACCTGTCACCCCCAAAGTGGAAGGTGAGCTAAGCCCAGCGGTATCAGGAGCTTATCTACAGCATTCTGGAATGCTATAGATAAGCCCCAATGTATCCTGAAAGATGAGATAAACAGGTTATATTATACTCATAATATATATATATATATTATATGTAAAGCGCTGCGGAATATGTTGGCGCTATATAAATAAAAATTATTATATTATTATACTCACCCAGGGGCGGTCCCCGCTGTGGTCTGGTCCGATGGGCGTCGCGGCCTGGTCCGGGGCCTCCCATCTTCTTACGATGATGTCCTCTTCTTGTCTTCACGCTGCGGCTCCTGCGCAAGCATACTTTGTCCTTTGTCTGCCCTGTTGAGGGCAGAGCAAAGTACTGCAGTGCGCAGGTGCCAGGCCTCTCTGACCTTGCCCGGCACCTGCGCACCGCAGTACTTTGCTCTGCCCTCAACAGGGCAAACAAAGTACGCCTACGCTGGAGCCGCAGGGTGAAGACAAGAAGAGGACGTCATCCTAACAAGATGGGAGGCCCCAGACCGGACCGCGGCACCCATCGGATCGGACCGCCCGCCCAGGTGAGTATAATCTAACCTTTTTTTCCTCATCTTTCAGGATACATCGGGGGCTTATCTACAGCATTACAGAATGCTGTAGATAAGCCCCTGATGCCGGTGGGCTTAGCTCGTCTTCCATTTTGGGGGTGACAGGTTCCCTTTAAGGAAACCAGAAGTTGAAGACCAAGAAACAGCTCTAGTTAAAGGAAACCTTTCAACAGGTTTGACATATATAAGACAAGACCACCACCTTTCAGGCATGATATACAGCATTCTACATAAGCTGTATATAAGCCACCAACCTGATCTATAAGACAAGAAAAAGACATATACTCACCTGCAGGGCAGTCCAGTCTAAGGGGTGTAACTGGTCTTGGTCCAGTGCCTCCCTTCTTTCCATCCTGTCCTTCTTGCTTGATGTGGATGATGCGTCCCTACGTCATCCAGTCTCCCCAGCATCTCGCTCCTGGGCAGATGTACTTCTCTGGCATGACGAGGGCAGAGTACTGCAGTGCACAGGGAAAGGTCAAAGAGCCCCGGCGCCTGCACACTGCAGTACTTTACTCTGCTCTAGTCAGGGCAGAGAATTACGCCTGCACAGGAATGCAATGCCAGGGAGACTGGAGGACGTAGAGACGAGTCACCTATACGAAGCAAGGAGGAGGATGGCATCGAAAGAAGAAGTTGGCACCAGACCAACATCTCGGACCGGACCACCCCACGGGCGAATATAAGGCTACTTTTACACTTGCCGAGTTTTTTGCGGCCTGTATCGCCGCAATTTTCAAGGTTTGCCGCAATAACAGACCGCAAAAACTTTCGGATCGCCGTTTTTCAGGTTCCCAATGCTATAGCAAAAGTATTGTGAAAAAAAAAAACGGAAGTCAAGGTGATTTCCAATGGGGGCCGTGTCAGTAAGCCGTGAAAACCCCCCAAAAATTGAGCAGGCTCGATAATTTTTCACAGCCGTAAATACGGCCCTCACGGCCATAAGGCGCGCCATGGAATTATTGCAGCCCATTTTTGCGGCCCCATAGAAATCTATTGGGGCCGCAAAAATGGGCCGCAAAACAACGGCAAGTGTAAAAGTAGCCAAAAAGGTCTTTTTGTCATGCAGTTCGGGTCGGAATCATATATACAGCATGAGAGAATACTGTATATCAGGCCTAAAAGAAGGTGGTCTCATATCAGTCAAACCTGGTGACAGGTTCCCTTTAACTCAAACAGAGACAATAGTTATGGTATTTCTAAATAGCAAGTAGCCAGCATTATAGAGAACCTGAAAGGCATCCTAAAAAGTAAGTCAAGTGGTTTAGGATTTTTTTGTTTTCCTTTTATTAAAATTAAAAGAAAACATTATTTTGCAGGTAATGCAGCAGTCTGCACACCATACAGTGTATACCTATTATAGGACCTTGTGACTTTGTACTTTTATAGTATTCCTGGACAATTTTAGTACTGCTCAATTCTTTTTCATCTACAACATGTACACCCTGATGACTCCTCGCCCTTGAGGTAGAAAGGCATTAGGAGGGATTTTTTCTTTTGGGGCTTCAATGTTTTGTTTTGTACTTGGGTACTGCCCTTGTAAGGGCAAGAGCCATGGGGCACGACAGGGTTGGTTAAGGAAAACCTCACATTCACCTAGGGGCTTCACAGACTACGTCTTTCTGTCTAGATTGGGTGAAATTTTAGCATTTATATTGCTGACACGGTTATTATATGGCATTTTATTATTCAGTACCCATAAGATATTAGGCATAGTAAAACTTACACAGAAGCGCATATTTTAGAATGTTAGATTAGGCTTCCCCGGTGTGTTGGGGACAATTCCTATTTTAAGATAGTTGTTAAGGGTTATTTTTAGAGTCTCTTCCTTTGGTTATCAACAACATTTGTGCTATTTAGGGACTACAAAACAAGACTTCCCTTAATCCATAACAAAAAATTTGAGGAGTAAAAAAAAAAATATTAAATTCTAGGGGTATGTAAGAAAGCAGGAGTTGAGGTGCTGGATAACAGATATGTATTGGCAGTGTAAGCTGCATCAGTAACACTAGGTTATTGGGAGGGTTCAATGTGACTGGACTTTTGGTATGGGTTTATGGAGTAACCAAAAGAACCTGGCTTGGAAAAGTCGATCCCTTACTCCAGTGCAGGGTTATAGGCCTATTAGCAGCTGATTTAGCTCAGCAGTGTGGAATGTGTTGCAACTGGAAAAAAGTAGAGCTGCTGGTAGTCTGCTATGCAAAAGAGAGATGTGCTGTAATCAAAAAAAGAGGTGTTTGGTGAATGCATTTCATACATGTAAACTGCTGCTAGGAACACCAAGGTTGGTGAGGCCGACACATTTATGCAGTTTCACTCCGCCTAAAGAACAGGACTCATGTTAACCATTGATACTGAAGGAAAGCGGTTTTCATATTGGAGCTGTAAGTTTATAATCGACAATCTACATGCTGTTTTGATGTGTCACGTGTTTCAAAACAGCTATATGAATTTGAACACCTACAAGTAATATAATATTTATTTCTATAGTGCCAACATATTCCACATCACATTACAATTCAGAGGATGCATGTACAAATAAGACATTAATAGAGTCAGAAAAATAGTTCAACATATACTAGGAGTGAGTCTTGCTTGCAAACTTACAATGTTACGTTTTTCCTAATAAGTACAATTCAAAATAGTAGGAGAATCCCTATAAGCCTACAAGCACTATGTCAAAGGAGAAGCCTTGTAACCCTAGAAATCAATAATTGGATCTTCGAACAAAAGCCCAGAATTACGAATGGCATCTAGAGTTATACCAAGGTTAGACCCCCATTAGTCAAGAAGTGTTGCCCATGCGGCAAAAACCAACTGTAGAAATCCTCACAACAGCTGGCAAGTAAACTAAAGGTAGGTGTGTGCATGGTTTCCTACAGCCAGCAGAGAATGGTCACAGATCTCAGTTACTCATTCATAATTGGTTAAGTCTCCATCTGTTTTAATAGATCGCTTCCATATGATTTAATACAATATAATTGTGAAGATTAGCAGACAAGAAAAAAGTCCAACTGAATGATCGTTATAAAGATCTGTAGAAGTATCCAGAACTGATAAACTGAGCAAATGACTAATGCACAATAGTACCCTTAGTAAAAGCCTTAAACGTTTAAAGGGAACCTGTCACCCCGTTTTTTCCGTATGAGATAAAAATACTGTTAAATAGGGCCTGAGCTGTGCATTACAATAGTTCATTTTGTGGACCCCGATTCCCCACCTATGCTGCCGAAATACGTTACCAAAGTAGCCGTTTTCGCCTGTCAATCAGGCTGGTCTGGTCAGATGGGCGTGGTGACATCGCTGTTTCTTCCCCCAGATCTTGCTTATTTTTCCGTTGGTGGCGTAGTGGTTTGCGCATGCCCAAGTCCCGAATCCACTGCACAGGGGAGGAAAAAGAGCGCGATCTGCGCTATTCCCCTGGTGATCGGTGGGGGCGGCCATCTTCCTGTGGCCGCGCGTGCGCAGATGGAGCGCTCTGCTGCCCGGGGCTTCAGGAAAATGGCCGCGGGATGCCGCGCATGCGCAGATGGAGATCGCAGCGGCCATTTTCCTGAAGCAGAGTTTGCATCTCTGCTTCTGGAAAATGGCCGCCGTGATCTCCATCTGCGCACGCGCGGCATCCCGCGGCCATCTTCCTGAAGTCCCGGGCAGCAGAGCGCTCCATCTTCGCACGCGCGGCCACAGGAAGAAGTGGATTCGGGACTTGGGCATGCGCAAACCACTACGCCACCAGCTGAAAAATAAGCAAGATCTGGGGGAAGAAACAGCGATGTCACCACGCCCATCTGACCAGACCAGCCTGATTGACAGGCGAAAACGGCTACTTTGGTAACGTATTTCGGCAGCATAGGTGGGGATTCGGGGTCCACAAAATACACTATTGTAATGCACAGCTCAGGCCCTATTTAACAGTATTTTAATCTCATACGGAAAAAACGGGGTGACAGGTTCCCTTTAAGGTAATAAGACTCGGGTTGTTGTAGTGCAAGGGTATTTTATCTGGGCATTCACCTTTAAAAAAATAGACAAACAAAAAAAAACAACAACAGATTTCTCATGTTCTTGTGTGATAATCAGAACAGTCTTAATAAAAGGTATTCACTGCTTCAATTTTAACCTTCACAGAATTTACTTGACTGGTAGGAAGTAGCTTTAAAACATAAATTGACTGAACCACATGCCAGATTTGGATTAGACTGCACAATCACTGCAGGAACGACAGCTGAGCTCCTGCTCTAAGAGCCAGGGCCAGTAGCTAATCTCCCTGAATGCAGATGGCACAGAAAAAAATTACAAAAAGGCTTCAAAACAGGATAGTCCGGATGGTGGATAATCTTCAGATTTCATGATGCCTTGCACAAATAATATTGGGTTGCAATGTAGTGCCCAGTGTCTGAAAGCTGGGTTTGAGTCCCAGATCATGGGTCTTCCAGCAGGATAATGAATCCAAGCATACTTCAAGAAGCACTCAGAAATGGATGGCAACAAAGTGCTGCAGAGTCGGAATCCAAATCCCATCGTACACACACACACATATATATATATATATATATATATATATATATATATATATATATATATATATATATATATATATATATATATATATATATATATATATATATATATTTATTTATATTATATACAGTGCCTAAAAGTAGTATTCAATCCCCTGCAGATTTAGCAGGTTTAATAAGATGCAAATAAGTTAGAGCCTTCAAACTTCAAACAAGAGCAGGATTTATTAACAGATGCAGAAATCTTACAAACCAAAAAGTTTTGTTGCTCAGTTAAATTTTTATAAATTTTAAACATAAAAGGGTGGGTCAATTATTATTCAACCCCTAGGTTTAATATTTTGTGGAATAACCTTTGTTTGCAATTACAGCTAATAATCGTCTTTTCTAAGACCTGATCAGGCCGGCACAGGTCTCTGGAGTTATCTTGGCCCACTCCTCCATGCAGATCTTCTCCAAGTTATCTAGGTTCTTTGGGTGTCTCATGTGGACTTTAATCTTGAGCTCCTTCCACAAGTTTTCAATTGGGTTAAGGTCAGGAGACTGACTAGGCCACTGCAACACCTTGATTTTTTGCCTCTTGAACCAGGCCTTGGTTTTCTTGGCTGTGTGCTTTGGGTCGTTGTCTTGTTGGAAGATGAAATGACGACCCATCTTAAGATCCTTGATGGAGGAGCGGAGGTTCTTGGCCAAAATCTCCAGGTAGGCCGTGCTATCCATTTTCCCATGGATGCGGACCAGATGGCCAGGCCCTTTGGCTGAGAAACAGCCCCACAGCATGATGCTACCACCACCATGCTTGACTGTAGGGATGGTATTCTTGGGGTCGTATGCAGTGCCATCCAGTCTCCAAACGTCACGTGTGTGGTTGGCATCTCGATCTTGGTCTCATCAGACCAGAGAACCTTGAACCAGTCAGTCTCAGAGTCCTCCAACTGATCATGAGCAAACTGTAGACGAGCCTTGACATGACGCTTTGAAAGTAAAGGTACCTTACGGGCTCGTCTGGAACGGAGACCATTGCGGTGGAGTACGTTACTTATGGTATTGACTGAAACCAATGTCCCCACTGCCATGAGATCTTCCCGGAGCTCCTTCCTTGTTGTCCTTGGGTTAGCCTTGACTCTTCGGACAAGCCTGGCCTCGGCACGGGAGGAAACTTTCAAAGGCTGTCCAGGCCGTGGAAGGCTAACAGTAGTTCCATAAGCCTTCCACTTCCGGATGATGCTCCCAACAGTGGAGACAGGTAGGCCCAACTCCTTGGAAAGGGTTTTGTACCCCTTGCCAGCCTTGTGACCCTCCACGATCTTGTCTCTGATGGCCTTGGAATGCTCCTTTGTCTTTCCCATGTTGACCATGTATGAGTGCTGTTCACAAGTTTGGGGAGGGTCTTAAATAGTCAGAAAAGGCTAGAAAAAGAGATAATTAATCCAAACATGTGAAGCACATTGTTCTTTGTGCCTGAACTACTTCTTAATACTTTAGGGGAACCAAACAGAATTCTGGTGGGTTGAATAATAAATGACCCTCTGAAAACACTTTTCACAATTTAAAAAAAAAAATAAAGAAATAACATTCTTTTTTGCTGCAGTGCATTTCACACTTCCAGGCTGATCTACAGTCCAAATGTCACAATGCCAAGTTAATTCCAAATGTGTAAACCTGCTAAATCTGCAGGGGGTTGAACACTACTTGTAGGCACTGTATATATATACATACATATATATTTATAGTAAGAAAGAGCTCACTACCGGGTTTGGGAAACACTCGCTTGGCTGCGATAGTCAGGCACACAGGAACCATCTTTCACTTAAAACAGTCTATGGTTTATTTTCTCCACAAACCATAGAAACATGAACAAACGGCAAACAGTCTCACATCAGACAGACGAATCCTCAATGTCCATAGTAGAGCTCGGCTCTCTCAGGTCTGTGGGCATACAGGCTGTGCCATGTCCAGCACGAGGCTCTATAGCCTAAACACGGTCTCTCTGTGTGCCGTTCAGGACGTCAGTCCCCACTTGGAAGCAGCCAACATAGGCCACTCTGTAGTGTCCAGCCGGGACACATGGAAATCTGTCCACACTGACAGATTCCCAAACACTCACTCACATGTGCCAAACAAACCTTTATTACATGGTTGTAACCACAACCAGGTACCTATCACATGGCTAGTCAGGTGATCGTGACATCACCGCATGCCCTTAAACACACAACCATCTTAGGTGTTCAGAAACACCCCTTTGGATGGGTATGTAGGTCACTGGACGCACCCATCTCTCCAAGTCACCTGGAAGCCTTCCCAATATAAAACAAATCCCTCAGCAGTAGATCTGCTGAGCCAAACACGCCCAGGCTACCATCACAGGGCCACCCACCTCTGCGATACATACCGATAAAGAGATCACATAAATGCCACATCCTAGATATCACAATGACACATTCCAGTTGCAAATAATTATTCATTACAAAGTTTAATGCGTTGAGAACAATAAAACAAAAATGATCAATGTAAATCAAAATTAATATCCCATGGAGGTCTGGATTTGTAATGATACTCAAAATCCAAGTGAAAATAAAATTACAGGCTGATCCAAATTCAGTTGAAAAGCATCAAGACAAGGAAATGATGCTCAGTATGTGTGTGGCCTTCATGTGCTTGTATTACCTCCCTATAACGCCTGGACATGCTCCTGATATGGTGGCAGATGCTCTCCTGAGGGATATCCTTCCAGACCTCCTTGACAGTCTGTGATGCAACATGGAGTGGATGGAACAAGACATGATGTCCCAGATGTGCTCGATCGGATTCAAGCCTGAGGAACGGGCAGGCCAGTCCATAGCATCAATGCCTTCATCATGCAGGAACTGCTGACACACTTGAGCCACATGTGGCCTAGAACTGTCATGCATCAGAAGGAACCCAGAGCTCACTGCACCTGCAAATGGTCTCACAATGGATCTGAGGATCTCATCCAGGTCCCAAATAGCAGTCAGGGTACCTAGCTGTGGGCAGCCCTCCAAAGAAATGCCTCCCCACACCATTACTGACCTACTTCCCAACCGGCCATGCTGGAGGATGTTGCAAGGAGCAGAACGTTGTCCATGGCGTATCTTGTCCTGTCACATGTTCTCAGCAAGTCTGGAATTGAGCAGGTTAATCTTTGCAAAGGACGTATAAATCAAGCTGCAAACAAGATTATCCTGGAAAAACAGTTGATTCCTTCTGTTCAGGCAATGTTCCCCAACTCTGAGGACCGGTTTTTCCAGCAGGACAATGCGCCATGCCACACAGCTAGGTCAATCAAGGTGCGGATGAAGGACCACCACATCAAATTCCTGTCATGGCCAGCCCAATCTCCAGACCTGAACCCCATTGAAAACCTCTGGAATGTAATCAAGAGGAAGATGGATAGTCACAAGCTATCAAACAAAGAACTGTTTAAATTTTTGTACCAGGAGTGGAATAAGGTCCCCCAAAAGCAGTGTGAAAGACTGGTGGAAAGCATGCCAAGACGCATCAAAGTTGTGATTAAAAATCAAGGTTATTCCACAAAATATTGATTTCTGAACTCTTCCTGAGTTAAAACATTAGTATTGTTGTTTCTACATTATTATGAACTTGTTTTTTCAGCACTATTTGAGGTCTGCAACTACTGCATTTTTTTTTATTTTGACCATTTCTCAGTTTCTGAAAGTAAATATCAAATTTAGTGCTTAAAAATTGGAAAACATGTTGTCAGTAGTTTATAGAATAAAAGAGCAATTTACATTTTACTCATAAATATACCTATAAAAGAGAAAAATCAGGCAAACTGTTAATTTTGCAGTGGTCTCTTAATTTTTGCCAGAGCTGTACTGTCTAAACAAAAGGACAATTACAATTGTTTTCTCGTAACATACTACACTTTATGATAGTGGTAACATTTCTTTAATATGACTTGCGCTTGTGCTGTGTTTTGTATAAATATGTGATTCTTCAGAATTTGCTTTAGTCTTTGCCTGATGAAGACACCCGAGTAGTCTCAAAAGCTTGCAATTTGTTACCATCTGTTCAGTTAGCCATTAAAAGGTATCAACCACTGAGGACTCTCAATTCTATATATTTTTTGTGAAAAAAAATGGAAATTTGGCGAAAATTTTGCAAATTTTCAAACTTTTAATTTTTATGCCCTTAAATAAGAGTCATATCGCACAAAATAGTTAAACACAATTTCCCACATGTCTACTTTACTTTATAGACACACTAATATTTTGAAGGAGGAATTCTTCGCATTGCAGGAACTTGTCCATGATGACGACATTGTCATCAAACACGCTGACAAAGTGGGCGATGTCATCGTCATGGACAGGTCAGCATAAGTTGCTGAAATTATGAGACAATTGAGAGATGAGAATGTATATTGTAAAATGGATGAAGATCCAAAGTTTAGCATAATTAAAGAGATCAAAGTAGTTTTAAAAGAAGTGTTGGATATATTTGTTATAGATCAGGATTTGTATGATTACTTGCTAGTGGAGACCCCCTCGAACCCCAATACTGTACACCATCCCTAAAATACATAAGACCCTTGATAATGCCCCTGGACGTACAATAATCTCAGGGGTGGACTCAGTGTTCAATAAGATTGGTATCTTTTTAAATAAAATCTTTACTCCAATTGTGAAAAATAGTAAATCCTATATAAGAGATGCGACAGAATTTTTGAGGAAACCTTTACACATCTATCGATCATGAGCGTGGTTTATATGCAGTGGGAAAAATGCTGGATTCAGTAAAATATACAGCGGAAGGAAAGGCATTTTTACTAAACTTGTTGGAGATAATAAAAAATAATTCCGCTTCAAAATTAAGTGAAACATTTTATACACAGACAGGGTACAGCAATGGGGGCCAATATGGCCCCCTTGTATGCAAATTTGGTGATGGAGCTCCTGGAGGAGGACCTTGTCTATGTGTCCCACTACTTCCAACATGCACTGGTGTGGTGGAGCTACATAGATTATGTCTTCCTCCTTTGGACAGGAACTCAGGATGAATTGGAAGAGTTTGATCGATTTCTTAATACAACTGACCAGAATATCAAATTTACACTTGCATGGTCCAGGACGGACATACAATTTCTTGATGTCCTTATCAAGCAGAAATATGGTGAACTTGTTACAACATGGTTTGTAAAAAAAGTGACAGAAATAATTTACTCATATATGATAGCCAACACCCGCGTAGTATGATGAGGTAGATACCTTTGAATAAACTTCTTAGAGTACAGCGAATAGTGAAGGAAACAGAAGAGACAGATGTAGTCATTGACTTATTAATTGATAAGTTCATTAGTAGGGGGTACCCTAGAAGTTTGTTGGAAACAACTAAAAAGAAGGTGTTAGCACAAAAGAGAGATTGATTAATAAAGAACCAGGCTGTAATAAGAAAAAATGTTTGAGTGGATTCCTTTAGTTACAACTATAAATACAAATATGCTAGATAGGATGAAGTATTGCGGTTTTGAATATGCCTCAACCAATAAGGTGATACAATGCGCGTGCGCAGTTCGGAAAATACCACACAGGTTATACGATTGGCCAGCAATCTATTACTCAGTGATGATGCGCTTGGGCATGTGCAATGAGTTGGTGCCATAATCAGCATTTGTGCAACATTATATGGGGCAAATATCTCTATGGAGCATCTTATGGGGCCATAAACAGCAGTTGTGCAGCATTGTATGGGGCAAATGTCTGTATGGAGCATCTTATGGGGCCATAATCAGCATTTGTGCAGGATTATATGGGGTAAATATCTCTATGGAGCATCTTATGGGGCCATAATCAACATTTGTGCAGCATTGTATGGGACAAATGTCTCTATGGAACATCGTATGGGGTCATAACCAACATTTGTGCAGCGTTATATGGGGCATATTTTAATATGGAGAATCTTATGGGGCCCATCCCATCATGAACTGTATGGAGCATTATATGGGGCGTATTTTGTATGGAGCATCTTATGGGGCCCATCATGATCTGTATGGAGCATTATAATGGGGCTCCTGATTCAATATGGATATTCAAAAACACTTAACCTACTGATGTCTCAATTAATTTTACTTTTATTGGTATCTATTTTTATTTTTGACATTTACCAGTAGCTGCTGCATTTTCCACCCTTGGCTTATACTCGACTCATTAAGTTTTCCCGTTTTTTGTGGCAAAATTAGGGGTCTTGGCTTATACTCGGGTCTGCTTATACTCGAGAATATACGGTAAGTTGAAAACAACGTTTTATAGTTGTATTACTTTGGAACACTAATGAAAAAATCCTGATGATATAACTGTTACATTTCCATTAATTTCTGAAGATATTGTACAGTCTACAAAAAATAAAAATATGTAGAGGTGCCAATAATGGTGACCAGAACTATATTATTTTTAATTATTATTTTTTTTTTTACTCCAGGCTTTCTGAACATAAAAATAATAGAAATAATAGAAAGCCAGCAAATCTCATCTCCTGCCCTCCTGAGCTGCACTTGGTCTTGGTTGTTATGGTTGCAGGGCGGGAAGACAAACTTAGATCACTTGACCACTACAGCTAATCAATGGGCTAAGTGATCTGGTGTCATCTAAATATCAATAAATTAGAGGGAAAAAATACACTCTGGGAAAAGCGAAGACAAAAACACATAATTCATACAAAATCCATATCAAGGATTTGAACTTACCCCCGATTGAACAACGACGGGCTATTTCCCAGAAGACTAATCCCATTGCATAGATATCAGCTCGCTTAAAGGACTCGAAATGTTTCATATTTATAGAATCATCAAGAACCTCTGGTGCCATGTATCTATAATATAAACCAAAATAATTTGTTGTAATAGCATTTTTGTCACGTGACAGTTTCCCTTTAACCCCTTCATGACCCGGGGTATTTTCGTTTTTCATTACAACATACAGTACATAATCACCATCACCTTGATCCCCGAAGCCATAGATCACCTGTAAAAAATATTAAAATAATAAACAAACAATATACTCCCTGATCTGCAGAAATCCAATTAATATGAGTGTCCCACGACGACCTCCCGTGGAGGGCTGCCGCATGAGCTGATGCGACCGCTCTTCAGGGGCTCCGGGTAAAATGATGGAAGGTATCCTTCCGCACTGTATCCTTCCGCCTGTGAGAAATATCTGGGGTCGCTGCGTGCTGGTATTTGTTGCCGGGGGGCAATATCCATGGCCCTTCGCTAGGCTATGAATATCAGCCCGCAGCTGTCTGCGTAGCCTTTCTGGCTATAAAATATAGGGGGACCCCACGTCTTTTTTTTTTTTTTGGGGGGGGGGGGGGGGGTCCCACTATTTTAATAGCCAGTAAAGGCTATTCAGACAGCTGCGGGCTGATATTCATAGCCTGGGAATATCCATGGGTATTGCCCCATTCCCAGGCTACAAATACAAGGCCCATGGCCGTCGGCTTGCCCCCTCAGACGCAGAAAATTGCGCGGGAGCCCACACCATTTTTCTTATTTTTTTTTTTTTTTAAACAAAATTAAACATATTGTTCATTAATAAACATCGGCCTTGCCATTATATATCTATGGATATATCTATAGATATATGTATGGATATATCAATAGATGGATATCTCTGGATATATCTATGGATATATGTATAGAGATAGATATGTATACATCTATCTATAGATATATTTATAGACAGATATAGCTATAGATACATATATATACACATCTATCCATATAGATATATTTATAGATAGACATATCTATAGATACATACGGTAGATATATCTATCTAACTAAACATATATCTATCTACATCTATCCATAGATATATCTATAGATAGATATATGGTTAGATCTATGTATCTATCTATATATCTATCTCATTCCTTCTATCTATATCTATCTAACTATCTATAGATAGAAGAAATGAGATAGATAGATAGATAGATAGATAGATAGATAGATAGATAGATAGATAGAAGGATTGAGATAGATATTATCTATCCCATATCTATCTATCTATCTCATTCTATCTATCTGTCTGTCTATCCGTGTGTTATGGAGTGTGGGTTGGACAAATGTAAAAGGAGGTTAGACAAGAAATGACATCACAAATCTTTTTTTTTCTTCAAGAGATCTTTATTAAGCTTTCAAAAACGCATACAAATCCGCATCAAAACCATGCAAAAAACGCATAAAAAATGCACCTGCGTTTTCTGCCAAGAGCTGCGGATTTAGTGCAGAAAAATCCACAGGTAAATCTGCAACGTGTGCACATACCCTGATAGCACTTACAGTAGGATACAGGTTTGAACTCAACCAGAAAGATCAGCATGGAGGGTTACAGCGGAAATAAAATATCTACACACCCCAGCTACAATGACTGTAAGGGTTCATACCAATCAGCTTTAATAAAATCGGCCTGATGCTATTCCTGAAAAGTCGTGTCATGCAAGTACAATGTGATTATTCTCACCTAGCATCCGTGTGACATATATACGAAATGCGTTTTCAATCCATAAGCAATGCGATTTTAACATTATCTTTTACATGGAATAATTCTCAATTAACCCCTTTACCCCCAAGGGTTGTTTGCACGATAATGACCGGGCCAATTTTTACAATTCTGACCACTGTCCCTTTGAGGTTATAACTCTGGAACGCTTCAACGGATCCCAGTGATTCTGACACTGTTTTCTTGTGACATATTGTACTTCATTATAGTGGTAACATTTCTTTGATATTACCTGCGTTCATTTGTGAAAAAAATTGAAATTTGGCGAAAATTTAGAAAATTTCGCAATTTTCCAACTTTGAATTTTTATACAATTAAATTACAGAGATATGTCACACAAAATACTTAATAAGTAACATTTCCCACATGTCTACTTTACATCAGCACAATTTTGGAACCAACATTTTATTTGTTAGGGAGTTATAAGGGTTAAAAGTTGACCAGCAATTTCTCATTTTTACACCACCATTTTTTTTTAGGGACCACATCTCATTTGAAGTCATTTTGAGGGGTCTATATGATGGAAAATACCCAAGTGTGACACCATTCTAAAAACTGCACCCCTCAAGGTGCTCAAAACCACATTCAAGAAGTTTATTAACCCTTCAGGTGTTTCACAGGAATTTTTGGAATGTTTAAATAAAAATGAACATTTAACTTTTTTTCACAAAAAATTTATTTCAGCTCCAACTTGTTCTATTTTACCAAGGGTACCAGGAGAAAATGGACCGCAAAAGTTGTTGTACAGTTTGTCCTGAGTACGCCGATACCCCATATCTGGGGGTAAACCACTGTTTGGGCGCATGGCAGAGCTCGGAAGCAAAGGAGCGCCATTTGACTTTTCAATGCAAAATTGACTGGAATTCAGATGGGACGCCATGTTGCGTTTGGAGAGCCCCTGATGTGCCTAAACATTGAAACCCCCCACAAGTGACACCACTTTGGAAAGTAAACCCCCTAAGGGTACTGTCACACAGTGCAATTTTGATCGCTACGACGGCACGATTCGTGACGTTCTAGCGATATCGTTACGATCTCGCAGTGTCTGACACGCTACTGCGATCAGGGATCCTGCTGAGAATCGTACGTCGTAGCAGATCGTTTGAAACTTTCTTTCGTCGCTGGATCTCCCGCTGTCATCGCTGGATCGTTGTGTGTGACAGCGATCCAGCGATGCGTTCGCTGGTAACCAGGGTAAACATCGGGTAACTAAGCGCAGGGCCGCGCTTAGTAACCCGATGTTTACCGTGGTTACCAGCGTAAAAGTAAAAAAAAAAAAACCGTACATGCTCACCATCTGATGTCCGTCAGGTCCCTTGCCGTCTGCTTCCCGCTCTGACTGTCTGCCGGACGGAAAGTGAGAGCAGATCACAGCGGTGACGTCACCGCTGCGCTCTGCTCTCACTGTACGGCCGGATCTCAGTCAGAGCAGGAAGCGGACGGCAAGGGACCTGACGGACATCAGATGGTGAGCATGTACGGTTTGTTTTTTTTTACTTTTACGCTGGTAACCACGGTAAACATCGGGTTACTAAGCGCGGCCCTGCGCTTAGTAACCCGATGTTTACCCTGGTTACCCGGGGACTTCGGCATCGCTCCAGCGCCGTGATTGCAACGTGTGACCGCAGTCTACGACGCTGGAGCGATAATCATACGACGCTGCGACGTCACGAATCGTGCCGTCGTAAGCGATCAAAATTGCACTGTGTGACAGTACCCTAAGGAAATTATCTAGATGTATGGTGAGCACTTTGACCCACCAAGTGCTTCACAGAAGTTTATAATGCAGAGTCGCAAAAATAAAAATTATTTTTTTCCCCACAAAAATTATTTTTTAGCCACCAGTTTTGTATTTTCCCAAGGGTAACAGGAGAAATTGGACCACAATAGTTGTTGTACAATTTGTCCTGAGTACGCTAATACCCCATATGTGGGGGGGAACCACCATTTGGGCGCATGGGAGAGCTCGGAAGGGAAGGAGCGCCATTTGGAATGCAGACTTAGATGGAATGGTCTGCAGGCGTCACGTTGCATTTGCAGAGCCCCTAATGTACCTAAACCGTAGAAACCCCCCACAAGTGACCCCATATTGGAAACTAGACCCCCAAGGAACATATCTAGATGTGTTGTGAGAACTTTGAACCCCTAAGTGTTTCACTACAGTTTATAACGCAGAGCTGTGAAAATAAAAAATATATTTTTTTTAAACAAAAATTATTTTTTAGCCCCCAGTTTTGTATTTTTCCAAAGGTAAAAGGAGAAATTGGACCCCAAAAGTTGTTGTGCAATGTGTCCTGAGTACGCTGATACCCCATATGTTGGGGTAAACCCCTGTTTGTGTGCACAGGAGAGCTCGGAAGGGAAGGAGCACTGGTTTACTTTTCCAACGCAGAATTGGCTGGAATTGAGATCAGATGCCATGTCACGTTTGGAGAGAATCTGATGTGCCTAAACAGTGGAAACCCACCAATTCTAACTGAAACCCTAACCAAAACACACCCCTAACCCTAATCTCAACTGTAACCCTAACCACACCCCTAACCCTGACACACCCCTAACCCCAATCCCAACCCTATTGCCAACCGTAAATGTAATCCAAACCCTAACTTTAGCCCCAACCTTAACCCTAACTGTAGCCCTAACCCTAGCCCTAATGGGAAAATGGAAATACATTTTTTTATTATTATTATTTTTCGTAACTAAGTGGGTGATGAAAGGGGGTTTGATTTACTATTTATGGCGGGTTTTCTAGCGGATTTTTATGATTGGCAGCCATCACACACTAAAAGATGCTTTTTATTGCAAAAAAATGTTTTTTGCGTTACCACATTTTGAGTGCTATAATTTTTCCATATTTTAGTCCACAGAGTCATGTGAGGTCTTGTTTTTTGCGGGAAGAGTTGACGTTTTTATTGGTAACATTTTCGGGCACGTGACATTTTTTGATCGCTTTTTATTCCGATTTTTGTGAGGCAGAATGACCAAAAACCAGCTATTCATGAATTTCTCTTGGGGGGGGGGGAGTTTATACCGTTCCGCGTTTGGTAAAATGGATAAAGCAGTTTTATTCTTCGGGTCAGAACGATTACAGCGATACCTCATTTATATCATGTTTTTTATGTTTCGGTGCTTTTATACGATAAAAACTATTTTATAGAAAAAATAATTATTTTTGCATCGCTTTATTCTGAGGACTATAACTTTTTTATTTTTTCGCTGATGATGCTGTATGACGGCTCGTTTTTTGCGGGACAAGATGACGTTTTCAGCGGTACCATGGTCATTTAGTTCCGTCTTTTTGATCGCATGTTATTCCATTTTTCATTCGGCGGTATGATAAAGAGTTTTTTGCCTCGTTTTTTTTTTATTTTTACGGTGTTCACTGAAGGGGTTAACTAGTGGGACAGTTTTATAGGTCGGGTCGATACGGACGCGGCGATACTAAATATGTGTACTTTTATTGTTTTTTTTATTTAGCTAAAGGAATGTATTTATTGGAACAATATATTTTTTTATTATTATTTATTTAGGAATTTTTTTTATTTATTTATTACATTTTTACTTTGCCCCAGGGGGGGCATCACAGTAAAGTGACAGATCGCCGATCTGACACTTTGCTGTGCACTGTGTCAGATCGGCGATCTGACGTGCACAGCTCCAGGCTTCCCGGCGCCTGCTCTGAGCAGGCGCTGTGAAGCCACCTCCCTGCAGGACCCGGAAGCAGCCCTGCGGCCATTTTGGATCCGGGGCTTGCAGGGAGGAGACACTCGGTACAAGGTGAGCACATCGCCTTGTTCCGATCGTCTCAGGGAAGCATGCAGGGAGCCCTCTTCCCTGCACGATGCTTCCCTGTACTGCCAGAACACTGTGATCATGTTTGATTGCAGTGTGCCGGGGGCGGTCCGTGACCGCTCCTGGCACATAGTGCCGGATATCAGCTGCGATAGCTGACACCCCCGTGAGCGCGGCCGATCGCGCTGGACGTACTATTCCGTCCTTGGGAAGTAGGGCCCACCCCACATGGACGGAATAGTACGTCCAATGGCAGAAAGGGGTTAAACTGTTTTTAGGGTATGTTTCCATGATCCGGAATTGCTCAGTATTTGCTCAGGATTTGACGCAGGTAAAAATCTGCATCTGATGTCACTGCAAAGCTCATGATTCTTCGGATTGAGACCAAAACTCCCAGTTCTTCATTGCAGAAGGACCCCAGTCAACACCTGTAGCATCCAGATGAAGAGACCTTTGAGAATGCTTTTTCTACCCAATTTCTTGATCATTTAATTTACTGGCAGGACTGTTTGGGCCAATGTTCTGAAGTCTTTGGGCCTTTTGGAATGGGTTTGGTTGATTAGGATTAGTGAATTAAATTTTGGTTGCCTGTCTGGTTCTAGTGTTCACTCCCATAGGTCGGGTTCCTGCCTTGGATACCCTGGTCCAGCGGAACTTGACTTGTACAGGTGTTGACTGGGGTCCTTCTGCAATGAAGAACTGGGAGTTTTGGCCTCAATCCAAAGAATCTTGAGCTTTGCAAGCATTCAAAATCTTCAAAGCTTGGGAAAGAGAAACCTGTCCCGATAGGGAAAAACAACATTTCCCCTGGAATGTAGAAGAGCCTTGACCACCACTCTGATCTGTCACCTACCAGGATAAACTCTATTGGAGCAAGTAGGCTTCTTGGGAGACCACCAAAGAAGTAAAATCTCCAACCACCCTGATGGTCCAGACAACATAACAAAAGTCGATTGTCTGAAAGACAAGCATTCACACTTGAGTAAGACTGACTTGGCCAGCACTCCCGTTGAAGGCAAAAATATGAAAACACTGCTAGTATTCTGTAACCCAGCCATCAAAGACTGCAGTAAAAAAAAAAATAGATAAAGGGAGAGAAAGACATCAGAAGGGATGAACTAGCTGCCTCAAAGGGAAGCTACAATAGTCACTCAATGCGTCAATTGTATTTGAATGTTGCTTTGTATTTAACTGTAGTCTTTAGAAACTGAGGACCCTTGACGCGAGTAGAGAGCTAGCATAATTTGGTGAAAATATTAACCAATACATCCTATTATATTGTTTCTGCCCATTTTATCATTACAGGGTAAACCAGGGACTTGCACCTCTGTGAGGCACTGATAGAGTATTAGGCAGCCCATCTAATCAAATAGTAGGGAAGTGTAGTAGGCTGTTAGCTGGGCACTGTGCTATACATGTGTGTGATTAGCGTCCTATTGCAAGCTTCATCTGTTTGCAATTCTAATACTAGGCAATCAGCCTCCTCCATGGATTGGTTGGCTGAGCGTGGTTGTTTCATCAGCAATTTGCACTTGTGTTCACCAGTGTTACCTCCTTTAGTAAAGTGGACTGTTACATTTTGTTTGTGCATTTTCCTTTGCAACATTGGATGGTAAACACCAATGCCTTTTTGCTAATTCTATAGCCACTCAATACATCTAAAAGTAACACCCTAATCACTGACAATGACTCCACAAGGGCAGAAAATCTGGAGTACTCCTAGAAAATGGTTTTTAATGCACTGGGCAGAGTCGTATTGTCAAGGGGATAAGGTGCGACTCGACTCTAGGACTCAGGATGTGTTAATTCTGATGTAGGATACAATTAACAAATAACCCCTACTGGCTGAAGAAGCCTATACAAGTGTGAACCACAAGAATTCCAAACTTCAAACCAAAAATGATTAGCTGAATGAGGCAGTCTCAACCCCCTAACTCTAGGATTAGAGCAAATGTTCCTGCTAAATGTTCTTAGCCCAAAGAAATGTTTGGAGGAAATCCTCTGCGCTGCTCAATGATTGGGGAGACATCAATCGATATGTGGTTTAAGGGTATGTTAACACTGGGCGTCTTTGCTGCTTTTTTATGCTAATTTCCAGCTGCTTTTTACAGTACCAGCAAAGGCTATGAGATTTCAGAAATCTCACACAATCAGTTTTTTTTTGTCATCAGTATTTTGTGCTTTGCTGCTTTTTTGGACAGAGCATGTGACATGTGACAAGTGACTTCTTTCAGCGTTTTTCACCCATTGGCTTGAATGGGTGTTGAAAAAACGCTGTAAAAATGCAGCAAAACTGCACAAAAACGCAGGTATCATCATTTGCAGCGTTTTTGCTGCAGAAAAGTCAGACATTAGCATGGACAAAGAGACAAGTTAGCCCAAATAACGCACCTAAACCTGCGTTTTTGCCGCAGCTTTGCGACCAAGAAATCAGGTTTTGCTGCAGAAAAAAATGCAGCACAAACGCCCAGTGTGAACTAACCCTAATAATAAATTGTGGCTTTATTCTACGCGTTTCGAAGTTACAAGAACTTCTTCCTCAGGAAAAAGAAGGACCACATGTCTGCTAAAGGCTGGAATCAATCAAAAGGGAACGATCATTCTCCAGTCCAAAAAGCTGGAGTAGGGCTACCTTAACTGCTTGAAGTTTACACAAAGCTAAGATGTTTCTTCCAGAGACGGAGATCTGGGCTGGAAGTTAAGGAAGCACATAGAAGTCTTGTAATTTCGCAAAATGGAAAAGTCTGTCGATAGGTCTGAATAACCTAGGACGAGGTCAGAGACCTGTAGAAAACCGGAAATACTATTTACTGGGGGCAGAGTTTACTGGACTGAGTCACCTGGCATGAGGTTACAATTTCCCAAAACTCCTGTGTGCAAACAGATCTACTAAGTGGTACCTGCTAGATGTTGACACACCCAGATAGTGGTCCGAGTGCCAACTAGATTGCGTGCATGCTCAGTCCTAAGAGGCGCCTGGCCTCGCTTGTTGTGCTGATCTGCTGAGAAAAATAGCGGTCAGAATAATTCCAATGCGGTATGCAGTTGGCCTGGCTGACTAACCTATAAAGTGTCATTTGCTCAGGGAAGTGATCAGAGACCTTTCAAGATTAGTTATGAGCCATCTTCAACTAAGGAGTCTTAGGGTACCGTTACACAAAACGATTTACCAACGATCACGACCAGCGATACGACCTGGCCGTGATCGTTGGTAAGTCGTTGTGTGGTCGCTGGAGAGCTGTCACACAGACAGCTCTCCAGCGACCAACGATGCCGAGGTCCCCGGGTAACCAGGGTAAACATCGGGTTACTAAGCGCAGGGCCGCACTTAGTAACCCGATGTTTACCCTGGTTACCATCGTAAATGTTAAAAAAAACAAACAGTACATACTTACATTCCGGTGTCCGTCAGGTCCCTTGCCGTCTGCTTCCCGCACTGACTGACTGCCGGCCGTAAAGTGAAAGCAGAGTGCAGCGGTGACGTCACCGCTGTGCTTTCACTTTACGGCCGGCAGTCAGTCAGTGCGGGAAGCAGACGGCAAGGGACCTGACGGACACCGGAATGTGAGTATGTACTGTTTGTTTTTTTTAACATTTACGATGGTAACCAGGGTAAACATCGGGTTACTAAGCGCGGCCCTGCGCTTAGTAACCCGATGTTTACCCTGGTTACAAGCGAACGCATCGTTGGATCGGTGTCACACACACCGATCCAGCGATGACAGCGGGAGATCCAGCGACGAAAGAAAGTTCCAAACGATCTGCTACGACGTACGATTCTCAGCAGGGTCCCTGATCGCTGCTGCGTGTCAGACACAGCGATATCGTATGGATATCGCTGGAACGTCACGGATCGTGCCGTCGTAGCGATCAAAGTGCCAATGTGAGACGGTACCCTCACATTGCCAATGTGAGTCCGGTGTGTTTCAACTAAAATAACAAATGCTTTGCAAATATTTTCCGACTAGCAGGACCAGTAGATAGTGATGGAAAAAAACGAGTAGAGGCCAATAGGGATCAGGATAAACTCTTGACTCACCAGAAAACATCACCAAAGAAAGCCCACCTCACCCAGGTTGAGTGACCCAAACCAGGAACAGGGCTGAGGAGGGGCACAAGGAAGCGAAAGAGTGATGGGGCTGCAGTGAATGCCAGTAGGTTCCCGGCCAGGGAGGGAGAACCTGGGCGCCAGGATAGGACGACAACAGAAAACAAATACAGGGAAGCCAGCGCAGCAGAGGACTGAAGCAAGTGACCTACTTAATTGTCCTGATCGCCGACTGCGTCAAGGCACATGGATACAGTGGATTCAAGTTAAACAGTACAGACTATACTATCACTCTGTGGGGTGAAAGAGCGGCTCATTCACATGGTTACAAATCCTATGAAAAATTCAGGCAATAGTCCAGGTATTCTCAAATTCAAAATTAAGGGGAAAAAAGGTTTAGTTCCTAACCTGCCTAAATCATGGCCAAGATAGGTCTGCTACTCAGATCCAAGGCAGCCTCTAAATTACACGAAGCTAAATTGAATAACTGGGTGTCATCTGCCCAGGTGTAGCTTGGTGAGGAAAGTGTGATCTAAAGCTACAGTCACACTATCAGTATTTGGTCGGTATTTCATATCAGTATTTGTAAGCCAAAACCAGGAGTGGGTGATAAAAAGTGGTGACGTGTCTCTATTATACTTTTCCTCTAATTGTTCACCTGGTTTTGGCTTACAAATACTGATGTAAAATACTGACTAAATACTGACTAAATACTGACAGAAAACATCTTAGGTTACAGTCACACTTGGTGTTGATAGCAACAAATTAACCCATGGTTCCTTTGTTTTCCAACAAAGAGACTAAGAAATATTTTGTAAAGGTCGCCGGAGCTCCTGATTGTGCTGCTCTTTTCCATTTTGCGCCAAATAACTCCATTGCAGAGATAATTACAGTTGTTGCCTTTCTGAGCACAGTATGTGAAATCTTTGTTTTCAGTCCATCTGGGAGTTCTTTCAGATTCTTCTTCAGCACTTTCAACCCTCCCTCCTATACAACGCCAATCACACCTCATCAGCCTATTAGCAATCTCAGACACTATCGAGATGCATGCAAAGATTTCACATACTGTCCTCCTCCAAAAGACACAAATTTAATCATCTCTGAAATGGAGAGACGGTGTAAAACAAAAAGGAGCAACAATATCAGTGTAGCTCAGGGATTTGTACAAATCAGTTTATTCAATTTTTGAGCACGACGGGTTCTCTTTGAGAACTTGAAAGAATTTTTTTAACTTGGTGGGTTGATGAGGATAAAAAAAATTATCTGACCGCTTTATGTACAAAACAGCTTTACTTCTATGAGATTTGTGGTTACATGCTTAAAGGTTTTCCCCACGTAATTTCAAAGCAGAATAATGCAAACACAGGGACCCTGATTCCACCGATATATCACTTACTCGCCTGTTTACTGTAGTTTAATAAAATCACTTATCGGATTATCACTAGAGGACTAGTAAACCTGCTGCCATATAGTCGTCCATATTCAGGATTTCTGTATAAACTCCACCCCCAACACTGACTGGCAATTTTCTCACTATACACAGCATACACAAAAAGCTATCAATCAGTGGTGTGGGTGAGGGATACAGAGCTCAGCATTCAACTAACAGGTAGATCTGCACAAGATAAAGCAGTGATTTTTATCAGAGTGAAACATGCAGCCCAGTAAGTGACACATCGATCGATACCTGTTCTCTGCACCTACATCAATACTGCTCTCAGATGAGGTTGCAAATAAACTGGATACAAATTCTCTTTAAGCTGATCTCTCTCCCAATCTTGCAAATTCTGAACAACAGAGTTTAAAATAGAAGTTGGGTTTGTAAACACATAAATGTTTGATATTTTCTGTTAAAGGGGTTGCTAAGGTTCTTCCCCAACAATTGACCATTTTTTATTCCCTATTTACACTTACCATATTGTATTTATGTGTCATTTCTTAAAGCTAACCTGTCAGCAGGATTGTGTACAGTAACCTACAGAAAGTGTCAGGTCGGCGCCGTTATACTGATTAAAACAATATCTTG
Source organism: Ranitomeya variabilis (assembly GCF_051348905.1). Classification (NCBI taxonomy): domain Eukaryota; kingdom Metazoa; phylum Chordata; class Amphibia; order Anura; family Dendrobatidae; genus Ranitomeya; species Ranitomeya variabilis. The sequence goes on from NC_135237.1 coordinate 214,892,113, forward strand.
GTTGATGAAATCCGTCTTGTGGTTGTTTAATCTGTATTTAGATTTTTCAGTTAATGAGATGCTCGTGCTCCGGGGCGGCCTGTGGGGTAGGGGCTTTGTGTGGTGCTCTGCTTATATATACATCTGTATTGACTTATGATAGGTCACTGATCACTCAGTGACCTGCCCCCTATTTTACATACTGCATAAACTATGGTGTGTTTAGAAAATGCTTAGCTACTTACTGGTAGATGTGTTTTTCAGAGCACATAATAGCACCACGAGCGAGGGGATCCGCCCTTCAGGGACAGGAAACCTACAGTCATAAAAGGGCGGCACCTCTCTCCCGCATCAGCTGGATTACAGAGCATGAGAGGACCTCCCAGGTTAGTAACATATTATACAACATCTTAACCTAAATACAATTTCCACACGTGCTTAAAGCATCAATCCCAGAAGAGTGCACACCCAGACGTGAAATGGAGGGAATATAAGGGTGCTGTCATGGGCTCCGAAAAACACAGCTACCGGTAAGTAGCTAAGCATTTATTTGGTCTCCCATGACCGCACCACGAGAGAATTACAGAGATGTAAAGAATCTAGGGAGGGACTACCGCTCCAAGCACCCTTCTCTCAAACGTGAGATCGGAGGAGACACCAAAATCTAGTCTATAATGATTAAAGAGCGTGGATGGAGAAGACCACGTAGCCGCCTTACATATGTCCTCAATCGATACCTCCGACCTCTCTGCCCAGGATGTCGCCACGGCCTGGGTGGAGTGAGCCCTTAGGCGCTCTGGAACTTCAGCGCCACTTGCCATGTATGCCAAAGAAATTGCTTCCCTAATTCACCTGGCTAAGGTACATTTGGAAACTCTAAGTCCCTTCCTAACACCCTGAAAGGACACAAATAAGGAGTTTTCTTTCTTCCAAGGGTCAGTTACTGAAATATAAGTAAGGTGACACCTTCTAACAAACGCATGTAGTTTTCTTTCTTTCAGATTGGCCGGGTTAGAGCAAAAGGAAGGAAGGACTATTTCCTGCAGTCTGTGGAATTTGGAAGCCACCTTTGGCAGATACAGGGGATCCGGTTTCAAAACAACCCATCATCCATAAACTGGGTATATGGTGGTTGTCTAGATAGGGCCTGCAGGTCACTAATCCTCCGAGCCAAAGTCAGTGCAACTAAAAGGGCCGTCTTGAGGGACATAATTTTTTATTGTGGCTGCTTCAATAGGTTCGAATGGAGCCTCTGTCAAAGCTGTCAGTACTAGGTTCAAATCCCACGGTACCAATTTCTGCTTAAGGATAGGGCTAGATCTAGCCGCTGCCCTGATAAATCTGGATACCCAGTAATTGCCTGCTAAATCATAATTGTACAGGGCTCCTAATGCCGACACCTGAACTTTAAGGGTGCTCGTGGCCAGGCCGATCTGTACGCCTCTCTATAGGAACTCCAAAACCTGATATATCTTAGCTTTCCCCCCCAATCTCCGCTCCTGAGACTGACAGGAATTTTCTCCAGGTTCTGGCATATATTCTGGTCGTGGAGGTCTTCTTACTCTATAGCAAAGTCACCTCTAGGCTCCGAGAAAACCCTTTCTCCCTCAGCAGTGCCCTCTTAAACTCCAAGCCATCAGATGCAGGTAGGACATTCGTGGATGGAAGATTAGACCCTGAGAGTTGAGATCCGGGAGCTCCGGGAGAACCCACGGGTCTGTAACAGACATTTTTTTTAGACCGGGAAACCACGGCCTTCTGTGCCAAATTGGAGCTATCAAAATCACAGATGCCCTAACCTCCCTTATCTTCCTTAGAACTAATGGAATCAGGGCCATTAGGGGAAAGGCATATGCAAGCTTGAAATCCCAGGGGATCAGGAGAGCATCTACCGCATGTGGATCTTCTCTGGGGTTTAGGGAGCAAAACCGACGGACTTTCCTGTCCAGTGGGAACCCCCACATCTGCAAAATCAGTTTGAAGACAGTCTTATTCAACACCCATTCCCCTGTCTGAGCTTGTTGTGGCTCAAAAAAAAAAAAAAAAAAAAAAAAAAAAAAAAAAAAAAAATCGGCTCCGATGTTCTCTTTTCCCTTTATTTGTAGGAATGTTTTTGACAACAGATGAGTTTCTGCCATCTGAAAAATATGATCCGTCACCGCCATCAAAGACCTGGACTGAGTTCCCTCTGATGGTTAATGTAGGCCACAGTTACCTGATTGTCTGAGAACACTGACATGTCGACCCTGCAGGGACACAAGGAGCTTTCTTAATGCCCGCTCTACAGCCAACAGCTCCTATAACATATAACTTCTACCTTTCTTTTTGCTGCGGTCGCATCTACTTTTATCTCTAGATGACCTCCTATGGCTGAACCACCTCCTACTGAAGTCACGCCTATATGAAGGACCCGCTAGACTAGGGAGCTTCTTCTTGCTGTCCCCTGCCTTCTCTAAAAATTCATCCAATACTGGGCCAAACAGATGAACCCCTTCATAGGGGATACTACACAATTTAGACCTGGCCTGGATATCTCCTGGCCAACACTTCAGCCATAGGGCCCTGCGTGCAGCATTAAAAAGGGCCGCAGTTCTCACTGCCAGCCTGAGTCTGCTGATGCGTCTGATAAAAAAGCCGCGGCCCCCTGGATCATGGGAAGGGAAGATAGAATACTGTCCCAAGAAGCCTTTTCTCCAAGTTGTTCCTCTAACTGGTCTAACCAGACCACTAACGACCTGGCTGTGCAAGTGGCCACCACTGCTGGTCTAAGGGAACCTGCTGACATCTCCCAGGCGCCCTTTAGAAAGACCTCTGCTTTTCTGTCCAACGCTTCCCTTAAATTCCCCATATCTTCAAATGGTAGCGAGTAGGGTTGAGCGAAACGGGTCGTTCATTTTCATAAGTCGCCGACTTTTGGCAAAGTCGGCGTCTCATGAAACCCGACCCGATCCCTGTGCGGGGTCGGCCATGAGGTACGCGATCTTGGCGCCAAAGTCGCGTTTCGTATGACGCGTTTAGCGCCATTTTTACAGCCAATGAATGAGCGTGGGCAGAGTGATGACATAGGTCTTAGGGGAGTGAACGCCTATCGCAATGTTATTGCTTGTGCGCAGTAGGGATTTGGAATGTGCAAAACGAAATTTTCTGTGGAGAGAGAGAGAGAGAGAGAGAGAGAGAGAGAGAGAGAGAGAGAGAGAGAGAGAGAGAGAGAGAGAGAGAGAATTATCTTCTCTTGAAGGCTGGAGGCAGAGACCCTTTCCTCTCAGGCTTCTTCCATTCACGAGCCTTGATATTATTTAGCGGAAAGGATCTGCGAACATTCCAATCTAGACCCCCAAACATGACATCCTGCATGGAACTCTCTGGATGTGGTTCCACAATCCCCATCGTATTATTGATTGCCTTCACTAACCGATCCACTTGGTCGAGCGGGAAGCAGGAACGGCCTTGACCGGGCCTCTGAAGATGACGAGGATGAAGACCATGCATCTGAAATAATCTCCCCAGTCTCACTTTCAGATACTTACACCGGAGATCTGGGTCTTCTTTCCTTAAGGGTCTTCACTTGGGAAAGGGATCTTACTGAACCCCTGACCTCTGCTCTAACCATCTCCCTTAAAGAGAAAGTACCGCGTTTGTAGATCATTAATAAATCAATGTAACGTAGAATAACATGCTGTTATAACCAAGTTTTGAATGCATTTGAAAGATATTTTGTGTATTTTAGGAGTTTAAAGAAGGCACTGAGGGCTAACATCTTGCATTCACAGTAGCAGCACGACACTATCAATGTCATAATATGGCACCACATGGTCATAGGAGATAACAGACGGACTCGGACCCCACCTTTTGCAATGGAACGGTCACTGCTGTGAACTGGGCATGCCTCTGTGGGCTGCACAATTCGCAGTAGTGGGAGTGTTCTGCTGCCATATTTATGGAGCCCTCGGATCTGCTAACATAAGCAGTACTGCTTCCAGCAGAACAGATCCTAGATTGATGGCTGAGGGGAGTAAAATGCAGGAGAAAAGTACTGGCTGAATAGCAGAGACATCAAGGAGGAACAGTGTACTATTAGCATTATGGGAACAGGAGCTGTCAGCTGCTGGGCAGGAGCTGTGATTAATCCCTTTAATCTGGGTGAGAGAGAGAGATGGATGGGAGAAAGTAACTGCCGGTGATAGCAGATCACAGGGCAGTCACCCACAATATGGTGCTGCACTGTGATGCTACTCCTCATTCTGCCCCAGGGATACTAGACCACCCAAAAGGGGAGGGAAATGGTGATGTCAGCAGTTACTGCCCCAATTTTGCTGCTAACAGTAAAGCTGGTAAGTCTTCCTATACCTGCTTGAGGTATAAAACAGAAAATGCTCCCCCTAGTGGTAAATATATGTACGAAAAATAAATTATATATATATATATATATATATATATATATATATGAGACATATGGTAATGTTTTTTAGTTGATTATTTGTGTTATGTGATATGTGTATGTAAATTAACTGTTTGTTTTGCAGAATTGTAAGAACATTGATGAGAACCTGATACCAATGGCAGACCTCTCGGATTTTCAAAGAGGTCAAATTGTTGGTGCTCGTATGGCAGGCGCTAGTGTAACAGAAAGTGCCCGAATGCTTGGCGTGTCAAGAGGTACTGTCTTTAAAGTAATGACTGCGTTTGAAAGAGAAGGAAAAACATCCGCAGCAAAGCCCAGGTCCGGCTGAAAGTCAAAGTTGACTGAGAGAGACCGTCGGACTCTAAAGCGAATTGTGAGAGGATCGCAAGACCACGGCTCAGAAAATCACTGCTGAGCTCAATGAACACCTACAGAACCCAGTTTCCACGAAAACTGTTTGTCGGGAGCTGCACAAATCTGGATTCCACAGACTAGCTGCAATTAGAAAACCGCTGCTCTCAATGACAAATGTTTCCAAGCGTTTAGAGTGGTGTAGAAACCTCCAGAATTGGTCCCTCGAGCAGTGGAAATGTGATATTCTCAGACGAATCATCGTTTACCCTATTTCCGACCTCCGGCCGAGTGTACGTTTGGAGTCATCCGAAAGAAGCATTCCATCCAGACTGCCTTCTCCCAACCGTAAAACGCCGGTTCTGTGATGATCTGGGGTGCTATTTCATGGAGATCCGCCGGGCCAATGATATCCCTTCATGGAAGAATTAACAGCCGATATTATTTAGGCATTTTGGGTGACCAAGTGCATCCAACGGTTCATGCACTGTTCCCGGAGGGGAACGCCATCTTTCAGGATGATAATGCACCAATTCATACAGCTAGAATCGTTAAAGCATGGCACGAGGAACATTCTAATAAAGTTGAGCATCTCATCTGGCCCCCACAATCCCCAGACCTCAACATTATTGAGCATTTATGGTAAATTTTAGAGATTCAAGTTAGACGTCGATTTCCGCCGCCATCGACGCTCAAAGAACTGGAGGGTGTTTTAACTGCAGAATGGGCTAAAATTACTTTGGAAACAATTCACACCTTGTGTGAATCCATACCTCGGAGAACTGAGGCTGTAATCGCCACAAAAGGTGGACCTACACTATATTCAACCAACTTTTGTTGATGCTTCCAGGTGATTCCATTATTTTGTCCAACCCCTGTATATACACACACACACACACACACACACACACACACACAAATTATATATATGTATATATATATATATATATATATATATATATATATATATATATATATCTCCACGTAGTATATTGCCCAGCGACGTAGTATATTGCCCAGTCACGTAGTATATTGCCCAGCGACGTAGTATATTGCCCAGCCACGTACATAGTATATTGCACAGCGACGGAGTATACAGCACAGAGCCACGTAGTATACAGACTTAAAATAACAAATAAACATATACTCACCTTCCGAAGGCCCGTTGAAGTCCTGGCCATGTGTGCGGTGCCAGGGTTGGTATGAGCGCAGGACCTGTGTTGACATCACGGTCACATGAGCGCGATGACGTCGCGGTCACATGACCGTGATGATGTCGCGGTCACATGACCGTGACGTCATGGAAGGTCCTTCTCACAGGACCTGTGATGACATTGCGGTCACATGACCGTGACGTCATGGCAGATCCTTCTCGCATACCATCCTTGGCACCGGAACCTGCCGCTTGCATGGAGCGGTCACCGGAGCGTCGCGAGGAGCGGGAAAGGCAGCGGAAGGTGAGTATATAATGATTTTTAATTTTATTATTTTTAACATTAGATCTTTTTACTATTGATGCTGCATAGGCAGCATCGATAGTAAAAACTTGGTCACACAGGGTTAATAGCGGCAGTAACGGAGTGAGTTACCCGTGGCATAACGCGGTCCGTTACCGCTGGCATTAACCCTGTGTGAGTGGTGACTGTAGGGGAGTATGGAGCGGGCACTGACTGCGGGGAGTATGGAGCCGGCGCCAGGCACTGACTGCCGGGGAGTAGGGAGGGACTAATCAGACTGTGGCCGTCGCTGATTGGTCGTGGCAGCCATGACAGGCAACTGGCGAGACCAATCAGCGACTTGGATTCCATGACAGACAGAGGTCGCAACCAATGAATATCCGTGACAGACAGACGGTAGTGACCCTTAGACAATTATATAGTAGATATATATATATATATATATATATATATATATATATATATATATATACTAGCTGTACTACCCGGCTTCGCCCGGGGTAATAACTGCTGTTAGCAAAATAGAATGTGTTAACAAAAATTTATTCTGCACAAAAAAAACACAAAACAAATAGATAGAAATGTAATTATTAAAAGGCAAAAACTAAGCTAATAGAAGCATTTTACAACATATATTTCAACACCAGAGATATTCCACACAGATTTAACTAAATTGGCCAAGTAATGTGAAGTAATCTTCTACTACTTATTCGAGAGCCTTTTGATAAACGACATTCTTAGTTTTTCCTTCAGGTGCAAAGACAAACAGATTTTTGGCTGTTCCAACTCTTGAACAGGCCACATAAAGTTGACTATGAGAAAAGCATGGAGATTGTAAATCTAAGCTAGCTGAAGAGCCCGGCGTTGCCTGGGCATAGTAAATATCTGTGGTTAGTTATAGCACCTCACTTCTCTTATTTTCCCATCACGCCTCTCATTTTCCCCATCACATCTCTCATTTTCCCCCTCACTCCTCTTATTTTCCCCCTCACTCCTCTCATTCCCCCCTAACACTTGTCATTTCGACCTCACATCTGTCATTTTCCGATCACTCCACTATTTTCCCTCACTCCTCTCATTTTGCACTCACACCTTTTCATTTTCACCTCACACCTCTCATTTTCACCTCAGTATATACATGTTTGTCATCTCCCTTATATATAGTATACACCTGTATGTCATCTCCTGTATATAGTATATACCTGTATGTCATCTCCCCTGTATATAGTATATACCTGCTGTGTGTCATCTCCCCTGTATATAGTATATACCTGTATGTCATCTCCCCTGTATATAGTATATACCTGCTGTGTGTCATCTCCCCTGTATATAGTATATACCTGTATGTCATCTCCTCCTATATATAGTATATACCTGTATGTAATCTCCTCCTGTATATAGTATATACCTGTGTGTCATCTCACCTATATATAGTATATATATGTGTGTCATCTCCTCCAGTATATAGTATATACCTGTATGTCATCTCCTTCTATACATAGCATATACCTGTATGTCATCTCCTCCTGTATATACTATATACCTGTAGGTAATCTGCTCCTGTATATAGTATATACCTGTGTGTCATCTCCTTCTGTATATAGTATATACCTGTATGTCATCTCCTGCTGTATGTAGTATGTACCTGTATGTCATCTCCTCTATATAGTATATACCTGTGTGTCATCTCTCCTGTATATTGTATATATCTGTGTGTCATCTCCTCCTGCATATAGTATATACCTGTGTGTCATCTCCCCTGTAAATAGTATATACCTGTATGTCATCTCCTCCTGTATATAGTATATATCTGTATGTCATCTCCTCCTGTATTAGACCTCGTTCCACGTTATTTGGTCAGTATTTTTACCTCAGTATTTGTAAGCTAAATTGGCAGCCTGATAAATCTCCAGCCAACAGTAAGCCCACCCCCTGGCAGTAAATATTAGCTCACACATACACATAATAGACTGGTCATGTGACTGACAGCTGCCGGATTCCTATATGGTACATTTGTTGCTCTTGTAGTTTTTCAGCTTATTAATCAGATTTTTATTTTTGAAGGGTAATACCAGACTTGTGTGTGTTTTAGGGCGAGTTTCGTGTGTCAAGTTGTGTGTGTTGAGTTGCGTGTGGCGACATGCATGTAGCGACTTTTGTGAGATGAGTTTTGTGTGGCAACATGCGTGTAGCAACTTTTTGTGTGTCGAGTTGTATGTGACAGGTTAGTGTAGCAAGTTGTGTGCGGCAAGTTTTGCGCATGGTGAGTTTTGCGCGTGGCGAGTTTTATGTGTGGTGCCTTTTGAGTATGTGCAAGTTTTGTGTGAGGCAACTTTTGTATGTGTTGCAACTTTTGTGCATGTGGCAATTTTTCCGCGTGTGCAAGTTTTGCGTGTGGCGAGTTTTCCATGAGGTGAGTTTTGCACGTGTGGCGATTTTTGCTTGTGGAGAGTTTTGCGTGTGGCGAGTTTTGAGCTGCGACTGTTTCAACTTTTATGTGGCGAGGTTGGTGTATGTGTGGTGAAATGTGCGCTGAGGGTGGTATATGTGTTTGAGCACGTGGTAGTGTGTGGCGCATTTTGTGTGTGTGTTCATATCCCCGTGGTGGTGTGGTGATTATCCCATGTCGGGGCCCCACCTTAGCAACTGTACAGTATATACTCTTTGGCGCCATCGCTCTCATTCTTTAAGTCCCCCTTGTTCACATCTGGCAGCTGTTAATTTGCCTCCAACACTTTTCCTTTCATTTTTTCCCCATTATGTAGACAGGGGCAAAATTGTTTGGTGAATTGGAAAGCGCGGGGTTAAAATTTCACCTCACAACATAGCTTTGACGCTCTCAGGGTCCAGACGTGTGACTGTGCAAAATTTTGTGCCTGTAGCTGCGACGCCTCCAACACTTTTCCTTTCACTTTTTCCCCATTATGTAGATAGGGGCAAAATTGTTTGGTGAATTGGAAAGCGCGGGGTTAAAATTTCACCTCACAACATAGGCTATGACGCTCTCGGGGTCCAGACGTGTGACTGTGCAAAATTTTGTGGCTGTAGCTGCGACGGTTCAGATGCCAATCCCGGACATACATACACACATACATACATACATACACACATTCAGCTTTATATATTAGACTAGATGGCAGCCCGATTCTAAAGAATCGGGAGTCTAGAATCCATATATACTTTAGGACGTGGAAATATTATGTTTGCAACGTTGAGAGCGTGCAGCAGCAGCTTTATTACTTAATCGATTAGTTTTGTCCTCAAAAGACTCATTAGTAATGCGTTTATTGCAAGCAGCATTAACAGTGTCCAGGCGCTTCTGTCTGTCCTCTGTAGTCTCGTTAGCACGCTGTTTACGCTTACGTGCAGCATCGGCGGCTTTTCGCTCTGCGTCATTGGTATACTTATTATCAGACCTGATGTTACGTGCGCCATCAGCAGCTTTGGGCTCTGTGTCATTAGTATACTTAACAGTGTCCAGGCGCTTGCATCTCTCCTCTGTACTCTTGTTAGCACGCTGTTTGCGCTTACGTGCAGCATCGGCGGCTTTTCGCTCTGCATCATTACCATACTTTATATCAGACCTGATCTTACTTGCGCCATCAGCAGCTTTGGACTCTGTGTCATTAGTATACTTAACAGTATCCAGGCGCTTGCATCTATCCTCTGTACTCTTGTTAACACGCTGTTTGCGCTTACGTGTGGCATCGGCGGCTTTTCGCTCTGCATTATTAGTATACTTTATATCAGACCTAATCTTACGTGCGCCATCAGCAGCTTTGGGCTCTGTGTCATTAGTATCCTTACTATTAGAGCTCATGTTGGCTAAGCTAAACAGCTTTAAGCGTGGTGGTGGCAAACAACAGGTTAATAAGAGGCAGTGTCAGGTAGTAGGAAAATAGCCAGTTAATAATAGGCAATAGTTCTTTGCAGGAATACAGATATTAATAAATAGGCAGTTTATATTGCAGAGAAATTGCTGGGCAATAATGGACAATGTCCTTATGTGGCAAATAATAGAGCAATATACCCAGTGTGGCAAAGAAGAGGTTAATAAACGGCAGTCTCTCAGTATAACAGTCAGTGAATAATAGGCAGTATATGGAGAAAACACCAAACAAAAGTTCAAAATTGGTGTGAAAATGTCACTGAACCACTTCACAACTAAATATATATAGTTTTGGTAAATGGTATTATCATTTTTTTGACGAAATTCGGCAGGAGCTTGAAGAGCGACGTCACTGGGACCGCCTCCACGCAGTAGAAACTTGCTGTGAGGTAAAAATTCAAAAATCACACCAAAATGGCGGGCGGAGTGTGTCACAGTACGGCACATTTCTGATTGGTCGCTCGCGGCAGGCGGCAACCAATCAGAAAAGTGCCGCGCACCACGAAGGCATATATCTTTGTCCACCCTGAGCGGGTGTAGGACGCTGGTGACGTCACTTATCTCCGGACATTATCTCCGGACAAAGCCACGGAAGTTGGCACAAATTGCCGGAAGTAGTATTCTAGGCAATTATATATTAGATTTTAATGTTATCAGTGTTTACCTTTGAACGTTTATATTGTATTGTCCTGTCACCAGCCATGTGTACGATTATCGGCCGAAAGCCTCTCTGGAACCAATAATCACCCCATGTAAAGGTATCTTTATAAGTTAAAGATTCAGAATACTATGACTTTTATCATATCCTGAACAGTCAAGTTTTTTATGAACCGTTAAGGTTTTCTGGTTGAAGTAAAAAAAACTCTGAGTGTTTACAGTTTGAAACCATAAAATGTTGAAAAATTATGTCATTCTTAAGTATATCACTCAATGGTGCTCATAAACGTGTCAAATTTGATCTATAATATACTTTAATATACGTTACTTTAATCTTTAATATACTTAAGAACAGGGCCCCAGACATCACACAGGGGGTCTGAAACACCGCACAGTGGTCCAAAATATCGCTGTGCTCTGCCTGGGGCCCCATATGCTGCCTGGGGCCCCTGTGCTCTGCCTGGGGCCCCTGTGCTCTGCCTGGAGCCCCATATGCTGCCTGGGGCCCCTGTGCTCTGCCTGGGGCCCCATATGCTGCCTGGGGCCCATGTGCTCTGCCTGGGGCCCCATAGGCTGCCTGGGGCCCCTGTGCTCTACCTGGGACCACTGTGCTCTGCCTGGGGCCCCATATGCTGCCTGGGGCCCCTGTGCTCTGCCTGGGGCCCCTGTGCTCTGCCTGGGGCCCCTGTGCTCTGCCTGGGGCCCCATGTTCTGCCTGGCGCCCCTGTGCTCTGCCTGGGGCCCCATATGCTGCCTGGGGCCCTATATGCTGCCTGGGACCCCTGTGCTCTGCCTGGGGCCCCTGTGCTCTGCCTGGGGCCCCATGTTCTGCCTGGGGCCACTGTGCTCTGCTTGGGGCCCCATAAGCTGCCTGGGGCCCCTGTGCTCTGCCTGGGGCCACTGTGCTCTGCCTGGGGCCCCATATGCTGCCTGGGGCCCCTGTGCTCTGCCTGGGGCCACTGTGCTCTGCCTGGGGCCCCATATGCTGCCTGGGGCCCCTGTGCTCTGCCTGGGGCCCCATATGCTGCCTGGGGCCCCTGTGCTCTGCCTGGGGCCCCATAGGCTGCCTGGGGCCCCTGTGCTCTGCCTGGGACCACTGTGCTCTGCCTGGGGCCCCATATGCTGCCTGGGGCCCCTGTGCTCTGCCTGGGGCCACTGTGCTCTGCCTGGGGCCCCATATGCTGCCTGGGGCCCCATGTTCTGCCTGGGGCCCCTGTGCTCTGCCTGGGGCCACTGTGCTCTGCCTGGGGCCACTGTGCTCTGCCTGGGGCCCCATATGCTGCCTGGGGCCCCTGTGCTCTGCCTGGGGCCCCATATGCTGCCTGGGGCCCCTGTGCTCTGCCTGGGGCCCCATATGCTGCCTGGGGCCCCTGTGCTCTGCCTGGGGCCCCATATGCTGCCTGGGGCCCCTGTGCTCTGCCTGGGGCCCCATGTTCTGCCTGGGGCCACTGTGCTCTGCCTGGAGCCCCATAGGCTGCCTGGGGCCCCTGTGCTCTGCCTGGGACCACTGTGCTCTGCCTGGGGCCCCATATGCTGCCTGGGGCCCCTGTGCTCTGCCTGTGGCCACTGTGCTCTGCCTGGGGCCCCATATGCTGCCTGGGGCCCCTGTGCTCTGCCTGGGGCCCCATATGCTGCCTGGGACCACTGTGCTCTGCCTGGGGGCCCATTTGCTGCCTGGGGCCCCTGTGCTCTGCCTGGGGCCACTGTGCTCTGCCTGGGGCCCCATATGCTGCCTGGGGCCCCTGTGCTCTGCCTGGGGCCCCATATGCTGCCTGGGGCCCCGGTGCTCTGCCTGGGGCCCCATGTTTTGCCTGGGGCCCCTGTGCTCTGCCTGGGGCCACTGTGCTCTGCCTGGGGCCCCTGTGCTCTGCCTGGGGCCCCATATGCTGCCTGGGGCCCCTGTGCTCTGCCTGGGGCCCCTGTGCTCTGCCTGGGGCCCCTGTGCTCTGCCTGGGGCCCCTGTGCTCTGCCTGGGGCCCCTGTGCTCTGCCTGGGGCCCCATATGCTGCCTGGGGCCCCTGTGCTCTGCCTGGGGCCCCTGTGCTCTGCCTGGGGCCCCTGTGCTCTGCCTGGGGCCCCTGTGCTCTGCCTGGGGCCCCTGTGCTCTGCCTGGGGCCCCATGTTCTGCCTGGGGCCACTGTGCTCTGCCTGGGGCCCCATAGGCTGCCTGGGGCCCCTGTGCTCTGCCTGGGACCACTGTGCTCTACCTGGGGCCCCATATGCTGCCTGGGGCCCCTGTGCTCTGCCTGGGGCCCCATATGCTGCCTGGGGCCCCTGTGCTCTGCCTGGGGCCCCATATGCTGCCTGGGGCCCCTGTGCTCTGCCTGGGGCCCCATAGGCTGCCTGGGGCCCCTGTGCTCTACCTGGGACCACTGTGCTCTGCCTGGGGCCCCATATGCTGCCTGGGGCCCCTGTGCTCTGCCTGGGGCCACTGTGCTCTGCCTGGAGCCCCATATGCTGCCTGGGGCCCCTGTGCTCAGCCTGGGTGTAGGTCACTGGTGACGTCACTTATCTCCGGACATTAGCTCCGGACATTAGCTCCGTACATTAGCTCCGGACATTAGCTCCGGACAAAGCCACGGAAGTTGGCACAAATTGCAGGAAGTAGTATTCTAGGCAATTATATATTAGATATATATATATATATAAATAAATATATATACACTCACTGGCCACTTTATTAGGTACACCTGTCCAACTTCTTGTTAACACTTAATTTCTAATCAGCCAATCACATGGCGGCAACTCAGTGCATTTAGGCATGTAGACATGGTCAAGACAATCTCCTGCAGTTCAAACCGAGCATCAGTATGGGGAAGAAAGGTGATTTGAGTGCCTTTGAACGTGGCATGGTTGTTGGTGCCAGAAGGGCTGGTCTGAGTATTTCAGAAACTGCTGATCTACTGGGATTTTCACGCACAACCATCTCTAGGGTTTACAGAGAATGGTCCGAAAAAGAAAAAAAATTCAGTGAGCGGCAGTTCTGTGGGCGGAAATGCCTTGTTGATGCCAGAGGTCAGAGGAGAATGGGCAGACTGGTTCGAGCTGATAGAAAGGCTACAGTGACTCAAATCGCCACCCGTTACAACCAAGGTAGGCCTAAGAGCATCTCTGAACGCACAGTGCGTCGAACTTTGAGGCAGATGGGCTACAGCAGCAGAAGACCACACCGGGTACCACTCCTTTCAGCTAAGAACAGGAAACTGAGGCTACAATTTGTACAAGCTCATCGAAATTGGACAGTAGAAGATTGGAAAAACGTTGCTTGGTCTGATGAGTCTCGATTTCTGCTGCGACATTCGGATGGTAGGGTCAGAATTTGGCGTAAACAACATGAAAGCATGGATCCATCCTGCCTTGTATGGAGCATCTTTGGGATGTGCAGCCGACAAATCTGCGGCAACTGTGTGATGCCATCATGTCAATATGGACCAAAATCTCTGAGGAATGCTTCCAGCACCTTGTTGAATCTATGCCACGAAGAATTGAGGCAGTTCTGAAGGCAAAAGGGGGTCCAACCCGTTACTAGCATGGTGTACCTAATAAAGTGGCCGGTGAGTGTATATTTAATATGTAAGAAAATATATAATATTTTTCATATACAAATGTTTGCAAACAGTGCTAACATTGCATTAATACATTTTAATTACCATTTTAAGTTTACTTTCACAAAAAAAAAAAAAAACACTATAAAAGAAAACTGGTGGTACCTTCCCTTTAACCCCTTCAACCCGAACCCTGTTTTCAACTTCCTGACCAGGCAATTTTTTTAAATTCTGACCACTGTCACTTTATGAGGTCAGAACTCTGAAACGCTTCAACGGATCCCGGTGATTCTGAGATGGTTTTCTCGTGACATATTGTACTTTATGACCGTGGTAAAATTTCTTCGATATGACTTGCTTTTATTTGTGAAAACAAAAACGGAAATTTGGCGAAAATTTCGCAATTTTCAAACGTTTAGGTTTTATGCCCTTAAATTAGAGAGTCATATCACAGAAAATAGTTAATAACATTTCCCACGTCTGCTTTACATTAGCACAATTTTGGAAACAATTTTTTTTTTTTGTTAGGAAGTTATAAGGGTTAAAAGTTAACCAGCGATTTCTCATTTTTATAACAAAATTTGGAAAACCATTTTTTTTTAGGGACCACCTCAAACTTGAAGTGGCTTTGAGGGGCCTATATGACAGAAAATGACCAAAAGTGACAACATTCTAAAAACTGCACCCCTCAAGGTACTCAAAACCACATTTAAGAAGTTTATTAACCCTTCAGGTGCTTCACAGAAATTTTTGTAATGTGTTAAAAAAATAATTAACATTTAACTTTTCACAAAAAAATTACTTCAGATCCAATTTGTTTTATTTTACCAAGGGTAACAGGAGAAATTGGACCCCAAAAGCTGTTGTACAATTTGTCCTGAGTACGGAGATACCCCATATGCGGGGGGAACCATTGTTTGGGAGCATGGCAGAGCTCGGAAGGGAAGGAGCGCCATTTGACTTTCCAATGCAAAATTGGCTGGAATTGAGATCGGACACCTAATGTGCCTAAACAGTGGAAACCCTCCACAATTGACACCATTTTGGAAAGTAAACCCCATAAGGAATTTATCTAGATGTGTGGTGAGCACTTTGAACCCCCAATTGTGTCACTAAAGTTTATAATGTAGAGCCGTGAAAATTAAAAAAACTTTTTTTTTTTTCAACAAAATGAACATTTAGCCCACAATTTTTTATTTTTTCAAGGGTAACAGGAGAAATTGGACTCCAAAAGTTGTTGTGCAATTTGTCCTGAGTACGCTGATACCCCATATGTGGGGGGGGAACCACCGTTTGGGCGCATGGCAGAGCTCGGAAGGGAAGGAGCGCTGTTTTGGAATGACTTTGATGGAATAGTCTGCGGGCGTCACGTTGCATTTGCACAGCCCCTGATGTACCTAAACAGTGGAAACCCCCCACAAATGACCCCATATTGGAAACTAGACCCCTCAAGGAACTTATCTAGATGTGTTGTGAGAACTTTAAACCCCCAAGTGTTTCACTAAAGTTTAGAAAGCAAAGCCATGAAAATAAAAAAAAAAAATTACACAAAAAAGATTTTTTAGCCCCCAAATTTTTATTTTAACAAGGGTAACAGGAGAAATCTGACTGCAAAAGTTGTTGTCCAATTTGTCCTGAGTACGCTGATACCCCATATGTGGGGGTAAACCACTGTTTGGGCGCACGGCAGAGCTCTGAAGGGAAGGAGCACCGTTCTACTTTTTCAATTGGCTGGAATTGAGATCGGACGCCATATCGCGCTTGGAGAACTCCTGATGTACCTATGGAAACCCCCCAATTCTAACTCCAACCCTAACCCCAATCCCAACCCTAACCATAAAGCTAACCACACCCCTAACCCCAACACACCCCTAACCCTAATCCCAACCCTAACCATAACTACACCCCTTACCCTGACACACCTCTAAGGCTACGTTCACATTAGCGTTGTGCGGCGCAGCCGCAGCGACACATGCGTCATGCGCCCCTATATTTAACATGGGGGGCGCATGGACATGCGTTGTCTTCGTCATTTTGGCGCAACTGCCAGGGCGCAGAGGACGCTGCATGATGCAGTTTTCTCTGCGCCAAAAATTATGCAAAAAATGAACGCATGCGTCACAAAACGCTGCGTTGTGAATGCGTTCTGCATGCGTTGTGCGTTGCGTCGCCGACGCTGCGCTGCACAAAGCAAATGTGAACGTAGCCTAACCCTAATCCCAACCCTAACCCCAACCATAAACATAATCCAAACCCCATCTCCAACTCTAGCCCCAGCCCTAACCCTAATGGGAAAATGGAAATAAATACATTTTTCTTATTTTATTATTTTTCCCTAACTAAGGGGGTGATAAAGGGGGGTTTGATTTACTATTTATAGCGGGTTTTTATGTTTGGCAGCTGTCACACACTAAAAGACGCTTTCTATTGCAAAAAATAGCTTTTGCATCACCACATTTTGAGAGCAATAATTTTTCATGTCATGTGCAGTCTTGTTTTTTGCGGGACGAGTTGCCGTTTTTATTGGTACCATTTTCGGGCACATGACTTTTTTTTTTTTTTAATTGCATTTTATTCCAATTTTTGGGAGGCAGAATGACAAAAACCAGCAATTCCTGAATTTCTTTTTTTTTTTTTGGGGGGGGGGGCGTTTATACCGTTCCGCCTGTGGTAAAATTGATAAGACAGTTTTATTCTTCGGTTCAGTACTATTACAGAGATACCTCATTTATATCTTTTTTTATGTTTTGGCGCTTTTACACAAAAACTATTTTATATAAAAAATAATTATATTCATCTTTTTGATCGCGCTTTATTCCACTTTTTGTTCGGCAGCATGATGATAAAGCATTGTTTTTTGCCTCGTTTTTTATTTTTATCTTTTAAGGTGTTCACTGAAGGGGTTACCTAGTGGGAATTTTATAGAGCGGGTTGTTACGGACACAGCGATACCAAATATGTGCACTTTTGTTTTTGTTTTTTTATTATTCACATAAATAAATGGATTTATTGGAAAACAAAATATTTTTTTCTTTATTTGGGAAGGTTTTTTTTTTTTTTCTTTTTTTTACACATTCTAATTTTTATTTATTTTTTTAAGTTTACTACATTGTCCCAGGTTGGGACAAAACTATATAAAGTCAGATCTCTGATCTGACACTTTGCATAGCACTGTGTCAGATCAGCGATCTGACAGGCAGTGTAGGAGGCTTGCCGGCGCCTGCAAGTCACCTCAGTGAAGGACCCGGAAGGACCCCCTAGCGCCGATCATGGGCATTGCTGCAGTGTGTCAGCTGTCACATACAGCTGACACCCACACGCGATCGCCACGGCGCTCACCTTGAGGCCACGCAATCATGCTGCCGTACTAGTACTGCGGTTTGCGAGAAAGTAGTTCCCGCACAGCAGTACTAGTATGGCGCATGTCAGGAAAAACTGGAGGAAAAGTCTGGAGTCTCCTCTGCCACCATCTGCTGAATGCAAGGCTGGCATAGCTTTTTCCCCATAGTGGTCTGGTAGCGGCACTCCACAAACCGCACACTCCTTATGTTTGACCTTAGAGGTACATTTCTTCCCCTAACAAAACATGGAGAGATAAGGGGAAAAACTACATCAACAAGTGAACTTTCACGAAGATCACTTACCAGTGACGTGCAACTGAATGGTACCGTAGCTCTCAGGGGACTTCGCTCAGCCAAAGGAATGTCCTTATGGGCTGGAGACTTGTCCAGTCTACTCTTCCGACTGGATCTTGCGTCACCAACACGACTACCTGTCGTGACACTATGCGATCGTTGCTGGGTGACTTTCATATGGGGAATCTCCATCTGCTGCTGCTCTGGTGATTGCTGTTGCATCTGCTGCTCTAGTGACTCCATATTGGAATATGGACTTAAAAGCACCTGGCACCCAGCATGGCTCCTTAAGTAGCTCCGGTCTCACCCCCTCCTTTGGTACCGCCCCCCAGAGGGGGCCAGCAGGATCTCCCTGTGGACTGCCCAGTGCTAATAAGCAGGCCGCTGGGCACCCCTCCCCCAAGCCCATCCCCACCCGCGAGTGGCAACCCCACATGCAGCCTCTGACCCCGGCTCCGAGCAGCGGCCATCGGCTCCGGAGCACTGCCCATCGCTCTGGACCGTGCCCCCCCCTCCCCGAATCACTGCCGCAGCCGCCATGTTAAACGGCAACTCCGACACGTCATCGGTGCGTGACCGGCTGCATCAGTAAGGCCAGCTCCCAACATCCAATGTGCACGCCCGACTGCGTCACCGGGTCACGCCCGACTGTGTCACCGGGTCACGCCGTGGTCGCATCACCAAGGCTCCGCCCCCAGCCGCGTCATGTGCCTCGACACACCGCAAAGCCACTGGCCCGCCAGTCACTAGGGAGAACATCGCCACGGGCCAGGCATAGCCCCAGGAGACAGACACCCCTGCGGCATATACTCACCTGCACCAGCGGCGATGGACCACTACAAGCACAAACTCCTCCCCAGAGGCTGCTTCTTCTGCCGTCGCCTACACGTGCAGTCCCCCTGCAGTGCGGCACTTCCAGCACACCGGCCAAGCCGATGCAGGGGACCTCCGCTGCCTGAGTCGACCTGCCAGTCCTGGGTACATCTTCAATCTTCTACATTCTTCAAAAAAGGTATGTCTGAAGATGTTCCCCTGTCAGGGACGGGAAACCAACTGATGCGGGAGAGAGGTGCCGCACTTTTAGGTCTGTAGGTTTCCTGTCCCTGAAGGGTGGATCCCCTCTCTCGTGGTGCTGTCATGGGAGACCGAATAAAAATACATTTACATTGAGAAAAATGGTGCCGCCAGTGACACACTAGCATGTAAAGCATTATGTTTATAGTATTAGCAAGTTAAAAAAAAAAAAAAAAAAAATTACCTTCAGCAAAATGACGCCGACACTTGTACAGTAGCATCTATCGCGTTCGGACAGATTCTACTGTCCACCATTTTACTGCAGCCAATCTTTTTTCTTTTTTTCTCTAGTAAAACAGCGCCGGTGGCTCTTGTGCAGTAGCATCTATCGGAACGAGACAGATGCTACTGCGCATGCGCACCTGACATTTTGATTAAGGTATTTATTTTGTGCGCAGGTACCAATTTGCTCAACGTAAATTTATTTTTTCTAAAAAAACTATGTAATGTCATAAGCCAATACCAGTGAATATGTAAGCAAAGCACCGCATAAAGAACAACCCCACAGGCCGCCCCGGAGCACGAGAATCTCATTAACTGGAAAAGGTATCATTATAATAATCAGTTTAACAGCGCCAAACTGACAGTGCCTGTAGGTTACTGAGCAAAATCTTGCTGACAGGTTCTCATTAAAGGGAACCTGTCACCCCCAAAATCGACGGTGAACTAAGCCCACCGGCATCAGGAGCTTATCTACAGCATTCTGTAATGCTGTGTAATGCTGTGGATAAGCCCCCAATGTATCCTAAAAGATGAGAAAAAGAGGTTAGATTATACTCACCTGGGCGGGCGGTCCGATCCGAAAGGCGTCGCGGTCTGGTCCTGGGCCTCCCATCTTCATAGGATGACCTCCTCTTCTGGTCTTCACGCTGCGGCTCCGGCATACTTTTTCTGCCCTGTTGAGGCCAGAGCAAAGTACTGCAGTGCACAGGCGCTGGGAAAGGTCAGAGAGGCCCGACGCCTGCGCACTGCAGTACTTTGCTCTGCCCTCAACAGGGGAGATAAAGTATGCCGGAGCCGCAGCGTGAAGACCAGAAGAGGACGTCATCTGATGAAGATGTAAGGCGCCGGACCGCGACACCCATCGGACCGGACCAGCAGCGTTTCCTGGGTGAGTATAATATAACCTCTTTTTCTCATCTTTTAGGATACATCGGGGGCTTATCTACAGGCAGCATTACAGAATGCTGTAGATAAGCCCCTGATGCTGGTGGGCTTACCTCACCCTCTATTTTGGGGGTGACAGGTTCCCTTTAAGCATCGCATACAAGACCTTTGTGAAAAAGTGTGGTTATTAAACGGAATTCCTTAAATGGGATTAGCCAGTCTGGAGAAATCATTTTGGTCTCAAAAGGGTATTCCCCTCTCCAAAATCCTATTCCATTATGTAGTAATAATAATAATAATAATAATAATAATAATAATAATAATATACCTCAAAGTAGAAATGTAATATAGTTTTTCTAATTCACTATACCTTTCCTCATGTGCAGGCATTGCAGGACCTAAGGTATCAATTGTTACGGCCATGGATACCGAAGGTCCTGCACATAAAAAGGCATAGCGAATCAGAAGAACTATACCACATTTCTAATCAGAGGTATTTGCTGATATGATTACTACTACTTCTACCCTACTACATATTGGGATGGGATCTTGATGATGGAACACCCCTTTAAGCAACAGGTTGTTTTTTTTGTTTTTTTTTTTTTGTTTTTTTTTGGGGGGGGAATCATATTTGTGGTTGCAATAACTGAACCAAGTAAGAAAACAAAATGTATTCTGGCCATTTTCCCTGTCTCAGGGTTCTGACAGACCCTCACTGTGCAGGGAGCAGTAGCATTCAGGTTAATGACAACATATTGTACTGTAGTTTACACAAATACCGCTTCAAACAAGAAAACAAAGAAAACACCTTTAAACTCTAAGAGCATAACGCTCAGGACAACTTACAAAGATGTATTTCTACATGAAGCTTATATTTCTGCAGATTTAATGTACTGTTTATTTGCAAAAACCATGACTGCAATCAATACAACCATCACCACTATGTTTTATCAGGATCTTTTCTTAGCAAACATACCTTTTTGTTCCAACTCTATGATTTGGTGCAATGTCAATTGTATCTGTAGCTGAATCGTGTCGTACAGCTAATCCAAGATCTGCAATGCAGCAAGTTCCATTTTTCTTAACCAGTATATTTTTTGATTTAAGGTCTCTGTGTGCAATAGCCGGTTTCCCTAATAATTGAAAATAAAACATCAAATTAAAATGTATACATCCAAAAGAGACATTTGCCAGCCAATGAGATTGCATAGCCTCTCTCCAAAGAACAGAAAGGAATTGTTGCTATTTGGCCTCGTGACAGTTTCTATGGGGGTAGCCACACATGAGACTAGCATATGGTGACGTTTTTAAGTCCTTACAAGATACCTACCATAACTACAGCAGCGCATCCAATTTCAGTCCCGTGGTTTAGCAAGATTCACTGCATTCTGATATGCTTGTGCCTATATTCTCCCTATTAGACTATGCAACAGCTACATCCAAAAGATAATCTGCTCATTTCTCTACACAACATCTGAAGGTGAGCAGGCCACCCATCGGAACCTTTATACCCCAACCGATATAACCATAAATTATTCACCCTGCCAATCATATTGTGTTGCCCTATGAGCGCTCTCCCCTTTGATTTCTAATACGGTTTCTCCCAAACATCAGGACTTCTGGGACTCTCAGACATATTGTACAGAGAATGATGGGCCCAATGCCAGACAAATCAAAGTACTGTTTAACAGATATGTCACGAATGAAGCGTTGCCATAGGACAACCGTCAATTAAGTGAAACATAGTTACTTACCGGAAACGGGATTTCTCAGAGCTCATGACAGCACCACGGAGAGAGGGGATCTGCCCTTCAGGGACAGGGAACCTACAGAATAAAAGGGCGGTACCTCTCCCCCGCATCAGTTGGTTTACAGAGCATCGGAGGGTCTCCAGGTTAGTGACAGCAAAAAATATGCTTTTATCATATTGCTTAATAGAAACATACCGTGTCTATACATAAACACACTACATACAATAAAAACGTGCTCACCACACACGTGATTGGGGGAATAAGCGGGTGCTTTCATGGGCTCTTGAGAAATCCCGATACCGGTAAGTAAATATGTGTTTCTCTATCCCCCATGACAGCACCACGGAGATAATTACATCGATTTGTAACTTAGGGAGGGGCCACAGCCTGAAGAACCCTTCTTCCGAAGGTTAAGTCCCCCTCCCCGTTTACCCTGCAGACCCCTCGGTCCCAGTGGTGGCGGCTTCGGGTAACGCCGCAGCCGTGGCAGGGGCCTACCCGCTGCCAGAACCTGGACCGGCCGGGCCCCGGGAATCTTCAGATCTTTATTCAGATGGCATCTTTTTCCAGGTACCGACACTGAAGGGTTCCCTGTCAGGGACAGGAAATCAAATGATGCAGGAGAGAGGTACCGTCCATTTATTCTGTAGGTTCCCTGTCCCTGAAGGGCGGATCCCCTCTCTCCGTGGTGCGGTCATGGGGGATAAAGAACATTTTTCATTTTTTTATTCCGATTTTAAATAAGCACAGTCACTGTATAATAAAAGAGCAAAATTCTAATCCCTTGTTGCAATCACTTTATCAATTTTAAAATCTGTCCAAGTTGTAGTTTTCTTACAAATGTTTATGAAAAAAGGGCAACGTGAAGACAACCTAGGAATACACAAAATCTCCTGCCCAGAGAGTGAAGTCGGACGGCCGCATAACATGGACGACACTCACATCGCAGCACACGGACTGGCTGGCGGCTCTCCTGATCCGAACATGACAGCTGCATTGAATTACATGGAGTCACACTCTGGTCAGTAGAGCAGACGGCCAGTGCAAACATTGCGATGCGATCGTCATTAGTGATATAAGCCATTTGAGAGGGTAATCGGACCTTTTTTTTAAGCTGTGGACAATTTATATTGAAAAAATGATTTTTACATGATAATGAAAGGTAAACGCCTGGTCACTTCTGTGAAATATAAATATGTGTTTAAAAATAATGAGTTTCAGATAAAGACAAGAGTAAAACATTTACATAGGTCAGCTTGATTTTAACCCCTTCTCGACATAGTTACGCCATATGTTGTGTAAATGGCTTGATGCAGGCTCAAGTCGAGCTCACATCTTTTCCAGCTGATGATGGTTCAATTATTCAGCCATCATCTGCCTCTATTAGCAGCGTTGGAGCTTTCCTCCGCCCCCAGCTATTTGACAGTGGCATTTAATGCATTCCAGCAGAGGGACACGTCATTCTATGAGCCTATAGGTGCTCCAGTGAAGTGATTGCGTGGTGCTCATGTGTTGCCATGACAGCAGGGGGGGCTGCTAAAGACCATTGTTTGTCATGATGATTCTCCCGGGAAAGCCAGCGTTCAGCTGGCATTCACAGGAGACTGACTTTTGCTGTAAACAACAGTGCTAATGTACGGATATGAAAAGTTCAAGTGTTCTGACATTCGCAGGTCTCATGGGGGGGGGGGGGGGGGGACTACAATACAGTAAAAAATAAAAAAGGGAGAAAAAGTAAAAAAATATAAAAGAAATTAAATATAAAAAAGTTAAAATCATTCCGCTTTTGTCCCAGTAAAAATAAAGCAATTAAAATATATAAAAAAAAAAACATATTTGGTATTGCTTAGTTCGTAAAAGTCCAATCAAAATATAAAATAAATTAAATTTGATTGGTAAACAGAGTCACTAGAAAAAAATCTAAACACGTGAATCTTTTTTTTTTTTTTTCCTTTGGTTGACGCAACATTGCAATAAAATAGGAGGTGAACAAAGCATTCTATGTACCCCAAAATGGTAAACATAAAAAGGTCACCTTGAGGCACAACAAAATAACCCGTCACCCAGCCCCATATCCCTAAAATTGGAAACGTTACAGTTCCAGAAAATGGCAACACACACACAAAAAAATTTTGCAACAAATTTACAATTTTTTTTCCCGTCTATTGACGCAGATGGCCAGTGGGTGTCCGACTAGGGGGCGTGACCTGGCTCAATACAAGTGTATGGAGCGCGAGGCCATGCCCACTGGCTTAAGGTCTGTATAACTCATACATACCTGCCGGTCCCGGGTCTGAAACGGCAAATTCCCCCAGTGCACGGTGCATGTGCTGGAAATTAGTAAATCTGCAGTCACACAGAGGGATTCCAAGTTTTTGGTTTTGACGGGACATCCCCTTTAATACACAGGCGATAACTACCGGTATAGAAAATAAGGTAATTTATAAATACAATAGGCTTTGCTCTATTAAGTAGTTATATTTGGAGTATGGCAGAGTATAGATCATATGGAGAGGTCAGTGATACGATGCTTGCTTGGTAACATATAACGCCAAAGATCTAACTGTGGGTCCGATGGCTTATGGTAAACCAAGGGTGTGCATTACTGAAATAATGATTAGGAGTCCAGAGGCATTTTCCATACGCCATCACAATTAGTGTCCAGATATTTGGAGAAAGGGGCATCATTTGCAAGTGAGCAACTTCTTGCAGCGAGGTGGAATGACCGTAAAGACGTCTACATGCTGACTGCGGGGCTACTGACTCCATTGTAACAGGAAAAAGAGGCTACCAAGGAAAAGCATAAACCAGTATGTGTAACTAACATTTATGGGAGATGGGCTAGGTGCTTGAACCTTATTTGGTGAAGCGTACAACAAGGACCTGGTATAAAAAGCTACCTTATTTATTTTGCTGTCTACAAAAAGATTTGCCATGTTACAAAAAGTAGAACTCTCTTATGTCCAAATCCAGGAGAAAATTGTTTAGTATCTTTTATTTAATTCTATTGCAAATGAAGAAGCTTTGAGGTCCGAGGATGTCCATAGACTTGCAGAACAACCAATACCACCTCCAAAAAAGCAGTGTGTGCATTAACCCCTTTCCGACATTGGGCGTAATAGTACGCCGATGTCGGTATCCCTCCCTTTGATGTAGGCTCAGTCGGTGAGCCCACATCTTTCCCGGGACATGTCAGCTGTTTTGAACAGGTGACATGTGTCTGCAATATCAGCGGGTGGAATCGCGATCCACCCATGGCTAATAACTACGGTAGTTAAATGCCGCTGTTAAACGCCGACAACTGCATTTAAATGGTGCTTCCGGCAATCGCGCTGGAAATACACACACCGGTGACCTGCGTCACGCGATCGCTGGTCACCGGTGTGTCGGCATGACAACCCGAGGTCTCCTGGAGACCTCTATGTTTGTCAGTGCCTGATTGCTGTGAGCGCCACCCAGTGGTCGGGCGCTAAAAGCAAGTCAGCAATTCTACTACATAGAGGCGACCTGACCATCGCCTCTATGTAGCAGAGCCGATCGGGCTATGGCAGCTTCTAGTCTCCTATAGAGACTATTGAGGCATGCCGAAAGTTAAAAAAATATTGTTTAAAAATATAAAAAAAATAATAACAGTTTAAATTACCCCCCTTTAGCCCCATTCAAAATAAAACAAGAAAAATAAAATCAAACATACACATATTTGGTATTGCCGCGTTCAGAATTGCCAGACCTATCAATGAAAAAAAGGATTACCGTATATACTAGAGAATAAGCCAACCCGAGTATAAGCAGAGACCCCTAAATTTTGCCACAAAAAAACTGGGAAAACTTAATGACTTGAGTATAAGCCTAGGGTGGGAAATGCAGCAGCTACTGGTAAATTTCAAAAATAAAAATAGATACCAATAAAAGTAAAATTAATTGAGACATCAGTAGGTTAAGTGTTTTTAAATATCCATATTGAATCAGGAGCCCCATATAATGCTCCATACAGTTCATGATGGGCCCCATAATATGCTCCATATTAAAATATGCCCCATATAATGCTGCACAAAAGTTAATAATGGCCCCATAAGATGCTCCATAGATTATGCCCCATACAATGCTGTATAAAAGGTCGATGGCCCCATAAGATGCTCCACAGATTATGCCCCATAATATGCTCCACAGATTATGCCCCATAAGATGCTCCACAGATTATGCCCCATAAAATGCTCCATAGATTATGCCCCATAAAATGCTCCATAGATTATGCCGCATAAGATGCACCATAGATTATGCTCCATATGCTGCGATTAAAATAAAAAAAAATCACATACTCACCTCTCGTCGCTCAGGCCCCCGGCACTTGCGATATTCACCTTCCCCGTTCCACCGCTGCGCGCCGCTCTGTCTTCCGGCTCTCTGCCTGTTCAGGCAGAGAGCGCACAGTAAACACTTCATCATGCCCTCTGACCTGAACAGGCAGACGACGCGGAAGACAGAGCGGCACCCGGCGGTGGAACGGGGTCAGATGAATATCGCGCAATGCTCACCCTCCCCTGTTATACTCTCCTGCTCAGTCTATGGCAGCTTCTCACTGTCAGAAGGTCTCCGGGAGCTTCTTCCCATGTTCAGCGGTCACGTACCGTTCATTAAAGTAATGAATATGCGTCCATATTCATTACTTTAATGAGCGGTACCACGTGAACACAGGAAGCGCTGCCCGAAGACCATCGGACATGCAGGGACCGTGCCAGGAGCAGGTGAGTATGTGACAGCCGCCGCTCCCCCTCCCCCACCAGCAATGACTCGAGTATAAGCTGAGGGGCACTTTCAGCCTAACAAAATGGGCTGAAAATCTCAGCTTATACTCGAGTATATACGGTAACCTGATTGCCGAACAGTAGGGATGAAAAAAAGTAAAAAATGCCAGAATTACAAGGTTTTTTTGTCGCAGCGACATTGCTTTAAAATGCATTAACTGGCTATAAAAAGATCGAATCTGCACCAAAATGGCATCATTAAAATTGTCAGCTCGGCACGCAAAAAATAAGCCCTCACCCAACCCGAGATCACGAAAAATGGAGACGCTACAGGTATCGGAAAATTGCGCAATTTTTATTTAGTAAAGTTTGGAATTTTTTTTCACCACTTAGATAAAAAAGAACCTAGACATGTTGACGTCTGTGAACTCGGAATGACCTGGAGAATCATATTGGCAGGTCAGTTATACCATTTAGTGAACCTAGCAAAAAAGCCAAACAAAAAAACAAGTGTGGGATTGCACTGTTTTTGCAATTTCACAGCACTTGGAATTTCTTTCCCCGTTTTCTAGTACATGACATGGTAAAACCAAATGGTGTTAAAAAGTACAACTCGTCCCAGTAAAAACAAGCCCTCACATGGCCATATTGATGGAAAAATAAAAAAGTTGGCTCTAGGAAGGAGGGGAGCGAAAAAAGGAAACACAAAACCGAAAAAAACCTCCGGTCATGAAGGGGTTAAAAAAGAAAAAAAAAAAAAAAAAAACAGAGGTTGGCTACTACATTCTATAATTCCCCCACTGCTCACTCGCTGATGTCACATCAAGTACCAGAATTCCTTGCTTCACCCGTGTGTGACCCAGTTGCGCGTACCCCTCCCGAGCGACTAGGCTGTGGGTGGAGTTTCACTGCATGTAACTGCCCAGTATCTAGAGCGCGCTTTCCCTCGTGCTGCATACTGGGCTGTGATGCGCAGTGAAACACAGCCCAGTCACTCAGGCGGGATGTGCACAGCTGGGTCACACCCGGGTGGAGCAAGGATTTCTGGTACTTGACGTGACATCAGCGTCGGCTGCAGCCGGGGTCACGTAATGCCAAGTGAGCGGTCAGCAATAGCGCCACTCACTGGCAGAGAGCACAACAAAAGGGATTTTACAAACGTACTTCCATACAAACTTTAAATTGGTGGGGATATTATAGACTGTAGAGGACAACCTCTTTAAGCAAGGAAATAGGAGGAATACCAGCTAAATGTACACATCACAACCAGGAGGGCTTGCATTTGTCCCTGGTTTGAGACCTATCACAAAACCTCAAATTATAATCGGATATTTGAAAGGGAACAGGTCACCAAGTTTCTCCAATATACCTCAGCATGCATAGCAAAGAACATCTGAGCAGGAGTGAGACTGGGAGACACTGTGTGGATGAGGAGGGCGATGATTGTGGGAAGTTAGGAGGCGCCGGATCAAGACCAGCAACGCCCATTAGTCCGGACGGCACTGTATGCGAGCACAGTACAACTTTTTTTTTGTGCTTTGCAGAGGGGATTGGAGATTTACAGGATACTAAAATGGTCTTAAAGATGCTGGCTGTATTTCATATTGGGAAATCTTGGTGACCAATGTCAATCTTAAAAGGAACCTAAGTGTGTAATCAGGTCACTTTTCAGAAACAAAATTCTTATTCTTATTTTCCGTTTAGTGGGTCCCAGTAGTGAGGAAATCCTATGGGAGAGGTAATAGCATATTTTCAATCAGTAACTTTTTTTTACTCCTTAAGATTATTTTAATCCCTTCATGACCAGAGGTATTTTCATTTTTGCGTTTTCGTTTTTTGCTCCCCTTCTTCCCAGAGCCATAACTTTTTTATTTTTTAGTCAATATGGCCATGTGAGGACTAGTTTTTTGCAGATCAAATTGCACTTTTGAACGACACAATTGGTTTTACCATAAAGGGTACTGGAAAGCAGGAAAAAAATTCCAAGTGCGGTGAAACTACAAAAAAAGTGCAATCCCAGAGTTATTTATTTATTTATTTTTTTTAATATGTTCACTAAATGCTAAAACTAACCTGCCACTATCATTCTCCGGGTCATTATGAGTTCATAGACACCAAATATGTCTAGGTTCTTTTTTATCTAAGTGGTGAAAAAAAACCTCCAAGGTTTGTTAAAAAAAAATAAAATAAATAAATTGCGCCATTTCCCAATACCCGTAACGTCTCCATTTTTCGTGATCTTGGGTTGGGTGAGGGCTTATTTTTTGGGTGCCAAACTGACGTTTTAAACAATACCATTTTGGCGCAGAAACGATATTTTGATTACTCGTTATTTCATTTTAATGCAACGTTGATGCAACCAAAAAAAAAAGGTAACTCTGGCGTTTTTTCTTTTTTTCCCTCGTTACGCCGTTAATTTTTTTTTATATTGATAGATCGGGCCTCTTGAAGCTCATAAAGAGAATGCCAAGAGTGTGCAAAGCAGTCATCAAAGCAAAAGGTGACTACTTTGAAGAACCTAGAATATAAGACATATTTTCAGTTGTTTCACACTGTTAAATCATAGTTTTGATGCCTTCAGTGTGAATGTACAAATTCAGTCATGAAAAAACTGAAAAATCTTTAAATGGAAAGGTGTGTCCAAACATTTGACCTGTACTGTAATATTATATATACAGTGGGGCAAAAAAGTATTTAGTCAGTCAGCAATAGTGCAAGTTCCACCACTTAAAAAGATGAGAGGCGTCTGTAATTTACATCATAGGTAGACCTCAACTATGGGAGACAAACTGAGAAAAAAAAATCCAGAAAATCACATCGTCTGTTTTTTTTATCATTTTATTTGCATATTCTGGTGGAAAATAAGTATTTGGTCAGAAACAAACAATCAAGATTTCTGGCTCTCACAGACCTGTAACTTCTTCTTTAAGAGTCTCCTCTTTCCTCCACTCATTACCTGTAGTAATGGCTCCTGTTTAAATTTGTTATCAGTATTAAAAGACACCTGTGCACACCCTCAAACAGTCTGACTCCAAACTCCACTATGGTGAAGACCAAAGAGCTGTCAAAGGACACCAGAAACAAAATTGTAGCCCTGCACCAGGCTGGGAAGACTGAATCTGCAATAGCCAACCAGCTTGGAGTGAAGAAATCAACAGTGGGAGCAATAATTAGAAAATGGAAGACATTCAAGACCACTGATAATCTCCCTCGATCTGGGGCTCCACGCAAAATCCCACCCCGTGGGGTCAGAATGATCACAAGAACGGTGAGCAAAAATCCCAGAACCATGCGGGGGGACCTAGTGAATGAACTGCAGAGAGCTGGGACCAATGTAACAAGGCCTACCATAAGTAACACACTACGCCACCATGGACTCAGATCCTGCAGTGCCAGACGTGTCCCACTGCTTAAGCCAGTACATGTCCGGGCCCGTCTGAAGTTTGCTAGAGAGCATTTGGATGATCCAGAGGAGTTTTGGGAGAATGTCCTATGGTCTGATGAAACCAAACTGGAACTGTTTGGTAGAAACACAACTTGTCGTGTTTGGAGGAAAAAGAATACTGAGTTGCATCCATCAAACACCATACCTACTGTAAAGCATGGTGGTGGAAACATCATGCTTTGGGGCTGTTTCTCTGCAAAGGGGCCAGGACGACTGATCCGGGTACATGAAAGAATGAATGGGGCCATGTATCGTGAGATTTTGAGTGCAAACCTCCTTCCATCAGCAAGGGCATTGAAGATGAAACGTGGCTGGGTCTTTCAACATGACAATGATCCAAAGCACACCGCCAGGGCAACGAAGGAGTGGCTTCATAAGAAGCATTTCAAGGACCTGGAGTGGCCTAGCCAGTCTCCAGATCTCAACCCTATAGAAAACCTTTGGAGGGAGTTGAAAGTCCGTGTTGCCAAGCGAAAAGCCAAAAACATCACTGCTCTAGAGGAGATCTGCATGGAGGAATGGGCCAACATACCAACAACAGTGTGTGGCAACCTTGTGAAGACTTACAGAAAACGTTTGACCTCTGTCATTGCCAACAAAGGATATATTACAAAGTATTGAGATGAAATTTTGTTTCTGACCAAATACTTATTTTCCACCAGAATATGCAAATAAAATGATAAAAAAACAGACAATGTGATTTTCTGGATTTTTTTTTCTCAGTTTGTCTCCCATAGTTGAGGTCTACCTATGAT
Organism: Ranitomeya variabilis; assembly: GCF_051348905.1. Taxonomy (NCBI): domain Eukaryota; kingdom Metazoa; phylum Chordata; class Amphibia; order Anura; family Dendrobatidae; genus Ranitomeya; species Ranitomeya variabilis. The sequence continues at coordinate 214,922,905 of NC_135237.1, forward strand.
GTAAATTACAGACGCCTCTCATCTTTTTAAGTGGTGGAACTTGCACTATTGCTGACTGACTAAATACTTTTTTGCCCCACTGTACATATATATATATATATATATATATATATATATATGTATATGTATATATATATATATATATATATATATATATATATATATATATATATATATATATATATATATATATATATATATATATATATATATATATATTCGAGTATAAGCCGACCCGAGTATAAGCCGAGACCCCTAATTTTGCCACAAAAAACTGGGAAAGCTTAATGACTCGAGTATAAGCCTAGGGTAGAAAATGCAGCAGCTACTGGTAAATGTCAAAAATAAAAATAGATACCAATAAAAGTAAAATTAATTGAGACATCAGTAGGTTAAGTGTTTTTGAATATCCATATTGAATCAGGAGCCCCATATAATACTACATACAGTTCATGATGGGCCCCATAAGATGCTCCATACAAAATACGCCCCATATAAAGCTGCACAAATGCTGATTATGGCCCCATAAGATGCTCCATACAGACATTTGCCCCATATAATATTCCACAAATGCTGATTATGTCCCCATAAGATGCCCCATACAGACATTTGCCCCATGTAATTCTCCATAAATGCTGATTATGGCCCCATAGGATGCTCCATACAGACATTTGCCCCGTGTAATGCTCCATAAATGCTGATTATGGCCCCATAAGATGCTCCATACAGTCATTTGCCCCATATGCTGTTGCTGCGATTAAAAGTAAAAAACAATATCACATACTCACCTCAAGTTGCTCAGGCCCCCGACACTTGCTATATTTCACCTGCTCCGCGCTCCACCGCCGCCAGCCGCCGCTACGTTCCCCGTCCACTGCACTGACTGCCCAGGCAGAGGGTGGCGCGCACTAATTGCGTCACCGCGCCCTCTGACCTGAGCATCAGTGCAGAGGATGCAGAAGACGCAGCGGCGGCCGGAGACGGTGGAACGGGGAGCAGGTGAATATAGCACACTACTTATACTCACCTGCCCCTGGCACAGTCCCCGGCGTCGGCAGCTTTTTCCTGTAGTGAGCGGTCACATGGTACAGCTCATTACAGTAATGAATATGCGGCTCCACCCCTATGGGAGTGGAGTGGGGTCCATATTCATTACTGTAATGAGCTGTACCATGTGACCGCTCACTACAGGAAGAAGCTGCCGTTGCAGCACGGTGGCTCAGTGGATAGCTCTGCAGCCTTGCAGCGCTGGAGTCCTGGGTTCTAATCCCACCTTGGACAACATCTGCATGGAGTTTGTATGTTCTCCCCGTGTTTGCGTGAGTTTCCTCCGGGTACTCCGGTTTCCTCCCACATTCCAAAGACATACTGATAGGGAATTTAGATTGTGAGCCCCATCGGGACAGTGATGATAATGTGTGCAAAACTGTAAAGCACTGTGGAATATGTTAGCGCTATATAAAAATAAAGATTATTATTATTAATAATATATATATTAAAAAGTTCTGTCTCCGCCATCTAATTTGTTACCTCTGATTATCTGTTTGCATAATTTGCCGTTTTTTCACTAGAGAGTGAGTATACAGGAATTCATATATTCATATCTTTATTTGTCTGTAGTGTTTTGGCTCCCTCTAGTGGTCAGAGTCATGTTTACAGTCCTATTTTCTGTTTTTTCTCTTTTCCATGTCTGATTCTCCTCCCCCTTTTGCAATGCATTATGGTAGCTCAGCGTCCATCCCTCCATTTCCTTCAGTCTGCTTTCATAGAAAGACGCTTTCTCTTCATCCCCCTTGTGATTGCATTGCCGGTATGTGTTTCTGCTTTCTGTAGGTAGTTTCTGCTCTAATATTAGCGTAGCTTAGCCAGTTGTACTCCTAGTTCAGTTACTAGCCTTGTAAATGTTCATGCATAATGTACGACATGTGTAGTATGTATTTCTGCTGTACCATGCACTGATTGTATGTATATGATAGTATATTGGCGCGGTGTAACTGTAAACAATCACATTCAATAAAAACACAATCAACCACAGTCTCCTTATTGGACTCCGGTATAGCGGCTTAGCTGCCTGCATAGCTACGTGAGCCTGCCTTATCCCGTGAGGACAGAATAGTATATATATATATATATATATATATATATATATATATATATATATATATATATATATATATATATATATATATATATATATATATATATGTACACACACAGTAGGGTTAATAACTGCTGTTGGCAAAATAGAATGTGTTAACAAAAATTTATTCTGCACACAAAAACCACAAAACAAATAGATAGAAATGTAATTGTTAAAAGGCAAAAACTAAGCTAATAGAAGCATTTCACAATTGTACTGGTACCTGTCATTGGAGACTTTAGGGGATCTGGTGGCGACAGGAGAAGTGGAAGTTTTATCTTGCCATTTGCACCTGGCAGTTCATCTTTCCATTTCAGGGCACTGCAGTACATGCAGACCACATCCGTTTTTCCTATCTGAACTTTAGGATTATCCTGATAGTTTATGTCTGACTGGTAACAAAAAGCAGCAGATTTCAAATCTCCAACCATTTCCTGTGCCCTGGTGGAAGAAATAGCAATTCTCTTAGTGGCAAGTCGGCCTGCTCTCTGCTGAGATGACTCATTGGCCCTTGAGAAAGCAGCTTTTCTTCTCTTATTTGCAAGTCTGGCTTCCCTCTCCTCAGAAAGTTCATTGGCCCTTGAGGAAGCAGCTCTTGTTTTCATGCCTGTAAGCCTCACTTCCCTCTCCTCAAAGTTCATTGGCTCTTGAGAAGCAGCTCTTCTTTTCATGTCTGCAAGCCTCGCTTCCCTCTCCTCAGAAAGTTCATTGGCCCTTGAGGAAGCAGCTCTTGTTCTCTGGTCTGTAAGTCTCGCTTCCCTCTGCTCAGAAAGTTCATTGGCCCTTGAGGAAGCAGCTCTTGTTCTCTGGTCTGCAAGTCTCGCTTCCCTCTGCTCAGAAAGTTCATTGGCCCTTGAGGAAGCAGCTCTTGTTCTCTGGTCTGCAAGTCTCGCTTCCCTCTGCTCAGAAAGTTCATTGGCCCTTGAGGAAGCAGCTCTTGTTCTCTGGTCTGCAAGTCTCGCTTCCCTCTGCTCAGAAAGTTCATTGGCTCTTGAGGAAGCAGCTGCTGTTTTCATGTGTGTCAGCCTTGTTTCTCGGTCTTCACATTTTTCAATGGCCCGTAATGCAGCTTTTCTTTTCGCATCAGCTGACATTTGTGCCATGGAATTCCTTTTCTTATGAGGAATTATTGTGGTAAAAATAGTCTGTAACTGGCAGTTTCTATATCCTCTCACATAGTGGTAATGTGACTGACATCAGCCTTTCCACCAACACACCCTAACTGACATGCTATTACCTCACACAAGCTTTGTTATATTGAGAATGTCCTTTGTTGCCTATATTATCCAATCAGAGCTCAGATTAATTAACTGTAGCAAAATAGAAGCTGAGCTGTGATTGGTTGCTATTGGCAGCCTGATAAATCCCCAGCCAACAGGAAGCCCTCCCCCCTGGCAGTATATATTAGCTCACACATACACAGGTCACGTGACTGACAGCTGCCGTATTTCCTATATGGTACATTTGTTGCTCTTGCAGTTTGTCTGCTTATTAATCAGATTTTTACTTTTGAAGGATAATACCAGACTTGTGTGTGTTTTAGGGCGAGTTTCATGTGTCAATTTGTTTGTGTGGAGTTGCGTGTGGCGACATGCATGTAGCGACTTTTGTGAGATGAGTTTTGTATGACGACATGCATGTAGCAACTTTTTGTGTGTCGAGTTGCATGTGACAGTTTAGTGTAGCAAGTTGTGTGCAGCAAGTTTTGCGGGTGGCGAGTTTTAGGTGTGGTGCGTTTTGAGTACGTGCAAGTTTTGTGTGAGGCAACTTTTGCATGTGTTGCAACTTTTGTGCATGTGGCAATTTTTCCACGTGTGCAAGTTTTGCGTGTGGCAAGTTTTCCATGAGGTGAATTTTGCACTTGTGGCGAGTTTTGCATGAGCCTAGTTTTGCATGTGGCGAATTTTGTGCGTGGCGAGTTTTGTGTTTCGACTTTTAAGTGGCGAGGTTGGTGTATGTGTGGTGAAATGTGTGCTGAGGGTAGTATATGTGTTCAAGCACGTGGTAGTGTGTGGCGCATTTTGTGTGTGTTCATATCAGCGTGTGCGGCGAGTATCCCATGTCGGGGCTCCACCTTAGCAACTGTATGGTATATACTCTTTGGCGCCATCGCCATTTTTTTTCTTCTTTACTTTTGGCATGCTTCAACAGTCTCCATGGACGACTAGAGGTTGCCATAAGCCGATCGCCTCTGCTAAATACAGGCAAGGATCAATTTGCCTGTATGCAGCAGAATTACCACCGGGCAGCGCTCATAGCAATCTGGCAATGACAACCATAGAGGTCTGCTGGAGACCTCTGGTTGTCATGCCAACCCATCTGATCTGTGATGGATCTGTGACTCGATCACCCATGGTCACAGATGGGAGGGATTTCCGGCGCACTTGCCGGCAGCGCGTTTTAAATGCCACGGTCAGATTTCTGTCACTAAGGGGTTAAACAGTTAATAAAGAATAACACACAAAGATTGCAAAACATGTGTCTAGCCATACCTTGTGTCCCAACTATCTCCATGTGAAGATGAGCCAGGCCGCTTGCTGTAGATAACGAGAGCTTTAGCATTCCTTCCACAGTCACTGTGTACCTGTTTAAATAATCAAAAAGCGAGCCATGCTCATGATAATCTGACACCAGCCAAAGTTGAGTCCATGTTCCATTATCTGTAAAAACAAATCCAGAATCAAGAAGTGGTCTTTACATATTAAAACATTATCCTGATCTGAATACATCCTGCAAGATCTATTTTGTAGTAACCGAAAATTTTGTTCCTTAGGCCTCTTTCACATTTCCGTCGGTACGGGCCCGTCGCAATGCGTCGGGCCGACGGACGTTGTGAATTTACTGCACGATGTGGGCAGCGGATGCAATTTTTCGACGCATCCGCTGCCCATTCTGCAGTCCGGGGAGGAGGGGGCTGAGTTTCTGCTGCGACGCACAAAAAAAGTTACATTGAACGTTTTTTGTGCCGATGGTCCGCCAAAACACGACGGATCCGTCGCACGATGGACGCGACGTGTGGCAATCTGTCGCTAATACAAGTTTATGGGCAAAAAAACGCATCCTGCGAGCACGTTTGCAGGATCCGTTTTTTGCCCTAAACGACGAATTGCGGCGGATTGCAAACAACGGAAGTGTGAAAGTAGCCTTACAATAAACAATTTTTGTTATTTATAAATATCGATTTGCAATGGAGTTTTCTTTTTTTCTTTTTTAATTAAAGGGGTTGTCCTATGTTGCCGAGCAAAAGCACACCAAACCAATTGAAATTTGGGCTTAGTGGCAAAGGTATACCACTGGTCCAAACTGTATGCTCTCCGGTGCTGCGCGCACAGGGAACTTAGCCTCTGCAGCATCAGAGGACCGCAGGTGCACTGCGGACAGATCCAGATGCACTCTGCCTAGTACACCAGCCATCACTGATCGACTGCTAACAACTGCTGTAAATCAGAGTACCCTGTAGTCTAAAGTCCTCCAATACACATATTTTAGTGGTCCAAACACAGATATGCATTGGATTGTGTAACAAATAGTGATGAGCGAGTGTACTCGTTGCTCGGGTTTTCCCGAGCACGCTCGGGTGACCTCCGAGTATTTATTATTGCTCGGAGATATAGTTTTCATCACCTCAGTTGCATGATTTACGGCTTCCAGATACGCTGAATACATGTGGAAATTCCCTAACAAACAGGCATTCCTCCCAGATACACGGAGTACATGTAAGCCAAAAATCATGCAACTGAGGCCATGAAAACTATATCTCCGAGCAATAACAAATACTCAGAGGTCACCCGAGCAACGAGTACACTCGCTCATCACTAGTAACAACCTAATGTTTAAGGATGAGGAGAGATCAGCATTGGGTAGTTTTTATTCTCTGGGAGATATGAATGAATAACAATAATAAATAGTGATAGCATATATCAGAGTGTGTAAAAAGAAAAAAGATAGCGGAGAGGTGAACAAGTGTTAAGGAGGTTTACCTTTTCACTTGCCTGTGTGAAGGAATGTAAGTATCACCTATGATAACACAATATGTGGACGTAATAGAGGACAGCTTAAAGGGACAATCAGAATAAAATTAAAGAAATTGTCCACTACTAGGACAACCCCTTCTTGATCAAAACATTTGGCCTGATAACATAACATACTCAACTCTCGTGCTGGTGCCATTCCCACTGTATTGGCGATTGCTCTCCCTGTGGCTGTCGTACGGTGTTGTGACACGTGTGATGTTGGCATCCAATCAGCGCTGGCGTCACTGCCTCCGACTTGGGACGTTTTGAACATAAAGAGGAAGTCTGGGCTACAGCTGATCTCACACTACCTCTCTATGCTCAAAATATCCAAACGCGGAGACAGACGCCAGCACTGATTGGGTGCCTACTTCACAACATAGCAACAGAGCACGTGCCTAGGGCGCCGGGCTGCAGGGGGCGGCACCAAGACAGGGGAAAAAAAACACCGGATTACTTAAGGTAATACTCTTTTATAGAGCCACGACAGCACCCACTGAGAGAGGGGATCCGCCCCTTAGGAACAGGAAACCCTATGGAGAGATAAAAGGGGCGGTCCCCCTCGCTCCCACAGTTTGGGTTACAGAGATTGCGAGGAACCGCCCACCAGTTTTAGTAGGTAATTCTATATCATCATTTATCTTTACTTAACTTAATTATGTTTAACTACAAGAACGAATCACCCCTAACAGTGCTCACATGTAAAACTAATATATTTGGGAGGGAAGTGAAGGGGTGCTGTCATGGCTCTATAAAAGAGTATTACCGGTAAGTAATCCGGTGTTTTCTCTTCGCCACGACAGTACCCACTGAGAGACTTTCAGAGATAGTTATTTGGGAGGGATTATCGTGTTAAGAACTGATCTACCGAAACACAAGTCAGTGGAGGCAGATAGATCAAGTCTATAGTGATTATAGAAGGTAGTAGGAGAAGACCAGGTTGCGGCCTTACATATTAGTTCTACTGGAACCTCTGCTCGTTCAGCCCAGAATGATGCTATCGCCCGGGTGGAATGTGCCTTTACAGTCTCAGGTGGATTCTCCCCTTTAGACGAATAGGCCTGGTATATTGCTTCCCGAATCCATCGGGATAACGTGCCTTTTGTAACACCAGCTCCTTTTCTTTGACCCTGGAAGGAAACAAAGAGAGCCCTGCTCTTCCTCCAGGTGCTAGTTCTGTCTAGATAAGCTATTACAGCCCTTCTCACATCTAATGTATGGTACCTTTCCTCTTCCTGATTTGTAGGGTTATTATAGAAGGAAGGAAGAAGAATTTCTTGAGATCTATGAAATTTAGTGCATACTTTAGGTAAGTAGGAAGGGTCTGTTTTCAGGACAATTCTATCTGGAAATATTGACAGAAAAGGAGGATCTATTGATAATGCCTGTATGTCACTTACCTTTCTCGCCGACACTAAAGCGACAAGAAGAGCAGTCTTGAGGGAAACGTGTTTAATGTGAGCTGAGTGTAGTGGCTCAAACGGGTGACCTGTCAAGGCTTCAAGGACTAAATTAACATCCCAAGGAGGTAAGCGGGGGATTTGAACCGATTCTGACCTCTGGCAGGCTGAAATAAATCTGGCTACCCACCTGTCACCCGCAATGTTGTGACTATACAAGGCCCCTAGAGCAGAAACTTGTACTTTTAACGTACTAACTGAAAGGCCTAAATCACGTCCTCTCTGGAGAAATTCTAAAATAGTAGAAATAGGAATTTCATTCGACAAGGCCGATGGATAGAGACTTAGAAATTTTTTCCACACCCTTACATATATAGATGTAGTGGATTTTTTTCTACTTAACAATAGAGTATTAATCACTTTATCAGAGAAACCTCTTCGTTTTAACAGCTGCCTCTCAAATTCCAGGCTGTCAACCGTAGTCCCTTCACATGAGGGTGGTTCAAGGGCCCCTGGAAGAGAAGATCCTGATCCTCTGGGAGAATCCATGGGTCTGAGATCGACATGGCCCTGAGCAGGGAAAACCATGGTCTCTTTGGCCAAAATGGAGCAATTAGGATCATATTCGCTCTGTCTTCCTGATTACCGTTGGAAGAAGTATCAATGGAGGGAAAGCATACGCTTTTTTGGAATGTCCATGGAACTTGGAGGGCATCGAGAAAATCGGGATTGTCGGTTCGGAACATTGAAGCGAATCTTTTTAATTGTCTGTTGTCTCTTGTAGCGAAGAGATCTATTTCGGGTATACCCCATTTCACGGTTATCATTTTGAATATTTGACGATTTAGAACCCACTCCCCTTGGTGGAGGGTACGACGACTGAGGAAGTCTGCTTTTGAATTCTCCACTCCTCTGACATGTAGTGCTGATAGGGACAGAAGATGTTCCTCGGCCATAATCAAGATGTCGTCGGCTATAGACATGAGAGTTCCCGATCTTGTTCCTCCTTGATGATTGATATAAGCCACTGATGTCATGTTGTCTGACAAAATTCTGGTATGTGTTCCGTGTAGCTGCGGAAGGAATTCACATAGGGCATGATAGACAGCTTTTAGCTCTCTCTTATTAGATGAGTCGCCTGACTCTGTAATAGACCACAGACCTTGGACTATCTGGTCTCCTAAATGTGCTCCCCAACCACTAGGACTAGCATCCGTGAATATTGTGTTTGAGGGTTTAACCACCCAGGGGACCCCACTAACCAAGTGATTTGGTTCTAACCACCAGGTCAGGGATTGGATTACGTCTCCAGAAAGGGAAATTTTACCCTCTAAACGACCCAGTAATTTTTCTTCCTCTTGTAAAATTGTATATTGTAAACACCTAGAATGGAATTGAGCCCATGGGACAGCCGGAATGCATGACGTGAAGGAGCCAAGAAGGGACATGCCTTCTCTTAGATAAACCTCTAATTTCCTTATCACTGACTGTACCTTATTTCTAATTGTTAATTGTTTAGTTTCTGGAAGAAAACCTCTCTGGCTTACAGAGTCTAATATAATACCCAGAAATGTTTGCCGAGTTGTTGGAAATAATCTGGATTTTTCCCAATTTATCAACCACCCCAATCCCTGCAGGGATGAAATCATATCAAACAATCGTTGCCGACATTGTGAAGGAGAATTTCCCACTACTAATAGGTCATCTAGGTATGGAATTATGAGGATGTCTTTTAACCTTAAATATGACATTACTTCCGACATTAATTTGGTGAAGACTCTTGGAGCTATTGACAGTCCAAAAGGCATTGCTGTATACTGAAAATGCCGTATACATCCATTCATCACAATCGCCACACGAGATATTGCTGATGTTCTATAAAGATTGGTAGATGGTAATATGCATCTTTTAGGTCAAGTACCGTCATAAAACAATGGGGGAACAGAAGTTTTATGGTGGATCGGATAGACTCCATTTTGAAGGTTTGATTTTCTAAGAAGATGTTCAACTTTTTAAGGTTTATAATGGTTCTGAATGATCCATCCGGTTTTGGAATCAAAAATAAAGGGGAATAGAATCCCCTTCCCTCCTGAAGGAATGGAACTTCCACCCAAACTCCTTTGGATAGAAGATTCATTACTTCCTGCTCTAAAGCCTCCTGTTGTGATTGAGACTTTAAGGAAGTCAATAGAAATGAGTCCGGAGGGACTCGGGCAAATTTTAATTTCAGGCCAGAAGTTATGAGACTATTCGCCCAAATGTTGGAGGTTATTTCTCGCCATTGATTTGAGAAAAAAGACAATCTACCTCCCACAGGTAGATCTGCTCTAACGGGGTTTATCTTCAGTTTTAAAAGGGCGCTTCCCAAAGAATGCACCTCTCTGTTTGGTGTCTCTATTGGCCCAGCGGTCTTGGTTTTTAAAATCCTTCCTTTTTTTTTTTTTTAATACGGGCTTCCGGAATGCTCTCCTATAGGATGGAAAGTAATTATTATTAGGGAAGCCCTTTTTTCTCTCTCCCGCTTTGGTTAGGATCTCGTCCAGTACCAAACAGGTACTCACCCTGACACGGAAGGCCACATAATTTAGATTTTGTCTGGGGATCTCCTTTCCAGCCCTTAAGCCACAGGGCCCTACGTGCTGCATTCGTCAGCCCTGCTGACTTGGCTGCCAATCGTATGGAGTCAGCAGATGAGTCCGCCAAGAAGGCTGTAGCACCTCTAATCAAGGGTATAGAGGATATCAATTTGTCTCTAGAGAGACCGCCTTTTAGCCCTTCCTCCAAGTCATTTAACCAGACTAACATGGACCTAGCAGTGCATGTTACATAGTTATTAAGGTTGAAGGAAGACTGTAAGTCCATCTAGTTCAACCCATAGCCTAACCTAACATGCCCTAACATGTTGATCCAGGGGAAGGCAAAAAAACCCCATGTGGCAAAGAGTAACTCCACCATGGGGAAAAAAATTCCTTCCCGACTCCACATACGGCAATCAGACTAGTTCCCTGGATCAACGCCTTATCAAGGAATCTAGTGTATATACCCTGTAACATTATACTTTTCCAGAAAGGTATCCAGTCCCCTCTTAAATTTAATTAATGAATCACTCATTACAACATCATACGGCAGAGAGTTCCATAGTCTCACTGCTCTTACAGTAAAGAATCCGCGTCTGTTATTATGCTTAAACCTTCTTTCCTCCAGACGTAGAGGATGCCCCCTTGTCCCTGTCTCAGGTCTATGATTAAAAAGATCATCAGAAAGGTCTTTGTACTGTCCCCTCATATATTTATACATTAACATAAGATCACCCCTTAGTCTTCGTTTTTCCAAACTAAATAGCCCCAAGTGTAATAACCTATCTTGGTATTGCAGACCCCCCAGTCCTCTAATAACCTTGGTCGCTCTTCTCTGCACCCGCTCCAGTTCAGCTATGTCTTTCTTATACACCGGAGACCAGAACTGTGCACAGTATTCTAAGTGTGGTCGAACTAGTGACTTGTATAGAGGTAAAATTATGTTCTCCTCATGAGCATCTATGCCTCTTTTAATACATCCCATTATTTTATTTGCCTTTGTAGCAGCTGCCTGACACTGGCCACTGAATATGAGTTTGTCATCCACCCATACACCCAGGTCTTTTTCATTGACGGTTTTGCCCAGAGTTTTAGAATTAAGCACATAGTTATACATCTTATTACTTCTACCCAAGTGCATGACCTTACATTTATCCCCATTAAAGCTCATTTGCCATTTATCAGCCCAAGCTTCTAGTTTACATAAATCATCCTGTAATATAAAATTGTCCTCCCCTGTATTGATTACCCTGCAGAGTTTAGTGTCATCTGCAAATATTGAAATTCTACTCTGAATGCCCCCTACAAGGTCATTAATAAATATGTTAAAAAGAAGAGGGCCCAATACTGACCCCTGTGGTACCCCACTGCTAACCGTGACCCAGTCCGAGTGTGCTCCATTAATAACCACCCTTTGTTTCCTATCCCTGAGCCAGCTCTCAACCCACTTACACATATTTTCCCCTATCCCCATTACTCTCATTTTATGTAACAACCTTTTGTGTGGCACCGTATCAAAAGCTTTGGAAAAGTCCATATATACTACGTCCACTGGGTTCCCTTGGTCCAGTCCGGAACTTACCTCTTCATAGAAGCTGATCAAATTAGTCTGACATGAACGGTCCCTAGTAAACCCGTGCTGATACTGGGTCATGAGGTTATTCCTCTTCAGATACTCCAGCATAGCATCCCTTAGAATGCCCTCCAGGATTTTACCCACAGTAGAGGTTAAACTTACTGGCCTATAATTACCGAGTTCAGTTTTTGCCCCTTTTTTGAATATTGGCACCACATTTGCTATACGCCAGTCCTGTGGTACAGACCCTGTTATTATGGAGTCTTTAAAGATTAAAAATAATGGTCTATCAATGACTGTACTTAGTTCCTGCAGTACTCGAGGGTGTATCCCATCTGGGCCTGGAGATTTGTAAATTTTAGTTATTTTTAGACGCCGCTGTACTTCCTGCTGGGTTAAGCAGGTGACATTTAATGGGGAATTTTTATCACTAGTCATTTTGTCTGCCATGGGATTTTCTTTTGTAAATACTGATGAAAAAAAGTCATTTAGCATATTGGCTTTTTCCTCATCCTCATCCACCATTTCACCCAGACTATTTTTAAGGGGGCCAACACTGTCATTTTTTAGTTTCTTACTATTTATATAGTTAAAGAATATTTTGGGATTATTTTTACTCTCTCTGGCAATGAGTCTCTCTGTCTCAATCTTTGCTGCCTTGATTTGCTTTTTACAGAATGTATTTAATTTTCTGTATTTATTTAATGCCTCCTCACTACCTACTTCCTATAATTCTCTAAATGCTTTCTTTTTGTCCCTTATTGCGCCCCTTACAGCTCTATTTAGCCATATTGGTTTCCTCCTATTTCTAGTATGTTTATTCCCATACGGTATATACTGTGCACAGGTCCTATCCAGGATGCTAATAAATGTCTCCCATTTTGTGTATTTTTGTGTCTCAGGATATCGTCCCAGTTAATTGCACCAAGATCCTCTCTCATCCGTTGGAAATTTGCCCTCCTGAAGGTTAGTGTCCTTGTCACCCCCCTACTACCCATCTTATTAAAGGTTACATGAAAACTTATTATTTTGTGATCACTATTCCCCAAGTGACCCCCAACCCTTATATTTGATATGCGGTCTGGCCTGTTGGTTAATATTAGGTCTAGCAGTGCCCCCCTCCTTGTTGGGTCCTGAACCAGTTGTGAAAGGTAATTGTCTCTCATAGTTGTCAAAAACCGATTACCTTTGCTGGAACTGCAGGTTTCTGTTCCCCAATCTATTTCAGGGTAGTTGAAGTCCCCCATAATAATGACTTCTCCTTGAGTCGCAGCTTCATCTATTTGCTTTACGAGGATATTCTCCATTGCTTCCATTAGTTTTGGAGATTTATAACAAACCCCTATCAGTAATTTATTATTTTTTCCCCCTCCCCTTATCTCCACCCACAGAGACTCTACATTTTCATTAGATTCACCTATATTATCACGCAGGATGGGTTTTAAGGTCGATTTTACATACAGACACACCCCACCCCCTCGCTTATCTGTACGGTCATTTCTGAAAAGGCTATAGCCCTGCAAGTTAACAGCCCAGTCATGGCTCTCATCCAGCCACGTCTCAGATATCCCTACCATGTCATAATTATGCTCCAACAACATTAGTTCTAATTCATCCATTTTGTTGGCGAGGCTTCTGGCATTAGTATACATGCACTTGATGTTACTCTCTGTACCTCTATTCTTTCTTAAATTACTAACTGTTCTAACCCCACCCCCCATGCCACCGCCACCTCCAACTTCCTTATTTGTGCCCAGGTCTCTATCTGCACTATCTTCCCCTCCTATAAAATGAATACCCTCCCCCCCAATCCCTAGTTTAAACACTCCTCCAACCTTCTAACCATTTTCTCCCCCAGCACAGCTGCCCCTTCCCCATTGAGGTGCAGCCCGTCCCTAGCGTAGAGCCTGTAGCCAACTGAGAAGTCGGCCCAGTTCTGCAGGAACCCAAACCCCTCCTTCCTACACCAATTCCTGAGCCACTTATTAACCTCCCTAATCTCCCGTTGCCTCTCTGGCGTGGCACGTGGTACAGGCAGTATTTCGGAAAATACCACGTTGGAGGTCCTTGCTTTCAGCTTGCAGCCTAATTCCCTGAAATCATCTTTAAGGACCTTCCACCTACCTCTAACTTTGTCATTTGTGCCAATGTGCACCATGACCGCTGGGTCCTCACCAGCCCCCCCCAGTAATCTGTCCACCCGATCAGCGATGTGTCGGACTCGAGCGCCAGGTAGGCAGCACACCGTCCGACGATCCCTGTCTTTGTGACAGATTGCCCTATCTGTTCCCCTAATAATTGAGTCCCCCACTACCAGCACCTGTCTGGCCTGCCCTGCTCTCCTTTTTCCCTCCTTACTGGAGCAGTCACTCCTCCGGCTTTCAGAGGACATGCCTGGCTGCAGCAGTGCTACCCCTGTACTGGCACCCCCCTCATCTGCCAACTTAGCGAATTTATTGGGGTGTGCCAGCTCAGGACTAGCCTCCCTGGCACTCTTCCCTCTACCCCGCCTTCTATCTGTCACCCAGCTAACTGCCACACTGTCCTGCAGCTCCATCCTACCATCCCCCTCCTCATCTATCCCATTGAGCGTCTGCTCTGTGAGCAGAAGACTCCTCTCCATATTGTCTATGGATCTCAGTGTTGCCAGCTGCACATTTAGATCCAGTATCTGGGTTTCCAAATGCACAATGTGCTCACATCTCGCACAGCAGTATGCACCCTCGACCGGCTGGTCAAGGACTGCATACATGTGGCAAGATGTACACTGGATGGCATTAACAATTGTGGAGCACATTTCCTAATGGGGATTGCACCACACAGAAACGTTAATTAAAAATAAATACAAAGTATTAATTAAACCAAAAAAAAAAAAAACAGAAACAATTCCTCCTTTGGAAACTCCCTGATTCCAAAGTCACTGAATCACAAGTCACACTTACCGCCGTCCACACTTACGCTCAGGTCACACTCAGCTCGTTCACACTCGCTGTGCTGAAGATTTATAGATTTATTTTTTTTTTCTCTCTATCTCCCCTCAACAGCAATCCACCTTGCTGTTCAGATGCACTTCCAAAAAGGACTTGAGCCCCAAACAGCTGCCCCTTATATCCCCTTAATTATGAGCCCCCACCCTAAGTTAACTCCTTATGAATATAGCTACTCCCAATTCAGCAACTCACTCCAATTCACACAGGTATTTGTTAAAGGCCTTCCAAATACCTCCTCACTGAATCACAAGTCACACTTACCGCCGTTCACACTTACGCTCAGGTCACACTCAGCTCGCTCACACTCGCTGTGCTGAAGATTTATAGATTTATTTTTTTTTTCTCTCTATCTCCCCTCAACAGCAATCCACCTTGCTGTTCAGATGCACTTCCAAAAAAGGAAGTAGCTGATATAGCCGGTCTAAAAGCTCCTGTACAAGACTCCCATGCTCTTTTTAAGAGAGAGTCGGCCTTTCGGTCCAGTGGGTCTTGCAATGAACCCGAATCTTCCACGGGTAGCAAGGATTTTTTGGACGTAGATGCTACCGCTGCATCTACTTTCGGGGCTTTTGACCAAGCTGAGAACTCTTCATCCTTGAAGGGATAACGCCTTTTTGAAGATGGTGGTAATCCCCTTTGCCCCTGGCTTTCCCATTCTTTTTTGACTAAATTTTAACTGCTGCTATTACTGGAAAAGAGGGTCTTTTCCTTTCTGATAGACCAGTAAACATTATGTCCTGCTGCGTTTTAGGATCCTTAGAATCCTCGATGCCCATGGTGTTACATACAGACTTCAGAAGGTTATCAATACTATCTGTGGGAAAGCATGTATCTTGTTCCCCATCTGAGGAAACATTCTTGGGAAACATCTGAATTTCCATCATCCATCTCAGAAGACTGGTCAGATATAGGGAAATCGTACCCCCTCTTATCCTTAGTATGAAGCATCCTGTCTGAACTACGCAGGACTCGTAATTCATCCCTAATCATTTTTCTAATGTCTTCTGATCTTACTGAGGCCTCTTCACGTAAGGTAGAATCAATGCATGAATTACAAAGTCTCCTTTTGTGACTATCCGGAAGGGGCTGGAGACATAACGCACACTGTCTGTGTTTAGTTTTTTCAGTTCTTTTTGCCTAGGGTGTACAGAAGGAGAGGGAACAATAATCAGCTTAATAGGGTAGATACACACTCACCCCAGTGAAGCTATCTGCCAAGGTACCGGCTGACGAGGAGGAGACTGAGGCTCAGGCTGAGGAGTAGCTCGATCCGACCTTTTCTCCTTGGTGCTCTTTCTGGAAGATCCGCTCTGTTTAGAGCAACTGCTGCTGGTACGGCTGCGTGGAGTAGTTGCGGTGACTTCTACAGAAGACATCGCAGGGTCCTGTGCAGATTCCATATTGGACGCCAGAGTATCAGCGCCGGCTGTTGTGAATTCCGTCCTTGGGCTCCCTCCGGTGGTTGTGAATGGTACTTTTGTGAGTTCTGCCCTTGGGCTCCCTCTGGTGGTTTCGAGTGGAACTGCTGCTCCTTGAGTTTAGCTGTAGCAGCTGCTTTCACTGATCGTCTCTCCTGGCTCTGCTATTTAACCTGGCTCTGGTCTTCAGTTCATGCCAGCTGTCAATGTTTCTGGTTTGGGATTCAGATCTCTCCTTGGATTTCTCTGATGGCCTGTCCATTTCAGCAAAAGATAAGTTTTTGCTAGTTCTTTGTTGTCCATTTGCTTTGGACTTTATTGCTCAGCTCATGTTATGTTTCCTTTTGTCCAGCTTGTCATTATGATATATTCAGGCTAGCTGGAAGCTCTGGGGAAGCAGATTTGCCCTTCACACCGTGAGTCGGTGTGGAGATCATTTTTGTAAACTCTGCGTGGATTTTTAGTTTTTAATACTGACGGCACAGTATCCTTTCCTATTCTGTCTATTTAGATTAGTATTGGCCTCCTTTGCTAAAATCTGTTTTCATTTCTGTGTATGTTATTTCCCTCTTCACTCACAGTCAATATTTGTGGGGGGCTATCTTTCCTTTTGGGAGTTTCTCTGAGGCAAGATAGCTTTCTGTTTCCATCTTTAGGGGTAGTTAGTTCTCAGGCTGTGACGAGGTGTCTAGGGAGAGACAGGAACACTCCACGGCTATTTGTAGTGTTGGTGTTAGGATTAGGAACTGCGGTCAGTAAAGATACCACCTCCTCAGAGCTTGTCCCATGTTGCTCTTTAACCACCAGGTCATATCAGTGTTGCTCCTTAACCACCAGGTCATAACAGCCGGCGTCCTTTTCAACATGGGGGCCGCCACCTTCTTCCTGTTAGCCCCTGAAGTGCCCATTGCATCCGGGTAGCGGCCAAACTGTGTGCGACTGCGCAGCCCCTCGGTATTTGCGCAGGCACCATCTCTCCTCCTCGTTCACCCCAGAAGTTCTAGGCATTACTTCCAGGGGGAAATTCACTGGAGCCCCACGCTGTGCGCCCGCTGAGGACAGCGCGACGACACCCCACCTAAGCGCTTGCTCTCTGCAGACCGGCCGGATGAATTTCTGTGAGCCAGACGACCTCTCCGTCCTGGTCTCACAGCATCTGCCAGCAGAGGGGGGAAGCTGAGCCAGGACCCCCGACGCTGCTTCCAGCTCTGGAGCCCTTGCCGTCCTCAAGGTAAACTGCGCAAGCGGCATAAAGGCTAGGTATCCTCTTCTCTCCATGGATTCCCGTAGGAACAGGAAACCAAAACTGTGGGAGCGAGGGGGACCGCCCCTTTTATCTCTCCATAGGTTTTCCTGTTCCTAGGGGCGGATCCCCTCTCTCAGTGGGTGCTGTCAAGGCGAAGAGAAAAATTTATTTTATTTTTTTGTAACCTCTCCTCCCCTCTGTTTGACAATCCAGGAAATCGGTTGTCTTTTCGGAGGGGGGGGGAGGTTGGGGTCGAGGTCAGGAGGGGGCAGGGGCACTCCTTCATATTCACCTCGATTCAGGGAGCGGACTGACCCAGGAAGTAGTGGCACCGCAACTTTCAGGGTCAGAGAGGTCCCTGTATCCAAGGTGCTGCAGCGTCTGTGCATGTTACTTCAGGTTGCTTCCTGACACCATTAAAGTGAATGGTCAAAAAACTGGATCCTGAAAGGATCACGATTTGGATGAAAAACCTGATTTTGCCTGACTTGAAAAAAAAAAAAAAATGTAAGTGTGAAACCAGCGACACTGGATGAGTGCAGCAGCGCGCTACAAATGTCAGTGTGGGTGCACACAATGTGGCTGCACGCTCGCTCTGACGCCTGCTACCTGTCTGCTCATGGCTTCCCTTTGAACACCTTCAGTAAAGAAAAGGGTTGAATGAGCAGACAGCATGTCTATATTACTAGGCCTCTCCTCACTGAAGCAATGGTTAGGTCACCTATTTTAATTTCTAAATGACTTTGAAAAGCTGAAGGTGTTAAAAAAATGCTCAAAAGACTGAAACTGTGCACAGCAAGTGCAGATAATAATTCTTTTAGTGTTTAACCCCTTCCCGCTGCGGCCCTTTTTCGTTTTTGCGTTTTCGTTTTTCGCTCCCCTCCTTCCTAGAGCCAAAACTTTTATTTTTCCGTCAATATGGTCATGTGATGGCTTATTTTTTGCGGGACGAGCTGTACTTTTGAACGACACCATTGGTTTTACCATGTCGTACTAGAAAACGGGAAAAAAATTCCAAGTGATGTGAAATTGCTAAAAAAGTGCAATCCCACACTATTTTTTTGATTGGCTTTTTTGCTAGCTTCACTAAATGCTAAAACTGACCTGATATTATGATTCTCCATGTCATTACGAGTTCATAGACACCCAACATGTCTAGATTATTTTTTATCTAAGTGG
Source organism: Ranitomeya variabilis (assembly GCF_051348905.1). Lineage (NCBI taxonomy): Eukaryota > Metazoa > Chordata > Amphibia > Anura > Dendrobatidae > Ranitomeya > Ranitomeya variabilis. Next base: position 214,941,443 of record NC_135237.1, read on the forward strand.
TGAAAAAAAAATCAAAACTTTGCTTTAAAAAAAAAAAAAAATAAGTAAAAAAGCGCCATTTTCCGATACCCGTAGCCTCTCCATTTTTCGTGATCTGGGGTCGGGTGAGGGCTTATTTTTTGCGTGCCGAGCTGACGTTTTTAATGATACCACTTTTGTGCAGATACGTACTTTTGATCGCCCGTTATTGCATTTTAATGCAATGTCGCGGCGACCAAAAAAACGGTTTTTACTTACCGGTAATAGGATTTTACAGAGTCCACGACAGCACCCTCAGGAAAGAGGGGATCCGCCCACCATCTGGACAGGAACCTACAGGATTTAAAGGGGCGGTCCCCCTCACCACTCCAGTTTGTGTTTCAGAGTATAAGGGACACCGCCATTGAGTTAGTACACAATCATATATACTTAAACATTACTAAATACCATCACCTTCTAAAGAGTGACAATTAAAGGCACACCTTCCAATAGAGTGCAGGAATCCAGTGATTAACTACGGGGCGGAATGTGCGGGTGCTGTCGTGGACTCTGTAAAATCCTATTATTGGTAAGTAAAAACCGGTTTTCCTATCGCCACGACAGCACCCTTACGAGAGACTTTCAAAGACTAATCACCTGGGAGGGACTACAGCACTAAGTACTGAACGGCCAAAGTCTAAATTGGCCTTAGATGATAGATCAAGACGGTAATGATTATAAAAGGTGGAAGGAGATGACCACGTTGCCGCCTTACATATCACGTCTATGGAGACGTCCGTTTTCTCCGCCCAGGATGAGGCCATAGCTCAAGTGGAGTGGGCCTTGATGCCTTCTGGTGGAATCTGACCTTTGGCAGTATAGGCAAGACATATTACATCTCTGATCCATCTGGCAATAGAACCTTTTGTAACACTCGCACCCTTCCTTGGGTTCTGAAAGGAAACAAACAGAGCCCTAACTCTGCCTCCAAGGTTCTGTTTTGCGCAAGTATTCTAATACTGTTCTTCTAACGTCTAACATATGACATTTCTGCTCTTCTGCTGAAACTGGATTATCACAAAATGATGGTAAATATATTTCCTGACTTCTGTGGAATTTAGAAGCTACCTTTGGCAGATATGCTGGATCCGGTTTCAAAACTATCCTATCCTGAAAGACCATTAGATAAGGAGGGTCTACCGACAATGCTTGCATATCACTCACTCTTCTAGCAGAAGTCAAGGCCACTAGAAGAGCAGTTTTTAAAGTTAAATTTTTAATGGAGACAGAATCTAACGGCTCAAAGAGGGGGTTCTGTTAAAGCATCCAAAACCAAATTTAGATCCCATGGCGGCAATCTAACAATATGAACCGGGTTACTACGTTCAGTAGCTTTAATGAATCTAGATATCCATCTATTTCCCGCCACATTGCTGTTATATAATGCGCTCAGGGCTGATACCTGAACTCTAAGGGTATTTACCGCCAAACCCAATTCTCAGCCCTTCTGTAAGAACTCCAGAATAGCCGGAATTGGAATTTTGTCCGTGAAAGGCTGTTGATAAAAGGCAAGGAATTTTTTCCAGATCTTACAGTAAATTTTAGTAGTGACTTCTTTTCGGCTACTTAAAAGGGTAGATATCAAAGCGTCAGAAAATCCCCTCCTTTTTAATAATTCCCTCTCAAATTCCATGCAGACAAATGCAGAGATTCCACATTGGGATAACGAAATGGACCCTGAGAAAGAAGTTCCGGACTCACGGGCAACACCCAGGGGTCAGTCACTGACATTGCCCTGAGTAAGGAGAACCATGCCCTCCTGGGCCAGAAGGGGCAATTAGGATTACTCTCACCCCCTCCTTCCTGATCTTCCTGAGAACTAGAGGGATCAGACATATTGGGGGAAATGCATATGCTAGAGGGAAATCCCAATGAATCTGAAGGGAATCTATTATACAAGGTTTGTCCGCTACCTGAAGGGATGCAAACTTCCTGGTCTGTCTGTTTTCCCTCGTAGCAAACAGATCTATAACGGGTAACCCCCACAGACCCACTATCAGTTTGAATACTAGCCGATTTAGAGCCCATTCCCCCTGACGCAGAGAATGACGGCTGAGATAATCTGCCTCTGTGTTGTGTTCTCCTCGTATGTGAACCGCTGAAAGAGAGCGAAAATGAGCTTCGGCTATGTCGAGTATGTCTGCGGTGGTGTTCATCAGAGACTTTGACCTTGTCCCTCCCTGATGGTTGAGATATGCTACCACTGTCGTGTTGTCTGACTGGACCCTTACATGCGAGTCCCGCAGGAACGGTAGCCATCTGAGCAGGGTATTTTTTACTGCCGTGAGCTCCTTCCAATTTGAGGACTCTTGGGTCTCTAAGAGAGACCATGCCCTTGAGTCCAAACATCTCCTATGTGAGCTCCCCATCCTATTGGACTGGCATCGGTTGTGACCGTGTTGTCTGGTACTAGTTCCCAATGTACCCCTTTTGCCAAATGTTCCATATTTAGCCACCATTTTAGACTGTTCAGAGTGGTGGTGGATAGCCTGAGTCTTCCGCTTAGGTGACCTTGAAGACTCCTTTCTGTATCCAGGACTTGGGCTTGCAATATCCGAGTGTGGAATTGAGCCCACTGAACGGCCGGTATGCAAGATGTTAATGACCCCAACAGGGACATTGCGTCTCTCAAGGTCAGATCTGGTTTTTTTATCACAGTCCTGACATTGTGTATAATCTTCTGCATCTTTTCTTCTGGAAGAAAACATAGCTGATTCTCTGAATTTAGCAGAATACCCAGGAAAGTCTGATTCGTTGATGGCTCTAGTTTTGACTTCTCTAGATTGACCAGACAACCCAGGTCCTGTAGAGAAGATATTATACAGTTTAGGTGACTTTTACACTGGACAAACGAACTACCCACTACTAGGAAGTCATCCAAGTAGGGTATAACTAATGTATCTTGCTCTCTGATATAGGCCATTACTTCCGCAATGATTTTAGTAAACACCCTTGATGCCATAGATAATCCAAATGGCATTCCCGTAAACTGAAAGTGCCTGAACTGATCGATTAAGCGCACCGCCATTCTGAGGAACCGTTGGTGATGCTTGTGAATGGGCAGATGGTAGTATGCATCTCTTAAATCCAGGACTGTCATATAACACCTGGGAAAAAGAAGTTTAGTCGCCGTTTTAATTGATTCCATCTTAAAGGCATGGTATTGTAGAAATTTGTTCAGCTTTCGTAAATTTATGATGGTTCGAAAGGAACCATCAGGTTTGGAGATTAAAAATAAAGGGAAATAGAACCCTTCCCCCTCCTGATCTTTTGGAACCTCTACAATAACCTCCTTCTGTCTCAACATCTGAACCTCTTTTTCCAGGGCCTTCTGTTGATCTAAGGAACCAGGGGCAGTCAATACATAGTAATCGGAAGGTCTTTCCCGAAACTCTAATTTTAATCCTGACCTAACTATACCCAGAATCCAATTACTGGAAGTTATTCTGGCCCACTGAGTATAGAAATGTCTTAATCTGCCCCCTACTGGAAGATGTGATTTAACGGTAATTTCGCCTACGTCTTGAGGAAGATGATGAGGTATTAAAGTCTGAAATTTTCTTCTTCGGCTCCGTCGGCTCCCAATCTCAGGTTGAGTTGGGTCTCCGGTATGGGAAGCGTTTCTTGAAGGTATTCCTAAAGGTATACTTTAGGAAAACCCTTCTTCCTATCCTCAGCCTTAGCCAGGATGTCATCCAGCACCGGGCCAAATAAGTACTCACCCCTACACGGAATAGTACACAGTTTATCTCTAGCCTGCGCATCCCCTTTCCAGGTCTTAAGCCATAAAGCTCGCCGGGCAGCATTTGAGAGTCCTGCTGATCTGGCTGCAAGTTTCAGGGAGTCCACCGAGGCATCCGCCAAATACGCCACACCTTCCCGAATCTGGGATAGTGAATTCAGCAATTTATCACGAGGTACTTTAGTCTTTAGCTGCTCCTCCAGCTGGGCTACCCAGACCATAACTGATCTGGCAGTGCAGGTACCGGCAATTGCCGGTTTAAATGCCCCTGACGATGCTTCCCAAACTATTTTAAGTAACATGTCTGCTTTTCTATCCGAAGGATCTTTCAGAAGACCTACACCCTCCAGCGGTAAGGTGCCTGATTTAGATGTGGAAGCCATAGCCGCATCCACTTTAGGAACCTTTACCCATTCCGCTAGAACCTTATCATCAAAAGGGTATCTTCTTTTTGCTGACGATGGTAGGAAACCCTTATCCTGCTTATCCCATTCTCGCTTAATAAGGTCCTTCACCGTATCTACTACTGGAAATGACCTACGGTTCCTCTGGCACAACCCTGCAAACATTATATCTTGGGTTGACTTTGGCTCCTTGTTCTCTGCAACCCCCATGGTTGTGCGAACTGCCTTAACCATACGTCCATCCCATCTACTGAAAAACACGGTCTTCCCTCTCATCCAAAGAGGATGGTGATGAGGAACGTGAACATTCACCTTCTTGCAAAGACGGGCTCAATCCAGGTGATACCTCAAATGGATCTCTCATTCAGACTGCCTTTAAGGAAATAATTAATTTCTTCCCTTATGACTGCCCTGAGGTCTGATGCACGAAGGGGAGCCTCTTCTTCTAAGGTCTGACAAATACAAGTTTGGCAGAGCCTTTTTTGATAGCTATCAGGCAAAGGAACTGCACATAAAGCACATTGCTTATGTTTGGATTTAGCCGTCTTTTTGGCCTATAACAAAGCACAAGAAAAAATGGACCATATCAGCTACTAGGTGCTTCCAGATAACACTCACCAAGGCTGAACTGGGTAGTACTGGTCTCTGAGGAGGAGAATCCATACGTGACGTTGAGGCACCTGCATGCTGCTGCCCCCGTACCACACTGCTGCTGCTTCTGGAGCGGCTGCTGTCAACTCTTCTTGCACTGGTCAGGCACCTCCACCTGAAGGTGCTCTGTGTCCGCAACCGAGGACATTTCTGCCGCACATTGTCTCGCAGCCTCCGTTGTTTAATACTAGCAGCCACGCCTCCTCTCCCAGCAACCCCCGGAAGTCCTACCTTCCACTTCCGGGTCATGTGCTTGAAGAAACGCCGAGCCGGCACCGCGCTCATGCGACCCAGGGCGGCACTGCCCGACCCCTGGGATCGCATCACCGTAGGGCCAGACGAGGAGGGGTCTGAAAAAGAACACCCCCCACGCTGCTTCCAAAGTCCCCGATTCTGCCGTTCCCGTGGATACCGCGCAGAGGCCTGGTGGACCTGGGTAAGAGACCTGCAGTCTCCTGCCATCCGGACAGGAACCCAAACTGGAGTGGTGAGGGGGAACGCCCATTTAAATCCTGTAGGTTCCTGTTCAGATGGTGGGCGGATCCCCTCTCTCGTAAGGGTGCTGTCATGGCGATAGGAAAAATGTAATTCTGGCGATTTGAATTTTTTTCTCACTATGCCATTTAGTGATCAGGTTAATGTTTTTTTTTATTGATAGATCGGGCAATTCTGAACGCGGCGATACCAAATATGTGTAGGTTTGGTTTTTTTTTTATTTTGGATGGGGCGAAAGGGGGGTGATTTAAACTTATATATTTTTTTATTTTTTTCATATTTCTAAAAACATTTTTTTTATTTTTTTTAACTTTTGCCATGCTTCAATAGCCTCCATGGGAGGCTAGAAGCTGGCATAGCCTGATCGGCTCTGCTACATAGCAGCGATCATCAGATCACTGCTATTTTTTCTGAAATGCAGGCTTGCTATGAGCGCCGACCACAGGGGGGTGCTCACAGCAGGCTAGCATCAGTAACCATAGAGGTCTCAAGGACCTCTATGGTTACCATCCTGACGCATCGCCGACCCCCGATCATGTGACAGGGGTCGGCAATGCGCTCATTTCCGGCCGCGCGTCCGGAAGCGCCGATTAAATGCCGCTGTCAGTGTTTGACAGCGGCATTTAACAGGTTAATAGCGGCGGGTGAATCGCGATTTCACCCGCAGCTATTGCGCGCACATGTCAGCTATACAAAAAGGCTGACATGTCGCGACTTTGATGTGGGCTCACCGCAGGAGCCAACATCAAAGCAGGGGACCCGACATGCGCCGTACTAGTACGGGGCATGTTGGGAAGGGGTTAATTAGCTCTTTTTAAAGCATTTTATAGAGTACATCTGCCTTAAATAGATGTCGAGTGCACAGACTCAGTGTGTGACGTCAGTAAGGGGCGCGACCACGAAAAGTGCCTAAGGCAGCATGAAGGCCAAATACGGCCCTGGCTCCGGGGAAAGAGTGCCGACACCAATGGAACAGTGTTGGCACGGGAGGAGAGTATATGCTTTATTGTGTTATCAGGGCCAAGAGAGGGGTATGAGAATAAAGTTGTCCAAGTAGAGGACAACTTTTTTAATGTTGAAACAAAGTACAGGCGCTCAGTGCTTCATGGCGGGGCCAGTCATTTATATACACCTCCCTACCAGCTTGGTTTCCCTCTAGATCCACCCTTCTCCGGCTTTATGAAGCCACAGTTGTCAATCGAGTAAGTGGGAAGGTTGGAGATAGAGGGTCAACAAACAGGTGTCAAGTTGTATTTAAATGATTGGCCCCACAGTGAAGCACCAAGCGGTGGAACTTGGTCAGCAAGGCATGACTGTTCAAACTGGTTTCACATTTGCATTTGTGTAAGCAGCATTTCATCCGCATGCGTCCAGCGTACATATCTTTAACATGGTGTACGCAGGGACATGCGTTTGTATGCGTTCACCTGCGGATGCGTACACATGGATCGTTTCTCGGTGTGCGGCAGGGTCCACCTAATGCAACATGTTGCATTTTTTGAAGCGTTAAAAATTCGTCAAATACGCGCAGGCATAAACATGCGGATGAGTGCATTAATAAAAACGCATTAATGTCTATGGGAACACATACTGCATGTCCAGGAACCGATTGAGACACGTCCTCCTGGAAATATCGAACGGATGCGCATAAAAAACGCAAACACAGGCAAAAAACGCATACAAAAGCATGCACACACAGTTTTTTTTGCAGTCATGCGTAAGTTGATGCAGATAAACGCTGCATTAGCATGCTTTGCGGTTGATACGCTGCACACATAGATGCAAATGTGAAACTAGCCCAAGCCCCTTTAACCACTTGTTTCATCTATCCTTTTATTATATATAGTAACGAAGTTTACAGACCTTTGTTGTCTGCCGCAATAAAGCCAAGGATATTTTCATGACGTAGCATCACAGTTTGGTAGATTTCGGCCTCGCGGAACCATGAGCGCTCTTCTCTTGAGGAAAAAATTTTCACTGCTACTTCTTCACCTCTCCACTTTCCACGCCATACTTCTCCAAAGCGACCTTTTCCAATACTCTCTTGCAAAACGATTGTTCGGGCAATAGTTCTTTGCACAAGTAGTGGCAGACCTGGCATTAAAAAAATCAATGTCACATTACAAACCAGTCGCGCTGATTCTTATAATAAAATGCACCTTGGTCTGGGTTCAAATGGAAGATTATGGTAAGTCAAGGTTGGGTGAATTTTTTCAAAGCACATACAAGTTAGGTTAAGAGGAAAGAAAGAAAGAAAGAAAGAAAGAAAGAAAGAAAGAAAGAAAGAAAGAAAGAAAGAAAGAAAGAAAGAAAGAAAGAAAGAAAGAAAGAAAGAAAGAAAGAAAGAAAGAAAGAAAGAAAGAAAGAAAGAAAGAAAGAAAGAAAGATGAATCAGCACGACAGACTTTAATTTACATATTCAGTCTCTACCTACTTCCACAGTTTTTCACCCAGATGTGTGTCTGCCTACAGCTTTTTCCTATCTATACACACTGCTTAAAAAAATAAAAAGGGAACACATGCAACAGAATATAACTCCAAGTAAAACAAACTTCTGTGAAATCAAACTGTCCACTTAGGAAGCAACACTGATTGACATTGACATTTTCACATGCTGTTGTGCAAATGGAATAGACAACAGATGGAAGTTATTGGCAATTATCAAGACACTCAATAAAGGAGTGGTTCTGCAGGTGGGGACCACAGACCACATATCAGTACCAATGCTTTCTAGCTGACGTTTTGGTCACTTTTGAATGTTGGTTGTGCTATCACACTCGGGGTAGCATGAGAAGGACTCTACAACCCACACAAGTGGCTCAGGTAGTGCAGCTAATCCAGGAGGGCACATCAATGAGAGCTGTGGCAAGAAGGTTTGCTGTGTCTGTCAGCGAAGTGTCCAGAGGCTGGAGGCGCTACCAAGAGACAGGCCAGTACATCAGGAGACGTGGAGGGGGCCATAGAAGGGCAACAACCCAGCAGCAGGACCGCTACCTCAGCCTTTGTGCAAGGAGGAACAGGAGGAGTACTGCAGGAGCCCTGCAAAATGACCTCTAGCAGGCCACAAATGTGCATGTGTCTGAACAAACTGTAAGAAACCGACTATGCGGATGGTCTGAGTGCCCGACGTACACAGATGGGGTTGTGCTCACAGCCCAACACCGTGCAGGACGCTTGGCATTTGCCACAGAACACCAGGATTGGCAAATTTGCCACTGGCGCCCTGTGCTCTTCACAGATTATTATTATTAATTTATTTATATAGCACCATTAATTCCATGGTGCTGTACATTAGACGGGGTTACATCAAAATACAAATATCACTTACAGTAAACAAAACTAACAATGACAGACTGGTACAGAGGGAAGAGGACCCTGCCCTTGCGGGCTTATATTCTACAGGATTATGGGGAAGGAGACAGTAGGTCAGGGGTTGCAGTAGCTCCCATGGTGTTGAGGTGGCCATGTGGTCATTACAGGCTGTAAGCTTCTTTGAAGAGGTGGGTTTTCAGGTTTTTTTTGAAGGATCCAAATGTGGTGGATAACCGGATGTGTTGGGGCACAGAATTCCAGAGGATGGGGGATATTCGGGAGAAGTCTTGGTGGCGATTGGGTGAGGAGCGAATAAGCGTGCAGGAGAGAAGATGGTCTTGAGAAAACCGGTGATTACGTGAGGGAAGATATTGAGAGATTAGTTTGGAAATATATAGAGTGGAAGGTCCTTAAAGATGATTTCAGGGAATTAGGCTGCAAGCTGAAAGCAAGGACCTCCAACGTGGTATTTTCCGAAATACTGCCGGTACCAAAGAGAGGCAATGGGAGATTAGGGAGGTTAATAAGTGGCTCAGGAATTGGTGTAGGAAGGAGGGGTTTGGGTTCATACAGAACTGGGCCTACTTTTCAGTTGGCTACAGGTTCTACTCTAGGGACGGGCTGCACCTCAATGGGGAAGGTGCAGTTGTTCTGGGGGAGAAAATGGCTAGAAGGTTGGAGGAGGGCTTAAACTAGGGATGGGGGGGGGAGGGTATTCATTTTATAGGCGGGGAAGATAATGCAGATAGAGACCTGGGCACAAAAAAGGACGTTGGGGGTGGCGGTGGCATGGGGGGTGGGGTTAGAACAATTATAATTTGTAAAGCGCTGCGGAATATGTTGGCGCTATATAAATAAAAATTATTATTATTATTAATAATTTAGGAAAGAATAGAGGTACAGAGAGATACATAAAGTGCATGTATACTAATGCCAGAAGCCTCGCCAACAAAATCGACGAATTAGAATTAATGTTGTTGGAGCATAATTATGACATGGTGGGGATATCTGAGACATGGCTGGATGAGAGCCATGACTGGGCTGTTAACTTGCAGGGCTATAGTCTGTTCAGAAATGGCCTAACGGATAAGCGAGGGGGAGGTGTGTGTCTATATGTAAAATCATCCTTAAAACCCATCCTGCGTGATAATATAGGTGAATCTAATGAAAATGCAGAGTCCCTGTGGGTGGAGATAAGGGGAGGGAAAAAAAAAATAAAATTACTACTGGGGGTTAGTTATAAGTCTTTAAAAATAATGGAAGCAAAGGAGAGGATCCTCGTAAAGCAAATAGATGAATCTGCGACTCAAGAAGAAGTCATTATTATGGGGGACTTCAACTACCCTGAAATAGATTGGGGAACAGAAAATAGAATTATTCTTACCGTTAATTCCATTTCTAAGAGCCTTCCACGACAGCCCAGGAGGTTGTCTCCATACCCTAATGGGGGACAGGAAGCACAAGAGGTTAAAAACGCCTCCCACTTCACATTAACCAGTGACTTACAACTGACCCATAGCACCGGTTACCTTTTAGGTTCTCAGAAAAATATCCAAGAACATCGGGAGGGAATTAATGCTGTCGTGGAAGGCTCCTAGAAACCGAATTAACGGTAAGAATAATTCTATTTTCTCTAGTTGCCTTCCACAACAGCCCAGGAGGAATGCCAACCAATTCTGTATTTAGGGAGGGACCACAGCCTGAAGAACTTTCCGTCCAAAGACTAGATCCCGGTTGGACCAGAAGTCCAATCTATAATGCTTAGTAAAGGTGTGTAGAGAAGACCATGTTGCAACCCTGCAAATCTGCTCCATGGAAGCACCAGCCCTTTCAGCCCAAGAGACGGAGGTAGATCTGGTGGAATGAGCCTTTAGGCCAGCAGGAACCGCAATATTCTGAGCTAGATACGCCTCAGTAATGGCCTTTTTTATCCAGTTGGCAATGGTACTCTTCGCTACTTTCTTGCCCTTGTTTCGGCCAGATAAATGAACGAAGAGATTTTGGTCAATTCTGAAGGATTTAGTTTGTTCCAAATAGTGTAATACTATACGACGTACATCCAAGGTATGGAATCTGTGTTCTTCCGGACTTGTAGGATTGTGACAGAACGATGGAAGGACTATGTCCTGTGATCGGTGAAATTCTGACACTACTTTCGGAAGAAAACATGGATCTGGTCGGAACACAATGGAATCGTCCCTTATGCTAAGATAAGGTTCTCTAATTGAGAGGGCTTGTATTTCCCCCACTCGTCTTGCAGTAGAAATGGCAACTAAGAAGGCAGTTTTGCAGGACAGGAGCTGTGAGGAACAAGATGATAATGGCTCAAATGGAGGAGCCGTAAGGCCCTTTAGGACTATATTTAAGTCCCATGATGGTACAAAGATTTGTTGTTTTGGACAATGTCTTGATGCTGAGACTATAAAGCTTTTTATCCAACGATGACCTGCAAGGTCTTGGTCAAAGACAGAACTCAAAGCTGATACTTGAACTTTTAATGTACTCTGCTTCAACCCCAACTCTAATCCTTTTTGTAGAAAGTCTAATATTTGTGAGATATTAGGGTGGAAGGGGTCAGGATTATGAGGATGACACCACGAGGAGAATCTTTTCCAAATTTTGCTATATATAGCGTTGGTGACAGGTTTTCTGGATTTTTGTAAAGTAGAAATCACTGACTCTGAAAGTCCTTTAGCTCTTAATACCTGGGCTACAATAGCCAGGCTGCCAGCTTGAATTTTTGGGGGTTCGGATGAAAAAAGGGACCCTGGAGGAGAAGATCCTCTGATGCTTGTAGAGAAACTGGACCATCCACTTGTAATTCTCTGATGAGGTGGTACCAGCTCCTCTTCGGCCATGCCGGAGCTACCAGGATAGTTGGGACTTGATCGTCTCGGATCTTCCGAAGGGTCCTTGCAAGCAACATTATTGGAGGAAACACGTATGCTAGCCGGAATCTCCATGTATGAGCAAAGGCGTCTACTCCCTGAGACTTGTCTCTGGGGTCTACAGAGAAGTAGTTCTCGACCTGAGCATTCTGACTTGAAGCTAAGAAATTTATGTCTAGAAGGCCCCATCTGTTCGTCAACATCCTGAAAACATCTGTCTTCAGGCTCCATTCTCCTGGTTGTAAGTCGTGACGACTTAGGAGATCTGCTTGAACATTTACTGACCCTTTGAGGTGTATTGCTGATAGTGAGAGGAGTTGTTTCTCTGCCCAGCAAAAAATTCTGCTTGATACTACTTTCAAGTGGTTGAACTTTGGACTCCCCTGGTGTTTGAGATGCGTTACAGTCGTTATATTGTCCGAGTACACTCTGACATGACCTACAATTAGACTGTTGGCGGCTAGAAGGGCCTTCTCCACTGCCATCAATTCTCTGAGATTGGAAGAACTGGAGCTTTCTTTTCGATTCCAGTGACCCTGGAATGGGACCTGCAACACAACCGCACCCCAGCCTTTTAGAATGGTATCTGTTGTCACTGTCACCAGAGGATTTTGTATCCAGTCCACCCCTATTAGCAGGTTTGTTTGTATCACCCACCAGGTTAACGAGGCCTTTACCTTCCCTGGAGTGTATACTCTTCTGTTTAGGAAATTTGGATTTCCATTCCAGTTTTCCAGAATATGTGCCTGCAGAACTCTGGAATGGGCCTGAGCCCCCTGGACTGATTGTATGCAGGCCGTCATCGACCCCAGAAGAGACATTGCTGTCCGCAGAGTAGGGGGACCTTTGTTTTTTGAAGTCTAGGACCTTGGATATCAGGTTCTTCCGGTGCTCTTCTGGTAGAAAGGATTTTTGATTTTCCGAGTCCAATAGGACCCCAAAAATTTTTATCACTCTTGATGGTAATAGATGAGACTTCTTTAGATTGGGTATCCAACCTAAAAGTCGTAAGATGTTCAGAGTTCTGGCAATCCTCTGAGAATTTCGGCGGAAGGACCGATGATTAGAAGGTCATCCAAGTAAGGTACTATGGCGACGTCTTGGTTTTTGATATGAGATACAGCTTCCGCCATGACTCTGGAAAAAACCCTTGGGGCTGAGGAGATCCCGAAGGGGAGAACATTGTATTGAAAATGTAGAATCTTGTGATTCAACTGGACCGCAAATCTTAGATATCTCCTGTGACGAGGATGTATCGGAATATGGAAATAGGCATCTTTGAGGTCTATTGTTGCCATATAAGAATGAGGAGCTATCAGAGGAATGGCTGATTTTACTGACTCCATTTTGAATTTGCGGTAAGTAATGTATTGGTTGAGAGCTTTTAAATTTATTATGATCCGGGCTTGTCCGGAAGGCTTTTTTTACCATAAATATGGGGGAGTAATGCCCTTTTCCCTGTTCGTTTACCGGGACCATTGAAATAGCTCTCGAGGTCATCAGATCTTGTAAACCTGACATCATTAACTTCTGAGTCTCCCGAGATGATGGGGAGGTGACTCTTAGGATCCTAGGAGGAGGCGCCTCGAACTCTATAAGAAGACCCTGTTGGATAACACTTACGACCCAAGGGCTGTTGGAGATATTCTGCCAACTGAACGAAGTTCGAAAGCCTCCCCCCCACCGGATCGGAGTCATTGTTTTTCTTGCTGTGGCTGCTGGGGAATAAGGATATTTTTGGGTTTTCCCTTGGCATAACTCCACCTACCGGATTTTCCTTTTCCCTTTACCTGGGAGGGCTGAGACTGGGAAGCCCGAAAAAAAACGCTTCCTGGGAGGAGAGGTTCAGGAAGAGTCTTTTTCCTGTCCGTGGCTTTTTCCAGGATGTCATCTAATGAGGGCCCGAACACAGTCACCCTTAAAGGGAATGGAACACAGCTTTATTTTTGAAGTGACATCTCCACTCCACATCTTTAGCCAGAGAGCTCTTCTGGATGAATTTGTCTGGACTAAAGATCTGGCGGCTACACGGATGGATTCCAGTGAGGCGTCTGCAAGAAATCCAGTTGCTCTATGTAAAATAGGCAAGGAGTCCAATACTTCATCTCTCGGAGTACCCTGAGAGATGTGGTTTTCTAATTCTTCCATCCAGCGGAAGACAGGGAGGGCTACACAGGTGGATGCAATATTGAACCTGAGGGCTGAAGTGGAAGTTTCCCAGGATTTTTTGAGTAGGCTTTCAATTGTCTTATCTAAGGGATCTTTTAACTGGGAGGAGTCTTCGAACGGCAGGGCAGTCTTTTTTGCCACTCTAGCCACCTGAACATCTATTTTTGGGATGTTCCATTTAATTGAATCCTCATCCAGAGGAAACCGATGTTTAAAGTCTGACGGGGTGGTTAGCCGTTTCTCAGGAAGTTCCCACCCATTATTGATCATATCAATGATACTTTTGTTTACGGGAAAACCAGGTTGTTTATCAGTATGTATGCCGAATAACATCCTGTATAGACTGAGGAACGGGTTCCTCCTTTAGCCCCATAGTATTCCTCACTGCGGACACCAATTCCTCAATATATTCAGAGGATAAAAGGTATTTTTTGATTTCAGAAGTTTTATGAGGTAGGACATCTTTCCATTTAACTGAAGATGACGCATAAGAGCCCTCAGATTCTGAATCAGAATATTTCTGTATCTTCCTCTTCTTGGGAAGTGATGGACCAGGTGAGGGTGGTGGTGGCGGTGGAGGGGCAAGCGTGGCTAAAGAGGTCTGAACCTCCTGTCTAACCAAGGAATGTATCTCTTCAATTAGTGAAGGATGTTCAGCCCGGATTATTTTGTCCGTACAGGGTTGGCACAATTTTTTCTCCCATTTTAAGGGCAGTTTTCCATTACAAGTAGCACATTTGCGCTTAGTAGTAGCTTTATGGCCAGGCTTGTCTCCCTGAAATGAGAGAGGAAGCAGTATGAGAAGGTACACTAAAATCTACCTTTAAATGGGACCCGTCCCTGCCACACTTACTGGGGCTTGGGGAGCGCTGGGCTCTGCAGTTGCAGGGCAAGACGTATCCATGCTGAGCAGGCTTACCTGAGACGTCTTCTGCAGCTTATATAGAAAATAATGCTGCCCCAGCGCGTGGCAATTAGCCGCCCCTCCCCCTCCGCAATCCCAGGCAGGCGTGCGAGGATGCAGCGTGCCTCACACGCCGTTCGGAGGTCCATCCCAGACAGAGTAACGCTCCTTCACACAGGAGCGCCGACCCAGAAGTGAAGCGTCACGTGAGTTCCGGGTCGCTGAACAGCGCGCACCGGAGGGGGAGACGCCGGAGAGCTCAGGGAGGCCTCCGGGATGGGATCACCGGCACGCTTTACCCCCGCAAGGGGACGCAGGAGGACCGGGAATGCGGTCTCAGAATCCGAAGAGACGGGAGCATAACGGAGGAGGGAGGCCTGGGGGGCCTCGCACCAAGAACCTCTCCATGCCCCATGGGGAACAGGAAAGACACTGGTTAATGGGAGGTGGGAGGGGTTTTAACCTCTTGTGCTTCCTGTCCCCCATTAGGGTATGGAGACAACCTCCTGGGCTGTCGTGGAAGGCAACTAGAGAAACCTGCAGTTCCAGCAAAGGTAATCGGTTTTTGACAACTATGAGAGACAATTACCTTTCACAACTGGTTCAGGACCCAACAAGAAGGGGGGCACTGCTAGACCTAATATTAACCAACAGTCCAGACCACATAGCAAATATAAGGGTTGGGGGTCACTTGGGGAATAGTGATCACAAAATAATAAGTTTTCATGTATCCCTTAATAAGATGTGTAGTAGAGGGGTTACAAGGACACTAAACTTCAGGAAGGCAAATTTCCAACGGATGAGAGATGATCTTAGTGCAATTAACTGGGACGATATCCTGAGACATAAAAATACACAAAGAAAATGAATGGGAGACGTTTATTAGCATCCTGAATAGGACCTGTGCACAGTGTATACCGTATGGGAATAAACATACTAGAAATAGGAGGAAACCAATATGGCTAAATAGAGCTGTAAGGGGTGCAATAAGTGACAAAAAGAAAGCATTTAGAGAATTAAAGGAAGTAGGTAGTGATGAGTCATTAAATAAATATAGAAAATTAAAAAAATTCTGTAAAAAGCAAATCAAGGCAGCAAAGATTGAGACAGAGAGACGACTCATTGCCAGAGAGAGTAAAAATAATCCCAAAATATTCTTTAACTACGTAAATAGTAAGAAACTAAACAATGATAGTGTTGGCCCCCTTAAAAATAGTCTGGGTGAAATGGTGGATGAGGATGAGGAAAAAGCCAATATGCTAAATTACTTTTTTTCATCAGTATTTACACAAGAAAATTCCATGGCAGACAATATCAGTGATAACAAAAATTCCCCATTAAATGTCACAAGTACGGAGGCGTCTAAAAATCACTAAAATTGACAAATCTCCGGGCCCAGATGGGATCAACCCCCGAGTACTGCAGGAATTAAGTACAGTCATTGATAGACCATTATTTTTAATCTTTAACCCCTTTCTGACCTCGGACCAGATAGTACGTCCAAGGTCAGATCCCCTGCTTTGATGTGGGCTCCGGCGGTGAGCCCACATCAAAGCTGCGACATGTCAGCTGTTTTGAACATGTGGTCGACGCTCATAGCAAGCCTGTAATTAAGCTACATAGGAGCGATCTGAGCTGCTATGTAGCTGAGCCGATCAGGCTATGCCAGCTTCTAGCCTCCCATGGAGGCTATTGAAGCATGGCAAAAGTTTTAAAAAAAAAGTTTACATCACCCCCCTTTCGCCCCATTCAAAATAAAAGAATAAAAATAAAATCAAATATAAACATATTTGGTATTGCCGCGTTCAGAATCGCCCGATCAATAAAAAAAAAAAAAAAAAAGGATTAACCTGATCGCTAAACGGCGTAGCGAGAAAAAAAAATTTGAACCACCAAAATTACATTTTTTTAGTCGCAGCGACATTGCATTAAAATGCAATAATGGACGATCAAAAGAACGTATCTGCACCAAAATGGTATCACTAAAAACGTCAGCTCGGCACGCAAAAAAAAAGCCCTCACCTGACCCCAGATCACAAAAATGGAGACGCTACGGGTATTGGAAAATGGCGCAATTTTATTTTTTAGCAAAGTTTGGAATTTGTTTTCACCACTTAGATGAAAAATAACCTACACATGTTTGGTGTCTATGAACTTGTAATGACTTGGATAATCATAATGGCAGGTCAGTTTTAGCATTTAGTGAACCTAGCAAAAAAGCCAAAACAAAAAACACGCATGGGATTGCACTTTTTTTGCAATTTCCCAGCACTTGGAATTTTTTTCCCCATTTTCTAGTACAAGTCATGGTAAAACCAATGATGTCGTTCAAAGGTACAACTCGTCCCGCAAAAAATAAGCCCTCACATGGCCATACTGATGGAAAAATAAAAAAGTTATGGCTCTGGGAAGGAGGGGAGCGAAAAACGAACACGGAAAAACCGAAAATCCCAAGGTCATGAAGGGGTTAAAAACTCCATAATAACAGGGTCTGTACCACAGGACTGGCGTATAGCAAATGTGGTGCCAATATTCAAAAAGGGGACAAAAACTAAACTCGGAAATTACAGGCCAGTAAGCTTAACCTCTACTGTGGGTAAAATCCTGGAGGGCATTCTAAGGGATGCTATACTGGAGTATCTGAAGAGGAATAACCTCATGGCCCAGTATCAGCACGGGTTTACTAGGGACCGTTCATGTCAAACCAATCTGATCAATTTCTATGAAGTTCCGGACTGGACCAAGGGAACCCAGTGGATGCAGTGTATGGACTTTTCAAAAGCTTTTGATACGGTGCCACACAATATGTTGATACATAAAATAAGAACTATGGGAAATTATGTGTAAGTGGGTTAAGAGCTGGCTCAGGGATAGGAAACAAAGGGTGGTTATTAATGGAGCACACTCGGACTGGGTCGCGGCTAGCAGTGGGGTACCACAGGGGTCAGTATTGGGCCCTCTTCTTCTTAACCTATTTATTAATTACCTTGTAGGGGGGCATACAGAGCAGAATTTCAATATTTGCAGATGACACTAAACTCTGCAGGGTAATCAATACAGAGGAGGACAATTTTATATTACAGGATGATTTATGTAAACTAGAAACTTGGGCTAATGAGCTTTAATGGGGATAAATGTAAAGTAATAAGATGTATAACTATGTGCTTAATTCTAAAACTCTGGGCAAAACAGTCAATGAAAACGACCTGGGTGTATGGGTGGATGACAAACTCACATTTAGTGGCCAGTGTCAGGCAGCTGCTACAAAGGCAAATAAAATAATGGGATGCATTAAAAGAGGCATAGATGCTCATGAGGAGAACATAATTTACCTCTATACAAGTCACTAGTTCGACCACACTTAGAATACGGTGTACAATTCTGGTCTCCGGTGTATAAGAAAGACAGCTGAACTAGAGCGGGTGCAGAGAAGAGCGACCAAGGTTATTAGAGGACTGGGGTGTCTGCAATACCAAGAAAGATTATTACACTTGGGGCTATTTAGTTTGGAAAAACCAAGGCTAAGGGGTGATCTTATTTTAATGTATAAATATATGAGGGGACAGTACAAAGACCTTTCTGATGATCTTTTTAATCACAGACCTGAGACAGGGACAAGGGGGCATCCTCTACGTCTGGAGGAAAGAAGGTTTAAGCATAATAAGACGCAAATGCTTTACTGTAAGAGCAGTGAGACTATGGAACTCTCTGCCGTATGATGTTGTAATGAGTGATTCATTACTTAAATTTAAGAGGAGACTGGATGCCTTTCTTGAAAAGTATAATGTTACAGGTTATATACAGGTCCTTCTCAAAAAATTAGCATATAGTGTTAAATTTCATTATTTACCATAATGTAATGATTACAATTAAACTTTCATATATTATAGATTCATTATCCACCAACTGAAATTTGTCAGGTCTTTTATTGTTTTAATACTGATGATTTTGGCATACAACTCCTGATAACCCAAAAAACCTGTCTCAATAAATTAGCATATTTCACCCGTCCAATCAAATAAAAGTGTTTTTTAATAACAAACAAAAAAAACATCAAATAATAATATTCAGTTATGCACTCAATACTTGGTCGGGAATCCTTTGGCAGAAATGACTGCTTCAATGCGGCGTGGCATGGAGGCAATCAGCCTGTGACACTGCTGAGATGTTATGGAGGCCCAGGATGCTTCAATAGCGGCCTTAAGCTCATCCAGAGTGTTGGGTCTTGCGTCTCTCAACTTTCCCTTCACAATATCCCACAGATTCTCTATGGGGTTCAGGTCAGGAGAGTTGGCAGGCCAATTGAGCACAGTAATACCATGGTCAGTAAACCATTTACCAGTGGTTTTGGCACTGTGAGCAGGTGCCAGGTCGTGCTGAAAAATGAAATCTTCATCTCCATAAAGCATTTCAGCCGATGGAAGCATGAAGTGCTCCAAAATCTCCTGATAGCTAGCTGCATTGACCCTGCCCTTGATGAAACACAGTGGACCAACACCAGCAGCTGACATGGCACCCCACACCATCACTGACTGTGGGTACTTGACACTGGACTTCAGGCATTTTGGCATTTCCTTCTCCCCAGTCTTCCTCCAGACTCTGGCACCTTGATTTCCGAATGACATGCAAAATTTGCTTTCATCAGAAAAAAGTACTTGGGACCACTTAGCAACAGTCCAGAGCTGCTTTTAAGTGGCTTTACCTGGGGAATGCGGCACCTGTAGCCCATTTCCTGCCCACGCCTGTGCACGGTGGCTCTGGATGTTTCCACACCAGACTCAGTCCACTGCTTCCTCAGGTTCCCCAAGGTCTGGAATCGGTCCTTCTCCACAATCTTCCTCAGGGTCCGGTCACCTCTTCTCGTTGCACAGCGTTTTCTGCCACATTGTTTCCTTCCAACAGACTTACCATTGAGGTGCCTTGATACAGCACTCTGGGAACAGCCTATTTGTTGAGAAATTTCTTTCTGGGTCTTACCCTCTTGCTTGAGGGTGTCAATGATGGCCTTCTTGACATCTGTCAGGTCGCTAGTCTTACCCATGATGGGGGTTTTGAGTAATGAACCAGGCAGGGAGTTTTTAAAAGCCTCAGGTATCTTTTGCATGTGTTTAGAGTTAATTAGTTGATTCAGAAGATTAGGGTAATAGGTCATTTAGAGAACCTTTTCTTGATATGCTAATTTATTGAGACAGGTTTTTTGGGTTATCAGGAGTTGTATGCCAAAATCATCAGTATTAAAACAATAAAAGACCTGACAAATTTCAGTTGGTGGATAATGAATCTATAATATATGAAAGTTTAATTGTAATCATTACATTATGGTAAATAATGAAATTTAACACTATATGCTAATTTTTTGAGAAGGACCTGTATACTAGATTCCTTGATAGGGCGTTGATCCAGGGAACTAGTCCGATTGCCGTATGTGGAGTCGGGAAGGAATTTTTTTCCCTAATGTGGAGCTTACTCTTTGCCACATGGGTTTTTTTGCCTTCCTCTGGATCAACATGTTAGGGCATGTTAGGTTAGGCTATGGGTTGAATTAGATGGACTTCTAGTCTTCCTTCAACCTTAATAACTATGTTACTATGGAGGAGAAAGGTTATGGATGGCTTTGCAGGTCAGTGTTAGTAGTTTAAACTGGATACGCTGGGAAATTGGGAGCCAGTGAAGGGATTTGCAAAGAGGGGAAGCAGGAGTGTAGCGAGAAGAGAGCTTAATTAGTCGGGCAGCAGAGTTAAGGACAGACTGGAGGGGTGCGAGAGAGTTAGAAGGTAGGCCACAGAGGAGGATGTTGCAGTAGTTGAGGCGGGAGATGATTAGGGCATGCATGAGCATTTTGGTAGAGTGAGGGTTGAGGAAAGGACGGATTCTGGAAATATTTTTCAGCTGGAGGTGACAGGAGGTGGCGAGAGCTTGGATGTGCGGTTTGAAGGACAGGGCAGAGTCAAGGGTTACTCCGAGGCAGTGGAATTTGGGGACAGGGGAAAGTGTGATTTCATTTATTTTGATAGATAGATCAGGTAGGGAAGATATGCGAGATGGAGGAAAGATAATTAGTTCAGATTTGTCCACATTAAGCTTGAGGAAGCGAGAGGAGAACAAGGAGGATATGGCTGATAGACACTCTGGGATTCTGGACAGCAGAGAGATGACATCTGGGCCAGAGAGGTAGATCTGAATGTCATCAGCATATAGATGGTACTGGAAGCCATAGGACCTTATGAGTTGTCCCAGGCCGAGTGTATAGATTGAGAAGAGTAAGGGCCCTAGGACAGAGCCTTGAGGTACACCAACAGAGAGGGGGCGAGATGAAGAGGTAGTATGGGAGTAGGAAATGCTAAATGTGCGGTTGGTAAGGTATGAGGAGATCCAAGATAGGGCAAGGCCTTTGACACCAAAGGAAGAGAGGATCTGTAGTAGGAGGCAGTGGTCAACTGTGTCGAAGGCAGAGGACAGCTGAGGACTGCAGGGCAGTCTCAGTGGAATGGTGGGGACTGAAGCCAGATTGTAGGTTGTCGAAGAGAGTTAGATGCAAAGTGAGGAAAGTTCAGTGTGGATGTGCTGCTCAAGTAGTTTGGAAGCAAATGGGAGCAAAGATATGGGGCGGTAGCTGGACATAGCGCTCGGGTCAAGGGAAGGCTTTTTGAGGACAGGTGTGATTGTGGCATGTTTGAAAGCAGAGGGGAAGGTACCAGAAGTTAGTAATCAGTTGAAGAGATGGGTTAGGGATGGGATTAGTGTGGTGGTGAGGTTGGGGAGGAGGTGGGATGGGATGGGGTCAAGTGCACAAGTGGTGAGGTGTAATTTGGAGAGAAGATGAGCAAGCTCCCCTTCAGTGATTTTGGAGAGGGAAGTTATTGTGTTTGGTCATTGGTCTGGTATACAAATGGGTTGTGGTGGTTTGACAACAAAGACTTGCCTTGTTTGGTCTATTTTATTTCATTATATTCTTCTATAGATATGCCCCCTCCTTCCATTTGATAAACATTTCTTTTTCCTTTTTAACCCCTTAACGTCCAGTGACGGACAAAGTCCATCATTGGACGCCTCCCCCTCTTTGGTGGGGGCTCCGGCGATGAGCCCGCACCTTTTCCGGGACATGACAGATGATCTGACCAGCTGACATGTTCCCCTAACAGCCGTGGGTGAAATTGCGATTCACCCGTGGTTGTCAAACTCTGACACCGGCATTTAACATGAAAGCGCACAAAGCGTGTTTCTTCCTGCTCCCATTGGCGCCCATGTCACATGACCGTGGGTCACCGACAGGTTGGCATGACAACCTGGGGTCAGGAAAAGACCCCTGTGGTAGTCATTGCTGCATAGCTATGAGCGCCACCTAGTGGTCGGCGCTCAAATCAAGTGAGCATTTCTGATACATAGAGCAGGTTCAGTTTTTCCTCCATAAGACACAAACCACTGGAGAATCCTCTCTCCAGCCTGGATGAACAAAGACTGCCTTTGGAGGCAAACCATTTCAGCCCCAGACTATGTGACTCTACCCCCATGGGACTGAACACATGACTGCGACATCACACAAGTCCTGTCAGCACATGGAGGTGCCAACTCTGCAGGTGGAGGGAGATAAGGTGGACACCCTCCCAGCCACTCTATGGATTTTCACATAAAACCAGCCCATCACGCAACTTAGGTTAAACTTCACAGTACTGACCCTTTAGAGAACCGGAGTATGACGCCCCAAAATATTAGCAAAATACCACAGTTTAGAAAATATTACTTTATTAAACGATACAAAAAAATAAATAAAAAAAACATAAAAACAGGCACACAAAAGCTTTCCGAGGAAGCAAAAACTGCGAAACGTACGTCGGGGCTACGGACTCAGCAGACACCATATCCACATGGGTAAGCACTACATGTAGCACCTTCTTAAGCACTGTGCACTTTATTGCAGCATTAACACTTTGTTTGCCTGTTAAATGAAGTAGGTATTTTGTATTGGGACTATGTTACAACTCTAACTCATTACGAGAAGATATGTTACGCCGCACAGGCGTTCATATCTTACTGTGTGCACTTTATGCATTGAGTGTCCCTTTTTTCTTGCTACTGGGTGCAAATAATTTTATATAGTGCTGCTGACTCCGGTTTTTGTGTCATCACCGTTATCCATCACTTTTTACTGTTTTATATGTTTTTTGCATTATTTTTTGGTATTGTTTAATAAAGTAATATTTTCTTCACTATTTATAGTATTTTGCTAATATTTTGGGGCGTCATACTCCGGTTTTCTATAGGCTCAATTTGTTATGGGAGTTGTCCTGCTTTCCTGTTATAAATTTGGCATCTGTGCCCAACTAGGGTATTAATAGATGCTTCAATAATATGTCGGTATATGCTCAATTAAACTTCACAGTACGTAGTGTGCTGGAGGAAAAATGCTCTGGGTTTTACATCACTGACACCACTAAGTGTAATGACACATATTCACATTATCGTGACAATGCCATGTTTGAGTCTGCCTAACTTTACAGGACACACGCTGTGGGCTATTCTGACTCCCCCTTCTTTTCTCTCTGCTGGCTGCTTGTGTGTGTGTGTGTGTGTGTGTGTGTGTGTGTGTGTGTGTGTGTGTGTGTGTGTGTGTGTGTGTGTGTGTGTGTGTGTGAAAAAGTATGTGGATTGCCGTTGCAAGTAGCAGTCTCAGGGAAGGCTGCTCATTTCATCCCTCCTCCCATCTAGTACCAGCTAAAACTGGTGTAAGACCCTTCCACAAGGCAGGGATTTCTTTGTTCTATTATAGTGATTTATTGGGCCACCGATTTGGGCTAGGAAAATAAGGAGTACATATTTCGTGTGTCCATCGGTAGATCTGTCAATCACTGTAAGCACTAGCAACTAATCGGAACGAGTGCAAGTGCGGATTTCGCCCAAAACAGAGTGGAATAGCTAGCCCGAGTTTAGACTCATTAGAAAGCTAATCTCAATATAAGATGAGTGATGGGTGTGCCGTTATTCTGCTAGGTTCTCAAGCACATTTATGAGTATTATAAGTTTTCATACCAATATGTGCACCCTGGCAGCTAGGGGAGGGTGCAGGTAAACCAGCTCCTTTAGGGATGTCACAAGCCTGAAAGCAGGTTCACACTGAGCACATGTGACAGATGTGACAGAGTCTGGAGATGCCGTGGAGAGCGATCTGCTGCCTGCAACATCCTTCAGCATGACCGGTTTGGCAGTGGGTCAGTAATGGTGCGGGGTGGCATTTCTTTGGAGGGCCGCACAGCCCTCCATGCGCTCACCAGAGGTAGCCTGACTGCCATTAGGTACAGAGATGAGATCCTCAGACCCCTTGTGAGACCATATGCTGGTGTGATTGGCACTGGGTTCCTCCTAATGCAGGACAATGCAATGCCAGACCTCATGTGGCTGGAGTGTGTCAGCAGTTACTGCAAGATGAAGGCATTGAAGCTATGGACTGGCCCACCTGTTCCCCAGACCTGAATATGACTGAACACATCTGGGACATCATGTCTCGCACCATCCACCAACGTCACGTTGCACCACAGACTGTACAGGAGTTGGCGGATGCTTTAGTCCAGGTCTGGGAGGAGATCCCTCAGGAGACCATCTGACGCCTCATCAGGAGCATGCCCAGGCGTTGTAGGAAGGTCATACAGGCACAGGAGGAGCCATGAATAGCAGGACAGGGATGAGGGGGACAATGCATACCAGTCTTATACTCGAGTCAATAAGCTTACCCAGTTTTCCATTGCAAAAGTAGGTGCCTCGGCTTATACTCAAGTATATATGGTATGTAGTCCAAAAGGGTTCAAATAATAATGAAAAAGGGTATCTGCCCATTAAGGACAGGAACCCTACTAAATAAAAAGCAGCACCTCTCCTTCACATCAGTTGGGTTTCAGCGCATAAGAGGACCTCCAGACCGTTATTAACCCCTTAACAACCACCGATACGCCTTTTAACGGCAAGTTAAGGGTACTTATTCCTCAGCGACGCTTTTTTTCCACTCATTTCTTTCTTCTCTGATATGATTTAACATACCAGAGAAATGGGGTCTCCCGCGACCCCCGGTATCTCAGCCATCCCAGGACCCTCCTGCTTCGTCCCCCGGCCCTCCGCGTCTTCCTGGAAGAAAGTGAGGGGCATATGTCGGTACCCGGCAACAACATTACATTTTTCCTATTGGTTCACGGTGATCAATATAAAAAAAAAATAAATAAATAAAAACCCCCTTTGTCACTCCCTTAATGATATAAAAATAATAAAATTTAAATATTGTAATTTTTTCCATTCGTTGGGGTGTTGGGCTTGGGGGTATGTTGGGGTTAGGGCTGTGTTAGGGTTGAAGTTAGAATCGGGAGGTTTCCACTGTTTAGGCACATCAGAGGCTCTCTAAACACGATATGGTGCCCGCCATCGATTCCAGCCAATTTTACGTTCAAAATGTCAAATGGTGCTCCCTCACTTCTGAGCCCTGCCATGCGCCCAAACAGTGGCTTTTCCCCACATACGGGGCATCCACTTACTCAGGAGAAATCGCACAACAAATTTTGTGATCCATTTTCTCCTGATACCCTTGTGAAAATAAACAGTTTGGGTCTAAAGTAAATTTTGTTGTGAAAAAAGTTAAATGTTCATTTTTTCCTTCCACACTGCTTTAGTTCTCGTGAAGCACCTGAAGGGTTAATAAACTTCTTGAATGTGGTTTTGCGCACCTTGAGGGGTACAGAGTTTAGAATGGTATTACTTTTGGGTATTTTCTCTCATATTGACCTCCCAAATTAACTTCAAATGTGAGGTGGTCACTAAAAAAAAAAAAAAAAAAAAAGATTTTGTAAATTTTATTGGAAAAATTAGAAATCGCTGGTCAACTTTTATCCCTTATAATTTCCTAACAAAAAAAAAATCTAATTTCCTAAATTGTGCTGATGTAAAGTAGACATGTGGGAAATGTTATTTATTAACTATTTTGTGTGGCACGACTCTCCGATTTAACCCCTTTGTGACCGAGCCAATTTTTACAATTCTGACTGTCACTTTATGAGGTTATAGTTCTGGAATTCTTTAACAGATTCCAACGGAGATTGTTTTTTGTGACATATTATACTTCATTTTAGTGGTAACATTTCTTCGATATGACTTGCCTTTACTTATGAAAAAATAAAAAACGGAAATGTGGCAAAAGTGTTTCAAATTTAGCAATTTTCAAACTTTTAATTTTGTGCCCTTAAAAGATGAGTGTCTTTATTGGCAAACCTTTAAGTGGCTCAAAGGGGGTTCCAATTAATGCCTCCAGGACCAGATTTAAAAGACAGGGCGGTACCACTGGGGCAGCTATTGGCATAGATCTGTCACATGCCTTGATAAATCTAATAATCAACCCATTGGCTGCCAAATTATAGTTATATAAAGGCCCCTAGGGCGGACACCTGAACCTTTAGAGTGCTAGAGGATAAGCCCATTTCTTTAATTCTCTGGAGAAATTCTAATATGGTCTTTTATTGGTATTTTACCTGCCAAGTTATGCCCCAAACTAAAAAAAATAAAAAAATAAAAATAAAAAATTACCCAGGTTCTACCATATATTCTTGTTATTAATGGTTTTCTGCTCTTAAGCAGAGAAGAGACTAGGTTCGGGGAGAACCCTCTGAATTAATAATGCCCTTTCAGACTCCAGGTAGTCAAATGAAGGCTCGCCCATTGTGGATGGAAAACTGGATCCTGCCAGGAGATCCGGAACATCTGGGAGGACCCATGGATCCGATACGGACATCATCGTCATCAATGAGAACCATGGCCTCTTGGGCCAAAATGGAGCAATCAGGATGATCCTTGTTTGCTCCTCACTGACTTTCCTCAGAACTGTAGGGCTCAACATCACGGGCACAGGCAAGGTCATGATCCAAAGGAATCTGAAAGCTATCCAACTGAGGGTTTTTCTCTTGGGTCCAGAGAGCAGAATCTATTTTTCTGTTTTGCCTGTTATGCTAACAGGTCTATATCTGGCTACCCCCAATAATCTAGGATTTGTTGAAATATGGTCTGATTTAGTTCCCCATCTCCCTGCTTTAGTCGGTCCTGACTCAGGAAACATGTGCTTTCATTTTACTTCCCTTTTATGTGAAGTGCTGTCAGAATCAAATGCTATTGTTCCGCAAACTGAAGGATCTCTTCCGCCACCATCATCAGAGAGCGGGACCCTAAGCGTGACGGTCTGTAATCTCCAACAGGATCAATGGATCTGACACTTACATTGACCTTAACAGGGAAAACCATGGTCTTTTCAGCCAGAATTGAGAAATCAGAATCACCCTTGCCTAATCATTCCTGATCTTCCTCACAAATGCTGGTATCATTGCTATCGGACGGGAGGCATCGGCAATCCTGAAGTTCCAGGGAACCTGAAGGGCATTTACTGAGTATGGATTGTCCCCTAGGTTTAGTGAACAGAACTTTTTTACCTTTACCTTCCTGTTCTGCTTGCTGGCAAATAGTTCTCGCAGGTGAATGGACGAATATAGACCTATCTAATGAAAGACCAGGGAGTTTAAAGTTCATTCCCCATTTCAGCCTTTTGTGGATAAGTAAGTCTGCCTTGGTATTCTTTACTCCCTTTATATGCAGTGCTGTAAAGGAACAAAAGGTGTTCTGCTAGCTGGAAGAGTCTGCTGCTACCATCATTTGGGAGTGGGACCTTGTTCCACTCTGGTCATTCATATATGCCACCATCGCCCAGTTGTCTGACATAACCCAGACATTGTGACCCAGAAGGAAGGGAAGAAAGCCTCTTGGAGCCCTTTCCACACCCCACACCTCTTGCAGGTTCAATGCCTGGTTTCTCTAGGGAGGACAAGGTCCCTTGAATTATGTGATTTCTCAGGTGTGCCCCCCAACCTGAGTTACACAATCGGTTGTAAGTATGTCGTCTACCGACTTTACCCATTGGACCCCCCCCATGTCAAGTTTACGCTGTCTGCCCAACAAGAGAGTTTCTAACCCTTAAAGAAAGATCCATCTTCCCTTATAAATGTCCCCTTAGCAATCTCTGTGCATACAGAATTTCCCACTGAATCTGTCTCATGTAGAATTGGCCCCCCATCTTACTGCTGGAATGCAGGGATGCTAACAGGGACATTTCCTTCCTTAGATCATCCAGGAATGACCCTATCACTGACAAGGCCAGGTTCACGATCTTGTCTATTTTGTCCTCGGGTAAGAGACAGGTCTGGTTGGAGTGCGGAATCTAGAACAAGGCCTAGGAAGAACTGTGTCCTCTCTGGTCTTTGCCTTGACTTGAGTGTTCACTATCCAGCCAAGATCCTCTAGGATGATTCTCACATCTCTCAGCTGTGATGCCCAGTGGTCTTCCAATTTTCCTACTATGAGGAACTTGTCCAGGTAAGGCTACTTTCACACTAGCGTTTTTTTCAATATGTCGCAATGCGTCGTTTTGGCAAAAAAACGCATCCTGCAAAAGTGCTTGACTAACATTAGCGACGCATTTGCGACGCATTGACACGTCGCAACCGTCGTGCGACGGTTGCGCCGTGTTGTGGCGGACCGTCGGCTGCAAAAAACGTTGCTTGTAACGTTTTTTGCGGCCGACGGACCGCCATTTCCGACCGCGCATGCGCGGCCGGAACTCCGCCCCCACCTCCCCGCACCTCACAATGGGGCAGCGGATGCGCTGGAAAAATGCATCCGCTGCCCCCGTTGTGCGGCGCAGAGAACGCTAGCGTCGGTAACCTCGGCCCGACGCACTGCAACGAGCCCGTCGCTAGTGTGAAAGTAGCCTTCGACACTAACTGTGTTCAGAGCATGAAGGTAGGCCGTCACCGCTGATAGTATCTTGGAGAAAATCCTTGGAGCCACCGACAACCTGTATGGAAGAGCCCTGAATTGATGATGCTTGATTTCTCCCTGGATGTACAGGGCTATTCTCAGGTATCTTTGTGCTAAAAAGATGCATGTGGAGAGCTGAAAAGAAAATGAGTGGCATCACCAGGAGGTAGGCAAGGATGCAAAATAATACATTACTATCTAACGAGTACAGACATTCCTTACCTAATCATGCGATGGCTGCCCTCTTTACTATGCCCACGCTCATGGTGAGCTGGTGATGGTAGTGGCTGCTGTTGCGGTCGTCTCTGTTCCTCCATGACACCATGAGCACTGTTCTGTGGCTGTACCCCCCCTTTTTAAGGGGGATCCACTGATCTCTCCTCTGTTCCATCTCCTCCGATGCCCGGTGATTACCCACTCCGATCCACCCAAACTAGGACACGCTATATTCCCGAATATTCTTTTCAGCCGGGACAAAAGAGGTTGAGAGCAGGGAGTGTAGAGGAGGGAGGCTGAGGCAGCGGACCAAGATATGCACCGAAACTTCGCCTGTGCCGCCCACATATGTACACCAGAGGCCCCATTGGACCCGTGGATGGCGCTTCCAGAATCCGGAAAGCCAGCCCACATGCATACAGCCCGCTCTTCCGGCACTGGTACTTCTTCTGTGAAACTGCCGATTCCAGCTCAAGGTTCCTATCAAGGACAGGAAACCAACTGATGCGGGGAAGAGTTACCGCCCTTTTATTTCAGTAGGTTTCTGGTCCTTGCTTCTCAGGTGTGCTGTCATGGGTTAGGAGAAAAATAAGGTGTAAATATAAATTATATTACTTTTTTACTTTTTAAAATTTATGATACGGAAAGTGGGCTGATGCAGAGCAACCTTGACCAAGGTTTCAGACCTTAAGTCTGTTAAGGTTAAGACTTGTTCACCATCATCATTCAGAAAGGCCAAGTAAAGCAAATTTCTCAGCTTTATAAAAAGCCAGCCTCCTCTAACCTTGTGTCAAAAACAGCAGCCATGGGTTCTTCTAAGCAGCTGCCCAGTACTTTGAAAATGGTGGAGGCCCACAATACAGGAGAAGGCAAAAAAAAAATAGATATAATTCAAAGAAAGCATTTTTAAGTTGCCCTTTCCTCAGTTCGAAATGTAATTACAAATGACAGCTAACAAGAACAGTTGAGGTCAAGATAAGGTCTGAAAGACCAAGCAAAATGTCAGTGAGAGCTGCTCGAAAGATTCCTAGAGAGGCAAATAAGAACCCCAGCTTGACTGCAGAAGACCTGCAGATAGATTTAGCAGACTCTGGAATTGTAGAACATTGTTCTACTGTTCAGAGACACCAGCACCAATATGGACTTCATGGAAAAGTCATCAGAAGAAAACCTCTTCTGCGTCCTCACCATAAAATTCAGCATAAGAATTAAGCAAAAGAATAGCTAAACAAGCCTGATGCATTTTGGAAACAAGTCCTGTGGAATGATAAAATAGAAGACTTTGGCCACAATTATCAAAAGTATGTACGGAGAAAAAAGGGCACAGAACTTTAGGCAAGAAACATCTTGGCAACCATTAAACATGGGGGTGGATCAATCATGCTTTCTGGCTGTGTTGCAGCCAATAGCACTGGAAACAATTCACAGGTAGAGGAAAGAACGGAATTAGCAGCGCTTTGGACGCAATGCACGTCCGCTGTATTCAAAGCGCTGCAGTCTACTGTATGCAGGTGAATCTGCATGTGTTTACTCAACTGTGCGGATTCACAGCGTCAAATACATTATATGGGTCTCTGCAAGAGAAATAGATATGCTACGGTCAGTCTCCGCAGGTGAGCCGTCTCTGGACACAGTGGGCATGGGATTTCTTGAAATGCCATCCACTCTGCTGTAACATCTAGACACTTTAGGTTGGACGCTGCACAAGAACGCAGCGTCCAACTCGCAGCGTTTACTGATCATGTGCACATACCCTAACATTAACTGTAAAAAAGCTGATGTTGAAATCAGGATGGCTTCTACAAATAATAATAATAATATTTATTTTTATATAGCGCTAACATATTCCGCAGCGCTTTACAGTTTGCACACATTATCATCGCTGTCCCCGATGGGGCTCACAATCTAAATTCTCTATCAGTATGTCTTTGGAATGTGGGAGGAAACCGGAGTACCCGGAGGAAACCCATGCAAACACGGAGAGAACATACAAACTCTTTGCAGATGAATAATGATCCTAAATACATGTCAAAATCCACAATAGACCACCTCAAAAGGTGCAAGCTGAAGGTTTTACAATGGTCATCAGAGTCCCTGATCTGATCATCATTGACTATCTGTGGCTAGACCTCAAAACAGCAGTGCGTGAAAGACAAACCTGGGCGGTCACAGAAATTTAAAGAATTTTCCCAAGGAAGAATTAATGAAAATCCCTCAAACAAGAATTGAAAATCTTTTGGGTGGCTACAAAAAGCGTTTTACAAGCTGTGGTGCTTGCAAAAGGGGGTGATACGAGGTACTAACCATGCAGGGTGCCCGAACTTTTGCATAGGTCCTTTTAAGAGGAAAAAAATAAATAAATTAACCCCTTTACAACCTTGGGGTTTTCAGTTACTGCGTTACCATTTTTTGCGCTCTGTCTTCCCTGAGACATAACTTTTTACATTTTTTGTCAATATGGCCATGTGAGGGCTTGTTTTTTGCAGGAATTCGGGACAAGTTGTACTTTCCACTGACCCCATTGGTTTTACCATATAAAATAATGGGAAAAAAGTGCAATTCCACAACTGGTTTTTTTTTTGTTTTGTTTTTTTTAACCATGGTCACTAGTAAAGAGCGAGTATACTCGTTGCTCGGGTGATCTCCGAGTATTTGTTAGTGTTCGGAGATTAAGTTTTCATTGTTGCAGTTGAATGATTTATAGCCATTAGCCAGGCTGAGTATATGTGGGGTTTGCCTGGTTGCTAGGGAATCCCCACATGTAAACATGTTCATAAGACCATCAGCAAAAAAAAAGGCGATAAAAACGCAAAGAAAAAAGAAAATACTAGAAAAACGCAAGCAGATTTCCTGGCAAGGGAGTCCAGTTTTGATGGATAAAGTTCTGCAAACATTCTGCAACGTGGGCACATACTCTTAACGAGTCCTGGAATTCTGTTAATTTTACCCTAAAGACCTATTACTATAGGCACAGCCGTGTGTCCAGTAGTCACATTGGTGCCATATTGGATGTATTTCTGAATACTGGAAAACTAGTGTAATAAAATTTGGAGGTGTGTTTCTCAGAAAGTACAAGAGATTCATAAAAGACAGTGAAAAAATAGCTAATTGTAAAATTTTCAAACTTGGTTGCGTCAACTGCATAAAAAAGCGGTTGTATCAAACTACTCACTAACTCACTAGTGACTAGAAAAATACTTTAGAGGTAGTGATGAGCGAGCGTGCTCAGATTAGGGGTTATCCCAGCACACTCGTGTGCTAATAAAGTATCTTCGGCGTGCTCAAATACCATGTTCGAGATGCCGCGGTTGCATGTTTTGCAGCTGCTCAACAACTGCAACACATGCAGGGATTACCTAACAAACAAGCAGGCAATCATTGCATAGGTTGCGGCTGTAACTGCTGTAACAACTCGAACATAGCATTCGAGCACGCAGAACATACTTTCTTCACACATGATGATGCCCGGATAACACCTTATCCGGGCACGCTTAATCATCTCTAATTGGGGTACAATTTACAAAAAAAAAAAAAACATTTCTGGGGGATTTGTGTTGCTCTTGAACCACACAGGCTCTGCAAATATGACAATTTATTCCAAATTGAGCCAAACTTATGTTCTAACAATCAAATACTGATCCTTACGCTCCAAGCTCTGCAGTTTGTCCAAACAGAACTTTTTCACTACATGTGGGGTATCGCTGCGCACATAAGAAAGTGGGTAACAAACTGTGGGGTCCACTTTTTGGAATTCCCTCTTGCAATTGCAAACGTGAGAAATTTGGGGTTAAAGATAGAATTTTGTGAGGGAAAAAAAAGGAACTTTTTCAATATGACCACCTAATGTTAGCAAATTCGTCGTACCTGTGGATTCAAAATGCTCAAAATGGAGTCAGTTTTGTGTGTGTGTGTGTGTGTGTGTGGGGGGGGTGTAGGCACAATAGGGGCCCTGCAAATGGGACATGGTGCCCGCCATCTTTCAGCCAAATTTCTGTTACAAAATTTAAATATTGCTCCCGCAGCTCCCCTAAAATTTGTCCAAACAGAAATTTCTGACTACATGTGGGGTATCGCCACGCTTGGAAGAAAGTGGATAACACATTGTTGGGTCCACTTTGTGGTGTTACCTCTTGCATAAGTGAGAAATTTGGGGCTAAAGCAAGATTGCAGAGAAAATGTATAAGTTTTTTTTTTTCATTCCACTTTGCATTCATTCTTGTGTAGCACCTGAAGGGTTAAGAAACTTACTGAATGAGGTTTTGGGGACTTTAGGGGTGCAGATTCGTGTCACGTGAGTATTTTCTGTCAAATAGGCCACCAAAGTCACTTCAAATGTGATGTGGTTGCAAAAAAAAAGTGGTTGCTAAAAAAAAAAGTGTAAATTTTGCAGGAAAAATGAGAAATGGCTGGTCAACTTTTAACCACTGTAACTTCCTAATATATATATATATATATATATATATATATATATATATATATATATATATATATATATATATATATCTATCTATCTCTAACAACCCTGTTTCAAAAATTGTGCTGATGTAAAGTAGACATGTGGGAAATGTTTTTTATGAACCATTTTGTGTGACATATCTCTGGTTTAAAGGCATAAAAAATAGAGTTTGAAAATTGAGAAATTTAAAAAATTTTTGCCAATTTTTTTTTCACAAATAAAAGCAAGTCATATCGAACAAATTTTACCACTATCACTTGTAGAACACATGAATTCATAACGGAAAAAAAATAAAAATTGACCACAAATACATGCATTGTTCAGACATAATTTATCCCACTAATAAGAAAATATACCTGAGCCAGATCCTGAAGTGGTCATATCATATATTAAATCTTTAAGCGTTGTCCCCTCAGATATGAATGGACGATCCAATGAAGGGTCTTCTTCATTAGGAACCCGATGATGGATAACTGTACGGTTATGGCAAATGTACAAGATGATCATAAGTAGAATGCAGATGAAACATACAGGACCAGCAATGATGGCTGCCAACTCCACTGGCGTAAACATGGTTGAAGACTTGTATGATGTAACTGTAAGGAAACACAAGAAATACCGTATATCTTTCTATTTATATTATTGCTTTGACCACACAAATACATTTGCACTACACTTACGATGCAGCATTGACCCTTTCAAATGCGGACGGTGAAACCAATGTGAAATTTGCTACTTTCCTTAAAGGGAACCTGTCACCCCCCTCAGGCGTTTGTAACTAAAAGAGCCACCTTGTGCAGCACTAATGTTGCATTCTGACAAGGTGGCTCTTTTAGTTATGATGCCTGCACACGCTGAAATAAACACTTATAAAATGTGCCCCCTCATACCCTGAAACCGTCCCAGGGGCGGGACTTTCCTTCCTAATTAGACACAGCACATCCGTGACTCCGGAGCTGTGTGCTGTAAGTTTTTTTTCCGGGCATGCGCAGTTGCGCTGCCCTTTGTACTTACAGTGCAGGCGCCGGGGACAATAATGCAGCAAGAGGAGGCGGCGCCCACTGGCCCAGAGTGACGGCTGTGCTGCATCTGATTAGGAAGGAGAGTCCCACCCCCGGGACGGTTTCAGGGTATGAGGGGGCACATTTTATAAGTGTTTATTTCAGCATGTCCTGGCGTTTGTAACTAAAAAGCCACCTTGTTACAAACGCCTGAGGGGGTGACAGGTTCCCTTTAAGAATGCAGCAAATCCTAGCATTTGTACTTGTTATCCAATACATCCATTTTGAACAGGTACCACAAGTGTGCTGTAAAAATAGAATTTGAACATGAGCCTGTTTTTTTCTGTGTATTTAGCTGGCTGAAAAATATACACCTAAAAACAACTGCGAAAAGACGGTGGTTTAGGACGTGTTGTAAGAACCTGCATTTTTCACCTATTGGTGCATTGTTAATGATAAAACAACATGTAGCAATACAGCATTTTAAGGTGTTTCTTGTGCAAAACCAGCATCAAATACCATGATAAACACCATTTAAAAGTAGAAAACACAAAAAGTTCTAAAAACATGGACATTAAGGGTATGTGCACACGTTGTGGATTTGCCTGTGGAATTTTCTGTGCAAATCCTTCATCTCTTGGCAGAAAACGCAGGCAAAAACCCACACGTTTTTTGTTGCGTTTTTGATGCAGATTTTCATGTGTTTTTTTTCATGAGGATTTGTATACGTCTTTGTAAGCCAAGTAAGGATAAATTTAACAAAAAAAAAAAATAATTGTGATGTCATTTCCAAAATGATGAAGGCACGCCGCCGAAACACATTTAGGGGAAGTGGCACCATCATGTGGATTTTGGTAGGTCTCCTTTTATGTTGACTCTACATTATTGCAGGGCAATGCTAGAAATGTATGATATATTTTAGCACTACACTTGGTGCTTAGTACAGATTCAGAGATTCATCATTATTGTCTTATATATGTTATAGCTAATCTATGAGTGGCATAACATATTTTTTGTTGACACTGCATAATTACCACATGTCTGTAATTATAATTTGTATTATTCACAATTTTTACGGATTTATAGTGTTCCTGCCTGCCACTAGATGGTGCCACTTATTTTCTTTTGGGCTCATCCACATGAACTAATGGCACTTTTTCAATGTATGTGTCATTATTTTAATGTAATAATAAAATATTTAATTTTTATTTTTCAAAATACACCTTTTGTTGCTTATGTTCTTTCATTCTTTGCATAGAACAATTCTTTAGAGTAGTCCTATTTTTGATGCTATTTATATGGTATTACTATTTATTTGGAGTATGGATTAGCATCTAACTTTGCCAGGGATATCTAATATTTGCTTAGACACACACAGATAGATAGATAGATATCGATATATCTACCAATCTATCTATTGATATATCTACCGATCGATATAGTCCCATCGGACGATACCTGCCTACACACAGACACACACATAGCCCCACACACACAGCACAGAACACACACAGACACACACATCTTCTCCGCTCACACACAGTCTCTGCCCACACACTCTTCCCTCCCAATCTGCAGCATTTCTCGCAGGCAACTATGCAGAAAAACCACAGATCTTTTTTAAACCTGCGGTTTTGCTGCAGATTGGCCTGACACAATGGTAGTCATTGGGTGCAGAAACGCTGCAGATCCGCAAAAAGAATTGACATGCTGCAGAAAATAAAACGCTGCAAACCCGCTGTGTGCACAATAGTTCTCAATTTCCCATTTACTAACATTACTTGTGCACTACATTGCGGATTTGATGCAATTCTGAGCTTCCAAAAACGCTGAGGACCCGCATCTAAATCCACAACGTGTGTACATAGACTTAAACACATTCGTCGTGCGCTTACAGTCCCTTTGAAGGGAACCTGTCAGCAGGATTGCGCACAGTAACCTACAGGCACTGTCAGATCAGGTTTACTGACTAAAATGATACCTTTTCAGTTAATTAAATGTTCGTGCTCCGGGGCGATTTGTGTGGTGCCCTGCTTACCTATGCATCTGTATTGGCTTATGATGGGTCACTGATCCCTCAGTGTCTTGCCCCCTATTTTACATACTGAGTATAATAATAATGGTGGCATAGAAAAAGAAACTTAAGTTCAGAAAAATACCTTTTTTTTTTTTTTCAAAGCTAGCACCATTATATTCATTATGCAAACTACGGGGCAGGTCACTGAGGGATCAGTGACATGTCATAAGCCAAAAAAGATAATTATGTAATCAGAGCACCACATGAAGACCCCCACACAGGCCACCCCGAAGCACAAGCATATCATTAACTGAAAATAAAGATTAAACAACCTCAAGACGGATTTCATCACCCCAAGGTGTCATTTTAAATCAGTATAAGGTTATGTGCACACGTCAGGATTTTATGTGGAAATTTCCTGAGCAAAACCGGAGATTTTCCGCATAAAATCCGCAAGCGTTTTACTCGCGGTTTTGTCGCGTTTTTTGCTCTGATTTTCCGCAAAATTCATTGGAAATGATGGGATGCATAATGTATGCCTTTTTTATGTGTTTTTGCCGTGGAATACTGCCGAAAAAAGGGCAAAATCTGCGAATAATCCGCAACGTGTGCACATACCCTAACAGCGCGAAAGTGACAGTGCCTGTAGGTTACTGAGCACAAGCCTGCGGACAGGTTCACTTTTAACATTTATAGCTGATTACTTCCTTGTTAGAAGATCTTGTCACTATAGGGTGCTTGACATTAGTGATGAGCGAGTAGGTCTCCGAGTATTTGTGACTGCTCGGAGATTTAGTTTTCCTTGCCGCAGCTGCATGATTTGCGACTGTTAGCCATCTTGAGTACATGTGGGGGTTGCCTGGTTGCTAGGGAAGCCCCACATGTAATCAAGCTGTCTAACAGTCGCAAATCATGCAGCTGCGGCAAGGAAAACTATATCTCCGAGCAGTCACAAATACTCAAGAGATCACCCAAGCGTGCTCAGGAAAACCCGAGCAACGAGTACACTCGCTCATCACTACTTGACATACAAAGTTTTAGAAACATTGGTCTCATCTTTTGCTTACCTGTGGGAGATAGAATTCTGGTATTGCAGAAATCTTGGCTACAGCAAGATGC
Source organism: Ranitomeya variabilis (assembly GCF_051348905.1). Taxonomy (NCBI): domain Eukaryota; kingdom Metazoa; phylum Chordata; class Amphibia; order Anura; family Dendrobatidae; genus Ranitomeya; species Ranitomeya variabilis. The sequence goes on from NC_135237.1 coordinate 214,978,665, forward strand.
AGCATTATGCACAGCACTATTAATGTTGGAAGCACACATGAACGGTCTGTCTGGAGGAACGAGTTCTGACCTGGCAGCACACAAACTGTTATGGGTTTCCTTGCCATCTTGGATTAGAAGAGTCGCTATGCATAATCCATCAGTCTCACAAGTCTGGTTGTCTTTCACACACTGTTCACAATGACATTTCAAAGCTGAAAAAACAAAAAACAACCAGTTCAGTTGGTTAGATAACAGCACTCTATGCACAGCTTTAGGCTATGTGCACACATTGAGTATTTGAATGTAGAAATTTCTGCAAGGTTTCTGCATCTCTTGGCAGGAAAAACATAACAAGAAAAAAGCAAGTTTTTGCCGCGTTTTTGGTGCATTTTTCAAAGCGTTTTTGTACAGCAATGAAGGCTTTTTTTGTGCTAAATAAAGATACGGTATTTAAAAAAAAAACAACAAAAAAAAACGGTGTGTGATGTAGTTTCTTGGTTCAACACTACCTTTTCCATGCTGATGCAGTGGAATCCAGGTACTGAGATTAGGGCTTGGTGTCAGCAGCTGTCACTGACACCTAGCCCTAGGCTTAGTAATGAAAACGTGTCAGCCCTTAGCCTCACTCTTCCACACATGCCCTGTAGTGGTGGCAAGTGGGGTTCATATTTGTGGGGTTGATGTCACCTTTGTATTGTCAAGTGACAGCAAGCCCATAGGATAGTAATGGAGAGGCATCTATAAGACACCTATGCATTAGTAACCCCGTAGTGTTATTGTATAAAAAACACATACCCAGAATAAAGTCCTTTATTTGCAATAATGACACAGACTCCTTTAACGAATCTTAATTAAACCATACTCACCGAACGCCTAATCCACTGACGCCAACATCGCCTACAAAAATAAAATAATAAACCACAGATATTCTTCACCTATCCACCGAGAAGATAATCCATAATGTCCCACGATGATCCTGATCACTTTGAGAGCAGTCACTGATGTGACTGCTGTCAAAGACAGCTGGCGATACACTGACAGGAGGTAATCGCTCCCGCACGGTATAGCACTGAGCTGCTGTCAGAAAGTTGCGTGCATGATTACCTCCTGTCAGTGTATCACCAACAACCGGGTAGACCAGTCGCATCTCCGGATGTGACTGTTCTACACATGAGATCGCCGTGGGACACTCAGGATTACATGGACTACGGCAGAAAGGGGAGTATACAGTATGGTGGTTTATTATCTTACATTTTTTGCAGGAGACTATGGCATCGGGGATTTGGTGTTAGGTGGGTATAATTAGCTTTTTTATATTTATTATTTGAATATGTATGTAACTGTGCGCACAGGCGCTGGCTGATGAAACTACCTCTCCCATCAGCAGGCTCCTGCCATCACTGTTATCCGAGACAGCAGACGTAGCTCGATAGGAGCAGTAGTCTCAGCAGCCCACGCTGAAATCTGACAGTATGACCCCACTTAGAATTGACATGCTGCACAAAAAAAAATGCACTGCAAATACTCAAAAGAAATTAACTGATCATGTGCACAGCACTTCAAGATTGTCATTGAATTAGGTAGCTTGCATAAGGATTCCAAAGCGTTTTTGACCCATTTCCGTACAGAGAAAACGCATCAAAAACGCCCCATGTGCGCACAGCCTTACTGCATACGGCACATTCTGTGAAGGTCAGTTACATGTATAAGCGTGAGCTATACATGAGCGGGTGCAGGCTGTAGTTGACAGCTGACAAACCCCAACTATAAGCGTGAGCTATACATGAGCGGGTGCAGGCTGCAGTTGACAGCTGACAAACCCCAACTGCAGCACTTAGAGATGACTATATACAGCTAAAGAACAATGTCATAAATCATGATAATACATCTGCTGTATTTCTACTAATTTGCTAACGAAGCACATCTTTCTGTGCCACCAGCAGAGTCTCAACACTTAAGGTCTGGTTACCTAGACCGACAAGCGGCACGATACGACCACCAATGAACTGATCTAACAGTGAAAACAAAAAATGTAAAATAAATTGTGTGTACTGAGCAAGCCATATTAAATCGCTCAGTGCACGCAGGCAGGCATAGATCTCGGCAGTGCGAGTCCTGGTAACACAGGACGATGCATCACCATGAACAAGGTGTTATCCGCTAAACAAAACATCATTTCACCCAATGAACAAGCGTTTTGCACACTCATCAGGTGATCAGCAGCCTGTTTACACGCCAAGATAATTATGAAACGAACATTTCTCACAATCATTGACAATGTTCTTGCATTGTAAAGGCAGACTTACTGTTATCTAGTCTAATATTTATAGCCCAAACAGTGGTTTACCTACCCCCACATATGGGGTATCGGCGTACTCAGGATAAATTGTACAACAACTTTTGGTGTCCAATTTCTCCTATTACCCTTGGTAAAATAAAATAAATTGGATCTGAAGTAATTTTTTGTGAAAAAAAAAAGTTAAATGTTCATTTTTTTTTTATACATTCCAAAAATTTCTGCAAAGCACCTGAAGGGTTAATAAACTTCTTGAATGTGGTTTTGAGCACCTTGAGGGGTGCAGTTTTTAGAATGGTGTCACTTTTTGATATTTTCTATCATATAGACCCCTCAAAGTGACTTCAAATGTGATGTGGTCCCTAAAAAAAGAAGATTGTGTAGTAAAAATGAGAAATCGCTGGTCAAATTTTAACCCTTATAACTCCCTAACAAAAAAAAAAAATCCAAAATTATGCTGAAGTAGACATGTGGGAAATGTTACTTATTAAGTATTTTGTGTGACATCTCGCTGTCATTTAAAGGCATGAAAACTCAAAGTTGGGAAAAATGCGAAATTTCCAAAATTTTCGCAAAATTTCCGTTTTTTTCAAGTAACGCAAATCTTATCGAATACATTTTACCACTATCATGAAGCACAATATGTCACGAGAAAACAATGTCAGAATCACCGGGATCTGTTGAAACGTTCCAGAGTAATAACCTCATAAAGGGACAGTGGTCAGAATTGTAAAAATTGGCCCGGTCATTAACGTGCAAACCCACCCTTGGGGGTAAAGGGGTTAAGGATGCATACTCCACATAGCTGTTTAGTCCATGCCTCTGGTAGCTTGCTATTACACATGGCGCATCTCTTGGATTTCCCAGAGGACTTGCCAGTCCTCTTGGGCACAGGTGTCATGGTGGCTGGTATTGTGTCATCCTAATACAAACACAGGATCATTTATTAACCCCTGCTATCCTGGCCATAATACCCCTGCCTATAAGGCTACTCACAATCATTGGTGATTCAGGGGGGAGGACAGAGCTCCTCACAGGGTCCTCCATGCTGAACCAGAGGTTCTCTCTCACAGCCCCATACAGATCAAGGCAGTTTTATTTCCTACCTTGTCTTCTCCCCGCCCGGCAGGTCCTCTTCCAGAATCCCCTGGGCTGCATACCGGCTTCCGCCGTGTCTGATGTCACCGGAAAGCGCCCCAGACGTCCAGCGCACTCCGTGTTCCAGTCTGGAAAGCATCCGGAAGTTCTTATGCCACGCCTGGAAGTGACATATGCGGCTGCGATCTACAGGCTATGGACACCGAGAGCCCTAGCCGGAGGGAAGCAGCACCAAGCCCAGAGCTCCCGCTCAACTGGGCGCATGGCTGAGGAACCCTTCTTGGGGGGGTGTCAGCCCAGAACCTCTTGGCATTTCTTGGTATTTAACCCCTCTGATGCTGCTGTCAGTAGTGACAGCGACAGAGGAGCATCATGCAAGGAGTGGGCTCCCTGCGCACTTCCATCAGGACAACGCGAAGCGATCGTATTGTTCTGATGCTCTCCATGGAGACCACCCGTTGCAAGATTGGCGTGGAGTCCTTCCAGGAAGGGGCGTGTCAGTGCCTACTCAGATGCCTCCTTCACTGTTAGACGCTGCTCCACAGTGCAGAAGAATTGCAGAGCATCTGATCAGTGATTTAATAGTATACAGTAATGCCCCATCCTAGGACAAATCCTAGAAAAATTTTTTTTTTTTTTTTTTAATCCCCAAACAAAAAAAATAAAAAATATTTTTCCAATAAATACATTTATGTAAATAAAAAGAAAAATTAAAAATATTAAAAAAAACCTATAAAAGTACACATTTGATATCGCCGAGTCCATAACGAACCGCTCTATAAAACTGCCCCACTAGTTAACCCATTCAGTAAACACTGTAAAATAAATAAAAAACTAGGCAAAATAAAATGCTCATTATCCTATCGCCGTACAAAAAGAGCAATAAAACGCAATAAAAAAAGACGAATGTAAATAAAAATGGTTCCATTGAAAACGTAAACTTGTCCCACAAAAAACAAGGCGCCATACAGCTCCATCATCAGAAAAAGTTATAGCTCTCAGAATAAAGAGATGCAAAAATAATTACGGTATTTTTTTTTCTACAAAATAAGATTTTATTGTGTAAAAGTACCAAAGCAGAAAAGAAAAAACCTATATAAATTAAGTATCGCTGTAATCGTACTGACCCAAAGAATACAGCTGCCTTACCAATTTTACCACACACTAAATGGTATTTAAAAAAAAAAAAAAAAAAACGCAATTCCTGAATTGCTGGTTTTTGTTCATTCAGCCTCCCGAAAATCAGAATAGAAAGCGAACAAAAAAAGTCATGTACCAATAAAAGTGTCAACTCGTCCTGCAAAAAAAACAAGAAGTCACATGACTGTCAGACGAAATATAGAAAAATTATAAATGCCAAAATATTATGATGCAAAAACTCATTTGTACAATACAAAGCGTCTTTTAGTTTGTCACAGCAGCCAAAACATAAAAACCCAATTATATATGTCGTATCGCTGTAATTGCAAAGATCAGAAGAATAACAGTCGCCTAATCCCTAATACCGCACAAGGAACGGCGTAAAAAAAGAAATAAAACCAATTCTTCACATGCTGTTGATTTTTTCATTCTGCCTCCCAAAGATTAAGGCTTGGCACACATTTATCCTGCGCTTTGCGCTGAGTGCCTGCACTGGGGTTTATGTGTAAATCTCTGAAATACGTGATTCAGACAGAACCCTTGAAGGAAGATTCCCTATAATGACGCAGTTGGAGGAACTGTGGACACCATCTGGCCTGTGATCTGGTAGTGTCCGTCTTTTTAGGATTGCATAAAAGTGCCGTCGGCCACAGGTTTGTGCACTTCTGAAAAGGACAGTACTGAACAGAGGCCAGACGGAGTCCAGAGTAACTCTGCTGCCTCATTATAGTGAATGGTCCCCTCGAGGGTTTCATCTGTCATGTCACTTGGAGATTTAGATTAAAACCCCGATGTAAGTGCTCAGCGTAGAGTGCAGGATAAATGTGATCAAAAATGTTATGTAAAATGTTCCCAATGAAAGCTTCAACTAAATCCACAAAAAAATGCAAGTGTGCTTCTAAGTTACTGGTAGCAAAATGGCTCTGGAAAAGCTAAATGGTTCCTTGCCATACACAAATTCAGCCAATTCTCCGCTCCAAATCCAAAGGCCCTCTCCCTTCTGAGCCCCAGTGTGCCTAATTCACATTTAGCACCCATATGTTTGGCATTTCTGTATAGATGAGACCGCCTAACTTATTGGTGCATGTCTACAGAAGCATGAGCTGGGCATAATGTACTGGTCACTACAACAGCAGTTTGTAATTTTCCCTCAGCAACATCCACTAGTGCTTGTTTCTGGAAGACACCCATGGAGTCAAAATTGTCACTATACCTGTAGATAAACTCCCAAAGGGTTATAATTGAAAAAAATGGGGTCACTTAAAGGGGGATTCTGTTTTTGTAGCACTTGCGGGCTCTTTATATGGAATCCGTAAAATATTCTAGGAAAATTTGCACTCCAGGAGGCAAACAAGGCTCCGTTCCTCTCGAGTCTCTCCATATGGCAAAGCAGTACTGTACAGCCACTTATGGGGTATTTCTACATTCAGCAGAAGTTGTGGGACAAATTTTGATGCCATTTTTACCCATTTCCCAGTATGAAAATGAAAAACTTGGGGCTAACACACAATCTTGGTGGTTAAAATGTAAATAATTTTTTCTTCACTGCCCAATGGTACAAATGTTGGTGACACCTGTACTTTCAATATACCGTGTTTATCGGACCACAAGACGCATTTTTTCCTGCAAATTTGGGAGGAAAGTGTGGCGTGCAATTGGTCCAAATGCCTATGGTCCAAATGTATCATGTGGGGAGGGCGCAGCGGCGGAGTGGGATCGCACTCTCAGGAGGCAGTAAAATGTCGCTGCTGCATGAATCCGGCGCTGGGGAAACCACATGGTCCCGATGCTTACAGTGAAGGAATATATGAAACCCTCGAGGGGACCATTCAAATATCATTTGCTGTTCCCCGCCCACTGTTCGGCGCTGAAAGGTGGGTGGGGAGCAGCAAAGGAATATTCCTTCACTTAAATAGCAGACCCACATGGTTTCCCCAGCGCCGGATTCCTGCAGTCCGGGGGAGAAGGAGGCAGCAGGAGCAGGGTGCCACAGGAGGAATCGCCACATACCTGACAGCACAGCCAGGGCTGTGCTGATGCTGAGTGCTCCCGTATAGGACTTGTGTGAGGTCATGAAGAGGGCGGACTGGAGCATCACATGACAGCACAGAGTCCTCCCTCTTCATGATGTCATCACAGGTCCTGCAGACACAGCATTAGAAACAATGCAGCTTCCTCTTACACAACCTGTGGTGAGGCATTAAGAGGGAGGGCTCTGTGCGGTCATGGGATGCTCCAGCCCTTCAATACCTCACCACAGCGTGGCTGGCTGTGGGACCTGCACTGCCTGTACAAGTAAGAATTAAAAGGTTAGTAATTACAACACATAAAAAAGCACTCTCCCACTCCTGTGGTGAACTATAGCTCCCAGCATGCCATAGGATCTGCAAGACATGCTGGGAGCTATAGTTCTCTCGTGGGATCTTAAAGCAGCAATCCAGTGTTATTTGTCCGTGCTGGAGTGGTGCTTTAAATATAAGCCCTGTGCCCCCATTCTTATACTCACCCTCCAGCGTCTTCATATAGTACTTTACAGACACCACACTGGTCCCACAGCACCATCTTCTACCCGTAGCTTCCAACATAATTACATACTATTATATATAATAACACCACATGTTATTAGTATTAGCATTAGTATGTTATTTATGTTATTAAATATTTTACCTATTTTCCACCTCTAAAACCTGGGTGCATCTTATAGTCCGCTGCGTCTTATGGTCCAAAAAATGTGGTAATCACTACACCCCTAGATGAATTAATTGAGAGGTTTAGATTGTAAAATTGGGTCACTTATGGGGTGGGGGGGGGATTTGTCTGCTGTTCTGGCACCTCAGGGGTTCTGCAAATGTAACATGGCACCCTCGAACAAGTGCAGCAAAATATGCACTGTAGTATGGCGCTACTTCCCATCTGAGCTTTGCACTGTGCCACAAAAGTAGTTTTTGACCACATATGGGGGTATCCGTGAACTCCTTGTGAAAATACAAAATTTGGAACTAAAAAAGGATTTTGCAGGAAAGATGTGTTTTTTTTTATTTTGACGGCTTAACGTTATAAACTTCTGTGAAGCGCCTGTGGGTTCAAGGTGTTCAATACACATCTAGATAAGTTCCCAAAGGGGTCTTCTTTCCAAAATGGTGTCACTTGTGGGCGGTTTCCACTGTTCAGGCACATCAGGGGCTCTCCAAACGCGACATGGCATCCACTAATTCCAGCAAATTTTAAATTCAAAAAGTCAAATGGTGCTCCTTCTCTTCCGAGCCCTGCCGTGCGCCCAAACAGTAGAATTTTCCCACATATGGGGTATCGGCGTGCTCAGGAGAAATTGCACAACAAATTCTATGGTGGCCTTAGCTCATATACGATTTTTGGGGTGACAGATTCCCTTTAATTAAAGATAAAGATAATTAAAGAAAGGCTTTTAGCAGCGCAATGCTAAAGGGCGTATGGCAGAGCTCGGAAGGGAAGGAGCGCCGTTTGACTTTTTCAATGCAAAATTGGCTGGAATTGAGATCAGACGCCATGTCGTATTTGGAGAGTCCCTGATGTGCCTAAACAGCGGAAACCCCCCCACAAGTGACACCATATTGGAAAGTAGACCCCCTAAGGAACTTATCTAGATGTGTGGTGAGCACCTTGAACCCCCAAGAGCTTCACAGAAGTTTATAATGTAGAGCCGCAAAAATAAAAAATCCAATTTTTTATTTATTTATTTTTTTCACAAAAATGATCTTTTTGCCCCCAATTTTTTATTTTCCCAAGGGTAACAGGAGAAATTGGACAACAAAACTTGTTGTGCAATTTGTCCCGAGTACAATGATACTTCATAAACCACTGTTTGGGTGCATGGCAGAGCTCGGAAGGGAAGGAGCGCCGTTTTGGAATGCAGACTTTGATGGAATGGTCTGCGAGCGTCACGTTGCGTTTGCAGAGCCCCTGGTGTACCTAAACAGTAGAAACCCGAAAAAACAAGTGACCCCATTTTGGAAACAAACCCCCCGAAGAACTTATCTAGATGTGTTGTGAGAACTTTGAACCTCCAAGTGTTTCACTACAGTTTATAACGCAAAATAAAAAAAATCATTTTTTTCCCCACAAAAATGATTTTTTAGCCCCCAAATTTTTATTTTCCCAAGGGTAACAGGAGAAATTGGACTGCAAAACTTGTCCAATTTGTCCTGAATACGATGATGCCTTATATGTGGGGGTAAACCACCGTTTCGGAGCATGGCAGAGCTTGGAAGGGAAGTTTGACTAACGCAGAACTGACTGGAATTGAGATCGGACGCCAAGTCGCATTTGGAGACCCCCTGATGTGCCTAAACAGTGGAAACACCCCAATTCTAACTCTAACCCCATCACACCCCTAACCCTAGTCCCAACCCTAATCATAACCCTAACCACACCCCTAACCTTAACCATAACCCTAACTACATCCCTAACCCTGACTCATCCCTAACCCTAATCCCAACCATAAATGTAATCCAAACCCTAACCCCAACCCTAACTTTAGCCCCAACCCTAACGGGAAAATTGAAATAAAAAAATAATGTATTTTATTATTTTTCTCTAATTAACAGGGTGATAAAGGGGGTTTGATTTACTATTTATAGCGGGTTTTATGTTTGGCAGCTGTCACACGCTAAAAGAGTTATTTCAAAAAAATAGTTTTTGCATCACCACATTTTGAGAGCTATAATTTTTCTATATTTTGGCCCATATAGTCATGTGAGGTCTTGTTTTTTGCGGGACGAGTTGACGTTTTTATTGGTACCATTTTTGGGCACATGACATTTTTTGATAGCTTTTTATTTAGATTTTTGTGAGGCAGAATGAACAAAAACCAGCAATTCATGAACTTCTTGGAGGGGTCTTTATACCGTTGGTAAAATTGATAAAGCAGTTTTATTCTTCGGGTCAATACGATTACAGCGATACCTCATTTATATCATTTTTTTATGTTTTGGCGCTTTTATACAATAAAAACTTTTAAAGAAAAAATTATTTTTGTATCGCTTTATTCTGAGAGCTATAACTTTTTTTATTTTTTTGCTGATGACGCTGTGTGGCAGCTTGTTTTTTGCGGGACAAGATGACGTTTTCAGGGGTACCATGTTTATTTATATCCGTCTTCTCGATCGCGTGTTATTCTACTTTTTGTTCGGCGGTATGATAAAGCATTGTTTTTTTTCCTTTTTTAATGGTGTTCACTAAAGGGGTTAACTAGTGGGACAGTTTAATAGGTCGGGTCATTATGAACGCGGCAATACCAAATGTGTACTTTTATTGTTTTTATTATTATTTACATAAATAAATGGATTTATTGGTAAAATAATTTATTTTTTTTATTTATTTGGGGTTTTTTTTTATATATTTTTTTTTTACACATCATATTTTTATTTTTATTTTTTTAACTTTATTACATTGTCCCAGGTTGGGACATCACTATATAAAGTCAGATCGCTGATCTGACACTTTGCAGAGCACTGTGTCAGATCAGCGATCTGACAGGCAGTGTAGGAGGCTTGCCGGGTGCCCGCAAGCCTCCTCACTGCACGACCCGGAAGGACCCCTCGGCCATCTTGTAGCCGGGGGTCTCCATGGAGATCACAGGAACAAAGCAATCGCATTGCGCTGTTCCGGTGGGAGCGCGCAGGAAGGCCCCATCCCTGCGCGATTTTTCTCTATGCCACTGTCAGTACGGACAGTGGCATCAGAGGGGTTACATGCCCACGATCGGTGCTAGCACCGATCGTGGGTGTTGCTGCAGGGTGTCAGCTGTCGCATACAGCTGACACCCGCACCCGATCACCGTGGCGCTCAGCGTGAGGCCGTGGTGATCGTGCCGCCATACTAGTACTGCTCCGGGCAGACATGCAGTTCCTGCAGAGCAGTACTAGTAGTACAGCGGAGGTTGGGAAGGGATTAAAGTAATGAATATGTGCGTCACGCCTATGGGAGTGGAATCGCGTCCATATTCATTACTTTAATGAGCAGTACCATGTGACCGCTGAACACAGGAAGAGCTGCGAGCGGCGAAGACCATCGGAGAAACAGGGACGTGCAGAGACCGCACCGGGAGCAGGCGAGTATGATTTGACAACTGACACTCCTGCCGCTCCCCCTCCCCCGCCGACCCCCTCGGACAATGACTCGAGTATAAGCCGAGAGGGGCAATTTTAGCCCCCCCAAAAAAATGGGCTGAAAATCTCAGCTCATTCTTGAGTATATACGGTAATCATTATCTATTTTTTTTATTATCTTTTACACAAGGGTGGCATCCTGACTGGTCAGTATGGACAGTGATATAATCCCCCTCTCCACCCCCCTGCAGATTTTCTACTACCGCGTTTTGTGGACTGAAGTACAGTCCTGGGTTTGTATCATGACTTTAGATCTGATTCTATCAGTTTGCATTGTTTTTTTTCTATCTTTTTGCATTCCTTTGGTTTATTCGGATCTGGCATTTTCCCGCTTTGCAGGGAATCCTGACAATGGGCAATGTAATGGGCAACCCATTAGTCACACTAGCATCCGTATGTTTATAATATGGTTATTACAATATGCTCACTTAATGTTAGAGGCCTAAACAGCCCTCATAAAAGCTCTTATATGTGGAAAGAGGCGGTTGCAGCTAAATGTGAGGCGTTTTGCACCCAAGAGACGCACTTATTGGGAGAAAGACTCCCACAGACTATTTAATCGTCTCTTCCCCTATGTGGTCCAATCTAATTTCTCAAAAGAAAAAAATAAATAAAGAGAGGGGTGATGTTGGCTATCAAGGGTCTGTCGCTTTCTCCTCGACTTATCTAGAACTTGCAGGCCGTTACCTCATACAAGTGGGCACCATAAATAATGTTTTAAATACTATAGCCGTCATTTATGCTCCAAACCAAGCGCAAACTAGATTTATCAAAAAATTATTAACTAGAATCAATAAGGTTAAAACAGGGCCACGTACTTCTATGTGGGGATTTTAATTGTGTTTTTGATCATTCTCTGGACTCTTCCGCCCCAACCTCCAAGGGGCCACCTGTTCACCCCCCTTAGCCTTTCGGGAGGACCTATATGACATATGGAGGGTTTTTCATGCAAGTGAGAAGGACTATACTTACTTTTCACAGGTGCATCACTCCTACTCTCGGATAGACCTATTCTTGGTTAGCAGGTCTCTCCATAATATCATCAACTCATCAGAAATAGGTTTAATAACTTGTTCAGACCAGCCCCCATAAAGATGTCTATTCGGGAAGAAACTGAGTGCCCCCTTTACTCCCCTTGGAAGATGAATCCCTTTATTGTTAACCCCCCCACCCCCATCTAGTGGCACAAACACAAGTAGCTCTTAAAAAATTCTTTGAGCTCAAGGCGGACTCTGTCGCTAATTACTGCCACGTATTTAATGCTCATAAAGCATTAATCAGGGGCCACTTTATTAAAATAGGCCATATCCTTAAAAAGCAAAGAGAAAACCGCTTATCAGACCTTAGTTCACTTAGACCAGTTCACTGGAATACATGAATAAAAAAAGAGCCCCATCCTCTGCCCAAATGTGTAAAACTACGTGATCTTAGACTGCAATTGCGGGAATTACTCTTACACAACTATGCAAAAAAATCTAATGATTACCAGAGCCCGTTATTACTCCCAAAATAATAAAGCGGGTAAACTGCTAGCATCCAGGGTGAAAATTAAAACGTCTAAAACGAAGATCCCTTTTTGAGGAACTTATCCCCCGATTCTAAGGTATACGCTCCTCTCGGGAAATCGTCAAATGTAAAGATTACTATGCTTCCTTGTATAACTTAGATCCAAGAGCAGAACTCCATGGCCAGTCAGCCCGATACAAATCTGTTTCTGTCAAGCATTAATCTTCCAACTCTTGCACCAGACCAGTTAGAAATCTTAAACGCACCTTTGTTATACACTGATGTCAAAATTTATGCTAAGTGCATTGCTCTGAGAGTGGCACCTATCATTCCTTCCCTTATAAACCCAGACCAGGCTGGTTTTGTGTGAGGGTGGACTGCAGCTGACAACACCAGGAAAGTAATTGATTTGATAGATGTAATACGGTAAATTGAAGAGGGACGCGGCGGTGGTAGTGGCCTTGGATGCCGAGAAGGCATTCGACCGAGATGGTCGTTTGTATTCTCGGTTCTGGAGTGTATCGGGCTTGGGGGTCGGGTGCTGACTGCTATTAAAGCTCTGTTTCTGCTCCGTCGGCCAGGGTTTACGTGAATGATACCATGTCGGAGTCATTCCCCATTACAAATGGCACTAGGCAAGGGAGTCCTCTTTCCCCCCTAGTGTTCATTTTAGCTTTAGAATCACTTGCCCAAGCAATCAGACAAAGCCCAGATATCTGGGGCATAGAGATGGGGAAGCAATCTCATTGCACCACGTTGTATGCTGATGATGTGATATTGACGTTAGCACGCCCACTGGAGTCTTTGCTGGCAGCTCTAGAGATTATTGAAGAATTTGGCCTCCTGTCTTACTACAAAATTAATGAGAATAAAGCTCAAATTTTACCCCTTAACATACCATTACCACAGTTGAAGCGCCTTAAGGCCAGTATGAAGATGCACTGGCAGATGGAGCAAATTTCACACCTGGGAACGTTGGTAACATCATCCTCCACTAATTTGTACAAAGCCAATTACCTCCCCCTATTAGCAGATATTGAGAATGAGATGTGCTGACTCCGGGAATTTGAAGTCACCTGGGTGGGTCGTATTGCACTGTTTAAGATGTTATTACTGCCCAAAATGTTATATTTATTTTGCATGGTGCCGATATCACCCCTGAAGGTGTTTTTTACAACACTCTCATAAGTTCCTAAACACCTTCAGCTGGGGGGGAAAGCGACCTCGGTTGTCGAGACATTTGTTGCAACGCGAAAAGCCAGTGGGGGGGGGGGGGGGGGGAGACTCCCTAATGTGAACGATTACTATATAGCAACTCGGCCGGTTGATGAACTGATGGAGTCGCGACCCCCCAAGTAGGTGGTCCCAAATAGAGGCACATTTTGCACCCTCACACGATCTCAGGGCGGTGCTATGGGCAGCTCTGGTTAACCCACAGAACCTGGGGGCCCTCCTCCCACTGACTAGGCACTCCCTGTCAAACTGGCTTCAGGTTCACTCCTCCACCCAGACATACATCCCTGCGTTGCCTCTGGAAGCACCTTTAGAACTTCTGGAGGTATTATCAGAGGACCATGACCTATACCATTGGAAGATAGGTGGGATCACTGTATTAAATTATATAGTTGAAGATCGCACTCTTTTACCCTTTGCACAATTGAAAAATAGGTTTGGCTTGACTTTTAAAGACCATTTGTCATATCTCCGGGTATTCTGTAATGCTGTAGATAAGCCCCCGATATATCCTTAAAGATGAGAAAAAGAGGTTAGATTATACTCACCTGGGGGGCGGTCCGGTCCGATGGGCATCGCGGTCCAGGGCCTCCCATCTTCATCTGATGACCTCTTCTTGTATTCACGCTGCGGCTCCAGTAAAGGCGTACTTTGTCTGCCCTGTTGAGGGCAGAGCAAAGTACTGCAGTGCGCAGGAGCCGGGCCTCTCTGACCTTTCCCGTCGCCTGTGCACTGCAGTACTTTTGCTCTGCCTTCATTAGGGCAGACAAAGTATGCCTGCGTCAGAGCCGCAGCGAGACTACAAGAAGAGGACGTCATCGTAAGAAGATGGGAGGCCCTGGACCAGACCGCGACACCCATCGAACCGGACCGCAGCAGGACCGCCCCTGGGTGAGTATAATCTAACCTCTTTTTCTCATCTTTCAGGATACATCGGGGGTTAAACTTCCCATATAGGGTCAATATTGATATAGTGATATTATTAAGACCCTCATCTTCCTCATCCCTAGATATGAGACCCCTTTATGATTCCTTGGGACATAAGAGCAGATTCGTAAAATCTATGCCCTTCATATCCTGGGAAACTGGAAAAAAGACCTTGGTAAAGCCATACTTGAGCAGGACTGGTTAAGAGCCATTAAATTGGCAGGGCGGATGTTTGGTTGTGCAGCCCACTTTGAATCACATTTGAAGCTGATACTCTGCTGGTATTTTACTCCCGTGAAGCTCCATTCCATGTTTCCCAATACCTCACGCCTATGTTGGCGAAACTTATCAGGTGGGGTCCTTATATCACTTTCGGGATTGTCCACTTATAACTTCTTTGTGGGACCATGCCTTTAGACTTAATTCACTTGCAGTGGGACAGATCGTCCAGCCGACTCCCGAGGTGGCGATCCTCCTCTTAAACCTACATACATTCCCCCCGTGCTCTAGAGTGGTAACGAATCACATTGTGTTAACCACAAGACTCCTATTAGCTAAACATTGGAAAACAAATGTTATTGCTAAGAAAGAGGCCATAGCTCAAGCGGTTAATATGTTTCTTTTTTTTAAAAATGCTAGCCCACAAAAATAACGCTTTATGGAAGTTCACCAGGGATTGGCAGGCTTGGGAAGCCATACAGTCAGCGAGTCACAGTTGACCAGTCAAATAAAGGTTGGGGGCGAGCACTGGGTAGGAGAGGGTTGAGAACGGAGCTCTTTGTTTACACTGCAATGGCTGTATAATTACGCATTTATGTTACTTTGACCTGTGTTGCACATTTGTGCTAATGCTGCATTATAATATTTTCAATAAAAACTAATTTAAAAAACAAAAAACAGTCTCAGAATCAGCAGGATCCGTTAAAGCGTTCCAGAGTTATAACCACATAAAGTGACAGTGGTATGAAATGTAAAAATTGGCCTGGTCACGAAGGTAAGAACAGGCTTCAGGATGAAGGGGTTAACGACCGTCGTTAAAAGGCATATCGGTGGTCGTTAAGATGTTAAAGAGCCCCAACATGGGATGTTTCAACTGCACTGAGGAATAAAAAGGTGGCTGGTATTGCTGTAAGGGGCAGAAATGGTGTATGCTTCTACTTTATTGGGGCCACTGGAGGGAGCATAAGGACAAAAAGGGAACCTGTCACCCCCCCCCCCCCGGCGTTTGAAACTAAAAAGAGCCACCTTGTGCAGCAGTAATGCTGCATTCTGACAAGGTGCATTCTGCAGAAATAATCCGTTTTGTTACAGCGCAACTCTCTCCGAACACGGTGGAATTTTTGTATTTGAGGCTTTCCCCTCATTAACTCTCGTATCTCCACCACCCTCTATCGTAAACCTACTGCAACAAATAGCCTGTTACAGTTTGGCAGTGGTGACATCACTCTTGAATTACTTAGGCGGCAATATAAGTGGATTTTCAACCTCAACACTAACTCCGTCTGGAGACTAAATGAGGACTTACTGTTTGCTGGGTTTTATAAAGAAACATGAATTACTTTCCTTTTTTTTTTTTATTTTTATAAATAGCATACCATCTGTCTTTATCTCCAGTGTATGTTCTATCTGTAGATATATTATATATCTGTGGTTGTGTACTATGGTTGTTATTTATTAGTTATTTATTTCAAAAACGCTGGGGCTGCACTTGTATATCTAGTTCTAGGGTTTATTACCTGTTTTCATATTGGTGCTCTGGGTTTTGTGCTTCGCATACATTTTTTTTTTTCATATTTCTTACAAATAACGTGTTGTGTTACACACACACACTAGTTATCGTTCCTAGTTGTATATGAATATCTGTATATATCTCTATATCTGTTTCTATGACATTCCATGGCAACTTGTTCTGGCAAATCTATTAGCCTTTGCTTTTCCTCTATTGCCAGACTTCGCCATACAGATCTTTCAACCTGTCTTTGTATATGGATGTTTATGTATGCATCTTTGAAATTATTATTTTTGATTCTTATAGTGCGCCTCATTTTTTAGAGGGTTTCTTCATTCACAAGTATGAATCTATGAGTTTTTGCTTAATTCCCCTTCTCTCCCCCCTCTTTCTTTCTAATTATGATATATATGATCCCTGCAGGCTCTGTGTAGGATGAGCACTATGCGTTTCTGATATACTATCACATTGCTGGGTCTTGTTGAGACCTGCGCGTGTGTAAGTACATCTGGTCTTTCCGCTGTGCTTTTACTAGCACCACTATGTCCCGCGCAATATAGAGCTGTCTTTCTTGCCAGTGACTATGTGTGGGTCGAGTGTGTGGATTGCACGTCTTCTGAGGCACCTCTCTTAGGCTATGTGCACACGTTGCGGATTTACTGCAGATTTTTACAGTGCAGAAAAGCTGCAGATCTGCAAGTGATTTACAGTACAATATAAATCAATGGAAAAAAAAATTGCTATGCTAATGGTGCGGAAAATTCCACACGGAAAGACTGCGGATTAAAAGAAGGAGCATGTCACTTCTTTTGTGCGGACCTGCAGCGTTTTTGTACCCATTCCATTATAGAAATCAGCAGGGGTAAAAAAGCATCAAATCCGCAGTAAATCCGCACAAAAAAACTAAACAAATCCGCACCTGCGTTTTCTGTCAAGAGATGTAGAATCCACACAAAAAATTCCAGAGGCAATTCCACAACATGGGCACATAGCCTAACATGCCGCTTTGAGATGTTGGGGGACTGGGATGGGTATTTTGTGCCTCTGACACACCTTTGTGTCATTTGATTTGCTGATACCTGCGCATGCACTTTTGCTATGTGTATTTGACATCAGATCTTATTTGGTCTTGCGCATCAGCACTATGCAGCGCTGACTGGGTGGCCTCTATGTTTCCTTGACATTGCGCATGCTCATTGATTGCTGTTTATGTAGTACCCATTGCAACACTGCGTGCATCAGAGAATTTTCCGTCTGGTGATTTCCGCGCTTCCCTGGTAAAGCAGCACAGCTACAACCCATTTTAGTCTACGTTCACATTTGCGCTCTGCGCCGCAGCGTCGCCGCATGCGTCATGCGCCCCTATATTTAACATGGGGGCGCATGGACATGCGTCGCACTTGAGTTTTGCGCCGCATGCGACCCTGCGCCGCACGCGTCCGGGCGCAGAGGACGCAGCAAGTTGCATTTTTGCTGCGTCCAAAATCAATCAAAAAAAGGAAGCATGCGACGCAAAACGCAGCGTTGTGCATGCGTTTTGCTGCGTTTTTGTTTGCGTTGTGCGTTGCGGCGCCGACGCTGCGGCGCACAACGCGAATGTGAACGTAGCCTTATATGTATGGTATAAGTACATAAATCAGTACAGGACACGGGATATGATCACCCCTGACGAAGCCACCTGGAGTGGCGACACGCGTCGGGTACTTGTTCTTGCTTGTCCTATCACCATGTGTGGTCCTTCTGCTGCCTCTATCTCTGCCTTATAAAATACTTAGTCACGGCGATTTACCTGCTTAGCCATTCCTTACGGGTTTGTTCCAGCCTCCTGCCGCATTGTCTAGCTTGGGCTAAAATGTGATTGCCATTTTTTCCATGGGTGGATATATTTGTGATCTGTGCTGACTTGCACTTGGGGTAAGCCGTTGATCTGATTTCTTCATTCTATTTCATAGCATACTTTTGTTATTGAGGGTGGTTATTTATATTTTGGGTTTTTTCTGTATCATTTGATGGTATGCTGTGTGTATATATATATATATATATATATATATATATATATATATATATATATATATATATATATATATATATATATATATACACATACATATACATATATATATATACATACACATACATGCACATACGTACACACACACACATATACATACACGCACATACATACATATATATTTATTAGTACACTTAATTTTTGGACCACGTGTGGGATAGGTTCTCGGTTATAGCTTTATTAGAAGCTTATTTGTTCTATGGTTATGTGACTTTTTAACGTTTTTAAAAGTTTTCTTGTGTGTATTTGTACTTAATAAAATTTGTATTTTGTGTATTTCTGTGTGGTGATCCTTCCTCTATGGCCTACATCTTTTTCTTTTTCTGTTAGTTTGAGAATTACAGAGATGTAAAATCTATCTTAGGGAGGGACAGGGCCGGATTTAAGAGGAGGGTGGCCTGGGGACCATTTTTCAAGGTGCTGCAATATGTAATGCAAAAACACAAAATGAAACGAACGCAAGTTTATTTACAAAAATCATTTATGCAGAGTAATTCAAGTAAAATCATTCATTTTTTACAATCCGGGCACTTTCCTTGATTTTCGTTCTGCAAAATCACTAATGATGTCACTAAAGTCCAATTCACGCGGTATATCAGACCTTGTCAGCCCTTGAAGTCCTGAAAGGGCGTTAAAGATTAAAATATGTACATATGTACGTATGTATGTATATTGCAGAAGTTTGGGCTGTCTATATCAAAGACTGCTGCTGGGCTCTATATGTCAGGGGCTTCTGCTGGGCTGTATATGCATGAGAGGCTTCTGCTAGGCTGTGTATATATGAGGGGCTTCTGCTGGGCTGTATATATTATATATATATATACCGTATATACTCGAGTATAAGCCGAGATTTTCAGCCCAAATTTTTGGGCTGAAAGTGCCCCCTCGGCTTATACTCGAGTCATGATCGGTGGTGGGGTCGGCGGGTGAGCACTGTCATATACTTACCTGCTTCCGGGGCTCCGGGCGCTCCCCCTGCACGTCCCACGGTCTCCGGGTGCCGCAGCCTC
The DNA here is from genome assembly GCF_051348905.1 of Ranitomeya variabilis. Classification (NCBI taxonomy): domain Eukaryota; kingdom Metazoa; phylum Chordata; class Amphibia; order Anura; family Dendrobatidae; genus Ranitomeya; species Ranitomeya variabilis. Next base: position 214,997,803 of record NC_135237.1, read on the forward strand.
TTCCCCCGAGCGGTCACGTGGGACCGCTCATTAGAGAAATGAATAGGCTGCTCCACCTCCCATAGGGGTGGAGCCGCCTATTCATTTCTCTAATGAAGCGGTGCCGGTGACCGCTGACAGAGGAAGAGGCTGCGGCACCGAAGACAGGCAGGCGGAAGGAGAGGGACGCCGGGAGCAGGTAAGTATGTCATATTCACCTCTCCTCGTTCCACACGCCGGGCGCTGTCTCCATCTTCCCGGCGTCTCTCCGCTCTGACTGTTCAGGCAGAGGGCGCGATGACGCATATAGTGCGCGCGCCGCCCTCTGCCTGATCAGTCAGTGCGGAGAGAGAGACGCCGGGAAGATGGCGCCGAGGAGCTGCAAGCAAGACAGGTGAGTATGTGTTTTATTATTTTTATTGCAGCAGCAGCAGCACAGCTATGGGGCAATAATGGACGGTGCAGAGCACTATATGGCACAGCTATGGGGCAATGGTGCAGAGCACTGTATGGCACAGCTATGGGGCAGTAATGGTGCAGAGCACTATATGGCACAGCTATGGGGCAATAATGGTGCAGAGCACTATATGGCACAGCTATGGGGCAACGGTGCAGAGCACTATATGGCACAGCTATGGGGCAATAATGGTGCAGAGCACTATATGGCACAGCTATGGGGCAACGGTGCAGAGCACTATATGGCACAGCTATGGGGCAATAATGGTGCAGAGCACTATATGGCACAGCTATGGGGCAACGGTGCAGAGCACTGTATGGCACAGCTATGGGGCAATAACGGTGCAGAGCACTATATGGCACAGCTATGGGGCAACGGTGCAGAGCATTATATGGCACAGCTATGGGGCAATGGTGCAGAGCACTATATGGCACAGCTATGGGGCAATAATGGTGCAGAGCACTATATGGCACAGCTATGGGGCAATAATGGTGCAGAGCACTGTATGGCACAGCTATGGGGCAATAATGGTGCAGAGCACTATATGGCACAGCTATGGGGCAATAATGGTGCAGAGCACTATATGGCACAGCTATGGGGCAATAATGGTGCAGTGCACTATATGGCACAGCTATGGGGCAATAATGAATGGTGCAGAGCACTGTATGGCACAGCTATGGGGCAATAATGGTGCAGAGCACTGTATGGCACAGCTATGGGGCAATAATGGTGCAGAGCACTGTATGGCACAGCTATGGGGCAATAATGAATGGTGCAGAGCACTATATGGCACAGCTATGGGGCAATTATGAACGGTGTAGAGCACTATATGGCACAGCTATGGGGCCATAATGAACGGTATGGAGCATCTATTTTTATTTTTGAAATTTACCGGTAGCTGCTGCATTTTCCACCCTAGGCTTATACTCGAGTCAATAAGTTTTCCCAGTTTTTTGTGGCAAAATTAGGGGGGTCGGCTTATACTCGGGTCGGCTTATACTCGAGTATATACGGTATATATATATATATATATATATATATATATATATATATATATATATATATATATATATATAGCTTCGGCTGGGCTCTATATGTCAGAGGCTTCTGCTGGGCTGTAAATGTATGAGAGGCCTCTGCTAGGCTGTGTATATATGATGGGCTTCTGCTGGGCTGTATATAGGCTGTTTCTGTGCTGGCTGTATATTTATGAGGGGCTTCCGCTGAGCTATAATTATATATATATCTGCTGCTGGGCTGTATATATTAGAAGCTGCTGTTGGGCTGTATATATCAGAGGCTATTGCTGTGCTGCCGCGCTCCACGGTGGAGAATCCTTTTCTCGCGCCGACATCGTGGCTCCACCTCCTGCCTTGAAGGTAGCTGAACAAACTCTCATCTGATCTAACCCGGGGGAGCGATCATATAGCTTAATAGGTAGCGCCTAAGAAGCTTCTATTGGGATCGGAGAAGGCTGCCGCATGCCATAAGCTAAGCATTAGGTACAGGGAGGGAACTAAGGAAGTCTGGCTAGCCAGGTCAGTGGATGCTGACACAGGTCAGGTGCCATGATTGCCACTCTGCGCCAGCCACTGAGATGTAGGACCGTAGCCAGGTCCCTACACTTTCAATAGTTTCTCTTTTGTTAAATGTTCCTTATCATTAGAAATGGTTCACAGCAAAGACGTGTATTTTACATGTTTTGAGATATTTATCCCTATATTGGTGGGTGGCCCAGAGCCCGGGCCCCTTGGGCCCACCCCTAAATCCGGGCCTGGGGAGGGACTACAGCACCCTTAACCCGAAGGTGAGATCTGAGGAAGCACCCATGTCTAGTCTATAACAGTTAAAGAAGGTGGAAGGGGACGACCACATAACCGCCTTACATATCTGGTCGATGGAAACTCCAGATCTTTCTGCCCACGAGGATGCCATGACTTCCACCTGCTGTGTAAGCTAGAGAGATAGCAAGATGGATTAGTGAGGCTATCCTACACTGTGAAACTCTATGACCCTTCCTAGAGCCCTGGAAGGATATAAATAAGGCATTGTCCTTTTTCCAGGATTTAGTGATAGAAGATGTCTGCTAAAATACTAGTCCATGAGCCAAGAACCAAATTTGACGATATCGGTACCAAGCGGAGTGACTAATTCTCTTTGGTATTTTTAGGTAGATGCATGTCTGTAGTTTATTTTTTGATATGATAGCCCTTACATATACGTAGCTTATTAACCCCTTCAGCCCTAGGCCTATTTGTACCCAAGTGCCTAAGCCAATCTGACCTGTGCCACTTCATGGGCTAATAACTTTGGAACGCTTTCACCTATCCAAGCCATTCTGAGATTGTTTTCTCGTGACATATTGTACTTCACGTCAGTGCTAAATGGGAGTCAATATATTTTACCTTTCTATATAAAAAAATGCTAAATATTCGGAAATTTTGGAAAAATCGGCAATTTTTTAACTTTGAAATTCTCTGCTTTTTACAAAAATACTGATACCCCCCATAATAGTTATTAATTTACACTCCCCACATGTTTACTTCATATTGGCATAATTTTGAAAATGAAACCTTATTGTTTTACGACGTAATAGGGCTTATAGTTTTATGCGCAATTTTTCACATTTACAGCAAAACCCACTTTTCAAAGGACCAAGTCACTTCTGAAGTCACTTTAAGGGGCTTACATAACAGAAACCACCCATAAATTACCCCATTTTGCAAACTACACCCCTCAAGCTGTTCAAAACTCATTTTTAAAAACTGTTAACCCTTTAGGTGTTCCACAGGAATTTTAGCATGAGCCAAGAACCAAATATGACGATATCGGTACCACCCGGAGTGACTAGATGTAGTATTTGTAACAAAATTTAATCCAAGTTATGTAAATACACACTGAACATGTCATGTGCATATATATATATATATATATATATATATATATATATATATATATATATATATATATATATATATATATATATATATATGTTACTCCATAATATCTTCAACATCAGACTCTGAATCTGACTGTTGTTCTACTGGCTCGTCTTCAGTACCCTTGTTCTGGCATGTCTGTAATCTGCACATGTCTGTGCACTTCAGGCCATTGCTGAGGCAAGTACACTGAGGAAGTTCACATGACCGCACACACTTGCAGGACAGTAGCTGTATAATAGCTTCTGGTGCTGGTGCCCCTTGCATCCACTTGACAACAAGCTTTCCGTCGTTATCTATCATCCAACCGCAGTCTGTTGGGTTTGCAACCCATGGCTGGCTCTGCAGACTTCTCCTCCAGATCGCAGCCTGGTAGTTTGCACGCAGTGCATGCATGAAAAGGCAGTCCTGGCAAGGAGGGAGTTGACTTGACTCTACCACTCCACGTCTGGCACAGAACAGCTGATAACGGAGCCTGTTTACCTCAGTTGTTTGGGTAGTTGGCAGGTACATGTGGCAGGTGATTTCCTGTAACTTCTCAAAAAGTTCGGTAGACACTTCCCATGAACGACCAACTTCCTGAAAGGCATCCTGGTATGTCTTGTTCATCTTCAACTGCTTGAGTGTCGTCATCTTCCCACGGCCAGCGAATGCACTGACGGTGTCACAGCCTGTAAATGCATGCATACCAATCAATGAATCACATACGCTGCCTCCCAATGTTCGGCTCAGAGTGGTGATATCCAGGAATCTTGTCCGGTTCTGTGTACCGCATTTCTGGAACAGGTGGGATGGGATTTTGTGGCACATGCCCAGACACAGGACCATGACATCAGTATCCTCCGAAGTGATGATGACCGACTTGTAACCAGATTCTGCTGCATGAAGAGCATGGAGAAGGAGGCGTGTGTCTGCTTCTTCTTGATTTGACTTAAGGTCAGCAGCCTCTTCCCACTGTTCTTTGGTGATCTTAAAGCAGAGCTGCTCACATGTGACATACAGCTCCTTCTCCTCAAGCTTCTCCCTGTGGTGTTTCGCCTTCCATTCTTCTACCAGAAACTTTATGAGACTTGCCTTGTTGGAGGAACTACTTAGAAGCTTTTTCCACTGCTGGATGTTGTGCCCATGTTGAATGTTCTTGAAATGGATCCCTGTGCCTTCATATCTGTTGACTCTTTCTGTATCTTTGATGGATGTCTCCTTGTAGACGTCAAAGACAATATCAATGCGCTTGCTCTTAGCACCCTCATGGATAGCGCGACTCATTGCTGTGCCTGCTAGCTGGCCAAATGTTGCATTGTTTCCCTTCAGTTTCTGAACCAGGCTCATCCCATCAATGATGGTTGCAGAGGGCTCGGGGATCACTTCTGCAGGACGAGCATTCCTCTCCAACTCCCTTGCGAGGGCAGCCTTGTTGGTCTTGCGGATAGACCCATCACCATTGGCAAGTGCCCATGGCAATGGACCCAGGGGATGAGTCAAGACATCACTCATTTGTAGCTTTCTGTTCTCAGCTACAAGTATCATCTGGCCAAATAGGTTTCTGTCAGCCTTCAAAATTACCTCCTTGCCAAGACCTTGTCTGCGTGTCTTCATTTGGATGTTAGAGAACGTTTTAAGTTTGTTCTTCGTCATCTTGTCATGAAACAATGTAGTTGGCTTATCGGTACCCAAACGCTCATCCTTGAATGTTTGATATGCATCCTCTCCTATACTGTATGCCCCTTGAAGGTCTTTGGCTACATCTGGTGGTGCTACAGTCGCTGTTGACAAACTGATAAGTTCACCATTATGCTCTTTGTTGAAGGGGTTCACCCAACCTGTCTCCAGCAGTTGAACGAAAGATTGGACATCGGCTTCATCTCTTCTAATCCTAGACACCTGTAGGTCTGAATGGCTGAAGTCAGTATATTGTTGGCCTACCAGGGCCCTCAGCTGCCTCAAGTACATACTGCGGTACTCTGATGTCAGGTAGAACCTGGAAACAGCTCCAACTTTGAGGCTGAAGCCTTTTGTGCCCCCTGGTGTCTGGGTGTCTTTGTTGATTGTCTCTTCAATGGTCTGGTCCACAGGAATTCGTCCAAAAGGATTCTTGCTACCGATCTGGACCGAAAAGCCACCTTGCATGAAGTATTCATGGACCTCTGGGTGTTCTATGGGCAGCCGAGACATTGTGGCATAGTAATAGGTTAGGTATCGGGCATAGTTGACCTTGTCATAGGCAAAACACCATGGTATCATCTGTCGGATTGCTCCTAGGTGAAGCATCCAGTTGCCTTCTCTTGAAGCTCGAACCAGGGCCAGCATGGTCTCGACCATGTCCAAGTATGACATCCAGAATGCTGAGAGTTGTTCATTTCTGAGGGTCTCAAGATAAACTTGAAAGAGCTTCAGGGTAAGTGTGCAAGATTCATTATCCAAGAGCTTTTCGAAGGATCCCTGCGACACACTGATGCGAAAGTTTGTGATGTTCTTCAGTGTTTCATCCAGATGGTGAAGGTCCCTTGCATGGTTTTCTTCTAGCCATGGAAGGAAGTTTTTCTATAAACTGCAGAATTAGGGTAACCAAGTTTGGGTTTGCCGTTAACCCTTGCTAGGTTGCAGGTAAAATTGGATTACAATGTAATATCTGGAAAAAAAATGAAATTTTGAAATTTCGCCTTCATTCTGCTAAAATTCCTGTGGAACACCTAAAGGGTTAACAGTTTTTAAAAATGAGTTTTGAACAGCTTGAGGGGTGTAGTTTGCAAAATGGGGTAATTTATGGGTGGTTTCTGTTATGTAAGCCCCTTAAAGTGACTTCAGAAGTGACTTGGTCCTTTGAAAAGTGGGTTTTGCTGTAAATGTGAAAAATTGCGCATAAAACTATAAGCCCTATTACGTCGTAAAACAATAAGGTTTCATTTTCAAAATGATGCCAATATGAAGTAAACATGTGGGGAGTGTAAATTAATAACTATTATGGGGGGTATCAGTATTTTTGTAAAAAGCAGAGAATTTCAAAGTTAAAAAATTGCCGATTTTTCCAAAATTTCCGAATATTTAGCATTTTTTTATATAGAAAGGTAAAATATATTGACTCCCATTTAGCACTGACGTGAAGTACAATATGTCACGAGAAAACAATCTCAGAATGGCTTGGATAGGTGAAAGCGTTCCAAAGTTATTAGCCCATGAAGTGGCACAGGTCAGATTGGCTTAGGCACTTGGGTACAAATAGGCCTAGGGCTGAAGGGGTTAATAAGCTACGTATATGTAAGGGCTATCATATCAAAAAATAAACTACAGACATGCATCTACCTAAAAATACCAAAGAAAATTAGTCACTCCGGGTGGTACCGATATCTGGCCCGGCTCATGGACTATACCTCTCTAACATCTAATGTGTGGAGCTTCTCTTTCAGGTTAGTAAGGTTAATAATTTAATAATAATTTTTATTTATATAGCGCCAACAAATTCCGCAGCACTTTACAATTAAAAGCGGGGACATGTACAGACAAATTCAATACAAGTTACGACAATTTAAACAGTGACATTAGGAGTGAGGTCCCTGCTCGCAAGCTTACAATCTACAAGGAAATGGAGGGACACAATAGGTGAAAAGTGCTTGTTATTTCAGGTCTGGCAATTATAATAAATAGGGCTTTTCATATAAAGCTGCATGATCCAGTCATCAGCCCGTGTGTTTAAGTGCAATAGTCAAGTATCAAGTGCAGTTATGTGCATGGAGGGTGTGGAGACAGATGAATAGTAGGGTGCAGATTCAGAATAATATTTGGAAGGAGGGAAACAGGACAAAGTTAGTTTACTGAGTAGTTGGTGTGGTAGGCTTGTTTGAAGAGATGGGTTTTTAAAGCACGCTTGAATAGGTCGGGGTTAGGTATCAGTCTGATCATCTGGGGAAGTGCATTCCAGAGAGCTGGCGCAGCACAAGAGGTCTTGGAGACGGAGGTGTGAGGTTCGGATTACGGGGGATGTTAGTCTTAGGTCATTTGGAGAATGGAGGGCACGTGTAGGGCGATAGACAGAGATGAGAGAGGTGATATAAGGAGGTGCAGAACTGTGGAGAGCTTTGTGGCTGAGAGAAATGAGTTTATACTGGACCCTGTAGCGAATGGGTAGCCAGTGTAATGACTGGCACAGGATGGAGGCATCGGTGAAGCGGCTGGACAGAAATATGACCCTGGCTGCTGCATTCAAGATGAATTGGAGAGGAGAAAGTTTGGTAAGAGGGAGACCGATTAGAAGAGAGTTGCAGTAGTCCAGACGAGAATGAAAAAGAGCGACAGTAAGAGTCTTAGTTTCAAAGGTGAGAAAAGGTCGGATTCTGGAGATGTTTTTAAGATGCAGGTGACAAGAGCGAGTGATCGGATATAGGGAGTAAAGGAAAGTTCGGTGTCGAATATGACCCCAAGACAGCGGACATGCTGCTTGGGAGTTATGGTTGAACCCTCCAGGGTAATTTCGATGTTGGTTAGAGTGAGGTTAGTAGAAGGGAGAAACACAAAAAGTTCCGTTTTGGAGAGATTTAGTTTCAGATAGAGGGAGGACATGTTAGAGACAGCAGACAGACAATCCTTGGTATTTTGAATTACGGTAGGGGTGATGTCGGGGGAAGAAGTTTATAATTGGGTGTCGTCAGCATAGAGATGATACTGGAACCCAAATCTGCTAATTGTTTGTCCAATAGGGGCAGTGTAAGAGAGAAGAGGAGGGGGCCTAGGACTGAGCCCTGCAGAACCCCGATAGTAAGGGGACGAGGAGAGGAAGAAGAGCCGGCAAAAGATACAGTGAAGGAGCGGTCACAGAGGTAGGAGGAGAACCAGGAGAGGGCTGTGTCCTTGAGGCCTATGGAGCGGAGCATAGTGAGGAGGAGCTGGTGATCCACAGTGTCAAATGCGGCAGAGAGATCCAGGAGAATCAGCAGGGAGCAATGACCTTTGGATTTAGCTGCTATTCGATCATTAGAGACTTCAGTGAGGGCAGTTTCAGTGGAGTGTAAAGAGCGGAAACCAGATTGTAAGGGGTCGAGAAGAGAGTTATCCGAGAGATAGCGGAATTAGACGGGAGTGGACCAAGCGTTCCAGGAGTTTAGAGATGAAGGAAAGGTTAAAGACAGGTCTGTAGTTAGCAGTGCAGTTCTGGTCCAGGGAAGGCTTTTTAAGTAAAGGGGTTATGATTGCATGTTTAAATGAGGAGGGAAAGATACCTGAAGAGAGAGAGAGGTTAAATATTTTAGTCAGGTGAGTGGTGACCACTGGTGAGAGAGACTGCAGGAGATGTGAAGGAATGGGGTCACTGTTGCAGGTTGTAGGCCGAGCAGAAGCGAGGAGCTTGGAAACTTCTTCTGAAACAGGCTCAAAGATGTCTAGTTAGCTTGAGGTGCGGCAGGGAAGGGGATCCAGGCACTGAGGAGATTGGGCTGAGATATCCTGATGGATGCAGTTGATTTTTTCTACAAAATAAATGGCCATATCCTCACCGCTGAGGTTGGTGATGGGGGCCTGTACTTTAGGTTTCAGGAGGGAGTTTAAGGTTCCAAAAAGTTGTTTTGGGTTGTTGGATAGTGAGGTGATGAGGGTGGTGAAGTAGAATTGTTTGGCAAGATGAAGGGCAGAGTTATAGGTTTTGAGCATTAACTTTTAGTGGATAAAGTCTTCTGAAGTCTTCTGCTAAGAGATTTTCTCCACTGCCGCTCTACACACCTTGAGCAACGCTGAAGAAAGCGTGTTTGCATAGTGTGCCAAGGCTGCCGTTGTCTGTGTCGGGTCTTTCTGCGTGTAGAAGGTGCTGCTTCATCTAAGGCATTCTTCAGTGTATTATTGAAGTGTGACAATGCTAAGTATGGACAGGAGAGGGAGGAGATGGGGGCTAAAGATGTGTGGAGATTGTCCATAAGCTGCTGGGTATTAATGGTACGTGTATTCTGATAAGTGTGGTAAGTGGGGGTGTCCCTGGTGAGGAGACAATTCTTGACAGAAAAGGAAAGAAGGTTGTGGTCCGACAGCGGGAGAGGGGAGTAAAGTCGTGCAGCGAGCCAGGACGGGAGAAAACCAGGTCCAGAGTATTCCCATCGTCATGCATAGGAGAATTAGTAAACTGTGAGAGGCCAAATGAAGAAGTTAGAGAAAGAAGATTAGAGGCAGATTGGGAGAGGGGATCATTGATGGGGATGTTAAAGTTTCCCATGATGAGGGCAGGGATGTCACAGGATAGAAAGTGAGAAAGCCAGGTGGCAAAGTGATCTAGAAACTGGCAGGAGCATGGAGGGCGATAAACAACCGCCACTCGCAAGGAGAAGGGCTTAGGGTACTTTCACACTAGCGATTTTTGCAATACGTCGCAATGCGTCGTGCGACAGTTGCGCCGTGTTGTGGCGGACTGTCGGCTGCAAATAACGTTACATGTAACATTTTTTGCCGCCGACGGACCGCCATTTCCGATCGCGCATGCGCGGCCGGAGCTCCGCCCCCACCTCCCCGCACCTCACAATGGGGCAGTGGATGCGTGGAAAAACAGCATCCGCTGCTCCCGTTGTGCGGCGCATTCACTGCTAGCGTCGGTACGTCGGCCCGACGCTCTGCGACGGGCCGAGTACGACGCTAGTGTGAAAGTACCCTTAAAGAGTCTGACGGCGTGGACGTCAAAAGGAAGGAAATGTAAGTGAGGGAACCGGGGAGATGACCTGGAAAGCACATTGTGATGAAAGGAGCAAACCAACACCTCCACCATGTCTGTTCTCAGGTCTGGCGGTATGTGAAAATTTCAGCCCACCAAACGAGAGAGCGGCAGCAGCGGTGGTGTCTGAATGCTGGATCCAGGTTTCTGTAGTAGCCAGAAGGTTAAGGGAATCAGAGAGGAAGAAATCGTGAATGTAAGTTAGTTTGTTACACACAGACCGTGCATTCCAGAGAGTACAGTGGAAAGTGATAGGAGAAGGCATGCACTGAATGTTAATAAAATTAGCAGGGTTTCTATATGTAGCTGGAGGAGAGTAATGTATGCTGGTGGAGGGAAGCCCAGGGTTGGTAGAGATGTTGCCTGCAACTAGTAAAATGAGAAAAAAAAACAGAAAGAGCAGATGGTGGGATGATTTGTATGAAAGTTACCAGTGCTGCATGGAGGTATTGGTTTGGAGCGGGTAAGAAATGTCAGTAGAGCCTCAGAGTTATATATGGGAGAGGGGAGAAGGGAGGGGTGGATAAGAAGAGAGTGCACAGAATGTGTTAAAGAGCGGGCGAGTTGTGAGAAAGCATAAGTAAAACCAAATAAGTAGATTGATTTGATAAATGCATAATGTAGTATGACTGACCAAGAAGCATGATTGCTTGAAAAACTTATGCACCTTACCTGTCTTCTGCCCTGTCCAACTGCCATCGTCTAACTGCCAAGCACTTTATACTGTTATACTTAATACCTGTTGCGTGCATGCTATCCCAGCCAGAGCTAAATATATATTAAATGAAATGTCTGCAAGCATCAGGCACCAAATGGCCACAATCAGCAATTAACCAATTAGCACAAAGCCAGAGCCTCTCAACTAGCCAAATTAGTTCTCATGCTTCGCACTGACGAGGGCCAACAGCCCGAAACACCGTTTCTGCGAATTGAGATACTGATTTGGCTTTTATCCTAAGTCATATTGCATGACTCGTTAAAGGGTTGATTGTGACTTGTAGGATCACTACTTCCAACAGGTGGAATAAGGCTGAATAAGGCCATAAAACCGTGGGGAAAAAAAAAGCTTTGAGCACTAAAAAGCAGAAACCAAAAAGAAAGAAAAAAAAAAAAAGCACCACGGGAGTGACGGATTAAATACCATGAAAAAAGCTTGCTAGATATGGTTCCATTCACAGGGTTAGGGAGGGAGGTTTCTGTTTGTGCTAAGGGCGTGCGCGGCCACACCTCCCCTGCTTTTATCAGGGTAAGGGCTCATACTCACTTGCGCAAGACTCGGATGAGTCTCGCACGGCAATACCCGGCACTGCACCTAGCACAGAGGAGCGGAGCGTGCGGCTGCATGTATTCCTATGCGTCCGCACACTCCGACCCGAGTGTCGGGTATTGCCATGCGAGACACATCTGAGTCTCGCGCAAGCATGAGCCCTTAGTGTGTGTACTTGAAATGCTGTCCCCAGCCAACTGCTGAGGGACAGCTCCTATATAAAGTTCCCCTGCCCTATGGGCAGGGCCTGAGCTACTCACAAAGCTCCTGAACTTTGTATTGTGTGTTTGTGTTCCTGCACCTCTCCTGTCTATGTTTTGGTACCAAAGTCCTTGCCTTGATTCCTGTTTTGTCCTGTTCTGGCGCCTGTCCTGGAGGTGGTACATCCAGGCCCGAATCCTTGATCCTGTATCTGAACCTGTCTGAACTGTGTCTGCTGTGATTATGTTCCTGGAATCCTTCTGCATCTGGAGCCTCGCACCCAGCGACTGAGTCTCTTGTAACCGGTGTTTCTGCTGAGCATCTACTCTGTGCTCTGGATACCATGTGGTGTTAGCTCCTGGCAGGCCCAGCAATCCTGCGGATCTAGCACCATCCCTCTTGAGATCCTTCCTAGGTCCGATGGCCAGAGCCTGATTGTCATGTCGGACGCTGTTCAGACCAGGTCGTTCGACAGACAGCGGTAATTCCGCTTTTGACCACTATGTGCTCATTGGCGTCGGCTAGATTTTATCTAGCTGTTCCGGGGTTAATTTACCTGATCCGGGGTTAATTTACCTGATCCTCGGATTGGAAGCTGGGCCATGCCCATTGCCTTTAAATAGTTCTCCTGATCATTGGGCGTCGCCGATTATAGCTTCTGTCTTGTGCGTTGTTATCTCGGTCTGGAGTGGAGAGCTGGTTGTTGGCGATTCGTTGCTGGTGGTTTATTTTCCTTTGTCTTATTTACTCCTTCCTATATTTGTATTTATTTTGCCCTGCACATTTATAGTGTATTCCTGAGTGACTGCGGCGTGGTGCATATTTTCCTTTATCCTTGTCTGTGCTACCTGTGGGTATTGGTGTATTACCTCTTCACTGGGTGGTGGAGGTTTCAGCCTAGGGTTGAAACAGGAGACAGGGGGAGGTTCGAGGCCTGGACATGCACACCATCAGTGTAAACTCCAGGTAGAGGGTCAGTCAGGATTTCCCTAGTCTGAGGGAAATTGCAGGGGCCCAGGTTATTAGCTCTCGCTCACCTAGTCACCCCGTGACACTGATGACCGCAGTCTGGAACCTGATGACCGCTGTCTGGAGCTTGATAACTGTGGTGGTGTCTAGGTCGTGTCGGATGTCCGGAACCAAATGACTCCTGTCTGATGTCTGCCGGCGACCCTGGGTCCAGATGTCCTGTCTGCACCCTGAAGTCCTGCCTGGGTCCTGATGACCTCGTGTTCCCGGATGTCCTTCTCGTGTCCGATGTTCTGATGTAACTTATGCCCTGGGCTGCCACGCCAGTGTCCCAGCTGATGACCTGGGCTGCCATGCCAGTGTCCCAGCTGTCGATCCGGTATTCCTGATGTCCTTCCTGTGTCCAGATGTCCTGTCTGTACCCTGATGTCTTGCCTGCATCCTGATGACCTTGTGTACCCTGATGTCCTGCCTATGTGTGCTTCGGTGATCCGTTGGTGCCTTGGGGTCCACTGGGTGGTACCCTTCTGGGAGGTGTGGAATCGGGAGCCTGACATCATTATGTTTTGTTTATGTACTGTGTGACTATTCTTTAGTAAACTTTACTTTCTCTATACCTGAAGTTGTGTGGTGTAATCAAGTCCTATGTGTCGCTTTCCTTGTCCACATGTTCAGCTGCCACAGAACCCCGGTCTCTGCCCTCCCCTAGCCCAGGTAGGCCCGGGTCCCCCTCTGTGTAAAAAGGGTCCGTATTGCGTCCCCGGGGGACGCGTGCCCCAAGCCTTCCGAGGTTGGTTGGCTTGGGAGCATTTATGGGCTGGGCCGCATCAGCGGCTGCAGCTAGCCGTGACACTTCACTTTAAGGGTACTAGTGGCAAGACCTAATTCTAGACCCCTAGAAATTGTTTCCAGGTTCTAGCATAGATTTTGGTTGTAATTAACTTCCTAATCCTTAGCAGGGTGGTTATTAGATTCGGGGAGAACCCTCTATCCCTTAATAATGCCCTTTCAAACTCTACGCCGTCAAGTGGAGTACTGCTACATGTGGATGGTTGACTGGGTCCTGGGAGAGGAGATCCAGAAAATCAGGAAGTATCCAGGGATCGCAGACTGACAGTCCTCAGCCACGTGAAGCAAGCCCTTCTGTGCCAGAAAGGAGCAACTAATAAAACCCTTTCCCTGTCTTCTCTGATCTTCCTCACTACCAGAGGCAACAGAGATAACGGAGGGAATGCGTAGGCCAGGTTGAAGACAATCTGGTTGAAGACTGCTCCATTTAGAGATCGTTCTCCTTGCCTTAGCATGTTGAAGCTTATGAAGCTTAGAAAGTCCACTTTGGCATTGTCCTTTCCTCTTATGTGTAGCGCTGTCAAAAGGTAGAAAATGCCTTTCCGCTATCTGAAAAGACTTTGTTACTTCCATCAGGGCCTCGGATCGGGTCCCACCTTGGTGGTTGATGTAGCCCACTGCCATTAATTTCATGAAGACTCGTGGAGCGACTGACATGCCAAGGGGGTGGGGGGGGTGGCGGGGGGAGGCTCTAAACTGGAAATGACGGACAGAGCCACTAGTGGATACTGCCACTCTCAGGAAACGCTGACAGTCTGGGTGAATAGGCACATGATAATATGCATCTTTAAATCTAAAACCGCCATGAAACAGTTTTGAAATATTTTTATTGCCGAGCTAATTATTTCTATTTTAAAGGAGTGAGTGATAAGAAACTTATTGAGGGACTGGAGATTGATGATGTTTCTGTATGAATCATCCGATTTCCGAACCATAAACCGGGGAGAGTAAAACCCTCTTCCCTTCTCGGATTCCGGAACCTCCACCAGGACCCCTTTATGATACAGTCTGACGACTTCCGCATCCAGGGCAAACTGCTCTAGGTGGGAAGAGCGGAAGGGAGTTAACTTGAATTTATCCCCTGGAACCGAAAGGAATTTAAGTGTGAGTCCTGATGAAATCACGCTTTGCACCCAGACGCTGTCGGTGATTCGTGACCAGGCTGGATAGAAGGCCGACAATCTACCCCCTACGGGGACCGCTACTCATTGGGATGGTTTTTTGTGTTCCCGTGAAGAACGTCAGAACATGAAGACTGTACCTCTCTTCTACCTGTCATCCCACTTGGAAAGGTCACTTGTAGGTCTTCCCTGGCCAAACTTTCTCCTGCTGGAGCTGAAGAATCTTTTTTTCCCCCATCTCCCGCGGCTCGTCCAAAACTGGACCAAAAAGGTATTCTCCTTCACATGAAATAGAACAGAGCTTAGATCTTGCCTGGATATCCCCTGGCCAGCACTTTAACCACAGAGCTCTGCGGGTCGCTTTGGAGAGACCCGCTGCTCTCACTGCTATCCAGACCGAATCTACAGGGTTGGCCATTTATATGGATACACCTAAATAAAATGGGAATGGTTGGTGATATCAACTTCCTGTTTGTGGCACATTAGTAAATGGAAGGGGAAAACTTTTCAAGATGAGTGGTGACCATGCCGGCCATTTTAAAGTCAGCAATTTTGGATCCAACTTTATTTATTTCAATGGGAAGAGGGTCAAGTGACATCAGTCTTACTGAGAATTTCACAATAAAAACAAAAGTGTGCTTGGTTTTAACGTGACTTTATTCTTTCATGAGTTATTTTCAAGTTTATGACCACTTATGAAATGTGTTCAAAGTGCTGCCCATTGTGTTGGATTGTCAATGCAACCCTCTTTTCCCACTCTTGCCACACTGATAACACCACAGAAGAAATGGTAGCACAGGCTTCCAGTATCCGTTATTTCAGATGCTTCAAATCTCTTATCTTCACAGCATAGACAATTGCCTTCAGATGACCCCAAAGATAAAAGTTTAATGGGGTCAGATCGGGAGACCTTGATGGCCATTCAACTGGCCCAGGACAACCAATTCACTTTCCAAGAAACTGTTCATGTAGGAATGCTCGGACCCAACACCCATAATGTGGTGGTGCACCATCTTGCTGGAAAAACTCAGGGATCTTCAGTGCATAACTGAACAGTTTTCTAAAAATTAAAACATACAGTGCCTACAAGTAGTATTCAACCCCCTGCAGATTTAGCAGGTTTAATAAGATGCAAATAAGTTAGAGCCTTCAAACTTCAAACAAGAGCAGGATTTATTAACAGATGCATAAATCTTACAAACCAAAAAGTTTTGTTGCTCAGTTAAATTTTTATAAATTTTAAACATAAAAGTGTGGGTCAATTATTATTCAACCCCTAGGTTTAATATTTTGTGGAATAACCTTTGTTTGCAATTACAGCTAATAATCGTCTTTTATAAGACCTGATCAGGCCGGCACAGGTCTCTGGAGTTATCTTGGCCCACTCCTCCATGCAGATCTTCTCCAAGTTATCTAGGTTCTTTGGGTGTCTCATGTGGACTTTAATCTTGAGCTCCTTCCACAAGTTTTCAATTGGGTTAAGGTCAGGAGACTGACTAGGCCACTGCAACACCTTGATTTTTTGCCTCTTGAACCAGGCCTTGGTTTTCTTGGCTGTGTGCTTTGGGTCGTTGTCTTGTTGGAAGATGAAATGACGACCCATCTTAAGATCCTTGATGGAGGAGCGGAGGTTCTTGGCCAAAATCTCCAGGTAGGCCGTGCTATCCATCTTCCCATGGATGCGGACCAGATGGCCAGGCCCCTTGGCTGAGAAACAGCCCCACAGCATGATGCTGCCACCACCATGCTTGACTGTAGGGATGGTATTCTTGGGGTCGTATGCGGTGCCATCCAGTCTCCAAACGTCACGTGTGTGGTTGGCACCAAAGATCTCAATCTTGGTCTCATCAGACCAGAGAACCTTGAACCAGTCAGTCTCAGAGTCCTCCAAGTGATCATGAGCAAACTGTAGACGAGCCTTGACATGACGCATTGAAAGTAAAGGTACCTTACGGGCTCGTCTGGAACGGAGACCATTGCGGTGGAGTACGTTACTTATGGTATTGACTGAAACCAATGTCCCCACTGCCATGAGATCTTCCCGGAGCTCCTTCCTTGTTGTCCTTGGGTTAGCCTTGAGTCTTTGGACAAGCCTGGCCTCAGCACGGGAGGAAACTTTCAAAGGCTGTCCAGGCCGTGGAAGGCTAACAGTAGTTCCATAAGCCTTCCACTTCCGGATGATGCTCCCAACAGTGGAGACAGGTAGGCCCAACTCCTTGGAAAGGGTTTTGTACCCCTTGCCAGCCTTGTGACCCTCCACGATCTTGTCTCTGATGGCCTTGGAAAGCTCCTTTGTCTTTCCCATGTTGACCATGTATGAGTGCTGTTCACAAGTTTGGGGAGGGTCTTAAATAGTCAGAAAAGGCTGGAAAAAGATAATTAATCCAAACATGTGAAGCTCATTGTTCTTTGTGCCTGAACTACTTCTTAATACTTTAGGGGAACCAAACAGAATTCTGGTGGGTTGAGGGGTTGAATAATAAATGACCCTCAAACAACTTTTCACAATTTAAAAAAAAACAAACAAAGAAATAACATTATTTTTTGCTGCAGTGCATTTCACACTTCCAGGCTGATCTACAGTCCAAATGTCACAATGCCAAGTTAATTCCAAATGTGTAAACCTGCTAAATCTGCAGGGGGTTGAATACTACTTGTAGGCACTGTAAGGGGAAGGCTGCGTTACTGAATGAACATTCACGAAGATCACTTATCAGTGTCCGCAGAGAATAGGTACTGGATCATGAGGGGAGAGTTTCTCAGCCGATGCTACTGACTCCCATCTGGAAGAGCTTCTGCAGCTGGAATGGTCACATAACTTGCCACAACCTGTACCTTCCCGGGACTTCTGTCAGGCCTGAGGCTTCTGTGAAGCGTGCTGTTGTGCAGCCTCCTCTTGCTGTAGTAGTCGTTGCTCCTGCTCGCCTGCCATCATTGCAAATGAGACAGAAGCATGGGCTCCCTACGCTATATACCCCCTCAATCCGGCCAGCAGGACATGCCACGCCCCACCCAGAATCCCCCGCCCCCAGCAGGTGACCCCAGCCCCCACACAGAGGGGCAATGGTGTGCTGCCCCCCCCCCCCTTGGAGACCTACTTGCCCGCTGCCGTCCGAACACTGCCATCAGAGACCACGCGTGCGCAGCAGGGCTGGTGTCGGTGACCCGGACGTACCTGCCGGCTACGCCTCCTGATGTCACTCGTGATCCCAATAACGCAGAATGCGTCAGATCTGCCCAAGAACGAGCCCTCTGCACGCCCATGTCCTCAGGACAGACACCGCCGGACCCAGAAGGAGCCCCGCGACACACCTGCCGGAGCAGCAGGGTCCTGAGCCGACCGGACGGGCCTGGGATCCGATTGTCTCTTGCAGGTAACTGTAGGACGAGTCCCATCAGGAACAGAAAACCAACTGATGCATGGGAGAGCTGCCACCCTTTTTGTATCTGTAGGTCTCCAGTTCCTGAAGGGCAGATCCCCTCTCTCGTGAGGCTGTCATGGGAGTCCGATTAAAATAAGTTTTATTATACTCACCTACAGGGCGGTACGGTCCAATGGCTGTCGCAGGTCTTGGTCCGCTGCCTCCCACTCGACTGCAGTCTGCTTCACATCATGGCACCTGCATCTCTGTCTTAATGGTTCCTACATTGAACTGCCTCCTGATGAACCGTAGTTCGGGGAAACGCGTCGAGGCGACTATTACGACTGCTGTGAAGCCTGGGAAGCTAAGTATTACTCAATTGGGGCTATGATCCCCTGTTGGCTACCCACAATAGCTTCGCATGCATTACCAGACTATGTATCATTAGTCTTTTTTTCTGATTGTTCACTCTGTGGCCCTTCATTATATGCCTGAGTGCAAAAAGAGGTTATTGAGTATGCCATTGGGCAGAATACATGTGTGACCATAAGAGGCTAATGTGGTCCTAGCTCTGGTTTAATAATTTTTTTTGTGAACCATTTTTCTTGGATATTGATATATTGCCATTCCCCATGCTATCACTGTCTGGTGTGAATTAGTTCCTAATTAGACAGCAATTGGGGTTTGTTTATGTGCACCTATTTTTATATTTTTGTGTTTTTCTCGTGCGCTTTATTTCATCTCTTTTGAAAGCTCATTGTTTTCCCACCTATAGCTATCCAGAAAGATAATAGGGGTAGCAGTGGACAGCCGCCGTTGAGTGGGGGCGCCAAAATTATTCTATCAGGGTGCCAACCTCCACTGCTAGGTAGGGAGAGCAGTCGAGCGCAGGGAGAGCAGTAGGAGTGGTGCACATTTTTTTGGATCATTCGTTTGATCCTTTTTTGATCCTGTTTTTTGTCACTGGGATATTTGTATTTTAAAGATATCTAATAAAAAGTATTTTAAAGGGTTTGTGTGTACCATTCACCAAAATGTCAAACTAATGCTTGCAGCATGCCCAATCAATGATGACTACAAAGAGCTCATATGCAAAATGGTCTGTGGAATTGAATCCAAGGACTGTATGCTTGGCCGTTGTGATAAATGCCCGGGTCCTGAAGTTTTAAAAGAATTTCTAGTCAATGTGTTTGTCAACAGTGACCCTGAAGATATTATTGAGTTCAAACAATGGATTCACACTGATCGAGACACGCTTGATACCAAACAACTACCTATAGAAGATTTCATTGAAGAATTGGTTTTGAAAATTTCTAAACTTTGTAGCCATCACTAAATCGCCAAGCATCAAAGTTGCTATCTGAAATCGTTGAAGGAAAATCTGAGACCTGGAGAGCTTGTGATCCTTATGGACTTTGCTGAAAATTACTCATTTATTGTTCAAGATGCCATTCAAGGTTTCCACTGGAAAAATAGTCAAGCTACAGTACACCCATTTGTAATTTACTTCAAGGAGTTACATGGTGAAGCTGCGCAGAACATCAGCTTGTGCATAATCAGTGATTGCTCACGACATGACACAGTTGCAGTCCACACTTTAACAGTAATTGTGGAGTATCTCAAGACTCTCATCTATGGGATTCGTCATATCCACTACTTCAGCGATGGATCTGCAGCCCAGTACAAAAATTTCAAAAAATTACTCAACTTGTGCCACCACAATGCTGATTTCAATATCAGCGCTGAATGGAAATTTTTTGGTACCAGTCATGGAAAGTAGCCCTGTGATGGGACTGGAGGGACAGCAAAGAGGTTGGCAGCTCGTGCCAGTCTTCAACGCCCAAGTGAAAACCAAATACTGACCCCGGTGGATTTATTCAACTTTTGCAACGAGCAACTGCATGGAATCAAGTTTTTTTTTGTTCCAAAAGAAAAAATGTACGAAATACGGGTAGTTCAAGAGAAAAGGTTCAAAGATGGACATACAATTGCTGGAACAAGAGAAAATCACCAGTTTGTGCCAATTGATGACAAAAAGATTCGCATTTCAAGGGTGTCAAATGACCCATCATCTTTCATTGCCCATGTAGATAGATCTGTCAGATCAGAAATGTGCTTTTGTGCCAATTGCAAACCTCCAGCCAGGGCATTACATTGCCTGCATTTACGATAGGAACTGGTGGATTGGAAATATTTCTGAAATTTCAGTCGACGAGCATGTTGCATTAATAAATTTTATGCATCCTCATGGACCAGCTAGCTTCTTTCACTGGCCTGTGAGAAATGATACATGCTGGATTCCTGAGCAGTCAATCATTGCAATAATTCCAGCACCAGCTGCAACAGCAATGGGCCGACAATACAGCTTCTCTGAACCGATTATGTTGCAAATTCAGCAACAATTCCAGACCACTTAGACTGAACATTATGGCTTGAGAACCAACAAAAGATACCCAATATTAGGCTTGGGATCCTAGGCAAAGACACCCACCCTCAGGCTTCGGAACCTGCGATAAAGAGACCACCCGAGGCTGGCCTTGCACGGCTATCGGCCATGGCTCCTAGGCGATGGGGCTGCCAATTCTCGAAAGACAGCATTATTACAATTCTTAATAGGATTATAATACCAATTCTTAGGGAATTGGTTGTGGTATAACCACCATGGACCAACGCAAGGGTTTGAATAGTGCAGTTACCATTCATTGCGTATTAATAAATAACACCATGTTCAGTGGCATTTTTCGTTTCTTAAACTGAGGGACTCAAAAAAAACAAAAAAAAACAATGATCCTTGTAGAGAAAAATGTGCTCTTTCTAATGATATCAGAATTAATATATTTTAGGGGTACCCTTTTTGAGAAATTTGACCTAAACATAGGTAAAATTCGTTTTTTTTAAGTTTTTCATCATATGTGGGTGTGAATATTTCCACAAATACATATGCTTTGACCGGGATATTGCAGCAATGCAAAGTGATGTAGATGTTTGGTGTACAGGGCAAAGCACCAGTTACTATTGGTTTTTGGTCTTGAGTTATATATGGGCAAAGTTTGGCATAAATTTTATGCGACGCGTTTTTCAAGCTACTTTGACACAAAATTGCGGCCGAAATATTGTTTTGTCATAGCCGGTAATAATTTTATCGTGTTTAGCAGCAAAAGTTGAGCTAGTATGCCAAATTTCAGCATCATAGCCAGTATAGAACTCAAATGGCTATGTGCCAAAGTTTGCAAAATCCTCTTAGCTGAAGCCGCAGGCTTGGTGGAACCTCCAGTGAAAGGTCAACAGTGCTCAATGTATTTGAGATCTGGCCCTAAAAATTTACAGAACCTCTTTTCAAACATACATGTACATCCTTATAAATTTTCAGCAAAATCGGAGAAGGTCGAGTGGGGACCACTGGTCCACTTGACATGGAATGACCCAAAGATTAAATAACAACCACAAGATGGATCTCATCAGCCAAGGTATCATTTAAATCAGTATAACGGCGTCAACCTGACACTGTCTGTAGATTACTGAGCACAATCCTGCTGACAGGTTCCCTTTAAGTTAGTGCTGTAGTTTTGGATAGTCTTCAGCATGGTGGTATTATTCGGTTATCATGCAGTGCGGTATTTATCCCTTGTACATTGGATTTTGTTCAGTAACATGATGGTGGTTATACTCCTAGTAGACAGAGTGAAGGCACTGCACACTGAAAGGCACTTTGAGATGCTTCAAATAGGATGTATCAGCATTTCATCTCCATTGGATGCACTGGGGTGCAGAATCACGTAAAGTTTTAAGTGAAGACCCTTCATCAGACATCTATGCCATATTCACTGAATTACATATGGCCCTTGTGTGTGGGGGTATTTATCCCTTTGGGGAGTTTATTATGGCTCTACTAGTTGTGGGTTGTCAGGCTTGTTAAGTAACAATATGGTGAGATTTGTAATTAGTAACTAAATGACTTTATCTCAGTGGTTTTTTTTATGAGATTTATATTTTTATCAGTTCTCTTAAATTGGGGGTAGGGGGTACCAGAAAGAACATCTTTATAGGATTTAGACCGTAATAATTAATAATAATTATTATTATTTTTATTTATATAGCGCCAACATATTTCGCAGCACTTTACAATTAAGCGGGGACATGTACAGACAATAAATTCAATACAAGTTACGACAATTTAAACAGTGACATTAGGAGTGAGGTCCCTGCTCGCAAGCTTACAATCTACAAGGAAATGGGGGGACACAATAGGTGAAAAGTGCTTGTTATTTCAGGTCTGGCAATTATAATAAATAGGGATTTTCATATAAAGCTGCATGATCCAGTCATCAGCCCGTGTGTTTAAGTGCAATAGTCAAGTATCAAGTGCAGTTATGTGCATGGAGGGTGTGGAGACAGATGAATAGTAGGGTGCAGATTCAGAGTAATATTTGGAAGGAGGGAACAGGGCAAAGTTAGTTTACTTGGTAGTTGGTGTGGTAGGCTTGTTTGAAGAGATGGGTTTTTAAAGCACGCTTGAATAGGTCGGGGCTAGGTATCAGTATGATCGTCTGGGGAAGTGCATTCCAGAGAGCTGGCGCAGCACAAGAAGTCTTGTAGACGGAGGTGTGAGGTTCGGATTACAGGGGATGTTAGTCTTAGGGCTCATTTCCACTGGCGAGGAAAACGGACGAGTGCAATCCGATAAAAAAAATCGGATTGCACTCGGACCAATGTTATTCAATAGCTGTCTTTTCATTTGCGATTTTTTTTCTCAGCCGAAATCGGACTGAGAAAAAAAATCGCAGCATGCTGCGATTTGCTGCGAGTCTCGGACGAGACTCGCCAATGCAAGTCAATGGGTGCGAGAGAAAGAAAAAAAATAAATAAATAAAAAAAAAAAAAAAAAAAAAAAAAAAAAAAAAAAAATCGCACAGCACTCGCACCATGCGAGTTCTGTCCGATTTTTACGCACCGGTGTCCTTTGAAAAGCCGGCAAATCAGCGCGGTGTACAGTAAAATCACACTGACAGGTTAGAATAGAGTAGATATATACACATAGAATAGGTATATATACATATATATATATATATATATATATATGTCAGTGAGACACCTATATATGTATATTTATATTTAATGCAGCGCAAGATAGCATTAAAGCCGCTAATTCAATTACCGGCTTTTCATTTCTCCTTCCCAAACCCGACAGGATATGAGACATGGTTTACATACAGTAAACCATCTCATATCCCTTTTTTTTTTGCATATTCCACACTACTAATGTTAGTAGTGTGTATGTGCAAAATTTTGGCGCTGTAGCTATTAAATTTAAGGGTTAAATCGCGGAAAAAATTGGCGTGGGCTCCCGCGCAATTTTCTCCGCCAGAGTAGTAAAGCCAGTGACTGAGGGCAGATATTAATAGCCTAGAGAGGGTCCATGGTTATTGGCCCCCCTGGCTACAAACATCTGCCCCCAGCCACCCCAGAAAAGGCACATCTGGAAGATGCGCCTATTCTGGCACTTGGCCACTCTCTTCCCACTCCCGTGTAGCGGTGGGATATGGGGTAATGAAGGGTTAATGCCACCTTGCTATTGTAAGGTCACATTAAGCCAGATTAATAATGGAGAGGCGTCAATTATGACACCTATCCATTATTAATCCAATTGTATGAAAGGGTTAAAAAAACACACACACATGATTAAAAAGTATTTTAATGAAATAAACACACAGGTTGTTTTAATATTTTATTGCTCTCTCAATCCATGTGATGACCCTCGCTTGGAAAAATAATAAACCAACAATATACATACCTTCAGATGACCTGTCACGTCCCACGAGGTAATCCATCTGAAGGGGTTAAAATATTTTACAAGCAGGAGCCCTGCTAATGCAGCTGTGCTCGTGCTTGTAAGCCCCGGCGAATGAAGGAAATGTAGGTCAATGACCTATAGTTACCTTCAGTCTCGGTGATGTGCCCCCTGGTGGATGTCCTCATGAACAGCAGCCTGGGAACTTTTTCCCACGCTCAAGGTCATATGAGGACAACCAGCAGGGGGCGCATCACCGCGACTGAAGGTAACTATAGGTCATTGACCTACATTTCCTTCATTCCCCGGGGCTTACAAGCACGAGCACAGCTGCATTATAGCAGGGCTCCTGCTTGTAAAATATTTTAACCCCTTCAGATGGATTACCTCGTGGGACGTGACAAGTCAGCAGAAGGTATGTATATTGTTGGTTTATTATTTTTCCAAGCGAGGGTCATCACATGGATTGAGAGAGCAATAAAATATTAAAACAACCTGTGTGTTTATTTCATTAAAATACTTTTTAATAATGTGTGTGTGTTTTTTTAACCCTTTCATACAATTGGATTAATAATGGATAGGTGACATAATTGACGCCTCTCCATTATTAATCTGGCTTAATGTGACCTTACAATAGCAAGGTGGCATTAACCCTTCATTACCCCATATCCCACTGCTACACGGGAGTGGGAAGAGAGTGGCCAAGTGCCAGAATAGGCGCATCTTCCAGATGTGCCTTTTCTGGGGTGGCTGGGGGCAGATGTTTTTAGCCACGGGGGGCCAATAACCATGGACCCTCTCCTGGCTATTAATATCTGCCCTCAGTCACTGGCTTTACCACTCTGGCGGAGAAAATTGCGCGGGAGCCCACGCCAATTTTTTCCGCGATTTAACCCTTAAATTTAATAGCTACAGCGCCGAAATTTTGCACATACACACTACTAACATTAGTAGTGTGGAATATGCAAAAAAAAGGGGATATGAGATGGTTTACTGTATGTAAACCATGTCTCATATCCTGTCGGGTTTGGGAAGGAGAAATGAAAAGCCAGTAATTGAATTAGCGGCTTTAATGCTATCTTGCGCTACATTAAATATAAATATACATATATAGGTGTTTCACTGACATATACACTCACCGGCCACTTTATTAGGTACACCTGTCCAACTTCTTGTTAACACTTAATTTCTAATCAGCCAATCACATGGCGGCAACTCAGTGCATTTAGGCATGTAGACATGGTCAAGAAAATCTCCTGCAGTTCAAACCGAGCATCAGTATGGGGAAGAAAGGTGATTTGAGTGCCTTTGAACGTGGCATGGTTGTTGGTGCCAGAAGGGCTGGTCTGAGTATTTCAGAAACTGCTGATCTACTGGGATTTTCACGCACAACCATCTCTAGGGTTTACAGAGAATGGTCCGAAAAAGAAAAAAAATCCAGTGAGCGGCAGTTCTGTGGGCGGAAATGCCTTGTTGATGCCAGAGGTCAGAGGAGAATGGACAGACTGGTTCGAGCTGATAGAAAGGCAACAGTGACTCAAATCGCCACCCGTTACAACCAAGGTAGGCCTAAGAGCATCTCTGAACGCACAGTGCGTCGAACTTTGAGGCAGATGGGCTACAGCAGCAGAAGACCACACTGGGTACCACTCCTTTCAGCTAAGAACAGGAAACTGAGGCTACAATTTGTACAAGCTCATCGAAATTGGACAGTAGAAGATTGGAAAAACGTTGCTTGGTCTGATGAGTCTCGATTTCTGCTGCGACATTCGGATGGTAGGGTCAGAATTTGGCCTAAACAACATGAAAGCATGGATCCATCCTGCCTTGTATGGAGCATCTTTGGGATGTGCAGCCGACAAATCTGCGGCAACTGTGTGATGCCATCATGTCAATATGGACCAAAATCTCTGAGGAATGCTTCCAGCACCTTGTTGAATCTATGCCACGAAGAATTGAGGCAGTTCTGAAGGCAAAAGGGGGTCCAACCCGTTACTAGCATGGTGTACCTAATAAAGTGGCCGGTGAGTGTATATATGTATATATACCTATTCTATGTGTATATATCTACTCTATTCTAACCTGTCAGTGTGATTTTACTGTACACAGCACTGATTTGCCGGCTTTTCAAAGGACACCGGTGCGTACAAATCGGACAGTCATACGGATGATGCGATTAAAAATCGCATTGCACTCGCATGACAATCGCATACGTTACATCCGTTTTTTCGGTCCAGATTACGGACCGATTTGTCTCTCGCCAGTGGAAATGAGCCCTTAGGTCATTTGTAGAACGGAGGGCACATGTAGAGCGATAGACAGAGATGAGAGAGGAGATATCAGGTGGTGCAGAACTGTGGAGAGCTTTGTGGGTGAGAGAGATGAGTTTGTACTGGACCCTGTAGCGAATGGGTAGCCAGTGTAATGACTGGCATAAGATGGAGGCATCGGTGAAGCGGCTGGACAGAAATATGACTCTGGCTGCTGCATTCAATATGGATTGGAGAGGAGAAAGTTTGGTAAGAGGAAGACTGATCAGAAGAGAGTTGCAGTAGTCCAGACGAGAATGAATAAGAGCGACAGTAAGAGTCTTAGCAGTTTCAACGGTGAGAAAAGGTCGGATTCTGGAGATGTTTTTAAGATGCAGGTGACAAGAGCGAGTGAGTGATCGGATATAGGGAGTAAAGGAAAGTTCGGTGTCGAATATGACCGTAAAGGCCTGTACATCTGAACATGCTGGCTGGTGCCTGCCGAACTCTAGTCCTGTGACTGATGTCATATGTAATAATACAACAACCCCTTTAAAGGGGGTTCTGCCATCAGGAAAGTTGAACCAAGCCGATCCGTATGTCATCCGTGTGCAGTGCGAGGATGTGATTTTCTTGCATGAAAGTATTTGTATGACATTGGTATGGCGAGTTTCTCGCCGGCTTGCAAAATGGACATATAATGAATTTATGGGCTCAAATATTCGTGAAAACATATATACAGTGTGTGTATATGTATATACTAGATGGTGGCCCGATTCTAACGCATCGGGTATTCTAGAATATGTATAGTTTATTTATGAAGATTTTAGAATAATACAATGAATACACAGAATTCGGCTGGCCGGGCGCGACCAAATAGCGAAGCGTGGTTCAAATCCCGCGCCAATTCGCGGTCGAAGTGCGCCTGACGCTGATTGTTCGCGGCTGCCCACGCGGTATGTTGCACAGCCCACGCGGTATGTTGCACAGCCCACGCGGTATATATATATGCATAGGCAGCATCAATAGTAAAAAGTTGGTCACACAGAGGGTTAATGGCAGCGTTAACGGACTGCCTTACACCGCGTTATGCCGCGGTGTAAGGCAGTCTGGTTAACACTATGTGGGCGCTGACTGGGGGGGGGTTGGGGAGTAGGGAGGGGACACTGACTGCAGGGGAGGAGGGAGGGGCCAATTCGTCTGTGACCGTCCCTGATTGGTCGCGGCCTCGGGCCGCGACCAATCAGCGACCCGGGATTTCCGTGACAGACAGACAAACACACGGAAGTGACCCTTAGACAATTATATAGTAGATATATACATATATATGTACCACCATTAGGAAAGCTGAGCCAAGCTCACTAAAAACCCAAACTGAGCAGGTCCTCCCCCTTGGCTGGTCCTGTGCTTTGGCTGTAGTGTTAACGCTACGACTACAACGGGCATCATAGCTGTAGCCAATCAGTGAGCTCCACAGCTGTACCGCCACCTCACCACCAAGATCAGTGGTTACCGTAGTGATGTGCGTTGTAGTGACTGACATCACTTATGGGCAGCAGGGTGGCTCAGTGGTTAACACTGCAGTCTTACATTGCTGGGGTCCAGGGGGAGTTTGTATGCTCTCCCCGTGTTTGCGTGGGTTTCATCCGGTTTCTCGGATTTCCTCCCACACTCCACACCAATAAAGAACTAAGATTGTGAGCCCCATTGGGGCCTGTGTGTGCGCTACATGTGAGCATTATAAATAATGCAGCCGACCACCAAAATCAGAGCAGGAAGGGCCGGTATCTGCTGTTGGCAACTTTACAGTGTTAACTGAAAGTTGAAAACCCCTTTAAGAGGATTAAAGAGTTAATCTTCTTGGATGCAGAGCAGGAGTCTGACAGATCCCCACATACACGCCATGGCCACACAAAGCAGATCCCAAACACAGCCTCATCCCTGCCAGGGCCCCGCCATGTTAGCCCCGGACACCACAGCCCATATTACTCACCCGCACTGTCGGGCAGCCTTAGTGCCAGCAGGACGCAGAGCCACGGCAGCCCCAAATGAGCAGCCCCAGCCATCATCCGGACAACGGCTGTGCCCATCACATTACCGCTGCGCTCGATCGCTTCCTTCCTGGATGTTGTCTCGGGGTCTTCCTCCGTTTTACTGCCTCGCACTTTTCCGCTGTGGTCACCCCTTCCTCTCTGCCTGCTCCCTATTGGACGAACGAGCCAGGCCAAGTCTCCAGCAGTGCTCGCCCATCACAACACAAGCTGTGACGTACCCACCGCGCCCCGCCCATCATGGACCTGTGCGAGCAGTGCACGCCTGCTGACGTCAGAAAGTACGCGCACTACCATGCAGCTCAGTGATGAGCGAGCGCGCTGCACTGGGGGAGTAGAGTAGAGCTGAGCAGAAGTCATAGCTGAGCAGGGAGGTGGTCGGTCTGGGGTGTGATCCCGCGGCATGCATGGGGAGGTGGTCGGTCTGGGGTGTGATCCCGCGGCATGCATGGGGAGGTGGTCGGTCTGGGGTGTGATCCCGCGGCATGCATGGGGAGGTGGTCGGTCTGGGGTGTGATCCCGCGGCATGCATGGGGAGGTGGTCGGTCTGGGGTGTGATACCGCGGCATGCATGGGGAGGTGGTCGGTCTGGGGTGTGATCCCGCGGCATGCATGGGGAGGTGGTCGGTCTGGGGTGTGATACCGCGGCATGCATGGGGAGGTGGTCGGTCTGGGGTGTGATCCCGCGGCATGCATGTGGAGGTGGTCGGTCTGGGGTGTGATCCCGCGGCATGCATGGGGAGGTGGTCGGTCTGGGGTGTGATACCGCGGCATGCATGGGGAGGTGGTCGATCTGGGGTGTGATCCCGCGGCATGCATGTGGAGGTGGTCGGTCTGGGGTGTGATCCCGCGGCATGCATGTGGAGGTGGTCGGTCTGGGGTGTGATCCCGCGGCATGCATGGGGAGGTGGTCGGTCTGGGGTGTGATCCCGCGGCATGCATGGGGAGGTGGTCGGTCTGGGGTGTGATACCGCGGCATGCATGTGGAGGTGGTCGGTCTGGGGTGTGATCCCGCGGCATGCATGGGGAGGTGGTCGGTCTGGGGTGTGATCCCGCGGCATGCATGGGGAGGTGGTCGGTCTGGGGTGTGATCCCGCGGCATGCATGGGGAGGTGGTCGGTCTGGGGTGTGATCCCGCGGCATGCATGGGGAGGTGGTCGGTCTGGGGTGTGATACCGCGGCATGCATGGGGAGGTGGTCGGTCTGGGGTGTGATCCCGCGGCATGCATGGGGAGGTGGTCGGTCTGGGGTGTGATACCGCGGCATGCATGGGGAGGTGGTCGGTCTGGGGTGTGATACCGCGGCATGCATGGGGAGGTGGTCGGTCTGGGGTGTGATACCGCGGCATGCATGGGGAGGTGGTCGGTCTGGGGTGTGATACCGCGGCATGCATGGGGAGGTGGTCGGTCTGGGGTGTGATACCGCGGCATGCATGGGGAGGTGGTCGGTCTGGGGTGTGATACCGCGGCATGCATGGGGAGGTGGTCGGTCTGGGGTGTGATACCACAGTGCATGGGAGTACAGCTCCGGCCGTGCCTGTGGAGGTGGTCGGTCTGGTGTGTAATACAGCGCCATCAGCGAAAAAATGATGCAAAAACAATGGTGATGAGCGAGTATACTCCTTGCTCATGTTTTCCTGAGCATGCTTGGGTGATCTCCGAGTATTTGTTAGTGTTCGGAGATTTAGTTTTCATCACCTGAGCTGAATGATTTACAGCTACTACCCAGCCTGAGTACATGTGGGGGTTGCCTTGCTGCTAGGGAATCCCCATATGTAACATAGTTATTAAGGTTGAAGGAAGACTTAAGGTACCTTCACACTAAGCGACGCTGCAGCGATACAGACAACGATGCCGATCGCTGCAGCGTCGCTGTTTAGTCGTTGTGTGGTTGCTGGAGAGCTGTCAGACAGCTCTCCAGCGACCAACGATGCCGAAGTCCCCTGGTAACCAGGGTTAACATCGGGTTACTAAGCGCAGGGCTGCGCTTAATAACCCGATGTTTACCCTGGTTACCATTGTAAAAGTAAAAAAAAAAACAACACATACTCACATTCCGGTGCCCGGCGTCCGCTTCCCTGCACTCCTCCTGCATCCTCTGTCAGCGCCGAACATCTCCGGCATCTCCCACAGAGCAGAGCGGTGACGTCACCGCTCTGCTTTACGGCCGGCACTTACACAGGATGCAGGAGGAGTGCAGGGAAGCGGACGCCGGGCACCGGAATGTGAGTATGTGTTTGGTTTTTTTTACTTTTACAATGGTAACCAGGGTAAACATCGGGTCACTAAGCGCGCCCTGTGCTTAGTAACCCGATGTTTACCCTGGTTACCAGTGAAGACATTGCTGGATCGGTGTCACACACACCGATTCAGCGATGTCAGCGGGAGATCCAGCGGCGAAATAAAGTTCTGGACTTTCAGCAACGACCAGCGATCTCACAGCGGGATCCTGATCGCTGCTGCATGTCAAACACAACGATATCGCTAGCCAGGACGCTGCAACGTCACGGATCGTTATCGTTGTAAAGTCGCTTAGTGTGAAGGTACCTTTAGTCCATCTAGTTCAACCCATAGCCTAACTAACCTAACATGCCCTAACATGTTAATCCAGAGGAAGGCAAAAAAAAAACGTGGCAAAGAGTAAGCTCCACATTGGGGAAAAAAAATTCCTTCCCGAATCCACATATGGCAATCAGACTAGTTCCCTGGATCCTATCAAGGAATCTAGTGTATATACCCTGTAACCTTATACTTTTCCAGAAAGGTATCCAGTCCCCTCTTAAATTTAAGCAATGAATCACTCATTACAACATCATACGGCAGAGAGTTCCATAGTCTCACTGCTCTTACAGTAAAGAACCTGCGTCTGTTATTATGCTTAAACCTTCTTTCCTCCAGACGTAGAGGATGCCCCCTTGTCCCTGTCTCAGGTCTATGATTAAAGAGATCATCAGAAAGGTCTTTGTACTGTCCCCTCATATATTTATACATTAAAATAAGATCACCCCTTAGCCTTCGTTTTTCCAAACTAAATAGCCCCAAGTGTAATAACCTATCTTGGTATTGCAGACCCCCCAGTCCTCTAATAACCTTGGTCGCTCTTCTCTGCACCCGCTCCAGTTCAGCTATGTCTTTCTTATACACCGGAGACCAGAACTGTGCACAGTATTCTAAGTGTGGTCGAACTAGTGACTTGTATAGAGGTAAAATTATGTTCTCCTCATGAGCATCTATCCCTCTTTTAATGCATCCCATTATTTTATTTGCCTTTGTAGCAGCTGCCTGACACTGGCTACTAAATGTGAGTTTGTCATCCACCCAGATCTTTTTCATTGACGGTTTTGCCCAGAGTTTTAGAATTAAGCACATAAATCTTATTACTTCTACCCAAGTGCATGACCTTCCATTTATCCCCATTAAAGCTCATTTGCCATTTATCAGCCCAAGCTTCTAGTTTACATAAATCATCCTATAATATAAAATTGTCCTCCCCTGTATTGATTACCCTGCAGAGTTTAGTGTCATCTGCAAATATTGAAATTCTACTCTGAATGCCCCCTACAAGGTCATTAATAAATATGTTAAAAAGAAGAGGGCCCAATACTGACCCCTGTGGTACCCCACTACTAACCGCGACCCAGTCCGAGTGTGCTCCATTAATAACCACCCTTTGTTTCCTATCTCTGAGCCAGCTCTTAACCCACTTACACATATTTTCCTCTATCCTCATTATTCTCATTTTATGTATCAACCTTTTGTGTGGCACCGTATCAAAAGCTTTTGAAAAGTCCATATACACTACATCTACTGTGTTCCCTTGGTCCAGTCTGGAACTTACCTCTTCATAGAAGCTGATTAAATTAGTCTGACATGAACGGTCCCTAGTAAACCCGTGCTGATACTGGGTCATGAGGTTATTCCTCTTCAGATACTCCAGCACAGCATCCCTTAGAATGCCCTCCAGGATTTTACCCACAGTAGAGGTTAAGCTTACTGGCCTATAATTACCGAGTTCAGTTTTTGTCCCTTTTTTGAATACTGGCACCACATTTGCTATACGCCAGTCCTGTGGTACAGACCCTGTTATTATGAAGTATTTATAGATGAAAAATAATGGTCTATCAATGACTGTACTTAATTCCTGCAGTACTCGGGGGTGTATCCCATCCGGGCCCGGAGATTTGTCAATTTTAGTGATTTTTAGACGCCGCCATACTTCCTGCTGGGTTAAGCAGGTGAAATTTAATGGGGAATTTTTATCACTGACCGATTGTCTGCCATGGGATTTTCTTGTGTAAAAACTGATGAAAAAAAGTCATTTAGCAGATTGGCTTTTTCCTCATCCACCATTTCCCCCAGACTATTTTCAAGGGGGCCAACACTATCATTTTTTAGTTTCTTACTATTTACGTAGTTAAAGAATATTTTGGGATTATTTTTACTCTCCCTGGCAATGAGTCTCTGTCTTAATCTTTTCTGCCTTGATTTGCTTTTTACAGTATTTATTCAATTTTTTGTATTTATTTAATGCCTCATCACTACCTACTTCCTTTAATTCTCTAAATGCTTTCTTTTTGTCCCTTATTGCGCCCCTTACAGCTCTATTTAGCCATATTGGTTTCCTCCTATTTCTAGTATGTTTATTCCAATATGGTATATACTGTGCACAGGTCCTATCCAGGATGCTAATAAACGTCTCCCATTTTCTTTGTGTATTTTTATGTCTCAGGATATCGTCAAAGTTAATTGCACCAAGA
This sequence comes from Ranitomeya variabilis, assembly GCF_051348905.1. NCBI lineage: Eukaryota > Metazoa > Chordata > Amphibia > Anura > Dendrobatidae > Ranitomeya > Ranitomeya variabilis. The sequence continues at coordinate 215,030,470 of NC_135237.1, forward strand.
TCATCTCTCATCCGTTGGAAATTTGCCTTCCTGAAGTTTAATGTCCTTGTAAACCCCCTTACTACACATCTTATTAAAGGATACATGAAAACCTATTATTTTGTGATCACTATGCCCCAAGTGACCCCCAACCCTTATATTTGCTATGCGGTCTGGCCTGTTGGTTAATATTAGGTCTAGCAGTGCCCCCCTTCTTGTTGGGTCCTGAACCAGTTGTGAAAGATAATTGTCTCTCATAGTTGTCAAAAACCGATTGCCTTTGCTGGAACTGCAGGTTTCTGTTCCCCAATCTATTTCAGGGTAGTTGAAGTCCCCCATAATAATGACTTCTCCTTGAGTCGCAGCTTCATCTATTTGCTTTATGAGGATATTCTCCGTTGCTTCCATTATTTTTGGAGACTTATAACAAACCCCTATCAGTAATTTATTATTTCCCCCCCTCCCCTTATCTCCACCCACAGGGACTCTACATTTTCATTAGATTCACCTATATTATTGTAACAACTCTGCTGGCATCACTGCATGGCCTCCCATCCCCCACCTGCATTACACTCAAACTCACTTCTCTGGGCCTTGTTGTGACTTCTCTCTGCTTCCAGCTCCATGCTGTGTGCCTCATGTCTGCTGTTTGCTCTGTGCATGCTCTGTCTGTGTGCATAGGGGGGCGGCGCCGGCAACTCCTGTTTCTTATAGAGACTGTGTGCACCTTGCTAAGGTGTCCCTGGCCAATCGCCACGAGGCTTCCTGTATTTAAGACATCCCCACCCATTGGTGGGGGCCTGTGCAACTTACTCCCTCAGTCAGTTCTTAGCTGCTGAGGTGCCAGGCCCTGTCTCGCTTACTCTGTGTCCTGTGTAGCCACCCAGAGGGGCTTAGTACCCTGGTCTATGTCCTTGTGTAGCCACCCAGCGGGGCTTTGTACCCTGGCCTATGTCTGCCACCCAGAGGGGCGTCGTACCCTTGCTTGTGTCCATGTCTTTGTGTCTTGTCCGGTTCCTGACTTTGTCTTAGCCTAGTCTTGCTCCTATGTCCGTTTATATCCCTGCCTTGGTTTCCTTTCTCTGCTGTGCATACTCTGTGTCTTGCTTTGCCCTGCTCTGCCCTCTGTGTCTTGCTTTACTCTACCTGGCTCCGCTCCTTGTGGTTCTACTTGGCTCCGCTCCTTGCGGTTCTACTTCTCTTGCTCTTGGCTCCGCGTCCTGCGTTTCTGCACTTGGCTCCGCCTCCATCTCTTGGCTCCGCCTCCTGCGTTTCTGTTCTTGGCTCTAGCTCCTGTGCTTTCGCTCTGCATTCGCTCTTGTGGTCTTTCTCTACCTATTCTTAAGTCCTCCTGTCTGAACAGGTTCTTACTTGTTTTACATGCCTGCCTGCAGATCGGTCCCTACCGGTTCTTCCAGTGTTCCAGTCTCGCCCGCCTGTCCTGCCAGAGAGCCAGCCGTACCTGCCTGCCTACCAGAGAGCCAGCCGTGCCCGCCTGCCTGCCAGTGTCTCTGTTGTACCCGTCTGCCTGCCTGTGTCCCAGCCGTTCCCGCCTGTCTGCCTGAGTGCCAGCCGTGCCCGCTCGCCTGTCTATGTTCCGTTCCCCGGTGGGATCAGCAGCCACAGCCAGACACCACCCTGGAGTGGTACCTGGTAGCTTCCTATTGCACAAGTCTGACCTCACCATCAGAGGCTCCAGCGAACACCTAGGAAGCTACTTAGTTACGCCCCTTCCAGGGAAGTTTGGTCTGTGGTCCAGTGGGGCCACACCCCCCACACCCGCGCCAACCAGTTAACAATTATCACGCAGGATGGGTTTTAAGGATGATTTTACATATAGACACACACCTCCCCCTCGCTTATCCGTTCGGTCATTTCTGAACAGACTATAACCCTGCAAGTTAACAGCCCAGTCATAGCTCTCATCCAGCCATGTCTCAGATATCCCCAATATGTCATAATTATGCTCCAACAACATTAATTCTAATTCGTCCATTTTGTTGGCGAGGCTTCTGGCATTAGTATACATACACTTTATGTATCTCTCTGTACCGGTATTCTTTCTTAAATTATTAACTGTTCTAACCCCACCCCCCAGGCCACCGCCACCCACCACTTCCTTATTTGTGCCCAGGTCTCTATCTGCACTATCTTCCCCTCCTATAAAATGAATTTCCTCCCCTCATTCCCTAGTTTAAACACTCCTCCAACCTTCTAGCCATTTTGTCCCCCAGCACAGCTGCACCTTCCCCATTGTCTAACAGTCGCAAATCATGCAGCTGCTGAGAGGAAAACGAAATCTCCGAGCAGTCATAAATACTCAGGAGACCACCCGAACGTGCTCGGGAAATCAGAGCAACGAGAACACTCGCTCATCACTAAAAAACAATTATTTTTTATTTAAAATAGTTTTTATTGTATAAAAGCGTTATGAAAAAATGATATAAATGAGGTATCGCTGTAATCGTACTAACCCGAAGAATAAAACTGCTTTATCAATTTTACCAAACACCGAACGGTATAAACGCCCCCCCAAAAGAAATTCATGAATTACTTTGTTTTGTTTATTCTGCCTAACAAAAATCTGAATAAAAAGCGATCAAAGAATGTCATGTGCCCGAAAATGGTACCAATAAAAACGGCAACTCGTCTCCCCCCAAAAAAAGATCTCACATGACTCTGTGGACCAATATATAGAAAAATTATAACTCTCAAAATGTGATGCAAAAACTATTTCCATGTCACCACCTGACAGCACCATGGAGGACGTCCTTCTTATCCATATTGGGACAGGAAACCACGAGAGTTTAAAAGGACCCTCCCACCCTTCAGTGTTTTTCCTGTCCCACTGTGGATAGGAACGACGAGAGATTCGTCTGTCCCGGGAAGAGGTGAGGATCGGGGGGGCTCGGCCTCTTCCTTCCCACCCCAAGAATCTGCTGACACCCTACTAATTGGGTCCCTCAGCGGCACCAGTGCAGCGCTGCTCCTGGTGGTGGGGTTGCTTCCCCCTGGTGGGGGCTTTCGACCCTGGACGAAGCCCCAGATGTACCTGAGCCGGGGACGCCTCTGCAGGGTCGCACGTTTTGCAAGAGGATCCGGGAGTGGAGGTGCCGCAGGTCATCTAGGAGGATGCGCTCCGGAGCAACGTGTGTTGGTAGTATCCGGGAGATGGCACGCGTGTGCTCGCTTCCGGGTTGCGGCCGGCGCTCGTCGCGGCCGGCAGCATGAGGCAGCGTCTTCCCCTCCTACTCGGTGGAGCTTCAGAGGGTCCGGGGCAGGTCGTAATGGCGGCGGAGGGACTCCGCCAGATGGCACCAAGATATATAAGGTAAATACATGTCCTGCTATCCTGTCCTGGCTTAGAGGAGCAGTATGGAGGACAGTGCTAAGCCTGAGATTGTGGAGAGCCAGGCACATGCAAGTCCATAGTCGTGGGTTCCCTCTCAGTATTGCAGTAAGGATGCAGCTCCATGAGGCATCTATTCTTATGTATTTTAGGGGCTTTCCTCCACGTTGGATAAAAGTAAGAAGTCCGGAAAATATAAAAAATACCCCATTTGTGCTGTAAGGCTTAAGGACTCCTTGCAGAAATCCCCCTGTGAGACATGCACCAGCCGAATTGTGGGGGAGGAACAGTCTTCACTCATGACAAATAGGGCTATTGTCAGAGAAGAGGTGCAGGCTTCGATATCTGGTTTGGTACTTCCCCAGCCTATACAGGCAGATTCCCAGGATCTCCTGGGATCCAGAAAAAGACAGAGGGAGTCGGATCTATCATCTGAGGACAGCTTTTCAGGTTCAGATCTGGAGGATGAAGAATTAGGCAGAGATCTTCCAGAGAAAGGGAAGAGGTATCTGTTTTCATCCGCCGACATAGACGAGCTCCTGGAGGCAATAAGACAGACTATGCAAATTGAGGAGCCCGTATCCACTCCATCAGTTCAGGATGAGATGTTTGGGGGACCACGTTCCCAAACTTCAAAAGTCTTTCCTGTGAACTGTCATATTCGTTCTATGATTTTAGAGGAATGGGAAGAGGCAGAAAAGAGACTTTCGATTCCTAGAGACTTCAGACTTCGTCTCCCATTTGATCATGAGAAGATCAAGGACTGGGAGGATGTTCCTTAAATTGACATTCTTCTTGCAAAAGTGTCTAAAAGAACCGCCATTCCTTTTGAGGACTCCTCTAACCTAAAGGAGCCTATGGACCGCATAGCAGATGGGCTCTTGAAAAGAGCCTGGAAAAGCTCAGCGGCGGTCGTCCGTACAAACATAGCTGCTACATCTGTAGCACGGGCTATGCACTTGTGGGTAGACTATTTGAAAAAGCAATTGTCAGCTAGAACCCCAAGAGAGTCTATTCTGAAATCTATTTCTGAAATCTATTCCTCTGCTAAAGATGGCAAATAGTTTTCTAGCAGATGCTACGGCAGAATCTGTTAGATTTACAGCTAGAGGCCAGTCTTTATCCAATGCAGCCAGAAGAGCTATCTGGCTAAAGAGTTGGTCTGGAGATGTTCAGTCTAAAAATAAGCTGTGCTCTATCCCTTTCCTAGGAGGTAGAGTCTTTGGCCACATCCTTGATGATATTCTGGAAAAAGCCTCAGATGAAAAGAAGGGGGTTCCAGAAGAAAAACGTAAAAAGTATCAGCGATTTCGCAGACCCTATTATAGTCAGAGTTCAGACTATAGGGGAAAGGGGAAGCAGGGGAGGTGGAGCTATTCCAAAGTGGGAGCGAGTAGGAACAGAAATAGAGATTCGGGTCCCTCAACCTTAAGGTCTGGGTTCTGGAGAAAATTACGCCATCAGAGTAGCGGGGCGGCTATCAAAATTTCAGGTAGAGTGGGAAAAAATTTCCAGAAGTCCTTGGGTACTCCAGGTTATCTCCCAGGGGTACAGAATGGAATTTGTCGCCCTACCCCAGAAAGATTTTTTGTGTCCAACGTCCATCTCTGTTCAGACTCTCCTATGTGGCGAGACATTCAGGACCTCCTACAGGTAGCAGCAATATCTCCAGTACCTCCCCACGAGGTAGGAACAGGTCATTACTCAGGGATCTTCTCTATAAGAAAGCCTTTGGGGGAATCCAGAACCATAATAAATCTCAGACCCCTAAACCAATGGCTAGTGTACAAAAGATTCAAAATGGAATCCATAAGATCCACAATTCCCCTCTTAGGGAAAGACGTGGTAATGTGCACTTTAGACTTAAAAAGTGCATATTACCACGTGCCAATTTTTCCAAATCATCAAAGATATCTCAGATTTGCGGTGGAGAAGGATAGAAAGGTCTTCCACTATCAGTTTCTTTGCCTCCCATTCAGCTTAGCTACGGTGCCCAGAATTTTCACAAAGCTTATTGTAGAGGTAGTGGCTTATTTGAGAAAGCAGGACATCATAATAGCACCTTATTTAGATGATTTCCTAATAGTGGCAGATTCTTCGAGTCAGCTCAGAATCGACTGTCAGTCAGTGGTCTCCACGCTGCAGAAATTGGGATGGGTAGTGAACTGGTCAAAGTCAGACCTAATTCCAAAATCCAAAATAAAATTTGTAGGAATCATTCTAGACTCAAGAGTGAGAAAGTCTTTTCTTCCAGAAGGGAAACTATCCGTTTTAATAAAGAAGATTTGTCAGTTCTCAAGAAGCCGGGTCTCCATCAGAGAGGCAATGAAGATCCTCAGTATAATGACAGCTTGCATTCCCTGTGTCAACTGGAGCCAGTTTCATTCTCGGCAATTACAGTGGGCTGTTCTCGCTTCTTGGGACAGAAGACAAAGCTCCCTGGACAGAGAATTCCGTCTATCCCATCAGGTCAGATGTTCTCTTCGGTGGTGGACCATTCCCAGAAATCTCCAACTAGGGGTTTCGTGGATTCAGTCTCCAGTAGTCATAATAACCACGGACACAAGCCAGCAAGGATGGGGTGGACACGTCCAGGGAAGATATTACCAGGGACGGTGGAGTTCAGAAGACAGCAGGAACTCCTCAAATCACAGAGAGCTGTATGCAGTTTGGAAAATCCTTTCTTCAGCAAAGGTGTTACTAAAGAACAAACACATAAAGATACTATCAGACAACACAACGACGGTAGCTTTCCTTCGTCATCAGGGGGGTCCAAGACATCCAACGTTGCAATATCTAGCAGATCTCATCTTCAGGTGGGCAGAAAGATTTGTTCTGTCAATCTCGTCTGTACACCTGGAAGGTACAAAGAACAAGATTGCAGATTTCCTGAGCAGGAAGACATTAGTAGCAACGGAATGGGAATTAAACAACGAAGTCTTCACCGAGTTGTGCCAGCGCTGGGGAACACCGAACGTGGACCTGTTTGCGGTCAGACAGAATGCAAAGGTCAGAACATTTTACTCTCTGTACCCTCGAGAAAACCCAGCGGGAGTAGAAGCTCTCTCACAATCATGGAGCAGGGGTCTGTTGTATGTATTCCCTCCTCTCGCGCTAATCCCAAGGGTGCTCAGAAAGATATACGAGGACAGAGCTCGGGTCATTCTTGTGGTTCCTTTCTGGCCCAAGAGGAGCTGGTTCCCCTTGCTGAAGAAGCTGTCGGTAGAAGAACCTTTTCTCCTTCCGGAAAGAAGAGACTTACTTCTTCAGGGTCCGATTCTACACCAAAACCCAGAGGACCTGCAGTTAGCAGCTTGGATCCTGAGCGCCAGATCCTAAAAGCAAAGGGCCTTTCAGAAGAGGTTATTTCCATTCTTCAAGCAAGTAGGAAGCCTGTGACCTCCGCGATTTATTTAAAAATATGGAGAAAATTCTGCAGTTTTTGTGGAGACACGACAGTTGATGCTGACCATCCTGACATCCCCAAAATACTAGACTTTTTACATCAGGGGTTTAAGAAAGGTCTCAGACCTAGTACCCTGAGGGTTAAAATAGCAGCCCTCAGTGTATTCTATGATTCTTCCCTGGCTTCCCACCCTTGGATAGGTCGATTCTACAGAGCGGTTCAGAGGTTAAGACCCTCAATAAGGAAAATTGTTCCACCTTGGGATCTTAATTTGGTCCTTAATGAATTGTGCAGATGACCGTTTGATCTAACAGAGGATGTAGAGATTGGTAATTTCTCACTCAAAACTGCATTTTTAGTAGCCATCACGTTCGCTAAGAGACTAGGGGAACTTCAGGCCCTGTCCATTAAAAACCCCTATTTACAGGTGTTCGAGGATAGGCTAGTCTTGAGGCTTGATCCAGCTTTTCTCCCTAAAGTTATTTCAGATTCAAATATGAATCAGGAGGTGGTGCTTCCTTGGTTTTGTCAGGTCCCTAAAAAAGAGAAAGAGGTTTTCTTCCATAACTTGGATGTTAGGGAGACAGTGCTCAAATATTTAGAGGCAACCAGAGCCTGGAGACCGGATAGTAATTTGTTCGTCCTTTATAGGGGTCCAAATAAGGGGAAAAAGGCATCAAAATTGACTATTGCGAGATGGATTAGATCCACAATTAGCCTAGCGTATGAGGCACAGGGAAAGAGTCCCCCAGGCAGTCTTAAAGCTCATTCATCTAGAGCCGTAGCCGCTTCATGGGCAGAACAGATCTGTAGGGCTGCATCCTGGTCTAGCCTCAGTACCTTTTCTAAACATTACAAACTAGATGTAGTATCATCTCATTTAGCATTTGGGAGGAAGGTGCTTCAGGCAGTAGTCCCACCCTAGAACCAAGTCTCCTTTGGTACTTCTCCATGGTGCTGTCAGGTGGTGACCTGGAAAACGGTAATTAGACCTACTGGTAATTGTATTTTCGGGAATTCATCTTGACAGCACTCTTAGTTCCCTCCCTATTATAAGAAGACTTCATACTTATGTGATGTAACATTTGTATAGCAGTTGTGTGTGTTCAAATAAAATCTTTTTTGCATCCATCCAGACGTGTTACTTTGGAAAATCACTGAAGGGTGGTAGTGGGAGGGTCCTTTTAAACTCTCGTGGTTTCCTGTCCCACTATGGATAAGAACGTCCTCCATGGTGCTGTAAGGATGGATTCCTGGAAATACAATTACCGGTAGGTCTAATTACCGTTTTTATTCAGTCGCCATGACAGCACCACGAGAGAGGGGATCCGTCCTTCAGGGACAGGAAACTTACAGACATAAAAGGGTGGCACCTCTCTCCCGCATCAGTTGGTTTCCTGTTCCTGACAGGGGAACCTCTTCAGACGTACCTTATGAAGAAGGTCGAAGAAAAGAAGATAACCCATTCCTGGCAGGCCGGTTCAGGTAGCAGGGGTCCCCTGCCTCGGTCTGTCCGGGGTGCTGGATGCGCCACATGGCAGGGGAACTCCTGGTGTAGGCGTCAGCAGAGGGAAGCAGCCTTCAGGGGAAGTGCTGGCTTCATGGTGGTCCATCGGCGCAGGTACCAGTAAGTGTAACTGCGGGTGGGCCCATCTTCTGAGGCTCTGCCAAGCGGAATGGGCATTCTGAGGCAGGTCGGGGTCCCGGCGACAGGGTCGGTGGTGCGTGTCTGTCCTGGCAGTGGCGAGGTCCTGTATGCTCGGTGCTGTGTCAGGTCGTGTCCTATTGTCCGCGGCCGGAAAGGGCAGTTCCTGATGACGAGATCGGGCATGCACGGTCAAGCCTCGAGTGCTGATGGCGTCTCCCTGGGCGTCCGGATGCATGTGATCCGGGCACCGGGGGCCATGGATGGCGGGAGTATGCGACCAGGCCATAAGGAGGCCCGCATTTTTGGCTGGGGCGCAGTCTTGGGAAGGAGAGGCCCTCCAGCAAACATCGTAGTACCGCAGGTCACTTGGAGAACCTGGTGGCCCCTATCCAGATGGCCGTACCTTGGGGGTGGTCAGGTATTTAAGGAGGCTGCGATGGCTGTCAGATGCTTCTAGACCCATTCTCAAAATGGAGTCACCGGAGCAGGGAGCACCACAGCATTTGCCAAAGCAGCGGCCGCAGCTTCAGCCCGCAGAGGAGCCTCACGTTCTAATCTCCCAGTGACGATCTAGTGGCAGTAGTCGCGCTGGTGGAGCTAAAAGCAGTCAGAAATCCAGACCAAACAAGTCCTCAAGCTGTAAAGTCGCATCACCGGCTAAAAAAGTCCCCCCCACAGATTACGGTACCACTCACTACATGTCAAGGGTAAGTGATCTACGTGAAAGTTCACTTGGTGATATACTGTTTCTCCTTATGTTCCCTCTCTCCTTATTAGGGCAGAAAATGTTCCGCTAAAGCTAAGCAGAGGGAGTGTGCCAAGTGCGGAGTACCACTCCCAGATGGCCATAAAAGAAGGCTGTGCAAACCTTGCATTCAGCATTTGATAGCGGAGGAGACCCCAGACCTTGCTTCCAGCCTGAGGGACATGGTCAGATAAGAGATCAGAGGTTCAATTAAGTCCCTATCCCAGAAAACAGGGCTTAACCCTTTTACCCCCAAGGGTGGTTTGCACGTTAATGACCGGGCCAATTTTTACAATTCTGACCACTGTCCCTTTATGAGGTTATAACTCTGGAACGCTTCAACAGATCCTGATGATTCTGACATTGTTTTCTCGAGACATATTGTACTTCATGATAGTGGTAAAATTTCCTCGATATTACTTGCGTTTATTTGTGAAAAAAAGGAAATTTTGCGAAAATTTTGAAAATTTTGCAATCTTCCAAATTTGAATTTTTATGCTCTTAAGTCACAGAGATAGGTCACACAAAATACTTAATAAGTAACATTTTCCACATGTATACTTTACATCAGCACAATTTTAGAACCCAAATTTTTTTTTGTTAGGGAGTCATAAGGGTTAAAAGTTGACCAGCAATTTCTCATTTTTACAACACTATTTTTTTTTAGGGACCACATCACATTTGAAGTCACTTCACTTTGAGGGGTCTATATGATAGAAAATACCCAAGTGTGACACCATTCTAAAAACTGCACATCTCAAGGTGCTCAAAACCACATTCAAGAAGTTTATTAACCCTTCAGGTGTTTCACAGGAATTTTTGGAATGTTTAAAAAAAAAATGAATATTTAACTTTTTTTCGCAAAAACTTTAATTCAGCTCCAATTTGTTTTATTTTACCAAGGGTAACAGGAGAAATTGGACCCCAAAAGTTGTTGTACAATTTGTCCTGAGTACGCTGATACCCCATATGTGGGGGTAAACCACTGTTTGGGCACATGACAGAGCTCAGAAGGGAAGGAGCGGCGTTTGACTTTTCAATGCAAAATTGACTGGAATTGAGATGGGACGCCATGTCGTGTTTGGAGAGCTCCTGATGTGCCTAAACATTGAAACCCCCCACAAGTGACACCATTTTGGAAAGCAGACCCCCTTAGGAACTTATCTAGATGTGTGTTGAGCACTTTGACCCACCAAGTGCTTCACAGAAGTTTATAATGTAGAACCGTAAAAATAAAAAATCATACTTTTTCACAGAAATGATCTTTTCGCCACAAATGTTTTATTTTCTCAAGGGTAACAGAAGAAACTGGACCCCAAAAGGTATTGTGCAATTTGGGACGCCATGTCGCGTTTGGAGAGCCCCTGATGTGCCTAAACATTGAAACCCCCCACAAGTGACACCATTTTGGAAACTAGAACCCATAAGAAACTTATCTAGATGTGTGGTGAGCACTTTTACCCACCGAGTGCTTCACAGAAGTTTATAATGCAGAGCCGTAAAAATAAAAAATCATATTTTTTCACAAAAATGATATTTTGCCCCCATTTTTTTATTTTCCCAAGAGTAGCAGAAGAAATTGGACCCCAAAAGATGTTGTGCAATTTCTCCTGAGTACGCTGATACCCCATATGTGGGGGTAAGCCACCGTTTGGGCGCATGGCAGAGCTCGGAAGGGAAGGAGCGCCATTTGACTTTTCAATGCAAAATTGACTGGAATTGAGATGGGACGCCATGTCGCGTTTGGAGAGCCCCTGATGTGCCTAAACATTGAAACCTCCCACAAGTGACACAATTTTGGAAAGAAGACCCCCTAAGGAACTTATCTAGATGTGTGTTGAGCACTTTGACCCACCAAGTGCTTCACAGAAGTTTATAATGTAGAACCGTAAAAATAAAAAAATCATACTTTTTCACAGAAATGATCTTTTCGCCACAAATGTTTTATTTTCTCAAGGGTAACAGAAGAAACTGGACCCCAAAAGGTATTGTGCAATTTGGGACGCCATGTCACGTTTGGAGAGCCCCTAATGTGCCTAAACATTGAAACCCCCCACAAGTGACACCATTTTGGAAAGAAGACCCCCTAAGGAACTTATCTAGATGTGTTGCGACCTCCAAGTGTTTCACTACAGTTTATAACGCAGAGCCGTGAATATAAAAAAAATAAAATTTTCCCAAAAAATTATTTTTTATCCCCCAGTTTTGTATTTTCCCAAGGGTAACAGGAGAAATTGGGCCTCAAAAGTTGTTGCCCAATTTGTCCTGAGTACGCTGGCAGAGCTTGGAAGGGAAGGAGCGCCGTTTGGAATGCAGACATAGATGGATTGGTCTGCAGGCGTCACGTTGCATTTTCAGAGCCCCTGATGTACCTAAACAGTAGAAACCCCCCACAAGTGACCCCATATTGGAAACTAGAACCCCCAAGGAACTTATCTAGATGTGTTGTGAGCATTTTGCACCCCCAAGTGTTTCACAACAGTTTATAACTGTCGCGTTTGGAGAGCCCCAAATGTGCCTAAACAGTGGAAACCCCCCAATTCTAACTGAAACTCTAACCCAAACACACCACTAACCCTAATCCCAACCATAACCCTAACCACGCCCCTAATCCCAACCCTAATCCCAACCGTAAATGTAATCCAAACCCTAACTTTAGCCCCAACACTAACCCCAACCCTAACTTTAGCCCTAACCCTAACTTTAGCCCTTACCCTAACTTTAACCCCAACCCTAACCCTAATGGGATAATGGAAATAAATACATTTCTTAAAATGTTATTATTTTTCCCTATCTAAGGGGGTGATGAAGGTGGGTTTGATTTACTTTTTAGCGGGTTTTTTAGCGGCTTTTTATGATTGGCAGCTGTCACACACTAAAAGACGCTTTTTATTGCAAAAAATAGTTTTTGCATCTCCACATTTTGAGAGCTATCATTTTTCCATATTTTGGTCCACAGAGTCATGTGAGGTCTTGTTTTTTTGCGGGAAGAGTTGACGTTTTTAATGGTACCATTTTCAGGCACGTGACATTTTTTGATCGCTTTTTATTCGGATTTTTGTGAGGTAGAATGAACAAAAACCAGCTATTCATGAATTTCTTTTGGGGGGGTGCTTATACTGTTCCACGTGTGGTAAAATTGATAAAGCAGTTTTATTCTTTGGGTCAGAACAATTACAGCGATATCTCATTTATATCATTTTTTTATGTTTTGGCGCTTTCATACGATAAAAACTATTTTATATAAAAAATAATTATTTTTGCATCGCTTTATTCTGAGGACTATAACTTTTTCGTTGATGATGCTGTATGGTGGCTCGTTTTTTGCGGGACAAGATGATGTTTTCAGCGGTACTATGGTTATTTATATCCGTCTTTTTGATCGCGTGTTATTCCACTTTTTGTTTGACGGTATGATAATAAAGCATGTTTTTTTCCTCAGTTTTGTTTGTTTTTACGGTGTTTACTGAAGGGGTTAATTAGTGGGACAGTTTTAAAGGTCGGGTCGTTACGGACGCGGCGATACTAAATATGTGTACTTTTTGTATTTTTTTTTATTTAGATAAAGAAATGTATTTATGGGAATAATATATATATATTTTTTTCTTTATTTAGGAATTTTGTTTTTTCTTTTTTTTTTTACACATGTGGAAATTTTTTTTTTTACTTTTTTACTTTGTCCCAGGGGGGACATCACAGATCGCTGATCTGACAGTTTGCTCAGCACTCTGTCAGATCACCGATCTGAGTTCCAGCGCTGCAGGCTTACCAGAGCCTGGTCTGCACCCGGAAGTAATCCCTGCAGGACCCGGATGCAGCCCCGCGGCCATTTTGGATCCGGGGCCTGCAGTGATAGGAGGTAAGAGACCCTCCCTGCGTGATGCTTCCCTGTACCGCCGGCACACCGCGATCATGTTTGATCGTGGTGTGCCGGGGGTTAATGTGCCGGGGGCGGTCCGTGACCGCTCCTGGCACATAGTGCCGGATGTCAGGTGCGATAGGCAGCTGACAACTGGCCGCGATCGGCCGCGCTCCCCCCGTGAGCGCGGTGGATCGCGCTGGACGTACTATTCCGTCCTTGGTAATTAGGGCCCACCCCACATGGACGGAATAGTACGTCCATTGGCAGAAAGGGGTTAAAAACAAAGTCCCTAGAGATGAGATCCTTTTCTCCCTTCCCTTAATCCAGGAGGCAGTGGCCTTTCTTTCAGATGCGTCGGTGGACTCTGTTAAGTTGGCAGCCAGGTCTTCGGCCCTTTCTAACGCAGCCCGAAGAGCTTTATGGCTGCAATGTTGGCAAGGATAGATACAGGCTAGATCAAAACTATGTGGCATTCCATATGAGGGGGTGCATTTGTTTGGCCCAGTACTTGATGAACTGTTGGAGAAGGCGGGCGATAGTAAGAAACGATTCCCTTACCTAGGAAGACCCTCATACAGGCGGGATTGTAATAGAGGATGGTTTAACCGTAGAAGGTCAAACGGAGAGAACCAGATACGACAGTAACAGGAAGAAAGGTAGAGGGTATATGTTCAATGCCTCTCGTGACTATAGAAAACCACAATGACTGCCCGACCAGGTGGGGGACAGACTTCCAGCCTTCTACCCTGCCTGGTTGAAGATGTCAACTAGCCCATGGATTCTCAGTATTATCGAGACGGGGCTAAAATTCGAGTTCCAGAGGATACCTCAGGACAAATTCCTTCACCCATTTGTTCACCCATTTGTTCTTTAGCAGAACAAATGGCACTGGAATCTGAAGTTTGGGAACTTCAACAAAAAGGAGTCTTGGTAAAGGTTCCTGCTGTACAAAGAGGTAAGGAGTTCTACTTCCCCCTCTTTCTGGTCAAGAAGCCAGACGGCTCTTTTCGTACCATCATCAATTTGAAGGGCCTAAATAAATTTCTACTGGTCCATTCTTTCAAAATGGAGTCTGTAAAGACAGCAATAAAACTACTGTTTAACAATTGTTTCATGGTAGTCTTAGATCTTAAAGACGCCTATTACCATGTCCCAATACACGCAGACCACCAACAGTTTCTAATAGTAGCAGTTTCACTGAATGGTACAGTAGAACACTTCCAATTCCGAGCGCTCCCCTTTGGGATTGCTGTCGCCCCCGAGTCTTCACTAAAATAATGGTAGAAGTCATGGCACATCTGCATGAACAGAACGTATTAATAATTCCCTACCTGGATGACCTATTCATTGTGGGGCACTCAGAATCACACTGCACGACCCAATTGTGGAAAGTAACATCGGCCTTACAGAAATTGGGATGGATTATTATTTTTAAAAAATATCGTTTACAACCCTTAGAGGTACAGGAGTTTCTGGGTCTTGTCCTAGACTCTAGAAGGCAGGAATGCCACCTACCAGATTCAAAAGTGGATAGTATTCGACGACAGACTATCAGGGTGATTAATAATCCGTCAGTCACTGTAAGAGGAGCAATGTCACTGTTAGGCTCACTCACGTCATGTATTCCATCTTGTATTCCAGCAGTTCTCTGGGCCCAGTATCACACCAAGACACTATAATGGGACGTACTATATAATACCCGTCGCCTAAAGGCTCACCTTGAAGGTAGATTTTCCCTATCCACTGAATCTATACAGTCCTTACGTTGGTGGGTACATATACCAAACCTACGTAGAGGTGTTCCCTGGATAAATCATACATCTCGAATAATAACTACGGATGCTAGCCCCAGGGGCTGGGGAGCACACATGAAGAGTAGTTGGGTCCAAGGGTTATGGTCTCAAACTGAACAGAATTTATCATCCAACCTAAAAGAATTGATAGCGTTAGAACGGGCTCTAAGTAGTTTCCTTATATCCCTACAGGGCCGGCACATCAGGCTTTTTTCAGACAACCAGGTAACTGTAGCCTACATTAACCATCAAGGGGGGACTCGGTCCAGTTCGCTAATGGAAGTCGCAGATCGTATCTTTCAGATAGCCGAAGCTCATCTACTATCACTTACAGCTCTTCATATAAAAGGAAAACACAATATCATGGCCGACTACCTAGCTGCAACAAACTCAAACAAGGAGATTGGGAGCTCAATCAGACCGTCTTCAATCAGATCGTGCAATTGTGGGGGTCCCTAGACATAGACCTTTTTTCCAACAGAGAAAACAGAAAACTACATCAGTTTTGCTCCTTAAACCCCAGAGAGAATCCGTATACAGTGGACGCTCTCCTAATTTCATGGCACTTCAATCTCGCTTATGCCTTTCCTCCACTAAATCTAATTCCGATAGTTCTGAGGAAGATACGGGAGGACAGAGCCCGGGTAATCCTGGTAGCCCCATTCTGGCCCAGAAGACGATGGTTTCCCTGGCTGAGGAAGATGTCCATTTCCCAGCCTTGGATTCTTTCGGAAATACCAGATCCCCTCTCCAAGGGTCCGATTCTCCATCCACGAGTGTCCAATTTACACCTGGCAGCGTGGAATTTGAAAGGACGCTACTAAGGGGGAAAGGGTTTTCTCGAGATCTTGTAAATACCTTACAAAAGAGCAGAAAGATTTCTACAACAAGTACGGTATTTATGTCAGAATTTGGAAAAAAAAAATTGGCAGTTTCGGGAGCTGAAATGGGCCAAAGGGTCTGTATTAACCAAGTTTTGGAATTTCTGCAGAGAGGATTAAAAATGGGTCTAGCCACAAGTACTCTCAGTGTTCAAGTGTCAGCTCTAGGGGCACTATACAATAGTAATTTAGCCAGCAATTACTAGATAGCCAGGTTCATTAAGGCAGCAACCAGGTCCAGGCCAATTATTAAACAAAAATTAGTTCCATGGGATCTAAACCTTGTGCTCTCAGCATTAACGGAGACTCCATTTGAGCCTATTGTCTCTGCCCCGGCAAGAATCCTGTCTTTCAAAACAGCCATTTTAGTTGCGCTCACATCTGCAAGGAGGGTTAGTGACCAGGGGCGGATTATCAGAGGGTCAATATGGGCCCAGTGGTGTGGGGGGGCCCTGGGCTACCGCACAGATTGACCCTCTGATAATCCGGCCGAGTACTGTGAATGCCCGCCGCCGGCATTTATGTGCCCCCGGACCCGGTGGGCAGAGAGAGGGGGCCCACATCGGGCCCCTTCTCATCTGCTCACCGGGCCCCTCCTGGTGCTGCGGCAGTTTCCTATTGACGTGCGGGCGCGCGCCCGCATGTCAATAGTTAACAACAGCTGCCAGCCTCCAATTGAAGTCGGCCGCAGCGCACACGTCGCCGGCGTCTGACGTCATTGTCAGTCGCCGGCGAGTGTGTGCTGCTGGAGGGAGCTCGCCGCTGGAGCGCCGGTCAGGTGAGGAGAACTCTTTTTTTTTTTTGCGAACGGCAATGCTGGAGACACTGGGGCAATGCTGAAGACACTGGGGGCAATGCTGGAGACACTGGGGGCAATGCTGGAGACACTGGGGGCAATGCTGGAGACAATGGGGCAATGCTGGAGACACTGGGGCAGATTGCTGGACACTGGGGGCAATGCTGGAGACACTGGGGGCAATGCTGGAGACACTGGGGGCAATGCTGGAGACACTGGGGCAATGCTGGAGACACTGGGGCAGATTGCTGGACACTTGGGGCGATGCTGGACACTGGGGGCAATGCTGGAGACACTGGGGCAGATTGCTGGAGACACTGGGGCAGATTGCTGGAGACACTGGGGCAGATTGCTGGACACACTGGGGGCAATGCTGGAGACACTGGGGCAGATTGCTGGAGACACTGGGGCAGATTGCTGGAGACACTGGGACAGATTGCTGGAGACACTGGGGCAATGCTGGAGACACTGGGGCAGATTGCTGGACACACTGGGGCAAAGCTGGAGGACACACTGGGGCAGACTGCTGGACACACTGGGGCAGATGATTGCTGGAGACACTGGGGCAATGCTGGAGACACTGGAGCAATGCTGGAGATACTGGGGCAGATTGCTGGACACACTGGGGGTAATATGCTGGAGACACTGGGGCAGATTGCTGGACACACTGGGGGCAATGCTGGATACTCTGGGGCAATATGCTGGACATACTGGCGCATATTGTTGAAAACACTGTCTGGGGGCAATGCTGGAGACACTGGGGCAATGCTGGAGACACTGGGGCAATGCTGGACACACTGTGGGCAATGCTGGACAATTGGACATACTGGGGCAGATTGCTGGACACACTGGTGGTAATATGCTGGACACACTGGGGCAATGCTGGACATACTGGGGCAGATTGCTGGACACACTGGTGGTAATATGCTGGACATACTGGGGCAGATTGCTAAACACACTGTCTGGGGGCAATGCTGGACACACTGGGCGCAATATGCTGGAGTCAGACACTGGGGCAGATTGCTGGACACACGGTCTGGGGGCAATGCTGGACACACTGGGGCAGATTGCTGGACACTGGGGCAATATGCTGGACATACTGGGGCAGATTGCTGGACACACTGGGGGTAATATGCTGGACACACTGGGGGTAATATGCTGGACACACTGGGGCAGATTGCTGGACACACTGGGGGCAGGACTGGAGGCATGGGCAGAATGTAGACACGGGGCATGATTGGAGACACGGGGCATGATTGGAGACAAGGGGCAGAATGAAAGACATGGGGCAGGATTGGATCATGGGGCAGGATGGATACGATGGAGACAGATAGGGCAGGAAGGGGATATCATATGGTGTAGAATGGATACTCATGAGGGCAGGATGGGAGAACATATGGCTGGAGCCAGGAATGAGACACACGGGGCCAGGGTGGGGAATATTATTACCATAGGGGCTAATTAAGGGATATTATTACTGCAGTGATGTATTTATTTTATTTATTGAGTATAATGTTTTAAATGTGGGGGGGCGGTCCTGTTACTATGCAGAGTGACACTATATCGCCTTTTTTCTCCATGTGGTGTAATGTAGAAGTTGTGAAAAATTAAGTAATGTGTTCTGCAAGCAGAGCTGGAAGAAATGATGGTGGTCTGTGCTGGATGAAAGATGGAGGACTTCACCTAGAGACATCACTGGTGAGTCAGTGTTACCTATACACTGACACTATACACTGTATACTATATACAGAGGTCCTGTGTACAATGTCACCAGTGATCACTGTATTACCTATACATTATATACAGAGCTCCTGTGTATAATGTCACCAGTGATCTCTGTATTACCTCTACACAGACACTGCATACTAAGTACAGATCTCCTGTGAATACTGGCACTTATGGTGATAGTATTGTATTTTTTTTTATTACTAATCAGTATTGTAGTATTCAGTCACTATGTGGTGGTAATATGTGGTCTGGAAACGGTGTTGTGGTATTTGTTCCTTGTATGTGATATTATTCGATCACTGTGGTTGTAATTTGTGGTCTGGTCATGGTGCGGTGGTATTTGTTCCTTGTATGTGATATTATTGGTCAAAATATACCTAAATTGTATTGCAGATTTTAACAAATATTTAATAGGTTACAGTAGAGTAGGGCCCGGCCATTTTTCCAGAATAATCTGGTTCGGGTATCACATGACCCCCGTCACATGACCCCCATCAAATGACCCCCGTCACATGACCAGGGGGGGGGGGGCCACAGTGTCTGAACAGCCCGGGGCCCTGGCTACCCTTAATCCACCCCTGTTAGTGACCTACAGGCTCTATCTAGACAACCCCCGTACATCCAGTTTAGAGATGATAGAGTGATTCTGAAGCCTGATCCTCTTTACCTTCCAAAAGTAGCTTCAAAATTCCATAGATTGCAAGAAATTGTTCTCCCTTCGTTCTGCCCTAATCCCACTAATCAAAAGGAACATAAATTCCATTCTTTAGATGTAAGAAGGTGTCTTCTTAGCAATATTTCATCAACAAACTCTTGGAAAAAAGATAATTCCTTATTCATATCCTTTCAGGGGGTTAGGAAGGGAGTTAGTGTCCAAAAACACGCTAGCCAGATGGATCAGGGAGGCGATTTCTTTAGCTTATACAACAGGTGGCGTGGAGATCCCTGAAAGTATAAAAGCTCACTCCACTTGAGCCATAGCAACATCCTGGGCAGAGAGGTTGGAGGTTTCGAATGAAAACATTTGTAAGGCGGCCACATGGTCCTCTCCGTCTACTTTCTTTAAACACTATAGACTGGATTTGGGTGGCTCGTCCGATCTCACGTTTGGAAGAAGGGTGCTTGAGGCAGTAGTCCCTCCCTAGTCTCTTTCGCTTCTCTGTAAATCTCTCGTGGTGCTGTCATGGCGACTGAATAAATATGAAAGCTACTTACCGGTAGCGATGTTTTTCAGGAGCTCATGACGGCACCCTTATATTCCCTCCCTTTCTCGTATGGGTTAACACTCTATGTTTCTTTCAAGTTTTAAGTTTGGTCACATGGTGAATTATATTATACTAGATGGTGGCCCGATTCTAACGCATCGGGTATTCTAGAATATGTATGCGTAGTGTATAGCACAGCTCACGTAGTATATTGCACAGCCCACGCAGTACATTGCGCAGCCCATGCAGCACATTGCGCAGCCAACGCAGTACATTGCGCAGCCAACGCAGTACATTGCGCAGCCAATGCAGTACATTGCGCAGCCCACGTAGTACATTGCGCAGCCCACGTTGTATATTGCACAGCCCACGTTGTATATTGCGCAGCCAATGTTGTATATTGTGCAGCCCACGTAGTATATTGCACAGCCCACATTGTATATTGCGCAGCCCACTGTTGTGAATTCCGTTCTTGGGCTCCCTCCCGTGGTTGTGAATGGCACTTTTGTGAGTTCTGCCCTTGGGCTCCCTCTGGTGGTTTCGAGTGGAACTCCTGCTCCTTGGGTTTAGTAGTAGCAGCTGCTTTCACTGATCGTTTCTCCTGCCTCTGCTATTTAACCTGGCTCTGGTCTTCATTCAATGCCAGCTGTCAATGTTTTTGGGTTGGATTCAGATCTCTCCTTGGATTTCTCTGATGGCCTGTCCATTTCAGCAAAAGATAAGTTCTTGCTAGTTCTTTGGTTGTCCATTTGCTGTGGACTTTATTCTCAGCTCATGTTATGTTTCTTTTTGTCCAGCTTGTCAGTATGATATATTCAGGCTAGCTGGAAGCTCTGGGGAAGCAGATTTGCCCTCCACACCGTGAGTCGGTGTGGAGATCATTTTTGTAAACTCTGCGTGGATTTTTAGTTTTTAATACTGACCGCACAGTATCCTTTCCTATTCTGTCTATCTAGATTAGTATTGGCCTCCTTTGCTAAAATCTGTTTTCATTTCTGTGTATGTCATTTCCCTCTCCACTCACAGTCAATATTTGTGGGGGGCTATCTTTCCTTTTGGGGTTTTCTCTGAGGCAAGATAGCTTTCTGTTTCCATCTTTAGGGGTAGTTAGTTCTCAGGCTGTGACGAGGTGTCTAGGGAGTGATAGGAACATCCCACGGCTATTTCTAGTGTTGGTGTTAGGATTAGGAACTGCGGTCAGTACAGATACCACCTCCTCAGAGCTCGTCCCATGTTGCTCTTTAACCACCAGGTCATATCAGTGTTGCTCCTTAACCCCCAGGTCATAACAGTACAGCTGGCCCGCAATGTGTTGAATGCATCTCAAAAGAGGGGAAAAAAAGTTCTGAGCCATTTTTTTTTTTCCTTTTTAGTTTGTTTTGTCTTTTTTTTTCCCCTTAATCTCTGGGTGGTTCAGGATTCTGGTGCTGACATGGAGGTTCAGGGTCTGTTCTCGCGTGTGGATCAACTCGCTGCAAGGATACAGAGTATCCAAGATTATGTTGTTCAGACTCCGGTTTTAGAGCCTAGAATTCCTATTCCTGATTTGTTTTCTGGGGATAGATCCAATTTTTTGAACTTTAAAAATAACTGCAGATTGTTTTTTGCTTTGAGACCCCGTTCCTCTGGTGACCCCATTCAGCAGGTGAAGATTGTCATTTCTCTGCTGCGTGGAGACCCACAGGACTGGGCATTCTCCCTTGAGCCAGGGAATCCTGCATTGCTCAATGTAGACGCATTTTTTCAAGCGCTCGGATTGCTGTATGACGAACCTAATTCTGTGGATCAGGCAGAAAAAACCTTGCTGGCTCTGTGTCAGGGTCAGGAAGCGGCAGAAGTATACTGCCAGAAATTTAGAAAGTGGTCTGTGCTCACAAAATGGAATGAGTATGCCCTGGTCGCAATTTTCAGAAAGGGTCTTTCTGAAGCCCTTAAAGATGTTATGGTGGGTTCCCCACACCTGCTGGTTTGAACGAATCAATGTCTTTGGCCATTCAGATTGATTGGCGCCTGCGCGAGCGCAAGGTGGTGCACCATATGGCGGTGTCCTCTGGGCAGAGTCCTGAGCCTATGCAATGTGATAAGATTTTGACTAGAGCAGAACGGCAGGAATTCAGACGTCAGAATGGGCTGTGTTTTTACTGTGGTGATTCTACTCATGCTATTTCTGATTGCCCTAAGCGTACTAAGAAGGTCGCTAGGTCTGTTACCATTAGTACTGTACAGCCTAAATTTCTCTTGTCTGTTACCCTGATTTGCTCATTGTCGTCCTTTTCTGTTATGGCATTTGTGGATTCAGGCGCAGCCCTGAACTTAATGGACTTAGAGTTCACCAAACGCTGTGGTTTTTCCTTGGAGCCTTTGCAGAGCCCTATTCCCTTAAGGGGGATTGATGCTACGCCATGGGCCAAGAATAAACCTCAGTACTGGACACAGTTGACCATGTACATGGCTCCAGCACATCAGGAAGATATTCACTTTTTGGTGTTGCATAATTTGCATGATGTTGTGCTGGGTTTTCCATGGTTACAGGTACATAATCCAGTGCTGGATTGGAAATCTATGTCTGTGACTAGTTGGGGTTGTCAAGGGATACATAGTGATGTTCCTTTGATGTCAATTTCCTCTTCCCCCTCTTCTGAAGTTCCTGAGTTTTTGTCGGATTTCCAGGATATATTTGATGAGCCCAAGTCCAGTTCCCTTCCTCCTCATAGGGACTGTGATTGTGCTATTAACTTGATTCCTGGCTGTAAGTTCCCTAAGGGCCGACTTTTCAATCTGTCTGTGCCAGAGCATGCCGCTATGCGGAGTTATGTAAAGGAGTCTTTGGAGAAGGGGCATATTCGCCCGTCTTCGTCACCGTTGGGAGCGGGGTTCTTTTTTGTTGCCAAGAAAGATGGCTCCTTGAGGCCCTGTATAGATTATCGCCTTCTCAATAAGATCACGGTCAAATTCCAGTACCCTTTACCTTTGCTTTCTGATTTGTTTGCTCGGATTAAGGGGGCTAGTTGGTTTACTAAGATTGACCTTCGAGGGGCGTATAATCTTGTTCGTATTAAACAGGGTGACGAATGGAAAACAGCATTTAATACGCCCGAAGGCCATTTTGAATACCTTTTGATGCCATTCGGGCTCTCTAATGCTCCATCTGTGTTTCAGTCCTTTATGCATGATATCTTCCGGAATTATCTTGATAAATTCATGATTGTATATTTGGATGATATTTTGTTTTTTTCCGATGATTGGGAGTCTCATGTGAAGCAGGTCAGGATGGTATTTCAGATCCTTCGTGCTAATTCGTTGTTTGTGAAGGGGTCTAAGTGCCTTTTTGGAGTTCAGAAGGTTTCTTTTTTGGGTTTCATCTTTTCTCCCTCGGCTATTGAAATGGATCCTGTTAAGGTCCAGGCCATTCGTGATTGGACTCAACCCACATCTGTGAAGAGCCTTCAGAAATTTTTGGGCTTTGCTAATTTTTATCGCCGCTTCATTGCTAACTTTTCCAGTGTGGTTAAGCCTCTGACTGATTTGACGAAGAAAGGCGCTGATGTGATGAATTGGTCCTCTGCGGCTGTTGAGGCCTTTCAGGAGCTTAAACGTCGTTTTACTTCTGCCCCTGTGTTGCGTCAGCCAGATGTTTCTCTCCCTTTTCAGGTTGAGGTTGACGCTTCTGAGATTGGGGCAGGGGCCGTTTTGTCTCAGAGAAGTTCCGATGGCTCTTTGATGAAACCGTGTGCTTTCTTCTCCAGAAAGTTTTCGCCTGCTGAGCGTAATTATGATGTCGGCAATCGGGAGTTGTTGGCTATGAAGTGGGCATTTGAGGAGTGGCGACATTGGCTAGAGGGAGCCAAGCATCGCGTTGTGGTCTTGACCAATCATAAGAATCTGATTTACCTTGAGTCTGCCAAGCGGTTGAATCCTAGACAGGCTCGATGGTCTCTGTTTTTCTCCCGTTTTGATTTTGTGGTCTCGTATCTTCCGGGATCTAAGAATGTGAAGGCTGATGCCCTTTCTAGGAGTTTTTTGCCTGATTCTCCGGGAGTCCTTGAGCCGGTTGGTATTCTCAAGGAGGGGGTGATTCTTTCTGCCATCTCCCCTGATTTACGGAGCGTGCTTCAGGAGTTTCAGGCTGATAAACCTGACCGCTGTCCAGTGGGGAAACTGTTTGTTCCTGATAGATGGACTAGTAAGGTAATTTCTGAGGTTCATTGTTCTGTATTGGCTGGTCATCCTGGGATTTTTGGTACCAGAGAGTTGGTTGCTAGGTCCTTTTGGTGGCCTTCCTTGTCGCTGGATGTGCGTTCTTTTGTGCAGTCCTGTGGGACTTGTGCCCGGGCCAAGCCTTGCTGTTCCCGTGCTAGTGGGTTGCTTTTGCCTTTGCCGGTCCCTGAGAGGCCCTGGACACATATTTCCATGGATTTTATTTCTGATCTTCCTGTTTCTCAGAAGATGTCTGTCATCTGGGTGGTTTGTGACCGGTTTTCTAAGATAGTCCATTTGGTACCTTTGCCTAAGTTGCCTTCCTCCTCTGATTTGGTTCCATTATTTTTTCAGCATGTGGTTCGTTTGCATGGCATTCCGGAGAATATTGTGTCTGACAGAGGTTCCCAGTTTGTTTCTAGGTTTTGGCGGGCCTTTTGTGCTAGAATGGGCATTGATTTGTCTTTTTCTTCAGCATTTCATCCTCAGACAAATGGCCAAACGGAGCGAACCAATCAGACCTTGGAAACCTATTTGAGATGCTTTGTGTCTGCTGATCAGGATGATTGGGTGACCTTTTTGCCGTTGGCCGAGTTTGCCCTTAATAATCGGGCTAGTTCGGCTACCTTGGTTTCGACTTTTTTTTGTAACTTTGGTTTTCATCCTCGTTTTTCTTCAGGGCAGGTTGAGCCTTCTGACTGTCCTGGTGTGGATTCTGTGGTGGACAGGTTACAGCAGATTTGGACTCATGTGGTGGACAATTTAATGTTGTCTCAGTAAAAGGCTCAACGTTTTGCTAACCGTCGTCGGTGTGTTGGTCCCCGGCTTCGTGTTGGGGATTTGGTCTGGTTGTCTTCTCGTCATGTTCCTATGAAGGTTTCTTCCCCTAAGTTCAAGCCTCGCTTTATTGGTCCTTATAAGTTTTCTGAAATTATCAATCCGGTGTCTTTTCGTTTGGCCCTTCCAGCTTCTTTTTCCATTCATAATGTTTTCCATAGATCTTTGTTGCGGAGATATGTGGTGCCTATGGTTCCCTCCGTTGATCCTCCTGCTCTGGTGTTGGTTGAGGGGGAGTTGGAATATGTGGTGGAGAAGATTTTGGATTCTCGTTTTTCGAGGCGGAAGCTTCAGTATCTGGTCAACTGGAAGGATTATGGCCAGGAGGATAATTCTTGGGTTGTTGCCTCCGATGTCCATGCTGCCGATTTGGTTCGTGCTTTTCACTTGGCTCGTCCTGATCGGCCTGGGGGCTCTGGTGATGGTTCGGTGACCCCTCCTCAAGGGGGGGGTACTGTTGTGAATTCCGTTCTTGGGCTCCCTCCTATGGTTGTGAATGGCACTTTTGTGACTTCTGCCCTTGGGCTCCCTCTGGTGGTTTCGAGTGGAACTGCTGCTCCTTGGGTTTAGTAGTAGCAGCTGCTTTCACTGATCGTTTCTCCTGCCTCTGCTATTTAACCTGGCTCTGGTCTTCATTCAATGCCAGCTGTCAATGTTTTTGGGTTGGATTCAGATCTCTCCTTGGATTTCTCTGATGGCCTGTCCATTTCAGCAAAAGATAAGTTCTTGCTAGTTCTTTGGTTGTCCATTTGCTGTGGACTTTATTCTCAGCTCATGTTATGCTTCTTTTTGTCCAGCTTGTCAGTATGATATATTCAGGCTAGCTGGAAGCTCTGGGGAAGCAGATTTGCCCTCCACATCGTGAGTCGGTGTGGAGATCATTTTTGTAAACTCTGCGTGGATTTTTAGTTTTTAATACTGACGGCACAGTATCCTTTCCTATTCTGTCTATTTAGATTAGTATTGGCCTCCTTTGCTAAAATCTGTTTTCATTTCTGTGTATGTCATTTCCCTCTCCACTCACAGTCAATATTTGTGGGGGGCTATCTTTCCTTTTGGGGTTTTCTCTGAGGCAAGATAGCTTTCTGTTTCCATCTTTAGGGGTAGTTAGTTCTCAGGCTGTGACGAGGTGTCTAGGGAGTGATAGGAACATCCCACGGCTATTTCTAGTGTTGGTGTTAGGATTAGGAACTGCGGTCAGTACAGATACCACCTCCTCAGAGCTCGTCCCATGTTGCTCTTTAACCACCAGGTCATATCAGTGTTGCTCCTTAACCACCAGGTCATAACAGTACAGCTGGCCCGCAATGTGTTGAATGCATCTCAAAAGAGGGGAAAAAAAGTTCTGAGCCATTTTTTTTTTTCCTTTGTAGTTTGTTTTGTCTTTTTTTTCCCCTTAATCTCTGGGTGGTTCAGGATTCTGGTGCTGACATGGAGGTTCAGGGTCTGTTCTCGCGTGTGGATCAACTCGCTGCAAGGATACAGAGTATCCAAGATTATGTTGTTCAGACTCCGGTTTTAGAGCCTAGAATTCCTATTCCTGATTTGTTTTCTGGGGATAGATCCAATTTTTTGAACTTTAAAAATAACTGCAGATTGTTTTTTGCTTTGAGACCCCGTTCCTCTGGTGACCCCATTCAGCAGGTGAAGATTGTCATTTCTCTGCTGCGTGGAGACCCGCAGGACTGGGCATTCTCCCTTGAGCCAGGGAATCCTGCATTGCTCAATGTAGACGCATTTTTTCAAGCGCTCGGATTGCTGTATGATGAACCTAATTCTGTGGATCAGGCAGAAAAAACCTTGCTGGCTCTGTGTCAGGGTCAGGAAGCGGCAGAAGTATACTGCCAGAAATTTAGAAAGTGGTCTGTGCTCACAAAATGGAATGAGTATGCCCTGGTCGCAATTTTCAGAAAGGGTCTTTCTGAAGCCCTTAAAGATGTTATGGTGGGGTTCCCCACACCTGCTGGTTTGAACGAATCAATGTCTTTGGCCATTCAGATTGATTGGCGCCTGCGCGAGCGCAAGGTGGTGCACCATATGGCGGTGTCCTCTGGGCAGAGTCCTGAGCCTATGCAATGTGATAAGATTTTGACTAGAGCAGAACGGCAGGAATTCAGATGTCAGAATGGGCTGTGTTTTTACTGTGGTGATTCTACTCATGCTATTTCTGATTGCCCTAAGCGTACTAAGAAGGTCGCTAGGTCTGTTACCATTAGTACTGTACAGCCTAAATTTCTCTTGTCTGTTACCCTGATTTGCTCATTGTCGTCCTTTTCTGTTATGGCATTTGTGGATTCAGGCGCTGCCCTGAACTTAATGGACTTAGAGTTCACCAAACGCTGTGGTTTTTCCTTGGAGCCTTTGCAGAGCCCTATTCCCTTAAGGGGGATTGATGTTACGCCATAGGCCAAGAATAAACCTCAGTACTGGACACAGTTGACCATGTACATGGCTCCAGCACATCAGGAAGATATTCACTTTTTGGTGTTGCATAATTTGCATGATGTTGTGCTGGGTTTTCCATGGTTACAGGTACATAATCCAGTGCTGGATTGGAAATCTATGTCTGTGACTAGTTGGGGTTGTCAAGGGATACATAGTGATGTTCCTTTGATGTCAATTTCCTCTTCCCCCTCTTCTGAAGTTCCTGAGTTTTTGTCGGATTTCCAGGATATATTTGATGAGCCCAAGTCCAGTTCCCTTCCTCCTCATAGGGACTGTGATTGTGCTATTAACTTGATTCCTGGCTGTAAGTTCCCTAAGGGCCGACTTTTCAATCTGTCTGTGCCAGAGCATGCCGCTATGCGGAGTTATGTAAAGGAGTCTTTGGAGAAGGGGCATATTCGCCCGTCTTCGTCACCGTTGGGAGCGGGGTTCTTTTTTGTTGCCAAGAAAGATGGCTCCTTGAAGCCCTGTATAGATTATCGCCTTCTCAATAAGATCACGGTCAAATTCCAGTACCCTTTACCTTTGCTTTCTGATTTGTTTGCTCGGATTAAGGGGGCTAGTTGGTTTACTAAGATTGACCTTCGAGGGGCGTATAATCTTGTTCGTATTAAACAGGGTGACGAATGGAAAACAGCATTTAATACGCCCGAAGGCCATTTTGAATACCTTTTGATGCCATTCGGGCTCTCTAATGCTCCATCTGTGTTTCAGTCCTTTATGCATGATATCTTCCGGAATTATCTTGATAAATTCATGATTGTATATTTGGATGATATTTTGTTTTTTTCCGATGATTGGGAGTCTCATGTGAAGCAGGTCAGGATGGTATTTCAGATCCTTCGTGCTAATTCGTTGTTTGTGAAGGGGTCTAAGTGCCTTTTTGGAGTTCAGAAGGTTTCTTTTTTGGGTTTCATCTTTTCTCCCTCGGCTATTGAAATGGATCCTGTTAAGGTCCAGGCCATTCGTGATTGGACTCAACCCACATCTGTGAAGAGCCTTCAGAAATTTTTGGGCTTTGCTAATTTTTATCGCCGCTTCATTGCTAACTTTTCCAGTGTGGTTAAGCCTCTGACTGATTTGACGATGAAAAGCGCTGATGTGATGAATTGGTCCTCTGCGGCTGTTGAGGCCTTTCAGGAGCTTAAACGTCGTTTTACTTCTGCCCCTGTGTTGCATCAGCCAGATGTTTCTCTCCCTTTTCAGGTTGAGGTTGACGCTTCTGAGATTGGGGCAGGGGCCGTTTTGTCTCAGAGAAGTTCCGATGGCTCTTTGATGAAACCGTGTGCTTTCTTCTCCAGAAAGTTTTCGCCTGCTGAGCGTAATTATGATGTCGGCAATCGGGAGTTGTTGGCTATGAAGTGGGCATTTGAGGAGTGGCGACATTGGCTAGAGGGAGCCAAGCATCGCGTTGTGGTCTTGACCGATCATAAGAATCTGATTTACCTTGAGTCTGCCAAGCGGTTGAATCCTAGACAGGCTCGATGGTCTCTGTTTTTCTCCCGTTTTGATTTTGTGGTCTCGTATCTTCCGGGATCTAAGAATGTGAAGGCTGATGCCCTTTCTAGGAGTTTTTTGGCTGATTCTCCGGGAGTCTTTGAGCCAGTTGGTATTCCCAAGGAGGGGGTGATTCTTTCTGCCATCTCCCCTGATTTACGGCGCGTGCTTCAGGAGTTTCAGGCTGATAAACCTGACCGCTGTCCAGTGGGGAAACTGTTTGTTCCTGATAGATGGACTAGTAAGGTAATTTCTGAGGTTCATTGTTCTGTATTGGCTGGTCATCCTGGGATTTTTGGTACCAGAGAGTTGGTTGCTAGGTCCTTTTGGTGGCCTTCCTTGTCGCTGGATGTGCGTTCTTTTGTGCAGTCCTGTGGGACTTGTGCCCGGGCCAAGCCTTGCTGTTCCCGTGCTAGTGGGTTGCTTTTGCCTTTACCGGTCCCTGAGAGGCCCTGGACACATATTTCCATGGATTTTATTTCTGATCTTCCTGTTTCTCAGAAGATGTCTGTCATCTGGGTGGTTTGTGACCGGTTTTCTAAGATGGTCCATTTGGTACCTTTGCCTAAGTTGCCTTCCTCCTCTGATTTGGTTCCATTATTTTTTCAGCATGTGGTTCGTTTGCATGGCATTCCGGAGAATATTGTGTCTGACAGAGGTTCCCAGTTTGTTTCTAGGTTTTGGCGGGCCTTTTGTGCTAGAATGGGCATTGATTTGTCTTTTTCTTCAGCATTTCATCCTCAGACAAATGGCCAAACGGAGCGAACCAATCAGACCTTGGAAACCTATTTGAGATGCTTTGTGTCTGCTGATCAGGATGATTGGGTGACCTTCTTGCCGTTGGCCGAGTTTGCCCTTAATAATCGGGCTAGTTCGGCTACCTTGGTTTCGACTTTTTTTTGTAACTTTGGTTTTCATCCTCGTTTTTCTTCAGGGCAGGTTGAGCCTTCTGACTGTCCTGGTGTGGATTCTGTGGTGGACAGGTTACAGCAGATTTGGACTCATGTGGTGGACAATTTAACGTTGTCTCAGTAAAAGGCTCAACGTTTTGCTAACCGTCGTCGGTGTGTTGGTCCCCGGCTTCGTGTTGGGGATTTGGTCTGGTTGTCTTCTCGTCATGTTCCTATGAAGGTTTCTTCCCCTAAGTTCAAGCCTCGCTTTATTGGTCCTTATAAGTTTTCTGAAATTATCAATCCGGTGTCTTTTCGTTTGGCCCTTCCAGCTTCTTTTTCCATTCATAATGTTTTCCATAGATCTTTGTTGCGGAGATATGTGGTGCCTATGGTTCCCTCCGTTGATCCTCCTGCTCTGGTGTTGGTTGAGGGGGAGTTGGAATATGTGGTGGAGAAGATTTTGGATTCTCGTTTTTCGAGGAGGAAGCTTCAGTATCTGGTCAACTGGAAGGGTTATGGCCAGGAGGATAATTCTTGGGTTGTTGCCTCCGATGTCCATGCTGCCGATTTGGTTCGTGCTTTTCACTTGGCTCGTCCTGATCGGCCTGGGGGCTCTGGTGACGGTTCGGTGACCCCTCCTCAAGGGGGGGGGTACTGTTGTGAATTCCGTTCTTGGGCTCCCTCCTATGGTTGTGATTGGCACTTTTGTGAGTTCTGCTCTTGGGCTCCCTCTGGTGGTTTCGAGTGGAACTGCTGCTCCTTGGGTTTAGTAGTAGCAGCTGCTTTCACTGATCGTTTCTCCTGCCTCTGCTATTTAACCTGGCTCTGGTCTTCATTCAATGCCAGCTGTCAATGTTTTTGGGTTGGATTCAGATCTCTCCTTGGATTTCTCTGATGGCCTGTCCATTTCAGCAAAAGATAAGTTCTTGCTAGTTCTTTGGTTGTCCATTTGCTGTGGACTTTATTCTCAGCTCATGTTATGTTTCTTTTTGTCCAGCTTGTCAGTATGATATATTCAGGCTAGCTGGAAGCTCTGGGGAAGCAGATTTGCCCTCCACACCGTGAGTCGGTGTGGAGATCATTTTTGTAAACTCTGCGTGGATTTTTAGTTTTTAATACTGACGGCACAGTATCCTTTCCTATTCTGTCTATTTAGATTAGTATTGGCCTCCTTTGCTAAAATCTGTTTTCATTTCTGTGTATGTCATTTCCCTCTCCACTCACAGTCAATATTTGTGGGGGGCTATCTTTCCTTTTGGGGTTTTCTCTGAGGCAAGATACCTTTCTGTTTCCATCTTTAGGGGTAGTTAGTTCTCAGGTTGTGACGAGGTGTCTAGGGAGTGATAGGAACATCCCACGGCTATTTCTAGTGTTGGTGTTAGGATTAGGAACTGCGGTCAGTACAGATACCACCTCCTCAGAGCTCGTCCCATGTTGCTCTTTAACCACCAGGTCATATCAGTGTTGCTCCTTAACCACCAGGTCATAACAGCCCACGTAGTATATTGCGCAGCCTACGTTGTATATTGCGCAGCCCACGTTGTACATTGCGCAGCCCACATTGTATATTGCGCAGCCCACGTTGTATATTGCACAGCCCACGTTGTTTATTGCGCAGCCCTTAGTATATTGCGCAGCCCGTTGTATATTGCGCAGCCCACATTGTATATTGCGCAGCCCGTTGTATATTGCGCAGCCCACTTAGTATATTGCGCAGCCCACTTAGTATATTGCGCAGCCCACTTAGTATATTGCGCAGCCCATTGTATATTGCGCAGCCCACTTAGTATATTGCGCAGCCCACGTAGTATATTGCCCAGCCCACGTTGTATTTTGCGCAGCCCACGTATACAGCAATGTGGGCTTGATATCCCTGTTAAAAAAAAAAGAATTAAAATAAAAAATAGTTATATACTCACCTTCCGTTGGCGCCTGGATCCAGGAAGCGGTTACCGACGCTTGGGATCCACCGAAGCTCTGCCGAGCTGCTCGCGCCGGCCGCCATCTTCCGTTCCCAGGATGCATTGCGAAATTACCCAGAAGACTTAGCGGTCTCGCGAGACCGCTAAGTCTTCTGGGTCATTTCGCAATGCAGCGCCGGGAACGGAAGATGGCGGCCGGTGCGAGCGGCTCGGCGGACTACGGAGTGTGAGTATAGCAGGTTTTTTGTTTTTTTATTATTTTTAACATTACACTTTTTTACTATTGATGCCGCATAGGCAGCGTCAATAGTTAAAAATTGGGGACACACAGGGTTAATAGCGGCGGTTACGGAGTGCGTTACCCGCGGCATAAAGCGGTCCATTACCGCCGGCATTAAACCTGTGTGAGCGGCGACCGGAGGGGAGTATGCGGGCGCCGGGCAGTGAGTGCGGGGAGTAAGGAGCGGCCATTTTCTTCCGGACTGTGCGCGTCGCTGATTGGTCGTGGCAATGGTCGTAGGCGTTTTGCCACGACCAATCAGCGACTTGGATTCCATGACAGACAGAGGCCGCGACCAATGAATATCCGTGACAGAAGGACAGACAGACGGAAGTGACCCTTAGACAATTATATAGTAGATTTAAAGTTAATTATGTGCTACTAACCAGGGAGGTCCTCTCCAGGGGCTGGCTGGAAAATTTTGGCCTGGGGGCAAGCACAC
Organism: Ranitomeya variabilis; assembly: GCF_051348905.1. NCBI lineage: Eukaryota > Metazoa > Chordata > Amphibia > Anura > Dendrobatidae > Ranitomeya > Ranitomeya variabilis. The sequence goes on from NC_135237.1 coordinate 215,062,375, forward strand.
AGCAGTGGCCCATGAGTAGCGGCCCATCCTTAAAGGGGTTGTTGCATCTTAAGCTACATGTCTACAGTCACTGTGAATTCTCATATCGTGCGCATTGAGCGCTGTGAAGATTCTCTGGTGACGGGAACAGGTGGTCTTGTGACCACAAGCATGCGATGTATATATTCCCAGCCACATTCCAACTAGACTGTTTTTGGCCTTGTTCAATACAGTTGCATTAGGCCATGCAAGTCTAGTCAGCATGTGACCGCATGTATGCAAATCACAAACTTGCAGCCACACACCCGCCAAATAACCACAGCACTGCGAGCAATGTGAGAAGAACAAGTCTGCAGTCACATAGAACGACACAGAGTGAATGCACCAATGACTGACACACGCACAACCCCACTGTATAATGACACACACACGCACAGCCCCACTGTATAATGACACACACAGCCACACTGTATAATGACACACACAGCCCCACTGTAAAATGACACACACAGCCCCACTGTAAAATGACACACACACACGCACAGCCTCACTGTATAATGACACACACACACACACGTACAGCCCCACTGTATAATGATACACACAGCCCCACTGTATAATGACACACACAGCCCCACTGTATAATGACACGCACAGCCTCACTGTATAATGACACACACACACATGGCCTCACTGTATGACGACACACAGGGCTGCCGCTAGGAATTTCGGGGACCCATACTGGCAAAATTTTTGGGGCCCCCTTGAGAGTCCGCCCAGGCTCCACCCCAGCCCCGCCTCCACCTGTTGTGAAATTGGATTTTGGGCTCCCCCGGTGGCCACTGGTGGAATTGAACTGGTGTGCATCATCCCCTCTGTTCACCTGCTTCCATCAGGATGTGGGAGTCGCTATTTAACCTTGCTCCTCTGTCACTTCCATGCCGGTCAACATTGTAATCAGAAGCCTTTCTGTGCATGTTCCTGCTACTAGACAACTCCCAGCTAAGTCGGACTTTTGTCCTTGTTTGTTTTTTGCATTTTGTTCCAGTTCACAGCTGTAGTTTCGTTTCTGTGACTGGAAAGCTCTTGTGATCTGAAATTGCCACTCTGATGTTATGAGTTAATACCAGAGTCTTAAAGTAATTTCAGGATGGTGTGTTGATAGGGTTTTCAGCTGACCATGAAAGTGCCCTTTCTGTCTTCCTGCTATCTAGTAAGCGGACCTCAATTTTGCTAAACCTATTTTCATACTACGTTTGTCATTTCATCTAAAATCACCGCCAATATATGTGGGGGCCTCTGTCTGCCTATCGGGGAAATTTCTCTAGAGGTGAGCCAGGACTATATTTTCCTCTGCCAGGATTAGTTAGTCCTCCGGCCGGCGCTGGGCGTCTAGGGATAAAAAACGTAGGCAACGCTACCCGGCTACTGTTAGTTGTGCGGCAGGTTTAGTTCATGGTCAGTTTAGTTTCCATCCTTCCAAGAGCTAGTTCTTATGTTTGCTGGGCTATGTTCTCTTGCAATTGAGAACCATAACAGTTTGACCGGCCACAAAGGGTTAAATTAATTGACAGAGAAAGGAGAGAAAAGAGAAGTCTGCTGAAGATTTTTTTTTTTTTTTCCCTTCAGTTCTGAGTGTGCTTGTAATTGAATCTCTTGCTAGTCTGCCTATATTGCAGCCTTTCTCTCTCTCTCTCTCCTTCTAATCCTGGAATGGCTCTGTGTTCACCTGTTTAAAATGGATATTCAGAGTTTAGCTGCAGGTTTGAATAATCTCACCACGAAAGTTCAAAATTTACAAGATTTTGTTGTTCATGTTCCTATATCTGAACCTAGAATTCCTTTGCCTGAATTTTTCTCGGGGAATAGATCTTGCTTTCAAAATTTCAAAAATAATTGCAAGTTGTTTTTGTCCCTGAAATCTCGCTCTGCTGGAGATCCTGCTCAGCAGGTCAGGATTGTGATTTCCTTGCTCCGGGGCGACCCTCAGGATTGGGCTTTTGCATTGGCTCCAGGGGATCCTGCGTTGCTCAATGTGGATGCGTTTTTTCTGGCCTTGGGGTTGCTTTATGAGGAACCTCAGTTAGAGCTTCAGGCGGAAAAGGCCTTGATGTCCCTATCTCAGGGGCAAGACGAAGCTGAAATATACTGCCAGAAATTCCGTAAATGGGCTGTGCTTACTCAGTGGAATGAGTGCGCCCTGGCGGCGAATTTCAGAGAGGGTCTCTCTGATGCCATTAAGGATGTTATGGTGGGGTTCCCTGTGCCTGCGGGTCTGAATGAGTCCATGACAATGGCTATCCAGATCGATAGGCGTCTGCGGGAGCGCAAACCTGTGCACCATTTGGCGGTGTCTACTGAGAAGACGCCAGAGAATCTGCAATGTGATAGAATTCTGTCCAGAAGTGAACGGCAGAATTTTAGACGAAAAAATGGGTTGTGCTTCTATTGCGGTGATTCAACTCATGTTATATCAGCATGCTCTAAGCGTACTAAGAAGCTTGATAAGTCTGTTTCAATTGGCACTTTACAGTCTAAGTTTATTCTATCTGTGACCCTGATTTGTTCTTTATCATCTATTACCGCGGATGCCTATGTCGACTCTGGCGCCGCTTTGAGTCTTATGGATTGGTCCTTTGCCAAACGCTGTGGGTATGATTTGGAGCCTCTTGAAACTCCTATACCCCTGAAGGGGATTGACTCCACCCCATTGGCTAGTAATAAACCACAATACTGGACACAAGTAACTATGCGGATTAATCCGGATCATCAGGAGATTATTCGCTTTCTTGTGCTGTATAACCTACATGATGTGTTGGTGCTTGGATTGCCATGGCTGCAATCTCATAACCCAGTCCTTGACTGGAAAGCTATGTCTGTGTTAAGCTGGGGATGTAAGGGGACGCATGGGGACGTACCTGTGGTTTCCATTTCATCATCTATTCCCTCTGAGATTCCTGAATTTTTGACTGAATATCGTGACGTTTTTGAAGAACCTAAGCTTGGTTCATTACCTCCGCACCGGGAGTGCGATTGTGCCATAGATTTGATTCCGGGTAGTAAATACCCTAAGGGTCGTTTATTTAATCTGTCTGTGCCTGAACATGCTGCTATGCGAGAATATATAAAGGAGTCCTTGGAAAAGGGACATATTCGTCCTTCGTCATCTCCCTTAGGAGCCGGTTTTTTCTTTGTGGCTAAGAAAGATGGCTTTTTGAGACCGTGTATTGATTATCGGCTTTTGAATAAAATCACGGTTAAATATCAATATCCGTTGCCACTGCTGACTGATTTGTTTGCTCGCATAAAGGGGGCCAAGTGGTTCTCTAAGATAGATCTCCGTGGGGCGTATAATTTGGTGCGAATTAAGCAGGGGGATGAGTGGAAGACCGCATTTAATACGCCCGAGGGCCACTTTGAGTATTTGGTGATGCCTTTTGGTCTTTCAAATGCCCCTTCAGTCTTTCAGTCCTTTATGCATGACATTTTCCGTGATTATTTGGATAAATTTATGATTGTGTATCTGGATGATATTTTGATTTTTTCGGATGACTGGGACTCTCATGTCCAGCAGGTCAGGAGGGTTTTTCAGGTTTTGCGGTCTAATTCCTTGTGTGTGAAGGGTTCTAAGTGCGTTTTTGGGGTTCAAAAGATTTCCTTTTTGGGATATATTTTTTCCCCCTCTTCTATCGAGATGGATCCTGTCAAGGTTCAGGCTATTTGTGATTGGACGCAACCCTCTTCTCTTAAGAGTCTTCAGAAATTTTTGGGCTTTGCTAACTTTTATCGTCGATTTATTGCTGGTTTTTCTGATGTTGTTAAACCATTGACTGATTTGACTAAGAAGGGTGCTGATGTTGCTGATTGGTCCCCTGCTGCTGTGGAGGCCTTTCGGGAGCTTAAGCGCCGCTTTTCTTCCGCCCCTGTGTTGCGTCAGCCTGATGTTGCTCTTCCTTTTCAGGTTGAGGTCGACGCTTCTGAAATCGGAGCTGGGGCAGTTTTGTCGCAGAGAAGTTCCGATTGTTCCGTGATGAGACCTTGTGCCTTTTTCTCGCGTAAATTTTCGCCCGCCGAGCGGAATTATGATGTTGGGAATCGGGAGCTTTTGGCCATGAAGTGGGCTTTTGAGGAGTGGCGTCATTGGCTTGAGGGGGCTAGACATCAGGTGGTGGTATTGACTGACCACAAAAATCTAATTTATCTTGAGTCCGCCAGACGCCTGAATCCTAGACAGGCGCGCTGGTCATTGTTTTTCTCTCGGTTTAATTTTGTGGTGTCCTACCTGCCGGGTTCTAAGAATGTTAAGGCGGATGCCCTTTCTAGGAGTTTTGAGCCTGACTCCCCTGGTAACTCTGAACCTACAGGTATCCTTAAGGATGGAGTGATATTGTCTGCCGTTTCTCCAGACCTGCGGCGGGCCTTGCAGGAGTTTCAGGCGGATAAACCTGATCGTTGCCCACCTGGTAGACTGTTTGTTCCTGATGATTGGACCAGTAAAGTCATTTCTGAGGTTCATTCTTCTGCGTTGACAGGTCATCCTGGAATCTTTGGTACCAGGGATTTGGTGGCAAGGTCCTTCTGGTGGCCTTCCCTGTCTCGAGATGTGCGAGGCTTTGTGCAGTCTTGTGACGTTTGTGCTCGGGCCAAGCCTTGTTGTTCTCGGGCTAGTGGATTGTTGTTGCCCTTGCCTATCCCGAAGAGGCCCTGGACGCACATCTCGATGGATTTTATTTCGGATCTTCCTGTTTCTCAGAAGATGTCTGTCATCTGGGTGGTGTGTGACCGTTTCTCTAAGATGGTCCATTTGGTTCCCCTGCCTAAGTTGCCTTCTTCTTCCGAGTTGGTTCCTCTGTTTTTTCAAAATGTGGTCCGTTTGCATGGTATTCCGGAGAATATCGTTTCTGACAGAGGAACCCAATTCGTGTCTAGATTTTGGCAAGCATTCTGTGCTAGGATGGGCCTAGATTTGTCTTTCTCGTCTGCTTTTCATCCTCAGACTAATGGCCAGACCGAGCGGACGAATCAGACCTTGGAGACATATTTGAGGTGTTTTGTGTCTGCAGATCAGGATGATTGGGTTGCTTTTTTGCCTTTAGCGGAGTTTGCCCTCAATAATCGGGCCAGCTCTGCCACCTTGGTGTCTCCTTTTTTCTGTAATTCGGGGTTTCATCCTCGATTTTCTTCTGGTCAGGTGGAATCTTCGGATTGTCCTGGAGTGGATGCTGTGGTGGAGAGGTTGCATCAGATTTGGGGGCAGGTAGTGGACAATTTGAAGTTGTCCCAGGAGAAGACTCAGCTTTTTGCCAACCGCCGGCGTCGGGTTGGTCCTCGGCTTTGTGTTGGGGACTTGGTGTGGTTGTCTTCTCGTTTTGTCCCTATGAGGGTTTCTTCTCCTAAGTTTAAGCCTCGGTTCATCGGCCCGTACAAGATATTGGAGATTCTTAACCCTGTGTCCTTCCGTTTGGACCTCCCTGCATCTTTTTCTATTCATAATGTTTTTCATCGGTCATTGTTGCGCAGGTATGAGGTACCGGTTGTGCCTTCCGTTGAGCCTCCTGCTCCGGTGTTGGTTGAGGGCGAGTTGGAGTACGTTGTGGAAAAAATCTTGGACTCCCGTGTTTCCAGACGGAAACTCCAGTATCTGGTCAAATGGAAGGGATACGGTCAGGAGGATAATTCTTGGGTGACTGCCTCTGATGTTCATGCCTCCGATCTGGTCCGTGCCTTTCATAGGGCTCATCCTGATCGCCCTGGTGGTTCTGGTGAGGGTTCGGTGCCCCCTCCTTGAGGGGGGGGTACTGTTGTGAAATTGGATTTTGGGCTCCCCCGGTGGCCACTGGTGGAATTGAACTGGTGTGCATCATCCCCTCTGTTCATCTGCTTCCATCAGGATGTGGGAGTCGCTATTTAACCTTGCTCCTCTGTCACTTCCATGCTGGTCAACATTGTAATCAGAAGCCTTTCTGTGCATGTTCCTGCTACTAGACAACTCCCAGCTAAGTCGGACTTTTGTCCTTGTTTGTTTTTTGCATTTTGTTCCAGTTCACAGCTGTAGTTTCGTTTCTGTGTCTGGAAAGCTCTTGTGATCTGAAATTGCCACTCTGATGTTATGAGTTAATACCAGAGTCTTAAAGTAATTTCAGGATGGTGTGTTGATAGGGTTTTCAGCTGACCATGAAAGTGCCCTTTCTGTCTTCCTGCTATCTAGTAAGCGGACCTCAATTTTGCTAAACCTATTTTCATACTACGTTTGTCATTTCATCTAAAATCACCGCCAATATATGTGGGGGCCTCTGTCTGCCTATCGGGGAAATTTCTCTAGAGGTGAGCCAGGACTATATTTTCCTCTGCCAGGATTAGTTAGTCCTCCGGCCGGCGCTGGGCGTCTAGGGATAAAAAACGTAGGCAACGCTACCCGGCTACTGTTAGTTGTGCGGCAGGTTTAGTTCATGGTCAGTTTAGTTTCCATCCTTCCAAGAGCTAGTTCTTATGTTTGCTGGGCTATGTTCTCTTGCCATTGAGAACCATAACATCCACCCCTTGAACGGTCCACAGTCAAAAGATTTTTAAAGCCTCCACCACGACAAGGTCGGGCCCTACCCTACTCTAACCTATTAAACATTTGTTAAAGTATCCAATAAAATTTAGGTATATTTTTATTTATTTTCCAATTTTTAAAATTAACAATACCACATATAGGGGACAAATACCACCGCACCATGACCAGACCACATATTACCACCATATGATCACCAATAATACCACATACAGAGGACAAATACCATCGCACCATGACTAGACCACATATTACCACCACATAGTGACCAAATAATAGCACATATAAGGAACAAATGACACACACACACGTACAGCCCCACTGTATAATGATACACACAGCTCCACTGTATGACACACACATACGCACAGCCCCACTGTATAATGACACACACATTCACAGCCCCTCTGTATAATGACACACACATACGCACAGCCCCACTGTATAATGACACATATACGCACAGCCCCACTGTATGACACACATACGCACAGCCCCACTGTATTATGACACACACATGCACAGCCCCACTGTATAATGACACACACATACGCACAGCCCCACTGTCTAATAACACACACATTCGCAGAGCCCCACTGTATAATGACACACACAGCCCCACTGTATAATGACTCATATACGCACAGCCCCACTGTATGACTCACACAGCCCCACTATATAATGACACACACAGCCCCACTGTTTAATAACACACACGCAGTTCAAACACACGCAGCTCACACAAACACGCAGCTCACACAAACACGCAGCTCACACATACGCCTCACACACACAGCTCACACACGCATCACACACACACGCAGCATCACACACATGCAGCATCACACACATGCAGCTCACACACGCATCACACACATGCAGCTCACACGCATCACACACACGCAGCTCTCACACACGCAGCTCACACACACGCAGCTCTCACACGCATCACACACGCAGCTCACACACACGCAGCTCTCACACGCATCACACACACACTCATCACACACACAGCTCTCACACACAGCTCTCACGCAGCTCTCACACACACGCAGCTCTCACACACGCAGGTCTCACACACGCAGCTCTCACACGCATCTCACACGTAGCTCTCTCACACACGCAGCTGACACACGCAGCTCTCACACAAACAAATCTCACACACGCAGCTCACACATGCATCTCACATACACACGCAGCATCACACGCAGCTCTCATACGCAGCATCACACACGCAGCATCACACACACAGATATCTCACACACGCAGCTCTCACACACAAGCATCACACACAAGCATCACACACGCACAGCATCACACACACATTCATCACACACAAGCATCACACATGCAGCATCACACACGCAGTTCAAACACATGCAGCTCACACAAACACGCAGCTCACACATACGCATCACACACATGCAGCTCAAACACAGAGCTCACACACGCAGTTCAAACACACGCAGCTCACACATGCATCTCACACACAGTTCACACACGCAGCTCACACACACACACATCACACACACACGCAGCATCACACACATGCAGCATCACACACATGCAGCTCACACACGCATCACACACATGCAGCTCACACACGCATCACACACACGCAGCTCTCACACACGCAACTCACACACACGCAGCTCTCACGCATCACACACGCAGCTCACACACACGCAGCTCTCACACGCATCACACACACACTCATCACACACGCAGCTCTCACACACACAGCTCTCACACACAGCTCTCACACGCAGCTCTCACACACAGCTCTCACACACACACAGCTCTCACACACGCAGGTCTCACACACGCAGCTCTCACACGCATCTCACACGTAGCTCTCTCACACACGCAGCTCTCACACAAACAAATCTCACACACGCAGCTCACACACGCATCTCACATACACACGCAGCATCACACGCAGCTCTCATACGCAGCATCACACACGCAGCATCACACACACAGATCTCACACACGCAGCTCTCACACACAAGCATCACACACAAGCATCACACACGCACAGCATCACACACATTCATCACACACAAGCATCACACACGCAGCATCACACACACAAACATCACACACGCAGCATCACACATGCAGCATCACACACACAAGCATCACACATGCAGCATCACATACATGCAGCATCACACACTCAGCATCATACACACGCAGCATCACACACACTCACAGCATACACGTGCAGCTCACACACGCGCAGCTCACACATACACGCAGTTCAAACACATGCATCACACGCAGCTCACACACATGCAGTTCACACACGCAGCTCACACATGCATCTCACACAGTTCACACACATCACATGCAGCTCACACACACGCATCACACACACGCAGCTCACACACACGCAGCATCACATACACGCAGCTCTCACACACAAATCTCACACACGCAGCATCACACACACGAAGCTCTCACACCCGCAGCTCTCAAACAAATCTCACACACACGCAGCTCACACACACGCAGCTCTCACATGCAGCATAACACACGCAGAATCACACATGCAGCATCACACACAGATCTCACACACGCAGCTCTGACACACGCAGGTCTGACACAGGCGCAGCATCACACGCGCAGCATCACACACATGCAGCATCACACACACACAGCTCTCACACACGCAGCTCACACACGTGCAGCGCTCACACATACGCAGCATCACACACCAGCATCACACACGCACCGCATCACACACACAAGCATCACATACACGCAGCATCACACACACAAGCATCACACACATGCAGCTCTCACACACATGCGCAGCATCACACACAAGCATCACACACGCAGCATCACACACACGCGCAACATCACACACACACGCAGCATCACACACACACACCAGATACCTCATACACACATCACACACACTCCTCTGTGGTGCAGGGGTGGCTGATATCCACACACACAGGCCGGTATGCTGACCTTTCATCTTGATTGCTGCTGGCTGCGCTGTCTCCCTCAGAGTGGCAGTGCCGCACAGGAGCCTGCTCATCACATACTGCTGCAGCCTCCATATCGGGGTGGCTGGCGGGATGACACGACCGTGCACTACAGGTGCGCTATGTATTATAATCATTGCCAGTCCTCCAGCGGCCCTGTGCAGCTGCTTAGGCACTGGCCCGGGGGGCATATGCATTCCTGCCACCCAGCCCAGCCCGCCCCTGGTCCTCTCATGCTCTGTAATCCAACTGATGCAGGAGAGCGGTGCCACCCGTTTATGTCTAGGTTTCTTGTCCCTGAACGGCGGATCCCCTCTCTCGTGGTGCTGTCATGGACTCCTGAAAAACAACGCTACCGGTAAGTAGCTTTCGTATTTTCCATTACTTCCCTCTGGACAGCACCATGGAGGTCGTCCTTCCTTGACCTATAGTGGGACAGAATCACAGAGAGGTTAAAAGGCCCCTCCCACCTCCACCCTCCAGTGTTTTTCCTGTCCCTACAGGGGATGGTTGTATGAGAGGTTGCTCCTAGAGCGAAGATAGCCTGTGGACGTCTATGGGCCAGCCTGTGCAATGGGCTCAGGGGGATTGTGCGGCATGTCCAATCTTTCCCCCTGTCAAGCAGCCCAGGGTGGAAACTCCCCGGTGGGGAGTCCCTCAGCACCGGAGACCAGTCGAGCTGACGGGATCCTGGGTAGAGCTTCTTCCTTCCGATGGGGGGCTCTTGGCTCGGATGCGGGCCGGCAAAACATCGCTACTTCCAGAAGTTGCATGGTTGAGAAGGCCAATGCGCTTCCAGTGACATCAGAGCGGGGCGCCGGGACGTAAGGGCTGCATGGGTTCCACGGTGGAACTCGGAAGTGGGGCACGGGAGAGGAAATCATTGGCAGTAATGCAGCATTCCTGACGTAACGCCGCTTCTCTCCATGGTGGGCTCTCGGTGCTACTAGCTCCCCCTGTTTTCTAGCAGGTATGAAGCCAGCACAGATGAATGCATGATGGAATGTTCTGCTGATGGCTTAGGCCTCTGGGCTGATGCTAGTCTCATGCCTTTGTGCCAAAGCTGTGCCTACAGCCTCATGTGCTGAAGTATGTTTTCACATATACGCAGTTAGGCCTTGGACCTCTAGGTTATAGTAAGGCCATGTGTCCAGGCTACATCTCACAATTTGACTTCAGCTAGTTGCATGTCATGTCTGCACAGAGCCTTATGATCGGGCTTTACAGTGACTTTTTGAAGCATGTTTCCCATTTTTTGGTTCAATAAACAAGTGTTTCACTTTTCTTTGCAACTTAACTACTCCATCCATAGGAGAACACATGGTGTTAATGCAGCACATTGTCTCCATGAAGACTGCCCTCCAGCTGCGGCTCACTAATTAGCTCCTTTGGGTGGGGTCAGTCTGACAAATGAGATGTACTATTCAGAGTGGAGATTTATCCGGAACTCTAAGAGATTGCTCTCTTGCTTGAAGGTATGTGCCTTGTCTCTTGTTTGGCACCTTCAAGCACGGCTGTAGATCTATGCATCATATTGCATCATAGTGCCTCTGTCATGGTTCCCAATGGCAAGGGAACGTAAGAAACATATAAATAACGAACGAGCTCTCGGGTGATGGAAACTCGAGTTGACCGTGAGCTAAATCTACCACACAACTAATAGTAGCCAGGGAGCATACCTATGGCTTCCTAAATGCCACGCGCCAGCCGGAGGACTAACTAAGCCTGGTAGAGGAAGAAACAGACCTGGCTTACCTCTAGGGAAATACCCCAAAAGATGATAGCAGCCCCCCACATGTAATAACGGTGAAATAAGAGGAAAAGACATACACAGTATGAAAGTAGATTTAGCAAAGAGAGGTCCACTTACTAGATAGCAGAAGGATACAAAAGAGGACTTCACGGTCAACTGAAAACCCTTTCAAAAAAACATCCTGAAATTACTTTAAGACTCCTGTGTCAACTCATGACACAGGAGTGGCAATTTCAGCCCGCAAGAGCTTCCAGCTACAGAGAATTACAAAAACTGCAAACTGGACGAAAGATACAAAACAAAAGGACAAAGTCCACTTAGCTGATCAGCAGACTAGTAGCAGGAACATGCAACCGAAGGCTCTGGTTACAATGATGACCGGCAAGGAAATGACTGGAGAGCAAGGCTAAATAGGAAACTCCCAAACGCTGATGGAAGCAGGTGAACAGAAGCAGCAAAGTGCAAACAAGTCACTAGTACCACCAGCAACCACCAGGGGAGCCCAAAAAGCGGATACACAACAGTACCCTCCCCTTAAGGAGGGGGCACCGAACCCTCACAAGAACCGCCAGGGCGATCTGGATGAGCCCTATGAAAGGCACAAACCAAATCCGAGGCATGAACATCAGAGGCAGTTACCCAAGAATTATCTTCCTGACCATAGCCCTTCCATTTAACCAGATATTGAAGTCTCCGTCTGGAAATACGGGAGTCCAAGATCTTTTCTACCACGTACTCCAATTCACCCTCCACCAGCACAGGAGCAGGAGGTTCAGTAGAAGGAACCACCGGTACCTCATATCTCCGCAACAGCGACCGATGGAACACATTATGGATAGCGAAAGATGCCGGGAGGTCCAAACGAAAGGAGACAGGGTTAAGAATCTCCAAAATCCTATAAGGACCGATGAACCGAGGCTTAAATTTAGGAGAAGAAACCCTCATAGGGACAAAACGGGAAGACAACCACACCAAGTCCCCAACACGAAGGTGGGGGCCAACACGACGACGGCGGTTAGCAAACTGCTGAGTCCTCTCCTGGGACAATTCCAAATTATCCACCACTTGTTCCCAAATCTGATGCAACCGATCCACTACCGCATCCACTCCAGGACAATCCGAAGATTCAACCTGACCAGATGAAAAACGCGGATGAAACCCTGAATTGCAAAAGAAAGGAGAAACCAAAGTGGCAGAACTAGCCCGATTATTAAGAGCAAACTCCGCCAACGGCAGAAAGGCAACCCAATCATCCTGATCCGCAGACACAAAACACCTCAAATAAGTCTCCAAAGTTTGATTAGTTCGTTCCGTCTGGCCATTGGTCTGAGGATGGAATGCAGACGAAAAAGACAAATCAATGCCCAACCTGGCACAGACTGCCTGCCAAAATCTAGACACGAACTGGGTACCCCTGTCAGAAACAATGTTTTCCGGAATACCATGCAGGCGAACCACATTTTGAAAAAACAGAGGAACCAACTCAGATGAGGAAGGCAACTTAGGCAATGGCACCAAATGAACCATTTTAGAAAAACGGTCACACACCACCCAGATGACAGACATCTTCTGAGAAACAGGGAGGTCCGAGATAAAGTCCATAGAGATGTGCGTCCAAGGCCTCTTCGGAATAGGCAAGGGCAACAACAACCCACTAGCCCTAGAACAACAAGGCTTGGCCCGAGCACACACATCGCAAGACTGCACAAAAACACGCACATCTCGAGACAGGGAAGGCCACCAGAAGGATCTAGCCACCAAATCTCTGGTGCCAAAAATTCCCGGATGACCTGCCAGAGTAGAAGAATGAACTTCCGAGATGACTCTAGTGGTCCACTCGTCAGGAACAAACAGTCTACCAGACGGACAACGATCAGGTCTATCCGCCTGAAATTCTTGCAAAGCACGTCGCAAATCAGGAGAGACAGCAGACAAAACCACTCCATCCTTAAGGACACCAGCAGGTTCAGAATTCCCAGGAGAGTCAGGCTCAAAACTCCTAGAAAGAGCATCTGCCTTCACATTCCTAGAACCCGGTAAGTACGAGACCACAAAATTAAACCGGGAAAAGAACAACGACCAACGTGCCTCTCTAGGATTCAGGCGCCTGGCAGACTCCAAATAAATTAAATTCTTGTGATCAGTCAAAACTACCACCTGATGTTTGGCACCCTCAAGCCAATGACGCCACTCCTCAAATGCCCACTTCATGGCCAAAAGCTCCCGATTACCAACATCATAGTTTCGCTCGGCGGCCGAAAATTTTCGCGAAAAGAACGCACAAGGTCTCATCACTGAGCAGTCAGGACTTTTCTGCGACAAAACCGCCCCCACTCCAATCTCGGAAGCATCGACCTCAACCTGAAAGGGAAGGGAAACATCAGGCTGGCGCAACACAGGGGCAGACAAAAAGCGGCGCTTAAGCTCCCGAAAGGCCTCCACGGCAGCAGGGGACCAATTGGCAACATCAGCACCCTTTTTAGTCAAATCCGTCAGAGGTTTAGCAACGCCAGAAAAACCAGCTATAAATCGACGATAAAAATTAGCAAAGCCCAAGAATTTCTGGAGACTCTTCAGAGAAGTAGGCTGCGTCCAGTCGTAAATAGCCCGAACCTTGACAGGGTCCATCTCAATAGAAGAAAGGGAAAAAATGTACCCCAAAAAGGAAATTTTTTGAACCCCAAAAACACACTTTGAACCCTTTACACACAAAGAATTCTCCCGCAAAACCTGAAAAACCCTCCTGACCTGCTGAACATGAGACTCCCAGTCATCAGAAAAAAATCAAAATATCATCCAAGTACACTATCATAAATTTATCCAAATATTCACGGAAAATATCATGCATTAAGGACTGAAAGACAGAAGATGCATTAGAAAGGCCGAAAGGCATTACCAAATACTCAAAATGGCCCTCAGGCGTATTAAATGCGGTTTTCCACTCATCCCCCTGCTTAATTCGCACCAAATTATACGCCCCACGAAGATCAATCTTAGAGAACCACTTAGCCCCCCTTATGCGAGCAAACAAATCAGTCAGCAAAGGCAACGGATACTGATATTTGACTGTAATTTTATTCAGGAGTCAATAATCAATACAAGGCCTCAGAGAGCCATCCTTTTTAGAGACAAAGAAAAAACCGGCTCCTAAAGGTGATGAAGAAGGACAAATATGTCCCTTTTCCAGGGACTCCTTAATATACTCGCGCATAGCAGCATGTTCAGGTACAGATAGGTTAAACAAACGACCCTTTGGAAATTTACTGCCAGGAATCAGATCTATGGCGCAATCACAATCCCTGTGAGGAGGGAGTGAACCAATCTTAGGCTCTTCAAAAATATCACGATAATCAGACAAAAATGCCGGAATCTCAGATGGAATAGATGACGAAATGGGCACCATAGGAGTGTCCCCATGAGCCCCCCGACATCCCCAGCTTAACACAGACATAGCTTTCCAGTCAAGGACTGGGTTATGAGACTGTAACCATGGTAATCCAAGCACCAAAACATCATGTAAATTGTACAACACAAGGAAGCGAATCACCTCCTGATGGTCTGGAGTCATACGCATAGTCACTTGCGTCCAGAACTGTGGTTTATTACAAGCCAAAGGTGTAGAATCAATACCCTTCAGAGGTATAGGGACTTCCAGAGGCTCTAAATCAAACCCACAGCGCCTGGCAAAGGACCAGTCCATAAGACTCAGAGCGGCACCAGAGTCCACATAGGCATCCACGGTAATAACTGATAATGAACAAATCAAGGTTACAGACAAAATAAATTTGGACTGTAAAGTGCCAATTGAAATAGACTTGTCAACCTTCCTAGTACGTTTAGAGCATGCCGATATAACATGAGCAGAATCACCACAATAGAAGCATAACCCATTTTTACGCCTATAATTCTGCCGCTCGCTTCTGGACATAATTCTGTCACATTGCATTTTCTCTGGCGTCTCTTCAGAAGATACCGCCAAATGGTGCACGGGTTTGCGCTCCCGCAAACGCCGATCAATCTGAATTGCCATTGTCATGGACTCATTCAGACCTGTAGGCGCAGGGAACCCGACCATAACATCTTTAACGGCATCAGAAAGGCCCTCTCTGAAATTTG
Source organism: Ranitomeya variabilis (assembly GCF_051348905.1). Lineage (NCBI taxonomy): Eukaryota > Metazoa > Chordata > Amphibia > Anura > Dendrobatidae > Ranitomeya > Ranitomeya variabilis. Next base: position 215,077,778 of record NC_135237.1, read on the forward strand.
CCGCTAAGGTGCACTCATTCCACTGAGTAAGCACCGACCATTTACGAAATTTTTGGCAGTATATCTCAGCTTCATCTTGCCCTTGAGATAGGGCTATCAAAGCTTTTTCAGCTTGAATCTCCAAATTAGGTTCCTCATAAAGCAACCCTAAAGCCAGGAAAAACGCATCCACATTGAGCAACGCAGGATCCCCTGGTGCCAATGAAAATGCCCAATTTTGAGGGTCACCTCGCAGCAAAGAAATTACAATCTTAACCTGCTGGACAGGATCTCCTGAGGAGTGAGGTCTGAGAGAAAGGAATAATTTACAATTATATTTGAAATTCAGAAACCGAGATCTATCTCCGGAAACACCTCTGGTGTAGGGATTTTAGGTTCAGAAATAGGAGTATGCATAACAAAATCTTGTAAATTTTGAACCTTCGTAGCAAGATTATTTAAACCTGCAGCCAAACTCTGAGGATCCATCTTTAAACAGGTGAGCTCAGAGCCATTCAAGGATTATAAGGAGAGAAAGGCAAAGGCAGCAATCAGAGCCGAAATACAACTGATCCAACTATGGAGCAAGCATAGGGAAAAAGAAAAAAAATTTTTTACAGACTTCCTTTTTCTCTCCTTTCTTCTGCCAATAAGTTTAACACATGGCCGGTCATACTGTCATGGTTCCCAATGGCAAGGGAACATAAGAAACATATAAATAACGAACGAGCTCTCGGGTGATGGAAACTCGAGTTGACCGTGAGCTAAATCTACCACACAACTAATAGTAGCCAGGGAGCATACCTACGGCTTCCTAAATGCCACGTGCCAGCCGGAGGACTAACTAAGCCTGGTAGATGAAGAAACAGACCTGGCTTACCTCTAGGGAAATACCCCAAAAGATGATAGCAGCCCCCCACATGTAATAACGGTGAAATAAGAGGAAAAGACATACACAGTATGAAAGTAGATTTAGCAAAGAGAGGTCCACTTACTAGATAGCAGAAGGATACAAAAGAGGACTTCACGGTCAACTGAAAACCCTTTCAAAAAACCATCCTGAAATTACTTTAAGACTCCTGTGTCAACTCATGACACAGGAGTGGCAATTTCAGCCCGCAAGAGCTTCCAGCTACAGAGAATTACAAAAACTGCAAACTGGACTAAAGATACAAAACAAAAGGACAAAGTCCACTTAGCTGATCAGCAGACTAGTAGCAGGAACATGCAACCGAAGGCTCTGGTTACAATGATGACCGGCAAGGAAATGACTGGAGAGCAAGGCTAAATAGGAAACTCCCAAACGCTGATGGAAGCAGGTGAACAGAAGCAGCAAAGTGCAAACAAGTCACCAGTACCACCAGCAACCACCAGGGGAGCCCAAAAAGTGGATACACAACATGCCTCTATGCATCATATTGATTGCCTCTGTGCATCATACTGCATCATAGTGCCTCTAGGCATCATATTGAGTACGTTTGTGCATCATACTGCATTATAGTGCCTCTGCATCATATTGAGTGCCTCTGTGCATCATATTGTATAATGGTGCCTCTGTGCATCATATTGTATCATAGTGCCTCTATGCATCATATTGAGTGCCTCTGTGCATCATACTGCATCATAGTGCCTCTCTGCATCATATTGAGTGCCTCTGTGCATCATAATGCATTATAGTGCCTCTATGCATCATATTGAGTGCCTCTGTGCATCATACTGCCTCTGCATCATATTGAGTGCCTATGTGCATCATACTGCATCATAGTGCCTCTATGCATCATATTGAGTGTCTCTGTGCTTCATATTGCAGCATACTGCTTCATATTGCATCATAGTTCCTCTGTGCATCATACTGCCTCTCTGCATCATATTGAGTGCCTCTGTGCATCATAATGCATCATAGTGCCTCTATGCATCATATTGAGTGCCTCTGTGCATCATACTGCCTCTGCATCATATTGAGTGCCTCTGTGCATCATAGTGCCTCTATGCATCATATTGAGTGTCTCTGTGCTTCATATTGCAGCATAGTGTTTCATATTGCATCATAGTGCCTCTGTGCAACATAGTGCCTCTATGCATCATATTGAGTGCCTCTGTGCATCATATTGCTTCATAGTGCCTCTGTGCATCATATTGCTTCATAGTGCCTCTGTGCATCATATTGCTTCATAGTGCCTCTGTGCATCATATTGCATCATAGTGCCTCTCTGCATCATAGTGCCTCTGTGCATCATATTGCATCATAGTGCCTTCGTGCATCATATCGCTTCATAGTGCCTTTGAACATCATATTGCATCATAGCACTTCATAGTTCCTATATGCATCATAGTGCTTCATATTGCTTCATAGTGCCTTTGTGTACTATATTGCATCATAGTGCTTCATAGTTCCTATATGCTTCATAGTGCATCATAGTGCTTTGGTGCCCTGTGCCTCATGGGATATCATTAGTGTGTCATAGTGCCTCTGTGCTACATAGTCCCTCGGGGTTGGTGCGTTTTTTGCCTCTGCCTGTGGGCCTTTGGGTTAGACCTTCTGACTTGTGCCTTGTTGCGTGGCCGCACATTGTATCGTCGGCCTACCACTTCACATTTTTGTCTTGGGCCTCAACTCCTAGAGTCCTCATGATTTTGGACCCAGATCCAACTTCTGTTGCTTCATTCTTTACAACAGGGCTTAGCCAAACAAACAGCTATGCTTGAATTGACTTAGTAAATTAGCATTTATTCCATTTGGAACAGATCTCTCAGGTGAGCTACTACCTTGAGTGCTAAAGGCTGGTCTCTTTCATAATTAGCTTTAAAAGGTGACATGTATTTTTGGTACATCCTAAAAAAGGACATACTACTGCTGTCCTGGGAGCAGAAAATCCCATGAGTTGGAAGGAAAGAATCTTTCCCAACTCCACATACGGCAATCAGACTAGTTGCCTTGATCAACATCCAGTAGACAGATTATCGTCCCATAAGTCTGTTGTATTATGTTTACCAGGGACGGCATCACTGCCTTTTGTACCTTGTGGCGAATCAGCAGCACTGCGCCATGTAGCTGAGGGTCCCATACTCGCTGCTCTTACAGCAGTCAGGGCCTCTAAGATAAATGAAGCTGTATCCAGAACTCTTACAGTTGAGAACCCATAGTCCCACTGCCTCACAATAGATAATCTCCCTCTGTGATGAGAAGAAACCTACTTTTCTCTAGCCATAGAGTATGGTTACTCCCACCATGGCAGTCTGGGTGTATAAATATCCCTGAGAAGATTGCCTTTTAGGATAAGTATGTGTGTGTGTATATGTACATATTTAGATAAATAAGTTGATATATATAATCTGGACTAATGACTCATATGGAGGCAGTTTCAAATAATCTCTTGTGTCAGAAGACTCCCTGTGTCTAACATCAGTAGGACAGGAGTGATGATCCACGTTTCCCTTTCAGCGGTTCTAATGAGAAGCCTGACATTGGTAAGGGCAGGAGATATTACCTGACAGATGGCATATTCCTTAGTTTCAATAATATCCAATCCTTACTTGGGGTTTAGACATCTAAGGATTCGGAATAGACGTGATCTCCTGGATGAGTAATATGCGTACATCCCAATGCTGTCATTATCTATGTACTAACTGTTATTGCTTTGATCTTCCAGCAGTCCAGGGTCTCTGTCTTGCAGGTCTCCTTGTAGCATGGTAAGCTGATCTCTAACCAAGGTTTAACCTGAGCCCAGGAGGACCGATGAAGGAACAGTCCTGAGTTGTTGGGTTAGGGGTGTGTCGGGGTTAGGGGTGTGTTGGGGTTAGGGGTATGTTGGGGTTAGGGGTGTGGCTAGTGTTGGGATTAGGGTTAGGGGGTGTTGGGGCTAGGGTTGGAATTAGAATTGGAGGGTTTCCACCGTTTACGCACATCATGGGCTCTGCAAACGCAACATGATGTCCGATCTTAATTCCATTCAATTCTGCGTTGAAAAAGTAAATAGATGCTCCTTCTCTTCCAAGCTCTGCCGTGAGCCCACAGTGGTTTTCTCCCACATATGGGGTATCAGCGTACTCAGAACAAATTGGACAACTTTTGGGGTCAAATTTCTCCTGTTACCCTTGGAAAAATACAAAACTGGGGGCTAAAAAATCATTTTTGTGGGGAAAAAAGGATTTTTTATTTTCACGGCTCTGCATTATAAACTGTAGTGAAACACTTGGAGTTCAAAGTTCTCACAACACATCTAGATAAGTTCCTTAGGGGTCTAGTTTCCAATATGGGGTCACTTGTGGGTGTTTTCTGTTATGGGAAAAAAAGGATTTTTTATTTTCATGGCTCTGCATTATAAACTGTAGTGAAACACTTGGAGTTCAAAGTTCTCAGAACACATCTAGATAAGTTCCTTAGGGGTCTAGTTTCCAATATGGGGTCACTTGTGGGTGTTTTCTGTTATGATCTGGTGGCCTAGGAGTAGCATGAGACGTACTCTGGAGAAGGTGGTATCTTTACTGACCGCAGACCCTGAACTTAACACCGCAACTAGAAGTAGCCGTGGGATGTACCTACCAATCCTAGACACCTCGACACAGCCGGAGGACTAATTAACCCTATAGATAGAAAAGGGAAAACTATCTTGCCTCAGAGAAAATCCCCAAAGGATAGACAGCCCCCCACAAATATTGACTGTGAGAGGAGAGGAAGAAACATACACACACTGAAAACAGGATTTAGCAAAGAAGGCCAATCTAGCTAAATAGGAAGGATAGGACAGAGAACTATGCGGTCAGTATTAAAATACTAGAAAATGTCCACCACAGAAAATACAAAAACTCCACATCTAACTAAAGACATGGAGGGTATATCTGCCTCTCCAGAGATTCCAGCTTGGCTGCATAAATCCTTACACAGATTAAGCTGGACAAGAAAAAACATGAAATGTACTGAACAATAAGGCCCACAAAATTTGGGGCTGCAAAAACAAGCAGAACTTATCTTTGTTGAAATGAACAGCAAGCAGGAGAGACCAGGAAGGGATGTGAATCCTCCAGAAACAATGAACAACTGGCACTGACTAAAGGGTGAAGCCAGACTAAATAGCCCAGTCCGAAGTGGCCACACCTGATGACTGCTGTGAAAGACAGACAGCAGCGCTACCACTCATAACTACCGGAGGGAGCCCAAGAGCAGAATTCACAACAGTACCCCCCCTTGAGGAGGGGTCACCGAACCCTCACCAGAGCCCCCAGGCCGATCAGGATGAGCCAAATGGAAGGCACGAACCAAATCGTCAGCATGAACATCGGAGGCAACAACCCAAGAATTATCCTCCTGGCCATAACCCTTCCACTTGACAAGATACTGAAGCCTCCGCCTTGAAAAATGAGAATCCAAGATCTTCTCCACCACATACTCCAATTCTCCATCAATCAACACCGGGGCAGGAGGATCAACAGAGGGAACCACGGGCACCACATATTTCCGCAACAAAGATCTATGAAAAACATTATGGATGGAAAAAGAGGCTGGAAGGGCCAAACGAAAAGACACAGGATTGATAATCTCAGAAATCCTATAAGGACCAATAAACCGAGGCTTTAACTTACGGGAAGAAACCTTCATAGGAACATGACGGGAGGACAACCAGACCAGATCTCCAACCTGAAGCCGGGAACCAACACACCGATGACGGTTAGCAAAACGCTGAGCCTCCTCCTGAGACAATACCAAATTGTCCACCACATGAGCCCAAATTTGCTGCAACCTGTCAACCACAGAGTCCACCCCGGGACAATCAGAAGGCTCAGCCTGCCCTGAAGAAAAACGGGGATGAAAACCAGAATTACAAAAGAAGGGTGAAACCAAAGTGGCAGAACTAGCCCGATTATTAAGGGCAAACTCGGCCAATGGCAAGAAAGCCACCCAATCATCCTGATCAGCAGACACAAAGCATCTCAAATAAGTTTCCAACGTCTGATTAGTTCGCTCAGTTTGGCCATTTGTCTGAGGATGAAATGCGGACGAAAAAGACAAATCAATGCCCAGCCTAGCACAAAAGGCCCGCCAAAACCTAGAAACAAACTGGGAACCTCTATAGGATACAATATTCTCCGGAATGCCATGCAAACGAACCACATGCTGAAAAAACAACGGAACCAACTCAGAAGAGGAAGGCAATTTAGGCAAAGGTACCAAGTGAACTATCTTAGAAAACCGGTCACAAACCACCCAGATAACCGACATCCTCTGGGAAACCGGAAGATCCGAAATAAAATCCATAGAAATATGCGTCCAAGGCCTCTCAGGGACCGGCAAAGGCAAAAGCAACCCACTGGCGCGGGAGCAGCAAGGTTTGGCCCGCGCACAAGTCCCACAGGACTGCACAAAGGAACGCACATCCCGTGACAAAGAAGGCCACCAAAAGGACCTACCAACCAATTCTCTGGTACCAAAAATCCCAGGATGGCCAGCCAACACCGAACAATGAATCTCAGAAATCACTTTGCTAGTCCATCTGTCAGGAACAAACAGTTTCCCCACTGGACAGCGGTCAGGTTTATCAGCCTTAAATTCCTGAAGAACCCGTCGTAAATCAGGGGAGATGGCAGAAAGAATACCCCCTCCTTCAGAATGCCGACCGGCTCAAGGACCCCAGGGGAATCAGGCAAAAAACTCCTAGACAGGGCATCAGCCTTAACATTCTTAGAACCCGGAAGATACGAAACAACAAAATCAAAACGGGAGAAAAACAGGGACCATCGGGCCTGTCTAGGATTCAGCCGTTTGGCAGACTCGAGGTAAATCAGATTCTTATGATCGGTCAAGACCACAATACGGTGCTTGGCCCCCTCAATCCAATGTCGCCACTCCTCAAATGCCCACTTCATAGCCAACAACTCACGATTGCCGACATCATAATTGCGTTCCGCAGGCGAAAACTTTCGAGAAAAGAAGGCACACGGTTTCATCAAGGAACCATCAGAATTCCTCTGAGACAAACCGGCCCCTGCCCCAATCTCAGAAGCGTCAACCTCAACCTGAAAAGGAAGAGAAACATCTGGCTGACGCAACACAGGGGCAGAAGTAAATCGGCGTTTAAGCTCCTGAAAGGCAGAAACAGCTGCAGAGGACCAATTCGTCACATCAGCGCCTTTCTTCGTAAAATCGGTCAGGGGTTTAAACCACACTGGAGAAGTTGGCAATGAAACGGCGATAAAAATTAGCAAAGCCCAAAAATTTCTGAAGGCTCTTCACGGATGTGGGCTGGATCCAATCATGAATGGCCTGAACCTTAACCGGATCCATTTGTATAGATGAGGGAGAAAAAATGAAGCCCAAAAAAGAAACCTTCTGTGCTCCAAAGAGGCACTTAGACCCCTTCAGAAACAAGGCATTATCACGAAGGATCTGAAATACCATCCTGACTTGTTTCACATGAGACTCCCAATCATCTGAAAAAATCAAAATATCATCCAAATATACAATCATGAATTTATCAAGATAATTCCGAAATATATCATGCATGAAGGACTGAAACACAGATGGAGCATTAGAGAGTCCGAATGGCATCACAAGGTATTCAAAATGACCCTCGGGCATATTAAACGCAGTTTTCCATTCGTCACCCTGCTTAATACAAACAAGATTATATGCCCCTCGAAGGTCAATCTTAGTAAACCAACTAGCCCCCTTAATCCTGGCAAACAAATCAGAAAGCAAAGGCAAGGGGTATTGGAATTTGACCGTGATCTTATTCAAGAGGCGATAATCAATACAGGGTCTCAAGGAGCCATCCTTCTTGGCAACAAAAAAAAAACCTGCTCCCAATGGAGAAGAAGATGGCCGAATATGCCCCTTCTCCAAAGACTCCTTAACATAACTCCGCATGGCGGCATGTTCTGGCACAGACAGGTTGAAAAGTCGGCCCTTAGGGAACTTACAGCCTGGAATCAAGTCAATAGCACAATCACAGTCCCTATGCGGTGGAAGGGAACTGGATTTGGGCTCATCGAAAACATCCTGGAAATCTGACAAAAACTCAGGAATTTCAGAAAAAGGGGAGGAGGAAATTGACATCAAAGGAACGTCACCATGAACCCCCTGACAACCCCAACTAGTCACAGACATAGATTTCCAATCCAAGACCGGGTTATGCACCTGTAACCATGGAAACCCCAACACAATAGCATCATGCAAATTATGCAACACCAGAAAACGACAATCTTCCTGATGGGCTGGCGCCATGCACATGGTTAGCTGTGTCCAAAACTGAGGTTTATTTTTAGCCAATGGTGTAGCATCAATGCCCCTCAAAGGAATAGGACTCTGCAAAGGCTGCAAGGGAAAATCACAACGTCTGGCAAATTCTAAGTCCATTAAATTTAAAGCGGCGCCTGAATCCACAAATGCCATGACAGAAAATGACGATAATGAGCAGATCAGGGTCACAGATAACAGAAATTTAGGTTGTACAGTACTGATGGTAACGGAATTAGCGATTCTCTTGGCACGCTTAGGGTAATCAGAAATAACATGAGCAGAATCGCCGCAGTAAAAACACAACCTATTCTGACGTCTTAATCCTTGTCGTTCAGCTCTAGACACAATCCTATCACACTGCATAGGCTCAGGACTCCGCTCGGAAGACAACGCCATAGTGTGCACAACTCTGCGCTCAATCAAGCGCCGATCAATTTGAATGGCCAGAGACATAGAATCACTCAGACCAGCAGGCGTGGGGAATCCCACCATAACATCTTTAACGGATTCAGAAAGACCCTTTCTGAAAATATCCGCCAAAGCATCCTCATTCCATTTAGTCAGCACAGACCATTTTCTAAATTTCTGGCAATACGATTCTGCCACTTCTTGACCCTGACACAGGGCCAACAAGGTTTTCTCAGCATGATCCACAGAATTAGGTTCATCATACAATAACCCAAGTGCCTGAAAAAAGGTGTCTACATTAAGCAAGGCCGGATTCCCAGATTCCAGGGAAAACGCCCAATCCTGAGGATCGCCACGCAGCAGAGATATGACAATTTTAACCTGCTGGATGGGATCACCAGAGGAACGGGGCTTCAGAGCAAAAAACAGTTTACAGTTATTTTTAAAGCTCAAAAATTTGGACCTGTCCCCCCCAAAAAAATCAGGAGTTGGAATTCTAGGCTCTAAAACCGGAGTCTGAACGATATAATCAGAAATACCCTGTACTCTAGCAGCAAGTTGATCCACACGAGAAGCAAGTCCCTGAACATCCATGTCAGCGCCAAACTCCTGAGCCACCCAGAGGTAAAGAGGGAAAAAAAAAACACAACAGACTAGAGGAAAAAAAATGGCTCAGCACTTTCCCTTCTTCTGAGATGCGGTTAACTCATTGTTGGCCAGTTGTACTGTTATGATCTGGTGGCCTAGGAGCAGCATGAGACGTACTCTGGAGAAGGTGGTATCTTTACTGACCGCAGACCCTGAACTTAACACCGCAACTAGAAGTAGCCGTGGGATGTACCTACCAATCCTAGACACCTCGACACAGCCGGAGGACTAATTAACCCTATAGATAGAAAAGGGAAAACTATCTTGCCTCAGAGAAAATCCCCAAAGGATAGACAGCCCCCCACAAATATTGACTGTGAGAGGAGAGGAAGAAACATACACACACTGAAAACAGGATTTAGCAAAGGAGGCCAATCTAGCTAAATAGGAAGAATAGGACAGAGAACTATGCGGTCAGTATTAAAATACTAGAAAATGTCCACCACAGAAAATACAAAAACTCCACATCTAACTAAAGACATGGAGGGTATATCTGCCTCTCCAGAGATTCCAGCTTGGCTGCATAAATCCTTACACAGATTAAGCTGGACAAGAAAAAACATGAAATGTACTGAACAATAAGGCCCACAAAATGTGGGGCTGCAAAAACAAGCAGAACTTATCTTTGTTGAAATGAACAGCAAGCAGGAGAGACCAGGAAGGGATGTGAATCCTCCAGAAACAATGAACAACTGGCACTGACTAAAGGGTGAAGCCAGACTAAATAGCCCAGTCCGAAGTGGCCACACCTGATGACTGCTGTGAAAGACAGACAGCAGCGCTACCACTTATAACCACCGGAGGGAGCCCAAGAGCAGAATTCACAACAGTTTTCTACTGTTTAGGTACATCAGGGGCTCTGCAAACGCAACGTGATGCCCACAGACCATTCCATCAAAGTCTGCATTCCAAAACGCCACTTCTTCTCTTCTGGGCCCCGACGTGTGTCCAAACAGTAGTTTTCTCCCTCATGTGGGGTATCGGCGTACTCAGAACAACAACTTTTGGGGTCCAATTTCTCCTGTTACCCTTGGGAAAATACAAAACTGGGGCAAAAAAATCATTTTTGTGGGAAAAAAAAAGATTTTTTTATTTTCACGGTTCTGCGTTATAAACTTTAGTCAAACACTTGGGGGGTTCAGAGTTCTCACAACACATCTAGATAAGTTCCTTGGGGGGACTAGTTTCCAATATGCGGTCAATTGTGGTGGGTTTCCACTGTTTAGGCACATCAGGGGCTCTCCAAACGCGACATGGCGTCTGATCTCAATTCCAGCCAATTCTTCGTTGAAAAAGTCAAACGGTGCTTCTTCCCTTCCAAGCTCTGCCATGCACCCAAACAGTGGTTCACCCCCACATATGGGGAATCAGCGTTCTCAGGACAAATTGCACAACAACTTTTGGGGTCCTATTTCTCCTGTTATTCTTGGGAAAATAAAAAAAATTGGGGGCGAAAAGATCATTTTTGTGGAAAAAAAAAGATTTTTTATTTTTGCGGCTCTACATTATAAACTGTGAAGCACTTGGTTGTTCAAAGTGCTCACCACACACCTAGATAAGTTCCTTAGGGGGTCTACTTTCCAAAATGGTGTCACTTGTGGGGGGTTTCCACTGTTTAGGCACATCAGGGGGTCTCCAAACACGACATGGCGTCCTATCTCAATTCCAGCCAATTTTGCGTTGAAAAGTCAAATGGCGCTGCTTCCCTTCTGAGTTCTGCCATGCGCCCAAACAGTGGTTTACCCCCACATATTGGGTATCGGCGTACTCACGATAAATTGTACAACTTTTGGGGTCCAATTTCTCAGTCCCCCATGACAGCACCACAGAGAGAGGGGATCCGCCCTTCAAGGACAGGAAACCTACAGGATAAAAAGGGCGGTACCTCTCCCCTGCATCAGTTTGGTTTTCTGTCCCTGGTGGCGAACCTTCTAGGTATCAGTACCTGAAGATGTCTGAAGATTACTGAGGATCCGGAGCCGGCCAGTCCGAGTTCTGGCAGCGGGGATGCCCCTGCCATGGCTGGTACGGTGTCCGAAGCCACCACTGCTGGGACCGATGGGTCTGGAGCGTAAGCTGGGGGAAGTGCAGCCGCCACTCCGGATAGGAGATAGGAGCTTCCGGGACCTGGTGCACACGAGGAGGTGTCCTGGGCCTCCAAGATGGATGCCGCGCCGGAAATGGTAGAGAACTTCCGGTTCGGAGCTGGCGCATGCGCAGTGACTGCAGGAGGTGCACCAAGATGGCCACCGCCCCGGATCCACAGAATGCATTTCCGGGTCACTGACAGCGCGCGCATGCGCAGAATGAGAAAAAAAAAAAGCGCTTCCCCAGTGACACAGCCACAGGGGGAGGGGCTGGTAATAGGCCCCAGTTTTAAAAAACGGTGGATAAGGGAGCTCCTTGCTGCATGCCGTCCCAAGGAAATACCACGGAAGACTGCGACCAGCAGCCCCAGCCACCGCAGCAGCAGCAGCGCCACCACCAGCGACCGAAACCGAATGCACAGAAAAAGCGAACTTCTGCTGACACCTGGAGTTCTCGGTCCAGCAGTCATTCCACGCAGTGCAGCAAGAACTCCAGCGTGGTGAGCCAGCTACCACCTACGGATCTCTCACAATTCAGGATCCTACCCCTCCTCCAGAACCGGTACCTGTGGTTGCATCAGATTGGTGAGTGATCTTCGTGAAAGTTCACTATTGTAATTGGGGTCCCCTCTTCTCCGTTTATCTTGGGCAAGGAAAGGAATGGGGAAAACAAAACACAGAACCTGCCCCTTGTGTGAAAAGGCCCTACCACAATCCTGGGATAAGAAGCTTTGTGACTCCTGTATAGGACGAGTCCTCTGTGAGGAAACCCCAAACTTTGGCTCTGAGTTACGATCTGTAATTAAGTCAGAGGTAGAAACTGTATTTAAGTCCCTTAAAGAAGGAGAAAAAGTTAAGAGAAAAGAACCTATAGCTTACTCCCACTCTGATTCCTCTAGTTCCCGAGAGTTGGGACTTAGATACACCAGACTCCTCTTCTCCTCCTCAGATAACGAGAGTGGAGGTCGTCATTGCTTCCCCCTCGATGAAGTTGACCCACTTGTGAAGGCAATAAGGTCGACTATGGCGGTGTTGGATCCTCGCCCTGACAAAACAGTCCAGGACATAATGTTTGGGGGGTTAGGCCAAAAAAAGGGCAAAGTCTTTCCCCTTAATGAGAACATCCAAGCCTTAATTAAAAGGGAATGGGAAAAACCAGAGAGATAAAACTCGTCGGTCCCCTCTCTAAAAAGAAAATATTCCTTTGAAGAGGAAGCTTCTACTTCATGGGATAAAGCCCCTAAGCTCGACGTTGCGGTGGCTAAAGCCTCAAAAAAATTCGCACTACCCTTTGAGGACATGGGAACTCTGAAAGATCCCCTTGATAAAAGAGCTGATACTTTCCTTAAAGGGGCCTGGGAATCGGCAGGGGCATGTTTAAGGCCAGCCATAGCGGCCTCATGTACTTCTAGATCCCTAATGATTTGGGTTGACAACTTAGAAAAACAACTGAGGGACGGGGTGCCTAGGAATAAGATGTTAGAATTTATCCCTATGATAAGAGGAGCAGCGGCTTTTTTGGCAAATTCATCGGCCGACTCAGTTAAACTCGCATCTAAATCTGCATCCCTCTCGAATGCAGCCCGTAGGACATTATGGCTAAAGAGTTGGCTGGGTGACCTACAAACTAAACAAAAACTTTGCTCAATCCCATGCAAGGGCAAGTTTCTATTTGGGGAGACCCTGGACGATATCTTGCAGAAAGCATGGGACAAGAAAAAAGGGTTCCCTAATTTGGCCCCACCATTTATTAAACGGCCCTTTCGGAATAGGAAATTTTTTTGAAGAAGACCACCGAGGGAGCAGAACAGATGGGACGAGGGAAGAAGGAGAGACAGGGGGTTCCTCACGGGATAAAAAAACCCAAGTGACAGCTCCCCCAGGGTGGGAGGGAGATTATCTCACTTCCTCCCGGCCTGGGAAAAAATTTCAACCAGCCCCTGGATATTAAACTTAATAAGATCGGGGCTTCGAATAGACTTTATTTCCTTACCTCCCCAAAACTACGTGGTAACCCCGCTGAGGTCTTCCCCTCATCAACAAGAGGCCTTAGAAGAGGAAATTATAAAGCTCATAGACAAAGCTCTCATCCAGGAAGTCCCCCCTCTGGAAAGAGGGAAGGGATTTTATTCCCCATTATTTCTAGTCCCAAAGCCGGACGGATCCTTCCGGACAATAATAAACTTATGGAAGCTAAACAGTTATGTCAAAAACCAGAAATTCAAAATGGAGTCAATAAAGTCAACGATCAAAAATCTGTTTCCGAACTGTTTTATGATAGTGCTGGATCTCAGTGACGCATATTAACACATCCCCATTCCCAAAAACTTTCAGAAATTCCTCAGACTAGCAGTAGTCATGAAAGGGGAAATAAGAGAATACGCCCTTTGGCATATGCCCTTTGGCATATCAGTTGCACCCCGCATATTTACCAAACTGATAGCAGAGATGATGGCCCATCTGAGAGAAAAAGACATTTTGATAGTCCCATACTTGGACGACTTTCTGATTGTGAGCAACTCGGCCCAGGTCTGCCGACAACAGTGCGACAGAGTGGTGGATACCCTAAGAAAATTAGCCTGGCTTCTAAACCTGCAAAAATCGAAACTAGAATCAACCAGAGTTCAGGAATTTTCGGGTTTGACCTTGGACTCTACAACACAAGAATGCCGCCTCCCAGTTCAGAAAAAAAAAGATAATAAATCTTGTGTCGAAAGCTTGCTCAAAACCCTTCCATGACCATGAGGCTAAAGAGTTGGCTGGGTGACCTACAAACTAAACAAAAACTTTGCTCAATCCCATGCAAGGGCAAGTTTCTATTTGGGGAGACCCTGGACGATATCTTGCAGAAAGCATGGGACAAGAAAAAAGGGTTCCCTAATTTGGCCCCACCATTTATTAAACGGCCCTTTCGGAATAGGAAATTTTTTTGAAGAAGACCACCGAGGGAGCAGAACAGATGGGACGAGGGAAGAAGGAGAGACAGGGGGTTCCTCACGGGATAAAAAAACCCAAGTGACAGCTCCCCCAGGGTGGGAGGGAGATTATCTCACTTCCTCCCGGCCTGGGAAAAAATTTCAACCAGCCCCTGGATATTAAACTTAATAAGATCGGGGCTTCGAATAGACTTTATTTCCTTACCTCCCCAAAACTACGTGGTAACCCCGCTGAGGTCTTCCCCTCATCAACAAGAGGCCTTAGAAGAGGAAATTATAAAGCTCATAGACAAAGCTCTCATCCAGGAAGTCCCCCCTCTGGAAAGAGGGAAGGGATTTTATTCCCCATTATTTCTAGTCCCAAAGCCGGACGGATCCTTCCGGACAATAATAAACTTATGGAAGCTAAACAGTTATGTCAAAAACCAGAAATTCAAAATGGAGTCAATAAAGTCAACGATCAAAAATCTGTTTCCGAACTGTTTTATGATAGTGCTGGATCTCAGTGACGCATATTAACACATCCCCATTCCCAAAAACTTTCAGAAATTCCTCAGACTAGCAGTAGTCATGAAAGGGGAAATAAGAGAATACGCCCTTTGGCATATGCCCTTTGGCATATCAGTTGCACCCCACATATTTACCAAACTGATAGCAGAGATGATGGCCCATCTGAGAGAAAAAGACATTTTGATAGTCCCATACTTGGACGACTTTCTGATTGTGAGCAACTCGGCCCAGGTCTGCCGACAACAGTGCGACAGAGTGGTGGATACCCTAAGAAAATTAGCCTGGCTTCTAAACCTGCAAAAATCGAAACTAGAATCAACCAGAGTTCAGGAATTTTCGGGTTTGACCTTGGACTCTACAACACAAGAATGCCGCCTCCCAGTTCAGAAAAAAAAAGATAATAAATCTTGTGTCGAAAGCTTGCTCAAAACCCTTCCATGACCATGAGAATGGTGATGTTATTACTGGGGTCCCTCTCTGAGTGCCTCCCAGCAGTTCAGTTGGCACAACTTCACACGAGAGATCTCCAGTGGGACATTGAGAAACCAGGTTATACTAAGGGGGCATTTAGAAAGTCACATGACTCTAAGTTCAGCTACTATTCATTCCCTAGTTTGGTGGATGGATCCCAACAACCTGTCAAAAGGGATTCCCTGGGTGATAGGGGTATCGCGGATAATTACCACAGACGCAAATCCCACGGGGTGGGGAGCTCACCTGGACAACAGGGTCACTCAAGGGGTTTGGACAGGTCAGGAACACAAGGCCTCCTCAAACCAAAAAGAACTCTGGGCCGTGAGCCACGCCTTATTGTTTTTCCTAGACAGCCTACGGGGGCATCATGTCCGAGTATTTTCGGACAATCGAGTAGTGGTAGCCTACCTAAACCACCAGGGGGGACCAGGTCTCAAACCCTAATGGAAACCACGTTCGAAATTTTCAGCTTAGTAGAGAACAACTTCCTATCCCTTTCCGTGTTGCATATAAGAGGAGTAGAGAATCAGAAGGTGGACTTTCTGAGCTGTACCCAATTAAAACAGGGAGAATGGACACTAAATCAGTACATTTTTGACCAGATAACAGAGCTTTGGGGAATCCCTGTAATAAACCTTTTTGCCAATATGTACAACGGAAAGGTGAAAGCCTTTTGTTCACTAGACCCCAGGGGGAACCCTCAGGCCTTAGATGCGTTCACGATTCCTTGGACACAGAGTCTCGCGTATGCCTTTCCCCCAACTATCCTCATCCCAGCAGTTCTGCGAAAAGTCAGAGAGGACAGGTCCAGGCTCATCCTAATAGCCCCCTTCTGGCCCAAAAGAACCTGGTTCTCCTGGCTGAGGATGCTATCAGTCACTGATCCCTGGGTTCTTCTGGATCTTCCGGACCTTCTATCACAGGGACCGGTGTTCCACCCTCAGTCAGAGAATCTCCACTTAACAGTGTGGAATTTGAAAGGTCACTACCGAAAGAAAGAGGTTTTTCGGATAACTTAGTCTCCACACTACTGAAAAGTAGGAAAACCGTGACCAATAAAATCTATGGCAAAACTAGGAAGAAATTTTTGTCCACCTCCAGGGTAAGGATACAAGACGGGGTCCCAATTGCTGAGGAATTATAATTTCTCAGTAAGTACCTTAAAAGTACAGACAGCGACTCTAGAAGCATTGTACTGTAAAAATATAGTGGCCGACCCTTGGGTAACACGTTTTATTAGAGCCGCTGCAAGATCTAGACCGATATCTATACAAAGGTTACCAGCTTGGGATTTGAGCTTAGTCTTATCAGGTTTAACAAAATCCCCGTTTGAGCCTATAGAGTCAATACCCCTTAAAATCTTATCACTTAAAACTGCCCTTCTGATAGCCCTAACATCAGCCCGTAAAATAAGTGATCTCCAAGCCCTGTCCGCGTCTCCTCCCTTTACAAAAATCCTGGAAGGTTATCCTAAAAACAGACCCTGCCTATCTACCTAAAGTAGCATCCAGATTCCACAGGTCCCAGGAGATAATTCTTCCTTCCTTCTGTCTAGACCCTAAAAATAAGGAAGAAGAAAGATTCCACACATTAGATGTGAGAAGGTGTCTAGTTCAGTATCTAGAATCCACCCAGCGACATAGGAAGGAAGGGTCTCTTTTTATCTGCTTCCAGGGACCCAGGAAAGGACTCAGAGCTTCCAGGGGCACTATAGCACATTGGATAATAGATGCGGTAGCCTTGGCGTACTTGAAGCGATGGCCGGGGGACCACCACGGTCACCGATGCTGCTATCATGAGGCGAGTTGAATACTTTGCCTCAAGCGGCAGAGTATTCCTAAAGACAGGGGGCGGCAGAGCGGCAGTCAGAAGTTAGAACAGGTGGTGCCGACTCTCCCTGCAAATGCAATCCCTGCGCTCTCTGACACTTGCTGACAGTGCAGTGTCACAAACAACTGAAACAAGGTAATGTGCGGTGCGGCGTGCCCAGCGGCAGGTGAGGTGACTCACTGTTACCACCTGGCCGGGCTGAGGTGCAGTCAGAAGCGGTGCCCTTTCTCCTGACCTGCTGGCTGCTGTGCTTGTAGCAGTAACCGGCGGCAGGCAGGCTAGTAGTAACTATAAAAAACATCATTCCCCACCCCCTTCCCCCACATGCTAGTGAGTGTCGTTCCATGAACGAGCTGATAGAGTCGGCTCCCTGCTGCTGTGAATCAAAGGAGTCGGCTCTGCAGCGTGAGTGAGCCGAGTTTTTTTTTCCTTTCTGGTGCTGGTGCCTGCAGCTTGTCTGTGACTCACGTGGAAGGAGAGAAGTAGCTGTGGACTGTTTGTGAGCACTGTCTGGAGAAATGGTGCAGACAAGCACAGGACAGGACAGGGTGGATGGGAAAAGAAAGTAAATGCTTCCTATTGTTAACCCTTAAGTGCCCACAGACTGCAAGCATTAGGGTATGTTTTCCACGTTCAGGAAACGCTGCGTGTTTGACGCTGCGTTAGAGCCGCAGCGTAAAACACGCAACGTCCACATGTTGCAGCATAGTGGAGGGGATTTCATGTAATCCCGTCTCTACTATGCAGTAAAACACGCAGGCGGCAGACCCACGTAAACGGACATGCGGCGCGTCTTTTCAGAACGCAGCATGTCTGTTTACAATGCGGCGACGCTCCGTCGCCGTGCCGTAAATGTACCATAGACTATCATTAGATGCGATAAAATCGCATCTAATGATTAGTCACATGCGTAGAAACTGCGTAAATGCAGCTTACTACGCATGTCTGCCGGCTCACCTGTCCCACCGCCGGAAGTCCCTCGTCCACTGCAGTTCTCGCAATAACTTATTGTGAGAACTGCTGTGCACGTGACCGGGACTTATCTCTGGTCATTAGTCTGGTTCTCGCAAACAGCTGATCAGCTGATTGTGAGAACGCTGCAGTGTAGGTGATCGCTGGAGAGTTATCTCTGGCGATCATCTACCGGCTCTGCTACATCTAGATGTCACGTCAGGCATCCAGATGTAGCAGAGCCAGACTTGTCTATCTACACTGTGTGCACATACACCATACACCATGCAACAACATGCGACAAGCTGCGACGACATGCGACAACATGCAACTTGCATTACTACATAATCAGAAATGTAACAAGTGTAAAGATCGATGTTTCAAATACATACAATTTTAAATAGTAATATATTTTACATGTGCATCAGGTTAGGCGAGTAAAGAGTAAACCAGATTTATTTGTACTGATTTTACTACACGGGGGGGGGGGGGGGGGGGGGCAAGTTTTGCAGTTCGCCTCAGGCAGCAGAAAGGCTAGGTTCACCCCTGACCACGGTGCAGGAAGACTACTGTACACAAGATGAGGTGCAAACAACAAAGGGTAGATTTATTGGGAGGCAAGAAATGAAGGGAATAAGGAAGCTGCAAAACAGGGGTATACAATGGCAACAGACAATTTACAAGAGTTATGAACTTTAACTTTTCTGTAAAGCAGCAAGGTGCTACAACTATTGCAGACTCAAAATATGTCTAACAAGCAAATGTAAACAATAAACAAGTGATGATGCTACTCTATGTATAACCTCCCTGGCCTTTACTAAGCAGGCCACACGGCTCCCGTGTACTGACTATTGAAGCCTACACTAGGCCCTAACATGTGCACCAAACAAGAACAGACTCACGGTGATGTTGGAGAATCAGCGCCAGTCCCAGGGGGGCCCCCAGCAGTCTATACGGTGGTGCGCACGGCTCTCTGTCAGCTCTGTGAAGCGTGGTCTTCTCCTTGCTTCTGGATCCTAGGGATGCTCCTGGTAACTGTAAATCCCTTTCTCTGTATCTTCGTGGCTCTCTTGCAGCTATATCAGGACACAGTTCTTCTCTCTTTCAGCTATCAGCGCAAAAAAGTCCTCTCTGCACCAGCCTCAGCTCACACACGCTGCTCCAGCTCCACACCTGCACTCTGCAGACTAGTTCATTACAACGATTATTGCAGGGGAGAAGCAGAACATTCCATCACGCCAGACAAGGGGGTGCAGCCTCTTAAAGTGACAGCGTGTTCCTTAATGTCCATAACAGCACCACCCTCTTACATGCCTCCCTTCTTAATGATGGTCGTCCTCGGCCATCACAGCATCAGGGTCAAAGTGTAATGGAGGAACGTGCAGTGCAGAAACAGCACCTATAGAGGGGGCAACAAAGGTGTAAAAACAGACAGAGCACACTGTTCTACATATCGGACTGGTGGAACCACTGCATTAGACCTCTGGGATCTCCGAAGCTCTTGGCTGTCAGGCAAGGCTTGACTATCTTCCAGAGGATCACTTGTTGCAGGAGACCTTGTGAGCTCTTGTCTGGTCTCGTCCTCGCATGGCTGTACTGGAACATCCGTGGGATTACCGTCTCTGTGCGGCTGAGGACCCCCTACTGTGTCAGGGACGGTCCACCACTCATTATTGATTTCACCATCAGGCATGACAGATTCAGGAAGTGGAGTAGCGCCTTCAGGCGAAAATGGCATAGAACAGACCTCGGACCGGCAAGGCCGCAGCATATTTCTGTGAGGTACTCTAGGGGCTGATGCCCCAGTCTCAATCTGTACCTTGTAGACAGGGTCGTTAGCATACACTCGCTCGATAACTTTGTAAGGCTGTACTTCCCATCTCTCACTTAGTTTTCCCTTGAGGCGTTTCTCTCTGACTAATACTCGGTCTTCAGGTTGGAACGGTGACTCTTGAGTCGGTTTGCGGCCCGTATGTTCTTTTTCTTGCAGCTGCTGACCCGCCAACCGCCGTATCGTTTGCAATTGTTGCCAATGTTCTTTCACACATGAAGTTACAGTTCGCTCCATCAGCTCCTCTGGCTGTTCCAATTTCAGCTCAATGATCTCTCGTCCAGCTCTTCCAAACAACAGTAGATAGGGGGTATAACCCGTGGTGGAGTGGACCCGATTGTTGTAGGTCCAGACCAATTCCGGCAGATAGTCTGGCCAACACGCCTTCTTATCCTCCAACGTTCTCAGCATTTGAAGTAAGGTTCGGTTGAAGCGTTCACAAGCTCCGTTGCCTTGAGGGTGATAAGGGGTGGTCCGGGACCGCTCGATGCCATACATACGATACAATTCTTCTATCACCTTGCCTTGGAAACATGCGCCTTGTTCGGAGTGGATGCACTTTGGGCACCCATACACCCGGATGAAGTCTTGACAAATGGCTCGCGCCGCTGATTCCGCAGTCTGATCTCTAGTCGGAGTGACTACTGCGAACATAGAGAAATGATCGGTCATCACCAAACAGTATTGCAGCCCCCGAGCTGAGTGTCCCACGAGGAGGTAGTCGTTCATCAAGACTTCTAGCGGTTCCTTAGTTTGTATGGTTTGGATGGGTGCCCTCTGTTCGGTACTCTTAATGAGGTCACATACTCGATATTGCCGGCAAACCTCTTCCACCACAAACTCCAACTGGGGGCAATACACATACCGCTGTAACCATTGGTAGGTCTTTGTGGGGCCGAAGTGCACTCCAAATTCGTGGGCTTCTTTAGCTACTTCTTGAGCCATTTTGCCTGGGATGACCACTTGCCACCTTACTTCCATATCTTTTGGCTGTTGCCTCTTACGATACAGCACTGACTTTCGCACTTCCAGTCTATCCCACTGGTGTAACACACTCCTCATTTCAGAGTCCAGATCATTTCTCTCTTGTTTGCCAGGCTTCCACTTTTGAGTTACCCACCATTTCATCTGTCTCAGCCCTTCGTCTTCATCCTGAACGTGTCCCCATTCCTCATTGGTTCTCCCCAGGGACCGGGGCAATGCGCAGGCCTCCCTTCTTGACTGGGCTGCAACCATTGGGGGCTTAAACTTACGAAAGTCTGGGGTTTCCTCCTCTTCGAGTTGCTCATCAAGATCCCCCACTGGAGTCTCCACAATCACTCTTGACAGCCCATCAGCATTTGCGTTTTCGGTAGCAGAGCAATAACGGATGGTAAAGTCGAACTTGGCTAGGCGAGCCACCCACCGTTGTTCCAAGGCCCCCAATTTAGCACTCTCAAGGTGGGCCAGGGGATTATTGTCTGTTCGAACTTGAATCTTGGTGCCTGTCAGGAAGCCTGCAAACTTTTCTGTCATGGCCCACACCAGGGCCAGGAGCTTTAACCGGAAGGAGCTGTAATTGTGAGGATTTCTTTTGCTGTCTCGCAGGGACCTGCTGACATACCCGATGACTCTCTCATGTCCATCCTGTATCTGAAAAAGTACTGCACCGAGTCCATGAAGGCTACCATCTGTGTACAACAGGAAAGGTTGATCGAAGTCTGCATAGGCCAAAGTCGGGGCTGAGGTAAGGGCATTCTTTATAGCCTGGAAGGCTTCGTCTTGTCCCTGGGCCCAGGGGATGCGCTGAGCGGTCCCCCTCAGCAACTCATTGAGAGAACCCGCCACCTTTGCAAAGTCTTTAACAAACCAGCAGTAGTACCCAGCGAGTCCCAGGAAGGCCTGGAGTTCTCTCACGGTTCGAGGGACTGGCCACTTCTGGATAGCAGCCACTTTTTCTGGCGAGGGTAGAACTCCATCTTGTGACACTATGTGGCCCAGGTACTCGATCTCTCTCTTGAAGAGGTGGCACTTCTTTGGCTTCACCTTCAGGTTATGAGCCAGCAGTCTTCCGAGTACCTGTCCAAGCCGGGCAAGGTGTTCTTCGAATGAGGCCGAAAACACAATGATATCATCCAGATAGATCAGGGTGGCCTCAAAATTTAAGTCTCCCAAACACTTTTCCATCAGCCGTTGAAATGTGCCTGGAGCATTGGAGAGCCCGAAGGGCATCCGGTTAAACTCGAACAGCCCCATAGGGAGGATGAAGGCAGTTTTCTCTTTGTCTTTCTCTGCCACGGCTACTTGCCAGTATCCGCTTGCTAGGTCCAGGGAGGAGAAGTACTTGGCTTTCCCCAACGCTGTCAAGGATTCCTCGATGCGGGGCGCCAGGTGTACGAGTCTCGAACAGTGCAGGCATTGAGTTTCCTGTAATCTACACAGAACCGGATGGTCCCATCCTTTATCTTGACGAGCACCACCGGGGCTGCCCAAGGGCTCTGACTACTCTGCATCACTCCTGAATCCAGCATCTGCCTCAGTAATGTTTTCACCTCTTGATACATCTTGGGCGGGATCTGCCGGTATCGTTCTCGAATTGGACGAGCTTCCCCAGTCGGTATCTCATGCGTGATGGCTTCAGTACAGCCGATATCTTTGGCGTGATGGGCGAATGCGGCCTGATTTTCCCACAGCATAGTTTCTATTGCTTGCACATGCTCAGGGCCCAGAGCCTTCACATCCACTTCCATTTGATCAAGGATGACCCGTCCACTCCACTCCGGGGATGGTGTCTCTTCGTCCCCCGCAGTAACTGCTAGGGTCCACCCCGCACCTTTTTTTGGAGATAAAGACATCTCATTCTGACTCACCACTTCACCCTTATGTAGGTACACCAGGGCCAAATCTGTCCCTCGTGGCAAGGTGACCTCCCTGGGGCCCACATTCAAAGCTCTTATGGGGACATGTCCTCGCTGGACCACAGCTATCGTACGAGCTACCATGACTTCTTGGTCCACTCCTCCGCTTACCACAGGCTGAACAACCACTTCCAACCCGTCAAGGTTGCGGTGAGTCCCCACTGGAAGGTATACTATAGTTTCTCGCTCGGGAGGTAGGATTACAGGTTCTTTACCAGGAGCCCTGATGATCCCTACCATCTGATAAGATGGCGCACTCTTCTGCGTCCCACAGATGCGGATCAGTCATTGAAGGGCTTCTTGGGTAGGCTTATGTGTAGAAGCCTTCTTCCAATATCCAGGTCCCCGTTTGGTAAACATAATCTGATCAAGTTCACGTAGGATATTCATTCCCAATACTACAGGCACATCCTCCTTGATAGGCTCAGGGACTAGCAGGATCCCTTTTCTCCCAACTTCTTGCCCACAGATTCGAATATTCATCCCCACGACCCCTGTGACCGGGATCGGTTTTTGGTTGGCAGCAAACAACCGGATCAATGTCTCTTTTTCTGGCTTGGCCAGGTCCTGGAAATGCTGCTTGAAATACGCTTCTGGCATCGTTGTGACTTGTGCCCAGGTATCCATCAGGCAATCCACTAGAGCTCCTTCGAATTCAGCACATAGGATGGAGCTCCCAGCAATCAAGTGTTCGTTTTGATATGGAGCGGCATCTCTTCTCGCCTCCCCTGCAGAGTGCCGCACTACTGCGGAGGTTGGTAGTTTAACGGCGGCTTCCGCTGGCCTTGAGTATAGTTCCGACAGTCTCTGGCAAGGTGCCCCCGTCCTCCACATTCCCAGCATTGGATGCCTCCTCCTCGCCGAGGGGTACCTCGAGCCTGTCCTCGTGCCTCCGACGCCTGACGGGAGGGGGCTTGCTCCCACTGATCCCTTATAGGTCGGGCTGAAGAATGGTTGTATGAGTACGGTGGGTCAGGTGGGTACGGTGTTGTAGTTCCCCCACTCTTCGCTCCATCTGGGTCAGTTTCTCTTGCACGTTGACAAGGGACCGCTGTAAGTCTTGCACCACCTGGACCAGCACCTCCTGATGGTTTGGGTCCCCTCTGGTATTGGCGCCCTGGACACACATCACCCCAGACGCATAGCTCTCTTCTTTACTTCGGGCCACTGTTTCCGCCAGGATTTGACGAAACGTAAGAACCGGATCTGACTGGACCCATGCTCACCTCAAGGATGTGCTGTGCAGTCCCAGAATGAATTGCTCTCGGAGTATCCGGTCTTTAGAGCCCATGCCGCCAAATCCATCCACCTCCTTTCTCTGCACCTCTGCTAACACTTCTTGCAGTGCTGTTGCATACTGAGAGATTCCTTCTTCTTCCCGCTGCAGCCTATAGAAAAATTTAGCGTATACAGGGTACTGCGGGTGAGTTCCGGTTGTAGGCAGACGTTCCTATGGGCTTCTCCCTTTAGGGCAGTTAACGCAATGTCCACTTCAAGGTCTGGGCTGATGTTATAAATCTTCAGGGTGCTTTGCAGCCGGGACACCCAGTCGGACAGTGGCATATTCTTGCCGTCAAACTTTGGTAGCACACTAAATATGGTGCCCATAGGGAGTGTCCTTGCAGGGGTTCCACCAATGCCCACAACATCTCCATTAACATTAGCATTCCCGCCATTGCTGTCTGCTGCCTCCATCTTGGTGACAGTACCCTGTTTGCAGCGCCACTTGAAGCGATGGCCGGGGGACCACCACGGTGCAGGAAGACTACTGTACATAAGATGAGGTGCAAACAACAAAGGGTAGATTTATTGGGAGGCAAGGAATGAAGGGAATGAGGAAGATGCAAAACGGGTATACAATGGCAACAGACAATTTACAAGAGTTATGAACTTTAACTTTTCCGTAAAGCAGCAAGGTGCTACAACTATTGCAGACTCAAACAAGCAAATGTAAACAATAAACAAGTGATGATGCTACTCTATGTATAACTTCCCTGGCCTTTACTAAGCAGGCCACACGGCTCCCGTGTACTGACTATTGAAGCCTACACTAGGCCCTAACAGGTGCACCAAACAGGAACAGACTCACGGTGATGTTGGAGAATCAGCTCCAGTCCCAGGGGGGCCCCCAACAGTCTATACGGTGGTGCGCACGGCTCTCTGTCAGCTCTGTAAAGCGTGGTCTTCTCCTTGCTTCTGGATCCTAGGGATGCTCCTGGTAACTGTAAATCCCTTTCTCTGTATCTTCGTGGCTCTCTTGCAGCTATATCAGGACACAGTTCTTCTCTCTTTCAGCTATCAGCGCAAAAAAGTCCTCTCTGCACCAGCCTCAGCTCACACACGCTGCTCCAGCTCCACACCTGCACTCTGCAGACTAGTTCATTACAACGATTATTGCAGGGGAGAAGAAGAACAGTCCATCATGCCAGACAAGGGGGTGCAGCCTCTTAAAGTGACAGTGTGTTCCTTACTGTCCATAACAGCACCACCCTCTTACATACTCATCCACCGGGAACGCTGTTCTGGAGAGGCTGAAAGCCAATTCTACAAGGGCTATGGCGACCTCCTGGACTGAAAGGTCGGAGGTACCATTAGATCAAATCTGTAAGGTGGCCACCTGGTCATCACCTTCAACATTTTTTAGACACATAGCCTCCTCATCTGACTTAACCTTCGGAAGAAAGGTTCTGCAGGCTGTGGTCCCTCCTTAAGCAACAATCTCTGCAATTCTCTCTGTGGTGCTGTCATGGGGGACTGAGAAAAGCATAGTTACTTACCGATAACGGTATTTCTCAGAACCCATGACAGCACCCGCTTATTCTCCCCCTCATCATGTGTACGGTGAGCACATTTTATTGTGTGAAATATGTTTTTTATATAGACGCGGTGTACACCTGTTAAGCAGTATGATAAAATTGTATATTTTTTGTTGTCACTAACCTGGAGGACCTCCGATGCTCTGTAAACAAAACTGATGCAGGGGAGAGGTACCGCCCTTTTTATCCTGTAGGTTTCCTGTCCCTGAAGGGCGGATCCCCTCTCTCTGTGGTGGTCATGGGCTCTGAGAAATACCGTTATCGGTAAGTAACTATGCTTTTCTCCTGTTACCCTTGGTAAAATAAAACAAATTGGATCTGAAGTACCGTATATACTCGAGTATAAGACGAGATTTTCAGCCCATTTTTGGGGGCTGAAAGTCCCTCTCTCGGCTTATACTCGAGTCATACCCAGGGGTCGGCATTACAGTAATGAATATGTGGCTCCACCTCCCATAGGGGTGGGGCCGCATATTCATTACTGTAATGAGCGGTAACGGTGACAGCTCAGTACAGGAAGAAGCTGCGGCGCCGAGGAAGCAGGGACCTGCAGGGACCACGCGAGGAGCAGGTGAGTGTAATGGGGAGGGGAGCGCAGTCCTGAGCGATATTCACTTGCTCCTCATTCCGGCGCCGCTCCGTCTTCAGCAGTGATGCTCAGGTCAGAGGGCACGGTGACGTGGTTAGTGCGCGCCCTCTGCCTGAACGTCAGTGCCGAAGACGCTGAAGATGGAGCGGCGCCGGAACGAGGAGCAGGTGAATATTGAAAGTGCTGGGGGCCTGAGCGACGAGAGGTGAGTATGTGATTTTATTTTTATCGCAGCAACAGCAGATGGGGCAAGTGTCTGTATGGAGCATCTTATGGGACCATAACGTTTGTGCATCACTATATGGGGCAAGTGTCTGTATGGCGCATCTTATGGGACCATAACGTTTGTGCAGCACTATATGGGGCTAATATATTTATGGAGCATCTTATGGGGCCATAATTAACGTTTGTGGAGCATTATATGGGGCAAGTGTCTGTATGGGGCATCTTATAGGGCCATAATCAAGGTTTGTGCAGCACCATATGGGGCAAATATCTTTATGGAGCATCTGATGGGGCCATAATTAACGTTTGTGGAGCATTATATGGGGCAAGTGTCTGTATGGAGCATCTTATGGGGCCATAATCAAGGTTTGTGCAGCACTATATGGGGCAAATATCTTTATGGAGCATCTTATAGGGCCATAATCAACATTTGTGCAGCATTATATTGGGCAAATGTTTCTATGGAGCATCTTATGGGGCCATTATTAACCTTTATGCAGGATTATATGGGGCATATTTTAATATGGAGCATCTTATGGGGCCGTCATAAACTTTATGGAGCATTATATGGGGCTCCTGATTCAATATGGATATTCAAAAACACTTAACCTACTGATGTCTCAATTAATTTTACTTTTATTGGTATCTATTTTTACTTTTGACATTTACCGGTAGCTGCTGCATTTCCCACCCTAGGCTTATACTCGAGTCATTAAGTTTTCCCAGTTTTTTGTGGCAAAATTAGGGGGGTCGGCTTATACTCGAGTATATACGGTAATTTTTTTGTGGAAAAAAAGTTAAATGTTCATTTTTTTTAAACATTCCAAAAATTCCTGTGAAGCACCTGAAGGGTTAATAAACTTCTTAAATGTGGTTTTGAGCACCTTGATGGGTGCAGTTTTAAGAATGGTGTCACTTTTGGGTATTTTCTATCATATAGACCCCTCAAAGTGACTTCAAATGTGATGTGGTCACTAAAAATTTTTTTTTGTAAAAAATAGAAATTGCTGGTCAACTTTTAACCCTTATAACTCCCTAACCAAAAAAATGTTGGTTCCAAAATTGTGTTGATGTAAAGTAGACATGTGGGAAATGTTACTTAAGTATTTTGTGTAACATATCTCTGTGATTTAAGGGCATGAAAATTCAAAGTTGGAAAATGTACAAACTTTTCAAAATATCCGCCAAATTTCAGTTTTTTTCCACAAATAAATGCAAGTAATATCAAAGAAATTTTACCACTATCATGAAGTACAATATGTCATGAGAAAACAATGTCAGAATCACCGGGATCCGTTGAAGCGTTCCAGAGTTATAACCTCATAAAGAGACAGTGTCAGAATTGTAAAAATTGGCCCGGTCATTAACGTGCAAACCACCCATGGGGGTAAAGGGGTTAATTACTTCGCTTTCCTGACTGTATAATGAAGCATTAGAACATGCTCTCTTGGCACATATAAACTCACCTAACGGGAGATTTTGTATGACATGCGGCGGATGGCAACTATCTGCATGCAAAATCGCATTGCCACTTGTTGCCTTTCTGAACAGGGATGTATGGATAATTCCCAAGGAGCTATCACCCATAAGTGTAATATCAAGATACGTAGCAACAGTGCCTTGCACCTGACGTGTGAATTTTATATTCATGCTATTATTATTGATATAATCAACGAAGTCAGGAAAAGATGCTCGGAAAGACTCACCGACGGAGCCGCACCATATAAGGATAACATCGTCGATAAATCTCCCCCACCATAAAACCCTGTCAATAAAAGGGTTATACACTGTGTGGATGTATTTTTTCTTCCAAAAGTACATGTATAACTTTGCCAATGAGGGAGAAAATTTCGCACCCATTGGACATCCCCGTATTTGAATTAATACTGTTTGTCAAATCTGAAAAAATTAGAACCTAAAAGATGTTCCAATGCTATGATGATGATATTTTTAATGTCATCATTATACATTTTGGTTTCTGTCAAAATATTTGAAACAGCCTCTACCGCCAAATTATGTAGTAAGCAAAAATATAGCACAACAACATTGCATGTGATCCACACATAATCCGATTCCCAATACATATTACTCATAGTATGTAGCAGTTGTTTGGTGTCTGTAATATGTCCTACTGTTTTCAAAACCAACAGCTGCAACTTTGTCATTCCATTCAGATAATCTTTCATTAACTCCTCCCATTCCGGCCACAATTGGCCTGAACAGAGGAGGAAATGCTTCTTTGTGTGTTTTGGGTAAAGAGTGGAACACCGGACAAACCGATGTTTCCACATACAAAAATTCTGTCATGTGTTTATTTAAAACGCCAAGAGACAAACCTTCCTGGATGATTCTAAAAAGTTCTCTCTGGACTCGACTGGTAGGATCCATCCCCAAAGGGCGGTAAGTGGAGGTTTCTGACAACATGGAAATAACCTCCCGATGATATAACATAGTGTCAAGCAGCACCACTGAACTGCCCTTATCAGAAGGGCGGATTACTATATGCAAGTTCTCACGTAACCCGTTAAATGCCTGTGTGTCTAAAGGATAAATTCTTTGAGACTCATTGATCTGAATTGAGTAAATCCTTAATTTCCCTTTAGATAACCCTTTGAAAGGTGTCCATAATCGGTACCCGTGATGCTACAGGATAAAAAACGGATTAGATACCATATTGCTGTCATCATCATAAATTGGTTCATTATTAACAGAAACATGTTTCCTCTAAACTATGTAACATTTCTAATACAATTTGATCCTTCACCGTGGCCGACAGAGGTAACAAACTTTCGTTATTTATCCTGTTTATTTGAGCACCAGATACATTATCCTCCAATGGATTATCCTGCAAAATAGACCTTGTCTAGCACTAATGCTGCATTCTTTCAAGGTGGCTCTTTTATTTGGCATCCCTTCCACCGCTGAAATAATCGTTTTTATAATTTGCCCGCCATACCTGTAGTCTGACCAGGGGGCATGTTTTTTCCCCCCAATCACAAATGCCTCCCAGTCATCAGTCATTTGCTCCTTGCGCCGCCTCCTCTTGCGCCGCCTCCTCAACGTTCACTTACGTCCTCGGCACCCCCAATTTTTTTTTCCGGGCATGCGCAGTTTGCTCTGCCCTTCAACTCACATCATATGATGGGAACTTACAGCGCAGGTGCCGTACCGAGGACGTAACTGAACGCTGGGGAGGCGGCGCAACGAGCAAGTGACTGATGGCTGGGAGGCGTTTGTGACCGGGGGCAAAAAACATGCCTCCGGTCAGACTACAGGTATGGCGGGCAAATTTATAAATGATTATTTCAGCGTGGAAGGGACCCCGAATAAAAGAGCCACCTTGTCAGAATGCAGCATTAGTGCTGCACAAGTTGACTCTTTTAGGCTAGTTTCACATTAGCGTTTAAATCCGCATACGCAAGTGGTGGAAAAAATGCTTAGAAACGCGGCGTTTTTTAGACGCATGCATTGCCGCATGCGGTTAAAAAAAACGCCGCGTTTGTACGCGTTTATATGCATTTTTTCATGCGTTTGCGGTTTTGGTGCGCATGATGAGAAATTTCACAAGAGAAAAATCAAGATAACCAGACACCGCCAATGGGACGACAGAGGGCGTGTATTATGGGATTTCTTTATATAGACCTCTGAACAGCTGGAATCTTCAGATTTTGCTCCTGTATCCTGTGTCATGATGGATCTTCGCATGGAGAGCTTTTATTTCAACCTGGATTTAAGCATCAAGCTGTTTCTTGCCTGTGCTTTAGCTTGGGAGCAAGACAGAAATCGCGAAAGATGGAGAAGGAGACAACGTATGCGTTTTTGGAGACACCCCATTATCGAACTACGTGAGAGCCGTGGAGCCTATCACACGCTGTATGGCGAGCTTAATGCCAACCCAGAGAAATTCCATGAATATACAAGGATGTCGCAAGACTCATTCCGGGATTTGCTTGCTCGTGTCCAAGGAGCCATACGGAGACAGGACACCCAGCTCCGTAGAGCGATTCCACCGGAGGAACGTCTGCTGGTTACAATAAGGTACGTTCCAAATCTAAAACAATGACAGTCCAAATTTTGTGTTTTATGACATGTATGTTTTGGGTATTTTCCTTTCTTTCTTTAGCGTAACCACACCATAAATAGAATAGTTTGTAATTTTTTGGGGGTTTCTTTTTCTTACAGATTTCTGGCAACCAGAGAGTTTATCATCCCTCCACTTCCAATACCGGCTTGGAATATCCACCCTGTCCGGAATAGTTGCGGACACCTGTCGGGCTTTGTGGAATGTACTCCGGGATGAGTTTATACCCCTACCCACCGTCGACATGTGGCTTGAAATTTCAGAAAAATTCTGGAGTGTGTGTGATTTCCCTAACTGTTTAGGAGCGGTGGATGGAAAGCACATCCGCATTATAAAACCTGCCAGAGCAGGATCGGAGTATTTCAACTATAAAAAATATTTTTCTGTGGTGCTCATGGCAATAGCTGATGCGAACTGTCGCTTCATCGCCGTGGACATTGGAGCTTTTGGCCGTGGCAACGATTCCCAGACATTCAAGAACTCGGATATGGGCCACCGTGTGTATGGCAAAAATTTCAATTTTCCCCCGCCACAACCTCTCCCCAGCACTCAAGGTCCACCGATGCCATTTGTTATGGTTGGGGATGAGGCCTTTCAGATGTGTGAAAACCTACTGAAGCCCTATTCCAGTCGGGACTTGAACCACACTAGAAGGATCTTTAACTACAGACTGACCAGGGCCCAAAGAACAGTAGAGTTTACCTTTGGCATTCTGGTCTCTAAATGGCGCATTCTTGCATCAGCCATAAATCTAAAAGTTGAAACATTCGATGAAGTGGTCAAAGCCTGTGTGGTTCTGCACAATTATATAATGGCTAAGGAGCAACTCAACATTGAACTGGATGAACCAGTTGCACACCCACTGCCCGATTTCCAGCATCACCCGCTGCGGTCAACTGCAGCAGTTGGTCACATGCGGGACCAATTTGCTGCCTTTTTTGATTCAGATATTGGACGTGTGTCATGGCAGGACAATGTTGTGTAAATGTCCTGTTGTAATTTGATCTGTACCAGTAATTTTCTTCAATGATAATAATATTTCTCATTAATAAACTTTATTTTTGGTTGTGTTGACCGTGTCTCCTATGTATTTCCTCTACAAACCAAGGCAGTCCTAAAACTAGCAGTATTTGGTCTGTATTTAACCCCTTCCCGACATTTGACGTACTATCCCGTCGAGGTGGGGTGGGCCCGTATGACCGCCGACGGGATAGTACGTCATACGCGATCGGCCGCGCTCACGGGGGGAGCGCGGCCGATCGCGGCCGGGTGTCAGCTGCATATCGCAGCTGACATCCGGCACTATGTGCCAGGAGCGGTCACGGACCGCCCCCGGCACATTAACCCCCGGCACACCGCGATCAAACATGATCGCGATGTGCCGGCGGTGCAGGGAAGCATCGTGCAGGGAGGGGGCTCCCTGCGGGCTTCCCTGAGACCCCCGGAGCAACGTGATGTGATCGCGTTGCTGCGAGGGTCTTACCTCCCTCCCTGCCTGCTCCAGACCCGGATCCAAGATGGCCGCGGATCCGGGTCCTGCAGGGAGGGAGGTGGCTTCACAGAAGCCTGCTCAGAGCAGGCACTGTGAAGCAGCCTGCACTTCTCGCAGATCGGTGATCTGTCAGAGTGCTATGCAAACTGGAAGATCACCGATCTGTATTGTCCCCCCCTGGGACAAAGTAAAAAAGTAAAAAAAAAAAAATTCCAAATGTGTAAAAAAAAAAAAAAAAAAATATTCCAAAATAATGAAAAAAAAAAAAAATATATTATTCCCATAAATACATTTCTTTATCTAAATATATAAAAAAAACAATAAAAGTACACATATTTAGTATCGCCGCGTCCATAACGACCCAACCTATAAAACTGGCCCACTAGTTAACCCCTTCAGTAAACACCGTAAGAAAAAAAAAAACAAAACGAGGCAAAAAAACCGCTTTATTATCATACCGCCGAACAAAAAGTGGAATAACACGCGATCAAAAAGACAGATATAAATAACCATGGTACCGCTGAAAGCGTCATCTTGTCCCACAAATAACGAGCCGCCATACAGCATGATCAGCAAAAAAATAAAAAAGTTATAGTTCTGAGAATAAAGCGATGCAAAAATAATTATTTTTTCAATAAAATAGTTTTTATCGTATAAAAGCGCCAAAACATAAAAAAATGAGATAAATGAGGTATCGCTGTAATCGTACTGACCCGAAGAATAAAACTGCTTTATCAATTTTACCAAACGCGGAACGGTATAAACGCCTCCCCCAAAAAATATTCATGAATAGCTGGTTTTTGGTCATTCTGCCTCACAAAAATCGGAATAAAAAGCGATCAAAAAATGTGACGTGCCCAAAAATGTTACCAATAAAAACGTCAACTCGTCCCGCAAAAAACAAGACCTCACATGACTGTGGACCAAAATATGGAAAATTTATAGCTCTCAAAATGTGGTAACGCAAAAAATATTTTTTGCAATAAAAAGCGTCTTTCAGTGTGTGACGGCTGCCAATCATAAAAATCCGCTAAAAAAACCCGCTATAAAAGTAAATCAAACACCCCTTCATCACCCCCTTAGTTAGGGAAAAATAAAAAAAAAGTATTTATTTCCATTTTCCCATTAGGGCTAGGGTTGGGGCTAGGGTTAAGGCTACAGTTAGGGTTGGGGCTAAAGTTAGGGTTAGGGTTTGGATTACATTTACGGTTGGGAATAGGGTTGGGATTAGGGTTAGGGGTGTGTCAGGGTTAGAGGTGTGGTTAGGGTTACTGTTGGGACTAGGGTTAGGGGTGTGTTTGGATTAGGGTTTCAGTTATAATTGGGGGGTTTCCACTGTTTCGGCACATCAGGGGCTCTCCATACGCTACATGGCGTCCGATCTCAATTCCAGCCAATTCTGCGTTGAAAAAGTAAAACAGTGCTCCTTCCCTTCCGAGCTCTCCCGTGTGCCCAAACAGGGGTTTACCCCAACATATGGGGTATCAGCGTACTCAGGACAAATAGGACAACAACATTTGGGGTCCAATTTCTCCTGTTACCCCTGGGAAAATACAAAACTGGGGGCTAAAAAATAATTTTTGTGGGAAAAACAAAGATTTTTTATTTTCACGGCTCTGCGTTATAAACTGTAGTGAAACACTTGGGGGTTCAAAGTTCTTACAACACATCTAGATAAGTTCCTTGGGGGGTCTAGTTTCCAAAATGGGGTCACTTGTGTGGGGCTTCTACTGTTTAGGTACATTAGGGGCTCTGCAAACGCAATGTGACGCCTGCAGACCATTCCATCTAAGTCTGCATTCCAAATGGCGCTCCATCCCTTCCGAGCCCTCCCATGCATCCAAACGGTGGTTCCCCCCACATATGGGGTATCAGCGCACTCAGGACAAATTGGACAACAACTTTTGCGGTCCAATTTCTCCTGTTACCCTCGGGAAAATACAAAACCGGGGGCTGAAAAATATTTTATGTGGGAAAAATTTTTAGTTTTATTTTTACGGCTCTGCATTATAAACTTCTGTGAAGCCCTTGGTGGGTCAAAGCGCTCACCACACATCTAGATAAGTTCCTTAGGCGGTCTACTTTCCAACATGGTGTCACTTGTGGGGGGTTTCTACTGTTTAGATACATTAGGGGCTCTGCAAACGCAATGTGACGCCTGCAGGCCATTCCATCTAAGTCTGCATTCCAAATGGCGCTCCTTCACTTCCGAGCCCTTCCATGCATCCAAACGGTGGTTCCCCCCCACATATGGGGTATCAGCGCACTCAGGACAACTTGGACAACAAATTTTGGGGTCCAATTTCTCCTGCTACCCTCGGGAAAATACAAAACTGGGGGCTAAAAAAATAATTTTTGTGGGAAAAAATTTTTGTTTTATTTTTACGGCTCTGCATTATTAACTTCTGTGAAGCCCTTGGTGGGTCAAAGCGCTCAAAACACATCTAGATAAGTTCCTTAGGGGGTCTACTTTCCAAAATGGTGTCACTTGTGGGGGGTTTCAATGTTTAGGCACATCAGTGGCTCTCCAAACGCAACATGGCGTCCCATCTCAATTCCTGTCAATTTTGCATTGAAAAGTCAAACGGTGCTACTTCCTTTCCGAGCTCTCCCATGCGCCCAAACAGTGGTTTACCCCCACATATGGGGTATCAGCGTACTCAGGACAAATTGTACAACAACTTTTGGGGTCCAATTTCTCCTGCTACCCTTGGAAAAATACAAAACTGGGGGCCAAAAAATAAGTTTTGTGGGAAAAAAAAGATTTTTTATTTTCACGGCTCTGCGTTGTAAACTGTAGTGAAACACTTGGGGGTTCAAAGTTCTCACAACACATCTAGATAAGTTCCTTGGGGGGTCTAGTTTCCGATATGGGGTCACTTGTGGGGGGTTTGTACTGTTTGGGTACATCAGGGGCTCTGCAAATGCAAGGTGACGCCTGCAGACCAATCCATTTAAGTCTGCATTCCAAATCGCACTCCTTCCCTTCCGAGCTCTGTCATGCGCCCAAACAGTGGTTCCCCCCCACATATGGGGTATCACCATACTCAGGACAAATTGGACAACAACTTTTGAGGTCCAATTTATCCTGATACCCTTGTGAAAATACAAAACTGGGGGCTAAAAAATCATTTTTGTGAAAAAAAAAAGAATTTTTATTTTTACGGCTCTGCATTATAAACTTATGTGAAGCACTTGTTGGGTCAAAGTGCTCACCACACATCTAGATAAGTTCCTTAGGGGGTCTACTTTCCAAAATGGTGTCACTTGTGGGGGGTTTCAATGTTTAGGCACATCAGGGGCTCTGCAAACGCAACATGGCATCCCATCTTAATTCCAGTCAATTTTGCATTGAAAAGTAAAATAGCGCTCCTTCCCTTCCGAGCTCTGCTATGCGCCCAAACAGTGGTTTACCCCCACATATGGGGTATCGTCGTACTCAGGACAAATTGCACAACAACTTTTGTGGTCTAATTTCTTCTCTTACCCTTGGGGAAATAAAAAAATGGGGGCGAAAAGATCATTTTTGTGAAAAAATATGATTTTTTATTTTTACGGCTCTGCATTATAAACTTCTGTGAAGCACTTGTTGGGTCAAAGTGCTCACCACACATCTAGATAAGTTCCTTAGGGGGTCTACTTTGCAAAATGGTGTCAATTGTGGGGGGTTTCAATGTTTAGGCACATCAGGGGCTCTCCAAATGCAACATGGCGTCCCATCTCAATTCCAGTCAATTTTGCATTGAAAAGTCAAATGGCGCTCCTTCCCTTCCGAGCTCTGCCCTGCGCCCAAACAATGGTTTACACCCACATATGGGGTATCAGCGTACTCAGGACAAATTGCACAACAATTTTTGAGGTCCAATTTCTTCTCTTACCCTTGGGAAAATAAAAAATTGGGGGCGAAAAGATCATTTTTGTGAAAAAATATGATTTTTTATTTTTACGGCTCTGCATTATAAACTTCTGTGAAGCACTTGTTGGGTCAAAGTGCTCACCACACATCTAGATAAGTTCCTTAGGGGGTCTACTTTCCAAAATGGTGTCACTTGTGGGGGGTTTCAATGTTTAGGCACATCAGGGGCTCTCCAAATACAACTTGGCGTCCCATCTCAATTCCAGCCAATTTTGCATTGAAAAGTCAAATGGCGCTCCTTTCCTTCCGAGCTCTGCCATGCGCCCAAACAGTGGATTACTCCCACATATGGGGTATCAGCGTACTCAGGACAAATTGTACAACAAATTTGGGGGTCTATTTTCTCCTGTTACCCTTGGTAAAATAAAACAAATTGGATCTGAAATAAATTTTGTGTGAAAAAAAGTTAAATGTTCATTTTTATTTAAACATTCCAAAAATTCCTGTGAAACACCTGAAGGGTTAATAAACTTCTTGAAAGTGGTTTTGAGTACCTTGAGGGGTGCAGTTTTTAGAATGGTGTCACACTTGGGTATTTTCTATCATATAGACCCCTCAAAATGACTTCAAATGAGATGTGGTCCCTAAAAAAAAATGGTGTTGTAAAAATGAGAAATTGCTGGTCAACTTTTAACCCTTATAACTCCGTCACAAAAAAAAAATTTGGTTCCAAAATTCTGCTGATGTAAAGTAGACATGTGGGAAATGTTACTTATTAAGTATTTTAACCAAAATAAATAACCTTCACTAAAAAACCAAGAAATAATTGAAAAATGTACTAAATTTTATTGAAGACAAAACATACATAAATTTAAAATGATGATAGTGGCCACCAGTGCAGAAAGAATGGTGGGACAACACGGGTCTAAATACAGTAATGGTGTATACAAAAATAGTATTATTGCACAGTCAGGGTACTATACACATAGTGTGTCATAACCTAACAGAACCATAAAATGGACACATAGTTAAAGGTAATAAAGTGCAATTGTGCAATTGTGCTGTATACTGTTAAACTATATTAGTACAGCAGTACAAAATACAAGGCTATATAGTGCCAAAACCTGAACTTAAATATATGTAACACATTACAAGCATAAATATGCAGACAATATATAGGTATAGTTACCACAAGAATAGACCCGGAGACCCACCACACCCGACGCGCGTTTCGCACAGGAAATGCTTCGTCCCTCTTATTAAGTATTTTGCGTGACATATGTCTGTGATTTAAGGGCATAAAAATTAAAAGTTGGAAAATTGCGAAATTTTCAAAATTTTCGCCAAATATTCGTTTTTTTCACAAATAAACACAAGTTATATCGAAGAAATGTTACCACTATCATGAAGTACAATATGTCACGAGAAAACAATGTCAGAATCGCCAAGATCCGTTGAAGCGTTCCAGAGTTATAACCTCATAAAGGGACAGTGGTCAGAATTGTAAAAATTGGCCCGGTCATTAACGTCCCTATAGGTCCGCATAGGTGTCAGATCTTACATAGGTACCCTACCCCTCTGCCCATGTACATACATACCAGGTAACCCTGTCTATAATAGAAGGGTTTTTTAAGGGGTTATGTTGGTTTATTTATCCTAATATTATAATAAAGATATTGTTTAAATTAGTTCTTGGTTAAATTTCTGTTAAATACTAATTTGGGGTTATTACCTTATTCATTTCTAATTGTCAGTGGAGGAGGTCCAAGCAGGAGCAGCGGTTGTCATTGTGGTAGCGGTGGGATGTCCAACTGAACTCGGCATGGTGGTGGTGCTGTAGTATTGTCCGGCAGTGCTAGGAATTGAGGTGGCCGTGCAGTGGTATGCAGCAGAGGTCGGCATTGAGGTTAATCGGGACAGTGAAGGCACAGGTGGATATGCCAACACTGTCTGCTGGAAATACCGACTCTGCTGCATAGCCTGCACGTAAGCAGCATTGCAGGCCTGCATGACACTCAGCTGGAGATCAGGAGTAAGGTGTTCCGACATGCCCTGCTCAATTTGGTTAAAAAAATTATGTGCTGGCCTCTGGAGGTCGGCTTTCACTTGGTCAAGGCTTTTGGTGACCTCCTGGATACGTGCATTCAAGAGGTTATGTGAAATATCCATTCAGTCACTCAAAGCCTTGATTGCGTCGTGTAAAACCGAGCTCAAGTGCAAAAACTCGGGCATGAGTGACCTGTCCGATGCCCTCTGCCGCTGCCGGGAGGAGCCGAAAAAAAAAGTGGCAGTGGAAGAGGACTGCGAAAGGGGAAGACCTGATGGACCAGCTCCCTGGTCTCCAGTTAGTGTGGAAGGCCCACTTGCTGCAGCGCTGCTGGATGGCTGGGACAGGTCCGTGGCTGTCGGATGAAGGACAGCTCCAGAATCTGGGCCAACAGTAGTGCTGTATGTGCTGTGAAAAAAGGAAAAAGAAAATTAATATAAAAAATTTACCAGACGCAAAATCCTGTGGAATAGAAATATACAGATTATGGCAATACAATACAACCTAATGCAAGGGAAAAATACTTACGTTCTCTGGGCAAGGACTGGTCATAAAAATGCCAGAACGCGATGGTATATGTATTTTCTGATCCTTGCTCCTGAACCACTGGGAACACCGCTCTCTTGACGCAGGTCCTTGTTGAAGCGGTCCTTCATCGAACGCCAACATGTTTTGACTTTGGCCACTGGTAAAAAAAAAAAAAATGGTCAGAAAATGGACTTTTGGCCGTGCTCACACAACTGTGTGTGATGAGAGAAACTCCTGAGAGTTTCTTTCATCACACACAGTTGTGTGAGCACGGCCAAAGTCTCTGCTGCTTCACACTGCAGTGCAATACTTACCAAATGCATTTCGGACCCGAGTCGGGGCATTGTCCCAGCCATCCCACATCTCTTTGGCCACCTCATTCCATAGGCGCCGGATCGTGACGTTGTTTGAGTGCAGTGGATCCTGGGTGTCCCACAACGGGACTCACTCCTGGACCAGGGAGATGAGGAGGTCATTTTCAATTAGGTTATCCTCCCGTTGTGGAACCTAAAAATTAAATAAAGTCATTAAAGTTTAGTGAATTAACATAAGGTAAAAAAAGAAAAAAGATGCTGAGAAATGGCATGAATAGGAAAGTCAACATACAAAAGGATTCCAGAAGAAAAAAGTTAATAGGAATGGAAAGAAAAGGAAGATTCAAGGAATATTAGACTGAGGATACAGTAAACAGTCAGCCTTGTATACGTACCCGCTGCCGTCTTTCCACCCGACCTTGAGTCCGCTGCTCCTGCCCAGTTTGTGCCGCAGTTGAAGAAGAGCTCTAAAAAAATGAAAAATTCAAATTGTCACATGTGTAGATGTGACAGTGAACACTTACCAATCTGACGAGGCAAGTACTCACCTCACTGACATGCTCGACTTCAGACGGCCCAGGACGAAACTCCTCATCAGAAGAAGAAGCAGAAGACATTCTGATGCATGCAGAAAGAAAGAAATGCAAGAAATTAGGACATGTAGAGACAGAAAATAGAAAACTAGATGGGTATTTCCTGAAGGAACTACAGATAGTGCTTTGGAATGGTGCCCGGGCGCCCCTGCAAGACTTTCACACTTGGGTGCCCCTCAGACGCTGGTTTGGTAGTTGAGGATTTGGTGGGCGGGGCCACTCTGGGTCCGATTTGGTGGCCCGGGCCACTCTGGGTCCGATTTGGTGGCCCGGGCCACTCTGGGTCCGATTTGGTGGCCCGGGCCACTCTGGGTCCGATTTGGTGGCCCGGGCCACTCTGGGTCCGATTTGGTGGCCCGGGTCACTCTGGGTCCGATTTGGTGGCCCGGGTCACTCTGGGTCCAATTTGGTGGCCCGGGTCACTCTGGGTCCGATTTGGTGGCCCGGGCCACTCTGGGTCCGATTTGGTGGCCCGGGTCACTCTGGGTCCGATTTGGTGGCCCGGGTCACTCTGGGTCCGATTTGGTGGCCCGGGTCACTCTGGGTCCGATTTGGTGGCCCGGGTCACTCTGGGTCCGATTTGGTGGCCCGGGTCACTCTGGGTCCGATTTGGTGGCCCGGGTCACTCTGGGTCCGATTTGGTGGCCCGGGTCACTCTGGGTCCGATTTGGTGGCCCGGGTCACTCTGGGTCCGATTTGGTGGGCCGGGTCACTCTGGGTCCGATTTGGTGGGCCGGGTCACTCTGGGTCCGATTTGGTGGCCCGGGTCACTCTGGGTCCGATTTGGTGGGCCGGGTCACTCTGGGTCCGATTTTGTGGCCCGGGTCACTCTGGGTCCGATTTTGTGGCCCGGGTCACTCTGGGTCCGATTTGGTGGCCCGGGTCACTCTGGGTCCGATTTGGTGGCCCGGGTCACTCTGGGTCCGATTTGGTGGCCCGGGTCACTCTGGGTCCGATTTGGTGGCCCGGGTCACTCTGGGTCCGATTTGGTGGGCCGGGTCACTCTGGGTCCGATTTGGTGGCCCGGGTCCCTCTGGGTCCGATTTGGTGGCCCGGGTCACTCTCCATCCGATTTGGTGGCCCGGGTCACTCTCCGTCCGATTTGGTGGCCCGGGTCACTCTGGGTCCGATTTGGTGGCCCGGGTCACTCTGGGTCCGATTTGGTGGCCCGGGTCACTCTGGGTCCGATTTGGTGGCCCGGGTCACTCTGGGTCCGATTTGGTGGCCCGGGTCACTCTGGGTCCGATTTGGTGGGCCGGGTCATTCTGGGTCCGATTTGGTGGCCCGGGTCACTCTGGGTCCGATTTGGTGGCCCGGGTCACTCTGGGTCCGATTTGGTGGGCCGGGTCCCTCTGGGTCCGATTTGGTGGCCCGGGTCACTCTGGGTCCGATTTGGTGGCCCGGGTCACTCTGGGTCCGATTTGGTGGCCCGGGTCACTCTGGGTCCGATTTGGTGGCCCGGGTCACTCTGGGTCCGATTTGGTGGCCCGGGTCACTCTGGGTCCGATTTGGTGGGCCGGGTCATTCTGGGTCCGATTTGGTGGCCCGGGTCACTCTGGGTCCGATTTGGTGGCCCGGGTCACTCTGGGTCCGATTTGGTGGGCCGGGTCCCTCTGGGTCCGATTTGGTGGGCCGGGTCCCTCTGGGTCCGATTTGGTGGGCCGGGTCCCTCTGGGTCCTATTTGGTGGGCCGGGTCACTCTGGGTCCGATTTGGTGGGCCGGGTCACTCTGGGTCCGATTTGGTGGGCCGGGTCACTCTGGGTCCGATTTGGTGGCCCGGGTCACTCTGGGTCCGATTTGGTGGCCCGGGTCATTCTGGGTCCGATTTGGTGGGCCGGGTCACTCTGGGTCCGATTTGGTGAGCGGGGCAATAATTATAATAAGACTACAGATAGTGCTTTGAAATTGTGCTGTGCTATCACTTTAAGAGCTGATATTATCTGGCAAAACTGTGCTGGGGTGGTCATGTACAGTTCATAGGCGTTGGCATAGTAACTGGGCCTGACTGCGCATACCAATGAGCTAATCAGCCAGGTGGCAGGTACATTTCAAATTGCCTCAGAAACCCGGCCATTATATCCTATGTGAAAATTTCCCTATTGAAATGCATTACAATGAGGGGAAAAAACATTTTCAAACGCAAATTGCGCCAAAACTACAAATCCGATCGACACGAAAAATACTTAGCACACCTCTTGGGGACGCTGGCTTCGAAATGACACCTCACTGGAGTCTGTGAGTGAAGCGGTTCGGGCCGCATTACGTGCGGACTGAATAATAATAATAACTAGATGGGTATTTCCTGAAGGAACTACAGATAGTGCTTTGGAATGGTGCCCGGGTTGCCCCAGCAAGACTTTCACACTTGGGTGCCCCTCAGGCGCTGTTTTGGTAGTTGTAGCCACTCTGGGTCCGATTTGGCGGGCGGCGCCACTCTGGGTCCGATTTGGCAGTCGGCGCCACTCCGGGTCCGATTTGGCGGGCGGCGCCACTCGGGGTCCGATTTGGTGAGCGGCGCCACTCCGGGTCCGATTTGGCGGGCGGCGCCACTCCGGGTCCGATTTGGCGGGCGGCGCCACTCCGGGTCCGATTTGGCGGGCGGCGCCACTCCGGGTCCGATTTGGCGGGCTTCGCCACTCCGGGTCCAATTTGGCGGGCGGCGCCACTCTGGGTCCGATTTGGCGGGCGGCGCCACTCCGGGTCCGATTTGGCGGGCGGCACCACTCTGGGTCCGATTTGGCGGGCGGCGCCACTCTGGGTCCGATTTGGCGGGCGGCGCCACACTGGGTCCGATTTGGCGGGCGGCGCCACTCTGGGTCCGATTTGGCGGGCGGCGCCACTCTGGGTCCGATTTGGCGGGCGGCGCCACTCTGGGTCCGATTTGGCAGGCGGGGCAACTCTGGGTCCGATTTGGCGGGCGGTGCCACACTGGGTCCGATTTGGCGGGCGGCGCCACTCTGGGTCCGATTTGGCGGGCGGCGCCACTCTGGGTCCGATTTGGCGGGCGGCGCCACTCTGGGTCCGATTTGGCGGGCGGCGCCACTCTGGGTCCGATTTGGCGGGCGGCGCCACTCTGGGTCCGACTTGGCGGGGGGCGCCACTCTGGGTCCGATTTGGCGGGCGGCACCACTCTGGGTCCGATTTGGCGGGCGGCGCCACTCCGGGTCCGATTTGGTGGCCCGGGTCACTCTGGGTCCGATTTGGTGGCCCGGGTCACTCTGGGTCCGATTTGGTGGCCCGGGTCACTCTGGGTCCGATTTGGTGGCCCGGGTCACTCTGGGTCCGATTTGGTGGCCCGGGTCACTCTGGGTCCGATTTGGTGGCCCGGGTCACTCTGGGTCCGATTTGGTGGGCCGGGTCACTCTGGGTCCGATTTGGTGGGCCGGGTCACTCTGGGTCCGATTTGGTGGGCCGGGTCACTCTGGGTCCAGTTTGGTGGGCCGGGTCACTCTGGGTCCGGTTTGGTGGGCCGTGTCACTCTGGTTCCGATTTGGTGGGTCGGGTCACTCTGGGTCCGATTTGGTGGGCCGGGTCACTCTGGGTCCGATTTGGTGGGCCGGGTCACTCTGGGTCCGATTTGGTGGGCCGGGTCACTCTGGGTCCGATTTGGTGGGCCGGGTCACTCTGACTGACAGCAGGATAAGGGAACGGCTGATAACAGAGAATAGACTGACAGCAGGACAAGGGAATGGCTGATAACAGAGAGAATAGACTGACAGCAGGACAGGGGAATTGCTGATAACAGAGAGAAATAGACTGACAGCAGGATGGGGAATGGCTGATAACAGAGAGAATAGACTGACAGCAGGACAGGGAAATGGCTGATAACAGAGAGAAATAGACTGACAGCAGTACGAGGAATGGCTGATAACAGAGAGAAATAGACTGACAGCAGGACGGGGAATGGCTGATAACAGAGAGAATAGACTGACAGCAGGACAGGGGAATGGCTGATAACAGAGAGAATAGACTGACAGCAGGACGGGGAATGGCTGATAACAGAGAGAATAGACTGACAGCAGGACAGGGGAATGGCTGATAACAGAGAGAAATAGACTGTCAGCAGTACGGGGAATGGCTGATAACAGAGAGAAATAGATGGGTATTTCCTGAAGGAACTACAGATAGTGCTTTGGAATGGTGCCCGGGTTTTTTCACACTTGGGTGCCCCTCAGGCGCTGGTTTGGTAGTTGTAGCCACTCTGGGTCCGATTTGGTGGGTGGGGCCCCTCAGGGGCCGATTTGGTGGTCGCTGTATACTGCGCGGCTCCGCGCTGTATACTGCGGGGCTCTGCGCTGTATACTGCGGGGCTCTGCGCTGTATGCTGCGGGGCTCTGCGCTGTATGCTGCGGGGCTCTGCGCTGTATGCTGCGGGGCTCTGCGCTGTATGCTGCGGGGCTCTGCGCTGTATGCTGCGCCGCTCCGCGCTGTATGGTGCGCGGCTCCGTGCTGTATAATGCGCGGCTCCGCGCTGTATACTGCGCGGCTCTGCGCTGTATACTGCGGGGCTCTGCGCTGTATACTGCGGGGCTCTGCGCTGTATACTGCGGGGCTCTGCGCTGTATGCTGCGGGGCTCTGCGCTGTATACTGTAATAATAATAAGACTACAGATAGTGCTTTGAAATTGTGCTGTGCTGTCACTTTAAGAGCTGATATTATCTGACAAAACTGTGACCTGGTGGAGTTGATAAGCGTTGGCATAGTAACTGTGTCTGACTGCGCATATCAATGAGCTAATCAGCCAGGTGGCATTTGGCAGTTAAGTTATTTTTAGAAATTGCCTCAGAAACCAGCCCATTTTAAACGTATAGGAAAATGTCCCTATTGAAATGCATTGAAACAATGCTTTCCAATGAGGGGGAAACAATTTTCAAATGCAAATTGCACCAAAACTACAAATCCGATCGACATGAAAATAACTTAGCACACCTCTTGTGGACGCTGGCTTCGAAATGACACCTCACTGGAGTCTGTGCGTTCAGCGGTTCGGGCCGCATTAACTGCGAAAAAAAGCCTAATAATAATAATAATAATAACTACATGGGTATTTCCTGAAGGAACTACAGATAGTGCTTTGGAATGGTGCCCGGGCTGCCCCTGCAAGACTTTCACACTTGGGTGCCCCTCAGATGCTGGTTTGGTAGTTGTAGCCCCTCAGGGTTGAGGATTTGGTGGGCGGGGCCACTCTGGGTCCGATTTGGGGGGTGGAGCCACTCTGGGTCCGATTTGGTGGCCCGGGTCACTCTGGGTCCGATTTGGTGGCCCGGGTCACTCTGGGTCCGATTTGGTGGCCCGGGTCACTCTGGGTCCGATTTGGTGGCCCGGGTCACTCTGGGTCCGATTTGGTGGCCCGGGTCACTCTGGGTCCGATTTGGTGGCCCGGGTCACTCTGGGTCCGATTTGGTGGCCCGGGTCACTCTGGGTCCGATTTGGTGGCCCGGGTCACTCTGGGTCCGATTTGGTGGGCCGGGTCACTCTGGGTCCGATTCGGTGGGCCGGGTCACTCTGGGTCCGATTTGGCGGCCCGGGTCACTCTGGGTCCGATTTGGCGGGCGGCGCCACTCTGGGTCCGATTTGGCGGGCGGCGCCAC
Organism: Ranitomeya variabilis; assembly: GCF_051348905.1. Lineage (NCBI taxonomy): Eukaryota > Metazoa > Chordata > Amphibia > Anura > Dendrobatidae > Ranitomeya > Ranitomeya variabilis. Next base: position 215,122,696 of record NC_135237.1, read on the forward strand.
TCTGGGTTCGATTTGGCGGGCGGCGCCTCTCTGGGTCCGATTTGGCGGGCGGCGCAACTCTGGGTCCGATTTGGCGGGCGGCGCCACTCTGGATCTGATTTGGCGGGCGGCGCCACTCTGGGTCCGATTTGGCGGGCGGCGCCACTCTGGGTCCGATTTGGCGGGCGGCGCCACTCTGGGTCCGATTTGGCGGCCCGGGTCACTCTGGGTCCGATTTGGCGGGCGGCGCCACTCTGGGTCCGATTTGGCGGGCGGCGCCACTCTGGGTCCGAGTTGGCGGGCGGCGCCACTCTGGGTCCGATTTGGCGGGCGGCGCCACTCTGGGTCCGATTTGGCGGGCGGCGCCACTCTGGGTCCGATTTGGCGGGCGGCGCCACTCTGGGTCCGATTTGGCGGGCGGCGCCACTCTGGGTCCGATTTGGTGGGCGGCGCCACTCTGGGTCCGATTTGGCGGGCGGCGCCACTCTGGGTCCGATTTGGCGGGCGGCGCCACTCTGGGTCCGATTTGGCGGGCGGCGCCACACTGGGTCCGATTTGGCGGGCGGCGCCACTCTGGGTCCGATTTGGCGGGCGGGGGCACTCTGGGTCCGATTTGGCAAGGGTGGGCACTCTGGTCCGATTTGGTGGGCTGGGTCCGATTTGGTGAGCGGGGCAATAATGATAAGACTACAGATAGTGCTTTGTAATTGTGCTGTACTGTCACTTTAAGAGCTGATATTATCTGACAAAACTTGTGACCTGGTGGGCTGGTAGAGTTTATAGGCGTTGGCTGTTGTGAATTTGCTTTTTGCTCCCTCTAGTGGTTACTAGTTTTTTGACTCTGGTTTTTCTGTCATTCCTTTTATCCGCACCTGGGTCGTTAGTTAGGGGTGTTGCTATATAAGCTCCCTGGACCTTCAGTTCTATGCCTGGCAACGTAGTTATCAGAGCTAGTCTGCTGTGCTCTTGTCTACTGATCCTGGTTCCAGTTATATCAGCTAAGTCTGCCTTTTGCTTTTTGCTATTTGTTTTGGTTTTGTATTTTTGTCCAGCTTGTTCCAAATCTATATCCTGACCTTTCCTGGAAGCTCTAGGGGGCTGGTGTTCTCCCCCCGGACCGTTAGACGGTTCGGGGGTTCTTGAATTTCCAGTGTGGATTTTGATAGGGTTTTTGTTGACCATATAAGTTACCTTTCTTTATTCTGCTATCAGTAAGCGGGCCTCTCTGTGCTAAACCTGGTTCATTTCTGTGTTTGTCATTTCCTCTTACCTCACCGTTATTATTTGTGGGGGGCTTCTATCCAGCTTTGGGGTCCCCTTCTCTGGAGGCAAGAAAGGTCTTTGTTTTCCTCTACTAGGGGTAGCTAGATTCTCCGGCTGGCGCGTGTCATCTAGAATCAACGTAGGAATGATCCCCGGCTACTGCTAGTGTTGGCGTTAGGAGTAGATATATGGTCAACCCAGTTACCACTGCCCTATGAGCTGGATTTTTGTATTCTGCAGACTTCCACGTTCCTCTGAGACCCTCGCCATTGGGGTCATAACAGTTGGCATAGTAACTGGGTCTCACTGCACATATCAATGAGGTAATCAGCCAGGTGGCAGTTATTTTTAGAAATTGCCTCAGAAATCAGGCCCATTATAAACGTATTGGAAAATTTCCCTATTGAAATGCATTGAGACACTTTTTTCAAACGCAAATTGCGCCAAAACTACAAATCCGATCGACACGAAAAATACTTAGCACACCTCTCAGGAACGCTGGCTTCGAAATGACACCTCACTGGAGTCTGTGAGTTTAGCGGTTCGGGCCGCATTACGTGCGGACTGAATAATAATAATAAGAATAAGAAGTTTACCACGGTGGAATAACAGTATAGTGCTTTGTTCCAAAGCACTATAATAATAACTAGATGGGTATTTCCTGAAGGAACTACAGATAGTGCTTTGGAATGGTGCCCGGGCTGCCCCTGCAAGACTTTTACACTTGGGTGCCCCTCAGATGCTGGTTTGGTAGTTGTAGCCCCTCAGGGTTGAGGATTTGTTGGGCGGGGCCACTCTGGGTCCGATTTGGGGGGTGGAGCCACTCTGGGTCCGATTTGGTGGGCTTGGTCACTCTGGGTCCGATTTGGTGGGCCGGGCCACTATGGGTCCGATTTGGTGGGCCGGGCCACTCTGGGTCTGATTTGGTGGCCCGTGTCACTCTGGGTCCGATTTGGTGGCCCGGGTCACTCTGGGGCCGATTTGGTGAGCGGGGCCCCTCAGGGGCCGATTTGGTGGGCCGGGCCACTCTGGGTCCGATTTGGTGGCCCGGGTCACTCTGGGTCCGATTTGGTGGGCCGGGTCACTCTGGGTCCGATTTGGTGGGCCGGGTCACTCTGGGTCCGATTTGGTGGGCCGGGTCACTCTGGGTCCGATTTGGTGGGCCGGGTCACTCTGGGTCCGATTTGGTGGGCCGGGTCACTCTGGGTCCGATTTGGTGGCCCGGGTCACTCTGGGTCCGATTTGGTGGCCCGGGTCACTCTGGGTCCGATTTGGTGGCCCGGGTCACTCTGGTTTCGATTTGGTGGCCCGGGTCACTCTGGGTCCGATTTGGTGGCCCGGGTCACTCTGGGTCCGATTTGGTGGCCCGGGTCACTCTGGGTCCGATTTGGTGGCCCGGGTCACTCTGGGTCCGATTTGGTGGGCCGGGTCACTCTGGGTCCGATTTGGTGGGCCGGGTCACTCTGGGTCCGATTTGGTGGCCCGGGTCACTCTGAGTCCGATTTGGTGGCCCGGGTCACTCTGGGTCCGATTTGGTGGCCTGGGTCTCACTGGGTCCGATTTGGTGGCCCGGGTCACTCTGGGTCCGATTTGGTGGCCCGGGTCACTCTGGGTCCGATTTGGTGGCCCGGGTCACTCTGGGTCCGATTTGGTGGGCCGGGTCACTCTGGGTCCGATTTGGTGGGCCGGGTCACTCTGGGTCCGATTTGGTTGCCCAGGTCACTCTGGGTCCGATTTGGTGGCCCAGGTCACTCTGGGTCCGATTTGGTGGCCCGGGTCACTCTGGGACCGATTTGGTGGCCCGGGTCACTCTGGGTTTGATTTGGTGGCCCGGGTCACTCTGGGTCCGATTTGGTGGGCCGGGTCATTCTGGGTCCGATTTGGTGGCCCGGGTCACTCTGGGTCCGATTTGGTGGCCCGGGTCACTCTGGGTCCGATTTGTTGGCCCGGGTCACTCTGGGTCCGATTTGGTGGGCCGGGTCACTCTGGGTCCGATTTGGTGGGCCGGGTCACTCTGGGTCCGATTTGGTGGGCCGGGTCCCTCTGGGTCCGATTTGGTGGGACGGATCACTCTGGGTCCGATTTGGTGGGCCGGGTCACTCTGGGTCCGATTTGGTGGGCCGGGTCCCTCTGACTGACAGCAGGATAAGGGAATGGCTGATAACAGAGAGAATAGACTGACAGAAGGACAGGGTAATGGCTGATAACAGAGAGAAATAGACTGACAGCAGTACGGGGAATGGCTGATAACAGAGAGAAATAGACTGACAACAGGACGGGGAATGGCTGATAACAGAGAGAATAGACTGACAGCAGGACGGGGGAATGGCTGATAACAGAGAGAATAGACACAGCAGGACAGGGGAATGGCTGATAACAGAGAGAAATAGACTGACAGCAGTACGGGGAATGGCTGATAACAGAGAGAATAGACTGACAGCAGGACCGGGAATGGCTGATAACAGAGAGAATAGACTGACAGCAGGACAGGGGAATGGCTGATAACAGAGAGAAATAGACTGACAGCAGTACGGGGAATGGCTGATAACAGAGAGAAATAGATGGGTATTTCTTGAAGGAACTACAGATAGTGCTTTGGAATGGTGCCCGGGTTGCCCCAGCAAGACTTTCACACTTGGGTGCCCCTCAGGCGCTGGTTTGGTAGTTGTAGCCACTCTGGGTCCGATTTGGTGGGCGCTGTATACTGCGCGGCTCTGCGCTGTATACTGCGCGGCTCTGCGCTGTATGCTGCGGGGCTCTGCGCTGTATGCTGCGGGGCTCTGCGCTGTATGCTGCGGGGCTCTGCGCTGTATGCTGTGGGGCTCTGCGCTGTACGCTGCGGGGCTCTGCGCTGTATGCTGCGGGGCTCTGCGCTGTATGCTGCGGGGCTCTGCGCTGTACGCTGCGGGGCTCCGAGCTGTACGCTGCGGGGCTCCGCGCTGTATGCTGCGCGGCTCCGCGCTGTATGCTGCGCGGCTCCGCGCTGTATGCTGCGCGGCTCCACGCTGTATAATGCGCGGCTCCGTGCTGTATAATGCGCGGCTCTGCGCTGTATGCTGCGCGGCTCTGCGCTGTATGCTGCGGGGCTCTGCGCTGTATACTGCGCGGCTCTGCGCTGTATACTGCGGGGCTCTGCTCTGTATACTGCGGGGCTCTGCGCTATATGCTGCGGGGCTCTGCGCTGTATACTGTAATAATAATAAGACTACAGATAGTCCTTTGGAATTGTGCTGTGCTGTCACTTTAAGAGCTGATATTATCTGGCAAAACTGTGCTGGTGTGGTCATGTACAGTTCGCAGGCGTTGGCATAGTAACTGTGTCTGACTGCGCATATCAATGAGCTAATCAGCCAGGTGGCATTTGGCAGTTAAGTTATTTTTAGAAATTGCCTCAGAAACCAGACCATTTTAAACGTATAGGAAAATTTCCCTATTGAAATGCATTGAAACAATGCTTTCCAATGAGGGGGAAACAATTTTCAAATGCAAATTGCGCCAAAACGACAAATCCGATCGACATGAAAATAACTTAGCACACCTCTCGTGGACGCTGGCTTCGAAATGACACCTCACTGGAGTCTGTGCGTTCAGCGGTTCGGGCCGCATTAACTGCGAAAAAAAGCCTAATAATAATAATAACTAGATGGGTATTTCCTGAAGGAACTACAGATAGTGCTTTGGAATGGTGCCCAGGTTGCCCCAGCAAGACTTTCACACTTGGGTGCCCCTCAGGAGCTGTTTTGGTAGTTGTAGCCACTCTGGGTCCGATTTGGCGGGCGGCGCCACTCCGGGTCCGATTTGGCAGGCGGCGCCACTCCGGGTCCGATTTGGCGGGCGGCGCCACTGGCAGGCGGCGCCACTCTGGGTCCGATTTGGCGGGCGGCGCCACTCTGAGTCCGATTTGGTGGGCGGCGCCACTGTGGGTCCGATTTGGCGGGCGGCGCCACTCTGGGTCCAATTTGGCGGGCGGCGCCACTCTGGGTCCGATTTGGCGGGCGGCGCCACTCTGGGTCCGATTTGGCGGGCGGCGCCACTCTGGGTCCGATTTGGCGGGCGGCGCCATTCTGGGTCTGATTTTGCGGGCGGCGCCACTCTGGGTCCGATTTGGCGGGCGGCGCCACTCTGGGTCCGACTTGGCGGGCGGCGCCACTCTGGGTCCGACTTGGCGGGTGGCGCCACTCTGGGTCCGACTTGGCGGGCGGCGCCACTCTGGGTCCGACTTGGCGGGCGGCGCCACTCTGGGTCCGATTTGGCGGGCGGCGCCACTCTGGGTCCGATTTTGTGGGCGGGGTCACTCTGGGTCCGATTTTGTGGGCGGGGTCACTCTGGGTCCGATTTTGTGGGCGGGGTCACTCTGGGTCCGATTTTGTGGGCGGGGTCACTCTGGGTCCGATTTTGTGGGCGGGGTCACTCTGGGTCCGATTTTGTGGGCGGGGTCACTCTGGGTCCGATTTGGCGGTCGGGGTCACTCTGGTTCCGATTTGGCGGGCGGGGTCACTCTGGTTCCGATTTGGTGGGCGGGGCCCCCCAGGGGCCGATTTGGTGGGCCGGGCCACTCTGGGTCCGATTTGGTGGGCCGGGCCACTCTGGGTCCGATTTTGTGGGCGGGGTCACTCTGGGTCCGGTTTGGCGGGCGGGGTCACTCTGGTTCCGATTTGGTGGCCCGGCTCACTCTGGGTCCGATTTGGTGGGCGGGGCCCCCCAGGGGCCGATTTGGTGGCCCGGGTCACTCTCGGTCCGATTTGGTGGCCCGGGTCACTCTGGGTCCGATTTGGTGGCCCGGGTCACTCTGGGTCCGATTTGGTGGCCCGGGTCACTCTGGGTCCGATTTGGTGGCCCGGGTCACTCTGGGTCCGATTTGGTGGCCCGGGTCACTCTGGGTCCGATTTGGTGGCCCGGGTCACTCTGGGTCCGATTTGGTGGCCCGGGTCACTCTGGGTCCGATTTGGTGGGCCGGGTCACTCTGAGTCCGATTTATTGGGCCGGGTCACTCTGGGTCCGATTTGGTGGGCGGGGTCACTCTGGTATCGATTTGGTGGGCGGGTCACTCTGGGTCCGATTTGGTGGGCGGAGCCACTCTGGGTCTGATTTGGTGGGCGGGGCACCTCAGGGTCCGATTTGTTGGGCGGGGTCACTCGGGGTCCGAATTGGTGAGCGTGGCAATAATAATAATATGACTACAGATAGTGCTTTGTATTTGTGCTGTGCTATCAGTTTAAGAGCTGATATTATCTGACAAAACTTGTGTGCTGGACTCATGTAGAGTTCATAGGCGTTGGCATAGTAACTGGGTCTGACTGCGCTGTATACTGCGCGGCTCTGCGCTGTATACTGCGCGGCTCTGCGCTGTATACTGCGGGGCTCTGCGCTGTATACTGCGGGGCTCTGCGCTGTATGCTGCAGGGCTCTGCGCTGTATGCTGCTGGGCTCTGCGCTGTATGCTGCGGGGCTCTGAGCTGTATGCTGCGGGGCTCTGAGCTGTATGCTGCGGGGCTCTGCGCTGTATGCTGCGCGGCTCTACGCTGTATGCTGCGCGGCTCTGCGCTGTATGCTGCGCGGCTCTGCGCTGTATGCTGCGCGGCTCCGCGCTGTATGCTGCGCGGCTCCACGCTGTATGCTGCGCGGCTCCGTGCTGTATACTGCGGGGCTCTGCGCTGTATACTGCGGGGCTCTGCGCTGTATGCTGCGGGGCTCTGCGCTGTATGCTGCTGGGCTCTGCGCTGTATGCTGCGGGGCTCTGAGCTGTATGCTGCGGGGCTCTGAGCTGTATGCTGCGGGGCTCTGCGCTGTATGCTGCGCGGCTCTACGCTGTATGCTGCGCGGCTCTGCGCTGTATGCTGCGCGGCTCTGCGCGGCTCTGCGCTGTATGCTGCGCGGCTCTGCGCTGTATGCTGCGCGGCTCCACGCTGTATGCTGCGCGGCTCCGTGCTGTATAATGCGCGGCTCCGCGCTGTATACTGCGCAGCTCTGCGCTGTATACTGTGGGGCTCTGCGCTGTATACTGTGGGGCTCTGCACTGTATGCTGCGGGGCTCTGCGCTGTATGCTGCGCGGCTCCGTGCTGTATAATGCGCGGCTCCGCACTGTATACTGCGCGGCTCTGCGTTGTATACTGCGGGGCTCTGCGCTGTATGCTGCGGGGCTATGCGCTGTATGCTGCGGGGCTATGCGCTGTATGCTGCGGGGCTCTGCGCTGTATGCTGCGCGGCTCTGCGCTGTATACTGCGGGGCTCTGCGCTGTATGCTGCGGGGCTCTGCGCTGTATGCTGCGCGGCTCCGCGCTGTATGCTGCGTGGCTCTGCGCTGTATAATGCGGGGCTCTGCGCTGTATGCTGCGGGGCTCTGCGCTGTATGCTGCGGGGCTCTGCGCTGTAGGCTGCGCGGCTCTGCGCGGCTCTGCGCTGTATGCTGCGGGGCTCTGCGCTGTATGCTGCGCGTCTCCGTGCTGTATAATGCGCGACTCCGCGCTGTATACTGCGCGGCTCTGCGTTGTATACTGCGGGGCTCTGCGCTGTATGCTGCGGGGCTATGCGCTGTATGCTGCGGGGCTCTGCGCTGTATGCTGCGCGGCTCTGCGCTGTATACTGGGGGGCTCTGCGCTGTATGCTGCGGGGCTCTGCGCTGTATGCTGCGCGGCTCCGCGCTGTATGCTGCGTGGCTCTGCGCTGTATAATGCGGGGCTCTGCGCTGTATGCTGCGGGGCTCTGCGCGGCTCTGCGCTGCATGCTGCGCGGCTCCGCGCTGTATAATGCGTGGCTCCGCGCTGTATAATGCGCGGCTCTGCTCTGTATACTGTGCGGCTCTGCGCTGTATACTGCGGGGCTCTGCGCTGTATGCTGCGGGGCTCTGCGCTGTATACTGTAATAATAATAAGACTACAGATAGTCCTTTGGAATTGTGCTGTGCTGTCACTTTAAGAGCTGATATTATCTGACAAAACTGTGACCTGGTTGAGTTGGTAGGCGTTGGCATAGTAACTGTGTCTGACTGCGCATATCAATGAGCTAATCAGCCAGGTGGCATTTGGCAGTTAAGTTATTTTTAGAAATTGCCTCAGAAACCAGCCCATTTTAAACCTATAGGAAAATTTCCCTATTCAAATGCATTGAAACAATGCTTTCCAATGAGGGGGAAACAATTTTCAAATGCAAATTGCACCAAAACTACAAATCCGATCCACATGAAAATAACTTAGCACACCTCTTAGGGACGCTGGCTTCGAAATGACACCTCACTGGAGTCTGTGCGTTCAGCGGTTCGGGCCGCATTAACTGCGAAAAAAAGCCTAATAATAATAATAACTAGATGGGTATTTCCTGAAGGAACTACAGATAGTGCTTTGGAATGGTGCCCGGGCTGCCCCTGCAAGACTTTCACACTTGGGTGCCCCTCAGATGCTGGTTTGGTAGTTGTAGCCCATCAGGGTTGAGGATTTGGTGGGCGGGGCCACTCTGGGTCCGATTTGGTGGGTGGAGCCACTCTGGGTCCGATTTGGTGGACTGGGTCACTCTGGGTCCGATTTGGCGGGCGGCGCCACTCTGGGTCCGATTTGGCGGGCGGCGCCACTCTGGGTCCGATTTGGCGTTCGGCGCCACTCTGGGTCCGATTTGGCGGGCGGCGCCACTCTGGGTCCGATTTGGCGGGCGGCGCCACTCTGGGTCCGATTTGGCGGGCGGCGCCACTCTGGGTCCGATTTGGCGGGCGGCGCCACTCTGGGTCCGATTTGGGGGGCGGCGCCACTCTGGGTCCGATTTGGCGGGCGGCGCCACTCTGGGTCCGATTTGGCGGGCGGCGCCACACTGGGTCCGATTTGGCGGGCGGCGCCACTCTGGGTCCGATTTGGCAGGCGGCGCCACTCTGGGTCTGATTTGGTGGGCGGCGCCACTCTGGGTCCGATTTGGCGGGCGGCGCCACTCTGGGTCCGATTTGGCGGGCGGCGCCACTCTGGGTCCGATTTGGCGGGCGGCGCCACTCCGGGTACGATTTGGCGGGCGGTGCCACTCTGGGTCCGATTTGGCGGGCGGCGCCACTCTGGGTCCGATTTGGCGGGCGGCGCCACTCTGGGTCCGATTTGGCGGGCGGCGCCACTCTGGGTCCGATTTGGCGGGCGGCACCACTCTGGGTCCGATTTGGCGGGCGGCGCCACTCTGGGTCCGATTTGGCGGGCGGCGCCACTCTGGGTCCGATTTGGCGGGCGACGCCACTCTGGGTCCGATTTGGCGGGCGGCGCCACTCTGGGTCCGATTTGGCGGGCGGCGCCACACTGGGTCCGATTTGGCGGGCGGCGCCACTCTGGGTCCGATTTGGCGGGCGGAGCCACTCTGGGTCCGATTTGGCGGGCGGCGCCACTCTGGGTCCGATTTGGCGGGCGGCGCCACTCTGGGTCCGATTTGGCGGGCGGCGCCACTCTGGGTCCGATTTGGCGGGCGGCGCCACTCTGGGTCCGATTTGGCGGGCGGCGCCACTCTGGGTCCGATTTGGCGGGCGGCGCCACTCTGGGTCCGATTTGGCGGGCGGCGCCACTCTGGGTCCGATTTTGCGGGCGGCGCCACTCTGGGTCTGAATTGGCGGGCGGCGCCACTCTGGGTCCGATTTGGTGAGCGGGGCAATAATTATAATAAGACTACAGATAGCGCTTTGAAATTGTGCTGTGCTATCACTTTAAGAGCTGATATTATCTGGCAAAACTGTGCTGGGGTCATGTACAGTTCGCAGGCGTTGGCATAGTAACTGGGCCTGACTGCGCATATCAATGAGCTAATCAGCCAGGTGGCAGGTACATTTCAAATTGCCTCAGAAACCCGGCCATTATAACCTATGGGAAAATTTCCCTATTGAAATGCATTACAATGAGGGGAAAAAACATTTTCAAATGCAAATTGCGCCAAAACTACAAATCCGATCGACACGAAAAATACTTAGCACACCTCTTGGGGACGCTGGCTTCGAAATGACACCTCACTGGAGTCTGTGAGTGAAGCGGTTCGGGCCGCATTACGTGCGGACTGAATAATAATAATAATAACTAGATGGGTATTTCCTGAAGGAACTACAGATAGTGCTTTGGAATGGTGCCCGGGCTGCCCCTGCAAGACTTTCACACTTGGGTGCCCCTCAGGCGCTGGTTTGGTAGTTGTAGCCCCTCAGGGTTGAGGCTTGGTTGGCCGGGTCACTCTGGGTCCGATTTGGTGGGCCGGGTCACTCTGGGTCCCATTTGGTGGGCTGGGTCACTCTGGGTCCCATTTGGTGGGCCGGGTCACTCTGGGTCCCATTTGGTGGGCCGGGTCACTCTGGGTCCCATTTGGTGGGCCGGGTCACTCTGGGTCCCATTTGGTGGGCCGGGTCACTCTGGGTCCCATTTGGTGGGCCGGGTCACTCTGGGTCCCATTTGGTGGGCCGGGTCACTCTGGGTCCCATTTGGTGGCCCGGGTCACTCTGGGTCCCATTTGGTGGCCCGGGTCACTCTGGGTCCCATTTGGTGGCCCGGGTCACTCTGGGCCCGATTTGGTGGCCCGGTTCACTCTGGGCCCGATTTGGTCAACCCGGGTCACTCTGGGCCCGATTTGGTGGCCCGGGTCACTCTGGGCCCGATTTGGTGGCCCGGGTCACTCTGGGTCCGATTTGGTGGCCCGGGTCACTCTGGGTCCGATTTGGTGGCCCGGGTCACTCTGGGTCCGATTTGGTGGCCCGGGTCACTCTGGGTCTGATTTGGTGGCCCGGGTCACTCTGGGTCCGATTTGGTGGCCCGGGTCACTCTGGGTCCGATTTGGTGGCCCGGGTCACTCTGGGTCCGATTTGGTGGGCGGCGCCACTCTGGGTCCGATTTGGCGGGCGGCGCCACTCTGGGTCCGATTTGGCGGGCGGCGCCACTCTGGGTCCGATTTGGCGGCCCGGGTCACTCTGGGTCCGATTTGGTCAACCCGGGTCACTCTGGGTCCGATTTGGCGGGCGGCGCCACTCTGGGTCCGATTTGGCGGGCGGCGCCACTCTGGGTCCGATTTGGCGGCCCGGGTCACTCTGGGCCCGATTTGGTCAACCCGGGTCACTCTGGGTCCGATTTGGCGGGCGGCGCCACTCTGGGTCCGATTTGGCGGGCGGCGCCACTCTGGGTCCGATTTGGCGGGCGGCGCCACTCTGGGTCCGATTTGGCGGGCGGCGCCACTCTGGGTCCGATTTGGCGGCCCGGGTCACTCTGGGCCCGATTTGGTCAACCCGGGTCACTCTGGGTCCGATTTGGCGGGCGGCGCCACTCTGGGTCCGATTTGGCGGGCGGCGCCACTCTGGGTCCGATTTGGCGGGCGGCGCCACTCTGGGTCCGATTTGGCGGCCCGGGTCACTCTGGGCCCGATTTGGTCAACCCGGGTCACTCTGGGTCCGATTTGGCGGGCGGCGCCACTCTGGGTCCGATTTGGCGGGCGGCACCACTCTGGGTCCGATTTGGCGGGCGGCGCCACTCTGGGTCCGATTTGGCGGGCGGCGCCACTCTGGGTCCGATTTGGCGGCCCGGGTCACTCTGGGCCCGATTTGGGCAACCCGGGTCACTCTGGGTCCGATTTGGCGGGCGGCGCCACTCTGGGTCCGATTTGGCGGGCGGCGCCACTCTGGGTCCGATTTGGCGGGCGGCGCCACTCTGGGTCCGATTTGGCGGGCGGCGCCACTCTGGGTCCGATTTGGCGGCCCGGGTCACTCTGGGCCCGATTTGGTCAACCCGGGTCACTCTGGGTCCGATTTGGCGGGCGGCGCCACTCTGGGTCCGATTTGGCGGGCGGCGCCACTCTGGGTCCGATTTGGCGGGCGGCGCCACTCTGGGTCCGATTTGGCGGCCCGGGTCACTCTGGGCCCGATTTGGTCAACCCGGGTCACTCTGGGTCCGATTTGGCGGGCGGCGCCACTCTGGGTCCGATTTGGCGGGCGGCGCCACTCTGGGTCCGATTTGGCGGGCGGCGCCACTCTGGGTCCGATTTGGCGGCCCGGGTCTCTCTGGGCCCGATTTGGTCAACCCGGGTCACTCTGGGTCCGATTTGGCGGGCGGCGCCACTCTGGGTCCGATTTTGCGGGCGGCGCCACTCTGGGTCCGATTTTGCGGGCGGCGCCACTCTGGGTCCGATTTTGCGGGCGGCGCCTCTCTGGGTCCGATTTGGCGGGCGGCGCCTCTCTGGGTCCGATTTGGCGGGCGGCGCAACTCTGGGTCCGATTTGGCGGGCAGCGCCACTCTGGGTCCGATTTGGCGGGCGGCGCCACTCTGGGTCCGATTTGGCGGGCGGCGCCACTCTGGGTCCGATTTGGCGGCCGGCGCCACTCTGGGTCCGATTTGGCGGGCGGCGCCACTCTGGGTCCGATTTGGCGGGTGGCGCCACTCTGGGTCCGACTTGACGGGCGGCGCCACTCTGGGTCCGATTTGGCACTCTGGTCCGATTTGGTGGGCTGGGTCCGATTTGGTGAGCGGGGCAATAATGATAAGACTACAGATAGTGCTTTGTAATTGTGCTGTACTGTCACTTTAAGAGCTGATATTATCTGACAAAACTTGTGACCTGGTGGGCTGGTAGAGTTTATAGGCGTTGGCATAGTAACTGGGTCTCACTGCGCATATCAATGAGGTAATCAGCCAGGTGGCAGTTATTTTTAGAAATTGCCTCAGAAATCAGGCCCATTATAAACGTATTGGAAAATTTCCCTATTGAAATGCATTGAGACACTTTTTTCAAACGCAAATTGCGCCAAAACTACAAATCCGATCGACACGAAAAATACTTAGCACACCTCAGGAACGCTGGCTTCGAAATGACACCTCACTGGAGTCTGTGAGTTTAGCGGTTCGGGCCGCATTACGTGCGGACTGAATAATAAGAATAAGAAGTTTACCACGGTGGAATAACAGTATAGTGCTTTGTTCCAAAGCACTATAATAATAAGAAGAAGAAGTTTACCACGGTGGAATAACAGTATAGTGCTTTGTTCCAAAGCACTATAATAATAATAAGAAGAAGTTTACCACGATGGAATAACAGTATAGTGCTTTGTTCCAAAGCACTATAATAATAATAATAAGAAGTTTACCACGATAGAATAACAGTATAGTGCTTTGTTCCAAAGCACTATAACTAGATGGGCATTTCCTGAAGGAAATACATGGTGCTTGAACAGCACTGCCAGCTTTACAGCAGCACTTTTCACACACGGGACCAGGGGGGCCACTTACTTTTCCACACCCGGGACCGGGGCGCACTTACTTTTGCACACGGGGCCGGGGGCGCACTTACTTTTGCACACGGGGCCGGGGGCGCACTTACTTTTGCACACGGGGCCGGGGGCGCACTTACTTTTGCACACGGGGCGCACTTACTTTTGCACACGGGGCCGGGGGCGCACTTACTTTTGCACACGGGGCCGGGGGCGCACTTACTTTTGCACACGGGGCCGGGGCGCACTTTTGCACACGGGGCCGGGGGCGCACTTACTTTTGCACACGGGGCCGGGGGCGCACTTACTTTTGCACACGGGGCCGGGGGCGCACTTACTTTTGCACACGGGGCCGGGGGCGCACTTACTTTTGCACACGGGGCCGGGGGCGCACTTACTTTTGCACACGGGGCCGGGGGCGCACTTACTTTTGCACACGGGGCCGGGGGCGCACTTACTTTTGCAAACGGGGCCGGGGGCGCACTTACATTTGCACACGGGGCCGGGGGCGCACTTACTTTTGCACACGGGGCCGGGGGCGCACTTACTTTTGCACACGGGGCCGGGGGCGCACTTACTTTTGCACACGGGGCCGGGGGCGCACTTACTTTTGCACACGGGGCCGGGGGCGCACTTACTTTTGCACACGGGGTCGGGGGCGCACTTACTTTTGCACACGGGGCCGGGGGCGCACTTACTTTTGCAAACGGGGCCGGGGGCGCACTTACTTTTGCACACGGGGCCGGGGGCACACTTACTTTTGCACACGGGGCCGGGGGCACACTTACTTTTGCACACGGGGCCGGGGGCGCACTTACTTTTGCACACGGGGCCGGGGGCGCACTTACTTTTGCACACGGGGCCGGGGGCGCACTTACTTTTGCACACGGGGCCGGGGGCGCACTTACTTTTGCACACGGGGCCGGGGGCGCACTTACTTTTGCACACGGGGCCGGGGGCGCACTTACTTTTGCACACGGGGCCGGGGGCGCACTTACTTTTGCACACGGGGCCGGGGGCGCACTTACTTTTGCACACGGGGCCGGGGGCGCACTTACTTTTGCACACGGGGCCGGGGGCGCACTTACGTTTGCACACGGGGCCGGGGGCGCACTTACTTTTGCACACGGGGCCGGGGGCGCACTTACTTTTGCACACGGGGCCGGGGGCGCACTTACTTTTGCACACGGGGCCGGGGGCGCACTTAATTTTGCACACGGGGCCGGGGGCGCACTTACTTTTCACACACGGGGCCGGGGGGGCACTTACTTTTCACACATGGGGCCGGGGGCGCACTTACTTTTGCACACGCGTCCGGGGGCGCACTTACTTTTCACACACGGGGCCGGGGGGCACTTACTTTTCACACACGGGGCCGGAGGGGCACTTACTTTTCACACACGGGGCTGGGGGGGCACTTACTTTTCACACACGGGGCCGGGGGGCCACTTACTTTTCACACACGGGGCCGGGGGGGGCACTTACTTTTCACACACGGGGCCGGGGGGGCACTTACTTTTCACACACGGGACGAGAGGGTGTCATAGTCACTTTATTCTGATGTTTGACTTTGATAAATGATCATGTCCTAAAATGGACACCGTACATTTGCATAGCTGCCATCTTTGGAAGGTCAAGTTGGGGGTAATGGAAAGATCGCCATTATTTCCTATGGGAAATTTTTTTTAAAAAATGCGATTTAAATAAAATCTACATATCGGATCGACTATAAAAGTCATAGCACACCTGTCCCCACCGAGGCCTTCGAAACGCCGCCTGAACGGGGTCTCTGCGCCGAGCGGTTCGGGCCGCATTAATTGCGGAAAACGCGGAGAAGAATAATAATAATAACTAGATGGGCATTTCCTGAAGGAAATACATGGTGCTTGAACAGCGCTGCCAGCTTTACAGCAGCACTTTTCACACCCGGGACCGGGGCGCACTTACTTTTCCACACCCGGGACCGGGGCGCACTTACTTTTGCACACGGGGCCGGGGGCGCACTTACTTTTGCACACGGGGCCGGGGGCGCACTTACTTTTGCACACGGGGCCGGGGGCGCACTTACTTTTGCACACGGGGCCGGGGGCGCACTTACTTTTGCACACGGGGCCGGGGGCGCACTTACTTTTGCACACGGGGCCGGGGGCGCACTTACTTTACACACACGGGGCCGGGGGGGCACTTACTTTTGCACACGGTGTCGGGGGCGCACTTACTTTTGCACACGGGGCCGGGGGCGCACTTACTTTTGCACACGGGGCCGGGGGCGCACTTACTTTTGCACACGGGGCCGGGGGCGCACTTACTTTTCACACACGGGGCCGGGGGGGGCACGTACTTTTGCACACGGGGCCGGGGGCGCACTTACTTTTGCACACGGGGCCGGGGGCGCACTTACTTTTGCACACGGGGCCGGGGGCGCACTTACTTTTGCACACGGGGCCGGGGGCGCACTTACTTTTGCACACGGGGCCGGGGGCGCACTTACTTTTGCACACGGGGCCGGGGGGCGCACTTACTTTTCACACACGGGGCCGGGGGGCGCACTTACTTTTCACACACGGGGCCGGGGGGCACTTACTTTTCACACACGGGGCCGGGGGGCACTTACTTTTCACACACGGGGCCGGGGGGGCACTTACTTTTCACACACGGGACGAGAGGGTGTCATAGTCACTTTATTCTGATGTTTGACTTTGATAAATGATCATGTCCTAAAATGGACACCGTACATTTGCATAGCTGCCATCTTTGGAAGGTCAAGTTGGGGGTAATGGAAAGTTCGCCATTATTTCCTATGGGAAATTTTTTTTTTTAAAATGCGATTTAAATAAAATCTACATATCGGATCGTCTATAAAAGTCATAGCACACCTGTCCCCACCGAGGCCTTCGAAACGCCGCCTGAACGGGGTCTCTGCGCCGAGCGGTTCGGGCCGCATTAATTGCGGAAAACGCGGAGAAGAATAATAATAATAACTAGATGGGCATTTCCTGAAGGAAATACATGATGCTTGAACAGCGCTGCCAGCTGACAATGAACCTCAGGAGCAAGTCTGGCATGCAGGGCCCTGCCCCTGGGTATCCAATTTGGCCCCTTGGTAGCCACTTTGATGTGCGGGGCCCCTTGTTAGCAACTTTGGCCCCTTGGTAGCCATTTTGGCATGCAGGAATCCTTGGTAGCCACTTTGGCCACATCCTCTTATATACAAACATCACTCCTATATACAGACACCACTCCTATATACAGACATCCCTCTATATACAGACACCACTACCATATACAGAGATCCCTCTATATACAGATACCACTCCTATATACAGACATACCCCTATATACAGACAGCACTACAATATACAGAAATCCCCCTATATACAGACACCACTTCTATATAAAGACATCCCTCTATATACAGACACCACTCCTATATACAGACACCACTCTTATATGCAGGCACCTCTCCTATATACAGACATCCCTCTATATACAGACATCACTCCTATATATAGACATCCCCTATATACAGACACCACTCCTATATTCAGACACCCCCCTATATACAGACATCCCCCTATATACAGACATCTCTACTATATACAGACATCCCCCAATATAGAGACACCACTCCTATATACAGACATCCCTCTATATACAGACATCTCTCCTATATACAGACATCCCTCTATATACAGACACCACTACTATATACAGACATCCCTCTATATACAGACATCTCTCCTATATACAGACATCCCTCTATATACAGACACCACTCCTATATACAGACATCCCCCTATATACAGACACCACTCCTATATACAGACACCACTCCTATATGCAGGCACCTCTCCTATATACAGACATCCCTCTATATACAGACACCACTCCTATATACAGACATTCCCCTATATACAGACACCGCTCCTATATACAGACATCCCCCTATATACAGACACCACTCTTATATACAGATATCCCCCTATATACAGACACCACTCCTATATACAGACATCCCTCTATATACAGACACCACTCCTATATACAGACATCCCTCTATATACAGACACCACTCTTATATACAGACACCACTCTTATATACAGACACCACTCCTATATACAGACATCCCTCTGTATACAGACACTACTCCTATATACAGACATCCCTCTATATACAGACATCCCTCTATATACAGACATCCCTCTATATACAGACACCACTCCTATATACAGACATCCCTCTATATACAGACACCACTCCTATATACAGACATCCCCCTATATACAGACACCACTCTTATATACAGACATCCCGCTCTATACAGACACCACTCCTATATACAGACATCCCTCTATACACAGACATCTCTCCTATATACAGACATCCCTCTATATACAGACATCTCTCCTATATACAGACATCCCTCTATATACAGACACCACTACTATATACAGACATCCCTCTATATACAGACATCTCTCCTATATACAGACATCCCTCTATATACAGACACCACTCCTATATACAGACATCCCCCTATATACAGACACCACTCCTATATACAGACACCACTCCTATATGCAGGCACCTCTCCTATATACAGACATCCCTCTATATACAGACACCACTCCTATATACAGACATTCCCCTATATACAGACACCGCTCCTATATACAGACATCCCCCTATATAGAGACACCACTCTTATATACAGATATCCCCCTATATACAGACACCACTCCCATATACAGACATCCCTCTATATACAGACACCACTCCTATATACAGACATCCCTCTATATACAGACACCACTCTTATATACAGACACCACTCTTATATACAGACACCACTCCTATATACAGACATCCCTCTGTATACAGACACTACTCCTATATACAGACATCCCTCTATATACAGACATCCCTCTATATACAGACATCCCTCTATATACAGACACCACTCCTATATACAGACATCCCTCTATATACAGACACCACTCCTATATACAGACATCCCCCTATATACAGACACCACTCTTATATACAGACATCCCGCTCTATACAGACACCACTCCTATATACAGACATCCCTCTATATACAGACATCTCTCCTATATACAGACATCCCTCTATATACAGACACCACTCCTATATACAGACATCCCTCTATATACAGACATCTCTCCTATATACAGACATCCCTCTATATACAGACACCACTCCTATATACAGACATCCCCCTATATACGACACCACTCCTATATACAGACATCCCCCTATATACGACACCACTCCTATATACAGACATCCCTCTATATACAGACACCTCTCCTATATACAGACATCCCCCTATATACAGACACCACTCCTATATACAGACATCCCTCTATATACAGACACCACTCCTATATACAGACATCCCTCTATATACAGACATCTCTCCTATATACAGACATCCCCATATATACAGACACCACTCCTATATACAGACATCCCTCTATATACAGACACCACTCTTATATACAGACATCCCGCTCTATACAGACACCACTCCTATATACAGACATCCCTCTATATACAGACATCTCTCCTATATACAGACATCCCTCTATATACAGACACCACTCCTATATACAGACATCCCTCTATATACAGACATCTCTCCTATATACAGACATCCCTCTATATACAGACACCACTCCTATATACAGACATCCCCCTATATACGACACCACTCCTATATACAGACATCCCTCTATATACAGACACCTCTCCTATATACAGACATCCCCCTATATACAGACACCACTCCTATATACAGACATCCCTCTATATACAGACACCACTCCTATATACAGACATCCCTCTATATACAGACATCTCCTATATACAGACATCCCCATATATACAGACACCACTCCTATATACAGACATCCCTCTATATACAGACACCAATACTATATACAGACATCCCTCTATATACAGACACCACTCCTATATACAGACATCCCTCTATATACAGACATCTCTCTCATATACAGACATCCCTCTATATACAGACACCACTCCTATATACAGACATCCCCCTATATACAGACACCACTCCTATATACAGACATCACTCTATATACAGACACCACTCCTATATACAGACATCCCTCTATATACAGACACCACTCCTATATACAGACATCCCCCTATATACAGACACCACTCCTATATACAGACATCCCCCTATATACAGACACCACTCCTATATACAGACATCCCTCTGTATACAGACACCACTCCTATATACAGACATCCCTCTATATACAGACACCACTCCTATATACAGACATCCCTCTATATACAGACACCACTCCTATATACAGATATCCCTCTATATACAGACATATCTTCTATATTCAGACATCCCCCTATATAGAGACACCACTCCTATATACAGACATCCCTCTGTATACAGACACAACTCCTATATACAGACATCCCTCTACATACAGACACCACTCCTATATACAGACATCCCTCTATATACAGACACCACTCCTATATACAGACATCCCTCTATCTACAGACATCTCTCCTATATACAGACATCCCTCTATATACAGACACCACTCCTATATACAGATATCCCTCTATATACAGACATCTCTCCTATATACAGATATCCCTCTATATACAGACATTACTCCTATATACAGACATCCCCCTATATACAGACACCACTCTTATATACAGACATCTCTCTATATAGACACCACTCCTATATACAGACATCCCCCTATATACAGACACCACTCCTATATACAGACATCCCCCTATATACAGACACCACTCCTATATACAGACATCCCCCTATATACAGACACCACTCATATATACAGACATCCCTCTATATACAGACACCACTCCTATATACAGACATCCCTCTATATACAGACACCACTCCTGTATACAGACATCCCTCTGTATACAGACATCACTCATATATACAGACATCCCACTATATACAGACCCCACTCCTATATACAGACATCCCCCTATATACAAACATCCCCCTATATACAGACACCACTCCTATATACAGACATCCCTCTGTATACAGACACCACTCCTATATACAGACATCCCTCTATATACAGACACCACTCCTATATACAGACATCCCTCTATATACAGACACCACTCCTATATACAGACATCTCCCTATATAGACACCACTCCTATATACAGACATCCCTCTATATATAGACACCATTCCTATATAAAGACATCCCTCTGTATACAGACACCACTCCTATATACAGACATCCCCCTATATACAGACACCACTCCTATATACAGACATCCCTCTGTATACAGACACCACTCCTATATACAGACATCCCTCTACATACAGACACCACTCCTATATACAGACATCCCCCTATATACAGACACCACTCCTATATACAGACATCCCTCTGTACACAGACACCACTCCTATATACAGACATCCCTCTATGTACAGACACCACTCCTATATACAGACATCCCTCTATATACAGACGCCACTCCTATATACAGACATCCCCCTATATACAGACACCACTCCTATATACAGACATCCCTCTATGTACAGACACCTCTCCTATATACAGACATCCCTCTATATACAGACAACACTCCTATATACAGACATCCCCCTATATACAGACACCACTCCTATATACAGACATCCCCCTATATACAGACACCACTCCTATATACAGACATCCCCCTATATACAGACACCACTCCTATATACAGACATCCCCCTGTATACAGACACCACTCCTATATACAGATATCCCTCTGTATACAGACACCACTCCTATATACAGACATCCCCCTATATACCGACACCACTCCTATATGCAGACATCCCTCTATATACAGACACCACTCCTATATACAGACATCCCTCTATATACAGACACCACTCCTATATACAGACATCCCTGTATATACAGACATCTCTCCTATATACAGACATCCCTCTATATACAGACACCACTCCTATATACAGACATCCCCCTATATACAGACAACACTCCTATATACAGACATCCCCCTATATACAGACACCACTCCTATATACAGACATCCCTCTGTATACAGACACCACTCCTATATACAGACATCCCTCTGTATATAGACACCACTCCTATATACAGACATCCCTCTATATACAGACACCACTCCTATATACAGACATCCCTCTATATACAGACACCACTCCTATATACAGACATCCCCCTATATATAGACACCACTCCTATATACAGACATCCCTCTATATACAGACATCCCTCTATATACAGACACCACTCCTGTATACAGACATCCCTCTGTATACAGACATCACTCATATATACAGACATCCCACTATATACAGACCCCACTCCTATATACAGACATCCCCCTATATACAAACATCCCCCTATATACAGACACCACTCCTATATACAGACATACCTCTGTATACAGACACCACTCCTATATACAGACATCCCTCTATATACAGACACCACTCCTATATACAGACATCCCTCTATATACAGACACCACTCCTATATACAGACATCCCCCTATATATAGACACCACTCCTATATACAGACATCCCTCTATATACAGACATCCCTCTATATACAGACACCACTCCTGTATACAGACATCCCTCTGTATACAGACATCACTCATATATACAGACATCCCACTATATACAGACCCCACTCCTATATACAGACATCCCCCTATATACAAACATCCCCCTATATACAGACACCACTCCTATATACAGACATACCTCTGTATACAGACACCACTCCTATATACAGACATCCCTCTATATACAGACACCACTCCTATATACAGACATCCCTCTGTATACAGACACCACTCCTATATACAGACATCCCTCTGTATATAGACACCACTCCTATATACAGACATCCCTCTATATACAGACACCACTCCTATATACAGACATCCCTCTATATACAGACACCACTCCTATATACAGACATCCCCCTATATATAGACACCACTCCTATATACAGACATCCCTCTATATACAGACATCCCTCTATATACAGACACCACTCCTATATACAGACATCCCTCTATATACAGACACCACTCCTATATACAGACATCCCTCTATATACAGACACCACTCCTATATACAGACATCCCTCTATATACAGACACCACTCCTATATACAGACATCCCTGTATATACAGACATCTCTCCTATATACAGACATCCCTCTATATACAGACACCACTCCTATATACAGACATCCCCCTATATACAGACAACACTCCTATATACAGACATCCCCCTATATACAGACACCACTCCTATATACAGACATCCCTCTGTATACAGACACCACTCCTTGCACACGGGGCCGGGGGGCGCACTTACTTTTGCACACGGGGCCGGGGGTGCACTTACTTTTTCACACGGGGCCGGGGGCGCACTTACTTTTGCACACGGGGCCGGGGGCGCACTTACTTTTGCACACGGGGCCGGGGGCGCACTTACTTTTGCACACGGGGCCCCGGGCGCACTTACTTTTGCACACAGGGCCGGGGGCGCACTTACTTTTGCACACGGGGCCGGGGGCGCACTTACTTTTGCACACGGGGCCGGGGGGGCACTTACTTTTCACACACGGGGCCGGGGGGGCACTTACTTTTCACACACGGGACGAGAGGGTGTCATAGTAACTTTATTCTGATGTTTGACTTTGATAAATGATCATGTCCTAAAATGGACACCGTACATTTGCATAGCTGCCATCTTTGGAAGGTCAAGTTCGGGGTAATGGAAAGTTCGCCATTATTTCCTATGGGAATTTTTTTTTTTTAAATGCGATTTAAATAAAATCTACATATCGGATCGACTATAAAAGTCATAGCACACCTGTCCCCACCGAGGCCTTCGAAACGCCGCCTGAACGGGGTCTCTGCGCCGAGCGGTTCGGGCCGCATTAATTGCGGAAAACGCGGAGAAGAAGAATAATAATAACTAGATGGGCATTTCCTGAAGGAAATACATGGTGCTTGAACAGCGCTGCCAGCTGCCAATGAACCTCAGGAGCAAGTCTGGCATGCAGGGCCCTGCCCCTGGGTATCCAATTTGGCCCCTTGGTAGCCACTTTGATGTGCGGGGCCCCTTGTTAGCAACTTTGGCACCTTGGTAGCCATTTTGACAAGCAGGAATCCTTGGTAGCCCCTTTGGCCACATCATCTTATATACAGACATCACTCCTATATACAGACACCACTCCTATATACAGACACAACTCCTACATACAGACATCCCTCTATATACAGACACCACTACCATATACAGAGATCCCTCTATATACAGATACCACTCCTATATACAGACATACCCCTATATACAGACAGCACTACAATATACAGACATCCCCCTATGTACAGACACCATTTCTATATAAAGACATCCCTCTATATACAGACACCACTCCTATATACAGACACCACTCCTATATGCAGGCACCTCTCCTATATACAGATATCCCTCTATATACAGACACCACTCCTATATACAGACATCCCCCTATATACAGACACCACTCCTATATTCAGACATCCCCCTATATAGAGACACCACTCCTATTTACAGACATCCTCCTATATACAGACATCTCTACTATATACAGACATCCCCCTATATAGAGACACCACTCCTATATACAGACATCCCTCTATATACAGACACCACTCCTTTATACAGACATCCCCCTACATACAGACACCACTTCTATATACAGACATCCCCTTATATACACAGACACCACTCCTATATGCAGACATCGCCCTATATACAGACATCCCTCTATATACAAACACCACTCCTATATACAGACATCCCTCTAAATACAGACACCACTCCTATATACAGACATCCCCCTATATACAAACACCACTCCTATAAACAGACATCCCTCTATATACAGACACCACTCCTATATACAGACATCTCTCCTATATACAAACATCCCCCTATATACAGACATCTCT
The DNA here is from genome assembly GCF_051348905.1 of Ranitomeya variabilis. Classification (NCBI taxonomy): domain Eukaryota; kingdom Metazoa; phylum Chordata; class Amphibia; order Anura; family Dendrobatidae; genus Ranitomeya; species Ranitomeya variabilis. The sequence continues at coordinate 215,147,207 of NC_135237.1, forward strand.
CCTATATACAGACATCTCTCCTATATACGGACATTCCTCTATATACAGACACCACTTCTATATACAGACATCCCTCTATATACAGACACCACTCCTATATACAGACATCCCTCTATATACAGACACCACTCCTATATACAGACATCCCTCTATATACAGACACCACTCCTATATACAGACATCCCTCTATATACAGACATCTCCCCTATATACAGACATCCCCCTATATACAGACACCACTCCTATATACAGACATCCCTCTATATACAGACACCACTCCTATATACAGACATCCCTCTATATAGAGACATCTCTCCTATATACAGACATCCCTCTATATACAGACACCACTCCTATATACAGACATCCCTCTATATACAGACATCTCTCCTATATACAGACATCCCTCTATATACAGACACCACTCCTATATACAGACATCCCACTATATACAGACACCACTCCAATATACAGACATCCCTCTATATACAGACACCACTCCTATATACAGACATCCCTCTATATACAGACACCACTCCTATATACAGACATCCCTCTATATACAGACACTCTTATATACAGACATCCCTCTATATACAGACACCACTCCTATATACAGACATCCCTCTATATACAGACACCACTCCTATATACAGACATCCCCCTATATACAGACACCACTCCTATATACAGACATCCCCCTATATACAGACACCACTCCTATATACAGACATCCCTCTGTATACAGACACCACTCCTGTATACAGACATCCCTCTATATACAGACACCACTCCTATATACAGACATCCCTCTATATACAGACACCACTCCTATATACAGACATCCCTCTATATACAGACATATCTCCTATATTCAGACATCCCCCTATATAGACACCACTCCTATATACAGACATCCCTCTGCATACAGACACAACTCCTATATACAGACATCCCTCTATATACAGACACCACTCCTACATACAGACATCCCTCTATATACAGACACCACTCCTATATACAGACATCCCTCTATATACAGACATCTCTCCTATATACAGACATCCCTCTATATACAGACACCACTCCTATATAAAGACATCCCTCTATATACAGACATCTCTCCTATATACAGACATCCCTCTATATACAGACACCACTCCTATATACAGACATCCCCCTATATACAGACACCACTCCTATATACAGACATCCCTCCATATACAGACACCACTCCTATATACAGACATCCCTCCATATACAAACACCACTCCTATATACAGACATCCCTCTATATACAGACACCACTCCTATATACAGACATCCCTCTATATACAGACACCACTCCTATATACAGACATCCCTCTATATACAGACACCACTCCTATATACAGATATCCCCCTATATACAGACACCACTCCTATATACAGACATCCCTCTGTATACAGACACCACTCCTATATACAGACATCCCTCTATATACAGACACCACTCCTATATACAGACATCCCTCTATATACAGACACCACTCCTATATACAGACATCCCCCTATATACAGACACCACTCCTATATACAGACATCCCTCTAAATACAGACACCACTCCTATATACAGCCATCCCCCTATATACAGACACCACTCCTATATACAGACATCCCTCTATATACAGACACCACTCCTATATACAGACACCACTCTTATATACAGACATCCCTCTATATACAGACATCTCTCCTATATACAGACATCCCTGTATATACAGACACCACTCCTATATACAGACATCCCCCTATATACAGACACCACTCCTATATACAGACATCCCCCTATATACAGACATCCCCCTATATACAGACACCACTCCTATATACAGACATCCCTCTATATACAGACACCACTCCTATATACAGACATCCCTCTATATACAGACATCTCTCCTATATACAGACATCCCCCTATATACAGACACCACTCCTATATACAGACATCCCTCTATATACAGAAACCACTCCTATATACAGACATCCCTCTATATACAGACATCTCTCCTATATACAGACATCCCTCTATATACGGACACCACTCCTATATACAGACATCCCCCTATATACGGACACCACTCCAATATACAGACATCCCTCTATATACAGACACCACTCCTATATACAGACATCCCTCTATATAAAGACACCACTCCTATATACAGACATCCCTCTATATACAGACAACACTCTTATATACAGACATCCCTCTATATACAGCCACCACTCCTATATACAGACATCCCGCTATATACAGACACCACTCTTATATACAGACATCCCTCCGTATACAGACACCACTACTATATACAGACATCCCTCTGTATACAGACACCACTCCTATATACAGACATCCCTCTTTATACAGACACCACTCCTATATACAGACATCCCTCTATATACAGACACCACTCCTATATACAGACATCCCCCTATATACAGACACCACTCCTATATACAGACATCCCTCTATATACAGACACCACTCCTATATACAGACATCCCTCTATATACAGACACCACTCCTATTTACAGACATCCCTCTATATACAGACACCACTCCTATATACAGATATCCCCCTATATACAGACACCACTCCTATATACAGACATCCCCCTTTATACAGACCGGGGACGCACTTACTGTTGCACACGGCGCCGGGGGTGCACTTACTTTTGCACACGGGGCCGGGGGCGCACTTACTTTTGCACACGGGGCCGGGGGCGCACTTACTTTTGCACACGGGGCCGGGGGCGCACTTACTTTTGCACACGGGGCCGGGGGCGCACTTACTTTTGCACACGGGGCCGGGGGCGCACTTACTTTTGCACACGGGGCCGGGGGCGCACTTACTTTTGCACACGGGGCCAGGGGCGCACTTACTTTTGCACATGGGGCCGGGGGGCGCACTTACCTTTGCACACGGGGCCGGGGGCGCACTTACTTTTGCACACGGGGCCGGGGGCGCACTTACTTTTGCACACGGGGCCGGGGGCACACTTACTTTTGCACACGGGGTTGGGGGCGCACTTACTTTTGCACACGGGGCCGGGGGCGCACTTACTTTTGCACACGGGGCCGGGGGGGGCACTTACTTTTCATACACGGGACGAGAGGGTGTCATAGTCACTTTATTCTGATGTTTGACTTTGATAAATGATCATGTCCTAAAATGGACACCGTACATTTGCATAGCTGCCATATTTGGAAGGTCAAGTTGGGGGTAATGGAAAGTTCGTCATTATTTCCTATGGGAAATTTTTTTTCTAAAATGCGATTTAAATAAAATCTACATATCGGATCGACTATAAAAGTCATAGCACACCTGTCCCCACCGAGGCCTTCGAAACGCCGCCTGAACGGGGTCTCTGCGCCGAGCGGTTCGGGCCGCATTAATTGCGGAAAACGCGGAGAAGAAGAAGAATAATAAAATATAAGAAATCGGATTACAATATGTTGCTTGAACCTAGGAGGTTCAAGCACCATAACTAGATGGGCATTTCCTGAAGGAAATACATGGTGCTTGAAAAGCGCTGCCAGCTGCCAATGAACCTCAGGAGCATTCTGGCATGCAGGGCTCTGCCCCTGGGTATCCACTTTGGCCCCTTGGTAGCCACTTTGATGTGCGGGGCCCCTTGTTAGCAGCTTTGGCCCCTTGGTAGCCATTTTGGCATGCAGGAATCCTAGGTAGCCACTTTGGAGCACACAGCCTCTCGGTAGCCACTTTGGCCACATCCTCTTATATACAGACATCACTCCTATATACAGACAACACGCCTATATACAGACACAACTCCTACATACTGACATCCCTCTATATACAGACACCACTACCATATACAGACATCCCTCTATATACAGACACCACTCCTATATACAGACATCCCTCTATATACAGACACCACTCCTATATACAGACATACCCCTATATACAGACACCACTACAATATACAGACATCCTTCTATATACAGACACCACTCCTATATACAGACATCCCACTATATACAGACATCCCCTATATACAGACACCACTCCTATATACAGACATCTCTCCTATATACAGACATCCCTCTATATACAGACATCTCTCCCTTATACAGACATCTCTCCTATATACAGACATCCCCCTATATACAGACACCCCTCCTATATACAGACATCCCCCTATATACAGACACCACTTCTGTATACAGACATCCCTCTATATACAGACACCACTCCTATATACAGACACCACTCGTATATGCAGGCACCTCTCCTATATACAGACACCACTCCTATATACAGACATCCCCCTATATACAGACATCTCTCCTATATACGGACATTCCTCTATATACAGACACCACTCCTATATACAGACATCCCTCTGTATACAGACACCACTCCTATATACAGACATCCCTCTGTATACAGACACCACTCCTATATACAGACATCCCTCTATATACAGACACCACTCCTATATACAGACATCCTCTATATACAGACACCACTCCTATATACAGACATCCCTCTATATACAGACACCACTCCTATATACAGACATCCCTGTATATACAGACATCTCTCCTATATAGAGACATCCCTCTATATACAGACACCACTCCTATATACAGACATCCCCCTATATACAGACACCACTCCTATATACAGACATCCCCTATATACAGACACCACTCCTATATACAGACATCCCTCTGTATACAGACACCACTCCTATATACAGACATCCCTCTATATACAGACCCCACTCCTATATACAGACATCCCCCTATATACAGACACCACTCCTATATACAGACATCCCTCTATATACAGACACCACTCCTATATACAGACATCCCTCTGTATACAGACACCACTCCTATATACAGACATCCCTCTATATACAGACACCACTCCTATATACAGACATCCCTCTATATACAGACACCACTCCTGTATACAGACATCCCTCTGTATACAGACACCACTCCTATATACAGACATCCCTCTATATACAGACAACACTCCTATATACAGACATCCCTCTATATACAGACACCACTCCTATATACAGACATCCCTGTATATACAGACATCTCTCCTATATACAGACATCCCTCTATATACAGACACCACTCCTATATACAGACATCCCCCTATATACAGACAACACTCCTATATACAGACATCCCCCTATATACAGACACCTCTCCTATATACAGACATCCCTCTGTATACAGACACCACTCCTATATACAGACATCCCTCTATATACAGACATCCCTCTGTATACAGACACCACTACTATATACAGACATCCCTCTATATACAGACATCCCTCTATATACAGACATCCCTCTATATACAGACATCTCTCCTATATACAGACATCCCTCTATATACAGACACCACTCCTATATACAGACATCCCTCTGTATACAGACACCACTGCTATATACAGACATCCCACTATATACAGACACCACTCTTATATACAGACATCCCCCTATATACAGACATCCCCCTATGTACAGACACCACTCCTATATACAGACATCCCTCTGTATACAGACACCACTCCTATATACAGACATCCCCCTATATACAGACACCACTCCTATACACAGACATCCCTCTATGTACAGACACCACTCCTATATACAGACATCCCTCTGTATACAGACACCAATCCTATACACAGACATCCCTCTATGTACAGACACCACTCCTATATACAGACATCCCTCTGTATACAGACACCACTCCTATATACAGACATCCCCCTATATACAGACACCACTCCTATACACAGACATCCCTCTATGTACAGACACCACTCCTATATACAGACATCCCTCTGTATACAGACACCAATCCTATACACAGACATCCCTCTATGTACAGACACCACTCCTATATACAGACATCCCTCTTTATACAGACACCACTCCTATATACAGACATCCCTCTATATACAGACACCACTCCTATATACAGACATCCCTCTATATACAGACACCACTCCTATATACAGACATCCCTCTGTATACAGACACCACTTCTATATACAGACATCCCTCTATATACAGACACCACTCCTATATACAGACATCCCTCTATATACAGACACCACTCCTATATACAGACATCCCCCTATATACAGACACCACTCCTATATACAGACATCCCTCTATATACAGACACCTCTCCTATATACAGACATCCCTCTATATACAGACAACACTCCTATATACAGACATCCCACTATATACAGACACCACTCCTATATACAGACATCCCCCTATATACAGACACCACTCCTATATACAGACATCCCCCTATATACAGACACCACTCCTATATACAGACATCCCTCTGTATACAGACACCACTCCTCTATACAGACATCCCTCTGTATACAGACACCACTGCTATATACAGACATCTCTCTATATACAGACACCACTCCTATATACAGACATCTCTCTATATACAGACACCACTCCTATATACAGACATCCCTCTATATACAGACACCACTCCTATATACAGACATCCCTGTATATACAGAAATCTCTCCTATATACAGACATCCCTCTGTATACAGACACCAATCCTATATACAGACATCCCTCTATATACAGACACCACTCCTATATACAGACATCCCTCTGTATACAGACACCACTCCTATATACAGACATCCCTCTGTATACAGACACCACTCCTATATACAGACATCCCTCTATATACAGACACCACTCCTATATACAGACATCCCCCTATATACAGACACCACTCCTATATACAGACATCCCTCTATATACAGACACCAATCCTATATACAGACATCCCTCTATATACAGACACCACTCCTATATACAGACATCTGCCTATATACAGACACCATTACTATATACAGACATCCCTCTGTATACAGACACCACTCCTATATACAGACATCCCTCTATATACAGACACCACTCCTATATACAGACATCCCTCTATATACAGACACCACTCCTATATACAGACATCCCCCTATATACAGATACCACTCTTATATACAGACATCCCTCTATATACAGACACCACTCCTATATACAGACATCCCTCTGTATACAGACACCACTACTATATGCAGACATCCCTCTATATACAGACACCACTCCTATATACAGACATCCCTCTATGTACAGACACCACTCCTATATACAGACATCCCTCTATATACAGACATCTCTCCTATATACAGACATCCCTCTATATACAGACACCACTCCTATATACAGACATCCCTCTATATACAGACATCTCTCCTTTATACAGATATCCCTCTATGTACAGACACCACTCCTATATACAGACATCCCCCTATATACAGACACCACTCTTATATACAGACATCCCTCTATATACAGACACCACTCCTATATACAGACATCCCTCTATATACAGACACCACTCCTATATACAGACATCCCTCTATATATAGACACCACTCTTATATACAGACATCCCTCTATATACAGACACCACTCCTATATACATTCATCCCCCTATATACAGACATCACTCCTATATACAGACATCCCTCTATATACAGACACCACTCCTATATACAGACATCCCTCTTTATACAGACACCACTCCTATATACAGACGATCCCCTATATACAGACACCACTCCTATATACAGACATCCCCCTATATACAGACACCACTCCTATATACAGACATCCCTCTAAATACAGACACCACTCTTATATACAGACATTCCCCTATATACAGACTCGTATATACAGGTCAGAGTTGTGGGTCGCTTACTTTTCACACACGGGGCCGGGGGGCACTTACTTTTCACACACGGGGCCGGGGGGCACTTACTTTTCACACACGGGGCCGGGGGGCACTTACTTTTCACACACGGGGCCGGGGGGCACTTACTTTTCACACACGGGGCCGGGGGGCACTTACTTTTCACACACGGGGCCGGGGGGCACTTACTTTTCACACACGGGGCCGGGGGGCACTTACTTTTCACACACAGGGTCGGGGGCATTTACTTTTCACACACGGGGCCGGGGGGGGCACTTACTTTTCACACACGGGGCCGGGGGGGGCACTTACTTTTCACACACGGGGCCGGGGGCGCACTTACTTATCACACACGGGGCCGGGGGCGCACTTACTTTTGCACACGGGGCCGGGGGCGCACTTACGTTTGCACACGGGGCCGGGGGCGCACTTACTTTTGCACACGGGGCCGGGGGCGCACTTACTTTTGCACACGGGGCCGGGGGCGCACTTACTTTTGCACACGGGGCCGGGGGCGCACTTACTTTTGCACACGGGGCCGGGGGCGCACTTACTTTTGCACACGGGGCCGGGAGGGCACTTACTTTTCACACACGGGGCCGGGGGGGCACTTACTTTTCACACACGGGGCCGGGTGGGCACTTACTTTTCACACACGGGGCCGGGGGGGGCACTTACTTTTGACACACGGGGCCGGGGGGCACTTACTTTTCACACACGGGGCCGGGGGGCACTTACTTTTCACACACGGGGCCGGTGGGCACTTACTTTTCACACACGGGGCCGGGGGGGCACTTACTTTTCACACACGGGGCCGGGGGGGCACTTACTTTTCACACACGGGGCCGGGGGGCACTTACTTTTCACACACGGGGCCGGGGGGCACTTACTTTTCACACACGGGACGGGAGGGTGTCATAGTCACTTTATTCTGATGTTTGACTTTGATAAATGATCATGTCCTAAAATGGACACCGTACATTTGCATAGCTGCCATCTTTGGAAGGTCAAGTTCGGGGTAATGGAAAGTTCGCCATCATTTCCTATGGGAAATTTTTTTTTTTAAATGCGATTTAAATAAAATCTACATATCGGATCGACTATAAAAGTCATAGCACACCTGTCCCCACCGAGGCCTTCGAAACGCCGCCTGAACGGGGTCTCTGCGCCGAGCGGTTCGGGCCGCATTAATTGCAGAAAACGCGGAGAAGAAGAAGAATAATAAAATATAAGAAATCGGATTACAATATGTTGCTTGAACCTAGGAGGTTCAAGCACCATAATAAACTAGATGGGCATTTCCTGAAGGAAATACATGGTGCTTGAACAGCGCTGCCAGCTTTACAGCAGCACTTTTTACACACGGGACAGGGGGGCCACTTACTTTTCCACACCCGGGACCAGGGAAGCACTTACTTTTCCACACCCGGGACCGGGGCGCACTTACTTTTGTACACCCGGGACCGGGGCGCTCTTAATTTTGCACACGGGGCCGGGGGCGCACTTACTTTTGCACACGGGGCCGGGGGCGCACTTACTTTTGCACACGGGGCCGGGGGCGCACTTACTTTTGCACACGGGGCCGGGGGCGCACTTACTTTTGCACACGGGGCCGGGGACGCACTTACTTTTGCACACGGGGCCGGGGACGCACTTACTTTTGCACACGGGGCCGGGGACGCACTTACTTTTGCACACGGGGCCGTGGGCGCACTTACTTTTGCACACGGGGCCGGGGGCGCACTTACTTTTGCACACGGGGCCGGGGGCGCACTTACTTTTGCACACGGGGCCGGGGGCGCACTTACTTTTGCACACGGGGCCGGGGGCGCACTTACTTTTGCACACGGGGTCGGGGGCGCACTTACTTTTGCACACGGGGCCGGGGCGCACTTACTTTTGCACACGGGGCCGGGGGCGCACTTACTTTTGCACACGGGGCCGGGGGCGCACCTACTTTTGCACACGGGGCCGGGGGCGCACTTACTTTTGCACACGGGGCCGGGGGCGCACTTACTTTTGCACAAGGGGCCGGGGGCGCACTTACTTTTGCACACGGGGCCGGGGACGCACTTACTTTTGCACACGGGGCCGGGGGCGCACTTACTTTTGCACACGGGGCCGGGGGCGCACTTACTTTTGCACACGGGGCCGGGGGCACACTTACTTTTGCACACGGGGCCGGGGGCGCACTTACTTTTGCACACGGGGCCGGGGGCGCACTTACTTTTGCACACGGGGCCGGGGGCGCTCTTACTTTTGCACACGGGGCCGGGGGCGCACTTACTTTTGCACACGGGGCCGGGGGCGCACTTACTTTTGCACACGGGGCCGGGGGCGCACTTACTTTTGCACACGGGGCCGGGGGCGCACTTACTTTTGCACACGGGGCCGGGGGCGCACTTACTTTTGCACACGGGGCCGGGGGCGCACTTACTTTTGCACACGGGGCCGGGGGCGCACTTACTTTTGCACACGGGGCCGGGGGCGCACTTACTTTTGCACACGGGGCCGGGGGCGCACTTACTTTTGCACACGGGGCCGGGGGCGCTCTTACTTTTGCACCCGGGGCCGGGGGCGCACTTACTTTTGCACACGGGGCCGGGGGCGCACTTACTTTTGCACACGGGGCCGGGGGCGCACTTACTTTTGCACACGGGGCCAGGGGCGCACTTACTTTTGCACACGGGGCCGGGGGCGCACTTACTTTTGCACACGGGGCCGGGGACGCACTTACTTTTGCACACGGGGCCGGGGGCGCACTTACTTTTGCACACGGGGCCGGGGGCGCACTTACTTTTGCACACGGGGCCGGGGGCGCACTTACTTTTGCACACGGGGCCGGGGGCGCACTTACTTTTGCACACGGGGCCGGGGGCGCACTTACTTTTGCACACGGGGCCGGGGGCGCACTTACTTTTGCACACGGGGCCGGGGGCGCACTTACTTTTGCACACGGGGCCGTGTGATAAATGATCATGTCCTAAAATGGATACCGTACATTTGCATAGCTGCCATCTTTGGAAGGTCAAGTTTGGGGTAATGGAAAGTTCGCCATTATTTCCTATGGGAAATTTTTTTTTTTAAATGCGATTTAAATAAAATCTACATATCGGATCGACTATAAAAGTCATAGCACACCTGTCCCCACCGAGGGCTTCGAAACGCCGCCTGAACGGGGTCTCTGCGCCGAGCGGTTCGGGCCGCATTAATTGCGGAAAACGCGGAGAAGAAGAAGAATAATAACTAGATGGGCATTTCCTGAAGGAAATACATGGTGCTTGAACAGTGCTGCCAGCTGCCAATGAACCTCAGGAGCAAGTCTGGCATGCAGGGCCCTGCCCCTGGGTATCCAATTTGGCCCCTTGGTAGCCACTTTGATGTGCGGGGCCCCTTGATAGCAACTTTTGCCCCTTGGTAGAAACTTTGATGTGCGGGGCCCCTTGTTAGCAACTTTGGCCCCTTGGTAGCCATTTTGGCATTTAGGAATCCTTGGTAGCCATTTTGGCATTTAGGAATCCTTGGTAGCCATTTTGGCATTTAGGAATCCTTGGTAGCCACTTTAATCGGAGGCCGGGGACCCTCGGCCTCCGATTTGGTGGCCGGGGACCCTCGGCCTCCGATTTGGAGGCCGGGGACCCTCGGCCTCCGATTTGGTGGCCGGGGACCCTCGGCCTCCGATTTGGAGGCCGGGGACCCTCGGCCTCCGATTTGGAGGCCGGGGACCCTCGGCCTTCGATTTGGAGGCCGGGAACCCTCAGCCTTTGATTTGGTGGCCGGGGACCCTCGGCCTCCGATTTGGAGGCCGGGGACCTCAGATTTCGTGGCCGGGGACCCTCGGCCTCCGATTTGGAGGCCAGGGACCTCAGATTTGGAGGCCGGGGACCCTCAGCCTCCGATTTGGAGGCCGTGGACCCTCAGCCTCCGATTTGGAGGCCGGGGACCCTCGGCCTCCGATTTGGTGGCCGGGGACCCTCGGCCTCCGATTTGGAGGCCGGGGACCCTCGGCCTCCGATTTGGTGGCCGGGGACCCTCGGCCTCCGATTTGGAGGCCGGGGACCCTCGGCCTCCGATTTGGAGGCCGGGGACCCTCGGCCTCCGATTTGGAGGCCGGGGACCCTCGGCCTCCGATTTGGTGGCCGGGGACCCTCGGCCTCCGATTTGGTGGCCGGGGACCCTCGGCCTCCGACTTGGAGGCCGGATACTCGGCCTCCGATTTGGAGGCCGGGGACCCTCGGCCTCCGATTTGGAGGCCGGGGACCCTCGTCCTCCGATTTGGAGGCCGGGGACCCTCGGCCTCCGATTTGGTGGCCGGGGACCCTCGGCCTCCGATTTGGTGGCCGGGGACCCTCGGCCTCCGATTTGGAGGCCGGGGACCCTCGGCCTCCGATTTGGTGGCCGGGGACCCTCGGCCTCCGATTTGGAGGCCGGGGACCTCAGATTTTGTGGCCGGGGACCCTCGGCCTCTGATTTGGAGGCCGGGGACCTCCGATTTGGTGGCTGGGGACCCTCGGCCTCCGATTTGGAGGCCGGGGACCCTCGGCCTCCGATTTGGAGGCCGGGGACCCTCGGCCTCCGATTTGGAGGCCGGGGACCCTCGGCCTCCGATTTGGAGGCCGGGGACCCTCGGCCTCCGATTTGGAGGCCGGGGACCCTCGGCCTCCGATTTGGAGGCCGGGGACCCTTGGCCTCCGATTTGGTGGCCGGGGACCCTCGGCCTCCGATTTGGAGGCCGGGGACCCTCGGCCTCCGATTTGGAGGCCGGGGACCCTCGGCCTCCGATTTTGTGGCCGGGGACCCTCGGCCTCCGATTTGGAGGCCGGGGACCCTCGGCCTCCGATTTGGAGGCCGGGGACCCTCGGCCTCCGATTTGGTGGCCGGGGACCCTCGGCCTCCGATTTGGAGGCCGGGGACCCTCGGCCTCCGATTTGGAGGCCGGGGACCCTCGGCCTCCGATTTGGTGGCCGGGGACTCTCGGCCTCCGATTTGGAGGCCGGGGACCCTCTGCCTCCGATTTGGAGGCCGGGGACCCTCGGCCTCCGATTTGGTGGCCGGGGACCCTCGGCCTCCGATTTGGAGGCCGGGGACCCTCGGCCTCCGATTTGGTGGCCGGGGACCCTCGGCCTCCGATTTGGAGGCCGGGGACCCTCGGCCTCCGATTTGGTGGCCGGGGACCCTCGGCCTCCGATTTGGAGGCCGGGGTCCCTCGGCCTCCGATTTGGAGGCCGGGGTCCCTCGGCCTCCGATTTGGTGGCCGGGGACCCTCGGCCTCCGATTTGGTGGCCGGGGACCCTCGGCCTCCGATTTGGAGGCCGGGGACCCTCGGCGTCCGATTTGGAGGCCGGGGACCCTCGGCGTCCGATTTGGAGGCCGGGGACCCTCGGCCTCCGATTTGGAGTCCGGGGACCCTCGGCCTCCGATTTGGAGGCCGGGGACCCTCGGCCTCCGATTTGGAGGCCGGGGACCCTCGGCCTCCGATTTGGAGGCCGGGGACCCTCGGCCTCCGATTTGGAGGCCGGGGACCCTCGGCCTCCGATTTGGTGGCCGGGGACCCTCGGCCTCCGATTTGGAGGCCGGGGACCCTCGGCCTCCGATTTGGAGGCCGGGGACCCTCGGCCTCCGATTTGGAGGCCGGGGACCCTCGGCCTCCGATTTGGAGGCCGGGGACCCTCGGCCTCCGATTTGGAGGCCGGGGACCCTCGGCCTCCGATTTGGTGGCCGGGGACCCTCGGCCTCCGATTTGGAGGCCGGGGACCCTCGGCCTCCGATTTGGAGGCCGGGGACCATCGGCCTCCGATTTGGAGGCCGGGGACCCTCGGCCTCTGATTTGGAGGCCGGGGACCCTCGGCCTCCGATTCGGTGGCCGGGTACCCTCGGCCTCCGATTTGGTGGGCGGGGCCGGGGGGGGCACTTACTTTTTACACACGGGGCCGGGGGGCACTTACTTTCCACACCCGGGGCCGGGGGCGCACTTACTTTTGCACACGGGGCCGGGGGCGCACTTACTTTTGCACACGGGGCCGGGGGCGCACTTACTTTTGCACACGGGGCCGGGGGCGCACTTACTTTTGCACACGGGGCCGGGGGCGCACTTACTTTTGCACACGGGGCCGGGGGCGCACTTACTTTTGCACACGGGGCCGGGGGCGCACTTACTTTTGCACACGGGGCCGGGGGCGCACTTACTTTTGCACACGGGGCCGGGGGCGCACTTACTTTTGCACACGGGGCCGGGGGCGCACTTACTTTTGCACACGGGGCCGGGGGCGCACTTACTTTTGCACACGGGGCCGGGGGCGCACTTACTTTTGCACACGGGCCCGGGGGCGCACTTACTTTTGCACACGGGGCCGGGGGCGCACTTACTTTTGCACACGGGGCCGGGGGCGCACTTACTTTTGCACACGGGGCCGGGGGCGCACTTACTTTTGCACACGGGGCCGGGGGCGCACTTACTTTTGCACACGGGGCCGGGGGCGCACTTACTTTTGCACACGGGGTCGGGGGCGCACTTACTTTTGCACACGGGGCCGGGGGCGCACTTACTTTTGCACACGGGGCCGGGGGGGCACTTACTTTTGCACACGGGGCCGGGGGCGCACTTACTTTTGCACACGGGGATCGGGGGCGCACTTACTTTTGCACACGGGGCCGGGGGCGCACTTACTTTTGCACACGGGGCCGGGGGCGCCATTACTTTTGCACACGGGGCCGGGGGCGCCATTACTTTTGCACACGGGGCCGGGGGCGCCATTACTTTTGCACACGGGGCCGGGGGCGCCATTACTTTTGCACACGGGGCCGGGGGCGCCATTACTTTTGCACACGGGGCCGGGGGCGCACTTACTTATGCACACGGGGCCGGGGGCGCACTTACTTTTGCACACGGGGCCGGGGGCGCACTTACTTTTGCACACGGGGCCGTGTGATAAATGATCATGTCCTAAAATTGATACCGTACATTTGCATAGCTGCCATCTTTGGAAGGTCAAGTTTGGGGTAATGGAAAGTTCGCCATTATTTCCTATGGGAATTTTTTTTTTTTAAATGCGATTTAAATAAAATCTACATATCGGATCGACTATAAAAGTCATAGCACACCTGTCCCCACCGAGGGCTTCGAAACGCCGCCTGAACGGGGTCTCTGCGCCGAGCGGTTCGGGCCGCATTAATTGCGGAAAACGCGGAGAAGAATAATAATAATAACTAGATGGGCATTTCCTGAAGGAAATACATGGTGCTTGAACAGCGCTGCCAGCTGACAATGAACCTCAGGAGCAAGTCTGGCATGCAGGGCCCAGCCCCTGGGTATCCAATTTGGCCCCTTGGTAGCCACTTTGATGTGCGGGGCCCCTTGTTAGCAACTTTGGCCCCTTGGTAGCCATTTTGGCATGCAGGAATCCTTGGTAGCCACTTTGGCCACATCCTCTTATATACAGACATCACTCCTATATACAGACACCACTCCTATATACAGACATCCCTCTATATACAGACACCACTACCATATACAGAGATCCCTCTATATACAAATACCACTCCTATATACAGACATTCCCCTATATACAGACAGCACTACAATATACAGAAATCCCCCTATATACAGACACCACTTCTATATAAAGACATCCCTCTATATACAGACACCACTCCTATATACAGACACCACTCCTATATGCAGGCACCTCTCCTATATACAGACATCCCTCTTTATACAGACATCACTCCTATATACAGACATCCCCCTATATACAGACATCTCTACTATATACAGACATCCCCCAATATAGAGACACCACTCCTATATACAGACATCCCTCTATATACAGACATCTCTCCTATATACAGACATCCCTCTATATACAGACACCACTCCTATATACAGACATCCCCCTATATACAGACACCACTCCTATATACAGACACCACTCCTATATGCAGGCACCTCTCCTATATACAGACATCCCTCTATATACAGACACCACTCCTATATACAGACATCCCCCTATATACAGACACCACTCCTATATACAGACATCCCCCTATATGCAGACACCACTCCTATTTACAGATATCCCCCTATATACAGACACCACTCCTATATACAGACATCCCTCTATATACAGACACCACTCCTATATACAGACATCCCTCTATATAGACACCACCCTTATATACAGACATCTCTCTATATACATACACCACTCCTATATACAGACATCCCTCTGTATACAGACACCACTCCTATATACAGACATCCCTCTATATACAGACATCCCTCTATATACAGACACCACTCCTATATACAGACATCCCTCTATATACAGACACCACTCCTATATACAGACATCCCTCTATATACAGACATCTCTCCTATATACAGACATCCCTCTATATACAGACACCACTCCTATATACTGACATCCCTCTATATACAGACATCTCTCCTATATACAGACATCCCTCTATATACAGACACCACTCCTATATACAGACATCCCCCTATATACAGACACCACTCCTATATACAGACATCCCTCTATATACAGACACCTCTCCTATATACAGACATCCCCCTATATACAGACACCACTCCTATATACAGACATCCCTCTATATACAGACACCACTCCTATATACAGACATCCCTCTATATACAGACATCTCTCCTGTATACAGACATCCCCCTATATACAGACACCACTCCTATATACAGACATCCCTCTATATACAGACACCAATCCTATATACAGACATCCCTCTATATACAGACATCTCTCCTATATACAGACATCCCTCTATATACAGACACCACTCCTATATACAGACATCCCTCTATATACAGACACCACTCCTATATACAGACATCCCTCTATATACAGACATCTCTCCTGTATACAGACATCCCCCCTATATACAGACACCACTCCTATATACAGACATCCCTCTATATACAGACACCACTCCTATATACAGACATCCCCCTATATACAGACACCACTCCTATATACAGACATATCTTCTATATTCAGACATCCCCCTATATAGAGACACCACTCCTATATACAGACATCCCTCTATATACAGACACCACTCCTATTTACAGACATCCCTCTGTATACAGACATCTCTCCTATATACAGACATCCCCCTATATACAGACACCACTCCTATATACAGACATCCCTCTATATACAGACACCAATCCTATATACAGACATCCCTCTATATACAGACATCTCTCCTATATACAGACATCCCTCTATATACAGACACCACTCCTATATACAGACATCCCTCTATATACAGACATCTCTCCTATATACAGACATCCCTCTATATACAGACACCACTCCTATATACAGACATCCCACTATATACAGACACCACTCCTATATACAGACATCCCTCTATATACAGACACCACTCCTATATACAGACATCCCTCTATATACAGACACCACTCCTATATACAGACATCCCCCTATATACAGACACCACTCCTATATACAGACATCCCCCTATATACAGACACCACTCCTATAGACAGACATCCCTCTGTATACAGACACCACTCCTATATACAGACATCCCTCTATATACAGACACCACTCCTATATACAGACATCCCTCTATATACAGACACCACTCCTATATACAGACATCCCTCTATATACAGACATATCTTCTATATTCAGACATCCCCCTATATAGAGACACCACTCCTATATACAGACATCCCTCTGTATACAGACACAAATCCTATATACAGACATCCCTCTATATACAGACACCACTCCTATATACAGACATCCCTCTATATACAGACACCACTCGTATATACAGACATCCCTCTATATACAGACATCTCTCCTATATACAGACATCCCTCTATATACAGACACCACTCCTATATACAGACATCCCCCTATATACAGACATCACTCCTACAGACATCCCTCTGTATACAGACACCACTCCTATATACAGACATCCCTCTATATACAGACACCACTCCTAGACAGACATCCCTCTATATACAGACACCACTCCTATATACAGGCATCCCTCTATATACAGACACCACTCCTATATAGAGACATCCCTGTATATACAGACACCACTCCTATATACAGACATCCCCCTATATACAGACACCACTCCTATATACAGACATCCCCCTATATTCAGACATCCCCCTATATACGGACACCACTCCTATATACAGACATCCCTCTGTATACAGACACCACTCCTATATACAGACATCCCTCTATATACAGACACCACTCCTATATACAGACATCCCTCTATATACAGACACCACTCCTATATTCAGACATCCCTGTATATACAGACATCTCTCCTATATAGAGACATCCCTCTATATACAGACACCACTCCTATATACAGACATCCCCCTATATACAGACACCACTCCTATATACAGACATCCCCCTATATACAGACATCCCTCTATATATGGACACCACTCCTATATACAGACATCCCTCTGTATACAGACACCACTCCTATATACAGACATCCCTCTATATACAGACACCAATCCTATATACAGACATCCCTCTATATACAGACAGCACTCCTATATACAGACATCCCTCTATATACAGACACCACTCCTATATACAGACATCTCTCTATATACAGACACCACTCCTATATACAGACATCCCTCTTTATACAGACACCACTCCTATATACAGACATCCCTCTATATACAGACACCACTCCTATATACAGACATCCCTCTATATACAGACACCACTCCTATATACAGACATCGCTCTATATACAGACACCACTCCTATATACAGACATCCCTCTATATACAGACACCACTCCTATATACAGACATCCCCCTATATACAGACAACACTCCTATATACAGACATCCCCCTATATACAGACACCACTCCTATATACCGACATCCCTCTGTATACAGATACCACTCCTATATAGAGACATCCCTCTATATACAGACACCACTCCTATATACAGACATCCCTCTATATACAGACACCACTCCTATATACAGACATCCCCCTATATACAGACACCACTCTTATATACAGACATCCCTCTATATACAGACACCACTCCTATATACAGACATCACTCTGTATACAGACACCACTACTATATACAGACATCCCTCTATATACAGACACCACTCCTATATACAGACATCCCTCTATGTACAGACACCACTACTATATACAGACATCCCTCTATATACAGACATCTCTCCTATATACAGACATCCCTCTATGTACAGACACCACTCCTATATACAGACATCTCTCCTTTATACAGATATCCCTCTATATACAGAAACCACTCCTATATACAGAAATCCCCCTATATACAGACACCACTCTTATATACAGACATCCCTCTATATACAGACACCACTCCTATATACAGACATCCCCCTATATACAGACACCACTCCTATATACAGACATCCCCCTATATACAGACACCACTCCTATATACAGACATCCCCCTATATACAGACACCACTCCTATATACAGACATCCCTCTATATACAGACACCACTCCTATATACAGACACCACTCTATATACAGACACCACTCCTGTATACAGACACCACTCCTATATACAGACATCCCTCTGTATACAGACACCACTCCTATATACAGACATCCCACTATATACAGACACCACTCCTATATACAGACATCCCCCTATATACAGACACCACTCCTATATACAGACATCCCTCTATATACAGACACCACTCCTATATACAGACATCCCTCTATATACAGACACCACTCCTATATACAGAAATCCCTCTATATACAGACACCACTCCTATATACAGACATCCCCCTATATAGACACCACTCCTATATACAGACATCCCTCTATATACAGACACCACTCCTATATACAGACATCCCTCTGTATACAGACACCTCTCCTATATACAGACATCCCTCTGTATACAGACACCACTCCTATATACAGACATCCCTCTATATACAGACACCACTCCTATATACAGACATCCCCCTATATACAGACACCACTCCTATATACAGACATCCCTCTGTATACAGACACGACTCCTATAAACAGACATCCCTCTATATACAGACACCACTCCTATATACAGACATCCCTCTATATACAGACGCCACTCCTATATACAGACATCCCCCTATATACAGACACCACTCCTATATACAGACATCCCTCTATATACAGACACCTCTCCTATATACAGACATCCCTCTATATACAGACAACACTCCTATATACAGACATCCCCCTATATACAGACACCACTCCTATATACAGACATCCCACTATATACAGACACCACTCCTATATACAGACATCCCCCTATATACAGACACCACTCCAATATACAGACATCCCCCTATATACAGACACCACTCCTATATACAGACATCCCTCTGTATACAGACACCACTCCTATATGCAGACATCCCCCTATATACAGACACCACTCCTATATACAGACATCCCTCTATATACAGACACCACTCCTATATACAGACATCCCTCTATATACAGACACCACTCCTATATACAGACATCCCCCTATATACAGACACCACTCCTATATACAGACATCCCTCTATATACAGACACCAATCCTATATACAGACATCCCTCTATATACAGACACCACTCCTATATACAGACATCCCCCTATATACAGACACCACTCCTATATACAGACATCCCTCTATATACAGATACCACTCCTATATACAGACATCCCTCTATATACAGACACCACTCTTATATACAGACATCCCTCTATATACAGACACCACTCCTATATACAGACATCCCTCTGTATACAGACACCACTACTATATACAGACATCCCTCTATATACAGACACCACTCCTATATACAGACATCCCTCTATGTACAGACACCACTCCTATATACAGACATCCCTCTATATACAGACATCTCTCCTATATACAGACATCCCTCTATATACAGACACCACTCCTATATACAGACATCCCTTTATATACAGACATCTCTCCTTTATACAGACATCCCTCTATATACAGACACCACTCCTATATACAGACATCCCCCTATATACAGACACCACTCTTATATACAGACATCCCTCTATATACAGACACTACTCCTATATACAGACATCCCTCTATATACAGACACCACTCCTATATACAGACATCCCTCTATATACAGACACCACTCTTATATACAGACATCCCTCTATATACAGACACCACTCCTATATACAGACATCCCCCTATATACAGACATCACTCCTATATACAGACATCCCTCTATATACAGACACCACTCCTATATACAGACATCCCTCTATATACAGACACCACTCCTATATACAGACAATCCCCTATATACAGACACCACTCCTATATACAGACATTCCCTTTTATACAGACACCACTCCTATATACAGACATCCCTCTAAATACAGACACCACTCCTATATACAGACATCCCCCTATATACAGACTCCTATATACAGGTCAGAGTTGTGGGTCACTTACTTTTCACACACGGGGCCGGGGAGGCACTTACTTTTCACACACGGGGCCGGGGGCGCCATTACTTTTGCACACGGGGCCGGGGGCGCCATTACTTTTGCACACGGGGCCGAGGGCGCCATTACTTTTGCACACGGGGGCGCCATTACTTTTGCACACGGGGCCGGGGGCGCCATTACTTTTGCACACGGGGCCGGGGGCGCCATTACTTTTGCACACGGGGCCGGGGGCGCCATTACTTTTGCACACGGGGCCGGGGGCGCCATTACTTTTGCACACGGGGCCGGGGGCGCCATCACTTTTGCACACGGGGCCCGGGGGCGCCATCACTTTTGCACACGGGGCCCGGGGGCGCCATCACTTTTGCACACGGGGCCCGGGGGCGCCATTACTTTTGCACACGGGGCCCGGGGGCGCCATTACTTTTGCACACGGGACCGGGGGCGCCATTACTTTTCACACGGGACCGGGGGCGCCATTACTTTTGCACACGGGACCGGGGGCGCCATTACTTTTGCACACGGGACCGGGGGCGCCATTACTTTTGCACACGGGACCGGGGGCGCCATTACTTTTGCACACGGGGCCGGGGGCGCCATTACTTTTGCACACGGGGCCGGGGGCGCCATTACTTTTGCACACGGGGCCGGGGGCGCCATTACTTTTGCACACGGGGCCGGGGGCGCCATTACTTTTGCACACGGGGCCGCCATTACTTTTGCACACGGGGCCGGGGGCGCCATTACTTTTGCACACGGGGCCGGGGGCGCCATTACTTTTGCACACGGGGCCGGGGGCGCCATTACTTTTGCACACGGGGCCGGGGGCGCCATTACTTTTGCACACGGGGCCGGGGGCGCCATTACTTTTGCACACGGGGCCGGGGGAGCCATTACTTTTGCACACGGGGCCGGGGGCGCCATTACTTTTGCACACGGGGCCGGGGGCGCCCTTACTTTTGCACACGGGGCCGGGGGCGCCCTTACTTTTGCACACGGGGCCGGGGGCGCACTTACTTTTGCACACGGGGCCGGGGGCGCACTTACTTTTGCACACGGGGCCGGGGGCGCACTTACTTTTGCACACGGGGCCGGGGGCGCACTTACTTTTGCACACGGGCCCGGGGCGCACTTACTTTTGCACACGGGGCCGTGTGATAAATGATCATGTCCTAAAATGGATACCGTACATTTGCATAGCTGCCATCTTTGGAAGGTCAAGTTTGGGGTAATGGAAAGTTCGCCATTATTTCCTATGGGAATTTTTTTTTTTTTAAATGCGATTTAAATAAAATCTACATATCGGATCGACTATAAAAGTCATAGCACACCTGTCCCCACCGAGGGCTTCGAAACGCCGCCTGAACGGGGTCTCTGCGCCGAGCGGTTCGGGCCGCATTAATTGCGGAAAACGCGGAGAAGAATAATAATAATAATAAGAAAATATAAGAAATCGGATTACAATATGTTGCTTGAACCTAGGAGGTTCAAGCACCATAATAAGAAAATATAAGAAATCGGATTACAATATGTTGCTTGAACCTAGGAGGTTCAAGCACCATAATAACTAGATGGGCATTTCCTGAAGGAAATACATGGTGCTTGAAAAGCGCTGCCAGCTGCCAATGAACCTCAGGAGCATTCTGGCATGCAGGGCTCTGCCCCTGGGTATCCACTTTGGTCCCTTGGTAGGCACTTTGATGTGCGGGGCCCCTTGTTAGCAGCTTTGGCCCCTTGGTAGCCATTTTGGCATGCAGGAATCCTAGGTAGCCACTTTGGAGCACACAGCCTCTCGGTAGCCACTTTGGCCACATCCTCTTATATACAGACATCACTCCTATATACAGACAACACGCCTATATACAGACACAACTCCTACATACTGACATCCCTCTATATACAGACACCACTACCATATACAGACATCCCTCTATATACAGACACCACTCCTATATACAGACATCCTTCTATATACAGACACCACTCCTATATACAGACATCCCACTATATACAGACATCCCCTATATACAGACACCACTCCTATATACAGACATCTCTCCTATATACAGACATCCCTCTATATACAGACATCTCTCCCTTATACAGACATCTCTCCTATATACAGACATCCCCCTATATACAGACACCCCTCCTATATACAGACATCCCCCTATATACAGACACCACTTCTGTATACAGACATCCCTCTATATACAGACACCACTCCTATATACAGACACCACTCGTATATGCAGGCACCTCTCCTATATACAGACACCACTCCTATATACAGACATCCCCCTATATACAGACACCACTCCTATATACAGACATCCCTCTGTATACAGACACCACTCCTATATACAGACATCCCTCTATATACAGACACCACTCCTATATACAGACATCCTCTATATACAGACACCACTCCTATATACAGACATCCCTCTGTATACAGACACCACTCCTATATACAGACATCCCTCTGTATACAGACACCACTCCTATATACAGACATCCCTCTGTATACAGACACCACTCCTATATACAGACATCCCTCTATATACAGACACCACTCCTATATACAGACATCCTCTATATACAGACACCACTCCTATATACAGACATCCCTCTATATACAGACACCACTCCTATATACAGACATCCCTGTATATACAGACATCTCTCCTATATAGAGACATCCCTCTATATACAGACACCACTCCTATATACAGACATCCCCCTATATACAGACACCACTCCTATATACAGACATCCCCTATATACAGACACCACTCCTATATACAGACATCCCTCTGTATACAGACACCACTCCTATATACAGACATCCCTCTATATACAGACACCACTCCTATATACAGACATTTCTCTATATACAGACACCACTCCTATATACAGACATCCCCCTATATACAGACACCACTCCTATATACAGACATCCCTCTATATACAGACACCACTCCTATATACAGACATCCCTCTGTATACAGACACCACTCCTATATACAGACATCCCTCTATATACAGACACCACTCCTATATACAGACATCCCTCTATATACAGACACCACTCCTATATACAGACATCCCTCTGTATACAGATACCACTCCTATATACAGACATCCCTCTATATACAGACAACACTCCTATATACAGACATCCCTCTATATACAGACACCACTCCTATATACAGACATCCCTGTATATACAGACATCTCTCCTATATACAGACATTTCTCTATATACAGACACCACTCCTATATACAGACATCCCCCTATATACAGACAACACTCCTATATACAGACATCCCCCTATATACAGACACCTCTCCTATATACAGACATCCCTCTGTATACAGACACCACTCCTATATACAGACATCCCTCTATATACAGACACCACTCCTATATACAGACATCCCTCTATATACAGACACCACTCCTATATACAGACATCCCCCTATATACAGACACCACTCTTATATACAGACATCCCTCTATATACAGACATCC
Source organism: Ranitomeya variabilis (assembly GCF_051348905.1). Taxonomy (NCBI): domain Eukaryota; kingdom Metazoa; phylum Chordata; class Amphibia; order Anura; family Dendrobatidae; genus Ranitomeya; species Ranitomeya variabilis. The sequence goes on from NC_135237.1 coordinate 215,172,181, forward strand.
CTCTGTATACAGACACCACTACTATATACAGACATCCCTCTATATACAGACACCACTCCTATATACAGACATCCCTCTATATACAGACATCTCTCCTATATACAGACATCCCTCTATATACAGACACCACTCCTATATACAGACATCCCTCTGTATACAGACACCACTGCTATATACAGACATCCCACTATATACAGACACCACTCTTATATACAGACATCCCCCTATATACAGACATCCCCCTATGTACAGACACCACTCCTATATACAGACATCCCTCTGTATACAGACACCACTCCTATATACAGACATCCCCCTATATACAGACACCACTCCTATACACAGACATCCCTCTATGTACAGACACCACTCCTATATACAGACATCCCTCTGTATACAGACACCAATCCTATACACAGACATCCCTCTATGTACAGACACCACTCCTATATACAGACATCCCTCTGTATACAGACACCACTCCTATATACAGACATCCCCCTATATACAGACACCACTCCTATACACAGACATCCCTCTATGTACAGACACCACTCCTATATACAGACATCCCTCTGTATACAGACACCAATCCTATACACAGACATCCCTCTATGTACAGACACCACTCCTATATACAGACATCCCTCTTTATACAGACACCACTCCTATATAGACATCCCTCTATATACAGACACCACTCCTATATACAGACATCCCTCTATATACAGACACCACTCCTATATACAGACATCCCTCTGTATACAGACACCACTTCTATATACAGACATCCCTCTATATACAGACACCACTCCTATATACAGACATCCTTCTATATACAGACACCACTCCTATATACAGACATCCCCCTATATACAGACACCACTCCTATATACAGACATCCCTCTATATACAGACACCTCTCCTATATACAGACATCCCTCTATATACAGACAACACTCCTATATACAGACATCCCCCTATATACAGACACCACTCCTATATACAGACATCCCCCTATATACAGACACCACTCCTATATACAGACATCCCCCTATATACAGACACCACTCCTATATACAGACATCCCTCTGTATACAGACACCACTCCTCTATACAGACATCCCTCTGTATACAGACACCACTGCTATATACAGACATCTCTCTATATACAGACACCACTCCTATATACAGACATCTCTCTATATACAGACACCACTCCTATATACAGACATCCCTCTATATACAGACATCCCTGTATATACAGAAATCTCTCCTATATACAGACATCCCTCTATATACAGACACCAATCCTATATACAGACATCCCCCTATATACAGACAAAACTCCTATATACAGACATCCCCCTATATACAGACACCACTCCTATATACAGACATCCCTCTGTATACAGACACCACTCCTATATACAGACATCCCTCTGTATACAGACACCACTCCTATATACAGACATCCCTCTATATACAGACACCACTCCTATATACAGACATCCTTCTGTATACAGACACCACTCCTATATACAGACATCCCTCTGTATACAGACACCACTCCTATATACAGACATCCCTCTATATACAGACACCACTCCTATATACAGACATCCCCCTATATACAGACACCACTCCTATATACAGACATCCCTCTATATACAGACACCAATCCTATATACAGACATCCCTCTATATACAGACACCACTCCTATATACAGACATCTGCCTATATACAGACACCATTACTATATACAGACATCCCTCTGTATACAGACACCACTCCTATATACAGACATCCCTCTATATACAGACACCACTCCTATATACAGACATCCCTCTATATACAGACACCACTCCTATATACAGACATCCCTCTATATACAGACACCACTACTATATGCAGACATCCCTCTATATACAGACACCACTCCTATATACAGACATCCCTCTATGTACAGACACCACTCCTATATACAGACATCCCTCTATATACAGACATCTCTCCTATATACAGACATCCCTCTATATACAGACACCACTCCTATATACAGACATCCCTCTATATACAGACATCTCTCCTTTATACAGATATCCCTCTATGTACAGACACCACTCCTATATACAGACATCCCCCTATATACAGACACCACTCTTATATACAGACATCCCTCTATATACAGACACCACTCCTATATACAGACATCCCTCTATATACAGACACCACTCCTATATACAGACATCCCTCTATATATAGACACCACTCTTATATACAGACATCCCTCTATATACAGACACCACTCCTATATACATTCATCCCCCTATATACAGACATCACTCCTATATACAGACATCCCTCTATATACAGACACCACTCCTATATACAGACATCCCTCTTTATACAGACACCACTCCTATATACAGATGATCCCCTATATACAGACACCACTCCTATATACAGACATCCCCCTATATACAGACACCACTCCTATATACAGACATCCCTCTAAATACAGACACCACTCTTATATACAGACATTCCCCTATATACAGACTCCTATATACAGGTCAGAGTTGTGGGTCGCTTACTTTTCACACACGGGGCCGGGGGGCACTTACTTTTCACATACGGGGCCGGGGGGCACTTACTTTTCACACACGGGGCCGGGGGGCACTTACTTTTCACACACGGGGCCGGGGGGCACTTACTTTTCACACACGGGGCCGGGGGGCACTTACTTTTCACACACAGGGCCGGGGGCATTTACTTTTTACACACGGGGCCGGGGGGGCACTTACTTTTCACACACGGGGCCGGGGGGGGGGCACTTACTTTTCACACACGGGGCCGGGGGCGCACTTACTTTTCACACACGGGGCCGGGGGCGCACTTACTTTTGCACACGGGGCCGGGGGCGCACTTACTTTTGCACACGGGGCCGGGGGCGCACTTACTTTTGCACACGGGGCCGGGGGCGCACTTACTTTTGCACACGGGGCCGGGGGCGCACTTACTTTTGCACACGGGGCCGGGGGCGCACTTACTTTTGCACACGGGGCCGGGGGCGCACTTACTTTTGCACACGGGGCCGGGGGCGCACTTACTTTTGCACACGGGGCCGGGGGCGCACTTACTTTTGCACACGGGGCCGGGAGGGCACTTACTTTTCACACACGGGGCCGGGGGGGCACTTACTTTTCACACACGGGGCCGGGGGGGGCACTTACTTTTGACACACGGGGCCGGGTGGCACTTACTTTTCACACACGGGGCCGGGGGGCACTTACTTTTCACACACGGGGCCGGGGGGCACTTACTTTTCACACACGGGGCCGGGGGGCACTTACTTTTCACACACGGGGCCGGGGGGGCACTTACTTTTCACACACGGGGCCAGGGGGGCACTTACTTTTCACACACGGGGCCGGGGGGGCACTTACTTTTCACACACGGGGCCGGGGGGCACTTACTTTTCACACACGGGGCCGGGGGGCACTTACTTTTCACACACGGGACGGGAGGGTGTCATAGTCACTTTATTCTGATGTTTGACTTTGATAAATGATCATGTCCTAAAATGGACACCGTACATTTGCATAGCTGCCATCTTTGGAAGGTCAAGTTCGGGGTAATGGAAAGTTCGCCATTATTTCCTATGGGAAATTTTTTTTTTTAAATGCGATTTAAATAAAATCTACATATCGGATCGACTATAAAAGTCATAGCACACCTGTCCCCACCGAGGCCTTCGAAACGCCGCCTGAACGGGGTCTCTGCGCCGAGCGGTTCGGGCCGCATTAATTGCAGAAAACGCGGAGAAGAAGAAGAATAATAAAATATAAGAAATCGGATTACAATATGTTGCTTGAACCTAGGAGGTTCAAGCACCATAATAATAATAACTAGATGGGCATTTCCTGAAGGAAATACATGGTGCTTGAACAGCGCTACCAGCTGCCAATGAACCTCAGGAGCAAGTCTGGCATGCAGGGCCCTGCCCCTGGGTATCCAATTTGGCCCCTTGGTAGCCACTTTGATGTGCGGGGGCCCTTGTTAGCAACTTTGGCCCCTTGGTAGCCATTTTGGCATGCAGGAATCCTTGGTAGCCACTTTGGCCACATCCTCCTATATACAGACATTACTCCTATATACAGACACCACTCCTATATACAGACACAACTCCTACAGACATCCCTCTATATACAGACACCACTACCATATACAGAGATCCCTCTATATACAGATACCACTCCTTTATACAGACATACCCCTATATACAGACAGCACTACAATATACAGACATCCCCATATATACAGACACCACTCCTATATAAAGACATCCCTCTGTATACAGACACCACTCCTATATGCAGGCACCTCTCCTATATACAGACATCCCTCTATATACAGACACCACTCGTATATACAGACATCCCCCTATATACAGACACCACTCCTATATTCAGACATCCCCCTATATAGAGACACCACTCCTATTTACAGACATCCCCCTATATACAGACATCTCTACTATATACAGACATCCCCCCATATAGAGACACCACTCCTATATACAGACATCCCTCTATATACAGACACCACTCCTATATACAGACATCCCCCTATATACAGACACCACTCCTATATACAGACATCCCTCTATATACAGACATCTCTCCTATATACAGACATCCCTCTATATACAGACACCACTCCTATAAACAGACATCCCTCTATATACAGACATCTCTCCTATATACAGACATCCCTCTATATACAGACACCACTCCTATATACAGACATCCCCCTATATACAGACACCACTCCTATATACAGACATCCCTCTATATACAGACATCTCTCCTATATACAGACATCCCTCTATATACAGACACCACTCCTATATACAGACATCCCTCTATATACAGACATCTCTCCTATATACAGACATCCCTCTATATAAATACACCACTCCTATATACAGACATCCCCTATGTACAGACACCACTCCTATATACAGACACCACTCCTATATGCAGGCACCTCTCCTATATACAGACATCCCTCTATATACAGACACCACTCCTATATACAGACATCCCCTATATACAGACACCACTCCTATATACAGACATCCCCCTATATACAGACACCACTCCTATAAACAGACATCCCTCTATATACAGACACCACTCCTATATACAGACATCCCTCTATATACAGACATCTCTCCTATATACAGACATCCCTCTATATACAGACACCACTCCTATATACAGACATCCCTCTATATACAGACATCTCTCCTATATACAGACATCCCTCTATATACAGACACCACTCTTATATACAGACATCCCCCTATATACAGACACCACTCCTATATTCAGACATCCCCCTATATAGAGACACCACTCTTTTTTACAGACATCCCCCTATATACAGACATCTCTACTATATACAGACATCCCCCCATATAGAGACACCACTCCTATATACAGACATCCCTCTATATACAGACACCACTCTTTTATACAGACATCCCCCTATATACAGACACCACTTCAATATACAGACATCCCCCTATATACAGACACCACTCCTATATACAGACATCCCTCTATATACAGACATCTCTCCTATATACAGACCTCCCTCTATATACAGACACCACTCCTATAAACAGACATCCCTCTATATACAGACATCTCTCCTATATACAGACATCCCTCTATATACAGACACCACTCCTATATACAGACATCCCCCTATATACAGACACCACTCCTATATACAGACATCACTCTATATACAGACATCTCTCCTATATACAGACATCCCTCTATATACAGACACCACTCCTATATACAGACATCCCTCTATATACAGACATCTCTCCTATATACAGACATCCCTCTATATAAAGACACCACTCCTATATACAGACATCCCCTATGTATAGACACCACTCCTATATACAGACACCACTCCTATATGCAGGCACCTCTCCTATATACAGACATCCCTCTATATACAGACATCTCTCCTATATACAGACATCCCTCTATATACAGACACCACTCCTATATACAGACATCCCCCTATATACAGACACCACTCCTATATACAGACATCCCTCTATATACAGACATCTCTCCTATATACAGACATCCCTCTATATACAGACACCACTCCTATAAACAGACATCCCTCTATATACAGACATCTCTCCTATATACAGACATCCCTCTATATACAGACACCACTCCTATATACAGACATCCCCCTATATACAGACACCACTCCTATATACAGACATCCCTCTATATACAGACATCTCTCCTATATACAGACATCCCTCTATATACAGACACCACTCCTATATACAGACATCCCTCTATATACAGACATCTCTCCTATATACAGACATCCCTCTATATAAAGACACCACTCCTATATACAGACATCCCCTATGTACAGACACCACTCCTATATACAGACACCACTCCTATATGCAGGCACCTCTCCTATATACAGACATCCCTCTATATACAGACACCACTCCTATATACAGACATCCCCTATATACAGACACCACTCCTATATACAGACATCCCCCTATATACAGACACCACTCCTATATACAGACATCCCCCTATATACAGACACCACTCCTATAAACAGACATCCCTCTATATACAGACACCACTCCTATATACAGACATCCCTCTATATACAGACATCTCTCCTATATACAGACATCCCTCTATATACAGACACCACTCCTATATACAGACATCCCTCTATATACAGACATCTCTCCTATATACAGACATCCCTCTATATACAGACACCACTCGTATATACAGACATCCCCCTATATACAGACACCACTCCTATATTCAGACATCCCCCTATATAGAGACACCACTCTTTTTTACAGACATCCCCCTATATACAGACATCTCTACTATATACAGACATCCCCCCATATAGAGACACCACTCCTATATACAGACATCCCTCTATATACAGACACCACTCTTTTATACAGACATCCCCCTATATACAGACACCACTTCTATATACAGACATCCCCCTATATACAGACACCACTCCTATATACAGACATCCCTCTATATACAGACATCTCTCCTATATACAGACCTCCCTCTATATACAGACACCACTCCTATAAACAGACATCCCTCTATATACAGACATCTCTCCTATATACAGACATCCCTCTATATACAGACACCACTCCTATATACAGACATCCCCCTATATACAGACACCACTCCTATATACAGACATCACTCTATATACAGACATCTCTCCTATATACAGACATCCCTCTATATACAGACACCACTCCTATATACAGACATCCCTCTATATACAGACATCTCTCCTATATACAGACATCCCTCTATATAAAGACACCACTCCTATATACAGACATCCCCTATGTACAGACACCACTCCTATATACAGACACCACTCCTATATGCAGGCACCTCTCCTATATACAGACATCCCTCTATATACAGACATCTCTCCTATATACAGACATCCCTCTATATACAGACACCACTCCTATATACAGACATCCCCCTATAGAAAGACACCACTCCTATATACAGACATCCCTCTATATACAGACACCACTCAAATATACAGACATCCCCCTATATAGAGACACCACTCCTATATACAGACATCCCTCTACATACAGACACCACTCCTATATACAGACATCCCTCTATATACAGACATCTCTCCTATACACAGACATCCCCCTATATACAGACGCCACTCCAATATACAGACATCCCTCTATATACAGACACCACTCCTATATACAGACATCCCTCTATATACAGACATCTCTCCTATATACAGACATCCCCCTATATACAGACACCACTCCTATATACAGACATCCCTCTATATACAGACACCACTCCTATAAACAGACATCCCTCTATATACAGACACCACTCCTATATACAGACATCCCTCTATATACAGACAACACTCTTATATACAGACATCCCTCTATATACAGACAACACTCCTATATACAGACATCCCTCTATATACAGACACCACTCCTATATACAGACATCCCCCTATATACAGACACCACTCCTATATACAGACATCCCCCTATATACAGACACCACTCCTATATACAGACATCCCTCTGTATACAGACACCACTCCTATATACAGACATCCCTCTATATACAGACACCACTCCTATATACAGACATCCCTCTATATACAGACACCACTCCCATATACAGACATCCCTCTATATACAGACATATCTCCTATATTCAGACATCCCCCTATATAGAGACACCACTCCTACATACAGACATCCCTCTGTATACAGACACAACTCCTATATACAGACATCCCTCTATATACAGACACCACTCCTATATACAGACATCCCTCTATATACAGACACCACTCGTATATAGAGACATCCCTCTATATACAGACATCTCTCCTATATACAGACATCCCTCTATATACAGACAACACTCCTATATACAGACATCCCCCTATATACAGACACCACTCCTATATACAGACATCCCTCTATATACAGACACCACTCCAATATACAGACATCCCTCTATATACAGACACCACTCCTATATACAGACATCCCTCTATATACAGACATCACTCCTATATACAGACATCCCTCTATATACAGACACCACTCCTATATATAGACATCCCTCTATATACAGACACCACTCCTATATACAGATATCCCCCTATATACAGACACCACTCCTATATACAGACATCCCCCTATATACAGACACCACTCCTATATACAGACATCCCTCTGTATACAGACACCACTACTACATACAGACATCCCTCTATATACAGACACCACTCCAATATACAGACATCCCTCTATATACAGACACCACTCCTATATACAGACATCCCCCTATATACAGACACCACTCCTATATACAGACATCCCTCTGTATACAGACACCACTCCTATATACAGACATCCCTCTATATACAGACACCACTCCTATATACAGACATCCCTCTATATACAGACACCACTCCTATATACAGACATCCCTCTATATACAGACACCACTCCTATATACAGACATCCCTGTATATACAGACATCTCTCATACATAGAGACATCCCTCTATATCCAGACACCACTCCTATATGCAGACATCCCCCTATATACAGACACCACTACTATATACAGACATCCCCCTATATACAGACACCACTCCTATATACAGACATCCCTCTGTATACAGACACCACTCCTATATACAGACACCCCTCTACATACAGACACCACTCCTATATACAGACACCCCTCTACATACAGACACCACTCCTATATACAGATATCCCCCTATATACAGACACCACTCCTATATACAGACATCCCCCTATATACAGACACCACTCCTATATACAGACATCCCTCTATATACAGACACCACTCCTATATACAGACATCCCTCTGTATACAGACACCACTCCTATATACAGACATCCCTCTATATACAGACACCACTCCTATATACAGACATCCCTCTATATACAGACACCACTCCTATATAAGACATCTCTGTATATACAGACATATCTCCTATATAGAGACATCCCTCTACATACAGACACCACTCCTATATACAGATATCCCCCTATATACAGACACCACTCCTATATACAGACATCCCCCTATATACAGACACCACTCCTATATACAGACATCCCCCTATATACAGACACCACTCCTGTATACAGACATCCATCTGTATACAGACACCACTACTACATACAGACATCCCTCTATATACAGACACCACTCCAATATACAGACATCCCTCTATATACAGACACCACTCCTATATACAGACATCCCCCTATATACAGACACCACTCCTATATACAGACATCCCTCTGTATACAGACACCACTCCTATATACAGACATCCCTCTATATACAGACACCACTCCTATATACAGACATCCCTCTATATACAGACACCACTCCTATATACAGACATCCCTCTATATACAGACACCACTCCTATATACAGACATCCCTGTATATACAGACATCTCTCATACATAGAGACATCCCTCTATATCCAGACACCACTCCTATATGCAGACATCCCCCTATATACAGACACCACTACTATATACAGACATCCCCCTATATACAGACAACACTCCTATATACAGACATCCCTCTGTATACAGACACCACTCCTATATACAGACACCCCTCTACATACAGACACCACTCCTATATACAGACACCCCTCTACATACAGACACCACTCCTATATACAGATATCCCCCTATATACAGACACCACTCCTATATACAGACATCCCCCTATATACAGACACCACTCCTATATACAGACATCCCTCTATATACAGACACCACTCCTATATACAGACATCCCTCTGTATACAGACACCACTCCTATATACAGACATCCCTCTATATACAGACACCACTCCTATATACAGACATCCCTCTATATACAGACACCACTCCTATATAAGACATCTCTGTATATACAGACATCTCTCCTATATAGAGACATCCCTCTACATACAGACACCACTCCTATATACAGATATCCCCCTATATACAGACACCACTCCTATATACAGACATCCCCCTATATACAGACACCACTCCTATATACAGACATCCCCCTATATACAGACACCACTCCTGTATACAGACATCCATCTGTATACAGACACCACTCCTATATACAGACATCCCTCTATATACAGACACCACTCCTATGTACAGACATCCCTCTATATACAGACACCACTCCTATATACAGACATCCCCCTATATACAGACACCACTCTTATATACAGACATCCCTCTATATACAGACACCACTCCTATATACAGACATCCCCCTGTATACAGACACCACTACTATATACAGACATCCCTCTATATACAGACACCACTCCTATATACCGACATCCCTCTATGTACAGACACCACTCCTATAAACAGACATCCCTCTATATACAGACATCTCTCCTATATACAGACATCCCTCTATATACAGACACCACTCCTATATACAGACATCCCTCTATATACAGACACCACTCCTATATACAGACATCCCTGTATATACAGACATCTCTCATACATAGAGACATCCCTCTATATCCAGACACCACTCCTATATGCAGACATCCCCCTATATACAGACACCACTACTATATACAGACATCCCCCTATATACAGACACCACTCCTATATACAGACATCCCTCTGTATACAGACACCACTCCTATATACAGACACCCCTCTACATACAGACACCACTCCTATATACAGACACCCCTCTACAAACAGACACCACTCCTATATACAGATATCCCCCTATATACAGACACCACTCCTATATACAGACATCCCCCTATATACAGACACCACTCCTATATACAGACATCCCTCTATATACAGACACCACTCCTATATACAGACATCCCTCTGTATACAGACACCACTCCTATATACAGACATCCCTCTATATACAGACACCACTCCTATATACAGACATCCCTCTATATACAGACACCACTCCTATATACAGACATCTCTGTATATACAGACATCTCTCCTATATAGAGACATCCCTCTACATACAGACACCACTCCTATATACAGATATCCCCCTATATACAGACACCACTCCTATATACAGACATCCCCCTATATACAGACACCACTCCTATATACAGACATCCCCCTATATACAGACACCACTCCTGTATACAGATATCCATCTGTATACAGACACCACTCCTATATACAGACATCCCTCTATATACAGACACCACTCCTATGTACAGACATCCCTCTATATACAGACACCACTCCTATATACAGACATCCCCCTATATACAGACACCACTCTTATATACAGACATCCCTCTATATACAGACACCACTCCTATATACAGACATCCCCCTGTATACAGACACCACTACTATATACAGACATCCCTCTATATACAGACACCACTCCTATATACCGACATCCCTCTATGTACAGACACCACTCCTATAAACAGACATCCCTCTATATACAGACATCTCTCCTATATACAGACATCCCTCTATATACAGACACCACTCCTATATACAGACATCCCTCTATATACAGACACCACTCCTATATACAGACATCCCTGTATATACAGACATCTCTCCTATATAGAGACATCCCTCTATATACAGACACCACTCCTATATACAGACATCCCCCTATATACAGACACCACTCCTATATACAGACATCCCCCTATATACAGACACCACTCCTATATACAGACATCCCCCTATATACAGACACCACTCCTATATACAGACATCCCTCTGTATACAGACACCACTCCTATAAACAGACATCTCCCTATATACAGACATCACTCCTATATACAGACATCCCTCTATATACAGACACCACTCCTATATACAGACATCCCTCTATATACAGACACCACTCCTATATACAGACAATCCCCTATATACAGACACCACTCCTATATACAGACATTCCCCTATATACAGACACCACTCCTATATACAGACATCCCTCTAAATACAGACACCACTCCTATATACAGACATCCCCCTATATACAGACTCCTATATACAGGTCAGAGTTGTGGGTCACTTACTTTTCACACACGGGGCCGGGGGGCACTTACTTTTCACACACGGGGCCGGGGGGCACTTACTTTTCACACACGGGGCCGGGGGGCACTTACTTTTCACACACGGGGCGGAACTTACTTTTCACACACGGGGCCGGGGGGCACTTACTTTTCACACACGGGGCCGGGGGGGCACTTACTTTTCACACACGGGGCCGGGGGGCACTTACTTTTCACACACGGGGCCGGGGGGGCACTTACTTTTCACACACGGGGCCGGGGGCGCACTTCCTTTTGCACACGGGTCGGGGGCGCACTTACTTTTGCACACGGGGCCGGGGGCGCACTTACTTTTGCACACGGGGCCGGGGGCGCACTTAGTTTTGCACACGGGGCCGGGGGCGCACTTACTTTTGCACACGGGGCCGGGGGCGCACTTACTTTTGCACACGGGGCCGGGGGCGCACTTACTTTTGCACACGGGGCCGGGGGCGCACTTACTTTTGCACACGGGGCCGGGGGCGCACTTACTTTTGCACACGGGGCCGGGGGCGCACTTACTTTTGCACACGGGGCCGGGGGCGCACTTACTTTTGCACACGGGGCCGGGGGCGCACTTACTTTTGCACACGGGGCCGGGGGCGCACTTACTTTTGCACACGGGGCCGGGGGCCACTTACTTTTCACACACGGGGCCGGGGGGCACTTACTTTTCACACACGGGGCGGAACTTACTTTTCACACACGGGGCCGGGGGGCACTTACTTTTCACACACGGGGCCGGGGGGGCACTTACTTTTCACACACGGGGCCGGGGGCGCACTTACTTTTGCACACGGGGCCGGGGGCGCACTTACTTTTGCACACGGGGCCGGGGGCGCACTTACTTTTGCACACGGGGCCGGGGGCACACTTACTTTTGCACACGGGGCCGGGGGCGCACTTACTTTTGCACACGGAGCCGTGGGCGCACTTACTTTTGCACACGGGGTCGGGGGCGCACTTACTTTTGCACACGGGGCCGGGGGCGCACTTTTGCACACGGGGCCGGGGGCGCACTTACTTTTGCACACGGGGCCGGGGGCGCACTTACTTTTGCACACGGGGCCGGGGGCGCACTTACTTTTGCACACGGGGCCGGGGGCGCACTTACTTTTCACACACGGGGCCGGGGGGGCACTTACTTTTCACACACGGGGCGAGCGGGTGTCATAGTCACTTTATTCTGATGTTTGACTGTGATAAATGATCATGTCCTAAAATGGACACCGTACATTTTCATAGCTGCCATCTTTGGAAGGTCAAGTTCGGGGTAATGGAAAGTTCGCCATTATTTCCTATGGGAATTTTTTTTTTTTAAAGGCGATTTAAATAAAATCTACATATCGGATCGACTATAAAAGTCATAGCACACCTGTCCCCACCGAGGCCTTCGAAACGCCGCCTGAACGGGGTCTCTGCGCCGAGCGGTTCGGGCCGCATTAATTGCGGAAAACGCGGAGAAGAAGAAGAATAATAAAATATAAGAAATCGGATTACAATATGTTGCTTGAACCTAGGAGGGTTCAAGCACCATAATAAAATATAAGAAATCGGATTACAATATGTTGCTTGAACCTAGGAGGTTCAAGCACCATAACTAGATGGGCATTTCCTGAAGGAAATACATGGTGCTTGAAAAGCGCTGCCAGCTGCCAATGAACCTCAGGAGCATTCTGGCATGCAGGGCTCTGCCCCTGGGTATCCACTTTGGCCCCTTGGTAGCCACTTTGATGTGCGGGGCCCCTTGTTAGCAGCTTTGGCCCCTTGGTAGCCATTTTGGCATGCAGGAATCCTAGGTAGCCACTTTGGAGCACACAGCCTCTCGGTAGCCACTTTGGCCACATCCTCTTACATACAGACATCACTCCTATATACAGACAACACGCCTATATACAGACACAACTCCTACATACTGACATCCCTCTATATACAGACACCACTACCATATACAGACATCCCTCTATATACAGACACCACTCCTATATACAGACATCCCTCTATATACAGACACCACTCCTATATACAGACATACCCCTATATACAGACACCACTACAATATACAGACATCCTTCTATATACAGACACCACTCCTATATACAGACATCCCACTATATACAGACATCCCCTATATACAGACACCACTCCTATATACAGACATCTCTCCTATATACAGACATCCCTCTATATACAGACATCTCTCCCTTATACAGACATCTCTCCTATATACAGACATCCCCCTATATACAGACACCCCTCCTATATACAGACATCCCCCTATATACAGACACCACTTCTGTATACAGACATCCCTCTATATACAGACACCACTCCTATATACAGACACCACTCGTATATGCAGGCACCTCTCCTATATACAGACACCACTCCTATATACAGACATCCCCCTATATACAGACATCTCTCCTATATACGGACATTCCTCTATATACAGACACCACTCCTATATACAGACATCCCTCTGTATACAGACACCACTCCTATATACAGACATCCCTCTGTATACAGACACCACTCCTATATACAGACATCCCTCTGTATACAGACACCACTCCTATATACAGACATCCTCTATATACAGACACCACTCCTATATACAGACATCCCTCTATATACAGACACCACTCCTATATACAGACATCCCTGTATATACAGACATCTCTCCTATATAGAGACATCCCTCTATATACAGACACCACTCCTATATACAGACATCCCCCTATATACAGACACCACTCCTATATACAGACATCCCCCTATATACAGACATCCCCTATATACAGACACCACTCCTATATACAGACATCCCTCTGTATACAGACACCACTCCTATATACAGACATCCCTCTATATACAGACACCACTCCTATATACAGACATTTCTCTATATACAGACACCACTCCTATATACAGACATCCCCCTATATACAGACACCACTCCTATATACAGACATCCCTCTATATACAGACACCACTCCTATATACAGACATCCCTCTGTATACAGACACCACTCCTATATACAGGCATCCCTCTATATACAGACATCCCTCTATATACAGACACCACTCCTATATACAGACATCCCTCTATATACAGACACCACTCCTATATACAGACATCCCTCTGTATACAGACACCACTCCTATATACAGACAACACTCCTATATACAGACATCCCTCTATATACAGACACCACTCCTATATACAGACATCCCTGTATATACAGACATCTCTCCTATATACAGACATCCCTCTATATACAGACACCACTCCTATATACAGACATCCCCCTATATACAGACAACACTCCTATATACAGACATCCCCCTATATACAGACACGTCTCCTATATACAGACATCCCTCTGTATACAGACACCACTCCTATATACAGACATCCCTCTATATACAGACACCACTCCTATATACAGACATCCCCCTATATACAGACACCACTCTTATATACAGACATCCCTCTATATACAGACACCACTCCTATATACAGACATCCCTCTGTATACAGACACCACTACTATATACAGATATCCCTCTATATACAGACACCACTCCTATATACAGACATCCCTCTATATACAGACATCTCTCCTATATACAGACATCCCTCTATATACAGACACCACTCCTATATACAGACATCCCTCTGTATACAGACACCACTGCTATATACAGACATCCCACTATATACAGACACCACTCCTATATACAGACATCCCCCTATATACAGACATCCCCCTATGTACAGACACCACTCCTATATACAGACATCCCTCTGTATACAGACACCACTCCTATATACAGACATCCCCCTATATACAGACACCACTCCTATACACAGACATCCCTCTATGTACAGACACCACTCCTATATACAGATATCCCTCTGTATACAGACACCAATCCTATACACAGACATCCCTCTATGTACAGACACCACTCCTATATACAGACATCCCTCTGTATACAGACACCACTCCTATATACAGACATCCCCCTATATACAGACACTACTCCTATACACAGACATCCCTCTATGTACAGACACCACTCCTATATACAGACATCCCTCTGTATACAGACACCAATCCTATACACAGACATCCCTCTATGTACAGACACCACTCCTATATACAGACATCCCTCTTTATACAGACACCACTCCTATATACAGACATCCCTCTATATACAGACACCACTCCTATATACAGACATCCCTCTATATACAGACACCACTCCTATATACAGACATCCCTCTGTATACAGACACCACTTCTATATACAGACATTCCTCTATATACAGACACCACTCCTATATACAGACATCCCTCTATATACAGACACCACTCCTATATACAGACATCCCCCTATAAACAGACACCACTCCTATATACAGACATCCCTCTATATACAGACACCTCTCCTATATACAGACATCCCTCTATATACAGACAACACTCCTATATACAGACATCCCCCTATATACAGACACCACTCCTATATACAGACATCCCCCTATATACAGACACCACTCCTATATAGAGACATCCCCCTATATACAGACACCACTACTATATACAGACATCCCTCTGTATACATACACCACTCCTCTATACAGACATCCCTCTGTATACAGACACCACTCCTATATACAGACATCTCTCTATATACAGACACCACTCCTATATACAGACATCTCTCTATATACAGACACCACTCCTATATACAGACATCCCTCTATATACAGACACCACTCCTATATACAGACATCCCTGTATATACAGAAATCTCTCCTATATACAGACATCCCTCTATATAGACACCAATCCTATATACAGACATCCCCCTATATACTGACAAAACTCCTATATACAGACATCCCCCTATATACAGACACCACTCCTATATTCAGACATCCCTCTGTATACAGACACCACTCCTATATACAGACATCCCTCTGTATACAGACACCACTCCTATATACAGACATCCCTCTATATACAGACACCACTCCTATATACAGACATCCCTCTATATACAGACACCACTCCTATATACAGACATCCCCCTATATACAGACACCACTCCTATATACAGACATCCCTCTATATACAGACACCAATCCTATATACAGACATCCCTCTATATACAGACACCACTCCTATATACAGACATCTGCCTATATACAGACACCATTACTATATACAGACATCCCTCTGTATACAGACACCACTCCTATATACAGACATCCCTCTATATACAGACACCACTCCTATATACAGACATCCCTCTATATACAGACACCACTCCTATATACAGACATCCCCCTATATACAGATACCACTCTTATATACAGACATCCCTCTATATACAGACACCACTCCTATATACAGACATCCCTCTATATACAGACATCTCTCCTTTATACAGATATCCCTCTATATACAGACACCACTCCTATATTCAGACATCCCCCTATATACAGACACCACTCCTATATACAGACATCCCCCTATATACAGAAACCACTCCTATATACTGACATCCCCCTATATACAGACACCACTCCTATATACAGACATCCCTCTATATACAGACACCACTCCTATATACAGACATCCCCCTATATACAGACACCACTCCTATATACAGACATCCCTCTATATACAGACACCACTCCTATATACAGACATCCCTCTGTATACAGACACCACTCCTATATATAGACATCCCCCTATATACAGACACCACACCTATATACAGACACCACTCCTATATACAGACATCCCTCTATATACAGTCACCACTCCTATATACAGACATCCCCCTATATACAGACACCACTCCTATATACAGACATCCCCCTATATACAGAAACCACTCCTATATACTGACATCCCCCTATATACAGACACCACTCCTATATACAGACATCCCTCTATATACAGACACCACTCCTATATACAGACATCCCCCTATATACAGACACCACTCCTATATACAGACATCCCTCTATATACAGACACCACTCCTATATACAGACATCCCTCTGTATACAGACACCACTCCTATATATAGACATCCCCCTATATACAGACACCACTCCTATATACAGACACCACTCCTATATACAGACATCCCTCTATATACAGTCACCACTCCTATATACAGACATCCCCCTATATACAGACACCTCTCCTATATACAGACATCCCTCTATATACAGACACCTCTCCTATATACAGACATCCCTCTATATACAGACAACACTCCTATATACAGACATCCCCCTATATACAGACATCCCCCTATATACAGACACCACTCCTATATACAGACATCCCTCTATATACAGATACCACTCCTATATACAGACATCCCTCTATATACAGACATCTCTCCTATATACAGACATCCCTCTATATACAGACACCACTCCTATATACAGACATCCCCCTATATACAGACACCACTCCTATATACAGACATCCCCCTATATACAGACTCCTATATACAGGTCAGAGTTGTGGGTCACTTACTTTTCACACACGGGGCCGGGGGGCACTTACTTTTCACACACGGGGCCGGGGGGCACTTATTTTTCACACACGGGGCCGGGGGGCACTTACTTTTCACACACAGGGCGGAACTTACTTTTCACACACGGGGCCGGGGGGCACTTACTTTTCACACACGGGGCCGGGGGGGCACTTACTTTTCACATACGGGGCCGGGGGCACTTACTTTTCACACACGGGGCCGGGGGGCACTTACTTTTCACACACGTGGCCGGGGGGGCACTTACTTTTCACACACGGGGCCGGGGGGCACTTACTTTTCACACACGGGGCCGGGGGCACGCGCACTTTTCATACACGGGGCCGGGGGCGCACTTACTTTTGCACACGGGGCCGGGGGCGCACTTACTTTTGCACACGGGGCCGGGGGCGCACTTACTTTTGCACACGGGGCCAGGGGCGCACTTACTTTTGCACACGGGGCCGGGGGCGCACTTACTTTTGCACACGGGGCCGGGGGCGCACTTACTTTTGCACACGGGGCCGGGGGCGCATTTACCTTTGCACACGGGGCCGGGGGCGCACTTACTTTTGCACACAGGGCCGGGGGCGCACTTACTTTTGCACACGGGGCCGGGGGCGCACTTACTTTTGCACACGGGGCCGGGGGCGCACTTACTTTTGCACACGGGGCCGGGGGCGCACTTACTTTTGCACACGGGACGAGAGGGTGTCATAGTCACTTTATTCTGATGTTTGACTTTGATAAATGATCATGTCCTAAAATGGACACCGTACATTTGCATAGCTGCCATCTTTGGAAGGTCAAGTTGGGGGGTAATGGAAAGTTCGCCATTATTTCCTATGGGAAATTTTTTTTTAAAAATGCGATTTAAATATAATCTACATATCGGATCGATTATAAAAGTCATAGCACACCTGTCCCCACCGAGGCTTTCGAAACGCCGCCTGAAAGGGGTCTCTGCGCCGAGCGGTTCGGGCCGCATTAATTGCGGAAAACGCGGAGAAGAATAATAATAATAACTAGATGGGCATTTCCTGAAGGAAATACATGGTGCTTGAAAAGCGCTGCCAGCTGCCAATGAACCTCAGGAGCATTCTGGCATGCAGGGCTCTGCCCCTGGGTATCCACTTTGGCCCCTTGGTAGCCACTTTGATGTGCGGGGCCCCTTGTTAGCAGCTTTGGCCCCTTGGTAGCCATTTTGGCATGCAGGAATCCTAGGTAGCCACTTTGGAGCACACAGCCTCTCGGTAGCCACTTTGGCCACATCCTCTTATATACAGACATCACTCCTATATACAGACAACACGCCTATATACAGACACAACTCCTACATACTGACATCCCTCTATATACAGACACCACTACCATATACAGACATCCCTCTATATACAGACACCACTCCTATATACAGACATCCCTCTATATACAGACACCACTCCTATATACAGACATAACCCTATATACAGACACCACTACAATATACAGACATCCTTCTATATACAGACACCACTCCTATATACAGACATCCCACTATATACAGACATCCCCTATATACAGACACCACTCCTATATACAGACATCTCTCCTATATACAGACATCCCTCTATATACAGACATCTCTCCCTTATACAGACATCTCTCCTATATACAGACATCCCCCTATATACAGACACCCCTCCTATATACAGACATCCCCCTATATACAGACACCACTTCTGTATACAGACATCCCTCTATATACAGACACCACTCCTATATACAGACACCACTCGTATATGCAGGCACCTCTCCTATATACAGACACCACTCCTATATACAGACATCCCCCTATATACAGACATCTCTCCTATATACGGACATTCCTCTATATACAGACAACACTCCTATATACAGACATCCCTCTGTATACAGACACCACTCCTACTATATACAGACATCCCTCTGTATACAGACACCACTCCTATATACAGACATCCCTCTATATACAGACACCACTCCTATATACAGACATCCTCTATATACAGACACCACTCCTATATACAGACATCCCTCTATATACAGACACCACTCCTATATACAGACATCCCTGTATATACAGACATCTCTCCTATATAGAGACATCCCTCTATATACAGACACCACTCCTATATACAGACATCCCCCTATATACAGACACCACTCCTATATACAGACATCCCCTATATACAGACACCACTCCTATATACAGACATCCCTCTGTATACAGACACCACTCCTATATACAGACATCCCTCTATATACAGACACCACTCCTATATACAGACATTTCTCTATATACAGACACCACTCCTATATACAGACATCCCCCTATATACAGACACCACTCCTATATACAGACATCCCTCTATATACAGACACCACTCCTATATACAGACATCCCTCTGTATACAGACACCACTCCTATATACAGACATCCCTCTATATACAGACACCACTCCTATATACAGACATCCCTCTATATACAGACACCACTCCTATATACAGACATCCCTCTGTATACAGACACCACTCCTATATACAGACATCCCTCTATATACAGACAACACTCCTATATACAGACATCCCTCTATATACAGACACCACTCCTATATACAGACATCCCTGTATATACAGACATCTCTCCTATATACAGACATCCCTCTATATACAGACACCACTCCTATATACAGACATCCCCCTATATACAGACAACACTCCTATATACAGACATCCCCCTATATACAGACACCTCTCCTATATACAGACATCCCTCTGTATACAGACACCACTCCTATATACAGACATCCCTCTATATACAGACATCCCTCTGTATACAGACACCACTACTATATACAGACATCCCTCTATATACAGACATCCCTCTATATACAGACATCCCTCTATATACAGACATCTCTCCTATATACAGACATCCCTCTATATACAGACACCACTCCTATATACAGACATCCCTCTGTATACAGACACCACTGCTATATACAGACATCCCACTATATACAGACACCACTCTTATATACAGACATCCCCCTATATACAGACATCCCCCTATGTACAGACACCACTCCTATATACAGACATCCCTCTGTATACAGACACCACTCCTATATACAGACATCCCCCTATATACAGACACCACTCCTATACACAGACATCCCTCTATGTACAGACACCACTCCTATATACAGACATCCCTCTGTATACAGACACCAATCCTATACACAGACATCCCTCTATGTACAGACACCACTCCTATATACAGACATCCCTCTGTATACAGACACCACTCCTATATACAGACATCCCCCTATATACAGACACCACTCCTATACACAGACATCCCTCTATGTACAGACACCACTCCTATATACAGACATCCCTCTGTATACAGACACCAATCCTATACACAGACATCCCTCTATGTACAGACACCACTCCTATATACAGACATCCCTCTTTATACAGACACCACTCCTATATACAGACATCCCTCTATATACAGACACCACTCCTATATACAGACATCCCTCTATATACAGACACCACTCCTATATACAGACATCCCTCTGTATACAGACACCACTTCTATATACAGACATCCCTCTATATACAGACACCACTCCTATATACAGACATCCCTCTATATACAGACACCACTCCTATATACAGACATCCCCCTATATACAGACACCACTCCTATATACAGACATCCCTCTATATACAGACACCTCTCCTATATACAGACATCCCTCTATATACAGACAACACTCCTATATACAGACATCCCCCTATATACAGACACCACTCCTATATACAGACATCCCCCTATATACAGACACCACTCCTATATACAGACATCCCCCTATATACAGACACCACTCCTATATACAGACATCCCTCTGTATACAGACACCACTCCTCTATACAGACATCCCTCTGTATACAGACACCACTGCTATATACAGACATCTCTCTATATACAGACACCACTCCTATATACAGACATCTCTCTATATACAGACACCACTCCTATATACAGACATCCCTCTATATACAGACACCACTCCTATATACAGACATCCCTGTATATACAGAAATCTCTCCTATATACAGACATCCCTCTATATACAGACACCAATCCTATATACAGACATCCCCCTATATACAGACAAAAACTCCTATATACAGACATCCCCCTATATACAGACACCACTCCTATATACAGACATCCCTCTGTATACAGACACCACTCCTATATACAGACATCCCTCTGTATACAGACACTACTCCTATATACAGACATCCCTCTATATACAGACACCACTCCTATATACAGACATCCCTCTGTATACAGACACCACTCCTATATACAGACATCCCTCTGTATACAGACACCACTCCTATATACAGACATCCCTCTATATACAGACACCACTCCTATATACAGACATCCCCCTATATACAGACACCACTCCTATATACAGACATCCCTCTATATACAGACACCAATCCTATATACAGACATCCCTCTATATACAGACACCACTCCTATATACAGACATCTGCCTATATACAGACACCATTACTATATACAGACATCCCTCTGTATACAGACACCACTCCTATATACAGACATCCCTCTATATACAGACACCACTCCTATATACAGACATCCCTCTATATACAGACACCACTCCTATATACAGACATCCCCCTATATACAGATACCACTCTTATATACAGACATCCCTCTATATACAGACACCACTCCTATATACAGAAATCCCTCTGTATACAGACACCACTACTATATGCAGACATCCCTCTATATACAGACACCACTCCTATATACAGACATCCCTCTATGTACAGACACCACTCCTATATACAGACATCCCTCTATATACAGACATCTCTCCTATATACAGACATCCCTCTATATACAGACACCACTCCTATATACAGACATCCCTCTATATACAGACATCTCTCCTTTATACAGATATCCCTCTATGTACAGACACCACTCCTATATACAGACATCCCCCTATATACAGACACCACTCTTATATACAGACATCCCTCTATATACAGACACCACTCTTATATACAGACATCCCTCTATATACAGACACCACTCCTATATACATTCATCCCCCTATATACAGACATCACTCCTATATACAGACATCCCTCTATATACAGACACCACTCCTATATACAGACATCCCTCTTTATACAGACACCACTCCTATATACAGACGATCCCCTATATACAGACACCACTCCTATATACAGACATCCCCCTATATACAGACACCACTCCTATATACAGACATCCCTCTAAATACAGACACCACTCTTATATACAGACATTCCCCTATATACAGACTCGTATATACAGGTCAGAGTTGTGGGTCGCTTACTTTTCACACACGGGGCCGGGGGGCACTTACTTTTCACACACGGGGCCGGGGGGCACTTACTTTTCACACACGGGGCCGGGGGGCACTTACTTTTCACACACGGGGCCGGGGGGCACTTACTTTTCACACACGGGGCCGGGGGGCACTTACTTTTCACACACGGGGCCGGGGGGCACTTACTTTTCACACACAGGGCCGGGGGCATTTACTTTTCACACACGGGGCCGGGGGGGGCACTTACTTTTCACACACGGGGCCGGGGGGGGCACTTACTTTTCACACACGGGGCCGGGGGCGCACTTACTTATCACACACGGGGCCGGGGGCGCACTTACTTTTGCACACGGGGCCGGGGGCACACTTACGTTTGCACACGGGGCCGGGGGCGCACTTACTTTTGCACACGGGGCCGGGGGCGCACTTACTTTTGCACACGGGGCCGGGGGCGCACTTACTTTTGCACACGGGGCCGGGGGCGCACTTACTTTTGCACACGGGGCCGGGGGCGCACTTACTTTTGCACACGGGGCCGGGAGGGCACTTACTTTTCACACACGGGGCCGGGGGGGCACTTACTTTTCACACACGGGGCCGGGTGGGCACTTACTTTTCACACACGGGGCCGGGGGGGGCACTTACTTTTGACACACGGGGCCGGGGGGCACTTACTTTTCACACACGGGGCCGGGGGGCACTTACTTTTCACACACGGGGCCGGTGGGCACTTACTTTTCACACACGGGGCCGGGGGGGCACTTACTTTTCACACACGGGGCCAGGGGGGCACTTACTTTTCACACACGGGGCCGGGGGGGCACTTACTTTTCACACACGGGGCCGGGGGGCACTTACTTTTCACACACGGGACGGGAGGGTGTCATAGTCACTTTATTCTGATGTTTGACTTTGATAAATGATCATGTCCTAAAATGGACACCGTACATTTGCATAGCTGCCATCTTTGGAAGGTCAAGTTCGGGGTAATGGAAAGTTCGCCATCATTTCCTATGGGAAATTTTTTTTTTTAAATGCGATTTAAATAAAATCTACATATCGGATCGACTATAAAAGTCATAGCACACCTGTCCCCACCGAGGCCTTCGAAACGCCGCCTGAACGGGGTCTCTGCGCCGAGCGGTTCGGGCCGCATTAATTGCAGAAAACGCGGAGAAGAAGAAGAATAATAAAATATAAGAAATCGGATTACAATATGTTGCTTGAACCTAGGAGGTTCAAGCACCATAACTAGATGGGCATTTCCTGAAGGAAATACATGGTGCTTGAAAAGCGCTGCCAGCTGCCAATGAACCTCAGGAGCATTCTGGCATGCAGGGCTCTGCCCCTGGGTATCCACTTTGGCCCCTTGGTAGCCACTTTGATGTGCGGGGCCCCTTGTTAGCAGCTTTGGCCCCTTGGTAGCCATTTTGGCATGCAGGAATCCTAGGTAGCCACTTTGGAGCACACAGCCTCTCGGTAGCCACTTTGGCCACATCCTCTTACATACAGACATCACTCCTATATACAGACAACACGCCTATATACAGACACAACTCCTACATACTGACATCCCTCTATATACAGACACCACTACCATATACAGACATCCCTCTATATACAGACACCACTCCTATATACAGACATCCCTCTATATACAGACACCACTCCTATATACAGACATACCCCTATATACAGACACCACTACAATATACAGACATCCTTCTATATACAGACACCACTCCTATATACAGACATCCCACTATAAACAGACATCCCCTATATACAGACACCACTCCTATATACAGACATCTCTCCTATATACAGACATCCCTCTATATACAGACATCTCTCCCTTATACAGACATCTCTCCTATATACAGACATCCCCCTATATACAGACACCCCTCCTATATACAGACATCCCCCTATATACAGACATCCCTCTATATACAGACACCACTCCTATATACAGACACCACTCGTATATGCAGGCACCTCTCCTATATACAGACACCACTCCTATATACAGACATCCCCCTATATACAGACATCTCTCCTATATACGGACATTCCTCTATATACAGACACCACTCCTATATACAGACATCCCTCTGTATACAGACACCACTCCTATATACAGACATCCCTCTGTATACAGACACCACTCCTATATACAGACATCCCTCTATATACAGACACCACTCCTATATACAGACATCCTCTATATACAGACACCACTCCTATATACAGACATCCCTCTATATACAGTCACCACTCCTATATACAGACATCCCTGTATATACAGACATCTCTCCTATATAGAGACATCCCTCTATATACAGACACCACTCCTATATACAGACATCCCCCTATATACAGACACCACTCCTATATACAGACATCCCCCTATATACAGACATCCCCTATATACAGACACCACTCCTATATACAGACATCCCTCTGTATACAGACACCACTCCTATATACAGACATCCCTCTATATACAGACACCACTCCTATATACAGACATTTCTCTATATACAGACACCACTCCTATATACAGACATCCCCCTATATACAGACACCACTCCTATATACAGACATCCCTCTATATACAGACACCACTCCTATATACAGACATCCCTCTATATACAGACACCACTCCTATATACAGACATCCCTCTGTATACATACACCACTACTATATACAGACATCCCCCTATATACAGACACCACTCTTATATACAGACATCCCTCTATATACAGACACCACTCCTATATACAGACATCCCTCTGTATACAGACACCACTACTATATACAGATATCCCTCTATATACAGACACCACTCCTATATACAGACATCCCTCTATATACAGACATCTCTCCTATATACAGACATCCCTCTATATACAGACACCACTCCTATATACAGACATCCCTCTGTATACAGACACCACTGCTATATACAGACATCCCACTATATACAGACACCACTCCTATATACAGACATCCCCCTATATACAGACATCCCCCTATGTACAGACACCACTCCTATATACAGACATCCCTCTGTATACAGACACCACTCCTATATACAGACATCCCCCTATATACAGACACCACTCCTATACACAGACATCCCTCTATGTACAGACACCACTCCTATATACAGATATCCCTCTGTATACAGACACCAATCCTATACACAGACATCCCTCTATGTACAGACACCACTCCTATATACAGACATCCCTCTGTATACAGACACCACTCCTATATACAGACATCCCTCTATATACAGACACCACTCCTATATACAGACATCCCCCTATATACAGACACCAATCCTATACACAGACATCCCTCTATGTACAGACACCACTCCTATATACAGACATCCCTCTGTATACAGACACCACTCCTATATACAGACATCCCTCTATATACAGACACCACTCCTATATACAGACATCCCCCTATATACAGACACCACTCTTATATACAGACATCCCTCTATATACAGACACCACTCCTATATACAGACATCCCTCTGTATACAGACACCACTACTATATACAGATATCTCTCTATATACAGACACCACTCCTATATACAGACATCCCTCTATATACAGACATCTCTCCTATATACAGACATCCCTCTATATACAGACACCACTCCTATATACAGACATCCCTCTGTATACAGACACCACTGCTATATACAGACATCCCACTATATACAGACACCACTCCTATATACAGACATCCCCCTATATACAGACATCCCCCTATGTACAGACACCACTCCTATATACAGACATCCCTCTGTATACAGACACCACTCCTATATACAGACATCCCCCTATATACAGACACCACTCCTATACACAGACATCCCTCTATGTACAGACACCACTCCTATATACAGATATCCCTCTGTATACAGACACCAATCCTATACACAGACATCCCTCTATGTACAGACACCACTCCTATATACAGACATCCCTCTGTATACAGACACCACTCCTATATACAGACATCCCTCTATATACAGACACCACTCCTATATACAGACATCCCTCTATATACAGACACCACTCCTATATACAGACATCCCTCTGTATACAGACACCACTTCTATATACAGACATCCCTCTATATACAGACACCACTCCTATATACAGACATCCCTCTATATACAGACAGCACTCCTATATACAGACATCCCCCTATATACAGACACCACTCCTATATACAGACATCCCTCTATATACAGACACCTCTCCTATATACAGACATCCCTCTATATACAGACAACACTCCTATATACAGACATCCCCCTATATACAGACACCACTCCTATATACAGACACCACTCCTATATACAGACATCCCCCTATATACAGACACCACTACTATATACAGACATCCCTCTGTATACATACACCACTCCTCTATACAGACATCCCTCTGTATACAGACACCACTCCTATATACAGACATCTCTCTATATACAGACACCACTCCTATATACAGACATCCCTCTATATACAGACACCACTCCTATATACAGACATCCCTGTATATACAGAAATCTCTCCTATATACAGACATCCCTCTATATACAGACACCAATCCTATATACAGACATCCCCCTATATACAGACAAAACTCCTATATACAGACATCCCCCTATATACAGACACCACTCCTATATTCAGACATCCCTCTGTATACAGACACCACTCCTATATACAGACATCCCTCTGTATACAGACACCACTCCTATATACAGACATCCCTCTATATACAGACACCACTCCTATATACAGACATCCCTCTATATACAGACACCACTCCTATATACAGACATCCCCCTATATACAGACACCACTCCTATATACAGACATCCCTCTATATACAGACACCAATCCTATATACAGACATCCCTCTATATACAGACACCACTCCTATATACAGACATCTGCCTATATACAGACACCATTACTATATACAGACATCCCTCTGTATACAGACACCACTCCTATATACAGACATCCCTCTATATACAGACACCACTCCTATATACAGACATCCCTCTATATACAGACACCACTCCTATATACAGACATCCCCCTATATACAGATACCACTCTTATATACAGACATCCCTTTATATACAGACACCACTCCTATATACAGACATCCCTCTGTATACAGACACCACTACTATATGCAGACATCCCTCTATATACAGA
This sequence comes from Ranitomeya variabilis, assembly GCF_051348905.1. NCBI lineage: Eukaryota > Metazoa > Chordata > Amphibia > Anura > Dendrobatidae > Ranitomeya > Ranitomeya variabilis. Next base: position 215,202,275 of record NC_135237.1, read on the forward strand.
CACCACTCCTATATACAGACATCCCTCTATGTACAGACACCACTCCTATATACAGACATCCCTCTATATACAGACATCTCTCCTATATACAGACATCCCTCTATATACAGACACCACCCCTATATACAGACATCCCTCTATATACAGACATCTCTCCTTTATACAGATATCCCTCTATGTACAGACACCACTCCTATATACAGACATCCCCCTATATACAGACACCACTCTTATATACAGACATCCCTCTATATACAGACACCACTCCTATATACAGACATCCCTCTATATACAGACACCACTCCTATATACAGACATCCCTCTATATATAGACACCACTCTTATATACAGACATCCCTCTATATACAGACACCACTCCTATATACATTCATCCCCCTATATACAGACATCACTCCTATATACAGACATCCCTCTATATACAGACACCACTCCTATATACAGACATCCCTCTTTATACAGACACCACTCCTATATACAGACGATCCCCTATATACAGACACCACTCCTATATACAGACATCCCCCTATATACAGACACCACTCCTATATACAGACATCCCTCTAAATACAGACACCACTCTTATATACAGACATTCCCCTATATACAGACTCCTATATACAGGTCAGAGTTGTGGGTCGCTTACTTTTCACACACGGGGCCGGGGGGCACTTACTTTTCACACACGGGGACGGGGGGCACTTACTTTTCACACACGGGGCCGGGGGGCACTTACTTTTCACACACGGGGCCGGGGGGCACTTACTTTTCACACACAGGGCCGGGGGCATTTACTTTTCACACACGGGGCCGGGGGGCACTTACTTTTCACACACGGGGCCGGGGGGGCACTTACTTTTCACACACGGGGCCGGGGGGGCACTTACTTTTCACACACGGGGCCGGGGGGGGCACTTACTTTTCACACACGGGGCCGGGGGCGCACTTACTTTTCACACACGGGGCCGGGGGCGCACTTACTTTTGCACACGGGGCCGGGGGCGCACTTACTTTTGCACACGGGGCCGGGGGCGCACTTACTTTTGCACACGGGGCCGGGGGCGCACTTACTTTTGCACACGGGGCCGGGGGCGCACTTACTTTTGCACACGGGGCCGGGGGCGCACTTACTTTTGCACACGGGGCCGGGGGCGCACTTACTTTTGCACACGGGGCCGGGGGCGCACTTACTTTTGCACACGGGGCCGGGAGGGCACTTACTTTTCACACACGGGGCCGGGGGGGCACTTACTTTTCACACACGGGGCCGGGGGGCACTTACTTTTCACACACGGGGCCGGGGGGGCACTTACTTTTGACACACGGGGCCGGGGGGCACTTACTTTTCACACACAGGGCCGGGGGGCACTTACTTTTCACACACGGGGCCGGGGGGCACTTACTTTTCACACACGGGGCCGGGGGGGCACTTACTTTTCACACACGGGGCCAGGGGGGCACTTACTTTTCACACACGGGGCCGGGGGGGCACTTACTTTTCACACACGGGGCCGGGGGGCACTTACTTTTCACACACGGGGCCGGGGGGCACTTACTTTTCACACACCGGACGGGAGGGTGTCATAGTCACTTTATTCTGATGTTTGACTTTGATAAATGATCATGTCCTAAAATGGACACCGTACATTTGCATAGCTGCCATCTTTGGAAGGTCAAGTTCGGGGTAATGGAAAGTTCGCCATTATTTCCTATGGGAAATTTTTTTTTTTAAATACGATTTAAATAAAATCTACATATCGGATCGACTATAAAAGTCATAGCACACCTGTCCCCACCGAGGCCTTCGAAACGCCGCCTGAACGGGGTCTCTGCGCCGAGCGGTTCGGGCCGCATTAATTGCGGAAAACGCGGAGAAGAAGAATAATAATAAACTAGATGGGCATTTCCTGAAGGAAATACATGGTGCTTGAACAGCGCTGCCAGCTGCCAATGAACCTCAGGAGCAAGTCTGGCATGCAGGGCCCTGCCCCTGGGTATCCAATTTGGCCCCTTGGTAGACACTTTGATGTGCGGGGCCCCTTGTTAGCAACTTTGGCCCCTTGGTAGCCATTTTGGCCACATCCTCTTATATAGAGACATCACTCCTATATACAGACACCACTCCTATATACAGACACAACTCCTACATACAGACATCCCTATATATACAGACACCACTACCATATACAGAGATCCCTCTATATACAGACAAACCCCTATATACAGACAGCACTAAAATATACAGACATCCCCCTATATACAGACACCACTTCTATAAACAGACATCCCCCTATATACAGACACAACTCCTATATACAGACATCCCCCTATATACAGACACCACTCCTATATACAGACATCCCTCTATATACAGACACCACTCCTATATACAGACATCCCTCTATATACAGACACCACTCCTATATACAGACATCCCTCTATATACAGACACCACTCTTATATACAGACATCCCTCTATATACAGACACCACTCCTATATACAGACATCCCTCTGTATACAGACACCACTCCTATATACAGACATCCCTCTATATACAGACACCACTCCTATATACAGACATCCCTCTATATACAGACACCACTCCTATATACAGACATCCCCCTATATACAGACACCACTCCTATATACAGACATCCCTCTATATACAGACACCACTCCTATATACAGACATCCCCTATATACAGACACCACTCCTATATACAGACATCCCCCTATATACAGACACCACTAGTATATGTAGACATCCCTCCATATACAGACACCACTCCTATATACAGACATCCCCCTATTTTCAGACACCACTCCTATATACAGACATCCCTCTATATACAGACACCACTCCTATATACAGACATCCCTCTATATACAGACATCTCTCCTACATACAGACATCCCCCTATATACAGACACCACTCCTATATACAGACATCCCTCTATATACAGACACCACTCCTATATACAGACATCCCTCTATATACAGACATCTCTCCTATATGCAGACATCCCTCTATATACAGACACCACTCCTATATACAGACATCCCTCTATAAACAGACATCTCTCCTATATACAGACATCCCTCTATATACAGACAACACTCCTATATACAGACATCCCCCTATATACAGACACCACTCCTATATACAGACATCCCTCTATATACAGACACCACTCCTATATACAGACAACACTCTATATACAGACACCACTCCTTTATACAGACATCCCTCTATATACAGACAACACTCTTATATACAGATATCCCTCTATATACAGACACCACTCCTATATACAGACATCCCACTATATCCAGAACCACTCCTATATACAGACATCCCCCTATATACAGACACCACTCCTATATACAGACATCCCCCTATATACAGACACCACTCCTATATACAGAGATCCCTCTGTATACAGACACCACTCCTATATACAGACATCCCTCTATATACAGACACCACTCCTATATACAGACATCCCTCTATATACAGACACCACTCCTATATACAGACATCCCTCTATATACAGACATCTCTCCTATATACAGACATCACTCTATATACAGACACCACTCCTATATACAGACATCCCTCTATATACAGACACCACTCCTATATACAGACATCCCTCTATATACAGACACCACTCCTATATACAGACATCCCTCTATATACAGACACCACTCCTATATACAGACATCCCTCTATATACAGACACCACTCCTATATAGAGACATCCCTCTATATACAGACACCACTCCTATATACAGACATCCCTCTATATACAGACACCACTCCTATATACAGACATCCCTCTATATACAGACACCACTCCTATATACAGACATCTCCCTATATACAGACACCACTCCTATATACAGACATCCCTCTGTATAGAGACACCACTCCTATATACAGACATCCCTCTATATACAGACACCACTCCTATATACAGACATCCCTCTATATACAGACACCACTCCTATATACAGACATCCCTCTATATACAGACACCACTCCTATATACAGACATCCCTCTATATACAGACACCACTCTTATATACAGACATCCCTCTGTATACAGACACCACTCCTATATACAGACATCCCTCTATATACAGACATCTCTCCTATATACAGACATCCCTCTATATACAGACGCCACTCCTAAATACAGACATCCCTCTATATACAGATATCTCTCCTATATACAGATATCCCTCGATATACAGACACCACTCCTATATACAGACATCCCCCTATATACAGACACCACTCTTATATACAGACATCCCTCTACATACAGACATCCCTGTATATACAGACATCTCTCCTATATAGAGACATCCCTCTATATACAGACACCACTCCTATATACAGACATCCCCCTATATACAGACACCACTCCTATATTCAGACATCCCCCTATATACAGACACCACTCCTATATACAGACATCCCTCTGTATACAGACACCACTCCTATATACAGACATCCCTCTATATACAAACACCACTCCTATATACAGACATCCCTCTATATACAGACACCACTCCTATATACAGACATCCCCCTATATACAGACACCACTCCTATATACAGACATCCCTCTGTATACAGACACCACTCCTATATACAGACACCACTCCTATATACAGACACAACTCCTAAATACAGACATCCCTATATATACAGACACCACTACCATATACAGAGATCCCTCTATATACAGACAAACCTGTTGTGAATTTGGATTTTGGGCTCCCCCGGTGGCCACTGGTGGAATTGAACTTGTGTCATCATCTTTCCTGTTCACCTGTTCTCATCAGATCTGGGTGTCGCTATATAATCTGGCTTCTCTGTTAGTTGCTTGCCGGTCAACAATGTTATCAGCAGCCTCTCTGTGCTTGTTCCTGCTCCCAGACATCTACTAGATAAGTTGGACTTTCGTCCATGTTTGTTTTTGCTTTTTGGTTCCAGTTCACAGCTGCAGTTTCGTTACTGTGTCTGGAAAGCTCTTGTTGATCAGGAATTGCCACTCTGGTATTATGAGTTAATGCCAGAGTCCTAAAGTAATTTCTGGATGGTGTTTTGTTAGGGTTTTCTGCTGACCATGAAAGTGTTCTTTCTGTCTTCTGCTATCTAGAAAGCGGACCTCAAATTTGCTAAAACTATTTTCCTGCTGTGTTTGTTATTTCATCTAAAATCACCGCCAATATATGTGGGGGGCCTCTGTCTCCTTTTTGGGCATTTCTCTAGAGGTGAGCCAGGTCTTATATTTCCCTCTGCTAGCATTATTTAGTTCTCCGGCCGGCGCTGGGCATATAGGGATAAAAAGTAGGACATGCTACCTGGCTACTTCTAGTTGTGCGGTAGGTTTAGTTCATGGTCAGTACAGTTCCCATCTTCCAAGAGCTTGTTCCTATATAGGCTTATGCTATGTTCTCTAGCCATGGAGATCATGACAGTTTGACCGGCCCACTAAAGGGTTAATTCCTTGGCTGAGAAAGGAGTGAAATAAGAAGTCTGCTGAGAGTTTTTTTTTTTTTTTTTGTGCTCTTAATTGGATCATTTGCCAGTCTGTCTATGCTGCAGTCTTTCTTTTTTTTTCTCTCCTTCTAATCTTTGAATGGCTCTGTGTTCACCTGTTTATTATGGATCTTCAGAGTGTAACTGCAGGTTTGAATAATCTCACCACGAAAGTACAAAATTTGCAAGATTTTGTTGTTCATGCTCCGGTATCTGAACCGAGAATTCCTTTGCCGGAATTTTTCTCGGGGAATAGATCTGGTTTTCAGAATTTTAGAAATAATTGCAAGTTATTTTTGTCCCTGAAATCTCGTTCTGCCGGGGACCCTGCACAGCAGGTTCGGATTGTGATTTCTCTGCTCCGTGGCGACCCTCAAGACTGGGCTTTTTCATTGGCACCAGGGGATCCTGCGTTGCGCAGTGTAGATGCGTTTTTTCTGGCCTTGGGGTTGCTTTATGACGAACCGCATTTGGAACTTCAGGCAGAAAAAACTTTGATGTCCCTATCTCAGGGGCAAGATGAAGCTGAAATTTACTGCCAGAGATTCCGTAAATGGTCTGTGCTTACTCAGTGGAATGAGTGTGCCTTGGCGGCTACTTTCAGAGAGGGTCTCTCTGATGCCATTAAGGATGTTATGGTGGGGTTCCCTGTGCCTGCGGGTCTGAATGAGTCCATGACAATAGCTATTCAGATCGATAGGCGTCTGCGGGAGCGCAAACCAGTGCACCATCTGGCGGTGTCCACTGAGAAGACGCCAGAAAGTATGCAGTGTGATAGAATTCTGTCCAGAAGCGAGCGGCAGAATTTTAGACGGAAAAATGGGTTGTGTTTCTATTGTGGGGATTCTACTCATGTTATATCAGCATGCTCTAAGCGTACTAAAAAGCTTGATAAGTCTGTTTCCATTGGCACTTTACAGTCTAAGTTTATTTTGTCTGTGACCCTGATTTGCTCTTTGTCATCTATTACCACGGACGCCTATATCGACTCTGGCGCCGCTTTGAGTCTTATGGATTGGTCCTTTGCCAATCGTTGTGGGTATGATTTAGAGCCTTTGGAGACTCTTATTCCTCTGAAGGGGATTGACTCCACCCCATTGGCTAATAATAAACCACAATACTGGACACAAGTAACTATGCGTATTAATCCGGATCACCAGGAGATTATTCGTTTTCTGGTGCTGTATAATCTACATGATGATTTGGTGCTAGGATTGCCTTGGCTGCAGTCTCACAACCCAGTCCTTGACTGGAGAGCTATGTCTGTGTTGAGCTGGGGATGTAAGGGGACTCATGGGGACGTACCTTTGGTTTCCATTTCATCATCTATCCCCTCTGAAATCCCTGAGTTCCTGTCTGATTATCGTGACGTCTTTGAAGAACCCAAGCTGGGTTCACTACCTCCGCACCGTGAGTGCGATTGTGCTATAGATTTAATTCCGGGTAGTAAATACCCAAAGGGTCGTTTATTTAATCTGTCTGTGCCTGAACATGCTGCTATGCGAGAATATATAAAGGAGTCCTTGGAAAAGGGACATATTCGTCCATCGTCATCTCCCTTAGGAGCCGGCTTTTTCTTTGTGTCAAAAAAAGACGGCTCTTTGAGACCATGTATTGATTATCGGCTTTTGAATAAAATCACGGTTAAATATCAATACCCATTGCCGTTGCTGACTGATTTGTTTGCTCGCATAAAGGGGGCCAAGTGGTTCTCTAAGATTGATCTCCGTGGGGCGTATAATTTGGTGCGGATCAGGCAGGGGGATGAGTGGAAAACCGCATTTAATACGCCCGAGGGCCACTTTGAGTATTTGGTGATGCCTTTTGGTCTTTCTAATGCCCCTTCAGTCTTCCAGTCCTTTATGCATGATATTTTCCGCGATTTTTTGGATAAATTTATGATAGTGTATCTGGATGATATTCTGATTTTTTCGGATGACTGGGACTCTCATGTCCAGCAAGTCAAGAGGGTTTTTCAGGTTTTGCGGTCTAATTCTCTGTGTGTCAAGGGTTCTAAGTGCGTTTTTGGGGTTCAGAGAATTTCCTTTTTGGGATATATTTTTTCTCCCTCTTCCATTGAGATGGATCCTGTCAAGGTTCAAGCTATTTGTGATTGGACGCAGCCCTCTTCTCTTAAAAGTCTTCAGAAATTTCTGGGCTTTGCCAACTTTTATCGTCGATTTATTGCTGGTTTTTCGGATGTCGTTAAGCCATTGACCGATTTGACTAGACAGGGTGCTGATGTTGCTAATTGGTCCCCTGATGCTGTGGAGGCTTTTCAGGAGCTTAAGCGCCGTTTTTCTTCTGCCCCTGTGTTGCGTCAGCCTGATGTGGCTCTTCCTTTTCAGGTTGAGGTCGACGCTTCTGAGATCGGAGCTGGGGCAGTGTTGTCGCAGAAAAGTTCTGACTGCTCCGTGATGAGGCCTTGTGCCTTCTTTTCCCGTAAATTTTCGCCCGCTGAGCGGAATTATGATGTTGGGAATCGGGAGCTTTTGGCCATGAAGTGGGCGTTTGAGGAGTGGCGCCATTGGCTTGAGGGGTCCAGACATCAGGTGGTGGTATTGACTGACCGCAAAAATTTGATTTATCTTGAGACCGCCAGGCGCCTGAATCCTAGACAGGCGCGCTGGTCATTATTTTTTTCTCGGTTTAATTTTGTGGTGTCATACCTACCGGGTTCTAAGAATGTTAAGGCGGATGCCCTTTCTAGGAGTTTTGAGCCTGATTCACCCGGCAACTCTGAGCCCACAGGTATCCTTAAGGATGGAGTTATTTTGTCAGCCGTTTCTCCAGACCTGCGGCGGGCCTTGCAGGAGTTTCAGGCGGATAGACCGGATCGTTGTCCGCCTGATAGGCTGTTTGTTCCTGATGATTGGACCAGTAGAGTCATCTCTGAGGTGCATTCTTCTGCATTGGCAGGTCATCCTGGAATTTTTGGTACCAGGGATTTGGTGGCAAGATCCTTCTGGTGGCCTTCCCTGTCACGAGATGTGCGAGGCTTTGTGCAGTCTTGTGACGTTTGTGCTCGGGCCAAGCCTTGTTGTTCTCGGGCTAGTGGATTATTGTTGCCCTTGCCTATTCCTAAGAGGCCTTGGACGCACATCTCGATGGATTTTATTTCAGATCTGCCTGTTTCCCAGAAAATGTCTGTCATCTGGGTGGTGTGTGACCGTTTTTCTAAGATGGTCCATTTGGTTCCCCTGCCCAAATTGCCTTCTTCTTCCGAGTTGGTTCCCCTGTTTTTTCAAAATGTTGTTCGTTTGCATGGTATTCCTGAGAATATCGTTTCTGACAGAGGAACCCAATTTGTGTCTAGATTTTGGCGGGCATTCTGTGCTAGGATGGGCATAGATTTGTCTTTTTCGTCTGCTTTTCACCCTCAGACTAATGGCCAGACCGAGCGGACTAATCAGACCCTGGAGACATATCTGAGGTGTTTTGTGTCTGCTGACCAGGATGATTGGGTTGCTTTTTTGCCATTGGCGGAGTTCGCCCTCAATAATCGGGCCAGCTCTGCTACCTTGGTGTCCCCGTTTTTCTGTAATTCGGGGTTCCATCCTCGATTTTCCTCCGGTCAGGTGGAGTCCTCGGATTGTCCTGGAGTGGATGCGGTGGTGGAGAGATTGCATCATATTTGGGGGCAGGTGATGGACAATTTGAAGTTGTCCCAGGAGAAGACTCAGCTTTTTGCCAACCGTTACCGTCGTGTTGGTCCTCGGCTTTGTGTTGGAGATTTGGTGTGGTTGTCTTCTCGTTTTGTCCCTATGAGGGTCTCTTCTCCTAAGTTTAAGCCTCGGTTCATCGGTCCGTATAAAATATTGGAGATTCTTAACCCTGTTTCCTTCCGTTTAGACCTCCCTGCATCCTTTTCCATTCATAACGTTTTTCATCGGTCGTTATTGCGCAGGTATGAGGTACCTGTTGTGCCTTCCGTTGAGCCTCCTGCTCCGGTGTTGGTTGAGGGTGAGTTGGAGTACGTTGTGGAGAAAATCCTAGACTCCCGTGTTTCCAGACGGAGACTCCAGTATCTGGTCAAGTGGAAGGGATACGGCCAGGAGGATAATTCTTGGGTCACTGCATCTGATGTTCATGCCTCCGATCTGGTTCGTGCCTTTCATAGGGCCCATCCTGATCGCCCTGGTGGTTCTGGTGAGGGTTCGGTGCCCCCTCCTTGAGGGGGGGGTACTGTTGTGAATTTGGATTTTGGGCTCCCCCGGTGGCCACTGGTGGAATTGAACTTGTGTCATCATCTTTCCTGTTCACCTGTTCTCATCAGATCTGGGTGTCGCTATATAATCTGGCTTCTCTGTTAGTTGCTTGCCGGTCAACAATGTTATCAGCAGCCTCTCTGTGCTTGTTCCTGCTCCCAGACATCTACTAGATAAGTTGGACTTTCGTCCATGTTTGTTTTTGCTTTTTGGTTCCAGTTCACAGCTGCAGTTTCGTTACTGTGTCTGGAAAGCTCTTGTTGATCAGGAATTGCCACTCTGGTATTATGAGTTAATGCCAGAGTCCTAAAGTAATTTCTGGATGGTGTTTTGTTAGGGTTTTCTGCTGACCATGAAAGTGTTCTTTCTGTCTTCTGCTATCTAGAAAGCGGACCTCAAATTTGCTAAAACTATTTTCCTGCTGTGTTTGTTATTTCATCTAAAATCACCGCCAATATATGTGGGGGGCCTCTGTCTCCTTTTTGGGCATTTCTCTAGAGGTGAGCCAGGTCTTATATTTCCCTCTGCTAGCATTATTTAGTTCTCCGGCCGGCGCTGGGCATATAGGGATAAAAAGTAGGACATGCTACCTGGCTACTTCTAGTTGTGCGGTAGGTTTAGTTCATGGTCAGTACAGTTCCCATCTTCCAAGAGCTTGTTCCTATATAGGCTTATGCTATGTTCTCTAGCCATGGAGATCATGACACAAACCCCTATATACAGACAGCACTAAAATATACAGACATCCCCCTATATATAGACACCACTTCTATAAACAGACATCCCCCTATATACAGACACCACTCCTATATACAGACATCCCTCTATATACAGACACCACTCCTATATACAGACATCCCCCTATATACAGACACCATTCCTATATACAGACATCCCTCTGTATACAGACACCACTCCTATATACAGACATCCCTCTTTATACAGACACCACTCCTATATACAGACATCCCTCTATGTACAGACACCACTCCTATATACAGACATCCCTCTATATACAGACACCACTCCTATATACAGACATCCCCCTATATACAGACACCACTCCTATATACAGACATCCCCCTATATACAGACACCACTCCTATATACAGACATCCCTCTGTATACAGACACCACTCCTATATATAGACATCCCTCTATATACAGACACCACTCCTATATACAGACATCCCTCTATATACAGACACCACTCCTATATACAGACATCCCTCTGTATACAGACACCACTCCTATATACAGACATCCCTCTATATACAGACATCTCTCCTATATACAGACATCCCTCTATATACAGACACCACTCCTAAATACAGACATCCCTCTATATACAGACATCTCTCCTATATACAGATATCCCTCTATATACAGACACCACTCCTATATACAGACATCCCCCTATATACAGACACCACTCCTATATACAGACATCCCTCTGTATACAGACACCACTCCTATATATAGACATCCCTCTATATACAGACACCACTCCTATATACAGACATCCCTCTATATACAGACACCACTCCTATATACAGACATCCCTCTGTATACAGACACCACTCCTATATACAGACATCCCTCTATATACAGACATCTCTCCTATATACAGACATCCCTCTATATACAGACACCACTCCTAAATACAGACATCCCTCTATATACAGACATCTCTCCTATATACAGATATCCCTCTATATACAGACACCACTCCTATATACAGACATCCCCCTATATACAGACACCACTCTTATATACAGACATCCCTCTATATACAGACACCACTCCTATATACAGACATCCCTCTGTATACAGACACCACTCCTATATACAGACATCCCCCTATATACAGACACCACTCCTATATACAGACATCCCTCTATATACAGACATCCCTCTATATACAGACACCACTCATATACAGACATCCCTCTATATACAGACACCACTCCTATATACAGACATCCCTCTGTATACAGACACCACTCCTATATACAGACATCCCCCTATATACAGACACCACTCCTATATACAGACATCCCTCTATATACAGACATCCCTCTATATACAGACACCACTCCTATATACAGACATCCCTCTTTATACAGACACCACTCCTATATACAGACATCCCTCTTTATACAGACACCACTCCTATATACAGACATCCCTCTATATACAGACACCACTCCTATATACAGACATCCCTCTATATACAGATACCACTCCTATATACAGATATCCCTTTATATACAGACACCACTCCTATATACAGACATCCCTCTATATACAGACACCACTTCTATATACAGACATCCCTCTATATACAGACACCACTCCTATATACAGACATCCCTCTATATAAAGACACCACTCTTATATACAGACATCCCTCTATATACAGACACCACTCCTATATACAGACATCCCCCTATATACAAACATCACTCCTATATACAGACATACCTCTATATACAGACATCCCTCTATATACAGACACCACTCCTATATACAGACATCCCTCTATATACAGACATCTCTCCTATATACAGACAATCCCCTATATACAGACACCACTCCTATATACAGACATCCCCCTATATACAGACACCACTCCTATATACAGACATCCCTCTAAATACAGACACCACTCCTATATATAGACATCCCTCTATATACAGACATCTCTCCTATATACAGACAATCCCCTATATACAGACACCACTCCTATATACAGACATCCCCCTATATACAGACACCACTCCTATATACAGACATCCCTCTAAATACAGACACCACTCCTATATACAGACATCCCTCTATATACAGACACCACTCCTATATACAGACATCCCTCTATATACAGACACCACTCCTATATACAGACATCCCTCTATATACAGACATCTCTCCTATATACAGACAATCCCCTATATACAGACACCACTCCTATATACAGACATCCCCCTATATACAGACACCACTCCTATATACAGACATCCCTCTAAATACAGACACCACTCCTATATACAGACATCCCCCTATATACAGACACCACTCTTATATACAGACATCCCCCTATATACAGACACCACTCCTATATACAGACATCCCTCTAAATACAGACACCACTCCTATATACAGACATCCCTCTATATACAGACTCCTATATACAGGTCAGAGTTGTGGGTCACTTACTTATCACACACGGGGCCGGGGGGGCACTTACTTTTCACACACGCGGCCGGGGGGGGCACTTACTTTTCACACACAGGGCCGGGGGGGCACTTACTTTTCACACACGCGGCCGGGGGGGGCACTTACTTTTCACACACGGGGCCGGGGGGGGCACTTACTTTTCACACACGGGGCCGGGGGGCACTTACTTTTCACACACGGTGCCGGGGGGGGCACTTACTTTTCACACACGGGGCCGGGGGGCACTTACTTTTCACACACGGGGCCGGGGGGCACTTACTTTTCACATACGGGGCCGGGGGGCACTTACTTTTCACACACGGGGCCGGGGGGCACTTACTTTTCACACACGGGGCCGGGGGGCACTTACTTTTCACACACGCGGCCGGGGGGCACTTACTTTTCACACACAGGGCCGGGGGGGCACTTACTTTTCACACACGGGGCCGGGGGGGCACTTACTTTTCACACACGCGGCCGGGGGGGGCACTTACTTTTCACATACGGGGCTGGGGGGGGGCACTTACTTTTCACACACGGTGCCGGGGGGCACTTACTTTTCACACACGGGGCCGGGGGGCACTTACTTTTCACACACGGGGCCGGGGGGGCACTTACTTTTCACACACGGGGCCGGGGGGCACTTACTTTTCACACACGGGGCCGGGGGGCACTTACTTTTCACAAACGGGGCCGGGGGGGCACTTACTTTTCACACACGGGGCCGGGGGGCACTTACTTTTCACACACGGGGCCGGGGGGCACTTACTTTTCACACACGGGGCCGGGGGGCACTTACTTTTCACACACGGGGCCGGGGGGGCACTTACTTTTCACACACGGGGCCGGGGGGGCACTTACTTTTCACACACGGGGCCGGGGGGCACTTACTTTTCAGACACGGGACGAGAGGGTGTCATAGTCACTTTATTCTGATGTTTGACTTTGATAAATGATCATGTCCTAAAATGGACACCGTACATTTGCATAGCTGCCATCTTTGGAAGGTCAAGTTGGGGGTAATGGAAAGTTCGCCATTATTTCCTATGGGAAATTTTTTTTTTTAAATGCGATTTAAATAAAATCTACATATCGGATCGACTATAAAAGTCATAGCACACCTGTCCCCACCGAGGCCTTCGAAACGCCGCCTGAACGGGGTCTCTGCGCCGAGCGGTTCGGGCCGCATTAATTGCGGAAAACGCGGAGAAGAATAATAATAATAATAAGAAAATATAAGAAATCGGATTACAATATGTTGCTTGAACCTAGGAGGTTCAAGCACCATAAATATAAGAAATCGGATTACAATATGTTGCTTGAACCTAGGAGGTTCAAGCACCATAAATATAAGAAATCGGATTACAATATGTTGCTTGAACCTAGGAGGGTTCAAGCACCATAATAATAATAAGAAAATATAGGAAATCGGATTACAATATGTTGCTTGAACCTAGGAGGTTCAAGCACCATAACTAGATGGGCATTTCCTGAAGGAAATACATGGTGCTTGAACAGCGCTGCCAGCTGACAATGAACCTCAGGAGCAAGTCTGGCATGCAGGGCCCTGCCTCTGGGTATCCAATTTGGCCCCTTGGTAGCCACTTTGATGTGCGGGGCCCCTTGTTAGCAACTTTGGCCCCTTGGTAGCCATTTTGGCATGCAGGAATCCTTGGTAGCCACTTTGGCCACATCCTCTTATATACAAACATCACTCCTATATACAGACACCACTCCTATATACAGACATCCCTCTATATACAGACACCACTACCATATACAGAGATCCCTCTATATACAGATACCACTCCTATATACAGACATACCCCTATATACAGACAGCACTACAATATACAGAAATCCCCCTATATACAGACACCACTTCTATATAAAGACATCCCTCTATATACAGACACCACTCCTATATACAGACACCACTCCTATATGCAGGCACCTCTCCTATATACAGACATCCCTCTATATACAGACATCACTCCTATATATAGACATCCCCTATATACAGACACCACTCCTATATTCAGACACCCCCCTATATACAGACATCCCCCTATATACAGACATCTCTACTATATACAGACATCCCCCAATATAGAGACACCACTCCTATATACAGACATCCCTCTATATACAGACATCTCTCCTATATACAGACATCCCTCTATATACAGACACCACTCCTATATACAGACATTCCCTTATATACAGACACCACTCCTATATACAGACACCACTCCTATATGCAGGCACCTCTCCTATATACAGACATCCCTCTATATACAGACACCACTCCTATATACAGACATTCCCCTATATACAGACACCACTCCTATATACAGACATCCCCCTATATACAGACACCACTCCTATATACAGATATCCCCCTATATACAGACACCACTCCTATATACAGACATCCCTCTATATACAGACACCACTCCTATATACAGACATCCCTCTATATACAGACACCACTCTTATATACAGACATCTCTCTATATACAGACACCACTCCTATATACAGACATCCCTCTGTATACAGACACCACTCCTATATACAGACATCCCTCTATATACAGACATCCCTCTATATACAGACACCACTCCTATATAAAGACATCCCTCTATATACAGACACCACTCCTATATACAGACATCCCCCTATATACAGACACCACTCCTATATACAGACATCCCTCTATATACAGACACCACTCCTATATACAGACATCCCTCTATATACAGACATCTCTCCTATATACAGACATCCCTCTATATACAGACACCACTCCTATATACAGACATCCCTCTATATACAGACATCTCTCCTATATACAGACATCCCTCTATATACAGACACCACTCCTATATACAGACATCCCCCTATATACAGACACCACTCCTATATACAGACATCCCTCTATATACAGACATCCCTCTATATACAGACATCTCTCCTATATACAGACATCCCCATATATACAGACACCACTCCTATATACAGACATCCCTCTATATACAGACACCAATACTATATACAGACATCCCTCTATATACAGACATCTCTCCTATATACAGACATCCCTCTATATACAGACACCACTACTATATGCAGACATCCCTCTATATACAGACATCTCTCCTATATACAGACATCCCTCTATATACAGACACCACTCCTATATACAGACATCCCCCTATATACAGACACCACTCCTATATACAGACATCCCTCTATATACAGACACCACTCCTATATACAGACATCCCTCTATATACAGACACCACTCCTATATACAGACATCCCTCTATATACAGACACCACTCCTATATACAGATATCCCTCTATATACAGACATATCTTCTATATTCAGACATCCCCCTATATAGAGACACCACTCCTATATACAGACATCCCTCTGTATACAGACACCACTCCTATATACAGACATCCCTCTGTATACAAACACAACTCCTATATACAGACATCCCTCTATCTACAGACATCTCTCCTATATACAGACATCCCTCTATATACAGACACCACTCCTATATACAGACATCCCTCTATATACAGACATCTCTCCTATATACAGACATCCCTCTATATACAGACACCACTCCTAAATACAGACATCCCCCTATATACAGACACCACTCCTATATACAGACATCCCTCTATATACAGACACCACTCCTATATACAGACATCCCTCTATATACAGACACGACTCCTTTATACAGACATCCCTCTATATACAGACACCACTCCTATATACAGACATCCCTCTATATACAGACACCACTCCTATATACAGACATCCCCCTATATACAGACACCACTCCTATATACAGACATCCCTCTGTATACAGACACCACTCCTATATACAGACATCCCTCTATATACAGACACCAATCCTATATACAGACATCCCTCTATATACAGACACCACTCCTATATACAGACATCCCCCTATATACAGACACCACTCCTATATACAGACATCCCCCTATATACAGACAACACTCCTATATACAGACATCCCTCTATATACAGACATCTCTCCTTTATACAGATATCCCTCTATATACAGACATTACTCCTATATACAGACATCCCCCTATATACAGACACCACTCTTATATACAGACATCTCTCTATATAGACACCACTCCTATATACAGACATCCCCCTATATACAGACACCACTCCTATATACAGACATCCCCCTATATACAGACACCACTCCTATATACAGACATCCCCTATATACAGACACCACTCATATATACAGACATCCCTCTATATACAGACACCACTCCTATATACAGACATCCCTCTATATACAGACACCACTCTTATATACAGACATCCCTCTATATACAGACACCACTCCTATATACAGACATCCCTCTGTATACAGACACCACTCATATATACAGACATCCCACTATATACAGACACCACTCCTATATACAGACATCCCCCTATATACAGACATCCCCCTATATACAGACACCACTCCTATATACAGACATCCCTCTGTATACAGACACCACTCCTATATACAGACATCCCTCTATATACAGACACCACTCCTATATACAGACATCCCTCTATATACAGACACCACTCCTATATACAGACATCCCCCTATATAGACACCACTCCTATATACAGACATCCCTCTGTATACAGACACCACTCCTATATACAGACATCCCTCTATATACAGACACCACTCCTATATACAGACATCCCCCTATATACAGACACCACTCCTATATACAGACATCCCTCTGTATACAGACACCACTCCTATATACAGACATCCCTATATATACAGACACCACTCCTATATACAGACATCCCTCTATATACAGACGCCACTCCTATATACAGACATCCCCCTATATACAGACACCACTCCTATATACAGACATCCCTCTATGTACAGACACCTCTCCTATATACAGACATCCCTCTATATACAGACAACACTCCTATATACAGACATCCCCCTATATACAGACACCACTCCTATATACAGACATCCCCCTATATACAGACACCACTCCTATATACAGACATCCCCCTATATACAGACACCACTCCTATATACAGACATCCCCGTGTATACAGACACCACTCCTATATACAGATATGCCTCTGTATACAGACACCACTCCTATATACAGACATCCCCCTATATACCGACACCACTCCTATATACAGACATCCCTCTATATACAGACACCACTCCTATATACAGACATCCCTCTATATACAGACACCACTCCTATATACAGACATCCCTGTATATACAGACATCTCTCCTATATACCGACATCCCTCTATATACAGACACCACTCCTATATACAGACATCCCCCTATATACAGACAACACTCCTATATACAGACATCCCCCTATATACAGACACCACTCCTATATACAGACATCCCCCTATATACAGACACCACTCCTATATACAGACATCCCCCTATATACAGACACCACTCCTATATACAGACATCCCCGTGTATACAGACACCACTCCTATATACAGATATGCCTCTGTATACAGACACCACTCCTATATACAGACATCCCCCTATATACCGACACCACTCCTATATACAGACATCCCTCTATATACAGACACCACTCCTATATACAGACATCCCTCTATATACAGACACCACTCCTATATACAGACATCCCTGTATATACAGACATCTCTCCTATATACCGACATCCCTCTATATACAGACACCACTCCTATACACAGACATCCCCCTATATACAGACAACACTCCTATATACAGACATCCCCCTATATACAGACACCACTCCTATATACAGACATCCCTCTGTATACAGACACCACTCCTATATACATACATCCCTCTGTATACAGACACCACTCCTATATACAGACATCCCTCTATATACAGACACCACTCCTATATACAGACATCCCTCTATATACAGACACCACTCCTATATACAGACATCCCCCTATATATAGACACCACTCCTATATGCAGACATCCCTCTATATACAGACACCAATCCTATATACAGACATCCCTCTATATACAGACACCACTCCTATATACAGACATCCCCCTATATACAGACACCACTCCTATATACAGACATCCCTCTGTATACAGACACCACTCCTATATACAGACATCCCTCTATATACAGACACCACTCCTATATACAGACATCCCTCTATATACAGACACCACTCCTATATACAGACATCCCCCTATATACAGACACCACTCCTATATACAGACATCCCTCTGTATACAGACACCACTACTACATACAGACATACCTCTATATACAGACACCACTCCTATATACAGACATCCCTCTATGTACAGACACCACTCATATACAGACATCCCTCTATATACAGACATCTCTCCTATATACAGACATCCCTCTATATACAGACACCACTCCTATATACAGACATCCCTCTATATACAGACATCTCTCCTTTATACAGATATCCCTCTATATACAGACACCACTCCTATATGCAGACATCCCCCTATATACAGACACCACTCTTATATACAGACATCCCTCTATATACAGACACCACTCCTATATACAGACATCCCTCTATATACAGACACCACTCCTATATACAGACATCCCTCTATATACAGACACCACTCTTATATACAGACATCCCTCTATATACAGACACCACTCCTATATACAGACATTCCCCTATATACATAGTAAATATAGAAAAACTGACTGAACAGCCATCTAGTCTGAATTGGTGCATAACCAAAAAGTCTTACATAGCAAATAGATAATGGCTGCACTCAAGTTTATTGTGCTAAAGCAAGGAAATGTGCAATACATGAAATGTGAACAGCATAATGGCTTGTGAAATTTATGAAAAAACACATGAGATTTTTAGCACAAAATTTGGCCAAATATTGTGAGCCCATTCACCAAACGTCAAGGTAATCTCAGATCGAATGGTAACTAACCTGTCTGCCTAGTGTGAACCTAGGCAGACAGGTTAGTTACCCATTCGATCTGAGATTACCTTGACGTTTGGTGAATGGGCTCACAATATTTGGCCAAATTTTGTGCTAAAAATCTCATGTGTTTTTTCATAAATTTCACAAGCCATTATGCTGTTCACATTTCATGTATTGCACATTTCCTTGCTTTAGCACAATAAACTTGAGTGCAGCCATTATCTATTTGCTATTCCCCTATATACAGACACCACTCCTATATACAGACATCCCTCTAAATACAGACACCACTCCTATATACAGACATCCCCCTATATACAGACTCCTATATACAGGTCAGAGTTGTGGGTCACTTACTTTTCACACACGGGGCCGGGGGGCACTTACTTTTCACACACGGGGCCGGGGGGCACTTACTTTTCACACACGGGGCGGGGGGGCACTTACTTTTCACACACGGGGCGGAACTTACTTTTCACACACGGGGCCAGGGGGGGCACTTACTTTTCACACACGGGGCCGGGGGCGCACTTACTTTTGCACACGGGGCCGGGGGCGCACTTACTTTTGCACACGGGGCCGGGGCGGACTTACTTTTGCACACGGGGCCGGGGGCGCACTTACTTTTGCACACGGGGCCGGGGGTGCACTTACTTTTGCACACGGGGCCGGGGCGCACTTACTTTTGCACACGGGGTCGGGGGCGCACTTACTTTTGCACACGGGGCCGGGGGCGCACTTACTTTTGCACACGGGGCCGGGGGCGCACTTACTTTTGCACACGGGGCCGGGGGCGCACTTACTTTTGCACACGGGGCCGGGGGCGCACTTACTTTTCACACACGGGGCCGGGGGCGCACTTACTTTTGCACACGGGGCCAGGGGCGCACTTACTTTTGCACATGGGGCCGGGGGGGCACTTACTTTTCACACACGGGGCCGGGGGGCACTTAATTTTCACACACGGGTCCGGGGGGCACTTACTTTTCACACACGGGGCCGGGGGGCACTTACTTTTCACACACGGGGCCGGGGGGCACTTACTTTTCACACACGGGATGAGAGGGTGTCATAGTAACTTTATTCTGATGTTTGACTTTGATAAATGATCATGTCCTAAAATGGACACCGTACATTTGCATAGCTGCCATCTTTGGAAGGTCAAGTTGGGGGTAATGGAAAGTTCGCCATTATTTCCTATGGGAATTTTTTTTTTTAAATGCGATTTAAATAAAATCTACATATCGGATCGACTATAAATGTCATAGCACACCTGTCCCCACCGAGGCCTTCGAAACGCCGCCTGAACGGGGTCTCTGCGCCGAGCGGTTCGGGCCGCATTAATTGCGGAAAACGCGGAGAAGAAGAATAATAATAACTAGATGGGCATTTCCTGAAGGAAATACATGGTGCTTGAACAGCGCTGCCAGCTATACAGCAGCACTTTTCACACACGGGACCGGGGGCCACTTAATTTTCCACACCCGGGACCAGGGGGGCACTTACTTTTGCACACGGGGCCGGGGGCGCACTTACTTTTGCACACGGGGCCGGGGGCGCACTTACTTTTGCACACGGGGCCGGGGGCGCACTTACTTTTGCACACGGGGCCGGGGGCGCACTTACTTTTGCACACGGGGCCGGGGGCGCACTTACTTTTGCACACGGGGCCGGGGGCGCACTTACTTTTGCACACGGGGCCGGGGGCGCACTTACTTTTGCACACGGGGCTGGGGGCGCACTTACTTTTGCACACGGGGCCGGGGGTGCACTTACTTTTGCACACGGGGGCGCACTTACTTTTGCACACGGGGGCGCACATACTTTTGCACACGGGGCCGGGGGCGCACATACTTTTGCACACGGGGCCGGGGGCGCACATACTTTTGCACACGGGGCCGGGGGCACACTTACTTTTGCACACGGGGCCGGGGGCGCACTTACTTTTGCTCACGGGGCCGGGGGCGCACTTACTTTTGCACACGGGGCCGGGGGCGCACTTACTTTTGCACACGGGCCCGGGGGCGCACTTACTTTTGCACACGGGGCCGGGGGCGCACTTACTTTTGCACACGGGGCCGGGGGCGCACTTACTTTTGCACACGGGGCCGGGGGCGCACTTACTTTTGCACACGGGGCCGGGGGCGCACTTACTTTTGCACACGGGGCCGGGGGCGCACTTACTTTTGCACACGGGGCCGGGGGCGCACTTACTTTTGCACACGGGGCCGGGGGCGCACTTACTTTTGCACACGGGGCCGGGGGCGCACTTACTTTTGCACACGGGACGAGAGGGTGTCATAGTCACTTTATTCTGATGTTTGACTTTGATAAATGATCATGTCTTAAAATGGACACCGTACATTTGCATAGCTGCCATCTTTGGAAGGTCAAGTTGGGGGGTAATGGAAAGTTCGCCATTATTTCCTATGGGAATTTTTTTTTTTTAAATGCGATTTAAATAAAATCTACATATCGGATCGATTATAAAAGTCATAGCACACCTGTCCCCACCGAGGCCTTCGAAACGCCGCCTGAACGGGGTCTCTGCGCCGAGCGGTTCGGGCCGCATTAATTGCGGAAAACGCGGAGAAGAAGAAGAATAATAATAATAAAATATAAGAAATCGGATTACAATATGTTGCTTGAACCTAGGAGGTTCAAGCACCATAATAAACTAGATGGGTATTTCCTGAAGGAACTACAGATAGTGCTTTGGAATGGTGCCCGGGCTGCCCCTGCAAGACTTTCACACTTGGGTGCCCCTCAGACGCTGGTTTGGTAGTTGAGGATTTGGTGGGCGGGGCCACTCTGGGTCCGATTTGGTGGCCCGGGTCACTCTGGGTCCGATTTGGTGGCCCGGGTCACTCTGGGTCCGATTTGGTGGCCTGGGTCCGATTTGGTGGCCCGGGTCACTCTGGGTCCGATTTGGTGGCCGGGGTCACTCTGGGTCCGATTTGGTGGCCCGGGTCACTCTGGGTCCGATTTGGTGGCCCGGGTCACTCTGGGTCCGATTTGGTGGCCTGGGTCCGATTTGGTGGCCCGGGTCACTCTGGGTCCGATTTGGTGGCCGGGGTCACTCTGGGTCCGATTTGGTGGCCCGGGTCACTCTGGGTCCGATTTGGTGGCCCGGGTCACTCTGGGTCCGATTTGGTGGCCCGGGTCACTCTGGGTCCGATTTGGTGGCCCGGGTCACTCTGGGTCCGATTTGGTGGCCCGGGTCACTCTGGGTCCGATTTGGTGGGCCGGGTCACTCTGGGTCCGATTTGGTGGCCTGGGTCCGATTTGGTGGCCCGGGTCACTCTGGGTCCGATTTGGTGGCCGGGGTCACTCTGGGTCCGATTTGGTGGCCCGGGTCACTCTGGGTCCGATTTGGTGGCCCGGGTCACTCTGGGTCCGATTTGGTGGCCCGGGTCACTCTGGGTCCGATTTGGTGGCCCGGGTCACTCTGGGTCCGATTTGGTGGCCCGGGTCACTCTGGGTCCGATTTGGTGGGCCGGGTCACTCTGGGTCCGATTTGGTGGCCCGGGTCACTCTGGGTCCGATTTGGTGGGCCGGGTCACTCTGGGTCCGATTTGGTGGCCCGGGTCACTCTGGGTCCGATTTGGTGGCCCGGGTCACTCTGGGTCCGATTTGGTGGCCTGGGTCCGATTTGGTGGCCCGGGTCACTCTGGGTCCGATTTGGTGGCCGGGGTCACTCTGGGTCCGATTTGGTGGCCCGGGTCACTCTGGGTCCGATTTGGTGGCCCGGGTCACTCTGGGTCCGATTTGGTGGCCCGGGTCACTCTGGGTCCGATTTGGTGGCCCGGGTCACTCTGGGTCCGATTTGGTGGCCCGGGTCACTCTGGGTCCGATTTGGTGGGCCGGGTCACTCTGGGTCCGATTTGGTGGCCCGGGTCACTCTGGGTCCGATTTGGTGGCCCGGGTCACTCTGGGTCCGATTTGGTGGCCCGGGTCACTCTGGGTCCGATTTGGTGGCCCGGGTCACTCTGGGTCCGATTTGGTGGCCCGGGTCACTCTGGGTCCGATTTGGTGGGCCGGGTCACTCTGGGTCCGATTTGGTGGGCCGGGTCACTCTGGGTCCGATTTGGTGGGCCGGGTCACTCTGGGTCCGATTTGGTGGGCCGGGTCACTCTGGGTCCGATTTGGAGGCCCGGGTCACTCTGGGTCCGATTTGGTGGCCCGGGTCACTCTGGGTCCGATTTGGTGGCCCGGGTCACTCTGGGTCCGATTTGGTGGGCCGGGTCACTCTGGGTCCGATTTGGTGGGCCGGGTCACTCTGGGTACGATTTGGTGGGCCGGGTCACTCTGGGTCCGATTTGGTGGGCTGGGTCCCTCTGGGTCCGATTTGGTGTCCCGGGTCACTCTGGGTCCGATTTGGTGGCCCGGGTCACTCTGGGTCCGATTTGGTGGCCCGGGTCACTCTGGGTCCGATTTGGTGGCCCGGGTCACTCTGGGTCCGATTTGGTGGGCCGGGTCACTCTGGGTCCGATTTGGTGGGCCGGGTCACTCTGGGTCCGATTTGGTGGGCCGGGTCACTCTGGGTCCGATTTGGTGGGCTGGGTCCCTCTGGGTCCGATTTGGTGTCCCGGGTCACTCTCCGTCCGATTTGGTGGCCCGGGTCACTCTCCGTCCGATTTGGTGGCCCGGGTCACTCTGGGTCCGATTTGGTGGCCCGGGTCACTCTGGGTCCGATTTGGTGGGCCGGGTCACTCTGGGTCCGATTTGGTGGCCCGGGTCACTCTGGGTCCGATTTGGTGGGCCGGGTCACTCTGGGTCCGATTTGGTGGGCCGGGTCACTCTGGGTCCGATTTGGTGGGCCGGGTCACTCTGGGTACGATTTGGTGGGCCGGGTCACTCTGGGTCCGATTTGGTGGGCTGGGTCCCTCTGGGTCCGATTTGGTGTCCCGGGTCACTCTCCGTCCGATTTGGTGGCCCGGGTCACTCTCCGTCCGATTTGGTGGCCCGGGTCACTCTGGGTCCGATTTGGTGGCCCGGGTCACTCTGGGTCCGATTTGGTGGGCCGGGTCACTCTGGGTCCGATTTGGTGGCCCGGGTCACTCTGGGTCCGATTTGGTGGGCCGGGTCACTCTGGGTCCGATTTGGTGGGCCGGGTCACTCTGGGTCCGATTTGGTGGGCCGGGTCACTCTGGGTCCGATTTGGTGGGCCGGGTCACTCTGGGTCCGATTTGGTGGGCCGGGTCACTCTGGGTCCGATTTGGTGGGCCGGGTCCCTCTGGGTCCGATTTGGTGTCCCGGGTCACTCTCCGTCCGATTTGGTGGCCCGGGTCACTCTCCGTCCGATTTGGTGGCCCGGGTCACTCTGGGTCCGATTTGGTGGCCCGGGTCACTCTGGGTCCGATTTGGTGGCCCTGGTCACTCTGGGTCCGATTTGGTGGCCCGGGTCACTCTGGGTCCGATTTGGTGGCCCGGGTCACTCTGGGTCCGATTTGGTGGCCCGGGTCACTCTGGGTCCGATTTGGTGGCCCGGGTCTCTCTGGGTCCGATTTGGTGGCCCGGGTCACTCTGGGTCCGATTTGGTGGCCCGGGTCACTCTGGGTCCGATTTGGTGGCCCGGGTCACTCTGGGTCCGATTTGGTGGGCCGGGTCACTCTGGGTCCGATTTGGTGGGCCGGGTCACTCTGGGTCCGATTTGGTGGGCCGGGTCACTCTGGGTCCGATTTGGAGGCCCGGGTCACTCTGGGTCCGATTTGGTGGCCCGGGTCACTCTGGGTCCGATTTGGTGGCCCGGGTCACTCTGGGTCCGATTTGGTGGGCCGGGTCACTCTGGGTACGATTTGGTGGGCCGGGTCACTCTGGGTCCGATTTGGTGGGCTGGGTGTTGTGAATTTACCTTTTGGCTCCCTCTAGTGGCTACTAGTGATTTTACTCTGGGTATGTCTATCATCCCTTGTATGCTCACCTGGGTCGTTAGGTCAGGCGTGTTGCTATATAAGCTCCCTGGACCTTCAGTTCAATGCCTGGCAACGTTGATATCAGAGCTATCTGTAGTGCTCTTGTCTACTGATCCTGGTTCCTGCCTGATTAAGCTAAGTCTGCTTTCTTGCTTTTTGCTATTTGTTTTGTTTGCATTTTTGTCCAGCTTGTTCATAATCTGTATCCTATCCTTGCTGGAAGCTCTAGGGAGGCTGGAGTTCTCCCCCCGGGCCGTTAGACGGTTCGGGGGTTCTTGAATCTCCAGTGTGGATTTTTGTACCTCGCAGACTTGCTGATATCTCTGAGACCCTCGCCATTGGGGTCATAACAGTTTGCCAGGCCAGTATTAAATGTTAAATGCATTGCAGAAGCGGGATTATAAGAAAGAAAGTTCTGAGTTTTTTTTTCTCTCTCTCTCATTTTTTTTTCTTTTCCCCTTTACCTCTGAGTGGCTTGTGTTTGCTGCAGACATGAATGTCCAGACCTTGATTACAAGTGTGGACCAGCTTGCTGCTCGTGTGCAGGGCATACAAGATTATGTTATCAGAAATCCTATTTCAGAACCTAAGATACCGATTCCTGAACCGTTTTCCGGAGACCGATTTAAATTTAGAAATTTCAGGAATAATTGTAAATTGTTTTTGTCCCTGAGACCCTGTTCATCTGGAGACTCCGCTCAGCAAGTAAAAATTGTTATTTCTTTTTTACGGGGCGACCCTCAGGATTGGGCCTTCTCGCTGGCGCCAGGAGATCCGGCATTGGCTGACATTGATGCGTTTTTTCTGGCGCTCGGTTTGCTTTATGAGGAACCCAATCTTGAGATTCAGGCAGAAAAAGCCTTGCTGGCGATGTCTCAGGGCCAGGACGAGGCTGAAGTGTATTGCCAAAAATTTCGGAAATGGTCCGTGCTGACCCAGTGGAACGAGTGTGCATTGGCTGCAAATTTTAGAAATGGCCTTTCTGAAGCCATTAAGAATGTGATGGTGGGTTTTCCCATTCCCACAGGTCTGAATGATTCTATGGCCCTGGCTATTCAAATCGACCGGCGGTTGCGGGAGCGCAAAACCGCAAATCCCCTCATGGTATTGTCTGAACCTGATTTAATGCAATGTGATAGAATCCTGACTAGAAATGAGCGGAAAATTCATAGACGCCAGAATGGCTTGTGTTATTACTGTGGTGATTCTACACATGTTATCTCAGCATGCTCTAAACGTCTTACTAAGGTTGTTAGTCCGGTCGCCATTGGTAATTTGCAACCTAAATTTATTCTATCTGTAACTCTGATTTGCTCACTGTCATCGTATCCTGTCATGGCGTTTGTGGACTCAGGTGCGGCCCTGAGCCTTATGGATCTGTCATTTGCCAAGCGCTGCGGATTTGTTCTTGAGCCATTGGAAAATCCTATCCCTCTTAGGGGTATTGATTCTACGCCATTGGCAAAAAATAAACCGCAGTTTTGGACACAGGTTACCATGTGCATGACTCCCGAACATCGGGAGGTAATATGTTTTCTTGTTCTGCATAAAATGCATGATTTGGTGGTTTTGGGTTTGCCATGGTTACAGACCCATAATCCAGTCTTGGACTGGAAGGCTATGTCAGTGTCAAGTTGGGGCTGCCATGGAATTCATGGAGATTCCCTGCCCTTGTCTGTTGCTTCTTCTACGCCTTCGGAAGTTCCGGCGTATTTGTCTGATTATCAGGATGTCTTCAGCGAGTCTAAGTCCAGTGCACTGCCTCCTCATAGGGAATGTGACTGTGCAATAGATTTGATTCCTGGCAGTAAGTTTCCTAAGGGGAGACTGTTTAATCTGTCGGTACCTGAACATACCGCGATGCGTTCATATATCAAGGAGTCTCTTGAGAAGGGGCATATCCGTCCTTCTTCTTCCCCTATTGGTGCGGGATTCTTTTTTGTGGCCAAAAAGGACGGATCTTTGAGGCCTTGTATTGACTGTCGGCTTTTAAATAAGATCACTGTCAAATTTCAGTATCCTTTGCCGCTGTTGTCAGATTTGTTTGCCCGGATTAAAGGTGCCAAGTGGTTCACCAAGATAGACCTTCGTGGTGCGTACAACCTTGTGCGCATTAGGCAGGGCGATGAATGGAAAACCGCATTCAATACGCCCGAAGGTCATTTTGAGTACTTGGTGATGCCATTTGGGCTCTCTAATGCACCTTCAGTTTTTCAGTCCTTCATGCATGACATTTTCCGGAAGTATCTAGACAAATTTTTGATTGTTTATCTGGATGATATTCTGTTTTTTTCTGATGATTGGGACTCGCATGTGGAGCAGGTCAGGATGGTTTTTGAGATTCTGCGTGAAAATTCTTTGTTTGTAAAAGGCTCAAAGTGTCTCTTTGGTGTACAGAAGGTTCCCTTTTTGGGGTTCATTTTTTCCCCTTCTGCTGTGGAGATGGATCCAGTCAAGGTCCGAGCTATTCATGATTGGACTCAACCCTCGTCAGTTAAGAGTCTTCAGAAGTTCTTGGGTTTTGCTAACTTCTACCGTCGTTTTATCGCAAATTTCTCTAGCGTTGTTAAACCGCTGACGGATATGACCAAGAAAGGCTCTGATGTAGCTAACTGGGCTCCTGCTGCCGTGGAGGCTTTCCAGGAGTTGAAACGCCGGTTTACTTCGGCGCCTGTTTTGTGCCAGCCTGACGTCTCACTTCCCTTTCAGGTTGAGGTGGATGCTTCGGAGATTGGGGCAGGGGCCGTTTTGTCGCAGAGAGGCCCTGGTTGCTCTACTATGAGACCTTGTGCCTTTTTCTCTAGGAAGTTTTCGCCGGCAGAGCGAAATTATGATGTGGGCAATCGGGAGTTGTTGGCCATGAAGTGGGCATTTGAGGAGTGGCGTCATTGGCTCGAGGGTGCTAAGCATCGTGTGGTGGTCTTGACTGATCACAAAAATCTGATGTATCTCGAGTCTGCTAAACGCCTGAATCCTAGACAGGCCCGCTGGTCATTGTTTTTCTCCCGTTTTGACTTTGTGGTCTCGTATTTACCAGGTTCTAAGAATGTGAAGGCCGATGCTCTGTCTAGGAGCTTTGTGCCTGATGCTCCTGGAGTCGCTGAACCTGAGGGTATTCTTAAGGAAGGAGTTATCTTGTCAGCTATTTCTCCAGATCTGCGACGTGTGTTGCAGAGATTTCAGGCTGGTAGGCCTGACTCTTGTCCACCTGACAGATTGTTTGTGCCTGCTAAATGGACCAGCAGAGTCATTTCCGAGGTTCATTCCTCAGTGTTGGCAGGGCACCCGGGAATTTTTGGCACCAGAGATCTGGTGGCCAGGTCCTTTTGGTGGCCTTCCTTGTCAAGGGATGTGCGGTCATTTGTGCAGTCCTGTGGTACTTGTGCTCGAGCTAAGCCTTGCTGTTCTCGTGCCAGCGGGTTGCTCTTGCCCTTGCCTGTCCCGAAGAGACCTTGGACACACATCTCTATGGATTTCATTTCGGATCTTCCGGTGTCTAAGGGCATGTCTGTCATCTGGGTGATATGTGATCGTTTCTCCAAGATGGTCCATCTGGTTCCTTTGCCTAAGCTGCCTTCCTCTTCTGATCTGGTTCCAGTGTTCTTCCAGAACGTGGTTCGTTTGCACAGCATTCCTGAGAATATTGTGTCGGACAGAGGATCCCAGTTTGTTTCCAGGTTCTGGCGATCCTTTTGTGGTAGGATGGGCATTGATTTGTCGTTTTCGTCCGCTTTTCATCCACAGACTAACGGACAAACGGAACGAACTAATCAGACTCTGGAGGCGTATTTGAGGTGTTTTTTCTCTTCTGATCAGGATGATTGGGTGACCTTCTTGCCGTTGGCTGAATTTGCCCTTAATAATCGGGCTAGTTCTGCCACCTTGGTTTCGCCATTTTTCTGCAACTCCGGTTTCCATCCTCGTTTTTCCTCGGGACATGTGGAGCCTTCTGACTGTCCTGGAGTGGATTCTGTGGTGGATAGGTTGCAGCGGATCTGGAATCATGTGGTGGACAACTTGAAGTTGTCACAGGAGAAGGCTCAGCGTTTTGCCAACCGCCGCCGCGGTGTGGGTCCCCGACTTCGTGTTGGGGATTTGGTATGGCTGTCTTCTCGATTTGTTCCTATGAAGGTCTCCTCTCCCAAATTTAAGCCTCGATTCATTGGTCCTTACAAGATATTGGAGATCCTTAATCCTGTATCCTTTCGCCTGGATCTTCCGGTGTCGGTTGCCATTCACAACGTATTTCATAGATCCTTGTTGCGGCGGTACGTTGTGCCTGTGGTTCCTTCTGCTGAGCCTCCTGCTCCAGTGTTGGTTGAGGGCGAGTTGGAGTACGTGGTGGAGAAGATCTTAGATTCTCGTCTCTCCAGGCGGAGGCTTCAGTACCTGGTCAAGTGGAAGGGCTATGGTCAGGAGGATAATTCCTGGGTGGTCGCCTTTGATGTGCATGCGGCTGATTTAGTTCATGCCTTTCACGCCGCTCATCCTGATCGCCCTGGTGGTCTTGGTGAGGGTTCGGTGACCCCTCACTAAGGGGGGGGTACTGTTGTGAATTTACCTTTTGGCTCCCTCTAGTGGCTACTAGTGATTTTACTCTGGGTATGTCTATCATCCCTTGTATGCTCACCTGGGTCGTTAGGTCAGGGGTGTTGCTATATAAGCTCCCTGGACCTTCAGTTCAATGCCTGGCAACGTTGATATCAGAGCTATCTGTAGTGCTCTTGTCTACTGATCCTGGTTCCTGCCTGATTAAGCTAAGTCTGCTTTCTTGCTTTTTGCTATTTGTTTTGTTTGCATTTTTGTCCAGCTTGTTCATAATCTGTATCCTATCCTTGCTGGAAGCTCTAGGGAGGCTGGAGTTCTCCCCCCGGGCCGTTAGGCGGTTCGGGGGTTCTTGAATCTCCAGTGTGGATTTTTGTACCTCGCAGACTTGCTGATATCTCTGAGACCCTCGCCATTGGGGTCATAACAGCCAGGTCCCTCTGGGTCCGATTTGGTGTCCCGGGTCACTCTCCGTCCGATTTGGTGGCCCGGGTCACTCTCCGTCCGATTTGGTGGCCCGGGTCACTCTGGGTCCGATTTGGTGGCCCGGGTCACTCTGGGTCCGATTTGGTGGGCCGGGTCACTCTGGGTCCGATTTGGTGGCCCGGGTCACTCTGGGTCCGATTTGGTGGGCCGGGTCACTCTGGGTCCGATTTGGTGGGCCGGGTCACTCTGGGTCCGATTTGGTGGGCCGGGTCACTCTGGGTCCGATTTGGTGGGCCGGGTCACTCTGGGTCCGATTTGGTGGACCGGGTCCCTCTGGGTCCGATTTGGTGTCCCGGGTCACTCTCCGTCCGATTTGGTGGCCCGGGTCACTCTCCGTCCGATTTGGTGGCCCGGGTCACTCTCCGTCCGATTTGGTGGCCCGGGTCACTCTGGGTCCGATTTGGTGGGCCGGGTCACTCTGGGTCCGATTTGGTGTCCCGGGTCACTCTGGGTCCGATTTGGTGGGCCGGGTCACTCTGGGTCCGATTTGCTGGGCCGGGTCACTCTGGGTCCGATTTGGTGGGCCGGGTCACTCTGGGTCCGATTTGGTGGGCCGGGTCACTCTGGGTCCGATTTGGTGGGCCGGGTCACTCTGGGTCTGATTTGGTGGGCCGGGTCACTCTGACTGACAGCAGGATAAGGGAATGGCTGATAACAGAGAATAGACTGACAGCAGGACAAGGGAATGGCTGATAACAGAGAGAATAGACTGACAGCAGGACAGGAGAATTGCTGATAACAAAGAGAAATAGACTGACAGCAGGACGGGGAATGGCTGATAACAGAGAGAATAGACTGACAGCAGGACAGAGGAATTGCTGATAACAGAGAGAAATAGACTGACAGCAGGACGGGGAGTGGCTGATAACAGAGAGAATAGACTGACAGCAGGACAGGGGAATGGCTGATAACAGAGAGAAATAGACTGACAGCAGTACGGGGAATGGCTGATAACAGAGAGAAATAGACTGACAGCAGGACGGGGAATGGCTGATAACAGAGAGAATAGACTGACAGCAGGACAGGGGAATGGCTGATAACAGAGAGAATAGACTGACAGCAGGACGGGGAATGGCTGATAACAAAGAGAATAGACTGACAGCAGGACAGGGGAATGGCTGATAACAGAGATAAATAGACTGACAGCAGTACGGGGAATTGCTGATAACAGAGAGAAATAGACTGACAGCAGGACGGGGAATGGCTGATAACAGAGAGAATAGACTGACAGCAGGACAGGGTAATGGCTGATAACAGAGAGAAATAGACTGACAGCAGTACGGGGAATGTCTGATAACAGAGAGAAATAGACTGACAGCAGGACGGGGAATGGCTGATAACAGAGAGTATAGACTGACAGCAGGACGGGGAATGGCTGATAACAGAGAGAATAGACTGACAGCAGGACCGGGAATGGCTGATAACAGAGAGAATAGACTGACAGCAGGACAGGGGAATGGCTGATAACAGAGAGAAATAGACTGACAGCAGTACGGGGAATGGCTGAAAATAGAGAGAAATAGATGGGTGTTTCCTGAAGGGAAGGTTCAAGCACCATAATAACTAGATGGGTATTTCCTGAAGGAACTACAGATAGTGCTTTGGAATGGTGCCCGGGCTGCCCCTGCAAGACTTGCACACTTGGGTGCTCCTCAGGCGCTGGTTTGGTAGTTGTAGGCCCTTAGGGTTGAGCTTAACCCCTGGGGACCTGCTGAGGCCACTTGTGTCTCCTAGGGCCCATTTTATTTTGATCTTCAGAAAATGTAAGCGGGGTCACTCTGGGTCCGATTTGGTGGGCGGGGCCCCTCTGGGACCGATTTGGTGGGCGGGGCCCCTCTGGTCCGATTTGGTGGGCGGGGCCCCTCTGGTCCAATTTGGTGGGCGAGGCACCTCAGGGACCTATTTGGTGGGCGGGGTCACTCTGGGTGACTTTTCACCCACGGGACCGGGGGCGCACTTACTTTTCACTCACGGGACCGGGGGTGCACTTACTTTTCAGCCACGGGAACGGGGGTGCACTTACTTTTCACACACGGGACCGGGGGTGCACTTACTTTTCACACACGGGACCGGGGTGCACTTACTTTTCACCCACAGGACCGGGGGTGCACTTACTTTTCACACACGGGACCGGGGGTGCACTTACTTTTCACACACGTGACGAGAGGGTGTCATAGTCACTTTATTCTGATGTTTGACTTTGATAAACGATCATGTCCTAAAATGGACACCGTACATTTGCATAGCTGCCATCTTTGGAAGGTCAATTTGGGGGTAATGGAAAGTTCGCCATTATTTCCTATGGGAAAGTTTTTATTTAAAATGCGATTTTTAAAAAAACTACAAATCGGATCGACACGAAAAATACTTAGCACACCTCTCGTGGACGCTGGCTTCGAAATGACGCCTCACTGGAGTCTGTGCATGCAGCGGTTCGGGCCACATTAATTGCGGAAAAAAGCCTAATAATAATAACTAGATGGGTATTTCCTGAAGGAACTACAGATAGTGCTTTGGAATGGTGCCCGGGCTGCCCCTGCAAGACTTTCACACTTGGGTGCCCCTCAGGCGCTGATTTGGTAGTTGTAACCCCTCAGGGTTGAGTATTTGGTGGGCTGGGCACCTCAGGGTCCGATTTGTGGGCGGGGCAACTCGGGGTCCGATATGGTGGGCGAGGCCACTCAGGGTCCGATTTGGTGGGCGGAGCCACTCTGGGTCTGATTTGGTGGGCGGGGCACCTCAGGGACCGATTTGATGGGCGGGGTCACTCGGGGTCCGATTTGGTAGGCGGGGTCACTCGGGGTCCGATTTGGTGGGCGGGGCCACTCGGGGTCCTATTTGGTGGGCGGGGCCACTCAGGGTCCAATTTGGTGGGCGAGGCCCCCTCAGGGGCAGATTTGGTGGGCGGGGCCCCTCAGGGGCCAATTTGGTGGGCGGGGCCCCTCAGGGGCCGATTTGGTGGGCGGGGTCACCCTGGGTCCGATTTGGTGGGCGGTGCCACTCAGGGTCTGATTTGGTGGGCGGGGCCCCTCAGGGGCCGATTTGGTGGGCGGGGCCCCTCGGTCCAATTTGGTGAGCGGGGCTCCTCAGGGGCCAATTTGGTGAGCAGGGCCCCTCAGGGGCCGATTTGGTGGGCGGGTCCCCTCAGGGGCCAATTTGGTGGGTGGGGCCACTCTGGGTCCGATTTCATGGGCGGGGACCCTCAGGGGCCGATTTGGTGGGCGGGGCCCCTTAGGGGCTGATATGGTGGGCGGGGCCCCTCAGGGACCAATTTGGTGGGCGGGGCCACTCTGGGTCCGATTTGGTGGGAGGGGCCACTCTGGGGCCGGTTGGGTGGGCAGGGCACCTCAGGGGCCGATTTGGTGGGTGGGGCCACTCCGGGTCCAATTTGGTGGGCGGGGCCACTCTGGGTCCGATTTGGTGGGAGGGGCCACTCTGGGGCCGGTTTGGTGGGCAGGGCACCTCAGGGGCCGATTTGGTGGGAGGGGCCACTCCGGGTCCAATTTGGTGGGCGGGGCCCTTCAAGGGCCAATTTAGTGGGCGGGGCCCCTCAGGGTCTGATTTGGTGGGCGGGGCCCCTCAGGGTCCGATTTGGTGGGCCGGACCACTCTGGGTACGATTTGTTGGGCGGGGCCCCTCAGGGGCCGATTTGTTG
The DNA here is from genome assembly GCF_051348905.1 of Ranitomeya variabilis. Classification (NCBI taxonomy): domain Eukaryota; kingdom Metazoa; phylum Chordata; class Amphibia; order Anura; family Dendrobatidae; genus Ranitomeya; species Ranitomeya variabilis. The sequence goes on from NC_135237.1 coordinate 215,236,918, forward strand.
GGCGGGGCCCCTCAGGGGCCGATTTGGTGGGCGGGGCCACTATGGGTCCGATTTCATGGGCGGGGCCCCTCAGGGGCCGATTTGGTGGGCGGGGCCCCTTAGGGGCTGATATGGTGGGCGGGGCCCCTCAGGGGCCGTTTGGTGGGTGGGGCCCCTCAGGTGCCGATTTGGTGGGCGGGGCCCCTCTGGTCCGATTTGGTGGGCGGGGCCCCTCTGGTCCGATTTGGTGAGCGGGGCACCTCAGGGACCTATTTGGTGGGCGGGGTCACTCTGGGTGACTTTTCACCCACGGGACCGGGGGCGCACTTACTTTTCACTCACGGGACCGGGGGTGCACTTACTTTTCAGCCACAGGAACGGGGGTGCACTTACTTTTCACCCACGGGACCGGGGGTGCACTTACTTTTCACACACAGGACCGGGGGTGCACTTACTTTTCACACACGGGACGAGAGGGTGTCAGTCACTTTATTCTGATGTTTGACTTTGATAAACGATCATGTCCTAAAATGGACACCGTACATTTGCATAGCTGCCATCTTTGGAAGGTCAAGTTGGGGGTAATGGAAAGTTCGCCATTATTTCCTATGGGAAAGTTTTTATTTAAAATGCGATTTTTAAAAAAACTACAAATCGGATCGACACGAAAAATACTTAGCACACCTCTCGTGGACGCTGGCTTCGAAATGACGCCTCACTGGAGTCTGTGCGTGCAGCGGTTCGGGCCGCATTAATTGCGGAAAAAAGCCTAATAATAATAACTAGATGGGTATTTCCTGAAGGAACTACAGATAGTGCTTTAGAATGGTGCCCGGGCTGCCCCTGCAAGACTTTCACACTTGGGTGCCCCTCAGGCGCTGGTTTGGTAGTTGTAACCCCTCAGGGTTGAGTATTTGGTGGGCTGGGCACCTCAGGGTCCGATTTGGTGGGCGGGGCAACTTGGGGTCCGATTTGGTGGGCGAGGCCACTCAGGGTCCGATTTGGTGGGTGGAGCCACTCTGGGTCTGATTTGGTGGGCGGGGCACATCAGGGACCGATTTGATGGGCGGGGTCACTCGGGGTCCGATTTGGTGGGCGGGGTTAATCGGGGTCCGATTTGGTGGGCGGGGCCACTCGGGGTCCTATTTGGTGGGCGGGGCCACTCAGGGTCTGATTTGGTGGGCGGGGCCCCTCTGGGTCCGATTGGGTGGGCGGGGCCCCTCAGGAGCCGATTTGGTGGGCGGGGCCCCTCAGGAGCCGATTTGGTGGGCGGGGCCCCTCAGGGGCCGATTTGGTGGGCGGTTCCCCTCATGGGCCGATTTGGTGGGCGGGGCCCTCAGGGGCCGATTTGGTGGGCGGGGCCCATCAGGGGACAATTTGGTGGGCGGGGCCACTGTGGGTCCGATTTGGTAGGCGTGGCACCTCAGGGGCCGATTTGGTGGGCGGGGCCCCTCAGGGGTTGATTTGGTGGGCGAGGCCCCTCTGGGGCCGATTTGGTGGGCGGGGCCCCTCAAGGGCCGATTTGGTGGGCGGGGCACCTCATGGACCGATTTGGTGGGCGGGGTCACTCAGGGTCCGGTTTGGTGGGCGAAGTCACTCTGGGTCCGCTTTCGTGGGCGGGGCACCTCAGGTGCCGATTTGGTGGGCGGGGCCCATCAGGGGCCGATTTGGTGGGCGGGGCACCTCAGGTGCCGATTTGGTGGGCGGGGCCCATCAGGGGCCGATTCGGTGGGCGGGGTCACTCTGGGTCCGATTTGGTGGGCACTCTGGGTCCGATTTGGTGGGCGGGGTCACTCTGGGTCCGATTTGGTGGGCAGGGTCACTCTGGGTCCGAATTGGTGGGCGGGGCCCTTCAGGGGCCGATTTGGTGGGCGGAGCCACTCTGGGTCCGCTTTCGTGGGCGGGGCACCTCAGGTGCCGATTTGGTGGGCGGGGCCCATCAGGGGCCGATTTGGTGGGCGGGGTCCCTCAGGTGCCGATTTGGTGGACGGGGCCACTCTGGGTCCGTTTTGGTGGGCGGGGCCACTCAGGGTCCGATTTGGTGGGCGGGGCCCCTTAGGGGCCGATTTGGTGGGCGGGGCACCTCAGGGGCCGATTTGGTGGGCGGGGCCCCTCAGGGGCCAATTTGGTGGGCGGGGCCCCTCAGGGGCCAATTTGGTGGGCGGGGCCCCTCAGGGTCCGATTTGGTGGGCGGGGCCACTCTGGGTCCGATTTGGTAGGCGGGGCACCTCAGGGGCCGATTTGGTGGGCGGGGCCACTCTGGGTCCTATTTAGTGAGCGGGGCACCTCAGGGGCCAATTTGGTGGGCGGGGCCCCTCAGTTGCCGATTTGGTGGGCGTGGCCCCTCAGTTGCCGATTTGGTGGGCGTGGCCCCTCAGGGGCTGATTTGGTGGTCGGGGCCCCTCAGGGTCCGATTTGGTGGGCGGGGCCACTCTGGGTCCAATTTGGTGGGCGGGGCCACTCAGGGGCCGATTTGGTGGGCGGGGCCCCTCAGGGTCTGATTTGGTGGGCGGGCCCCCTCAGGGTCCGATTTGGTGGGCGGGCCCCCTCAGGGTCCGATTTGGTGGGCCGGGCCACTCTGGGTGCGATTTGTTGGGCGGGGCCCCTCAGGGGCCGATTTGTTGGGCGGGGCCCCTCAGAGGCCGATTTGGTGGGCGGGGCCACTATGGGTCCGATTTCATGGGCGGGGCCCCTCAGGGGCCGATTTGGTGGGCGGGGCCCCTCAGGGGCTGATATGGTGGGCGGGGCCTCTCAGGGGCTGTTTGGTGGGCGGGGCCCCTTAGGGGCCGATTTGGTGGGCGGGGCCCCTCTGGTCCGATTTGGTGGGCGGGGCCCCTCTGGGCCGATTTGGTGAGCGGGGCACCTCAGGGACCTATTTGGTGGGCGGGTTCACTCTGGGTGACTTTTCACCCACGGGACCGGTGGCGCACTTACTTTTCACTCACGGGACCGGGGGTGCACTTACTTTTCAGCCACAGGAACGGGGGTGCACTTACTTTTCACCCACGGGACCGGGGGTGAACTTACTTTTCACACACGTGACGAGAGGGTGTCATAGTCACTTTATTCTGATGTTTGACTTTGATAAACGATCATGTCCAAAAATGGACACCGTACATTTGCATAGCTGCCATCTTTGGAAGGTCAAGTTGGGGGTAATGGAAAGTTCGCCATTATTTCCTATGGGAAAGTTTTTATTTAAAATGCGATTTTTAAAAAAACTACAAATCGGATCGACACGAAAAATACTTAGCACACCTCTCGTGGACGCTGGCTTCGAAATGACGCCTCACTGGAGTCTGTGCGTGCAGCGGTTCAGGCCGCATTAATTGCGGAAAAAAGCCTAATAATAATAACTAGATGGGTATTTCCTGAAGGAACTACAGATAGTGCTTTAGAATGGTGCCCGGGCTGCCCCTGCAAGACTTTCACACTTGGGTGCCCCTCAGGCGCTGGTTTGGTAGTTGTAACCCCTCAGGGTTGAGTATTTGGTGGGCTGGGCACCTCAGGGTCCGATTTGGTGGGCGGGGCAAATTGGGGTCCGATTTGGTGGGCGAGGCCACTCAGGGTCCGATTTGGTGGGCGGAGCCACTCTGGGTCTGATTTGGTGGGCGGGGCACCTCAGGGACCGATTTGATGGGCGGGGTCACTCGGGGTCCGATTTGGTGGGCGGGGTTACTCGGGGTCCGATTTGGTGGGCGGGGCCACTCGGGGTCCTATTTGGTGGGCGGGGCCACTCAGGGTCCGATTTGGTGGGCGAGGCCCCCTCAGGGGCAGATTTGGTGGGCGGGGCCCCTTTGGGGCTGATATGGTGGGCGGGGCCCCTCAGGGGCCAATTTGGTGGGCGGGGCCACTCTGGGTCCGATTTGATGGGCAGGGCCACTCTGGGTCCGATTTGGTGGGCGGGGCCACTCTGGGTCCGATTTGGTGGGCGGGGCCACTATGGGTCCGATTTGGTGGGCGGGGCCCCTCAGGGGCCAATTTGGTGGGCGGGGCCACTCTGGGTCCGATTTGGTAGGCGGGGCCACTCTGGGTCCGATTTGGTGGGCGGGGCCTCTCTGGGTCCTATTTAGTGAGCTGGGCACCTCAGGGGCCAATTTGGTGGGCGGGGCCCCTCAGTTGCCGATTTGGTGGGCGTGGCCCCTCAGGGGCCGATTTGGTGAGCGGGGCACCTCAGGGACCGATTTGATGGGCGGGGTCACTCGGGGTCCGATTTGGTGGGCGGGGTTACTCAAGGTCCGATTTGGTGGGCGGGGCCACTCGGGGTCCTATTTGGTGGGCGGGGCCACTCAGGGTCCGATTTGGTGGGCGAGGCCCCCTCAGGGGCAGATTTTGTGGGTGGGGCCCCTTAGGGGCCGATTTGGTGGGCGGGGCACCTCAGGGGCCAATTTGGTGGGCGGGGCCCCTCAGGGGCCAATTTGGTGGGAGGGGCCACTCCGGGTCCAATTTGGTGGGCGGGGCCCCTCAAGGGCCAATTTAGTGGGCGGGGCCCCTCAGGGTCTGATTTGGTGGGCGGGGCCCCTCAGGGTCCGATTTGGTGGGCCGGGCCACTCAGGGTGCGATTTGCTGGGCGGGGCTCCTCAGGGGCCGATTTGGTGGGCGGGGCCACTATGGGTCCGATTTCATGGACGGGGCCCCTCAGGGGCCGATTTGGGGGCAGGGCCCCTCAGGGGCCGATTTGGTGGGCGCTGCCCCTCAGGGGCCGTTTGGTGGGCAGGGCCCCTCAGGGGCCGATTTGGTGGGCGCTGCCCCTCAGGGGCTGTTTGGTGAGCGGGGCCCCTCAGGGGCCGATTTCGTGGGTGGGGCCACTCTGGGTCCGATTTCATGGGCGGGGCCCCTCAGGGGCCGATTTGGTGGGTGGGGCCCCTTAGGGGCTGATATGGTGGGCGGGGCCCCTCAGGGGCCAATTTGGTGGGCGGGGCCACTCTGGGTCCGATTTGATGGGCGGGGCCACTCTGGGTCCAATTTGGTGGGCGGGGCCACTCTGGGTCCGATTTGGTGGGAGGGGCACTCTGGGGCCGATTTGGTGGGCAGGGCACCTAAGGGGCCAATTTGGTGGGCGGGGCCCCTCAGGGGCCGATTTGGTGGGCGCTGCCCGTCAGGGGCCGTTTGGTGGGCGGGGACCCTCAACGGCCGATTTGGTGGGTGGGGCCACTCTGGGTCCGATTTTGTGGGCGGGGACCATCAGGGGCCGATTTGGTGGGCGGGGCCCATCAGGGGCCGATTTGGTGGGCGGGGCCACTCTGGGTCCGATTTGGTGGGCGGGGCACCTCAGGGGCCGATTTGGTGGGCGGGGCCACTCTGGGTCCGATTTGGTGGGCGGGGCCACTCTGGGTCCGATTTGGTGGGTGGGGCCCCTCTGGGTCCGATTGGGTGGGCGGGCCCCTCAGGAGCCGATTTGGTGGGCGGGGCCCCTCAGGGGCCGATTTGGTGGGCGGTTCCCCTCAGGGGCCGATTTGGTGGGTGGGGCCCCTCAGGGACCGATCTGGTGGGCGGGGCCCCTCAGGGGCCAATTTGGTGGGCGGGGCCACTGTGGGTCCGATTTGGTGGGCGAGGTCACTCTGGGTCCGATTCGGTGGGCGGGGTCACTCTGGGTCCGATTTGGTGGGCGGGGTCACTCTGGGTCCGATTTGGTGGGCGGGGTCACTCTGGGTCCGAATTGGTGGTCGGGGCCCTTCAGGGGCCGATTTGGTGGGCGGAGCCACTCTGGGTCCGCTTTCGTGGGCGGGGCTCCTCAGGTGCCGATTTGGTGGGCGGGGCCCATCAGGGGCCGATTTGGTGGGCGGGGCCCCTCAGGTGCCGATTTGGTGGGCGGGACCACTCTGGGTCCGTTTTGGTGGGCGGGGCCCCTCAGGTGCCGATTTGGTGGGCGGGACCACTCTAGGTCCGTTTTGGTGGGCGGGGCCACTCAGGGTCCGATTTGGTGGGCGGGGCCACTCTGGGTCCTATTTAGTGGGCGGGGCAACTCAGGGGCCAATTTGGTGGGCGGGGCCCCTCAGTTGCCGATTTGGTGGGCGTGGCCCCTCAGGGGCCGATTTGGTGGGCGGGGCCCCTCAGGGGCTGATTTGGTGGTCGGGGCCCCTCAGGGGCCGATTTGGTGGGCGGGGCCACTCCGGGTCCAATTTGGTGGGCGGGGCCCCTCAGGGGCCGATTTGGTGGGCGGGGCCACTCTGGGTCCGATTTAGTGGGCGTGGCACCTCAGGGGCCGATTTGGAGGGCGGTGCACCTCAGTGGCCGATTTGGTGGGCGGGGCCACTCCGGGTCCGATTTGGTGGGAGGGGCCACTCCGGGTCCAATTTGGTGGGCGGGGCCCCTCAAGGGCCAATTTAGTGGGCGGGGCCCCTCAGGGTCTGATTTGGTGGGCGGGGCCCCTCAGGGTCCGATTTGGTGGGCCGGGCCACTCTGGGTGCGATTTGTTGGGCGGGGCCCCTCAGGGGCCAATTTGTTGGGTGGGGCCCCTCAGGGGCCGATTTGGTGGGTGGGGCCACTCTGGGTCCGATTTGGTGGGCGGGGCCACTCTGGGTCCAATTTGGTGGGCGGGGCCACTCTGGGTCCGATTTGGTGGGAGGGGCCACTCTGGAGCCGATTTGGTGGGCAGGGCACCTCAGGGGCCGATTTGGTGGGTGCTGCCCCTCAGGGGCCGTTTGGTGGGCGGGGCCACTCTGGGTCCGATTTGGTGGGCGGGGCCACTGTGAGTCCGATTTGGTAGGCGGGGCCCCTCAGGGGCCGATTTGGTGGGCGGGGCCACTCTGGGTCCGATTTGGTGGGCGGGGCCACTCTGGGTCCGATTTGGTGGGCGAGGTCACTCAGGGTCCGATTTGGTGGACGGGGTCACTCTGGGTCCGATTTGGTGGGTGGGGTCACTCTGGGTCCAATTTGGTGGGCGGGGTCACTCTGGGTCCGATTTGGTGGGCGGGGTCACTCTGGGTTCGAATTGGTGGGCGGGGCCCTTCAGGGGCCGATTTGGTGGGCCGGGCCACTCTGGGTGCGATTTGTTGGGCGGGGCCCCTCAGGGGCCGATTTGTTGGGCGGGGCTCCTCAGGGGCCGATTTGGTGGGCGGGGCCACTATGGGTCCGATTTGGTGGACGGGGTCACTGTGGGTCCGATTTGGTGGGCGGGGTCACTCTGGGTCCGATTTGGTGGGCGGGGTCACTCTGGGTTCGAATTGGTGGGCGGGGCCCTTCAGGGGCCGATTTGGTGGGCCGGGCCACTCTGGGTGCGATTTGTTGGGCGGGGCCCCTCAGGGGCCGATTTGTTGGGCGGGGCTCCTCAGGGGCCGATTTGGTGGGCGGGGCCCCTTAGGGGCTGATATGGTGGGTGGGGCCCCTCAGGGGCCAATTTGGTGGGCGGGGCCGCTCTGGGTCCGATTTGGTGGGCGGGGCCACTCTGGGTCCAATTTGGTGGGCGGGGCCACTCTGGGTCCGATTTGGTGGGAGGGGCTACTCTGGGGCCGATTTGGTGGGCAGGGCACCTTAGGGGCCGATTTGGAGGCGTGGCCCCTCAGGGGCCGATTTGGTGGGCGCTGCCCCTCAGGGGTAGTTTGGTGGGCGGGGCCCCTCAGGGGCCGATTTGGTGGGCGGGGCCACTCTGGGTCCGATTTGGTGGGCGGGGCCACTCTGGGTCCAATTTGGTGGGCGGGGCCACTCTGGGTCCGATTTGGTGGGCGGGGCCACTGTGAGTCCGATTTGGTAGGCGGGGCACCTCAGGGGCCGATTTGGTGGGCGGGGCCCCTCAGGGGTTGATTTGGTGGGCGAGGCCCCTCTGGGGCCGATTTGGTGGGCGGGGCCCCTCAAGGGCCGATTTGGTGGGCGGGGCACCTCAAGGACCAATTTGGTGGGCGGGGTCACTCAGGGTCCGATTCGGTGGGCGAGGTCACTCTGGGTCCGATTCGGTGGGCGGGGTCACTCTGGGTCCGATTTGGTGGGCGGGGTCACTCTGGGTCCGATTTGGTGGGCGGGGCCCCTCAAGGGCCGATTTGGTGGGCGGGGCACCTCAAGGACCAATTTGGTGGGCGGGGTCACTCAGGGTCCGATTCGGTGGGCGAGGTCACTCTGGGTCCGATTCGGTGGGCGGGGTCACTCTGGGTCCGATTTGGTGGGCGGGGTCACTCTGGGTCCGGATTGGTGGGCAGGGCCCTTCAGAGGCCGATTTGGTGGGCGGAGCCACTCTGGGTTCGCTTTATTGGGCGGGGCACCTCAGGTGCCGATTTGGTGGGCGGTGCCCATCAGGGGCCGATATGGTGGGCGGGGCCCCTCAGGTGCCGATTTGGTGGGCGGGACCACTCTGGGTCCGTTTTGGTGGGCGGGGCCACTCAGGGTCCGATTTGGTGGGCGGGGCCTCACAGGGGCCGATTTGGTGGGCGGGGCACCTCAGTGGCCGATTTGGTGGGTGGGGCCCCTCAGGGGCCGATTTGGTGGGCGGGGCCACTATGGGTCCGATTTGGTGGGCGGGGCCCCTTAGGGGCCGATTTGGTGGGCGGGCCCCTCAGGGTCCGATTTGGTAGGCGGGGCACCTCAGGGGCCGATTTGGTGGGCGGGGCCACTCTGGGTCCTACTTAGTGGGCGGGGCACCTCAGGGGCCAATTTGGTGGGCGGGGCCCCTCAGTAGCCGATTTGGTGGGCGTGGCCCCTCAGGGGCCGATTTGGTGGGTGGGGCCCCTCAGGGGCTGATTTGGTGGTCGGGGCCCCTCAGGGTCCGATTTGGTGGGCGGGGCCACTCCAGGTCCAATTTGGTGGGCGGGGCCCCTCAGGGGCCGATTTGGTGGGCGGGGCCACTCTGGGTCCGATTTAGTGGGCGTTGCACCTCAGGGGCCGATTTGGTGGGCGGTGCCCCTCAGTGGCTGATTTGGTGGGCGGGGCCACTCCGGGTCCGATTTGGTGGGAGGGGCCACTCTGGGTCCAATTTGGTGGGCGGGGCCCCTCAAGGGCCAATTTAGTGGGCGGTGCCCCTCAGTGGCTGATTTGGTGGGCGGGGCCACTCCGGGTCCGATTTGGTGGGCGGGGCCCCTCAGGGTCCGATTTGGTGGGCCGGGCCACTCTGGGTGCGATTTGTTGGGCGGGGCCCCTCAGGGGCCGATTTGTTGGGTGGGGCCCCTCAGGGGCCGATTTGGTGGGCGGGGCCACTATGGGTCCGATTTCATGGGCGGGGCCCCTCAGGGGCCAATTTGGTGGGCGGAGCCACTCTGGGTCCGATTTGGTGGGTGGGGCCACTCTGGGTCCGATTTCGTGGGCGGGGCACCTCAGGGGCCGATTTGGTGGGCGGGGCCCCTCAGGTGCTGATTTGGTGGGCGGAGCCACTCTGGGGCCGATTTGGTGGGCGGGGCACCTCAGGGGCCGATTTGGTGGGCGGGGCCCCTCAGGGGCCGATTTGGTGGGCGGGGCCCCTGACGGGCCGATTTGGTGGGCGGGGCGATTCTGGGTCCGATTTAGTGGGCGGGGCACCTCAGGGGCCGATTTGGTGGGCGCGGGCCACTCCGGGTCCAATTTGGTGGGCGTGGCCCCTTTAGGGGCCGATTTGGTGGGTGAGGCCCCTCAGGGGCCGATTTGGTGGGCGGGGCCCCTCAGGGGCCGATTTGGTGGGCGGGGCCACTATTGGTCCGATTTCATGGGCGGGGCCCCTCAGGCGCCGATTTGGTGGGCGGGGCCACTCTGGGTCCGATTTGGTGGGCGTGGCACCTCAGGGGCCGATTAGGTGGGCGGCGCCCCTCAGGGGCCGATTTGATGGGCGTGTCACTTTAAAAGCTGATATTATCTGGCAAAACTGTGTCCTGCTGGGGTCAATTACAGTTCATAGGCGTTGGCATAGTAACTGTGTCTGACTGCGCATATCAATGAGCTAATCAGCCAGGTGGCAGTTTTGAAATTGCCTCAGAAATCAGGCTATTATACCATATGAGGAAATTTCCCTATTGAAATGCATTGAGCAATGCTTTCCAATGGGGGGAAAACAATTTTCAAACGCAAATTGCGCCAAAACTACAAATCCGATCGACACGAAAAATACTTAGCACACCTCTCAGGAATGCTGGCTTCGAAATGACACCTCACTGGAGTCTGTGAGTTTAGCGGTTCGGGCCGCATTACGTGCGGACTTAATAATAAGAAGAACTAGATGGGTATTTCCTGAAGGAACTACAGATAGTGCTTTGGAATGGTGCCCGGGCTGCCCCTGCAAGACTTTCACACTTGGGTGCCCCTCAGGCGCTGGTTTGGTAGTTGTAGCCCCTCAGGGTTGAGGCCACTCTGGGTCCGATTTGGTGGGCCGGGTCACTCTGGGTCCGATTTGGTGGGCCGGGTCACTTTGGGTCCGATTTGGTGGGCCGGGTCACTCTGGGTCCGATTTGGTGGCCCGGGTCACTCTGGGCCCGATTTGGTGGCTCGGGTCACTCTGGGTCCGATTTGGTGGCCCGGGTCACTCTGGGTCCGATTTGGTGGCCCGGGTCACTCTGGGTCCGATTTGGCGGGCGGCGTCACTCTGGGTCCGATTTGGCGGGCGGCGCCACTCTGGGTCCGATTTGGCGGGCGGCGCCACTCTGGGTCCGATTTGGCGGGCGGCGCCACTCTGGGTCCGATTTGGCGGGCGGCGCCACTCTGGGTCCGATTTGGCGAGCGGCGCCACACTGGGTCCGATTTGGCGGGCGGCGCCACTCTGGGTCCGATTTGGCGGGCGGCGCCACTCTGGGTCCGATTTGGCGGGCGGCGCCACTCTGGGTCCGATTTGGCGGGCGGCGCCACTCTGGGTCCGATTTGGCGGGCGGCGCCACTCTGGGTCCGATTTGGCGGGCGGCGCCACTCTGGGTCCGATTTGGCGGGCGGCGCCACTCTGGGTCCGATTTGGTGAGCGGGGCAATAATTATAATAAGACTACAGATAGTGCTTTGAAATTGTGCTGTGCTATCACTTTAAGAGCTGATATCTGGCAAAACTGTGCTGGTGTGGTCATGTACAGTTCGCAGGCGTTGGCATAGTAACTGGGCCTGACTGCGCATATCAATGAGCTAATCAGCCAGGTGGCAGGTGGCAGGTACATTTCAAATTGCCTCAGAAATAACCTATGGGAAAATTTCCCTATTGAAATGCATTACAATGAGGGGAAAAAACATTTTCAAACGCAAATTGCGCCAAAACTACAAATCCGATCGACACGAAAAATACTTAGCACACCTCTTGGGGACGCTGGCTTCGAAATGACACCTCACTGGAGTCTGTGAGTGAAGCGGTTCGGGCCGCATTACGTGCGGACTGAATAATAATAAGAACTAGATGGGTATTTCCTGAAGGAACTACAGATAGTGCTTTGGAATGGTGCCCGGGCTGCCCCTGCAAGACTTTCACACTTGGGTGCCCCTCAAGCGCTGGTTTGGTAGTTGTAGCCCCTCAGGGTTGAGGCCACTCTGGGTCCGATTTGGTGGGCGGGGTCACTCTGGGTCCGATTTGGTGGGCGGGGTCACTCTGGGTCCGATTTGGCGGGCGGCGCTGCTCTGGGTCCGATTTGGCGGGCGGCGCCGCTCTGGGTCCGATTTGGCGGGCGGGGCCACTTTGGGTCCGATTTGGCGGGCGGCGCCACTCTGGTCCGATTTGGCGGGCGGGGCAACTCTGGGTCCGATTTGGCGGGCGGCGCCACTCTGGGTCCGATTTGGCGGGCGGCGCCACTCTGGGTCCGATTTGGTGGGCGGGGCCACTCTGGGTCCGATTTGGCGGGCGGGGCCACTCTGGGTCCGATTTGGCGGGCGGCGCCACTCTGGGTCCGATTTGGCGGGCGGGGACACTCTGGGTCCGATTTGGCGGGCCGGGTCACTCTGGGTCCGATTTGGTGGCCCAGGTCACTCTGGGTCCGATTTGGTGGCCCGGGTCACTCTGGGTCCGATTTGGTGGCCCGGGTCACTCTGGGTCCGATTTGGTGGGCCGGGTCACTCTGGGTCCGATTTGGTGGGCCGGGTCACTCTGGGTCCGATTTGGTGGGCCGGGTCACTCTGGGTCCGATTTGGTGGGCCGGGTCACTCTGGGTCCGATTTGGTGGGCCGGGTCACTCTGCGTCCGATTTGGTGGGCCGGGTCACTCTGGGTCCGAGTTGGTGGGCCGGGTCACTCTGGGTCCGATTTGGTGGCCCGGGTCACTCTGGGTCCGAGTTGGTGGCCCGGGTCACTCTGGGTCCGAGTTGGTGGCCCGGGTCACTCTGTGTCCGATTTGGCGGGCGGCGCCACTCTGGGTTAGATTTGGCGGGCGGCGCCACTCTGGGTCCGATTTGGCGGGCGGCGCCACTCTGGGTCCGATTTGGCGGGCGGCGCCACTCTGGGTCCGATTTGGCGGGCGGCGCCACTCTGGGTCCGATTTGGCGGGCGGCGCCACTCTGGGTCCGATTTGGCGGGCGGCGCCACTCTGGGTCCGATTTGGCGGGCGGCGCCACTCTGGGTCCGATTTGGCGGGCGGCGCCACTCTGGGTCCAATTTGACGGGCGGCGCCACTCTGGTTCCGATTTGGCGGGCGGCGCCACACTGGGTCCGATTTGGCGGGCGGCGCCACTCTGGGTCCGATTTGGCGGGCGGCGCCACTCTGGGTCCGATTTGGCAGGCGGCGCCACTCTGGGTCCGATTTGGCGGGCGGCGCCACTCTGGGTCCGATTTGGCGGGCGGCGCCACTCTGGGTCCGATTTGGCGGGCGGCGCCACTCTGGGTCCGATTTGGCGGGCGGCGCCACTCTGGGTCCGATTTGGCGGGCTGGGTTCGATTTGGTGAGCGGGGCAATAATTATAATAAGACTATAGATAGTGCTTTGAAATTGTGCTGTGCTATCACTTTAAGAGCTGATATTATCTGCCAAAACTGTCCTGCTAGGGTCATGTACAGTTCGCAGGCGTTGGCATAGTAACTGGGCCTGACTGAGCATATCAATGAGCTAATCAGCCAGGTGGCAGGTACATTTCAAATTGCCTCAGAAACCCGGCCATTATAACCTATGTGAAAATTTCCCTATTGAAAAGCATTACAATGAGGGGAAAAAACATTTTCAAACGCAAATTGCGCCAAAACTACAAATCCGATCGACACGAAAAATACTTAGCACACCTCTTGGGGACGCTGGCTTCGAAATGACACCTCACTGGAGTCTGTGAGTGAAGCGGTTCGGGCCGCATTACGTGCGGACTGAATAATAATAAGAATAAGAATAAGAAGAAGAAGAAGTTATCCACGGTGGAATAACAGTATAGTGCTTTGTTCCAAAGCACTATAATAAGAAGTTTACCACGGTGGAATAACAGTATAGTGCTTTGTTCCAAAGCACTATAATAAGAATAATAATAAGAAGAAGTTATCCACGGTGGAATAACAGTATAGTGCTTTGTTCCAAAGCACTATAATAAGAATAAGAAGAAGTTATCCACGATGGAATAACAGTATAGTGCTTTGTTCCAAAGCACTATAATAAGAAGTTTACCACGATGGAATAACAGTATAGTGCTTTGTTCCAAAGCACTATAATAATAATAAGAAGAAGTTTACCACGATGGAATAACAGTATAGTGCTTTGTTCCAAAGCACTATAATAAGAAGTTTACCACGATGGAATAACAGTATAGTGCTTTGTTCCAAAGCACTATAATAATAATAAGAAGAAGTTTACCACGATGGAATAACAGTATAGTGCTTTGTTCCAAAGCACTATAATAAAGGCATTGGCTAGGATATACTCACATTGTTCAGGGTCTTGTTTTCCTCCAAGATGTAGCCTGTGTCTCGTCTGCTTATCAGTGTCTAGACATGTTTTTCTCTATTGAAACGCATGCGTTCACGAACGCAAGCAAACGCATGTGCTTGTAAACGCATGCGTTCATATAGACAGCAATGTGTTTTTTGCCGCAATCATTGCTCAATCGACCGCATGCGTTTCCAGGCGGCAAATTGAAGCCTCTAAAAATTACTACATGTTGCATTTCCGCGCCAAGTCACAAACGACAAAACGACGCATGCGTCGTCAAACGCGGCAAAATGCGAAAAATTAAAAACGCATGCGTCCCTAATGTTACATATAGGAATACACAACGCATGCGGATATATGCGGTAGAAACGCTGCGGACACAACCGCAAATGTGAAACCAGCCTTAGTTACAAACTCCTGGGGGGGGGGTGACAGGTTCCCTTTAAGGACAGTAGAAGAAATATTAACTACAGTAAATTCATCCTGTTGTCCATTGCTACATTATTTACTTTTTCTTGGTCATGTTCCTGAGACCATACTGTTGGTCTTTTCCTGTATTGACGTCGACCCCTCCTCTTCTAACGTTTTTTTTGCATGAAATTTTGGGGACTAAGCACAGCTGTAGTCCAAAGAAACCTCTGTTGAAACAGATGAGTTAAATAAACAATCAGTACTGCCGGGTGAAGAAAAACTCACACTGTAATTGCGCTGAGAACCATCCTTTTTCAGGATAGATTTTAATTTCTTAGGAGTGAACTTTTTCCAGGCATATACCGATTTAGATTCATAATCATTACAGTCCCATATTTTAAAAATGTATTTCTCTTCAGCTTAGTAATACTGGACTCCAGACTGTTAGGCTGTGTGCGTACGTTGCGTTTTTTTCACGTTTTTTCGCTATAAAACGCGATAAAAACGCATAAAAACCGCATACATATGCATCCTATCATTTAGAATGCATTCTGCAATTTTTGTGCACATGATGCGTTTTTTTTCCGTGAAAAAAACGCATCGTGGTAAAAAACGCAGCATGTTCATTAATTTTGCGTTTTTTTCGCGTTTTTCCCGTTATATAATGTATTGAGAAAGCTACGGAAAAAAACGCGGAACAAACGCGCAAAAAACGCTGTAAAAACGCGAAAAAAAACGCATGTGGTTTTCTTGCAGAAAATGTCTGGTTTTCTTCAGGAATTTTCTGCCAGAAATTCTTACGTGTGCACATACCCTTAATCTTATGATGTAAATGTTCGTACATGCTGTTAAATTTGGTATGTCCAGAGAATTTATTTAAAGATTGTTCAATATCTTTTATAGATGTTTCCATAATTTTTATTTTCTCAGATTCCTCCTTTATAATTAGGGACATCAATCTCAAAGAAGAATTGCTTAGAGTATCATTCCATTTTTGCAAAAAATCATCACTGTAAATCAAAGTGGGTAAATTACGTAGCCTCAATCCACATGGGATCATATTGTGACTCACATATTTTTCAAGAGTAACAGAGTCCCACCAGGTTTTCAGATGGCTGATCATTTTTTTCTCCAAATCAGCAAACAGATCATTCATTTCATTATGCTCATTATCGCCATCCTTAGAGGCAGCATTAAACAGCTCAGCAGCCTTTTGCTTTCGCAATTCACAGATTGCCAGCAAATCTTTAGGTATGGTGTCCATTCAATATAAATTCATTGCAAAATAAGTCAGACCAACAACATAGCAATAGGGAAGAGGAAACTTCCAAAATATACCTGATACCGTCCGTACCTGGAGATCAGTGGCTGACTACCACGTGTGCAAATAGAAATAGAAGACTTCCGGCACAGGAATCCTTTTTCAGTTAAAAATTCTTTATTTAAACATCTTTAGCAATAAGAAAAAACAACATCATGAGGACTCCCCATAGGCCTGACGCGTTTTGGACCCAGTAAAAACGGTCCTTCCTCAAAAGCATACAAACATGGAATGAACAGTTCCTTATATCCATCACAATAGCACATGTAATTGATTAGAAAGGACTACCTCGGGTCATCTTGGAACTCCTCCTGACATGTGGAGGAAGCTGTGAGGCTGAAATGCTGTGGGCTTGCAGTCTTGAGGTAACTGGGATTAGCTGGCTGACTGGCCTGACTGCTACAGCATAGACACCGGATTTGTGGATTGAAAGGGGTGATTCTCTCCCTCCCTTCCCCCCCCCCTCTCTAAGCACTGCAAAACTCTCCTAATGCAAATCAAAGGGTTAATCCCTATGAACCTGCAGATTATAGGGCACTGCAGCCACCTAGTGCCCATTCTGTGAACTGTGGTAGTTGCAAATTAATATGCAGCTAATTGCATACAGAAATGATTCTGTAATCCTTTAGCTAGTGATATCCGAACCGCTACTAATACCTAGTGAATGCATACTGAATAACCAGTTACAAGACTTATCTTTATACATATTTTGGCAAGACACCATGAGTCCTGCTAAACAGCAGTCAGCAGCTGAAAAGCTGAAGACCTATGCCAGGGGAAGTAACTCTGCACCTGTACAAAAATCTTTAAATAAATCAACTCAGGATGAAGAAACAGAAGATATAGCTCCAGAGCCCACTCTGAAACAAGTTTCCACACAATTAGGCCGGCGTCACACTTGGCGTAAGACAATACGCCACGTATTATACGTCCGTACTACGGCCGTAATACGGAGAAATGTTCCCAAAATAGTGATCCGTAGTCAGGGTGTGTCAGCGTATTCTGCGCATGGCATCCTCCGTATGTAATCCGTATGGCATCCGTACTGCGAGATTTTCGCGCAGGCTTGCAAAACCGACATCTAATGGATTTATGTGCTCAAATGTTCATTAAAACATATATACAGTATATGTACAGGTCCTTCTCAAAAAATTAGCATATAGTGTTACATTTCATTATTTACCATAATGTAATGATTACAATTAAACTTTCATATATTATAGATTCATTATCCACCAACTGAAATTTGTCAGGTCTTTTATTGTTTTAATACTGATGATTTTGGCATACAACTCCTGATAACCCAAAAAACCTGTCTCAATAAATTAGCATATCAAGAAAAGGTTCTCTAAATGACCTATTACCCTAATCTTCTGAATCAACTAATTAACTCTAAACACATGCAAAAGATACCTGAGGCTTTTAAAAACTCCCTGCCTGGTTCATTACTCAAAACCCCCATCATGGGTAAGACTAGCGACCTGACAGATGTCAAGAAGGCCATCATTGACACCCTCAAGCAAGAGGGTAAGACCCAGAAAGAAATTTCTCAACAAATAGGCTGTTCCCAGAGTGCTGTATCAAGGCACCTCAATGGTAAGTCTGTTGGAAGGAAACAATGTGGCAGAAAACGCTGTACAACGAGAAGAGGTGACCGGACCCTGAGGAAGATTGTGGAGAAGGACCGATTCCAGACCTTGGGGAACCTGAGGAAGCAGTGGACTGAGTCTGGTGTGGAAACATCCAGAGCCACCGTGCACAGGCGTGTGCAGGAAATGGGCTACAGGTGCCGCATTCCCCAGGTAAAGCCACTTTTGAACCATAAACAGCGGCAGAAGCGCCTGACCTGGGCTACAGAGAAGCAGCACTGGACTGTTGCTAAGTGGTCCCAAGTACTTTTTTCTGATGAAAGCAAATTTTGCATGTCATTCGGAAATCAAGGTGCCAGAGTCTGGAGGAAGACTGGGGAGAAGGAAATGCCAAAATGCCTGAAGTCCAGTGTCAAGTACCCACAGTCAGTGATGGTGTGGGGTGCCATGTCAGCTGCTGGTGTTGGTCCACTGTGTTTCATCAAGGGCAGGGTCAATGCAGCTAGCTATCAGGAGATTTTGGAGCACTTCATGCTTCCATCGGCTGAAATGCTTTATGGAGATGAAGATTTCATTTTTCAGCACGACCTGGCACCTGCTCACAGTGCCAAAACCACTGGTAAATGGTTTACTGACCATGGTATTACTGTGCTCAATTGGCCTGCCAACTCTCCTGACCTGAACCCCATAGAGAATCTGTGGGATATTGTGAAGAGAAAGTTGAGAGACGCAAGACCCAACACTCTGGATGAGCTTAAGGCCGCTATTGAAGCATCCTGGGCCTCCATAACATCTCAGCAGTGTCACAGGCTGATTGCCTCCATGCCACGCCGCATTGAAGCAGTCATTTCTGCCAAAGGATTCCCGACCAAGTATTGAGTGCATAACTGAACATTATTATTTGATGGTTTTTTTGTTTGTTATTAAAAAACACTTTTATTTGATTGGACGGGTGAAATATGCTAATTTATTGAGACAGGTTTTTTGGGTTATCAGGAGTTGTATGCCAAAATCATCAGTATTAAAACAATAAAAGACCTGACAAATTTCAGTTGGTGGATAATGAATCTATAATATATGAAAGTTTAATTGTAATCATTACATTATGGTAAATAATGAAATTTAACACTATATGCTAATTTTTTGAGAAGGACCTGTATATATATATATATATATATATATATATATATATATATATATATATATATATATATATATGTCATTGAGACACATATATATATATATATGTATTCTGTATTTAGATTTCATTCAGCGCGATATCTGTGAACAGCCGGTAATTCAATTGCCGGCTTTTCATTTCTCCTGCACAAACCCGACAGGATATGAGACATGGTTTACATACAGTAAACCATCTCATATCCCCATTTTTTTTGCATATTCCACACTACTAATGTTAGTAGTGTGTATATGCAAAATTTCAGCGCTGTAGCTGCTAAAATAAAGGGTTAAATGGCGGAAAAAATTGGCGTGGGCTCCCGCGCAATTTTCTCCACCAGTATGGTAAAGCCAGTGACTGAGGGCAGATATTAATAGCCAGGAGAGGGTCCACGGTTATTGGCCCCCCCGTGGCTAAAAACATCTGCCCCCAGCCACCCCAGAAAAGGCACATCTGGAAGATGCGCCTATTCTGGCACTTGGCCACTCTCTTCCCACTCCCTGTAGCGGTGGAATATGGGGTAATGAAGGGTTAATGCCACCTTGCTATTGTAAGGTGACATTAAGCCTGATTAATAATGGAGAGGTGTCAATTATGACATCTATCCATTATTAATCCAATTGTATGAAAGGGTTAAAAAACACACACACACATGATTTAAAAGTATTTTAATGCAATAAACACAGCGGTTGTTTTAATAATTTATTGCTCTCTCAATCCATCAGCAACACCCTCGCTTGGAAAAATAATAAACGCACAAGATACATACCCTCAGCTGAACCGTCACGTCCCACGATGTAATCCATCTGAAGGGGTTAAAATATGTTACAGGCAGGAGCCCTGCAAATGCAGCTGTGCTCCGTGCCTGTAATCCCCGGCGAATGAATGAAATGTAGGTCATTGACCTACATTTCCTTCAGTCGCGGTGATGCGCCCCCTGGTGGATGTCCTCATATGACCTGGAGCGTGGGAAAAAGTTCCCAGGCTGCAGTTCATGAGAACATCCAGCAGGGGCGCATCACCGCGACTCAATGTAAGTATAGATCACTGCTTTCCTTTCAGCACCCGGGGATTACAGACACGAGCGAGTGGTTTATCGCAGCTCGTGCCTGTAATATTAGTTAACCCCTTCAGATGGATTTCCTCGTTGGATGTGATAGGACATCAGAAGGTATGTATCTTGTGCGTTTATTATTTTTCCAAGCGAGGGTGTTGCTGATGGATTGAGAGAGCAATAAATTATTAAAACAACCGCTGTGTTTATTGCATTAAAATACTTTTAAATCATGTGTGTGTGTTTTTTAACCCTTTCATACAATTGGATTAATAATGGATAGGTGTCATAATTGACGCCTCTCCATTATTAATCTGGCTTAATGTCACCTTACAATAGCAAGGTGACATTAACCCTTCATTACCCCATATCCCACCGCTACAGGGAGTGGGAAGAGAGTGGCCAAGTGCCAGAATAGGCGCATCTTCCAGATGTGCCTTTTCTGGGGTGGCTGGGGGCAGATGTTTTTAGCCACGGGGGGGCCAATAACCATGGACCCTCTCCTGGCTATTAATATCTGCCCTCAGTCACTGGCTTTACCGCTCTGGCGGAGAAAATTGCGCGGGAGCCCACGCCAATTTTTTCCGCCATTTAACCCTTTATTTTAGCAGCTACAGTGCTGAAATTTTGCACATACACTCTACTAACATTAGTAGTGTGGAATATGCAAAAAAATGGGGATATGAGATGGTTTACTATATGTAAACCATGTCTCATATCCTGTCGGGTTTGTGCAGGAGAAATGAAAAGCCGGCAATTGAATTACCGACTTTTCACTAACACCGCTGCGCATTTCTCGCAAGTCACACTGCTGGTCCGTGTGGAATTCGTATTTTTCTCGCCCCCATAGACTTTCATTGGCTATTTTTTTGCGCAATACGCTGACAAACGCAGCATGCTGCGATTTTGTACGGCCGTAGAAAGCCGTATATTACGAATCCGTAATATACGGCTGATAGGAGCAGCCCCATTGAGAATAATTGTGCCGTATGTTATGCGAGTTTTACGGACGTAGTTTCTGCGCTCTTACGTCCGTAAAACTCGCATGTGTGACGCCGGCCTTACTAGTTGCTATTCAGGACAGTACAGCTTCTCAGATGGGTAAAATTGAAGAGGTCAAGACCGACTTGGGACTTCTCTGCAATGATATGTCAAATTTGGGTGAGAAAGTCCGTCATGCAGAAGAGAGAATCTCGAGTCTGGTGGACCAAACAGCACCTTTACCTGAACGTATCAGAGTGATAGAACAAAAACTGGAGCTGTGCATCCAAAAAAACGACGACATGAAGAACAGACTGAGGAGAAACAATATCCGTATCACTGGATTGCCGGAAAGGGCAGAGGGGAATAACCCTAGTGACTTTGTGGAATATGGATCCGCAAGCTTTTTCCGGAGGCTACCTTTTCTGCTGCTTTTGCGGTGGAGAGGGCACATCTTGTATCTGGGAAACCGAATCCTCCGGGGGCTCCTCCTAGGCCCCTGCTGGCCAGATTTATAAACTGGAAAGACAGAGACTATATCCTGCAATTGGCGCGAAAGGCCCAAGTTATTAAACCTGAAGGTGTTACTGTAATGTTATTTCCAGATTTTTCGACGGATTTGTAGAATAGAAGAGCCTCATTTACTTCGATTAAGAGATGCCTGAAGAATTCCAATGTGATTTATTCTATGGCGTATCCTGCCAGGCTTAGAGTGGTGGATGGTCAGAGGGTGTTTTTTTTTTTTTTTCAGAACCCGACGGAGGCAGAGGAATGGATCTCCAGAAGAGAAAGACGCCAGAAATAGTAATAATAATTTCATGTCAATGTCGTTATGAAAGTTTTTCTCCTTTTCAATGCATTTTTCAATTTTGATGCTCCTTATAATGAATATTGACTTGAGCCTAATATACTATCGCTTTTGATCTATGCCAACGTTTGTGCTCATGCCTGGACTTGGTCATGATAATGGTCACTTGTTACACTTTTTACTACTGCTTATTCTCCTGTTAAATTATTACTGGTTGAATTGAATGTTTTCATACTACCTCCCTTCTGAATAGACTTCCATGTGAATTGTGGCAATATTCTGAATATATAACCATCTGGGCTCCTGTTCCTGGGAAGTTAATAAATATCGGTAATGGGGGAGTGGCAAGGCGCCCACTTCAGGGGTGCTGGCGCCATTCTTCCTGGTCCGAAAGCCTGGTTACCCTTTGGGTTTAGTTAAAACTAGGTGATTGGACCAATGATTCTGTGAATATCCTACCAGGTGTGGAAGGAGAGATGGGGGAGAGGAAGTGGGGGTTTGGTTTTGAGTTGAGGAAATTACTTTAAGGTATGCACTATATCCGATAATCTTGTTATTGGTGGTTCGGATTGATTGGAAATAGTATGAAACTTTCAATTATGCCTGTGCTTCAGTTTAGAGAAGGTTATAGGCATCTCTTGTTGTACTTTTATGATCGCTACTGGACCATGTTTTTTATTTTTTTGGAAAAGTTTGTTAATAACCAGCACTGCACTTATATTCTAATGCCAGGAAAGGATTTGTATGAAATGGATCTGATCATTCTTAAAGTGAATGTTATTTTTGAAAATAAATCTCTACCAATTCTACATGGCGTCACTTAACCCCTTCCCGACATGCGCCGTACTAGTACTGCGCTGCCGGCACTGCATTTGTGCCAGCCGCAGTACTAGTACGGCGGGCCGATCACCGCGGTCTCGCGCTGAGCGCCGCGGTGATCGGGTGCGGGTGTCAGCTGTATATGACAGCGGACACCCCGCAGCAATGCCCACGATCGGCGCTATCGCCGATCGCGGGCATTTAACCCCTCTGATGCCGCTGTCAATAGTGACAGCGGCATAGAGGGGGATCGCGCAGGGACGGGGGCTCCCTACGCTCTCCCACCGGAGCAGCGCGATGAGATCGCGCTGCTCCGGTGACCTGGAAGGAGTCCCCGGATCCAAGATGGCCGCGGGACTCCTTCCGGGTCATGAAATGACCCTGCTTGCCGGCGCCTGCTGAGAGTTCCTAATAGCAGGCGCCGGCAAGCCTCTGCAATGTGCCTGTCAGATCAGTGATCTGACAGAGTGCTGTGCACACTGTCAGATCACCGATCTGTGATGTCCCCCCCTGGGACAAAGTAAAAAAGTAAAAAAAAAAATGTCCACATGTGTAAAAAAAAAAGAAAAAAAAAATTCCTAAATAAAGAAAAAAAAAAAATACATTTCTTTAGCTAAATAAAAAAAAAATTCACACAATAAAAGTACACATATTTAGTATCGCCGCGTCCATAACGACCCCACCTATAAAACTATATCACTAGTTAACCCCTTCAGTGAACACCGTAAAAAAAAAAAAAAAAAAATGAGGCAAAAAACGCTTTATTCTCATACCGCCAAACAAAAAGTGGAATAACACGCGATCAAAAAGACGGATATAAATAACCATGGTACTGCTGAAAACGTCATCTTGTGCCGCAAAAAAAAAGCTGCCATACAGCATCATCAGCAGAAAAATAAAAAAGTTATAGCTCTCAGAATAAAGCGATGCAAAAACAATTATTTTTTTATATAAAATAGTTTTTATTGTGTAAAAGCGGCAAAACATAAAAAAATTGCATAAATGAGGTATTGCTGTAATCATACTGACCTGAAGAATAAAACTGCTTTATCCTTTTTACCAAACGTGGAACGGTATAAACGCCCCCCCTAAAAGAATTTCAGGAATTGCTGGTTTTTGTTCATTCCGCCTCCCAAAAATCGGAATAAAAAGCGATCAAAAAATGTCATGTGCCCGAAAATGGTACCAATAAAAACGTCAACTCGTCCCGCAAAAAACAAGATCTCACATGACTCTGTGGACCAAAATATGGAAAAATTATAGCTCTCAAAATGTGGTGATGCAAAAACTATTTTTTGCAATAAAAAGCGTCTTTTAGTGTGTGATGGCTGCCAATCATAAAAATCCGCCCAAAAAACGCTATAAAAGTAAATCAAATCCCCCTTCATCACCCCCTTAGTTAGGGAAAAATAATAAAATTTTTAAAAATATATTTATTTCCATTTTCCCGTTAGGCTACTTTCACACTAGCGTCGGTACGGGGCCGTCGCGCTGCGTCGGCCCGACATACCGACGCATACTGTGCAAGCGCCGCACAACGGGGGCAGCGGATGCTGTTTTTCCACGCATCCGCTGCCCCATTGTGAGGCGCGGGGAGGTGGGGGCGGAGTTCCAGCCGCGCATGCGCGGTCGGAAATGGTGGACCGTCGGCACAAAAAAAGTTACATGTAACGTTTTTTGCTGCCGGCGGTCCGCCACAACACGACGCAACCGTCGCACGACGGTTGGGACGTGTGTCAATACGTCGCTAATGTTAGTCTATGGGGCAAAAACGCATCCTGCAGATGACTTTGCAGGATGCGTTTTTTCGCCAAAATGACGCATTGCGACGTATGCAAAAAAACGCTAGTGTGAAAGTAGCGCTAGGGTTAGGACTAGGGTTAGGGCTGGGGTTAGGGTTGGGGTTAGGGTTTCAGTTAGAATTGGGGAGTTTTCACTGTTTAGGCACATCAGGGTCTCTCCAAACGCGACATGGCGTCCGATCTCAATTCCAGCCAATTCTGCTTTGAAAAACTAAAACAGTGCTCCTTCCCTTCCGAGTTCTCCTGTGCGCCCAAACAGTGGTTCCCCCCAACATATGGGGTATCAGCGTTCTCAGGACCAGTTGGTCAACAACTTTTGGGGTCCAATTTCTCCTGTTACCCTTGGGAAAATAAAAACGTGGGGGCTAAAATATAATTTTCGTGGAAAAAAAAATATTTTTTATTTTCACGGCTCTGCGTGATAAACTGTAGTGAAACACTTGTTGGTTCAAAGTTCTCACAACACATCTAGATAAGTTCCGTGGGGGGTCTAGTTTCCAATATGGGGTCACTTGTGGGGGGTTTCTACTGTTTAGGTACATCAGGGGCTCTGCAAATGCAACATAACACCTGCAGACCAATCCATCTAAGTCTGCATTTCAAACGGCGCTCCTTCCCTTCCGAGCTCTGCCGTGCACCCAAACAGTGGTTCCCCCCAATGTATGGGGTATCAGCGTACTCAGGACAAATTGGACAATAACTTTTGTGGTCCAATTTCTCCTGTTACCCTTGGGAAAAAAAAAATTGCGGGCTAAAACATCATTTTGTGGAAAGAAAAAATGATTTTTTAATTTTCACAGCGCTACATTCTAAACTTTAGTGAAACAATTGGGGGTTAAAAGTGCTCACCACACATCTAGATAAGTTCCTTAGGGGGTCTTCTTTCTAAAATGGTGTCACTTGTGGGGGTTTCCACTGTTTAGGCACGTCAGGGGCTCTCCAAACACCACATGGGTTCCGATCTCAATTCCAGCCAATTTTGCATTGAAAAGTCAAATGGCGCTCCTTCCCTTCCGAGCTCTGCCATGCGCCCAAACAGTGGTTTATCCCCATATATGAAGTATCAGCGTACTCAGGACAAATTGCACACCAACTTTTGGGGTTAAATTTATCCTGTTACCCTTGGGAAAATAAAAAATTTGGGGCAAAAAGATCATTTTTTGTGAAAATTAATATGATTTTTTTTTTACGGCTCTACATTATAAACTTCTGTGAAGCACTTGGAGGTTCAAAGTGCTCACCACACATCTAGATTAGTTCCTTAGAGGGTCTACTTTCCAAAATGGTGTCACTTGTGGGGGTTTCCACTGTTTAGGCACGTCAGGGGCTCTCCAAACACGACATGGGTTCCGATCTCAATTCCAGCCAATTTTGCATTGAAAAGTCAAATGGCGCTCCTTCCCTTCCGAGCTTTGCCATGTGCCCAATCAATGGTTTACCCCAACATGTGGGGTATCAGCGTACTCAGGACAAATTGTACAACGACTGTTTTGGTCCAATTTCTTCTGTTACCCTTGGTAAAATAAAACAAATTGGATCTGAAGTAAAAATTTTGTGAAAAAAAAGTTAAATGTTCAATTTTTTTTAAACATTCCAAAAATTCCTGTGAAGCACCTGAAGGGTTAATAAACTTTTTGAATGTGGTTTTGAGTACCTTGAGGGGTGCAGTTTTTAGAATGGTGTCACTTTTGGGCATTTTCTGTCATATAGACCCCTCAAAGTCACTTCAAGTGTGAGGTGGTCCGTAAAAAAAATGGTTTTGCAAATTTTGTTGCAAAAATGAGAAATCGCTGGTCAACTTTTAACCCTTATAACTCCCTAACAAAAAAAACTATGTTTCCAAAATTGTGCTGATGTAAAGCAGACATGTGGGAAATGTTGATTATTAACTATATTATGAGATATAACTCTCTAATTTAAGGGCATAAAAACTAAAAGTTTGAAAATTGCTAAATTTTCATAATTTTCGACAAATTTTTGTTTTTTTCACAAATAAATGCAAGTCATATCAAAGAAGTTTTACCACTATCATGAAGTACAATATGTCACGAGAAAACAGTGTCAGAATCAGCAGGATCCGTTGAAGCGTTTCAGAGTTATGACCTCATAAAGTGACAGTGGTCAGAATTGTAAAAATTGGCCGTGTCACTTAGGTGAAAACAGGCTTCGGGGTGAAGGGGTTAAACTCCTTTTTTGGAACATCAGGGAATTAGGGACCGCTAGGAAAAGTAATATGGTATTCTCTCAAATACGTAAAACACAGGCGCAGATAATGTCTTCAGGAAACTCACCTAACATCAGACACTATAAACAGAATGAATAATCCCTGGATACAATGGCAGAGACATGCTACACACACATCCTATTCTAGGGGGGTGGTCATTATGGTACATAAGTCTTTGCGATGGTCGGTTCAAATGGATAAAAGGGACCCGGAGGGTAGATTTATTTTTATTTATGCATTTATAGATATGATGCCTTATGTATTACTTAATATTTATAATCCACCGCCAGCTAAGATGGAGGTACTTCATCAAGCTGCGATTTTTGTATCGCAATATCCTGATGCTAAAATGATATGCATGGGTGATTTCAATATGGTTCTTAACATCTATTTGGATAGATTGAGTGCTGCAAACTTGAGGTCTAGTAATCAAGACACTACTATACTGGAGGCTTTCATAAAGGAAATGGGCTGTATTGATTTGTGGAGACAGCAACATCCCCTTAAGAAGGAGTTCTTCTGTTATACGCCAGCTGTTCGTTGTCTGTCCAGAATTGACTATGCATTTGGAAACAATGCTGTATTGTCTGACCTGCATGAAATGGAGTACCTTCCTAGGGCAGTGTCAGACCATGCTTCATTGATGATATGTCTTAACTTAGATGGCCCGAACAGACGCAAGAGATTCCGTATACACCTATTTTGGCTGTCCCTCATAGGAGAGTGGATCGCCCCGTCAGGGCAGTGGGGTACTCTGTACCGGGTCCTGCGGTTCACAGGGGGGATGTCACGGTGGCTGACCCGGTCCGTGGCCCTGGGACATCCATGTAAAAAGGAAAGGTCTTTAAAGGGATAAAGTTTGTGTTCGTGATGCCACCTGTGGTATTCGGTCAGGGTGACTGACACTGCTTTAAGGGGTCCGCTGGGATGATGTTATGGTAGCTAGATGGTATACCCTCTGTAGGGGTTTCACTCGCTCAGATGCGACGGCTGACACTCAGGAGGCACGTTCCATTAAAAGTTCAAGGGTTTATTGCTCCATAAACCACATAGCAAAAACAGAAAACAAATAGCCTTTAGCTCAGGAAAAGAAAAAAACAAATGTCCAGTCCTTCAGTGTTGTGAATTTGCTTTTTGCTCCCTCTAGTGGTTACTAGTTTTTTGACTCTGGTTTTTCTGTCATTCCTTTTATCCGCACCTGGGTCGTTAGTTAGGGGTGTAGCTATATAAGCTCCCTGGACCTTCAGTTCTATGCCTGGCAACGTAGTTATCAGAGCTAGTCTGCTGTGCTCTTGTCTACTGATCCTGGTTCCAGTTATATCAGCTAAGTCTGCCTTTTGCTTTTTGCTATTTGTTTTGGTTTTGTATTTTTGTCCAGCTTGTTCCAAATCTATATCCTGACCTTTGCTGGAAGCTCTAGGGGGCTGGTGTTCTCCCCCCGGACCGTTAGACGGTTCGGGGGTTCTTGAATTTCCAGTGTGGATTTTAATAGGGTTTTTGTTGACCATATAAGTTACCTTTCTTTATTCTGCTATCAGTAAGCGGGCCTCTCTGTGCTAAACCTGGTTCATTTCTGTGTTTGTCATTTCCTCTTACCTCACCGTTATTATTTGTGGGGGGCTTCTATCCAGCTTTGGGGTCCCCTTCTCTGGAGGCAAGAAAGGTCTTTGTTTTCCTCTACTAGGGGTAGCTAGATTCTCCGGCTGGCGCGTGTCATCTAGAATCAACGTAGGAATGATCCCCGGCTACTGCTAGTGTTGGCGTTAGGAGTAGATATATGGTCAACCCAGTTACCACTGCCCTATGAGCTGGATTTTTGTATTCTGCAGACTTCCACGTTCCTCTGAGACCCTCGCCATTGGGGTCATAACAGTTTGCCAGGCCAGTATTAAATGTTTAATGCATTGCAGAAGAGGGATTATAAGAAAGAAGATTCTGAGTTTTTTTTTTTTTTCTTCTTCCCCTTTACCTCAGAGTGGCTATGCTTGCTGCAGACATGAATGTCCAGACCTTGATTACAAGTGTGGACCAGCTGGCTACTCGTGTGCAGGGCATACAAGACTATGTTATCAGAAATCCTAGGTCAGAACCTAAAATACCGATTCCTGAACTGTTTTCCGGAGACAGGTTTAAGTTTAGGAATTTCATGAATAATTGTAAATTGTTTTTGTCCCTGAGACCCTGTTCATCTGGAGACTCTGCTCAGCAAGTAAAAATTGTTATTTCGTTCTTACGGGGCGACCCTCAGGATTGGGCTTTTTCGCTGGCGCCAGGAGATCCGGCATTGGCTGATATTGATGCGTTTTTTCTGGCGCTCGATTTACTTTATGAGGAACCCAATCTTGAGATTCAGGCAGAAAAGGCCTTGCTGGCTATGTCTCAGGGGCAGGACGAGGCTGAAGTGTATTGCCAAAAATTTCGGAAATGGTCCGTGCTGACACATTGGAACGAGTGTGCACTGGCCGCTAATTTTAGAAATGGCCTTTCTGAAGCCATTAAGAATGTTATGGTGGGTTTTCCCATTCCCACAGGTCTGAATGATACTATGGCACTGGCTATTCAAATTGACCGGCGGTTGCGGGAGCGCAAAACCGCAAATTCCCTCATGGTGTTGTCTGAACAGACACCTAATTCGGTGCAATGTGATAGAAAAACCGCAAATTCCCTCATGGTGTTGTCTGAACAGACACCTGATTTAATGCAATGTGATAGAATCCTGACTAGAAATGAGCGGAAAATTCATAGACGCCGGAATGGCTTGTGCTACTACTGTGGTGATTCTACACATGTTATCTCAGCATGCTCTAAACGTATAGCTAAGGTTGTTAGTCCTGTCACCGTTGGTAATTTGCAACCTAAATTTATTCTGTCTGTAACTTTGATTTGCTCACTGTCGTCTTATCCTGTCATGGCGTTTGTATATTCAGGTGCTGCCCTGAGTCTTATGGATCTGTCATTTGCTAAGCGCTGTGGTTTTACTCTTGAACCATTAGTAAATCCTATTCCTCTTAGGGGTATTGATGCTACGCCATTGGCAGCAAATAAACCGCAGTATTGGACACAGGTTACCATGTGCATGACTCCTGAACACCGCGAGGTGATACGTTTCCTGGTTTTACATAAAATGCATGATTTGGTTGTTTTAGGGCTGCCATGGTTACAGACCCATAATCCAGTCCTGGACTGGAAGGCTATGTCAGTCTCAAGTTGGGGCTGTCGTGGTATTCATGGGGATTCCCTGCCTGTGTCTATTGCTTCTTCTACGCCTTCGGAAGTTCCTGAGTATTTGTCTGATTATCAGGATGTCTTCAGTGAATCTGAGTCCAGTGCACTGCCTCCTCATAGGGACTGTGACTGTGCTATAGATTTGATCCCAGGCAGTAAATTTCCTAAGGGAAGACTGTTTAATCTGTCGGTACCTGAACATACCGCTATGCGTTCATATATCAAGGAGTCTCTGGAGAAAGGACATATTCGTCCGTCTTCTTCCCCTCTTGGTGCGGGATTCTTTTTTGTGGCAAAAAAGGACGGATCTTTGAGGCCTTGTATTGATTATCGGCTTTTAAATAAGATCACTGTCAAATTTCAGTATCCTTTACCGCTGTTGTCTGACTTGTTTGCCCGGATTAAAGGTGCCAAGTGGTTCACCAAGATAGACCTTCGTGGTGCGTACAACCTTGTGCGCATTAAGCAAGGTGATGAATGGAAAACCGCATTCAATACGCCCGAAGGTCATTTTGAGTACTTGGTGATGCCTTTTGGGCTCTCCAATGCGCCTTCAGTTTTTCAGTCCTTTATGCATGACATTTTCCGGAAGTATCTGGATAAATTTTTGATTGTTTATCTGGATGATATTTTGTTTTTTTCTGAGAATTGGGATTCGCATGTGGAGCAGGTCAGGTTGGTCTTTAAAATTTTGCGTGAAAATTCGTTATTTGTCAAGGGCTCAAAATGTCTCTTTGGTGTACAGAAGGTTCCCTTTTTGGGGTTCATTTTTTCCCCTTCTGCTGTGGAGATGGACCCAGTCAAGGTCCGAGCTATTCTTGATTGGACTCAGCCCTCGTCAGTTAAGAGTCTTCAGAAGTTCTTGGGTTTCGCTAACTTCTACCGTCGTTTTATCGCTAATTTTTCTAGCATTGTGAAACCTTTGACGGATATGACCAAGAAGGGCTCCGATGTAGCTAACTGGGCTCCTGCTGCCGTGGAGGCTTTCCAGGAGTTGAAACGCCGGTTTACTTCGGCGCCTGTTTTGTGCCAGCCCGATGTCTCACTTCCCTTTCAGGTTGAGGTGGATGCTTCAGAGATTGGAGCAGGGGCCGTTTTGTCACAGAGAGGCCCTGGTTGCTCTGTTATGAAACCTTGTGCCTTTTTCTCTAGGAAGTTTTCGCCTGCCGAGCGAAATTATGATGTGGGCAATCGGGAGTTGTTGGCCATGAAATGGGCATTTGAGGAGTGGCGTCATTGGCTCGAGGGTGCTAAGCATCGTGTGGTGGTCTTGACTGATCACAAAAATCTGATGTATCTCGAGTCTGCTAAACGCCTTAATCCGAGACAGGCCCGCTGGTCATTGTTTTTCTCCCGCTTTGATTTTGTTGTCTCGTATTTACCAGGTTCAAAGAATGTGAAGGCCGATGCTCTTTCTAGGAGCTTTGTGCCTGATGCTCCTGAAGTCGCTGATCCTGTTGGTATTCTTAAAGATGGAGTTATCTTGTCAGCTATTTCTCCGGATCTGCGACGTGTGTTGCAGAGATTTCAGGCTGATAGGCCTGAGTCTTGTCCACCTGACAGACTGTTTGTCCCGGATAAGTGGACTAGCAGAGTCATTTCCGAGGTTCATTCCTCGGTGTTGGCAGGTCACCCGGGAATTTTTGGCACCAGAGATCTGGTGGCCAGGTCCTTTTGGTGGCCTTCCTTGTCAAGGGATGTGCGGTCATTTGTGCAGTCCTGTGGGACTTGTGCTCGAGCCAAGCCTTGCTGTTCTCGTGCCAGCGGTTTGCTCTTGCCCTTGCCTGTTCCGAAGAGACCTTGGACACATATCTCCATGGATTTCATTTCTGATCTTCCGCTATCTCAGGGCATGTCCGTTATCTGGGTGATATGTGATCGCTTCTCCAAGATGGTCCATTTGGTTCCTTTGCTTAAGCTGCCTTCCTCTTCCGATCTGGTTCCTGTGTTTTTCCAGAACGTGGTTCGTTTGCACGGCATCCCTGAGAATATTGTGTCAGACAGAGGATCCCAGTTCGTTTCCAGGTTCTGGCGATCCTTTTGTAGTAGGATGGGCATTGATTTGTCATTTTCGTCTGCTTTCCATCCTCAGACTAATGGACAGACGGAGCGAACCAATCAGACTTTGGAGGCTTATTTGAGGTGTTTTGTCTCTGCTGATCAGGACGATTGGGTGACATTCTTGCCGTTGGCTGAGTTTGCCCTTAATAATCGGGCTAGTTCCGCCACCTTGGTTTCGCCTTTTTTCTGCAACTCTGGTTTCCATCCTCGCTTTTCTTCGGGTCATGTGGAGTCTTCTGACTGTCCTGGGGTGGATTCTGTGGTGGATAGGTTGCAGCGGATCTGGAATCATGTGGTGGACAACTTGAAGTTGTCACAGGAGAGGGCTCAGCGCTTTGCCAACCGCCGCCGCGGTGTGGGTCCCCGACTACGCGTTGGGGATTTGGTATGGCTTTCTTCCCGCTTTGTTCCTATGAAGGTCTCCTCTCCCAAATTTAAACCTCGTTTTATTGGGCCTTACAAGATATTGGAAATCCTTAATCCTGTATCTTTTCGTCTGGATCTTCCTGAGTCGTTTGCTATTCACAATGTATTTCATAGGTCCTTGTTGCGGCGGTACATTGTGCCTGTAGTTCCTTCTGCTGAGCCTCCTGCTCCGGTGTTGGTTGGGGGCGAGTTGGAGTACGTGGTGGAGAAGATCTTGGATTCTCGCCTCTCCAGGCGGAGGCTTCAGTACCTGGTCAAGTGGAAGGGCTATGGTCAGGAGGATAATTCCTGGGTGGTCGCCTCTGATGTTCATGCGGCCGATTTAGTTCGTGCCTTTCATGCCGCTCATCCTGATCGCCCTGGTGGTCGTGGTGAGGGTTCGGTGACCCCTCACTAAGGGGGGGGTACTGTTGTGAATTTGCTTTTTGCTCCCTCTAGTGGTTACTAGTTTTTTGACTCTGGTTTTTCTGTCATTCCTTTTATCCGCACCTGGGTCGTTAGTTAGGGGTGTAGCTATATAAGCTCCCTGGACCTTCAGTTCTATGCCTGGCAACGTAGTTATCAGAGCTAGTCTGCTGTGCTCTTGTCTACTGATCCTGGTTCCAGTTATATCAGCTAAGTCTGCCTTTTGCTTTTTGCTATTTGTTTTGGTTTTGTATTTTTGTCCAGCTTGTTCCAAATCTATATCCTGACCTTTGCTGGAAGCTCTAGGGGGCTGGTGTTCTCCCCCCGGACCGTTAGACGGTTCGGGGGTTCTTGAATTTCCAGTGTGGATTTTAATAGGGTTTTTGTTGACCATATAAGTTACCTTTCTTTATTCTGCTATCAGTAAGCGGGCCTCTCTGTGCTAAACCTGGTTCATTTCTGTGTTTGTCATTTCCTCTTACCTCACCGTTATTATTTGTGGGGGGCTTCTATCCAGCTTTGGGGTCCCCTTCTCTGGAGGCAAGAAAGGTCTTTGTTTTCCTCTACTAGGGGTAGCTAGATTCTCCGGCTGGCGCGTGTCATCTAGAATCAACGTAGGAATGATCCCCGGCTACTGCTAGTGTTGGCGTTAGGAGTAGATATATGGTCAACCCAGTTACCACTGCCCTATGAGCTGGATTTTTGTATTCTGCAGACTTCCACGTTCCTCTGAGACCCTCGCCATTGGGGTCATAACACTTCAGGCTCAGTCCTGGAGCCTTAACACACTCTGGAGGCTAGCACATATACACTTGTGTTAAGGATTAGCCTTTCTTTTATAGATCTAACCACACCCAGGAACCCATCACATGATTAGACATGTGGTTATGACATCCCCACAGGTCCTGAAACACATATAGATAGGCATGGTTACATCACAGCGACAAGCCACCTATGTGACACATATCTCCCATCGACTACACAACCTTTAGCCACGCTACACCTCCCACAGGTGAAGTATATCCCCAGGGCTTCCCAGTATGTAGATGGTGGATGGTGAGAGGCGAGGAGAAGAACGAGGACACAAGGTTGCAGTCTCTTTATCTTTACAGAAGACTTCAGCATTCACAGTCCAGAGCACTAGACCACAGGGTAGGCAGAGTCCGGCCGGTTTGCAGACAAGTCCAAAGTCCCCTTTTCCAGGTGGAAATCAGTCTTCCTCTAGCACCGTAGTGTTGTAGTCCCTTACTGCTAAGCTTCTCATAAGGTCCTCACAGATGTTGTAGATGTTATGTCTCTCTCTGTCCCCCAGATAGGATAGGACAAACCCATATGACCGGTGGCTTGAGAAGTTTTACAGGGACTCTATCATGCCCAAGCCTCTAAGGGGTGCCACCTTGCCTCCTGGGTGTATAGCGGACAGGTAATGTGAAATTAGCTGTCCTGCCGGTCTCTGGAGCAAGGCATAAAGGGTAGTTGCTCCCTCGGTGTTCCGGCTACCGGGATCCTGCGCCTCAGAAGGAGGCAGCCTGTGTAGGGCTGGTCCCCTTCTGGTATCCACTCCTTTTGCTATGATTTCCTTCACCCTCTCTGCAATACAGTTCTGCTTTCGATGTCTCGTTCTGGGAGCTGCAGCTCTCAGGGCATTCACAGCTCCGTGTCCTTCTTCCTCGATCTCTGACAGGATCCCACCCCTGCCAGGGACCAACTACCTGAGCCAAGCTCAGCCAGCAACTAACTAACTTTCCCTACAGGTCACCAGCTTTACTAAAGTGTGGGGAGTGACCTAATAAATAGGAGCAAGAGCTCCCCCTGGTGGCCTGGAGTGTGAAATGTGTTGCATGTTTGTGATACCTGGATGCAGTTGTCCATCTTTGCCTCCAAACGTAACATCACTCCCCCCTAGAGATAAATGACATTACTGCAACGACCAGGACCCTGGGGCACTGCAAGAGCAAGATAGAATAGTTGACCAATTAGAGATATTTATCACAGATCATGCTGACTTTCCTGATAAATTGATAGTATGGGATACTCTTAAAGCATATTTGAGGGGATGTGTCAAATCTACAATCTCATATATTAAAAGAGCATCCTGTATTAGGGAGCAGAGACTGGCTAAGGAATGTAGACTGTTGGAAGTTGAATATATCAATAACCCCTCTGATACTACACTGTGTGGAAGGCTGGTAAGGGAAGGGAATACCTGATGCATTTAAAGGAGAAAGCACAGAGAAAACTCTTTTTCTCTAAACAGACTGTAAGGACTGAGACTGCATACCTGTTTTTGTCTGTTCTTGCCCTTAGTTCTGTTGGATTCTGCCCTTACCCAAGATGGAGTGGCTGGCTTCATGGGGGTCATCTTGTTTCCTGTCTCATGCTCCTTGTTTCCTGTCTGCTGCATATATAAAGGAACTCTGCACACTATACCTTGCTTGTGTATCTTGTATCTCACTTGCTGCCAAGCTCAAGGACTTGCAACCTGCTTGTTCTTCTACTCCTCGGGATACCCCGCTTGCTTCTGGATCTACGTACCACCGGAAAGACTCTGTTACTCTTCACCTGCTCTGCACCCACCTCTGCTACAGTCAGCCCCTCTGCTAGGAGCCAGCCCAGGCTCTGACCTCTGGATACTGCATTGCTGGACTTGTACTTGCACCATCGGTCTGTACTTCTAGTATCTGCATATTCTTGAGACTGTTTACTTGCTTATCTGTAAAGCTGCAGTTTGCATCAGTTATCTGAAGTTCATCTTCCTACAATATATATATATATATACAGTGGGGCAAAAAAGTATTTAGTCATTCAGCAATAGTGCAAGTTCCACCACTTAAAAAGATGAGAGGCGTCTGTAATTTACATCATAGGTAGACCTCAACTATGGGAGACAAACTGAGAAAAAAAAATTCAGAAAATCACATTGTCTGTTTTTTTTATCATTTTATTTGCATATTATGGTGGAAAATAAGTATTTGGTCAGAAACCAAATTTCATCTCAATACTTTGTAATATATCCTTTGTTGGCAATGACAGAGGTCAAACGTTTTCTGTAAGTCTTCACAAGGTTGCCACACACTGTTGTTGGTATGTTGGCCCATTCCTCCATGCAGATCTCTAGAGCAGTGATGTTTTGGGCTTTTCGCTTGGCAACACGGACTTTCAACTCCCTCCAAAGGTTTTCTATAGGGTTGAGATCTGGAGACTGGCTAGGCCACTCCAGGACCTTGAAATGCTTCTTACGAAGCCACTCCTTCGTTGCCCTGGCGGTGTGCTTTGGATCATTGTCATGTTGAAAGACCCAGCCACGTTTCATCTTCAATGCCCTTGCTGATGGAAGGAGGTTTGCACTCAAAATCTCACGATACATGGCCCCATTCATTCTTTCATGTACCCGGATCAGTCGTCCTGGCCCCTTTGCAGAGAAACAGCCCCAAAGCATGATGTTTCCACCACCATGCTTTACAGTAGGTATGGTGTTTGATGGATGCAACTCAGTATTCTTTTTCCTCCAAACACGACAAGTTGTGTTTCTACCAAACAGTTCCAGTTTGGTTTCATCAGACCATAGGACATTCTCCCAAAACTCCTCTGGATCATCCAAATGCTCTCTAGCAAACTTCAGACGGGCCCGGACATGTACTGGCTTAAGCAGTGGGACACGTCTGGCACTGCAGGATCTGAGTCCATGGTGGCGTAGTGTGTTACTTATGGTAGGCCTTGTTACATTGGTCCCAGCTCTCTGCAGTTCATTCACTAGGTCCCCCCGCGTGGTTCTGGGATTTTTGCTCACCATTCTTGTGATCATTCTGACCCCACGGGGTGGGATTTTGCGTGGAGCCCCAGATCGAGGGAGATTATCAGTGGTCTTGAATGTCTTCCATTTTCTAATTATTGCTCCCACTGTTGATTTCTTCACTCCAAGCTGGTTGGCTATTGCAGATTCAGTCGTCCCAGCCTGGTGCAGGGCTACAATTTTGTTTCTGGTGTCCTTTGACAGCTCTTTGGTCTTCACCATAGTGGAGTTTGGAGTCAGACTGTTTGAGGGTGTGCACAGGTGTCTTTTTATACTGATAACAAGTTTAAACAGGTGCCATTACTACAGGTAATGAGTGGAGGAAAGAGGAGACTCTTAAAGAAGAAGTTACAGGTCTGTGAGAGCCAGAAATCTTGATTGTTTGTTTCTGACCAAATACTTATTTTCCACCATAATATGCAAATAAAATGATAAAAAAACAGACAATGTGATTTTCTGGATTTTTTTTTCTCAGTTTGTCTCCCATAGTTGAGGTCTACCTATGATGTAAATTACAGACGCCTCTCATCTTTTTAAGTGGTGGACCTTGCACTATTGCTGAATGACTAAATACTTTTTTGCCCCACTGTATATCTTGAACTGTGATATACCGTGTTTGTCGTCATTCTAAAGGCCCCGTCACACATAGCGATTTACCAACGATCACGACCAGCGATACGACCTGGCCGTGATCATTGGTAAGTCACTGTGTGGTCGCTGGGGAGCTGTCACACAGACAGCTCTCTCCAGCGACCAACGATCAGGGGAACGACTTCGGCATCTGTCTTCAATGATGCCGAAGTCCCCCTGCAGCACCCGGGTAACCAGGGTAAACATCGGGTTACTAAGCGCAGGGCCGCGCTTAGTAACCCGATGTTTACCCTGGTTACCAAAAAAACAAACCGTACATACTCACCATCTGATGTCCGTCAGGTCCCTTGCCGTCTGCTTCCCGCTCTGACTGAGTGCCGCCGTACAGTGAGAGCAGAGCGCAGCGGTGACGTCACCGCTGTGCTGTACTTTCACTTTCACTTTGCGGCGCTCAGTCAGTGTGGGAAGCAGACGGCAAGGGACCTGACGGACATCAGATGGTGAGTATGTACTGTTTTTTTTTTTTTACATTTACGCTGGTAACCAGGGTAAACATCGGGTTACTAAGCGCGGCCCTGCGCTTAGTAACCCGATGTTTACCCTGGTTACCAGTGAAGACATCGCTGGATCGGTGTCACACACACCGATTCAGCGATGTCAGCGGGACCTCAACGACCAAAAAACGGCCCAGGCCATTCCGACACGACCAGCGATCTCACAGCAGGGGCCTGGTCGCTGGTACGTGTCACACATAGCGAGATCGCTACTGAGGTCGCTGTTGCGTCACAAAACTTGTGACTCAGCAGCGATCTCGCTAGCGATCTCGCTATGTGAGACGGGGCCTTTACTCATGTCATCAGTCTCCATAGAACATTAGCATAATCTTATTACAGAATACACAAGCCTCAAAGGAAATGGAGATCACTGGGTCAGATTCTATGGAGGCTCGGGTGAAAAAGCTGTGTTCATTTGTCACAGGACTGCATGCGGAGCTTCAGGCAATTAAGACAAAGCTGGGGGCATTGGAGTCTCAAACTAATCATAATGCAAATGTGGCTGATACATCTATCCAGTCTCTAGCCACTCGCCTCTCAAATGTGGAGACTACAGCTGTAGCTGCGGTTCCAGCCCCAGTTCCAAGTCCAGCTCCGGGTCCGGTTTTTCTCCAAACTCCCACCATTCAGGTTTGGTGGAGAAAGAGAGAAATTCTGTGGGTTTCTGAATCAGTGTCAGTTATATTTTTCAGCACGTACAGCTCAGTTCTCAACTGAACGGGACAAGGTGTTAACCTGTTATGACCTGGTGGTTAAGAGGCCACACTGATATGACCTGGTGGCTAAAACGCAACATGGGACGAGCTCTGAGAAGGTGGTATCTCTACTGACCGCAGTCCCTAATCCTGACAACAACACTAGTAATAGCCGTGGGATGTTCCTGACTCTCCCTAGACACCTCTTCACAGCCTAAGAACTAACTACCCCTAAAGAAGGAAATAGAAAGCTATCTTGCCTCAGAGAAAACCCCAAAAGGAAAGATAGCCCCCCACAAATATTGACTGTGAGTGGAGAGGGAAATGACGTACACAGAAATGAAATCAGACTTCAGCAAAGGAGGCCAATACTAAACTTGATAGATAGAGGGAAAAGGATACTGTGCGGTCAGCATTAAAAACTACAAAATCCACGCAGAGTTTACAAAAATGAACTCCACACCGACTCACGGTGTGGAGGGGCAAATCTGCTTTCCCAGAGCTTCCAGCTAGCCTGAATATGACATAGTGACAAGCTGGACAAAAAGAGACATATTTGCAAACCAATAGAGTCCAAAACAAATGGACTAACAAGGACTAGCAAGAACTTATCTTTTGCTGACAAGGACAGGCCATATGAGAAATCCCAGGAGAGAACCAAGTCCAACCAAGAACATTGACAGCAGGCATGAACTAAAGCCCAGAGCAGGTTTAAATAACAAACCCAGGCAAGGCGATCAGTGGAGGCAGCTGCTACAGCTACCTAAAAAAGCAGCAGTTCCACTCGAAACCACCAGAGGGAGCCCAAGGGCAGAACTCGCAAAAATACCATTAGCAACCACAGGAGGGAGCTCCAGAATGGAATTCACAACAGTACCCCCCCCTTGAGGAGGGGTCACCGAACCCTCATCAGAGCTCCCAGGCCGATCAGGACGAGCCAAATGGAAAGCACGAACCAAATCGGCAGCATGAACATCGGAGGCAACAACCCAAGAATTATCCTCCTGGCCATAACCCTTCCACTTGACCAGATATTGGAGCTTCCGCCTCGAAAAACGAGAATCCAAAATCTTCTCCACCACATATTCCAATTCCCCCTCAACCAACACCGGAGCAGGAGGATCAACGGAGGGAACCATAGGTACCACATATCTCCGCAACAAGGATCTATGGAACACATTATGAATGGAAAAAGAAGCTGGAAGGACCAAACAAAAAGACACCGGATTGATAATTTCAGAAATCTTATAAGGCCGACTAAAGCGAGGCTTGAACTTAGGGGAAGAAACTTTCATAGGAACATGACGAGAAGACAACCAGACCAAATCCCCAACACGAAGCCGGGGACCAACACACCGACGACGGTTAGCAAAACGTTGAGCGTTTTCCTGTGACAACGTCAAATTGTCCACCACATGAGTCCAAATTTGCTGCAACCTGTCCACCACAGAATCCACACCAGGACAGTCAGAAGGCTCAAGCTGCCCTGAAGAAAAACGAGGATAAAAACCAAAGTTACAAAAGAAAGGCGAAACCAAGGTAGCCGAACTAGCCCGATTATTAAGGGCAAACTCGGCCAACGGCAAAAAGGTCACCCAATCATCCTGATCAGCAGACACGAAGCATCTCAAATATGTTTCCAAGGTCTGATTGGTTCGCTTCGTTTGGCCATTTGTCTGAGGATGGAATGCTGAAGAAAAAGACAAATCAATGCCCATTCTAGCACAAAAGGACCGCCAAAACCTAGAAACGAACTGGGAACCTCTGTCAGACACAATATTCTCCGGAATACCATGTAAACGAACCACATGCTGAAAGAATAATGGAACCAAATCAGAGGAGGAAGGCAACTTAGGCAACGGTACCAAATGGACCATCTTAGAAAAACGGTCACAAACCACCCAGATGACAGACATCTTCTGAGAAACAGGAAGATCAGAAATAAAATCCATGGAAATATGCGTCCAGGGCCTCTCAGGAATAGGCAAAGGCAAAAGCAACCCACTGGCACGGGAACAGCAAGGCTTAGCCCGAGCACAGGTCCCACAGGACTGCACAAACGAACGCACATCCCGCGACAAGGAAGGCCACCAAAAGGACCTAGCCACCAAATCTCTGGTACCGAAAATCCCAGGGTGACCAGCCAACACCGAACAATGAACCTCAGAAATTACCCTGCTAGTCCATCTATCAGGAACAAACAGTCTCCCCACTGGACAGCGGTCAGGTTTATCAGCATGAAACTCCTGAAGTACCCGCCGCAAATCAGGGGAGATGGCAGAAAGAATCACCCCCTCCTTAAGGATCCCAGCCGGCTCAAGAATTCCCGGAGAGTCAGGCAAAAAACTCCTAGAAAGGGCATCAGCCTTGACATTCTTAGATCCTTGAATATACGAGACCACAAAATCAAAACGGGAGAAAAACAGAGACCACCGAGCTTGTCTAGGATTCAACCGCTTAGCAGACTCGAGGTAAATCAGATTCTTATGATCAGTCAAGACCACCACGCGATGCTTGGCTCCCTCAAGCCAATGTCGCCACTCCTCAAATGCCCACTTCATAGCCAACAACTCCCGATTGCCGACATCATAATTACGCTCAGCAGGCGAAAACTTTCTGGAGAAGAAAGCACATGGTTTCATCAAAGAGCCATCAGCATTTCTCTGAGACAAAACGGCCCCTGCCCCAATCTCAGAAGCATCAACCTCAACCTGAAAAGGGAGCGAAACATCTGGCTGACGCAACACAGGGGCAGAAGTAAAACGACGTTTAAGCTCCTGAAAGGCCTCAACAGCCGCAGAGGACTAATTCATCACATCAGCGCCTTTCTTCGTCAAATCGGTCAGAGGCTTCACCACGCTAGAAAAATTAGCAATAAAGCGGCGATAAAAATTAGCAAAGCCCCAAAATTTCTGAAGGCTCTTTACAGATGTGGGTTGAGTCCAATCATGAATGGCCTGGACTTTAACAGGGTCCATCTCAATAGCCGAGGGAGAAAAAATGAAACCCAAAAAAGAAACCTTCTGAACTCCAAAGAGGCACTTAGACCCCTTCACAAACAACGCATTAGCACGAAGGACCTGAAACACCATCCTAACCTGCTTCACATGAGACTCCCAATCATCGGAAAAAAACAAAATATCATCCAAATACACAATCATGAATTTATCCAGATAATTCCGGAAGATATCATGCATAAAGGACTGAAATACCGATGGAGCATTAGAGAGCCCGTATGGCATCACAAGATATTCAAAATGGCCTTCGGGTGTATTAAATGCTGTTTTCCATTCATCACCTTGCTTAATACGCACGAGATTACACGCCCCTCGAAGGTCGATTTTAGTAAACCAACTGGCACCCTTAATCCGAGCAAACAAATCAGAAAGTAAAGGTAAAGGGTACTGGAATTTGACCGTGATCTTAGTGAGAAGACGATAATCTATACAGGGTCTCAAGGAGCCATCCTTCTTGGCAACAAAGAAGAATCCAGCCCCCAACGGTGACGAAGACGGGCGAATATGCCCCTTCTCCAAGGACTCCTTTACATAACTCCGCATAGCGGCATGCTCTGGCACAGACAGATTGAAAAGTCGGCCCTTAGGGAACTTACAGCCAGGAATCAAATTAATGGCACAATTGCAGTCCCTATGAGGAGGCAGGGAACTGGACTTGGGCTCATCAAATATATCCTGGAAATCCGACAAAAACTCAGGAACTTCAGAAGAAGGGGGCGAGGAAATTGACATCAAAGGAATATCACTATGTATCCCCTGACAACCCCAACCAGTTACAGACATAGATCTCCAATCCAGCACTGGATTATGTACCTGTAACCATGGAAAACCCAGCACAACAACATCATGCAAATTATGCAACACCAAAAAGTGAATATTTTCCTGATGTGCTGGAGCCATGTACATGGTTAACTGTGTCCAGTACTGAGGTTTATTCTTGGCCAATGGCGTAGCATCAATCCCCCTTAAGGGAATAGGGCTCTGCAAAGGCTCCAAGCAAAAACCACAGCGCTTGGCAAATTCTAAGTCCATTAAGTTCAGGGCAGCGCCAGAATCCACAAATGCCATAACAGAAAAGGACGACAATGAGCAAATCAGGGTAACAGACAAGAGAAATTTAGGCTGTACAGTACTGATGGTAACATACCTAGCGACCCTCTTAGTACGCTTAGGGCAATCAGAAACAGCATGAGCAGAATCACCACAGTAAAAACACAGGCCATTCTGACGTCTGAATTTCTGCCTTTCTGCTCTAGTCAAAATCCTATCACATTGCATAGGCTCAGGACTCTGCTCAGAGGACACTGCCATATGGGGCACCACCCTGCACTCGCGCAGACGCCGATCGATCTGAATGGCCAAAGACATTGACTCATTCAGACCAGCAGGCGTGGGAAACCCCACCATAACATCTTTAAGGGCTTCAGAAAGACCCTTTCTGAAAATCGCTGCCAGGGCATACTCATTCCATTTTGTGAGCACAGACCACTTTCTAAATTTCTGGCAGTAGACTTCTGCCGCTTCCTGACCCTGACACAGAGCCAGCAAAGTTTTTTCTGCTTGATCCACAGAATTAGGCTCGTCATACAGCAATCCGAGCGCTTGAAAAAATGTGTCAATATTGAGCAATGCAGGATTTCCTGGCTCAAGGGAGAATGCCCAATCCTGCGGGTCGCCACGCAGCAAATAAATAACAATCTTCACCTGCTGAATGGGTCAC
Organism: Ranitomeya variabilis; assembly: GCF_051348905.1. Lineage (NCBI taxonomy): Eukaryota > Metazoa > Chordata > Amphibia > Anura > Dendrobatidae > Ranitomeya > Ranitomeya variabilis. Next base: position 215,279,265 of record NC_135237.1, read on the forward strand.
CAGAGGAACGGGGTCTCAGAGCAAAAAACAATCTGCAATTATTTTTACAGTTCAAAAATTTAGATCTATCCCCAGAAAATAAATCAGGAATAGGAATTCTAGGCTCTAATACCGGAGTCTGGACAACATAATCTTGGATACTCTGTACCCTTGCAGCGAGTTGATCCACACGCAAGGACAGACCCTGAACCTCCATATCAGCACCAAAATCCTGAACCACCCAGAGATTAAGGGGAAAAAAAAGACAAAACAAGCTACAAAGGAAAAAAAATGACTCAGAACTTTCTTTTCCCTCTTTTGAGATGCATTTAACACATTGTGGGCCTGCTGTACTGTTATGACCTGGTGGTTAAGAGGCCACACTGATATGACCTGGTGGCTAAAACGCAACATGGGACGAGCTCTGAGAAGGTGGTATCTCTACTGACCGCAGTCCCTAATCCTGACAACAACACTAGTAATAGCCGTGGGATGTTCCTGACTCTCCCTAGACACCTCTTCACAGCCTAAGAACTAACTACCCCTAAAGAAGGAAATAGAAAGCTATCTTGCCTCAGAGAAAACCCCAAAAGGAAAGATAGCCCCCCACAAATATTGACTGTGAGTGGAGAGGGAAATGACGTACACAGAAATGAAATCAGACTTCAGCAAAGGAGGCCAATACTAAACTTGATAGATAGAGGGAAAAGGATACTGTGCGGTCAGCATTAAAAACTACAAAATCCACGCAGAGTTTACAAAAATGAACTCCACACCGACTCACGGTGTGGAGGGGCAAATCTGCTTTCCTAGAGCTTCCAGCTAGCCTGAATATGACATAGTGACAAGCTGGACAAAAAGAGACATATTTGCAAACCAATAGAGTCCAAAACAAATGGACTAACAAGGACTAGCAAGAACTTATCTTTTGCTGACAAGGACAGGCCATATGAGAAATCCCAGGAGAGAACCAAGTCCAACCAAGAACATTGACAGCAGGCATGAACTAAAGCCCAGAGCAGGTTTAAATAACAAACCCAGGCAAGGCGATCAGTGGAGGCAGCTGCTACAGCTACCTAAAAAAGCAGCAGTTCCACTCGAAACCACCAGAGGGAGCCCAAGGGCAGAACTCGCAAAAATACCATTAGCAACCACAGGAGGGAGCTCCAGAACGGAATTCACAACATTAACCATGATAATGTTGCTGACAAACAAAGCCTTAGCCTGGGCTAATCCTCTGATTGAAACCAATGATGCATGTCTAAATTCTCTGAATGACTTTATTACTGCAATGTGTCAGATGTTTGACGATCCCAACCGAAACCTCACTGCAGAGGCTGCTTTATTAACACTTCGTCAAGGAAAGCGTCCTGTCGTGGAATATGCTATGGAATTTCGGAGGTGGGTGCTGGACACTACATGGTGTGACTCAGCAAAATATGCAGTATTCAGGAGGGGTTTGTCTGCTACTATTAAGGATGAATTGGCTCGGGGTGAATCACCTACTAATCTGACTGACTTTATAAATCATTGTATCCGGATAGATATTCGTCTCACCGAACGCCGGCAAGAGAAGTGGGCGGAGGCCAACCGTAATAACCCTATATTCCTCCCATCCTCCTCCAGGGAAACTCAAAACAGGTCGTCTTCTCCAGCAGAGCCTGAACCTATGCAGGTTGATGCGGTTCGGAGGAGTACCATCGACGCACGCAAGGAACTTCGCTTCAGAGAAAATTTATGTTTCTACTGTGGAAAATCGTGTCACTACATCTCGGTCTGTCCAGGAAAAAATCGCAAGTCCGCAGCTGCGGTAATCGAATGTGACTTTTCCGATGTCTCTTCTGTATGCTCTCAGTCAATTTCTTGAACAAAAGTGATGTCAGATGAAAATCCAGACTTTCCTGATTGTAGTTCAGTAGCATCGTCACCTGTGGGTGGGGAAGTATTTTCAATAAGTTCTGCTACGTCAGTCTCAGGCGATGTCAGAAAAGACTCACTTTGTACTATTCCCATTAAGATCTGGGTGCAATGCTGTTGGGTTAGGCTACTTTCACACTAGCGTCGGGCTAGGCCCGTCGTGGTGCGTCGGGCCGAGGTTCCCGACGCTAGCGTTGTCTCCGCCGCACAACGGGGGCAGCTGATGCATTTTTCCAGCGCATCCGCTGCCCCATTGTGAGGTGCGGGGAAGTGCGGGGAGGTGGGGGCGGAGTTCCGGCCGCGCATGCGCGGTCGGAAAAAGCGGACCGTCGGGAGCAAAAAACGTTACATGTAACGTTTTTTGCTCCCGACAGTCCGCCACAGCACGGCGCAACCGTCGCACGACGGTTGCGACGTGTGTCATTGCGTCGCAAATGCATCGCTAATGTTAGTCAATGCAGAAAAAACGCATCCTGCAAGCACTTTTGCAGGATGCGTTTTTTCGGCAAAACAACGCATTGCGACGTAATGCAGTTAACGCCAGTGTGAAAGTAGCCTTACTAGTACAGCCATGATTGACTCTGGGGCTAGCGGCAATTGCATGGACATTGCATTCGCTAAAAAACATGGTATACACTCGCAGAAGAGACGCTCACCGGTGTTAATGGAGACCGTAGATGGGTCTCTGTTGGTATCTGGGCCGGTAGACTTTCAAACAACACCTCTGAAAATTCATATGGGAGCAGATCATTCTGAAAAACTGTCATTTTTGCTAATTTCCTCTCCTCACTTCCCTATAATTCTAGGGTTACCATGGTTACAGCGGCAAAATCCCACTATCGATTGGAAGATGAAAGAATTGCAGTTTCCAAGTAAACAGACATTCATCTGGAGAATTAACTTCAGTCAGGTCAGCAATTACAGTTGAGTTAAAATTAACAATTGAATATCAAGATTTTGCGGATGTATGCGATAAAAAAAATGCAGACAAATTGCCACCGCACCGACCATACGACTGCCCTGTAGAACTACTCCCTGGTGCCGCAATTCCATTTGGGAATATTTATCCCTTGTCTGGACCTGAATTAAAAGCTCTTAAAGAGTATATTGACAAGAACTTAGCGAAGGGATTTATATGACCATCTTCCACCCCAGCAGGTGCCCCAATCTTCTTTGTCAAAAAGAAGGATGGTTCTCTCCGCCCGTGTATTGACTACCGTGAACTTAACAAGGTTACTATTAGAAACTCTTATCCACTTCCACTAATTCCCGAATTACTCGGGAGGGTGCGACACGCCAAGATCTTCACAAAATTAGATCTCCGTGGTGCCTACAATTTAGTACGGATTCGTCCCGGGGACGAGTGGAAAACAGCTTTCCGGTCACGTTATTAACATTTTGAGTATCTCGTTATGTCTTTTGGTCTGCGCAATGCACCGGCTACATTCCAACACCTGGCAAATTATATTTATAGGGACATACTCGATATTTTTGTTGTGATTTATTTGGATGACATTTTAATTTTTTCCAGCAATATCGAGGATCACCAGCGGCATGTGAGAATGGTTCTGGATCGTTTACGGCAAAACCATTTTTACATCAAACTGGAGAAATGTGAGTTTCACAAAACGGAAATACAATTTCTGGGCTATGTTATTTCTCCCCAGGGCCTCAGCATGGATACGAGCAAGACACAAGCTATTCAAGAGTGGCCAATTCCCAGGTCTGTGAAGGAGATCCAACGATTCATTGGATTCGCCAATTTTTACAGGCGGTTCATTAAAAACCTTTCAGAGATCATTGCACCCATCACTCAATTGACTCGGAAGAAGACGCCGTTTGGTCACCACAGGCACAACTAGCGTTTTCTAAATTAAAGGCTAAATTTACTTCGACCCCTATTCTCGTGCATCCAGACCCAGATCGGGCCTTCATAGTGGAAGTCGACGCCTCGGACTGTGCTATAGGGGCCATACTCTCGCAGAGAACAGGTAAGAAAGATCTTCTACACCGTTGTGCTTTTCTCTCCCAAAAGTTGTCACCTGCAGAAAAGAAGTACGACGTTGGGAATAAAGAGTTGTTGGCAATTATAGCCGCATTCAAAGAATGGAGGCATCTGCTACAGGGAGCATCCCAACAGACTGTTGTGCTCACGGATCACCGAAATCTTGAATTCATGAGGTCGGCAAGGTGTCTAAAACCCAGACAAGCACAGTGGAATCTGTTTCTTAGCCAATTTGATTTCATTATTTCCTATAGACCAGGCTCTCGCAATGGGAAGGCCGATGCTCTATCCAGGATTAATTCGGATGATGTAACCTCAGCTTCGCCTTCAAGGACCATACTATCAGAACGAAACTTTGTAAGTATGCTGCATAATCAAGATCTATTAAAGGATATTAAGGAGGCCTACGCCACAGATTTACTCCTAATTCAACCACCTAATCAGGTAAATTTAACCTTGAAAAACGGCCTTTGGTTTCAGAGACAACGTCTGTATGTCCTGGAAACAATGAAATTAAGAGTACTGAAACTGATGCATGACTCTAAGGGTACCGTCTCACAGTGGCACTTTGATCGCTACGACGGCACGATCCGTGACGTTCCAGCGATATCCATACGATATCGCTGTGTCTGACACGCAGCAGCGATCAGGGACCCCGCTGAGAATCATACGTCGTAGCAGATCGTTTGGAACTTTCTTTCGTCGCTGGATCTCCCGCTGTCATCGTTGGATCGGTGTGTGTGACACCGATCCAACGATGCATTCGCTTGTAACCAGGGTAAACATCGGGTTACTAAGCGCAGGGCCGCGCTTAGTAACCCGATGTTTACCCTGGTTACCATCGTAAATGTAAAAAAAAACAAACAGTACATACTCACATTCCGGTGTCCGTCAGGTCCCTTGCCGTCTGCTTCCCGCACTGACTGACTGCCGGCCGTAAAGTGAAAGCAGAGCACAGCGGTTACGTTACCGCTGTGCTCGGCTTTCACTTTACGGCCGGCAGTCAGTCAGTGCGGGAAGCAGACGGCAAGGGACCTGACGGACACCGGAATGTGAGTATGTACTGGTTTTTTTTTTTACATTTACGATGGTAACCAGGGTAAACATCGGGTTACTAAGCGCGGCCCTGCGCTTAGTAACCCGATGTTTACCCTGGTTACCAAGGGACCTCGGTATCGTTGGTCGCTGGAGAGCTGTCTGTGTGACAGCTCCCCAGCGACCACACAACGACTTACCAACGATCACGGCCAGGTCGTATCGCTGGTCGTGATCGTTGGTAAATCGCTTTGTGTAACGGTACCCTAAGATCGCCGGTCATAGAGGAGTTCAGAAAACTCAAGAATTTGTGTCTCGTTTCTTTTGGTGGCCAACTTTCCAAAAAGACGTGCGACTGTATGTGTCATCATGTGAGGTATGTGCCAGATCAAAAGTTCCTCGCTCCTCGCCTACTGGACTATTGCAACCTCTTCCTATCCCATCTCGTCCCTGGGGGTCTATATCAATGGACTTTATCGTAGAGTTGCCTACATCCCAAGGGAAGAGCACGATTCTAGTAGTAGTTGACCGATTAACCAAAGCTGCTCATTTCATTCCTTGTACCGGGTTACCGACGGCCAAACAGACTGCGGATCTTATCGTACAAAATATTTTTCGATTACATGGAGTCCCGGATGAAGTAATATCTGATCGAGGGGTCCAGTTTACTTCAAAATTTTGGCAAAGTTTTTGTGCTGCTCTGGACATCAAGGTAAATTTGTCATCTGCTTTCCATCCGCAGTCTAATGGCCAAACTGAACGGACCAATCAAACTTTGGAGCAATATCTGCGTTGCTATGTGTGTCACTTAAGGGATGATTGGGTGAGTCTGCTTCCGCTGGCTGAATTCACATTCAATAATTCACAGAGTGCATCCACCAAAATGTCTCAATTTTTTGCTAATAAGGGATATCATCCCAGCATTCTTCCTCGACTTCCAATAGACATGTCTGTACCTGCGGTAGCCGACCGCATTTCGTCTCTGCAGCGGAATCTGGAAGTTCTGAAGCAGACGCTGGCCACAGCACAAGAAAGATACAAGAAGGCAGCAGACAGATTCCGTAAACCAGTACCCACATACAAGGTAGGAGACATGGTCTGGCTCTCAACAAAGAACTTGAAACTCAGAGTTCCAACATCTAAATTGGGGCAAAAATATGTTGGTCCGTACAAGATCAGTAGCATAGTAGGTTCTGTAGCCTGCCGACTCAAGTTGCCTAATTCTTTAAAGATACATCCTGTCTTTCATGTTTCCCTGCTTAAACCGGTAGTGGCAAATCCTTTCTCTGGGCGCACATCTGCTCCTCCTGATCCAATTATCATAGATGGGCAGGAGGAATTCATCGTGGAGAAGATCATCGATTCTCAGATTCATAGGGGACGACTTCAGTATCTGGTAAAGTGGCAAGGATATTCGTCTGAGGAGAATTCCTGGGAACCTCTAGAAAATATTCACGCTCCTCGTCTGATCAGACAGTTCCACAGCAGATATCCCAATAAACCAGATATAAGAACGTCCAGAGGACATCTTTAAAGAGGAGAGTAATGTAAGGACTGAGACTGCATACCTGTTTCTGTCTGTTCTTGCCCTTAGTTGTGTTGGATTCTGCCCTTACCCAAGATGGAGTGACCTGCTCTGCACCCACCTCTGCTACGGTCAGCCCCTCTGCTAGGAGCCAGCCCAGGCTCTGACCTCTGGATACTGCATTGCTGGACTTGTACTTGCACCCTCGGTCTGTACTTCTAGTATCTGCATATTCTTGAGACTGTTTACTTGCTTATCTGTAAAGCTGCAGTTTGCATCAGTTATCTGAAGTTCATCTTCCTACAATATATATATATATATATATATATATATATATATCTTGAACTGTGATATACCGCGTTTGTCGTCATTCTAACTCATGTCATCGGTCTCCATAGAACATTAGCATAATCTTATTACACAGACATATTTTGTATTGGGAAATCTTCGAGTAAATTTTTAGCATATATGGTCCAACAAAATCAAATGTCCCCGTCCATTCTTGCCATCAATGCGGTGGAAGGAACTCCGATGCTTAAATCTGACTAAATTGCAAATAGATTTGAAGAATATTTTAGAGAATTATATAGTTCCTAATTAAATTATACTATGGAAGAGATTGACGAATATCTGGATCATATAGAGTTGCCTAGACTTGCTCATGAAGATCAGACCTTCTTAGATAAAGATATTACATTGGAGGAATTTTGGGAAGGAGCCATGTCTCTCTCCAGTGGGAAAACCCCGGGCCCTGATGGCATACCAATAGAACTATATAAAAGATATCTTGATCAGATAGGGCCGGTTCTTATGCAGACCCTTTCCGAGGCACTTGCAAGACATTCACTCCCCCAATCCTTTTATGATGCCACCATAGTGGTAATACCAAAGCCAGATAAACCTGCTGAGGAGTGTACCTCTTTACTAAACTGATAGCCAATAGACTTAAAACAGTAGTATTAACCATAGCACATGAAGATCAATCTGATTTCATGCCGGGGAGATCTACCTCCTCCAATATTAGAAGAGTGCAGGTTCTAACTCAGATAGGACACAAATATGAGAAGCCTTGGGTGATAGCTTCTCTTGATACTGCAAAGGCTTTTGATTCAATGGAGTGGAAGTTTTTGCAACGTGTTCTTCTGAAATTTAGTTTCTCAGACAAATTTTGTAAGTGGATTGAACTACTTTATTATATGCCCAGAGCTAATATTCTTGTTAATAGCTTGCTGTCGGATTATTTTGACTTGGGTTGCCCACTATCCCCAATGCTATTTGCTCTTGCAATCGAGCCAATTGCACTTGCAATTAAACAGGACCCTATGGTGGAAGGAATAAATATCAACTCTAGAGTAGATAAGGTCGGATTATATGCTGATGACCTAGTACTCTTTCTAGAGAAAGTGGAGCAATCTCTTCCAAGGGCAATTGATCTTATTAAAGGGAACCTGTCACCCCGTTTTTTGAAGATGAGCTAAAAATAGCGTTAAATAGGGGCAGAGCTGGGCGTTACATTAGTGTCTTTGTGTGCCTTTATTACCCACCTATGCTGCCGAAATACCTTTGTAAAGTCGCCGTTTTCTGCTGTCACTCACGCTGATCTGGTCCTATGGGCGTGGTGACAGCGCTGTTTCTCCCCCAGAATCCTGCTCATCATTACGTTGGTGGCGTAGTGGTGTGCGCATGTCCAAAGAGAATATCCACTGCCCAGGAGATGAAAAACAGCGCGATCTGCACTATTCAGCCGTTTACCGGTGGGCGCGGCCATCTTTCCTGTGGCCGTGCGTGCGCAGATGGAGCGCTCTGCTGCCCGGGGCTTCAGGAAAATGGCCGCCGCGGCGATCTCCATCTGCGCACACGCGGAATCCCGCGGCCATTTTCCTGAAGCCCCGGGCAGCAGAGCGCTCCATCTGCGCACGCGCGGCCACAGGAAAGATGGCCGCGCCCACCGGTAAACGGCTGAATAGCGCAGATCGCGCTGTTTTTCATCTCCTGGGCAGTGGATATTCTTTTTGGACATGCGCACACCACTACGCCACCAACATAATGATGAGCAGGATTCTGGGGGAGAAACAGCGCTGTCACCACGCCCATAGGACCAGACCAGCGTGAGTGACAGCAGAAAACGGTGACTTTACAAAGGTATTTCGGCAGCATAGGTAGGTAATAAAGGCACACAAAGACACTAATGTAACGCCCAGCTCTGCCCCTATTTAACGCTATTTTTAGCTCATCTTCAAAAAACGGGGTGACAGGTTCCCTTTAACTATTTTGGGGAACTATCTGGCCTTAAAATTAATTGGAGTAAGTCTGTGATTATGCCACTAATAGATAACATAACTGAACCCGTGCTATGTGGTTTAAAGGTAGTACAAAAATTTAAATATCTGGGCATCGTAATTAATCAAAATCCGATTAGTGACCTTAGGGATAATATATACCCTCTGGAAGATCTGATGAAGGCTAAATTTGGGATATTGTCCCGACTACCCTTATCTGTTGCAGGAAGAATTGGATTAATTAAAATGATAATGCTTCCTAAATGCTTATATATGCTGGAACACACATCATTAAAGATCCCTAAAAGTTTCTTCAGGAAATGGGGCCCGTCAAGACCTAAAATAAGTATTGGATCCCTGCAGAGGCCCAAAAACCAAGGTGGATATGAGGTCCCTGACTTATATTTGTATTATCTGGCTGGTCATCTGCGCTACTTAAAACATTGGGTAACTCAAGGTGAACTTAATAATGCAGAAGCCCATCTCGTACATTTCTTGGGTGGGAATACTCCGTGGGCAATATTGGAGGGTTCGTACAGACCACCCCAGGGTTTGTTATTTGCGCATAACTTGGTGATACAGGTTTGGCGTGAAAGTAAACGCATTTTGAAGTTCACTGATTAAATTGGAGAAGTTCAGATATGGGATAATCCTGAATTCCCGCAACCTCAGGACTTACAGGATCCGGTTTTCTGGAAACAAAATGGAATGACATCACTTACTCAGTTTTTTGAAAATTAAATTTTATTCTCGTTCAAACAAATCCATGTCAGGTTTGGAATTCCCCACAGAGATTTGTATAGATATTTGCAATTAAGACATGCCATAATGTACCAGTTCCCGCTTCCTAGAATGAGAATATCTAAATACCCACTGATAGGAATACTATCGACCCAAGGACCCACAGGAGTAATATCCTCCCTTTATACCTTTTTGTTAAACTCTAAAATCGCATCCACTCAGCTCGCAATGGAGAGTAAGTGGCGGCAGCTGATCCCATCTATTACTGATGATCAGTGGAGTGATATCCTAGAAGCACATACGATGGTGTCACCTGCTGCAAATAATAAATTAATTCAGTTGTATATTCTTCACCAATCCTATCTTACCCCAAGTAGACTACATAAATTTGGTAGAGGGGCGACTGATGACTGTCACAGGTGTGGGTCATCGGGGGCTGATTTCTGGCACCTTATTTGAAACTGTAGGATTATACGGAGATATTGTAGTGAGGTCGTAGATACACTGGAGCGGATAATGGGGATACCGATTGAATGTGGACCAGAATTGTGCATTCTAGGGGCCGTGGATGTGGAGATGTGGATCCATCATGACAGAATATTTCTTAGAGAAGTTCTATTTATGGCTAGGAAAACGATTCTATTGAGGTGGATGAGGTGGAAATCTCCTTCGATTAATCAATGGAAGAAACTTGTGAATGACGTAATTCCTTATGAAAACATACTATACAGAAACAGAGGAGGATGTCGCCAGAAATTTCAGAAGATTTGGGAAAGGTGGTGAGACTCACCATTGACGCACCTGGCTCCTGGTGCTATGGTCTCTTCGATCTTGCGACATAGTCCCTGATATGTATATCTATTCTAGATTGTGAATGTGATGATCTATGTAGGATTAATAACATATGTCTATTATAACCTGATCTGATACGAGTTTTAAAACATTCATTGGGGACCCGTTGATTAGGAAGTGCAGTGCTTGGTAAAATGTATTATACTGAAAGTTATGTTTTGTTTGTTTGTATATTTTCTTATTGAAGGTATTCTATCATATCTGTGTCAATTTAATGTTGATATGTGGATTATTTTGATACTATGCTATGACATCATATGTTTGTTATCTTATTTTGTGGAATCCTTCAATAAAAAGAGTTAAAAAAAAAAGAGAGGACTACCGCCCCAATTAACCCCATATCTTCCAGAGGGAAATTAGTCCTTCCTGTATGTAAGATCACAATATCATGAAAATGCATTTTATAATAAATATATACATATTTAACACATGCACACGTTGTGTAAAGACATTTCATATGAATAGGATTAGTTGAAAACCTGTTTTCGCAAATTGGCATAGCTGAGCTTATTCAAGCAAAAAATAAGAGCGGCAGAGGGATCTAATAAAAATATAGAAGATCACTTTTATAATTAATATCCAAAAGTGAAAAAGACAGCGCCTCACATGTTGGTGAAATAAATCACTGAAGGCAGAATAAAATGTGATTTATTTCAACAACGTGTGAGGCGCTTTCTTTTTCACTTTTGGATATTGGACTTCATGCCAAAAAGGACTCCTTGGCTGAGACGTGCGCATCATGTATGGGTAATGTTGACCCGGTTTTCCCCATGAGGTGCTGTTCTATTATTTACGTCACTTTTATAATTAAGTCCTTCTGGGAAACGTGCGTTAAAAGGCAATATCCAATATGACTCCCGACAATGGAGTGCACGTTCCCAATCACCCCCTCTGATTGATCTAGTTACTCTCTCAATTCCTTTAACCTTTAATCTCCGCAAATTGCCTTTGTGCGTTTCCAAAAAATGTTTACATAACCAAGGCGTATGGGGGGGTCCCCATGATGTTTTTTATCACTGAAGATGATTAAATAAATAATTTTTTACTGAAAAAAAGATTCCTGTGCCTGAAGTCTTCTACACTGTGTGCAGAATTATTAGGCAAGTTGTATTTTGATCACATGATACTTTTTATACATGTTGTCCTACTCCAAGCTGTTCAGGCTTGAGAGCCAACTACTAAATTAAGTAAATCAGGTGATGTGCATCTCTGTAATGAGGAGGGGTGTTGTCTAATGACATCAAAACCCTATATAAGGTGTGCTTAATTATTAGGCAACTTCCTTTCCTTTTGGCAAAATGGGTCAGAAGAGACATTTGACGGGCTCTGAAAAGTCCAAAATTGTGAGATGTCTTGCATAGGGATGCAGCAGTCTTGAAATTGCCAAACTTTTGTAGCGTGATCACTGAACAATCAAGCGTTTCATGGCAAATAGCCAACAGGGTCGCAAGAAGTGTGTTGGCAAAAAAAGGCGCTAAATAGCTGCCCATGAATTGAGGAAAATCAAGCGTCAAGCTGCCAAGATGCCATTTGCCACCAGTTTTGCCATATTTCAGAGCTGCAACGTTACTGGAGTAACAAAAAGCACAAGGTGTGCAATACTCAAGGACATGGCCAAGGTAAGGAAGGCTGGAAAACAACCACCTTTGAACCAGAAACATAAGGTAAAACGTCAAGACTGGGCCAAGAAATATCTTAAGACTGACTTTTCAAAGGTTGTATGGACTGATGAAATGAGAGTGACTCTTGATGGGCCAGATGGATGCGCAGAGGCTGGATCAGTAAAGGGCAGAGAGCTCCACTCCGACTCAGACGCCAGCAAAGTGGAGGTGGGGTACTGGTATGGGCTGGTATCATCAAAGATGAACTTGTGAGACCTTTTCGTGTTGAGGATGGAGTGAAGCTCAACTCCGAGACCTACTGCCAGTTTCTGGAAGACAACTTCTTCAAGCAGTGGTACAAGAAGAAGTCGGTATCCTTCAAGAAAAACATGATTTTCATGCAGGACAATGCTCCATCACATGCCTCCAACTACTCCACAGCGTGGCTGGCCAGTAAAGGTCTCAAAGAAGAAAAAATAATGACATAGCCCAATTGTTCACCTCATCTGAACCTCATAGAGAATCTGTGGTCCCTCATAAAATGTGAGATCTACAGGGAGGGAAAACAGTACACCTCTCCGAACCGTGTCTTTGAGGCTGTGGTGGCTGCTGCACGCAATGTTGATCGTAAACAGATCAAGCAACTGACAGAATCTATGGATGGAAGGCTGATGAGTATCATCATAAAGAAAGGCGGCTATATTGGTCACTAATTTTTGGGGTTTTTTTTGTTTTTTTTAAAATTCGTTTATTAGTAACAGAATGAATTGCGTTACATACAATTTACATTTAAAATTATCAAACACCGTATATAGTACATATAAGCTGTACAGTGTTAAACATGTAATAAAAGGTACTTACTACCCACAACTAGCATTATCTAGGATTTGTTATGAACATTAGGTCAATTGTAACATATGTATTACGTAGGTAAAGTCAACCTGTAAAACAAACAAACAAAAAAACTCTTAAATTAAGACTGTATCTACTCTAATTACTAACTAATTCGCCGCACAACCTCATGTCTGTCCCCCCACTTGACGTCCCCAGCCATCATCAAGAAACCAATCGTGACATGTAGGGTTGAGCGACTTTCATTTTTTTAAGATCGAGTCTGGTTTTGTGAAACCCGATTTAGTCCAGAGTCGAGTCGAGTGAAGTCGGCCGATTATCGCTAAAAGTCGGGGATCGACCGAAACACGAAACCCAATGCAAGTCAATGGGGAAGCATAGCCGGCAGTGAGTGGAGGCCAGGAAAACACCTACAGTGCACATTTTACTGCCAAAAACATCCATTCTTGTTTTCTGAAGCTTGTCAATCTTAATTAACTTTATAATAATAGTTGGGCACTGGAAATTGGGGGTCATTTGGCAAAAGTTGTGGGGGTAGGGCTGGTTCAAGGTTTTAGTGGGCCCAGGAAACATGGACTACGTCATGGCGGTGGAGCAGGGAGAGGTAAGTATTTCAACGTTGCAAGTGCTGTGATCCTGAGCAAGCAGGGGGGGCACACTCGTTCGCATTGGCACTGGCACAGGGCCCCTCAAAGTACGGCGGTGTGTTTGCATGGCGGGGGCGCCTCCCACCAGCAGCGACACTTTTGCGTACTCTGAGTGGCCCTGTGCCAGTGACGTCGCCAACGAGTATGCCCCCCCACCTGATGAAGGAACCTGCACTTTCATCTGCACCTTCCTCTTTGTCCCTGTGTAAGGTGGTATAATATGCGGGAAGGGGAACCTTACTTTCAGCAGGGTCAGATTCTGGCTGTGTAGAGTACAAGGGGAATGTAGTGGTCTAGGTCAATGTACCAGCAGACTCATCTAGCAGTGGCTGGGCAATGGGCAGGATGATGAGGAAACAGATATAGGGCCAAAGAATAAAGTAGGCTAAATGCAGATCAAAATTGGTAACAGGACTAAACAGGCGGCATTGCTTTGTTCAGTGGAGTAGCAAACCCAAGAGCAGCAGACACTGTTTCAAGGGCCTAACCACACTAGTAGGCCAAATGCAGTTTAATATCTGATAGTATAGGCCGAAAGCCAGAATGTGGAAGCTCAGCTTTATTCAGTTGAGGGCAACACCAGGGAGGGGCAGACACCGTTAGTAGGCCCTAAACACCATTTTGTTTTTTAAAAAACACTTAATGAGAGCCAGAAGGTTGAAGCTCAGCTTTATTCAGTTGAGGGCAACACCAGGGAGGGGCAGAAGCCGTTAGTAGGCCCTAACCACCATTTTGTTTTTTAAAAAACACTTAATGAGAGCCAGAAGGTTGAAGCTCAGCTTTATTCAGTTGAGGGCAACACCAGGAAGGGGCAGAAGCCGTTAGTAGGCCCTAACCACCATTTTGTTTTTTAAAAAACACTTAATGAGAGCCAGAAGGTTGAAGCTCAGCTTTATTCAGTTGAGGGCAACACCAGGCAGGGGCAGACACCGTTAGTAGGCCGGAACCACCAATGTGTTTAAAAACAGCAGTTAATCAGAGCCGGAAGGTAGAAGCTCAGCTTTATTCAGTTGAGGGCAACACCAGGGAGGGGCAGAAGCCGTTAGTAGGCCCTAACCACCATTTTGTTTTTTAAAAAACACTTAATGAGAGCCAGAAGGTTGAAGCTCAGCTTTATTCAGTTGAGGGCAACACCAGGGAGGGGCAGACACCGTTAGTAGGCCCTAACCACCATTTTGTTTTTTAAAAAACACTTAATGAGAGCCAGAAGGTTGAAGCTCAGCTTTATTCAGTTGAGGGCAACACCAGGCAGGGGCAGACACCGTTAGTAGGCCGGAACCACCAATGTGTTTAAAAAAAAAAGTTAATCAGAGCCGGAAGGTAGAAGCTCAGCTTTATTCAGTTGAGGGCAACACGAGGGAGGGGCAGAAGCCGTTAGTAGGCCCTAACCACCATTTTGTTTTTTAAAAAACACTTAATGAGAGCCAGAAGGTTGAAGCTCAGCTTTATTCAGTTGAGGGCAACACCAGGCAGGGGCAGACACCGTTAGTAGGCCGGAACCACCAATGTGTTTAAAAAAAAAAGTTAATCAGAGCCGGAAGGTAGAAGCTCAGCTTTATTCAGTTGAGGGCAACACCAGGCAGGGGCAGACACCGTTAGTAGGCCGGAACCACCAATGTGTTTAAAAACAGCAGTTAATCAGAGCCGGAAGGTTGAAGCTCAGCTTTATTCAGTTGAGGGCAACACCAGGGAGGGGCAGACACCGTTAGTAGGCCCTAACCACCATTTTGTTTTTTAAAAAACACTTAATGAGAGCCAGAAGGTTGAAGCTCAGCTTTATTCAGTTGAGGGCAACACCAGGGAGGGGCAGACACCGTTAGTAGGCCCTAACCACCATTTTGTTTTTTAAAAAACACTTAATGAGAGCCAGAAGGTTGAAGCTCAGCTTTATTCAGTTGAGGGCAACACCAGGCAGGGGCAGACACCGTTAGTAGGCCGGAACCACCAATGTGTTTAAAAACAGCAGTTAATCAGAGCCGGAAGGTAGAAGCTCAGCTTTATTCAGTTGAGGGCAACACCAGGCAGGGGCAGACACCGTTAGTAGGCCGGAACCACCAATGTGTTTAAAAAAAAAAGTTAATCAGAGCCGGAAGGTAGAAGCTCAGCTTTATTCAGTTGAGGGCAACACCAGGCAGGGGCAGACACCGTTAGTAGGCCGGAACCACCAATGTGTTTAAAAAAAAAAGTTAATCAGAGCCGGAAGGTAGAAGCTCAGCTTTATTCAGTTGAGGGCAACACCAGGCAGGGGCAGACACCGTTAGTAGGCCGGAACCACCAATGTGTTTAAAAACAGCAATTAATCAGAGCCGGAAGGTAGAAGCTCAGCTTTATTCAGTTGAGGGCAACACCAGGGAGGGGCAGAAGCCGTTAGTAGGCCCTAACCACCATTTTGTTTTTTAAAAAACACTTAATGAGAGCCAGAAGGTTGAAGCTCAGCTTTATTCAGTTGAGGGCAACACCAGGCAGGGGCAGACACCGTTAGTAGGCCGGAACCACCAATGTGTTTAAAAAAAAAAGTTAATCAGAGCCGGAAGGTTGAAGCTCAGCTTTATTCAGTTGAGGGCAACACCAGGGAGGGGCAGACACCGTTAGTAGGCCGGAACCACCAATGTGTTTAAAAACAGCAGTTAATCAGAGCCGGAAGGTTGAAGCTCAGCTTTATTCAGTTGAGGGCAACACCAGGGAGGGGCAGACACTGTTAGTAGGCCCTAACCACCATTTTGTTTTTTAAAAAACACTTAATGAGAGCCAGAAGGTTGAAGCTCAGCTTTATTCAGTTGAGGGCAACACCAGGGAGGGGCAGACACCGTTAGTAGGCCGGAACCACCATTTTGTTTTTTAAAAAACACTTAATGAGAGCCAGAAGGTTGAAGCTCAGCTTTATTCAGTTGAGGGCAACACCAGGCAGGGGCAGACACCGTTAGTAGGCCGGAACCACCAATGTGTTTAAAAAAAAAAGTTAATCAGAGCCGGAAGGTTGAAGCTCAGCTTTATTCAGTTGAGGGCAACACCAGGGAGGGGCAGACACCGTTAGTAGGCCGGAACCACCAATGTGTTTAAAAACAGCAGTTAATCAGAGCCGGAAGGTTGAAGCTCAGCTTTATTCAGTTGAGGGCAACACCAGGGAGGGGCAGACACCGTTAGTAGGCCAGAACCACCAATGTGTTTAAAAACAGCAGTTAATCAGAGCCGGAAGGTTGAAGCTCAGCTTTATTCAGTTGAGGGCAACACCAGGGAGGGGCAGACACCGTTAGTAGGCCCTAACCACCATTTTGTTTTTTAAAAAACACTTAATGAGAGCCAGAAGGTTGAAGCTCAGCTTTATTCAGTTGAGGGCAACACCAGGGAGGGGCAGACACCGTTAGTAGGCCCTAACCACCATTTTGTTTTTTAAAAAACACTTAATGAGAGCCAGAAGGTTGAAGCTCAGCTTTATTCAGTTGAGGGCAACACCAGGCAGGGGCAGACACCGTTAGTAGGCCGGAACCACCAATGTGTTTAAAAAAAAAAGTTAATCAGAGCCGGAAGGTAGAAGCTCAGCTTTATTCAGTTGAGGGCAACACCAGGCAGGGGCAGACACCGTTAGTAGGCCGGAACCACCAATGTGTTTAAAAACAGCAGTTAATCAGAGCCGGAAGGTAGAAGCTCAGCTTTATTCAGTTGAGGGCAACACCAGGCAGGGGCAGACACCGTTAGTAGGCCGGAACCACCAATGTGTTTAAAAAAAAAAGTTAATCAGAGCCGGAAGGTAGAAGCTCAGCTTTATTCAGTTGAGGACAACTTGAATTAGGGACTGCAGACAGACTTAGCAGGCTGTCCCCTGTGTGGACCATGCATCCAATACATTAACCCATTGAGCCACAAAGGACACGTAATCTTCCGTGGCCATGCCTACAGGTCCATGTGTCTGTTGTCAGGTGTACCTTTGTCAGTGTAGGCCTATTGGAAGGAGGGACCGCAGACAGGCTTCGAAGGCCTAACACAATAAAATGGGCTGGCTGTAGGCACTTTAAAATTGGTTCCAGGGGTACACGGGCAGCAGTGGTCTGGTCAGTGGAGGCCTAGTGGAAGGAGGGACCGCAGACAGGCTTCGAAGGCCTAACACAATAAAATGGGCTGGCTGTAGGCACTTTAAAATTGGTTCCAGGGGTACACGGGCAGCAGTGGTCTGGTCAGTGTAGGCCTATTGGAAGGAGGGACCGCAGACAGGCTTCGAAGGCCTAACACAATAAAATGGGCTGGCTGTAGGCACTTTAAAATTGGTTCCAGGGGTACACGGGCAGCAGTGGTCTGGTCAGTGGAGGCCTAGTGGAAGGAGGGACCGCAGACAGGCTTCGAAGGCCTAACACAATAAAATGGGCTGGCTGTAGGCACTTTAAAATTGGTTCCAGGGGTACACGGGCAGCAGTGGTCTGGTCAGTGTAGGCCTATTGGAAGGAGGGACCGCAGACAGGCTTCGAAGGCCTAACACAATAAAATGGGCTGGCTGTAGGCACTTTAAAATTGGTTCCAGGGGTACACGGGCAGCAGTGGTCTGGTCAGTGGAGGCCTAGTGGAAGGAGGGACCGCAGACAGGCTTCGAAGGCCTAACACAATAAAATGGGCTGGCTGTAGGCACTTTAAAATTGGTTCCAGGGGTACACGGGCAGCAGTGGTCTGGTCAGTGTAGGCCTATTGGAAGGAGGGACCGCAGACAGGCTTCGAAGGCCTAACACAATAAAATGGGCTGGCTGTAGGCACTTTAAAATTGGTTCCAGGGGTACACGGGCAGCAGTGGTCTGGTCAGTGGAGGCCTAGTGGAAGGAGGGACCGCAGACAGGCTTCGAAGGCCTAACACAATAAAATGGGCTGGCTGTAGGCACTTTAAAATTGGTTCCAGGGGTACACGGGCAGCAGTGGTCTGGTCAGTGGAGGCCTAGTGGAAGGAGGGACCGCAGACAGGCTTCGAAGGCCTAACACAATAAAATGGGCTGGCTGTAGGCACTTTAAAATTGGTTCCAGGGGTACACGGGCAGCAGTGGTCTGGTCAGTGTAGGCCTATTGGAAGGAGGGACCGCAGACAGGCTTCGAAGGCCTAACACAATAAAATGGGCTGGCTGTAGGCACTTTAAAATTGGTTCCAGGGGTACACGGGCAGCAGTGGTCTGGTCAGTGGAGGCCTAGTGGAAGGAGGGACCGCAGACAGGCTTCGAAGGCCTAACACAATAAAATGGGCTGGCTGTAGGCACTTTAAAATTGGTTCCAGGGGTACACGGGCAGCAGTGGTCTGGTCAGTGGAGGCCTAGTGGAAGGAGGGACCGCAGACAGGCTTCGAAGGCCTAAAATAACAAACAATAGGCTCATGGCAGTTTTACAGCGGTTACATGGATACACGGGCAGGCAGCTTGGTGGTGAGTGGAGGAGTATTTAAAGTAGGGACCGCAGACAGGCTACCAAAGGCCTAAAATAACAAACAATAGGCTCATGGCAGTTTTACAGCGGTTACATGGATACACAGGCAGCTTGGTGGTGAGTGGAGGAGTATTTAAAGTAGGGACCGCAGACAGGCTATCAAAGGCCTAAAATAACAAACAATAGGCTCATGGCAGTTTTACAGCGGTTACATGGATACACGGGCAGGCAGCTTGGTGGTGAGTGGAGGAGTATTTAAAGTAGGGACCGCAGACAGGCTATCAAAGGCCTAAAATAACAAACAATAGGCTCATGGCAGTTTTACAGCGGTTACATGGATACACAGGCAGCTTGGTGGTGAGTGGAGGAGTATTTAAAGTAGGGACCGCAGACAGGCTATCAAAGGCCTAAAATAACAAACAATAGGCTCATGGCAGTTTTACAGCGGTTACATGGATACACGGGCAGGCAGCTTGGTGGTGAGTGGAGGAGTATTTAAAGTAGGGACCGCAGACAGGCTACCAAAGGCCTAAAATAACAAACAATAGGCTCATGGCAGTTTTACAGCGGTTACATGGATACACAGGCAGCTTGGTGGTGAGTGGAGGAGTAGTGCAAGGAGTGTCTGTCCCAGTACTCCCAAAATATAAATAGATGTTAATGTCTCGCAAAACAACCAAAACAAAAAAAAAGGTGGCATACTTAGGTACAGGGGTGGGCTCATCTACTGAGTTTCTGACATAGTAATTTGGCAGTAACTATTTAATGGTGCCAATATAGGACACAGACACAGACTACTTTAAGTTGCATCATAGATGTCTACAAAATTGTATTGTCAGTGCCAGACATTGAATGATGTCAGCGAATAGACTAAAGATTGGTGGAGCTGTGCGACATAATTTTGCACATGGTAGAGCACATTTTGAGCTGGGGTAGGGGGGAACTCTCTTGAGGCCGGCGGGACCGCCCCAGGGCCCCTCATGTTACAACGGTGTGTCTGACGTTGGGTGCGCACCACCACCGCCAGAGACACTACATTGTACTATGAGGGACCCAGTAGCAATGCCGTCAACCAAAAGCGAGCACACCCACCTCTTCAGACAAACAGCAGTCTCACGGGTGCTTGCGCCAAGTCGCGATACCACGGCCCCGTGTGGGGAGTTTGGCCATTTAGGGAGGTGTAAACATGTCGTATGCTGTACAATCAGCTGCAGCAAATTAGACATTAGAAAAGTAATTCACAGGCAAGAGCTTTTCATAGGAAAGCTAGGTGTCGGCCGGGCAAGGTGGGGCAAAAGATTTCGAAATCCAGTTGTGGTTCATTTTAATGAATGTTAGATCGTCAACATTTTGGGTAGCCAGACGAGTCCTTTTTTCGGTTAATATTGAACCTGCAGCACTGAATACTCTTTCTGATAGGACACTTGCTGCCGGGCAAGCAAGCTCCTGCAATGCATATTCTGCCAATTCTGGCCAGGTGTCTAATTTGGAGGCCCAGTAATCAAATGGGAATGACGGTTGAGGGAGAACATCGATAAGGGATGAAAAATAGTTAGTAACCATACTGGACAAATGTTGTCTCCTGTCACTTTCAATTGATGCAGCAGTACCTGTCCTGTCTGCGGTCATAGCAAAATCACTCCACAACCTGGTCAGAAAACCCCTCTGTCCAACGCCACTTCTGATGTGTGCACCCCTAACACTCCTAGTCTGCTGCCCCCTGGAGCTCGTGTGAGAACGATCACGTGCGCTGTGTGCTGGGAATGCCTGAAGCAAACGGTCAACAAGAGTTGATTGTTTGGTTGCTAATATTAGTTCCAAGTTCTCATGTGGCATAATATTTTGCAATTTGCCTTTATAGCGTGGATCAAGGAGGCAGGCCAACCAGTAATCGTCATCGTTCATCATTTTCGTAATGCGTGTGTCCCTTTTTAGGATACGTAAGGCATAATCCGCCATGTGGGCCAAAGTTCCAGTTGTCAAATCTCCGGTTGTGATTGGTTGAGGGGCAGTTGCAGGCAAATCTACGTCACTTGTGTCCCTCAAAAAACCAGAACCCGGCCGTGACACGCAACCAATTTCCTGTGCCCCCGGGAAAGGTTCGGCATTAAAAATATACTCATCCCCATCATCCTCCTCGTCCTCCACCTCCTCTTCGCCCGCTACCTCGTCCTGTACACTGCCCTGACCAGACAATGGCTGACTGTCATCAAGGCTTTCCTCTTCCTCTGGTGCAGACGCCTGCTCCTTTATGTGCGTCAAACTTTGCATCAGCAGACGCATTAGGGGGATGCTCATGCTTATTACGGCGTTGTCTGCACTAACCAGCCGTGTGCATTCCTCAAAACACTGAAGGACTTGACACATGTCTTGTATCTTAGACCACTGCACACCTGACAACTCCATGTCTGCCATCCTACTGCCTGCCCGTGTATCCTCCCACAAATAAATAACAGCACGCCTCTGTTCGCACAGTCTCTGAAGCATGTGCAGTGTTGAGTTCCACCTTGTTGCAACGTCTATGATTAGGCGATGCTGGGGAAGGTTCAAAGACCGCTGATAGGTCTGCATACGGCTGGCGTGTACAGGCGAACGTCGGATATGTGAGCAAAGTGCACGCACTTTGAGGAGCAGGTCGGAGAACCCAGGATAAGTTTTCAATAAGCACTGCACCACCAGGTTTAAGGTGTGAGCCAGGCAAGGAATGTGTTTCAGTTGGGAAAGGGAGATGGCAGCCATGAAATTCCTTCCGTTATCACTCACTACCTTGCCTGCCTCAAGATCTACTGTGCCCAGCCACGACTGCGTTTCTTGTTGCAAGAACTCGGACAGAACTTCCGCGGTGTGTCTGTTGTCGCCCAAACACTTCATAGCCAATACAGCCTGCTGACGCTTGGCAGTAGCTGGCCCATAATGGGACAACTGGTGTGCAACAGTGTCATCTGCCGATGGAGTGGTTGGCAGACTGCGTTCTGTGGAAGAGCTGTAGCTTCTGCAGGAGGATGAGGAGGAGGAGGAGGAGGGGGTGCGAACGCCTACAGCCAACTGTTTCCTAGACCGTGGGCTAGGCACAACTGTCCCTAAATTGATGTCGCCTGTGGACCCTGCATCCACCACATTCACCCAGTGTGCCGTGATGGACACATAACGTCCCTGGCCATGCCTACTGGTCCATGCATCTGTAGTCAGGTGCACCTTTGTACTCACAGATTGCCTGAGTGCATGGACGATGCGCTGTTTAACATGCTGGTGCAGGGCTGGGATGGCTTTTCTGGAAAAAAAATGTCGACTGGGTAGCTCGTATCGTGGTTCAGCGTACTCCATCAGGGCTTTGAAAGCTTCGCTTTCAACTAACCGGTAGGGCATCATCTCTAACGAGATTAGTCTAGCTATGTGGGCGTTAAAACCCTGTGTACGCGGATGCGAGGATAAGTACTTCCTTTTTCTAACCAGAGTCTCATGTAGGGTGAGCTGGACTGGAGAGCTGGAGATCGTGGAACTTTCGGGTGTGCCGGTGTACATGGCAGACTGAGAGACGGTTGGAGACGGTATTGTTTCCGCCGGTGCCCTAGATGCAATATTTCCTCCTACAAAACTGGTGATTCCCTGACCCTGACTGCTTTTGGCTGGCAAAGAAACCTGCACAGATACTGCCGGTGGTGCGGAAAATGGTGGCCTTACAGTGACGGAAGGGATGTTGCGTTGCTGACTAGCTTCATTGGCCGAGGGTGCTACAACCTTAAGGGACGTTTGGTAGTTAGTCCAGGCTTGAAAATGCATGGTGGTTAAGTGTCTATGCATGCAACTAGTATTTAGACTTTTCAGATTCTGACCTCTGCTTAAGCTAGTTGAACATTTTTGACAGATGACTTTGCGCTGATCAGTTGGATGTTGTTTAAAAAAATGCCAGACTGCACTCTTCCTAGACTCGGATCCCTTTTCAGGGATTGCAGACTGAGCTTTAACCGGATGGCAACGCTGTGCTCCAACAGGTTTTGGCTTTGACACGCGTTTTGGGCCAGATACGGGCCCGGCAGATGGAACCTGTTGCGATGTTGATGCCTGCTGCGGCCCCTCCTCCACCTCCGCTTCTGAACTACTGCCGCCTGCACCCTGTTCCCCCAATGGCTGCCAATCGGGGTCAATAACTGGGTCATCTATTACCTCCTCTTCGAGCTCGTGTGCAACTTCGTCTGTGTCACTGTGTCGGTCGGTGGTATAGCGTTCGTGGCGGGGCAACATAGTCTCATCAGGGTCTGATTGTGGATCTGTACCCTGAGAGGGCAATGTGGTGGTCTGAGTCAAAGGAGCAGCATAGTACTCTGGCTGTGGCTGTGCATCAGTGCACTCCATGTCAGAATCTACTTGTAATGGGCATGGCCTGTTAAATGTTTCACTTTCTAAGCCAGGGACGGTATGTGTAAAGAGCTCCATGGAGTGACCCGTTGTGTCGCCTGCTGCATCCTTCTCTCTTGTTGTAGTTTTTGCTGAGGAGGACAAGGAAGCGACTTGTCCCTGACCGTGAACATCCACAAGCGACGCGCTGCTTTTACATTTACCAGTTTCTGAAGAGGAGGCAAAAGAGCTAGAGGCTGAGTCTGCAATGTAAGCCAAAACTTGCTGTTGCTGCTCCGCCTTTAAAAGCGGTTTTCCTACTCCCAGAAAAGAGAGCGTTCGAGGCCTTGTGTAGCCTGACGACGAAACTGGCTCCACAGCTCCAGACTTAGGTGGAATATTTTTATCCCCACGACCACCTGATGCTCCACTACCACTACCATCATTACCAGCTGACAATGAACGCCCACGACGACCTCTTGCACCAGACTTCCTCATTGTTTTAAAATCTTAACCAAAGTAACTTTATTTGTTGCTGTCAAACAACTTACACGGTGAGCTATAACTTCAGTATGATTTCAATATCCCTTAACAGGTTGGTGAGACCACAAGGAAAATCAGGCACAATGTTACACACTCTGTTTTCTGTGGCACAAAATCACAGAGATGACACACACGCAGGACTGTCACTCAAGCACTAATGTCAATATTAATCTCCCACCTAATTTTTTTATTTTTTTTTCTCAGGGAGACTTTAGAAACCAAATAATATTAAAAAAAAACAAACAAAAAAAGGCTTTCTATGGCCCACAATTAGAGAGAGAGAGGTGGCACACCCAGGAGTCAAGACTGGCGCACAAGCTGAAAGGGCAATATTACTCTCCCACTGTTTTTTTAAGTTTTTTTTTTTTTTATTTTCAGGGAGACTTTAGAAACCAAATAATATTAAAAAAACCAAAAAAATAAATAGCCTTTCTATGGCCCACTGAATGAGAGAGAGAGGTGGCACACCCAGGAGTCAAGACTGGCACACAAGCTGAAAGGGCAATATCACTCTCCCACTGTTTTTTTATGTTTTTTTTTTTTTCAGGGAGACTTTAGAAACCAAATAATATTAAAAAAACCAAAAAAATAAATAGCCTTTCTATGGCTTACTGAATGAGAGAGAGAGGTGGCACACCCAGGAGTCAAGACTGGCACACAAGCTGAAAGGGCAATATTACTCTCCCACTGTTTTTTATGTATTTTTTGTTTTTTAAGGGAGACTTTAGAAACCCAATAATATTTAAAAAAAATAAATAAATAGGCTTTCTATGGCCCACTGAATGAGAGGGAGAGAGGTGGCACACCCAGGAGTCAAGACTGGCACACAAGCTGAAAGGGCAATATTACTCTCCCACTGTTTTTTTATGTTTTTTTTTTTTTTCAGGGAGACTTTAGAAACCAAATAATAAGAAAAAAAATAAATAAATAAATAGGCTTTCTATAGCCCACTGAATAAGAGATAGCACACACAGCAGTGGCACACAAGCCCTGACTGAGGCCAATATTTTTCTACCACTGATTGATGTAGTGTTTTTGTGTTGAGGTAGAATTTAGAACACAAATCACGGAAAAAATAAATAGGCTTTCTATGGCCCACTCAGTGAGAGATGGCACACACAGGGATGGCACTGTTGCAGAAATGCCAATCTTAATCTCCCACAAAAAAAAAACAAAAATAAACAGGGACTGTCCTACAATTACTATCTCCCTGCAGTAATCTAAGCCAGGTATGGCAGGCAGCAATAGGAGTGGACTGATGCACAAATTAAATAAAAAGTGTGGACAAACAAAAAAGATAGCTGTGCAGAAAGGAACAAGAGGATATGTGCTTTGAAAAAAGCAGTTGGTTTCCACAGTGGCGTACACACAGCAATACAGCTATCACGGAGCCTTCTAGGGCAGCCCAATGAGCTACAGCGCTGAGGAAAAAAAAAAAAAAATAGCTTCCACTGTTCCTGCACACCGAAGGTGGTGTTGGACAGTGGAAATCGCTACAGCACAAGCGGTTTGGTGGTTAGTGGACCCTGCCTAACGCTCTCCCTGCTTCTGACGAAGCGGCAGCAACCTCTCCCTAAGCTCAGATCAGCAGCAGTAAGATGGCGGTCGGCGGGAACGCCCCTTTATAGCCCCTGTGACGCCGCAGACAGCAAGCCAATCACTGCAATGCCCTTCTCTAAGATGGTGGGGACCAGGATCTATGTCATCACGCTGCCCACACTCTGCGTTCACCTTCATTGGCTGAGAAATGGCGCTTTTCGCGTCATTGAAACGCGACTTTGGCGCGAAAGTCGCGTACCGCATGGCCGACAAGCACAGGGGTCGGATCGGGTTTCATGAGACGCCGACTTAGCCAAAAGTCGGCGACTTTTGAAAATGATCGACCCGTTTCGCTCAACCCTAGTGACATGTCTACAGGGTAAGATGAGAAGAATTCCATCGACCCCAAATTTTTTCAAATTTTCCCGGACAGCCTCTGTTCTGATATAGCATACGTTCATACGGAATGACAGAGTTAACCAGATCAATCCAAGTTCTTACAGATGGACATGAATTCCCCATCCACCTCAATGCCAATACCTTACGTGCCATAAAAAGCACCTCCCGCAAGAAAACACGCACACAGCGATCCCAAGTCTCCTCCTCCCATACTCCAAATATACAAACTAGTGGGTCAAGGGGAATAGGAACCAACAACAATGATGTCAAAAGTGATGTCACCTCTTTCCAGTAATGAAGAATGGGACATTTCCATATCATATGTGTAAAGTCTGCATCCGACGAGTGACACCGCGCGCATTCTGACGTCTGGAACCGACCCATTTTAAAAAACCGTATCGGAGTTAAGTATGATTGATGTATTATGTATAACTGGGTCATCCTATTATTAACTGACGGGGATACTGTAATCGGAGATTCAAGGATATCTTCCCATTCCTCCTCTTGCATATTAGAGAGTAATTCCCCCCATTTCACTTTAATATAATTGATAGTGGCTGTGGCTCCCGAAGATAGCATGTAAGTATATAAGGTAGAGATAAGACCTTGGGGACCCTGTGACTTAAGAATTCCTATCAGAGGTAGAGAGGATATAGCACGACCTGTACCTATGTGTCTCATATATGATTGAACGGCTGACCTCAATTGCAGGTATCGAAAAAATTGGGATCTTGGTATATCATATTTGTTTTGCAATTGTTCAAAAGACGCAAAGACCCTCCCTTCATACAAATCACCTATTGAGGAGACACCATGCCCTATCCAAAAATCAGTAGACGGGTGATTCAATAAAATTAAGAAATAGCTATTGTTCCACAAGGGCATCTCTGCTATAATGTCTATAAATCCAGTGTTTTTTTTTATTTATCTCCAGACTGAACGCGCCAGACGGAGTAAAGGCAGCAGTCGGGGGGTATTAATCCTCTCCGCCTCCAGAAGGTTTAGTGGGCAATCAATTTGGGCCGAATGAAGTAGGTGGTTTTCCGAGTTGGGAAGGTAGTTACTGGGCATCCATTTATTAAGAGCTCTAGCCTGGCCGGCAAGGTAATATAAATAGAAATCTGGTAGTGCCGCTCCTCCCCCCTGCTTTGGTCTTTGTAATGTGGATAGCTTGAGCCTGGGCCTAGATTTTCCCCATATAAAAGTGGTAAGTTGAGAATTCAAAGACGCGAAAAAGGACTTAGGGACTAGCATAGCACTGTGTTGAAGACAATAGTTGAACTTGGGAAGCAAGATCATTTTGATTAAATTAATACGACCAGCCACGGATAAACGGAGTTTGCTCCAAGCTGCAAATTTAGATTTAGCTAACTCTAACAGTGGGAGTATATTGAGTTGCAAGTCAGACCTGCTATACTGGGAGATGTGTATGCCCAGATATTTGAAACTGGGCACAACAGGAAGGGGGGAAAGAGTCTCAAGACCGGGCATTGGAAGATGGGAGAGAGGCATCAACGCGGATTTGTCCCAATTTATATATAAACCTGAATATCTACTAAAGTTATCTATGGTAGCAATTACCCACGGCAATGTTTCCTCTGCCTGGTCCATAAATATCACCATGTCATCAGCATATAGGCCAATGGTGTCTACACGATCAGCTATCTGTATGCCTTTAATGTCAGAAGAACACCTTATTCGTATCGCCAACGCCTCTATTGCCAAGGCGAAGAGGGCCGGGGAGAGGGGGCACCCTTGGCGTGTCCCCCTGTATAAAGAGAAGGAGTTAGAAATTGAACCATTTATAATTATACGAGCCCTAGGTTTCATGTATAGCAGTCCCACCCACTTTAAGAATTTATCCCCAAAGCCATATTTTTTCAAGCATGCTAATAAAAAGGGCCATTCAAGAGAATCAAAGGCCTTGGCCGCATCCAGCGATGCCAGTGCCCAAGAATTATCAGGCACCAATGAACTATATTGGACCACTGACTGGACATGTCTAATATTAATAGAAGTATTTTTACCCGGCATAAAGCCCGTCTGGTCTGGATGTATGAGATGCAGTATAATTGAGTTCAGCCTAGTAGCCAGGATTTTGGTAAAGACTTTATAGTCTACATTGACCAATGAAATAGGCCGGTAAGATCCACATTCCAGTGGGTCCTTCCCCTCCTTTTTAAGAATAATGATGTTCGCCTCGTAAAAGGTGTCCGGCATAGAGTCCCCCTCCCACATTTCTCGAAACACCCTCAACAGAAGTGGCGCTAGGATATCACGGTATTTTCTATATAGTTCAATGGGAAACCCATCTGGACCAGGGGCCTTCCCAGAGGCCATATCTGTCAAAGCCTGCTCAACCTCCTCCAAGGTGAACTCAGCGTCCATTAAGGCGCGCTGAGCTGGGTCCAATACTGGAAATGTCACATCCGATAAATAATCTAAATTTCCCAAAACATCAAAGTCACATTTAGATGTATATAGTGACTTGTAATAGTCATGAAAACAGTGAAGTATCTCCTCAGTTGAGGATACTAGTGAACCATCCGATGTTCGAATCTGTAATATAGTATTGGATACGTTATGTTGACGCACCAAGAAAGCTAAAAACTTGCTGGCCTGGTTTCCCATTTCGAAGTAGGATTGGCGGGTAAAAAATAGTTTACGCTTAGATTTAGTGTCTATGTACTGGTCATATAATCTCTGGGAAGTTTGCCATTCAAGTTTATTGCCAATAGTTGGATTAGATACGTATGCTGACTCTGAGTCCTTTAGCCATTGTTCCATCACATCATCCTCCCCTGAGGTCACCCTTTTTATGTAAGATATTGTGGAGTATAGACACCCTCTTAAATATGCCTTAAGGGCATCCCAAAATACGTTGGTGTCCTAGGGTCCAGAATGGGACGAGATAAAGCATTTCAATTGGTCCACAGTTGTATCATCAGAACCAATTGGTTTAAGCCAAAATGATTCAATTTCTAAGCTATACCGCCTCTAGATTGCCCAAATTTAAGTTTAAGGATGACAGGACTGTGGTCAGATATTCCTCTACTACCATGCTCAATACTATCCACCCGTGTTACCAACTCCCCAGATCCAAATATGTAGTCTAGGTAGGAAAGAGAACGTCTGGTAGATGAATGACAGGTATATCCTTTCACCCCAGGGTGACGCATTCTCCACAGATCCAACCAATCACTCCCCTCCATAAACAGGGCCAATTGGGATGGGACCTGGGATGATGACTCCCCGACCAACTCCTCACCCAATCTTAGCCTATCCAGGCGACCATCCATAACTAGATTGAAATCTCCCATACAGATTACATTCTCATCTGGGAAGCCCAGGGCAAAACTCATTGCCTTTCGAAGTATAGATAAATTAGCTGGCGGAGGATTATAAATACATAATATGACATAGTCTCGAGAGTTAATTGATGCATGGACAAAAACAAACCAACCTTCCGAATCTCTCCTGGCCTCTTTGACCTCCCACCTAACATCTCTATGGATCAGTAATGAGACCCCTCTTGAGTAACTCGTGTGAAACGCATGTATAGACCATTGTACCCATGGTTTCTGTATACATCGGGCCGTGTCTCTAGTCAAATGTGTCTCCACCAGCGCCACTATATGTGGATGATAGCATCTGATCAGCGAAAATACCTTAATCTTTTTCCGTGGAGACTTGATACCACGCACATTCCAGGTCATACATATCATTTCAGACCCCATGCTCACCCATCAATACAAAATGAAACCTAAAAGAGGGACCGCTGTCCAGGCAAGGCTCGGGAACGACACATGGAAGGCAAGAGGACCATTGGCGGCGATTTCTACCTATAGAACAAAATAAACAAACATAGAAAACATGGAAAAAAGAACAGAGCAAAAACCAAACAATGTAGGAGCATAGTCTCATACTCCCGCTGGTAAATACTTCCGGGGATACCCTCGCTAAACTCAGCGTCTGGTATCGTTGTTAGGTTAGACACTCATGTAGAGAGCTCTATTGTGCAATTATCCGCACCGATACATTAGGATTTCTTTGCATTGGGCATCTTGTGGACCCGTAGCCACTCAGCCGCCTCCTCCGGATCAGTAAAGAAAATAGAAGAACCCTCATGAACAACCCGCAGGCGAGCTGGATAGATAATGGAGTACATGATGTTCCGGTCTCTCAGTTGTTTCTTAATCTCCAGGAACCGCGCTCGCTGTTTCTGAAGCTCCATTGAGAAATCTGGAAATATCGAGATTGTAGCATTGTGAAATTTAATAGGGCTCTTCTGCCGTGCCAGTCTTAGGATGGTATCTCTATCCTTGCAATTGAGAAGACGTGCCAAAAGGGGTCTCGGCGGAGCTCCAGGGGGGTGGGGTCTCGTGGGGACCCTATAGGCTCTTTCCACAGAGAAAGTTGAGGAAAATTCGCCTCCCAAAGTAGTTTTAAGCCAATCCTCCAGAAATTCCTCAGGTTGTTGACCCTCCGATCGTTCCGGCAAACCAATAATTCGGATATTATTCCAACGCAGTCTATTCTCTAGATCATCCGCTTTCTGCTTCCAAGCATTTATAGAGCCAGCCACTTTTGTCAATTTAGCCTCCATTGGTACATTGGTATCTTCTACTTGTGACACTCTCGTTTCCACCTCTGTGATACGCCCTCCCATGGTTTGCATATCTTGCCTAAGATGACCCACCTCGATGTATACATCCTCTATTTTTTCAGTGAGGGAGGATCTAGTTAAGGTGATAGCCTGCATCAGTTGCTCAGAGGCTTGTTTAAGGGTTAACTCATCCCGTTCCCCCTCCTCATTACTATCAGAGGGGCGGCCTTTACGTGGTGTCTGTGAGGAACTACCCCGAAGGGTCCGCATACCCTCCGGGGGGTCCTCTCTGGCAAATTTTTTAAGTTTGTCGGTCGCACCCGACCCCCTGGTATGCTGCATAGTTGACAAATATAATGAGGGGGGCAAGAGAGCGGTCTCAGTTGTAGTGTAAGGTGGTGCCAAATCTCAATCACAGAGACAGGGCAGCAGAACCCACAGGGGTTTATATTTATATATATATGAAGTTATTGTTAGGCAGTCTCAGAGATATCAGATATATCCAGTGTGCCCAGGGAGAGGAGGGAACCCACAGCGCCTACAGAAGCAGCAGAAAGGAGGGGGGCCAGACCCTCCAAATCTCATGCACCAGTGGGACAGATGTCTCTCAGATAGGGGGAGCGCAGGGCCCAGTCTTTCAGGGCACTCACTGCTTGTCCCCTCAAATAGAAAAAGGAACAGGATACATGCTCACCTCCCCAGTAGTGCTGCAGATGCGAGTTTCCGCGCTGCTTCTCCTCTGCCAGAGAGCGCACTTATAATTTATTGCCACCACTGCCGGCGCCGCCCTCTAGGTCCCCCTGTCTGGCACACCGAAGTCCGGCCGCTTATATCCTCCACCCCTGAAGATCTCCGGGGCACAGGGGAAAATCCCGGCGCCGATGGAAGCTGGCGCCGCTCTGTGCTGCTGGAGTGCGCGCTTGTAAGATGGCCGCCGCCTCACTCCGGTCCTCGTGTTCCCGTCGACTCAGCCGAACGCAGCTCTCCTCCGTACCCCACCTCAGCTTCCACGGTGGTCAGGCACCTCCGAAGTCCAGGAGGACTACAAATCAGTCCGCAGCCCACGTTTAAAGGGGTCCAGATAGCAGGATTATAGCAGGATAACCGGAGCTCTGCAAAGGCTAAGTCTGCTTCCTTCGGCTACATAGCCACGCCCCCCCAGGGTTTTGTTTTTGCATGTCAGAAATGTTTATTTCTAAATTTTGTGCAGTTATATTGGTTTACCTGGTGAAAATAAACAAGTGAGATGGGAATATATTTGGTTTTTATTAAGTTGCCTAATAATTCTGCACAGTAATAGTTACCCGCACAAAAAGATATCCTCCTAAGGTAGCCAAATCTTAAAAAAACCCACTCCAACTTCCAAAAATATTAAGCTTTGATATTTATGAGTCTTTTGCTTTGATTGAGAACATAGTTGTTGATCAATAATAACAATAATCCTCTAAAATACAACTTGCCTAATAATTCTGCACACAGTGTATTTCTATTTCCAATGAAGTTGGATCAGCCTGTAACTTCATTTTCCACTTTTGATTTTGAGCATCATTCCAGCTCCAGACCTCCGTGGGATATTAGTTGTGATTTACCTTGATCATTTTTCTGTTTTATTGTTCTCAACGCATTCCACTATGTAATGAATAAAGATTTACAACTGGAATATTTCATTCAGTGATATCTAGGATGTGGGATTTTAGTGTTCCTTTTCTTTTTTTGAGCAGTGTATATGAAGGAGACAAGTTATAGATGGCCTTGTAGGTCAGTATTAGTAATTTGAATTGGATACACTGTGGGAATGGGAGCCAGTAAAGAGATTTGCAGAGGGGAGAGGCGGAGGAGTAGCGAGGAGAGAGATGAATTAGTTGGGCTGCAGTCTTAAGGATGGCCTAGAGAGGTGCGAGGGTGTTAGCAGGGAGGCCACAGAAAAGGATGTTGCAGTAGTCAAGGCGGGAGATGATGAGGGCATGCACAAGCATTTTAGTAGATTGAAGGTTGAGGAAAGGACAGATTTTGGAAATATTTTTGAGCTGGAGGCGACAGGAGGTGGAAAGAGCTTAATTGTGCAGTTTAAAGGACAGGGCAGAGTCAAGAATTACTCCGAGGCTGCAGACTTCTTTTACGGGGGAAAGCGTGATGTCGTTAATTGTGATAGGTCAGGTAAGGAAGATCTGTGAGATGGAGGAAAGATGATGAGTTCAGATTTTTCCACATTGAGTTTGAGTAAGCGAGAGGAGAAGGAGGATATGGCTGATAGACACTCCAAGATTCTGGACAGCAGAGAGGTGACGTCTGGGCCAGAGAGGTAGATCTGAGTGTCATCAGCATAAAAGTGGTACCGGAATCCATGGACTTTGAGTTTCCCCAGGCCAAGTGTATAGATTGAGAAGAGTAAGGGTCCTAAAACAGAGCCTTGGGGTACTCCAACAGAGAAAAGGTGGGATGAGGAGGTAGTGTGGGAGATGCTGAATGTGCGGTTGAAAAGGTATGAGGAGATCCAGGATAGGGCGAGGTCTTTGATGCCAATGGAAGAGAGGATCTGTAGTAGGAGGCAGTGTTCAACTGTGTTGAAAGCAGAGGACAAGTCTAGAAGGAGGAGTACAGAGTATTGTCTGTTAGCTTTGGCTCCAAGTAGGTCGTTAGTAATTTTGGTCAGGGCTGTCTCAGCGGAGTGATGGGGCCGGAAACCAGATTGTAGAGTATCAAAGAGCAAGTTAGAGAGGTGGGAGGAAAGTTCAGTGTGGACATGTTGCTCCAGGAGTTTGGAAGCGAATGGGAGCAGCGATATTTGGTGATACCTGGAAAGAGCGGTTGGATCGAGGGTTGGCTTTTTAAGGATAGGCGTGATTGTGGCATGTTTGAAAGCTATAGATATATTTAGATAGCTATAACTTTTCCATATTTCTGCTGACAGTCATGCTATGGCTTGGTTTTTATGAGACAAGTTGACATTTTTATTGGTACTAATTGTGGGTACATTTTTTGATCGCTTTCTATTCCAATGTTTAGGCTTCTTTTACACTTACCGGGTTTTTTGAGGCCCGTTATTGCGGGCCTTTTTTGCTGACCGTATTGTAGCACCCCCACTGCCGCAGGGCCGAGAGGTACCTGGTACCGGGCCTCTGAGTCTCTGTTCTGGGGTTGTCACGGTGGCTAGACCCAGTCCGTGACCCTGCTGTGGGGCGTACAATAAAGATGGAGGTATGGGATGATGGAGATGGTGCAGTGTAGGTCGTAGTAAATAACGAGGACACCAGGTTGCAGTCTCTTTACCTCTTTACTGAAGGTTTTAGAGTCCTCAGTCCAGAGCGCTGTCAACAGGGCTGTCAAAGACTGGCCGGTCCAAAGGCACATCAGGAGTTCCCTTTACAGGTGGGAATCAGTGTCTACCTTCTAGCGCTGGGTGTTGTAGTTCTTCCCTGCTGAGCTCCCGGGATAGTCCTCACAACTGATTCTGCCTGTCTCTCATGTTCGTTCTCTCCGTCCCCCGGGTGATATGGTAGGACGCACCCATATGACGGGGTAGGCCTGGAGTTCTTCCGGGACCCTAGAGTCGCCCCTCTCCCACAGCTGCCTCCGTTGTCTGCTTAGGTGATTTGTGTGAGACAGCCAACCTATAATTGGCTGTCCGGCCGTGGTTTGCAGTAGTACTTAGAGTCTCTTACTTGCTCGGCGTTCCGGCCACTGACTCTTTGCGCCTCAGAAGGATGTTGCCTCGGTCTAACAGCACGACTCCTTCTGGTCCTAATTCCTCTTTACTGTATTCCTGTTGTTCACTGGTAAGTTCTGCTCTTAGGAGTCTGCCAGGATCCCATCCCTGACAGGTCCTCTCACTAGCTCTTCCCAGTTACTTCTCTCTCTGTCTTCCTGTCCAACCCCCAGTTTTACCAGAGTGTGAGGAGTGGCCTACTAGATAGAACCACCCCCCCTGGTGGCCGGAGTGTGAAGTGTAGTGTGAGTGTTACCTGGTCAGAGAAACTCCTTTAGTGCAATCAGACGTAACATCACTCCCCTTAGTGGCAGAGCGACATTACTGCAACGACCAGGACTCTGGGGCGCTGCACTCCCCCCCGGTTAAATCCAGTACTCCCGGACTGGGAAAACAAGAACAACATTACATGTTAACAGAAAACACACAAAATTTTGAAATATCATAAACAATTAAACATAGCAGTGCTTCCCTTTATGGGAGGTGAGGACTCTTGAACATTGCGAAAGTTAGGTCATGCACAGTTTATGACTCTCAGTTCAGTGGTTGAAACAGCGGGGACCCCAGGTGTTATGGTTCCCAATGGCAGGGGAACATCAGAAACATAGAAAAACGGACAAGCTCTCGGGTGATGGAAACTAGAGCTGACCGCGATGCTAAACCTATACACACAACTAATAGTAGCCAGGGAACGTGCCTACGTTTTCGCTAGACGTCTCGCACCAGCCGGAGGACTAATTACCCCTAATAGATGAAATATATTTGTAACAACTCTGCTGGCATCACGTCATGGCCTCGCATCTCTCACACTATCTTACCCACTGCTCCAGGTCATGATGTGGTTTCTGTTTCTTGCCAGCTCCATGTTCTGTGTCTCTGCTCTCTGCATGCTTCATGGTTCTGTGTATAGAGGGGCGGCGCCTGAACTCTCTGGTTCTTATAGCAATCAGGTGCATCTGTCCAATCTGTTCCTGACCAATTACCAGGAGACCTCCAGTATATAGTTCAGCTCCACCCAGTGTTCTGGGCCTGTGCAATGTGTTAGCTCAGTTAGTGTCTTGCTTCTGAGTTTGCCTGGCCTTGCTCTATATTACTCCCTCTCTGGAGGATTCTCTGTGTTATTTCCTTGGTCTTGTTGTCCGCCCACCAGGAGGCAGAATATCCTGGTCCCAGTGTCTTTGTCCTTGTGTCTTGTTCCATTGCCTTGTCTGCACTTAGTCTTACCTCGGTCTCCTAGTCTTTGGCTTCCTTCCCTGTTGTCTTTCCTTGTATTCTCAGTCTGCTTTCACTCCGCACTCTTGCAGCTCTGCCTGCTCTGAACCTTTGTTACTTTACCACTGCTCCTCACTTCTGCGTTTCTGCTCCTTTGTACTCTGCTTATCTTCTGCTGTTGCAGTTATCCCTTGCTGCAGCTTCTCTCCACATTCTTTGTGGCTCTGCTCAGCTTTGCTGCAGAGACCCCTCCCGCAGCACCTCTCCGCTCCTTGCGGTTCTACCTAGCTCCGCTCCTTGCGGTTCTACCTGGCTCCGCTCCTTGCGGTTCTACCTGGCTCCGCTCCTTGCGGTTCTACCTGGCTCCGCTCCTTGCGGTTCTACCTGGCTCCGCTCCTTGCGGTTCTACCTGGCTCCGCTCCTTGCGGTTCTACCTGGCTCCGCTCCTTGCGGTTCTACCTGGCTCCGCTCCTTGCGGTTCTACCTGGCTCCGCTCCTTGCGGTTCTACCTGGCTCCGCTCCTTGCGGTTCTACCTGGCTCCGCCTCCAGCGCCTCCGCTCTTGGCTCCGCCTCCAGCGCCTCCGCTCTTGGCTCCGCCTCCAGCGCCTCCGCTCTTGGCTCCGCCTCCAGCGCCTCCGCTCTTGGCTCCGCCTCCAGCGCCTCCGCTCTTGGCTCCGCCTCCAGCGCCTCCGCTCTTGGCTCCGCCTCCAGCGCCTCCGCTCTTGGCTCCGCCTCCAGCGCCTCCGCTCTTGGCTCCGCCTCCAGCGCCTCCGCTCTTGCCTCCGCTCTTGGCTCCGCCTCCAGCGCCTCCGCTCTTGGCTCCGCCTCCAGCGCCTCCGCTCTTGGCTCCGCCTCCAGCGCCTCCGCTCTTGGCTCCGCCTCCAGCGCCTCCGCTCTTGGCTCCGCCTCCTGCCTGTCTGCACTTGGCTCCGCCTCCTGCCTGTCTGCACTTGGCTCCGCCTCCAGCTCTTGGCTCCGCCTCCTGCCTGTCTGCACTTGGCTCCGCCTCCTGCATTTCTGTTCTTGGCTCTAGCTCCTGTGCTTTCGCTC
This sequence comes from Ranitomeya variabilis, assembly GCF_051348905.1. Taxonomy (NCBI): domain Eukaryota; kingdom Metazoa; phylum Chordata; class Amphibia; order Anura; family Dendrobatidae; genus Ranitomeya; species Ranitomeya variabilis. Next base: position 215,315,480 of record NC_135237.1, read on the forward strand.
TGCATCCGCTCTTGCGGTCTTTATCTACTTATTCCTAGGTCCTCGTGTCTGAACAGGTTCTTACCCGTTCTACATACCTGCCTGCAGACCGGTCCCTACCGGTTCTTCCAGTGTACCAGTCCTGTCCACCAGTCCTGCCAGTGAGCCAGCCGTGCCCGCCTGCCTACCAGAGAGCCAGCCGTGCCCGCCTGCCTGTGTTCCTGTTGTACCCGTCTGCCTGCCTATGTGCCATCCGTGCCCGCCTGCCTACCAGAGAGCCAGCCGTGCCCGCCTGCCTGTGTTCCTGTTGTACCCGTCTGCCTGCCTATGTGCCATCCGTGCCCGCTTGCTTGTCTATGTTCCGTTCCCCGGTGGGATCAGCAGCCACAACCAGACTCCACCCTGGAGTGGTACCTGGTAGCTTCCTATTGCACAAGTCTGACCTCACCATCAGAGGCTCCAGCGAACACCTAGGAAGCTACTTAGTTACGCCCCTTCCAGGGAGGTTTGGTCTGTGGCACAGTGGGGCCACACATACCCCCGCGTGCTCACGCCTTCCAGTCAGGGCGCGAGCGTGACAGTTTGCACAGGCCATGGCCTCCGCTGTATCCCATGTCCTACCGCTCGCAGAGCATGATGAACTTTTTTCCTGCCCATATGAGCAACCTGAAAAATTTGTTCCACCAAGGGTGGTTCAGATTGAAGAGACCTCTGACCCAATTATTGTCTCTAATGCTCTCTTCAAGCAACTTCAGGCCTATGAGGAGGAGCACTACCCAGCTGACCCACCTAGGTTCTATGGGAATCCTGAAGAATGCCAGGGGTTCCTGAAGAAGTGCTTACGCTACATCCTGCAGAATGCAGCTTGTTTCCCCTCTGACTGGGTCAAGGTGGGTTACATCATGTCCTACCTGGCCGAAGATGCTCTAATATGGATAACTCCCCTCTGGGAAGCAGGGGATCCTATTGTCATGAACCTAGGGGCCTTCCTAGTGGCCTTCCGTAAAGTCTTTGACAAGATTTGTCCTGCTGCTCCTGTTAAGTCTTCCCCATCTAGATCCGAGAGGCGCTCCAGACGGGCGAAACCCGTGAAGAAACCCCCACGTCAAGCCATGACCGTCTGTGACCCTCCTGTTCCTCTACCCGTTAAAGCAGCAACCTGTGTGAAGCCTAAGAAGGTTGATGAGAGTGGGCTGGCAAAGCAGCAGCCTGAAATCAGCCATAAGAAGGGCATACAATGTCGCTGCTGTTGTGAGGAACACCTGGATGGCCTCTGTCCAGGGGATCTTAAGCTCCAAAACCTCGGGCCAGTTGGAGAGGCTGCCCCTGGCGAGAGTACTTCCTCTCCATCTAAGTTAATGACTGTTTCTCTGCCTTCTGGGAGCTTTGGTGTGTCTAAGCCGCCTGTCATACGGAGTCGGTGTATGGTCTCCGTTCTTCAGCTCCAGAAACCAGTGTGGGCGTTACCTGATAATGGCCGAACCCTGCTAAAGAGCAGTCTAGTCCTGCAAGGACAACTACAGCTCCAAGTTGGAGCCTTATACACGAAGAAGTTTGTTTTCCATATGCTGTCTGTTATGCCCATGGGTCATTCTAAGCCAAGGACTCTACCACCCGCTCTGGTCAAGAGTTGCAGTAAGGTGCTTCGTTTGAACTTACCCAGTCTTGAGAAGTGTCTGGTTCCCATGCGTCAAAGACACTCAGCAGTGACATCTTCTTCTGCTGGTCTGCTAGTCGTCGAGTCAAGCTGTGCTGACGTCACCGAAGATGGGGAAACGGTGACTATGTCTCCACACATCTCCAGCGACTATACCAGTAAACACTTAGTCGTCGAGTCAAGGTGTGCTAATGTCACCGAAGATGGGGAAGCGGTGACTATCTCTCCACACATCTCCAACGACTTTACCTGTATTCCATTCCTAGGAACATCCCCGCCGCTTGGACGATTTCTTCTGGATAACGGGCAGAAGATGGTTCCTATGTTTATACCTTCTGCGTCCTTGTGGCCGGCTGGTGAAGATTTCAAAACAGAAGTTTGTTCACCTCAATTCTTCTCTGACCCGGTGGAGCTGATGCTCTCCACATTCATCTCTAGTGACTTTTCCTGTGTTCAGTACTCTAGAACATCTCTGCTATCTGAAAGTTTGTCTCTGGATATCGGGCAGAAGGTGTATCCTGTCAGTATTCCTTCAGCTTCCATGTGGCCGGCTGGTGAAGATAACAAATCGGTATCTTCCAAGTCCCTGCTTCTTGTCTACCCTGAGGAAATGGTCCAGTCCTTTGAGAAAGCTAACCCTATTGGGTACAATGAGACTTTCCTATCCGAGATTTCTGATGAAGCTAACCCTGCAGAGCACAAAGAGACTTTGTTTTCTGAGATACCTGGTGACTCTCCTGCCGCCTTCTACCCTGAAGATGTCATGTTGGCCTGGACTATGTGTGCTCCCATCCTTCTTCTACAAGTTATTCTGGCGGGCTTGAGGAAGAGGGGCCGTAAAGGGGGGGGTACTGTAACAACTCTGCTGGCATCACGTCATGGCCTCGCATCTCTCACACTATCTTACCCACTGCTCCAGGTCATGATGTGGTTTCTGTTTCTTGCCAGCTCCATGTTCTGTGTCTCTGCTCTCTGCATGCTTCATGGTTCTGTGTATAGAGGGGCGGCGCCTGAACTCTCTGGTTCTTATAGCAATCAGGTGCATCTGTCCAATCTGTTCCTGACCAATTACCAGGAGACCTCCAGTATATAGTTCAGCTCCACCCAGTGTTCTGGGCCTGTGCAATGTGTTAGCTCAGTTAGTGTCTTGCTTCTGAGTTTGCCTGGCCTTGCTCTATATTACTCCCTCTCTGGAGGATTCTCTGTGTTATTTCCTTGGTCTTGTTGTCCGCCCACCAGGAGGCAGAATATCCTGGTCCCAGTGTCTTTGTCCTTGTGTCTTGTTCCATTGCCTTGTCTGCACTTAGTCTTACCTCGGTCTCAGTGGCGTAACTACAAAGTTATGGGCCCCGGTGCGAACTTCCAAATGGGGCCCCCCCCGCCATAAAATTCAATGTAAGCCCCATAGAATACAATGCAGCCCCCCTCATAGTATAATGCAGCCCCTCCATACAGGGGCAGTGACAAAGACACGAGCAAATGGTGACGAGGGGGCAGAGGAGAGGGAACAAGGGGGCAAGGAAGACAGGCACTAGGGGACACATGGGGGCTAGGAGGCAGGGGAGAAGGATACAAGGGGTCTAGTGGGCAAGGGAGACTGACACAAGTGGGCAAGGGAGACTGACACAAAGGGCACACGGGGACTAGTGGACAAGAGAGACTGGCACACGGGGACACGGACTAGTGGGCAAGGGAGACTGACACACGGGGAATAGTGGGCAAGGGAGACTGATACAAGGGGACTAGTGGGCAATGGAGACTGACACACGGGGACAAGGGACAAGCACAAGGGGACAAGGGAGACAGGCACAAGGGGACACATAGGGACTAGTGAGCAAGAGACTGACACAAGGGGACAAGGGATACAAGCACAAGGGGACACACAGGGACAAGTGGGAAAGGGAGACTGACACACAGGGACTAGTGGGCAAAGGAGACTGACACAAGCACAAGGGGACAAAGGAGACTGACAGAAGCACAAGGGGACATAGGAGACAGGCACATGGGGACACACAGGGACTAATGGGCAAGGGAGACTGGCACACGGGGACACAAGCATAAGGGAGACAGGCTCAAGGGGACACACAGGGACTAATGGGCAAGGGAGACTGGCACACGGGGACAAGGGACACAAGCATAAGGGGACAAGGGAGACAGGCACATGGGGACACACAGGGACTAATGGGCAAGGGAGACTGGCACATGGGGACACAAGCATAAGGGAGACAGGCTCAAGGGGACTCACGGCCCCCTGACCTGCCAGAGCCGCTTGCAGCTGCGACCGTAGTAGTTACGCCGCTGCCTCACACACACACATACTACAGATATCACACACACACATCATACTACAGATATCACACACACACACATCAGTTATTACACACACTACAGATATCACACACACATCATATTACAGATATCACACACATACTACAGTTATCACACACACACACTACAGATATCACACACACACACAGACATACTACAGATATCACACACACACACATCATACTACAGATATCACACACACACACACATACACACACTACAGATATCACACACACACACACATACACACACTACAGATATCACACACACACACATCATACACACACTACAGATATCACACACACACACATCATACTACAGATATCACACACATACTACAGTTATCACACACACACACACCAGAGATACCAGCTCATATACACAACTCACAATCTCCTCTCTGGTACAGGGGTGGCTGATGTAAACCGGCTGCAGCTCCTCAGCTTCTCCTGACTAAGGCTAGTTTCACACTAGCGTCGGGAACAACCCGTCGCTGTGCGTCGGGCCGACGTTCCCGACGCTAGTGTGGTCTCCGCCGCACAACGGGGGCAGCGGATGCATTTTTCCCACGCATCCGCTGCCCCATTGTGAGGTGCGGGGAAGTGCGGGGAGGTGGGGGCGGAGTTCCGGCCGCGCATGCGCGGTCGGAAAAAGTGGACCGTCGGGAGCAAAAAACGTTACATGTAAGGTTTTTTTCTCCCGACGGTCCACTACCACACGCCCAAGCGTCGCAAAACGGACGCGACGTTTGGCAATGCGTCGCAAATGCGTCGCTAATGTTAGTCTATGACGAAAAAACGTATCCAGCAAGAACTTTTGCTGGATGCGTATTTTCGGCAAAACGACGCATTTGCGACGTATTGCAGTTAACGCTAGTGTGAAACTAGCCTAAAGCGGCTCTGTCCCGCACCTCCCCCCCTGCTCTCGCCTTCTGTCCCGGGGTTATTTTGGCTTTCTCTTAAAGGGAACCTGTCACCCCGTTTTTTCCGTATGAGATAAAAATACTGTTAAATAGGGCCTGAGCTGTGCATTGCAATAGTGTATTTTGTGGACCCCGATTCCCCACCTATGCTGCCGAAATACGTTACCAAAGTAGTCGTTTTCGCCTGTCAATCAGGCTGGTCTGGTCAGATGGGCGTGGTGTCTTCCCCCAGATCTTGCTTAGTTTTCCGTTGGTGGCGTAGTGGTGTGCGCATGCCCAAGGTCCCGAATCCACTGCACAGGGGAGTGAAAATAGCGTGATGTGCGACATTTCATTGGTGATCGGTGGGGGCGGCCATCTTCCTTTGGCCGCGCGTGCGCAGAAGCGGCGCTCTGCTGGCCGCGGCTTCAGGAAAATGGCCGCAGGATGCCGCGCGTGCCCAGATGGAGATCGCGGCGGCCATTTTCCTGAAGCAGAGATGCGACACCTCGTACACACCCGACTCCGCTCCGTACACCTCGTACACACCCGGCTCCGCTCCGTACACCTCGTACACACACGGCTCTGCTCCGTACACCTCGTACACACACGGCTCCGCTCCGTACACCTCGTACACACACGGCTCCGCTCCGTACACCTCGTGCACACCCGGCTCTGCTCCGTACACCTCGTGCACACCCTGCTCTGCTCCGTACACCTCATGCACACCCGGCTCTGCTCCGTACACCTCATGCACACCCGGCTCTGCTCCGTACACCTCATGCACACCCGGCTCTGCTCCGTACACCTCATGCACACCCGGCTCTGCTCCGTACACCTCATACACACCCGGCTCTGCTCCGTACACCTCATACACACCCGGCTCCGCTCCGTACACCTCATACACACCCGGCTCCGCTCCGTACACCTCATGCACACCCGGCTCCGCTCCGTACACCTCATGCACACCCAGCTCCGCTCCGTACACCTCATACACACCCGGCTCCGCTCCGTACACCTCATACACACACAGCTCCGCTCCGTACACCTCATACACACACGGCTCCGTTCTGTACACCTCATACACACCCGGCTCTGCTCCGTACACCTCATACACACCCGGCTCTGCTCCGTACACCTCATACACACCCGGCTCCGCTCCGTGCACCTCATACACACACTGCTCTGCTACATCCACCCAAACCCCTCCTGACCTTACACAAAAGCTTACCCTCCTCCAGCATGATGACAAACAGCACTGCACTACTGTCCTGCACTACACGGAAGCCCTTGATCATGTGACTCCAACTCCTCCCCTCCTGTGACCTCATCACAGGTCCTGTGCGCACAGAGCAGTGGCAGCTATAGTAGTGGTGTGCGGCTCTCTGCGGTGGAGGGGCTCTGCTGCGGGTCAAGTGCAGTCCCACCCGTGATCGCGAGTGCACGCGCAGCAGGGCCTGTAAGGAAGAATTATTTAAAGGGCCGGCGGCCCATTTTGTAGCTTAGAGTTCTTAGGAGCCCGCCCAGTCTGCTGGACTGGGTGGGCCCCTAAGCACTGCGGGCCCCGTCGCAATTGCGACCCCTGCGACCGCGGTAGTTACGCCCCTGCTCGGTCTCCTAGTCTTTGGCTTCCTTCCCTGTTGTCTTTCCTTGTATTCTCAGTCTGCTTTCACTCCGCACTCTTGCAGCTCTGCCTGCTCTGAACCTTTGTTACTTTACCACTGCTCCTCACTTCTGCGTTTCTGCTCCTTTGTACTCTGCTTATCTTCTGCTGTTGCAGTTATCCCTTGCTGCAGCTTCTCTCCACATTCTTTGTGGCTCTGCTCAGCTTTGCTGCAGAGACCCCTCCCGCAGCACCTCTCCGCTCCTTGCGGTTCTACCTAGCTCCGCTCCTTGCGGTTCTACCTGGCTCCGCTCCTTGCGGTTCTACCTGGCTCCGCTCCTTGCGGTTCTACCTGGCTCCGCTCCTTGCGGTTCTACCTGGCTCCGCTCCTTGCGGTTCTACCTGGCTCCGCTCCTTGCGGTTCTACCTGGCTCCGCTCCTTGCGGTTCTACCTGGCTCCGCTCCTTGCGGTTCTACCTGGCTCCGCCTCCAGCGCCTCCGCTCTTGGCTCCGCCTCCAGCGCCTCCGCTCTTGGCTCCGCCTCCAGCGCCTCCGCTCTTGGCTCCGCCTCCAGCGCCTCCGCTCTTGGCTCCGCCTCCAGCACCTCCGCTCTTGGCTCCGCCTCCAGCGCCTCCGCTCTTGGCTCCGCCTCCAGCGCCTCCGCTCTTGCCTCCGCTCTTGGCTCCGCCTCCAGCGCCTCCGCTCTTGGCTCCCCCTCCAGCGCCTCCGCTCTTGGCTCCGCCTCCAGCGCCTCCGCTCTTGGCTCCGCCTCCAGCGCCTCCGCTCTTGGCTCCGCCTCCAGCGCCTCCGCTCTTGGCTCCGCCTCCTGCCTGTCTGCACTTGGCTCCGCCTCCTGCCTGTCTGCACTTGGCTCCGCCTCCAGCTCTTGGCTCCGCCTCCTGCCTGTCTGCACTTGGCTCCGCCTCCTGCATTTCTGTTCTTGGCTCTAGCTCCTGTGCTTTCGCTCTGCATCCGCTCTTGCGGTCTTTATCTACTTATTCCTAGGTCCTCGTGTCTGAACAGGTTCTTACCCGTTCTACATACCTGCCTGCAGACCGGTCCCTACCGGTTCTTCCAGTGTACCAGTCCTGTCCACCAGTCCTGCCAGTGAGCCAGCCGTGCCCGCCTGCCTACCAGAGAGCCAGCCGTGCCCGCCTGCCTGTGTTCCTGTTGTACCCGTCTGCCTGCCTATGTGCCATCCGTGCCCGCCTGCCTTCCAGAGAGCCAGCCGTGCCCGCCTGCCTGTGTTCCTGTTGTACCCGTCTGCCTGCCTATGTGCCATCCGTGCCCGCTTGCTTGTCTATGTTCCGTTCCCCGGTGGGATCAGCAGCCACAACCAGACTCCACCCTGGAGTGGTACCTGGTAGCTTCCTATTGCACAAGTCTGACCTCACCATCAGAGGCTCCAGCGAACACCTAGGAAGCTACTTAGTTACGCCCCTTCCAGGGAGGTTTGGTCTGTGGCACAGTGGGGCCACACATACCCCCGCGTGCTCACGCCTTCCAGTCAGGGCGCGAGCGTGACAATATTATAGATATAATAACGGTGAGTTAAGGTGAAAAGACAAATGTAGTATGAAAACAGATTTAGCACAGCGAGGCCCACTAACTAGATAGCAGAAGGATACAATAGTGGACTTCGCAGTCAGCTACAAAACCCTATCAAAAACCATCCTGAAATTACCTTAAACTCATGTGCCAACTCATGGCACCGGAGTGGCAATTTCAGCCCACAAGAGCTTCCAGCTGCAGAGAATCACATAACTGCAAACTGGACAAAACATACAAAAATAGACTAAAGACAGAAATGTCCAACTTAGCTGGTCAGCAGACTGGGAGCAGGTACATGCAACAGAAAGACTCTGGTTACATTGATGGCCGACATAGGAATGACTGAGGAACAAGGCTAAATAGGAAACTCCCACATCCTGATAGAAACAGGTGAAAAGCTCACAAGACACCAGTACCACAAGCGACCACTGGGGGAGCCAAATAACCGAATCACAACAGTACCCCCCCCTTAAGGAGGGGGCACCGAACCCTCACAAGAACCACCAGGGCGATCTGGATGAGCCCTATGAAAGGCACGGACCAAATCAGAGGCATGAACATCTGAAGCTAAAACCCAAGAATTATCCTCCTGACCGTAGCCCTTCCACTTAACCAGATATTGAAGTCTCCGTCTGGAAACACGGGAGTCCAAGATTTTCTCCACCACGTACTCCAATTCACCCTCAACCAGCACAGGAGCAGGAGGCTCAACAGAAGGCACAACTGGCACCTAATACCTCCGCAATAACGACCGATGGAAAACATTATGGATAGCAAAGGATGCTGGGAGGTCCAAACGAAAAGACACAGGGTTAAGAATTTCCAAAATCCTATAAGGACCGATGAACCGAGGCTTAAACTTAGGAGAAGAGACCCTCATAGGGACAAAACGGGAAGACAACCACACCAAGTCCCCAACACGAAGACGAGGACCAACACGAGGATGGCGATTAGCAAAATGCTGAGTCCTCTCCTGGGACAACTTTAAATTGTCCACCACCTGACCCCAAATACGATGCAACCTGTCCACCATAGTATCCACTCCAGGACAATCCGAAGATTCCACCTGACCAGATGAAAAACGAGGATGGAACCCCGAATTGCAAAAGAAAGGGGAAACCAAAGTGGCAGAACTGGCCCGATTATTAAGGGCAAACTCTGCCAACGGCAAAAAGGTGACCCAGTCATCCTGATCAGCAGACACAAAACACCTCAAATAAGTCTCCAAGGTCTGATTAGTACGCTCCGTCTGGCCATTCGTCTGAGGATGAAATGCAGACGAAAAAGACAAATCAATGCCCATCCTGGCACAAAACGCCCGCCAAAATCTGGACACAAACTGAGATCCCCTGTCAGAAACTATATTCTCCGGGATACCATGCAACCGAACCACATTCTGAAAAAACAGAGGCACCAACTCAGATGAGGAAGGCAACTTGGGCAAAGGTACCAAATGAACCATCTTAGAAAAACGGTCACACACCACCCAGATGACAGACATTTTCTGAGAAACAGGGAGATCAGAAATAAAATCCATAGAGATGTGTGTCCAAGGCCTCTTAGGAATAGGCAAGGACAACAACAATCCACTAGCCCGAGAACAACAAGGCTTGGCCCGAGCACAAACATCACAATACTGCACAAAAGTACGCACGTCCCGAGACAGGGAAGGCCACCAGAAGGACCTAGCCACCAAATCCCTGGTACCAAAAATTCCCGGATGACCTGCCAACGCAGAAGAATGAACCTCCGAGATGACTCTACTGGTCCACTCATCCGGCACAAACAATCTACCAGGCGGACAACGATCAGGCCGATCCGCCTGAAACTCTTGTAAAGCACGTCGCAGGTCAGGGGAGACAGCAGACAATATCACCCCATCCTTAAGGATACCCGTAGGTTTGGAATCACCAGGGAAATCAGGTTCAAAACTCCTAGAAAGGGCATCAGCCTTCACATTTTTAGAACCTGGCAGATACGAGACCACAAAATTAAACCGAGAGAAAAACAACGACCAGCGCGCCTGTCTAGGATTCAGACGTCTGGCCGACTCAAGATAAATCAAATTCTTGTGATCAGTCAAGACCACCACCTGATGTCTAGCACCCTCAAGCCAATGACGCCACTCCTCGAATGCCCATTTCATCGCCAAAAGCTCCCGATTACCAACATCATAGTTTCGCTCGGCGGGCGAAAATTTTCGAGAAAAGAACGCACAAGGTCTCATCACTGAACCATCTGAACTTTTCTGTGACAAAACCGCCCCCGCTCCAATCTCGGAAGCATCAACTTCCACCTGAAAAGGAAGTGAAACATCAGGCTGGCGCAACACAGGGGCAGAAGAAAAGCGGCGCTTAAGCTCTCGAAAGGCCTCCAGAGCAGCAGGAGACCAATCGGCAACATCAGCACCTTTTTTAGTCAAATCAGTCAAAGGCTTGACCACGCTAGAAAAACCAGTTATGAATCGACGATAAAAATTAGCAAAGCCCAAAAATTTCTGAAGGCTCTTAAGAGAAGTCGGCTGCGTCCAGTCACAAATTGCCCGAACCTTAACAGGATCCATCTCAATAGAAGAAGGGGAAAAAATGTACCCCAGAAAAGAAATCTTCTGAACCCCAAAAACACACTTTGCACCCTTTACAAACAGAGAATTGGTCCGCAAAACCTGAAAAACCTTCCTAACCTGTTGAACATGAGACTCCCAGTCATCCGAAAAAATCAAAACATCATCCAAATACACAACCATGAATTTATCCAGATATTCACGGAAAATATTGTGCATAAAAGACTGAAAGACCGAAGGGGCATTTGACAAACCAAAAGGCATTACCAAATGCTCAAAATGGCCCTCGGGTGTATTAAATGCGGTTTTCCACTCATCCCCCTGCTTAATTCGCACCAAATTATACGCACCGCGAAGATCAATCTTAGAGAACCACTTAGCTCCCTTAATGCGAGCAAATAAATCTGTCAGCAATGGCAAAGGATACTGATATTTGACTGTGATCTTATTTAAGAGTCTATAATCAATACAAGGTCTCAAAGAACCATCTCTTTTGGCTACAAAAAAGAACCCTGCTCCTAAAGGAGACGAAGAAGGACGAATATGTCCTTTTTCCAAGGACTCCCTAATATACTCTCGCATAGCAGCATGTTCAGGTACAGACAGATTGAATAAACGACCCTTAGGAAATTTACTGCCAGGAATCAAATCTATGGCGCAATCACAATCTCTGTGAGGGGGAAGAGAATTAAGAGTAGACTCCTCAAAAACATCACAATAATCAGACAAAAAAGCCGGGATCTCAGAGGGAATAGATGAAGCAATGGAAACCAAAGGTGCGCCCCCATGATTTTCCTGACATCCCCAGCTTAGTGCAGACATTGTTTTCCAGTCAAGGACTGGGTTATGGGTTTGCAACCATGGCAATCCCAGCACTAATACATCATGTAGATTAAACAACACAAGGAAGCGAATCACCTCCTGATGGTCTGGAGTCATACGCATAGTCACTTGTGTCCAGTATTGTGGTTTATTACTAGCCAATGGTGTAGAATCAATACCCTTTAAAGGTATAGGGACTTCCAGAGGCTCTAGATCAAACCCACAGCGTCTGGCAAAGGACCAATCCATAAGACTCAAAGCGGCACCAGAATCCACATAAGCATCCGCGACAATAGAAGATAACGAACAAATTAAAGTCACAGACAAAATAAACTTGGACTGCAAAGTGCCAATAGCAGAGGATTTAGCAACTTTGTTTGTTCGTTTTGAGCATGCTGATATAACATGAGTTGAATTCCCACAATAAAAGCACAACTTATTTTTGCGCCTATAATTCTGTCGTTCGCTTCTGGACAGAAAACTATCACATTGCATACTCTCTGGTACCCTCTCAGAAGACACCGCCAAATGGTGCACAGGTTTGCGTTCCCGTAAACGCCGATCAATCTGAATAGCCATTGTCATGGACTCATTCAGACCCGTAGGCGTAGGAAACCCCACCATGACGTCTTTTATGGCATCAGAGAGACCTTCTCTGAAATTTGCCGCCAGAGCGCACTCATTCCACTGAGTAAGCACAGACCATTTTCGAAATTTTTGGCAATATATTTCGGCTTCATCTTGCCCCTGAGAGAGGGCTATCAAGGCCTTTTCAGCCTGTATCTCTAAATTAGGTTCCTCATAAAGCAACCCTAAGGCCAGAAAAAACGCATCCACATTGAGCAACGCAGGATCCCCTGGCGCCAATGAAAATGCCCAATTTTGAGGGTCACCCCGCAATAATGAAATCACTATTTTAACCTGCTGTGCAGGATCTCCAGCAGAGTGAGATCTCAGAGAAAGAAACAATTTACAATTGTATTTAAAATTCAGAAAACAAGATCGATCTCCGGAGAAAAACTCTGGTAAAGGAATTTTAGGTTCAGACCGAGGGGCATGTATAACAAAATCTTGTATATTCTGAACTTTAGCAGCAAGATTATTCAAATTTGTAGCCAGACTCTGGAGATCCATATTTCAACAGATAAAATCTGAGCCATTCAGGGGTTAAGAGGAGAGGAAAGCAGGAGACTGCAATTAGAGCTGGAGTGCAACTTCAGAGAAAAAAAAAAAAAAAATTCCACACAGTTCCTTTTTCTCTCCTGCTTCAGCCCATAGATTAAACATGTAGGCCGGCCATACTGTTATGGTTCCCAATGGCAGGGGAACATCAGAAACATAGAAAAACGGACAAGCTCTCGGGTGATGGAAACTAGAGCTGACCGCGATGCTAAACCTATACACACAACTAATAGTAGCCAGGGAACGTGCCTACGTTTTCGCTAGACGTCTCGCACCAGCCAGAGGACTAACTACCCCTAATAGATGAAACACAGTCCTGGCTTGCCTCCAGAGGAAAATTCCCCACAAGAGATAGTAGCCCCCCACATATAATAACGGTGAGTTAAGGTGAAAAGACAAACGTAGTATGAAAACAGATTTAGCACAGCGAGGCCCACTAACTAGATAGCAGAAGGATACAATAGTGGACTTCGCAGTCAGCTACAAAACCCTATCAAAAACCATCCTGAAATTACCTTAAACTCATGTGCCAACTCATGGCACCGGAGTGGCAATTTCAGCCCACAAGAGCTTCCAGCTGCAGAGAATCACATAACTGCAAACTGGACAAAACATACAAAAATAGACTAAAGACAGAAATGTCCAACTTAGCTGGTCAGCAGACTGGGAGCAGGTACATGCAACAGAAAGACTCTGGTTACATTGATGGCCGGCATAGGAATGACTGAGGAACAAGGCTAAATAGGAAACTCCCACATCCTGATAGAAACAGGTGAAAAGCTCACAAGACACCAGTACCACAAGCGACCACTGGGGGAGCCAAATAACCGAATCACAACACCCAGGTAAACAAAGGGGTCCCCTTTTAGAAGTTTGTGGAGCAATTCACCGTCCATTACTCTATTGTCCATTTTAAAACCAGTAACAAAAGATATATACACAAACATTTTCAACTAAATAACAGCCCTTATTAGTATCTCTAAGTTTTGTAGCGAAGGGGAATTTGATTCTGAGTGCTGCGTGTGGACCTTCGCAGCACAGGGGTTGCTACTGGCCTAACAGGACCCACTATACTTGCTACCCCTGGTGTAGTGTACTGCCTTCTAGCTACACTTTCAGTGAGTCTGGGTAGCACTGGCAGGCTGAAGCTCTCAGGGCTGCTGCTGGCAAAAGTAGGTACGGCAGGCTCACCGATAGCAGAGGGAGGATTTGCCGGTTCAACGGTTGGCATGGCATCCGGTAGGGCTTGTTGAGGTTGCGGGGCCGGATGATCTGGTACCACCACTGTTTCTGGTGGGTCCGGCTGTTGAAACGTTAGAACAGGTACCACGATGGCCTGATTTATCTGAGTCCAGGACTGGGGAAAGTCACCAAGGACGGTATGGATCATCTTCTCCTTTTCCACCGGCAGGGAGATTCCTGGGGCCATGTCCCTCTCAACTTATCGGGGCAGACCTTAAGGTGATCCCTGGATACCGCTGTCGAGGTCTCCCCTCTGTCCTTGCTGATGAGACAGACCTTCGTGTTGTCGAAATCGGATGGCAGGATGGTATACGGTTCTGCTTCCCATTGGTCATCGAGCTTGTGTAGTCTCCTCTTTCGTTTAAGTACTTGCTCACCAGGTGACAGGGGAATCGCAGGAGCGTGCTGGTTGTAGTCCCTTTCCTGTTTTTGCCTAGCCTGGGCGAGACTTCTTTCCACGCACTCCTGTACTTTGCGGTACCTTTGCTGCCTTTCTGCATCCCAATCTGCATCCGGCGAGGTATCTTCGGGGACTAGGACCCCCATGTCCAGATCAACGGGTAACTGGCTAGGCCTTCCCCTCATTAGGTACGCTGGAGTACAGTTGGTGGAATTTACTGGGATGTGATTGTAGATATCCACCAAGTCAGGCAACTTTGTCGGCCACAGGTTCCGTTCCTCTACGGGCAAGGTCTTCAATAAGTCAATCACCACCTGGTTCATCTTTTCACACATCCCATTGGTTTGAGGATGGTACGGCGTGGTTCGGATCTTCTTACACCCGTACAGTTGGCAGAACTCTTGGAACACTTCTGCTTCGAATGCTGGTCCCTGATCAGTCAGTACCTTCTCCGGGTAGCCATGGGGCCTACAAAAGTACTGCTGGAAGGCCTTGGCGGCAGTCCTGGCCGTTAGATCCTTGACAGGTACAACACCAGAAATCTGGAGTAGTGATCTACGATGGTAAGAGCGTAGATATAGCCGGACCGGCTAGGTGTCAACTTCACATGATCCAGCGCGACCAGTTCGAGCGGCTGTTTGGTGATGATAGGCTGCAGGGGAGCCCGTTGGCTGCCACGGTCCTTCCTGCGCAGGCTACATGGACCGCACTCCCGACACCACTTCTCAATGGCTCTCTTCATGCCAATCCAATAGAACCTCCCTCGGAGTAGCCTCTCTAGCTTCCTCCATCCGAAGTGTCCGGCTCCATCGTGGTAGGCTCCCAGAACCATGGGCGCATCTCGCCTTGGCACCACTATCTGCCACACCAATTCATGAGTACGTGGGTCGATGCTCCTCCTGCACAGCTTGCCATCATGGATAAACAGTTTGCTTCTCCCCTTCCACAGCTGTTGGGTTTCCTGTGGATCATCTGGACCGGGATGCAACCCTGCCTGCGTCAAGAGCTCTTTCACCTGACGGACCGCGGGGTCACCATCCTGAGTTTCCGCCCATCCGTGATGGGGCAGGGGATTCAGCGTGGCATCCGTTTGGTTTCTGTGCCTGTTCTTCACATGATGAGAGTTCTGAGTGGCTTTGGGGCGATGGAATGCAGGCAGCTCCACCTCTTCAAGTGCCTCCGGGTCTTCTCCCGTTTCTGGCAAATTGGGCATTCGGGACAAGGCATCGGCATTGGCATTCTTGTGTCCTGCCCGGTACTTGATGGTGAAATCGTAGTTGGACAGCCGGGCCATCCACCGCTGTTCCAAGGCCCCGAGTTTGGCAGTATCCAGATGCGTTAGCGGATTGTTATCCGTGAAGACGGTGAATTTCGCGGAGGCCAGGTAGTGTTTGAACCTCTCTGTCACTGCCCAGACGATGGCAAGGAATTCCAGCTTAAAGGAACTGTAGTTATCAGGGTTTCTTTCCGTGGGATGGAGTTTCCTGCTGGCGTAAGCGATCACCCTTTCTTTGCCTTTCTGGACCTGGGACAGCATGGCTCCTAATCCCACATTGCTGGCATCTGTGTACAGCACAAACGGTTGGTCGTATTCGGGGTAAAGGTACCTTCACACGAAGCGACGCTGCAGCGATAGCGACAACGATGCCGATCGCTGCAGCGTCGCTGTTTGATCACTGGAGAGCTGTCACACAGACCGCTCTCCAGCGACCAACGATGCCGAGGTCCCCGGGTAACCAGGGTAAACATCGGGTTGCTAAGCGCAGGGCCGCGCTTTGTAACCCGATGTTTACCCTTGTTACCAGCGTAAAAGTAAAAAAAACAAACAGTACATGCTCACCTGCGCGTCCCCCAGCGTCTGCTTCCTGACACTGACTGAGCTCCGGCCCTAACAGCACAGCGGTGACGTCACCGCTGTGCTTTCACTTTCACTTTAGGGCCGGCGCTCAGTAAGTGTCAGGAAGCAGACGGCAGGGGGACGCGCAGGTGAGCATGTACTGTTTGTTTTTTTTACTTTTACGCTGGTAACCAGGGTAAACATCGGGTTACTAAGCGCGGCCCTGCGCTTGGTAACCCGATGTTTACCCTGGTTACCAGTGTAAAACATCGCTGGTATCGTTGCTTTTGCTTTCAAACACAACGATACACAGCGATCGGACGACCAAATAAAGTTCTGGACTTTATTCAGCGACCAGCGACATCACAGCAGGATCCTGATCGCTGCTGCGTGTCAAACGAAACGATATCGCTAGCCAGGACGCTGCAACGTCACGGATCGCTAGCGATGTCGTTTTGTGTGAAGGTACCTTTAGCCAGTACCTCTTCTCCCGTCAGTGCCGACTTCAAACAAGTGAAGGATCCCTCCAGCTCCTCGTTCCAATCAAAGGGGGTGTTCCTCCCCTTGGTCCTCTTTGGTTGGCCCACCAACAGGTTTTGTAAGGGTGCGGCCTTCTTGGTAAAGTCCTTAATGAACCTTCGGTAATAGCCTACCAGCCCGAGGAACTGCCGGACTTCGTGAAGGTCACTGGGCTTTGGCCAGTCCTTGATCACCGTGACCTTGTCGGGGTCTGGGGCCACTCCTTCAGCGCTCACCACATGGCCCAGGTACTGCACTTTGGGTTTCAGCAGATGACACTTGGACGGTTTCACCTTTAAGCCAAAGTTGGACAGGGCTTCAAACACCTCGGCCAGGTGCTTCAGATGGTCTTCGTAGGTCTTAGAGAAGACAATGACATCATCCAAATACAGTAGCACGGTTTCGAAGTTCATGTGTCCCAGGCAGCACTCCATCATCCTCTGGAACGTCCCGGGAGCATTGCACAATCCGAAGGGCATGTAATTGAATTCGCAGAGACCCATTGGTGTCACGAAGGCCGTCTTCTCTTTGTCCACCTCCGCTACAGGAACCTGCCAGTACCCACTGGTGAGATCTAAGGTAGAGAAGTAGTTAGCAGATTTTAAGGCAGCCAGAGACTCCTCTATCCTGGGCAGTGGGTATGCGCCCTTATGTGTAATGTGATTCAACTGCCTGTAATCAACACACATTCTCATTGTACCATCTTTCTTTTTAACAAGGACTAACGGAGCTGCCCAGGGGCTACAGCTGTCTCTCACCACCCCAGCCTCCTTCATTTTCCGCAACATGTCCTTGGCACACTGATAATGAGCTGGGGGTACAGGGCGATATCTCTCTTTTATGGGTCGGTGATCTCCCGTGGGGATATGGTGTTGGATCCCTTTCACCTGCCCAAAATCTAAGGGGTGTTTGCTGAATACCTGCTCGTACTCGTGTACCACCCTGTAGGCCCCCTGCTTTTGATGGGATGGGGTAGAGTCAGTGCCCACATGCAATTCCCGACACCAGTCTTTCGAGTGCTCTGCAGAACCGTTGTCCTCCACCACGTTTGACGGGACCAAGGGTTCAGGTGTCTGTATCACACTATTATTAACAGTGAACAATTTGGCAAGCGTGGCATACTTGGTGAGGTGAACCTCTTCCTCCCCACAATTGAGGACACGTACGGGCACTCTCCCCTGGCGGACGTCGACCACCCCCCGGGCTGTCAGAATAGTAGGCCTATTGTCTGAATATACGGGTTCTACCAAGGCCTGGTAGTCCTTTCCCCTGAGGCCTATGGCTGCCCGACACCATATTAACATTTCACTCCTGGGGGGTATCGCGATGGGGTTTGAATCACTCACAGTGACACGACCAATCTCACCACCAGTCAGCTCTACCTGCTGTCTCTGCATCAGAGCTCTGATTTCCTTCTGCAGGGCACATTGCTCACTGTGGCCAGCGGTTTCTGCCACCTGTTGCAATAAAACAATAACTTCTGCAAGACAATTTTCTATAACATTAGTACCAAGAGTCATCATGGGATTACATTCTCGACGGTCAATATCAACAATCACAATCCCTTGGGCTTTCAATTCCACCCGCCACACCTTGATGGTGACCTCCTTATACCCCACTTGTGGCAACGGCTGACCATTACTGGCTATTATGGTGAAATCATCGTCAGGGCCACGAGTAATATCGGTGTCCTCCCAATACCGTCTATAAAGCATGTAAGGTATAGTCGTCACCTGAGAACCGGTGTCCAGCAAAGCGTTCAAGGGGATTCCATCAACCATTACAGGGAGAACCGGTCATCCTCCAATGTACTTGGTTCTCCAACGCTGCGGGCCTGACCGTCCTACTCCTGGGGGTTGGCCCTTTGCCCCAGGGGTTGCTCATTTAAAGGACAGTACCTTGCAAGGTGGCCCACCTGGTGACAGCGGTGGCAGATGGGTCATCCGTCCTGGTGGAAGCGATCGTCGTTCCGGCCTCTGGTCGGCGGAGTCCTCCTCTGTCGCATCCAAGGGACATCCTCTGGTCTGGAGGCCAACTGGATCTTCTCCTTGGGGGGCCTCCTGTAGGGACTGCACCGTCCGGGCCAGGGCAGCAACGCTCTTGGTTAGCTCCTGCATCTGGAGGCGAAGTCCTGCAGGGGAGTCGTCCTCTAGGCTCTGGGCATCGGTCTCGGCGGCGACTGGGGCATCCGACGCCACCTCCTGGTGGTATGTGAGAGCGGGGCACCGGGGAGGTGCTGCACGGCTGGGCTGTCGCTCCTGCAATGCCTGGATAGCTTTATCTTTGAATTGCGCAAAAGTCAAGTCTGGATTTTGCATGGCCAAGAAGTGCAATTGGCCCCGCTGGTGACTGCACAGGATCCCCTCAATGAACCGCTCCTTCAGGAGTTTATCCTCATCCTGCATGCTGCTGGGGTCACTCTGCTTAATGGCCCGCATCGCCTCCTGGAGATTAAGGGCATAGTCCCGTAAGCTATCCTGCGGTCTCTGTTTGCATCCATAGAAGGTCAGTTTTATTTCTGTAGCAGTGCGAGTATCGAAGGTGGCTTTAAGCTTTGCGAAAATCTGCTGTGCAGTTCCCTTATCCTCGGCGGGCCAGGACTTCAATTCTCTCAGAGCCGCCCCAAAGAGTTGGCCGGTTATCATATGAACCTTCTGAGGCTCTGTCAGGGGATAGAAGTCGAGCAGGCTGCAGAGCCCTTCCTTAAAGTCAGTGAATGTATGCGACTCCCCGGAGTATCGCGGGAGCCAGGCCACTCCGGGCAGGTACGGCATAGAGAAGGCCATTATGGCCTTTGTGGTAGCGGCAGTGTCCGACTGACTGCTGGGGGCAGCGGGTTCTGCAGCAACCGGTGGTGGTATTAAGGCCGCGGCTTCGCCCGCTGCAGGGCCCGGAGGTGCCCCTGCGTCCCCAATTGCGGCCTCCTCCTCCGCTCCTCCCGACTCGGACATGGCTGGCCCTTCCTCCACTAACCTGCTGGAGATCGGGGTTCCTCTTCCGGGATCGGCACGTTACCGCGCTTCTTTTGGCCGGTTCCGCCCACGAAGCTGTGGCTCCTCCCTCCGCACACTGCGATGGCGAATCGTGGCGGGAACTCTTGGCGGCAATCGTCGACGCACAGTCTTTGCAATAAGTTACAGTCCAAGCACAATAAATCACAGTTCCAAGGCACACATGACCTGATTCTTCAGGCTTAAGTAGATCCTGTTCGTGACGCCAAGTTGTAGCGCCCCCACTGCCGCAGGGCCGAGAGGTACCCGGTACCGGGCCTCTGAGTCTCTGTTCTGGGTTTGTCACGGTGGCTAGACCCGGTCCGTGACCCTGCTGTGGGGCGTACAATAAAGATGGAGGTATGGGATGATGGAGATGGTGCAGTGTAGGTCGTAGTAAATAACGAGGACACCAGGTTGCAGTCTCTTTACCTCTTTACTGAAGGTTTTAGAGTCCTCAGTCCAGAGCGCTGTCAACAGGGCTGTCAAGACTGGCCGGTCCAAAGGCACATCAGGAGTTCCCTTTACAGGTGGGAATCAGTGTCTACCTTCTAGCGCTGGGTGTTGTAGTTCTTCCCTGCTGAGCTCCCGGGATAGTCCTCACAACTGATTCTGCCTGTCTCTCATGTTCGTTCTCTCCGTCCCCCAGGTGATATGGTAGGACGCACCCGTATGACGGGGTAGGCCTGGAGTTCTTCCGGGACCCTAGAGTCGCCCCTCTCCCACAGCTGCCTCCGTTGTCTGCTTAGGTGATTTGTGTGAGACAGCCAACCTATAATTGGCTGTCCGGCCGTGGTTTGCAGTAGTACTTAGAGTCTCTTACTTGCTCGGCGTTCCGGCCACCGACTGTTTGCGCCTCAGAAGGATGTTGCCTCGGTCTAACAGCACGACTCCTTCTGGTCCTAATTCCTCTTTACTGTATTCCTGTTGTTCACTGGTCAGTTCTGCTCTTAGGAGTCTGCCAGGATCCCATCCCTGACAGGTCCTCTCACTAGCTCTTCCCAGTTACTTCTCTCTCTGTCTTCCTGTCCAACCCCCAGTTTTACCAGAGTGTGAGGAGTGGCCTACTAGATAGAACCACCCCCCCTGGTGGCCGGAGTGTGAAGTGTAGTGTGAGTGTTACCTGGTCAGAGAAACTCCTTTAGTGCAATCAGACGTAACATCACTCCCCTTAGTGGCAGAGCGACATTACTGCAACGACCAGGACTCTGGGGCGCTGCAGTATCACCGCAATTTTCACGGTCTGCCGCAATAATGGACCGCAAAAAACTTGCGGATCGCTGTTTTTCGGGTTTCCAGTACTATGGAAAAGGTATTGGGAAAAAACTGCGTTCTGCAAAACCGGAAGTCACGGTGCACCGCAAAAACAAGCTTCCGTTGCTTTTGCAGCCCCATTGATTTTTAATGGGGGCCGTGTCCGTAAGCCGTGAAAAAGATCGCGCTGGCTCGGTCTTTTTTCACGGCCGTAAATACGGCCATACGGCGCACCATGAAATTATTGCGGCCCGTTTTTGCGACCCCATAGAAATCTATTGGGGCCACAAAACCACGATATGTGTAAAAGATGCCTTAGCCAGAATAAACAAAAAACAACAATTCAGTTAGTGTTTTTTTGTCTTCATGCAGTTTCCCATGTGGTAAA
Organism: Ranitomeya variabilis; assembly: GCF_051348905.1. NCBI lineage: Eukaryota > Metazoa > Chordata > Amphibia > Anura > Dendrobatidae > Ranitomeya > Ranitomeya variabilis. Next base: position 215,336,696 of record NC_135237.1, read on the forward strand.
ATTGATAAGGCAGCTTTATTCTTCGGGTCAGTACAATTACAGCGATACCATATTTTTAAAATCTTTTTATGTTTGTGCTTTAACACAAAAACTTTCATAGAAAAACAAGTATATTACTTACTGGTAGTGTGTTTTTTCAGAACCCATGGCAGCGCCAATGAGAGAGGGGTTCCACCCTTCAAGGACAGAAAACCTTCAAGATAAAAAGGGAAGCGCCTCTCTCTGAATCAGTGGATCACAGAGCACTAGAGGACCTCCAAGACTAGTGTACACAACTTTAAATGCCAACATTAAGGCTGGGGTCACACTTGGCGTAAGACAATACGCCACGTATTATACGTCCGTACTACGGCCGTAATACGGAGAAATGTTCCCAAAATATTGATCCGTAGTCAGGGTGTGTCAGCGTATTTTGCGCATGGCATCCTCCGTATGTAATCCGTATGGCATCCGTACTGCCAGATTTTCGCGCAGGCTTGCAAAACCGACATCTAATGGATTTATGTGCTCAAATGTTAGGGAAAACATATATACAGTATATATATATATGTCATTGAGACACATATATATATATTCTGTATTTAGATTTCATTCAGCGCGATATCTGTGAACAGCCGGTAATTCAATTGCCGGCTTTTCATTTCTCCTGCACAAACCCGACAGGATATGAGACATGGTTTACATACAGTAAACCATCTCATATCCCCTTTTTTTTTGCATATTCCACATTACTAATGTTAGTAGTGTGTATGTGCAAAATTTCAGCGCTGTAGCTGCTGAAATAAAGGGTTAAATGGCGGAAAAAATTGGCGTGGGCTCCCGCGCAATTTTCTCCGCCAGAATGGTAAAGCCAGTGACTGAGGGCAGATATTAATAGCCAGGAGAGGGTCCATGGTTATTGGCCCCCCCGTGGCTACAAACATCTGCCCCCAGCCACCCCAGAAAAGGCACATCTGGAAGATGCGCCTATTCTGGCACTTGGCCACTCTCTTCCCACTCCCTGTAGCGGTGGGATATGGGGTAATGAAGGGTTAATGCCACCTTGCTATTGGAAGGTGACATTAAGCCAGATTAATAATGGAGAGGCGTCAATTATGACACCTATCCATTATTAATCCAATTGTAGGAAAGGGTTAAAAAACACACACACACACACATGATTTAAAAGTATTTTAATGAAATAAACACAGCGGTTGTTGTAATAATTTATTGTACTCTCAGTCCATCAGGAACACCCTCGCTTGGAAAAATAATAAACGCACAAGATACATACCTTCTGCTGTCAGATCAGGTCCCACGATGTAATCCATCTGAAGGGGTTAACTAATATTACAGGCAGGAGCCCTGCTAAATGCAGCGGTGTGCTCCGTGCCTGTAATCCCCGGCGAATGAATGAAATGTAGGTCATTGACCTACATTTCCTTCAGTCGCGGTGATGCGCCCCCTGGTGGATGTCCTCATATGACCTGGAGCGTGGGAAAAAGTTCCCAGGCTGCAGTTCATGAGAACATCCACCAGAGGGCGCATCACCGCGACTGAAGGAAATGTAGGTCAATGACCTACATTTCATTCATTCGCCGGGGATTACAGGCACGGAGCACACCGCTGCATTTAGCAGGGCTCCTGCCTGTAATATTAGTTAACCCCTTCAGATGGATTACATCGTGGGACCTGATCTGACAGCAGAAGGTATGTATCTTGTGCGTTTATTATTTTTCCAAGCGAGGGTGTTCCTGATGGACTGAGAGTACAATAAATTATTACAACAACCGCTGTGTTTATTTCATTAAAATACTTTTAAATCATGTGTGTGTGTGTGTTTTTTAACCCTTTCCTACAATTGGATTAATAATGGATAGGTGTCATAATTGACGCCTCTCCATTATTAATCTGGCTTAATGTCACCTTCCAATAGCAAGGTGGCATTAACCCTTCATTACCCCATATCCCACCGCTACAGGGAGTGGGAAGAGAGTGGCCAAGTGCCAGAATAGGCGCATCTTCCAGATGTGCCTTTTCTGGGGTGGCTGGGGGCAGATGTTTGTAGCCACGGGGGGGCCAATAACCATGGACCCTCTCCTGGCTATTAATATCTGCCCTCAGTCACTGGCTTTACCATTCTGGCGGAGAAAATTGCGCGGGAGCCCACGCCAATTTTTTCCGCCATTTAACCCTTTATTTCAGCAGCTACAGCGCTGAAATTTTGCACATACACACTACTAACATTAGTAATGTGGAATATGCAAAAAAAAAGGGGATATGAGATGGTTTACTGTATGTAAACCATGTCTCATATCCTGTCGGGTTTGTGCAGGAGAAATGAAAAGCCGGCAATTGAATTACCGACTTTTCACTAACAGCGCTGCGTATTTCTCGCAAGTCACACTGCTGGTCAGTGTGGAATCCGTATTTTTCACGCCCCCATAGACTTTCATTGGCGATTTTTTTGCGCAGTACGCTGACAAACGCAGCATGCTGCGATTTTGTACGGCCGTAGAAAGCCGTATAATACTGAACCGTAATATACGGCTAATAGGAGCAGCCCCATTGAGAATAATTGTGCCGTATGTAATGCGAGTTTTACGGACGTAGTTTCTGCGCTCTTACGTCCGTAAAACTCGCATGTGTGACCCCAGCCTAATACATTTACTCTCCCCACACGTGAATAAATTAAACACCCAAAAAGGTGATGACATATTTAAAAGAACTAAAAAGGAGGGAAATATAAGCGTGCTGTTGCGACCGTGAGGACGGAAGAAACGGACAGAGAGTGGACCCTCTGGGTCACGGCACTGAAGCACCAACGGGCGAGCGAACCTGGGAGACCAACCCTATACAGGGATCGTGAGGAGCAGGCCCGAGGAGTCAGATACCACAACTGCTGGAAACCAAGAGGGACGGCTCAGAAGAATAAGCGAGAGAATACGGACAACAGAGAAATCCAGCCAAAAGACAAGACAAAGAAACAAGGTCAAGTCAGATACGGGGCCAGAAGCATGCATGGAATGCACACGATAATCAGGCGTCGCTGGTAGGGAGGAGACGCCAGATATACCTGATGCCACAATCTGATTGGAAAGCAAGGACTGCTGGGAAGGAGCAGAAAAGGGTTAATTGAAACAAGAAGTCCGTGCCCGTGCCCTAAAGCACCTGAATGGAGCAGAGACTGACCGAGAGAATGCAGGAAGAGAAACACCATGCTGAAGCCCCCTAGTGGCAGAAGAAGGAAACAGAGAAGCAGGGAGACGTCTGGAGCGAGGAGGAGCCAGCCGCACAGGAAGCTCGGGAACAGCAGCGACCGCAATGGAGGGGAGGACAGCGAGGCAAGAAGAGCGGCGAGGAGGAGAAGAAGCAACGGACATCGCAGCGGGAATGGGTGCGAGCGAGGAGGAGCCAGCGCGACGCCTGGAGAGGTAAGTAGAAGCAGCAGTTGTAACACGTGCCATGTGTTCTGAAAAAACACATTACCGGCAAGTAACGTACGTGCTTTTCTGTCACCCATGAAAGCACCAACAAGAGATTTACAGGGAACTAGTGCAACTTAGGGAGGGACCACAGCCTGAAGAACCCTTCTCCCAAACGTGAGGTCAGGGGAGGCAGATAAATCCAGTGCCTGTAAAAGGTAGGAGAGGACCAAGATGCAGCCTTACAAATCTGCTCAATGGACTCATCAGATCTTTCTGCCCAAGAGGTTGCCATCACTCTCGTAGTGTGGCCTTTAAGGTTTTCTGGCACCACTCTACCTGCCTCTGTGTAGGCTATCCCGATGGTTTCTCTTATCCATCTTGACAGGCTACCTTTGGAAACCTTTAACCCCTTTCTGCCCCCCTGGAAGGAGATGAATAGAACCCTATCCTCCCTCCATGACTCTGTGGATGCTAAATATCATATAACGGCCCTCCTGACATCTAAGGTGTGAAATCTTTCCTCAGTATTTCTAAGGACTTGACAGAAGTATGGTAAGGGTTGCTGATAAATATTCTGTGAGCTTTGTCCTACATATGACTTGTTGAAGCGCAATGTAAGCGTGAAACGATCGTCGTCTGTATTTGCTCCACTGTTTTATCTGCCTGCTGTTGGTATGATGATGCCACAATAAAGGATTTTGTTGCACGGCATGGTATGTGCCAATCCGCTTTCTTTTCTATGGACATACAGATTCTCTTTCTTTGGAAGTGGCACCTGTAATTCCTGGTGTGTGTGTGCAGCTTCATTAACCTGAGGTCATACAGCTGTGCCTTTGTCCTGCTTCTCTCCCATGGTATAGAAGTATGGTAATGTTATTACTTGTGACCTATGAAACTTTGATATGACCTTAAGTAAAAAGGCTGGGACAGGCTTCAAGATTATTCTATCTTCTAAAACTAAAGGGGGGATCTGCAGACAGAGTTTGTAAGTCACCCTATGTGCCGAAGTTAAGGCTACTAGTAGTATGGTTTTTAAACTCAGGGGTTCACAGGGGGGCCCGTCAAAGTTTCAAATACTAAATTCAGGTCCCATGGTGGAACTCTTGACATATACTGGCCTGGCCCTAGAACACGCTTTTATAAACCTTGCATACTGACGGAAAGCCCGCATTCTAGCCCCTTCTGGAGGGACTCTAGGATCGCTTTGATAGGTAACTTCCCTCCTAAAGCTGACCCAGTGAATGACAGGAATTTTCTCCAGGTCTTCACAAATTTTCATGGCAACCAGCTTTCTACTGCCCAGCAAGGTGGAAACTAGGCTTGAGAACCCCTACTTTCTAATAACAACCTTTCAAGTTCCAGGATGTTTAAATATAGGCCTTTCACCTGAGGTTGGAATATAGGCCCCTGAGATAGAAGGTCTGGGATCTCCGAAAGAATCCAGGGCTCTGTGTCTGACATCCTTTTGAGCCAAAAGAACCATGGTCTTTTGGGCCAGAAGGGAGCTATGAGGACCACTCTCACTCCCTCTTCTCTTCCTCAACACTGCTGGAATCGGACAGACTGGAGGAAATGCATACACTAGACTGAAGTCACATTCGAACAGAAAAGCATCCACTTTGGGAGGATTCTCCTTCAGGTTTAGAGAGCAAAACCCATCCTCCTGTTCATCCTGGTGGCAAAGAGATCGCTCTCTGGACAAGACCACATGGCCACAATCTTGTTGAAAACTGACCATTTTAGGGACCATTCTTGATGCAGCTGCCAGCGACTCTGAAAGTCTACCTTGACATTGTCTTTCCCTTTGATGTGTAGGGTAGACAGCAACTGGATGTTCGCCTCTGCCTGCGCAAAGATCCGTCCTGAAATCTGCATCAGGGTCTTGGAGCGAGTACATCCCTGATGGTTCACATATGCCACCATGACCTGGTTGTCGGAGAGTACATTTACGTCTTGGCCCTGCAGGTATGCGAAAAACCTCTGTAGTGCTCTCTCCACTGCCAGAAGTTCCCATACATTCAAAGACTCCTTTCATCCAGAGACCAATTTCCCTGGACTACCTAGACATCCAGATGGGCTCCTCACCCTCTGGGACTGGCGTCTGTGGTGACCACTCTGGAGATGTTGGGAACCCAAGGAACTCCTTCCCGGGCTGAGTCCAACCCCTTCCACCAGTGAAGGGAGTGTATCACCAGCTGAGACAGCGCTAGATAGCCTTCTAGATTTCTCTGTAAGACTCTTTCGCTCTCTAGGATGTGCCACTGTAACTCTCTTGAATGAGTCTGGGCCCACTTCACTGCTGGGATACAGGAGATGATGCAGTAGCTTTCTTATTGCCATCTGACCAATTATCTTTTTTCGCTTCTGTGCTGGTAAGCGACACTCCTAACGGTCGGAATCTAGGACGAGCCCAAAGAAAGTCTGTTCTTTCTGGGTCCAATCTTGATTTTTCCAGATTTAAAAGCCATCCTAACCTCTTCAAGGTATTGCATATTGCTCTTGCGGCGCCCCAGTGTCCTGGTCGTCGAGGTGATGTCATTATCCTTTCAGGGGAAGAAGTGATGTCATGTCTGAAGGCAATGAAAGACAACCACATTCAGGTATTACACACATGCAACATGTTCACACTCCAGACCAGAAGGGGGAGCTCTAAGCCTGTTTAGGGTGAACTCTCCTATTTAACATCCTGGCTGGAGGAAGTCAGGGTTCAGTTCCTGTCAGATGGACAGAGGAGTAAGAAGCAGAGGAGCCGAGCGGCAGGCCTGCTACAGTTCCTGGGAAGAGACACAGAAAGCCGAACATACTGCAGCACGTGTGCAGGGAAGCATAGCAAAGGAGAGAGTATCAGAGAGGAGACCAGCTATAGGAACAGGCTGCCTCCTCTGGAAGCGCAGAGACTCCGGTGGCCAGCACACCGTGGAAGTAAGCGCTCTACGCCTTGCTTCAGAGACTGGCAGGGCAGGTGATTCCAAGTTGCCTGTCCGCCCTTTTATACCCAGGAGGCACGGTGACACCGCTCAGAGGCTGGGGCTTGCTAGAGTCCCTAACCAAAGTCTCAAGTCACCAGCCATATGGGTTTGTTCTATCCGACCACGGGAAACAGAGAGAGATAACATCAAGTGAGGACCTTACTGGCTAATGCACTAAGGACCTACTGTATAGTGGCGAATAGGGAGGCTACCGAATTCCCACCTGGACAAGGGGACTCTGGAATTGCCTTCAGACCGACCGGACTCTGCCTGCCCTGTCATCTGGCACTCTGGGCTGAGGATACCATCTGAAGTCTTCAGTAAACAATGTAAAAGACTGCAAACCCGTCTCCTCATTCTTTACTGCACCTTTCCCATATATAAACTTTTTTACTGGACACCCCAGAGGGCCACAGACCGGGTCAGCCACCGTGACATCCCCCGAACCAAAGGACCCGGTGCCGAGTACCCCATTGCCCTACTCTGGGGGAGATCCATCTTGGCGTCACGAACAGGATCTACTTAAGCCTGCAAAGCAGGTCATGTGCGCCTAAAAGGACTGTGAGACTGTTGTTGCGATTTGCCACCAATATCCACCATTGCCGCGCCGTGTGGAGTGCGAGGGGAGGAGCCATACCTTCATGGGCGGAGTCGGCCGAAAAGAGCGCGAAGCAGGAAGGCGGGTGCCGTGCTGCTTCCTGGAAAGCCGGAAGTGAAGACATCGTGCAGCAGAGCCGTAAGAAAAGACGCTGCAAAGTGCCGATTCCGGAGAGGAGCCCCGAGTTCTACCAGGTTAACAGAGGAGAGGAACGGACATGTCCGACTCGGGAGGGGAAGTAGCGGCAGGCACAGCCGCAGACCTAGAAGCGTCCGCAGGCCTAGCGATACCCCCAGACCCCGCGATAGGCGCAGCCGCAGGCCCTGTACCGCCGCCGGGTCCCGCAGAGCTCGCCGCTTCCATCAGCCAGTCATTCACCGCCGCGACTACTGCGGCCATCATGCCTTTCCCCACGCCGTACATACCCGGAGCAGCCTGGCTCCCACGATACTCTGGAGAATCGCATACGTTAACTGACTTTAAAGAGAGAATTTACAGCCTGCTTGAGTTTTATCCCCTGACAGAGCCTCAGAAGGTTCATATGATAACAGGCCAACTGTTTGGAGTGGCTCTGAGAGAGGTGAAGTCCTGGCCAGCTGCGGATAAAGTGACTGTGCAGCAGGTCTTTGCAAAGCTTAAAACCACTTTTGACACCCGCACCCCTACAGAAATCAAATTGAAGTTTTATGGGTGCAAGCAGAGAGCGCAGGATAGCCTATGGGACTATGCCCTTAGTCTCCAGGAGGCACTGCGGGCAATCAAGCAGGTTGATTCTAACAACATGCAGGATGAAGATAAGCTCTTAAAAGAGCGGTTCATTGAGGGACTCCTGTGCAATAACCAAAGGGCTCAACTGCACCTCCTGGCCATGCAGAG